>NW_027361783.1:21778750-23017500 GCF_039654945.1 Dendrobates tinctorius
GGAGCCTGGGGCTGACGGTGAAAAGGAGGGTACCCGTGGAATAGGCTCATGCTGACAGCCATACAGGATAGTGAAATCATCACGCAATTGAGGGTTGCAGCTTAGTTATAAACAGCGGAGACCCACACACAAAGCACAGAAGGAAGGTCCAAAATCCCCACCTGGCAAGGTGGATCCCCTGAATGCCTCCAGGCGAGCTGGACTCTTTCCATCACCTGTATGTGGTACTCTGGATTGCAACCAATTGCCAGTAAAAGGTAAAGAAACTGCACCTCTCTGTGTCCTCCTCTCATTTCTCTGCACCCCAACGTTCACAGCCATTTTTACTATTAATCTAACATCTTTGCTCTGGGACTATTGCTCTACCTGTGGAGAGCTATTTTCACCTCAGCTGTGCCACATCAACAGTCTCAGGAGAACAACACCGCAGCGCTGGTCACCTCTGACCAGAATACCACAGGTGGTGTCACATATTTAATCATCAATAAACTTTATCTTCATTTCTACCACATCTAACAACATCATCAACAACTTTTCCCCTTCCCCTTTCATCATTTTTATTTAATGGACGCCCCAGGGCCACGGACCGGGTCGCCGCTGCCATGACATCGTCCCCCAATGAAGTCGATGGACCCGGTACCGAGTAACCCACGGTCCTGCACCGCGTGCACGCTCTCTCGCGCCCTCACGCTGTGCGCGCTCGGGCGCTCCAACATCATTAATTAAAAACTTCACACAAACATTACACAAGAACCACAAAACAGATTTCTTCACCGCAAATATCATTTTAATCAGTGTAACAGCACCAACATGACAATTCCTGTAGTTTACTTAGCAAAATAATGCTGACAGGTTCTCTTTAAAGTGGTTGTCCACTACTAGGTAAACCCGTTCTGAATGTTTGCATAACCAAGATACATTAAAAATGTATATCTTTGTACCATGTTAGACAGTGGATAGAAAAAAATATAAAAATTTGAGAGTCCATAGTAGTTGATATCTTTTAATGGCTAATTGAAATGATAGTAAAAAATATCAAGCTTTCAAGACTACTCCGGGCTTTTCATTAGTCATAGAATATCACAAAATCTGAGGAAAAGTAAAAAGGAAGTGTCATCAACTGCGCTGTTGATAAGGATTCAATAGCAGGATAAAATCAATAGATTTTATTAAAAGGTTTACAAGTCAATGCGTTTCAAGGTCAGAGGTTTTCATCCTGATGAAGGGGTCGGGTATGACCTTGAAATGTGTTGACTTGTAAGCCTTTTAAAAAAATCCATTGATTTTAAGCTGATATTGAATCCTTATCAGCAGCGAAGTTGATCACACCTCCTTTTTACTTTTCATTCACCCATGGCACATTGTGACTGGTGTCCTGCAGCAGCTGAAACATGTGCTCATTTCCTGTTGCTATTTGCAACTACATCAGGTGAGTGATCTCACATTAAACATTGTACCGGTATCATCGGATAGTACCCTATTGCGCTCCTTCTTGTCTCCTAGTAGTTTTCTTCTACAAAATCTGAAGAGTCACATACTTATACAATACCAGACACAGGAATAATGCAATAGATAAGACAAGTGAAGTAGAACTATCAATATAGGAGAGGAAGAAGCAGTTGTGGCTGTAAAAATTGGAAACGTTTAAGATAAGGAGTGTGAAAGTTTTATTGTCCTGTGATTGTGGTCTGGTCCATGGTTGTGATGCCCCCAAATGGTTTGAGCAGCACATTCCTTAGTTGATGTAGAAAGTCATAAATCTATGTCACAAGTTTGTACTATCAATTTTTTCAATAATACCAATAATGTCATGTCCATGATGCTGTAATCAGGGACACAAAATGTTTGGCCACAGGTAGGTCTATTATTTTTTCTTTTCTTGTGTGGCGATTATGTGGCCGCTCGCTTCTTCTTGATTACTAATAGGTCTGAAGGCGGGGACAGCAACGTCAGGGCTCACATGTCATAACAACTGTACTGGAGCCCTGGGAACATAAGTGCCAACACTGCTGGAACAGTGCTGGCATGGGAGGTGAGTATAAGTGTTTTCATTTTCAAGGGAACAAATATTCGGATTGAGTAATGGACAACCCCTTTAAGGGCTAGCAGGATCCAGTTCTAACTTTTAATGCCATAGGGTGAAGGGAGGAGTGCTCAGTCAGAAGGGCATATACAACAAATATAAAAAAGCCACCATTTCACCCAAAACTGAATAAGTGTGCACAGGTGCAAGCTGTCATGACTAGTGTTGAGCGACTTTTGTTTTTTTAGGGACGAGTTTCGTTTCATGAAACCCGACTTTTCCAAAAGTCGGGTCGAGCAAAATCGGCCGACTATAGGGAAAAGTCGGGGTCGTCCCGAAACACGACACCCAATGTAAGTCAATGGAGAATTAAAGTCGGCAGTGAGAGGAGGACAGGAAACACACCAACAGTGCCCATTTGAATGCCAAAAGCATAAATTCTTGTTACTGAAGCTTGTCAACCTTAATTAACTTCATAATACTAGTTACGTACTGAAAAATGGGTGTTATTTGGCTACAGTTGTGGGGGGGAGGTGTTGTGAGTTCATTTTCCCCTTCGTCACTGAGGTCTTGTGAACTCCCTATTCTGGTAAAGGAAGGTAATGAGCCTGATTATCAGGCACCTGAGTCTAATGAGGATGACTGGCTGAGTGGAGTCACGGACTGGATATAAGGCTGCCGACGCCCTTTTGCCCTGCGGGTGATTTCTCTGTGGACTTCTAGGACACCAGTTTGATTCCTGCTTCCCTAAAGCTAAGTTTTTTGCTTTGCCTGTTGCATTTGTGTTTTGTTTTTGTTTTCCTTGCTTTTCTGGATTCTGCCATTCCCTGCTGGGGTGAGCTGAATCTCCTTTTGCCTGTTGCTCTGTCTTCAGAATATTCCTGAGTACTGACATAGCTTTTTGAAGCCTAGCGTCTTCAGGGCCTTTTTCACTGTCAGTTTGTTGGCTCTTATTTTCATAGGGTTTTTCACGGATTGCAGACAGCAGCCTTCCTGTCCTTTCCTATGTAGTTAGCTTGGGCCCCATCTTTGCTCAGTCTATCTTTCTGTCTGTGTTAGTGTTTTCATCTTGCTTCACCGTCATTATATGTTGGGGGCTGCCTATTGCTTTGGGGTCTGCTCTGGGGCAGTTTAGATTTCCCCTTTCTTTCTTTAGGCCTATTTAATTCTCCGGCTGTGATCGAGGGGTCTAGGACATCGTAGGAACCCCCCACGGCTACTGCTAGTTGTGTTGATAAGTTCAGGGGTCTGCAATCCGATAGCTGACAACTTCTCTGGTTTTCTTGACTTAGCTAGCATTTCTGTTTTTGCCTCCTACGGTGACTCAATCATAACAGAATCACCCGCCATACCGCAGGTCCTAGGGTACTCAATAGCAGGAAAGAATTGTGCTTAAAAAAAAAAAAAAAAAAAAAAAGGGTGTGTGTATATTCTTTCCTCTATATCTCTGAGGCCGTAGGGGGAATTTTTTTTTCTCTCAATGGAGATAAAGCAATTGTCTGATCGTGTGGAGCAGCTCGCTGCGGAAGTGCGGGGAATTTCCGCCTACCTTGCTCATTCGCATGCTGTTGAACCAAAGATCCCTACACCTGATGTATTTTTTGGGGATCGATCTAAATTTTTGAGTTTCAAAAATAATTGTAAATTATTTTTTGCCTTGAAGCCTAACTCGTCAGGGAGCTCCGCGCAGCAGGTTAAAATCGTCATCTCTTTGCTGTGTGGCGATCCCCAGGATTGGGCGTTTTCTTTGAAACCAAGATGATCCTATTCTGACTAATGTGAACGCATTCTTTCAAGCTTTGGGGTTGTTGTATGATGAACCTAATGCTATTGATCAGGCTGAAAAGACCCTGTTGGCATTGAACCAGGGTCGAGATTCTGCAGAGTTGTAGTGTCAAAAGTTCCGAAAGTGGGCGGTCCTTACTACCTGAAATGATAATGCCTTGGCTGCTCTCTTTTGGGAGGGTTTGTCAGAAGCCGTAAAAGATACTATGGTGGGATTTCCTGTTCCCTCTGGTCTGGACGATTCTATGTCATTAGCCATTCAGGTTAGTCAACGTTTGCGTGAACGCAGGATTGCACGAAAGGTGTTGCCACCGGTTGAACAGACGTCTGAACCTATGCAATGTGATAGAGTTTTGTCTAAGGTGCAACGTCAGGAGTTCAGAAGGCGTAATAAGCTGTGTTTTTTTTGTGGAGATGCCTCGCATATTATTTCTGTTTGTCCTAAACAAGAGAAACGCTTTGCACACACGTTTTCTGTTGGTGGTGTTCAACCTAAGTTTCTTCTGGCAATTACTCTGATCGGTTCCCTGTCCACATTTTCCGCCAAGGCTTTTGTGGATTCGGGAGCAGCGCTAAACCTAATGGACTTGGATTTTGCTAAATGTTGTGGATTTCCGATGACACCTCTGCAGACGCCTATCCCTTTGAGGGGGATTGATGCTACTCCTTTGGCTAAAAATAAACCTCAGTTTTGGACCCAGGTGGTCATGCGGGTCGCCCCAGACCATCAAGAAAATTGCAGATTTTTGGTGTTGCATGGTCTGCATGATGCCGTTGTTCTGGGGTTTTCCTGGTTGCAAATTCATAATCCAGCTTTGGATTGGAAATCTGTGTCTGTGGTGAGTTGGGGTTGTCGGTGTGCCTTTAGTGAGGCTCCGGTTTTTTCCACCTCTCCTCAGTCGCATGATGTTCCTGACTATTTGGTGGACTTTTATGATGTATTTAGTGAGAATGAGTCTGCGTCCTTGCCTCCTCATAGGAGTTATGACTGTGCAATTGAACTAAGCCCGGGGTGTAAATTTCCCAAGGGTCGGCTCTTCAATTTATCTGTACCCGAGCATGAGGCTATGCGATCCTATATTAAGGAGGCGTTGGAGAAGGGTCATATTAGACCATCCTCTTCACCCTTGGGTGCCAGTTTTTTTTGTGGCCAAAAAGGATGGTTCCTTAAGGCCTTGTATTGGTTATCGTGCCCTCAATAAAATTACTATTAAATATCAGTATCTGTTACCCCTGATTTCGGATCTATTCTCTAGAGTTAGAGGTGCTTGCTGGTTTACCAAGCTTGACCTCAGGGGGGCGTATAATCTTATCCGCATTAAGCATGGGGATGAATGGAAGACGGCGTTTAATACTCCGGAGGGACATTTTGAGTACCTGGTGATGCCTTTTGGGCTCACTAATGCCCCTTCTGTCTTCCAGTGCTTCATGAACGATATTTTCCGAGACTTTGTCGATACATTTTTGATTATCTATCTGGATGATATTTTGATCTTCTCCAAGGATTGGGATTCTCATGTGGAACATATTCGGACTGTGTTCCGGATCTTGAGGGAGAATTCCCTGTATGTCAAAGGATCGAAATGCCTTTTTGGAGTACAGAGGATTTCAATTTTGGGATTTATTTTGTCTCCGTCAACTATTGAAATGGACCCGGCCAAGGTACAGGCCATTTATGATTGGGTTCAGCCCACTTCTTTGAAGGCCTTCCAGAAGTTTTTGGGTTTTGCTAATTTTTATCAGAAATTTATAGCAAAATTTTCTAGTATTGCCAAGCCATTGACTGATCTGACTAAGAAGGGTGCTGATGTGTTGAATTGGTCTCCGGAGGCTGTTGCTTCCTTTCAGGAGCTGAAGCGAAGATTTACCTCCTCCCCGGTTTTGCGGCAACCTGATGTCTCACTCACGTTCCAGGTAGAGGTGGATGCTTCTGAGATTGGTGCAGGAGCTGTTTTGTCCCAAAAGGATCCTGTAACATCTAAAATGAATCCCTGTGCTTTCTTTTCCTGAAAGTTCTCTCCATCTGAACGTAACTATGATGTGGGGAATCGGGAACTGTTGGCCATGAAATGGGCATTTGAGGAGTGGAGACATTGGTTGGAGGGAGCTAAACATCAAGTTGTGGTCCTCACTGACCAAAAGAATTTGATTTACCTAGAGTCGGCTAAACGCTTGAACCCTAGACAGGCTAGGTGGGCCTTGTTTTTTACACGTTTTGATTTTGTGGTCTCTTTTCTTCCTGGAACTAAGAATGTCAAGGCAGATGCCCTCTCTAGGAGTTTCTTTGCTGACTCTCCTGTGGTGACCAAGCCTGCTATCATCTAAGGAGAAGGGGTAGTTCTTTCTGCCATCTCGCCCGATTTGAGACTTGCGCTGCAAGAGTTCCAGGAGGACAAACCTGAGCGTTGTCCCAGTGGAAAGTTGTATGTTCCTGACCAGTGGAAGAAGAGAGTGATGTCTGAAGTTCATTGCTCTGCGTTGGCTGGTCATCCAGGTATTTTTGGTACTAGAGATCTGGTGAGTTGCTCTTTTTGGTGGCCCTCCTTGTCTCATGATGTCAGGAATTTTGTGCAGTGCTGTGGGACTTGCTCCCGGTCTAAATCTTGTTCTCGCTCTAGTGGGTTGTTGATGCCTTCGCCGGTCCCCAGGAGGCCATGGACCCATATTTCAATGGATTTTATCTCTGATATGCCGGTCTCTCAAAGAATGACTGTTATTTGGGTGATTTGTGATAGGTTCTCTAAGATGGTTCATCTTGTACCTCTCCCTAAGTTGCCATCTTCCTCTGAGTTGGTGCCCCTGTTTTTTCAACAGGTGGTTCGCTTACACGGGATTCCTGAGAACATTGTATCTGACAGAGGAGTTCAGTTTGTGTCTAGATTTTGGAGGACTTTCTGTTCCAAGCTGGGAATTCAGTTGTCCTTCTCCTCTGCTTTTCACCCCCAGACCAATGGGCAGACAGAGAGAACAAACCAGACCTTGGAATCGTATTTGAGATGTTTTATTTCCGCTGATCAGGATGATTGGGTTTCATTTTTGCCCTTGGCCGAATTTGCTTTAAATAATAGAGCTAGTTCTGCCACTTTGATGTCACCTTTTTTTTGTAACTTTGGGTTTCATCCTCGATTTTCTTCAGGGCAGGTGGAGCCTTCTGCCTGCCCAGGTGTTGACACTGTGGTGGAGAGAATGCACTAGATCTGGGACCAAGTGGTGGATAAGTTATCTCTCTCCCAGG
Organism: Dendrobates tinctorius; assembly: GCF_039654945.1. Classification (NCBI taxonomy): domain Eukaryota; kingdom Metazoa; phylum Chordata; class Amphibia; order Anura; family Dendrobatidae; genus Dendrobates; species Dendrobates tinctorius. The sequence continues at coordinate 21,785,794 of NW_027361783.1, forward strand.
AAAAGACCCAGCGGTTTTCCAATCGACATAGGACCATTGGTCCCCAGTTTAAGATTGGTGATATGGTGTGGCTATCATCAAAAAATATTGCTATGAAGGTGGCTTCTCCTAACTTTAAACCTAGATTTATTGGACCTTACAAGATTTTGGAGATTATTAATCCGGTCTCTTTTCGTTTGGCTCTTCCTGTCACATTTAAAATCCATAATGTGTTCCATAAGTCCTTGTTGAAGAGGTTTGTTGAACCAGTTGTTCCTGCGGTGGCACCTCCAGACCCTGTATTGGTTGAAGGTAACATGGAATATGAGGTAGAGAAAATACTGGATTCCCGTTTGGCTAGACAGAGACTCCAGTATTTGGTTAAGTGGAAGGGTTATGGTCAGGAGGATAATTCCTGGGTCTCTGCCTCTGATATTCATGCCAAAAGATTGATGTGTGCCTTTCATCGGGCTCACCCTGATCGCCCTGGTGGCGTGGTTGAGGGTTCGGTGACCCCTCCTCAAGGGGGAGGTACTGTTGTGAGTTCATTTTCCCCTTCGTCACTGAGGTCTTGTGAACTCCCTATTCTGGTAAAGGAAGGTAATGAGCCTGATTATCAGGCACCTGAGTCTAATGAGGATGACTGGCTGAGTGGAGTCACGGACTGGATATAAGGCTGCCGACGCCCTTTTGCCCTGCGTGTGATTTCTCTGTGGACTTCTAGGACACCAGTCTGATTCCTGCTCCCCTAAAGCTAAGTTTTTTGCTTTGCCTGTTGCATTTGTGTTTTGTTTTTGTTTTCCTTCCTTTTCTGGATTCTGCCATTCCCTGCTGGGGTGAGCTGAATCTCCTTTTGCCTGTTGCTCTGTCTTCAGAATATTCCTGAGTACTGACATAGTGTCATGTCGGCGGTCTCGGCTGCACCCGCTCCCGCCCCTCCTCCAGCGGCAACCGCCGCCACCTCCTCCTACCGGCGTCCTCGTCGCGGCGCGCTCCCACACTCTGCCTCCCCTCCTGTCACGGCACCGCGCTCCTTCCTTAGGGCGCGCGCACCAGCGTCCCCTCTTCCGCCTACGGGGGGTGGCGCCGGGGGCGGCACGTACCGCCCGCTTCCGGACCCTAGGGTATTTCTGGCGCGCTCTCTATGGAGAGGACGCCTGAGTGTTGCTGTGCGCTCGCCACGCTGCGCTTTGGCCCCCTTCCGGTTCCTATAGTGCCGCCTGTTTCCTGTCTGTCTTCCCCGTGGCTTCCAGCCCCCGGCTCTGCATCCTTGTTCCCAGTGTTCGTTCACCCTGCATGACCGCTCTGTTCTCCCTTCTGGTACCCCCTTGTGTGCTTCCTCCCGGTCCTCTCCCCTCTAGTACCTGCTCCCTGTCTGTCTACCCATCCTGTAGTCCTGTTAGGTCCTCTACCTCTCAGTCCAGTACTCCTGCCTACGGGCGCCTCTTGTCCTTGAGCCGCCCCTCCTGGTACCGGCTGTCGCGGTTCTGTCGGTAGTCTTGCCCCAAACGATCCCTGTATAGGGGTCGGTCTTCACCTGGAGCGCTCGACCCCCGGGGCTCCAGATCCGCGACCCAGAGGGTCCACTCTCGGACGTCCTTTTCCGAAAAACGTCACAGTACACTCAGGCCATGGACCCCGCCGGTGCCACGGCTGCCATGCAGAAGGAACTGTTGTTCCTGCGTGAAAATCAGGCCCGAATCATGTCTTTTATGAAGTCCATGGACACCCGTTTGTCCGTTATGCAGACCTCTGACCCCGGGCATGCTCCCCTCCTAGCCAGCCTGCAGCAGGAGCTTGCGCAGCAGCGCGATGCCCAGTCCCACGTTTTGGGGTATATGGCGTCCATCGATGACCGACTGCTTGCCTTGCAGTCCGCTGCGGTCGTCTCTAACCCTCCCAGGGACGCCGTCTCCTCCCCACCCCCCCGCCTGGGTAAGCCTCCCAGATATGGTGGAGATCCTAAACTTTGTCGGGGCTTTTTAAACCAGTGCAGACTGCACTTCGAGCTGTTGCCCCAACAATATCCCACGGATCGCGCCAAGGTGGCGTTCATAGTATCCCACCTCGAGGGAGAAGCCCTGTCCTGGGTGAACCCTCTATGGGAGAGGGATGATCCCGTCGTAGCGAGTATCCAGAACTTCCTGGAAACATTTCGTAGGGTGTTTGACGAACCCGGCCGCTTTGCTTCTACCACAGAAGCTCTCTTTAATCTCCGCCAAGGGTCGCTGTGGGGCAGTACGCCATCCGTTTTCGGACGTTGTCGTCAGAACTCGGATGGAATAATGAGGCACTTGTGGGTGCCTTCTGGAGAGGCCTTTCCAGCAAGATTAAAGACGAGCTAGCCGGTCGGGATACCCCCACCTCTCTGGAGGACCTTATAGCCCTGGCTACGCGCATAGACCTCCGTTTTTTGGAGCGCTCGCGGGAATCGGTTAGAGAACGCAGACCCTTCAGGCTCTATCAAGCGCCCATTCCACGCTCTGCTGCTCCCTCTACTAGCAGCGTCCCCAAGCCCATGCAGGTAGATCGGGTCAGGTTGACTGAGCAGCGTCGCAGAGAGAGGATGACTAACGGGCTCTGCCTGTACTGTGGTGGGGCTAATCACTTCATCCGCACTTGTCCTGAGAGGCTGGGAAACGCCTCCACCTAGGTCAGGTAAGAGAGGTCTCCCTAGGTGATCATAATTCCTCTCTGCCTCTTACCCTTTCAGCCTTAATTGTTTCAGGATGGGAGCGCAGATCTGTGGAGGCGTATGTGGACTCGGGTGCGGCTGGCAATTTCATCCGGCAGCAAGAGGTGGACCAACTTCAGATTCCGGTGGTTATCCTAAAAGACCCACGGGCTATCACCTCCGTCGATGGAACACCCCTTCCCGGGCTCGTTACCAGGATCACGACCGAAGTGGACTTACAAATTGGAGCGCTTCATTTTGAAAAGATAGCCTTCTATGTGCTGCCTAAATTGTCTCACGCTGTCCTCCACCAGGCAAGACCTTCGTGCCTCAAAATAAACGTCTGGAGGTGTTGCGCTGGGGGCACTCCTCCAAGGTTGCGGGGCACGTGGGGTCCAAGAAGACTCTATCGCTACTCTCACGTTATTACTGGTGGGCCACCCTTCGCCAAGACGTGGCAGATTTTGTTGCCTCTTGCCCAACCTGTGCGCAGAACAAGGTTCCAAGAACTCTGCCCTCCGGTCTTCTCCATCCGTTGCCGGTGCCGAAGGCCCCTTGGCAGCAAATTGCCATGGACTTTATAACCGACTTGCCCTGCTCAGCTGGTTGCACCACCATCTTAGTCGTGGCGGACCGCTTCTCTAAGATGGCTCATTTTATCCCCCTGGCCGGGCTGCCCTCTGCTCCGAAGTTGGCCGAGATCTTCATCCATCAGATCTTCAGGTTGCATGGTCTTCCCCTACGGATTGTGTCTGATCGAGGGGTCCAATTTACTTCTCGCTTCTGGAGGGCTCTATGTCAGCTTATGGGTACGTCCCTCGACTTCTCCTCCGCCTATCACCCGCAGACCAATGGGCAGGTAGAACGGGTTAACCAGGACCTAACAACTTACCTGCGCCACTTCTCCAATGCCCACCAGGATAACTGGGTCTCTCTTCTACCCTGGGCGGAATTCGCCCATAACAACCACCCCAGTGAGTCGACCACCAAAACTCCGTTCTTTGTGGTTTCTGGTCGCAATCCTGGTGTTCCACTACCCTTTGTCGCCTCTTCAGGAGTTCCCGCAGCTGATGCCCTCGCCACTGAATTTTCGAATATTTGGAAGGAGACCAGAGAGGCTCTTGTGAAGACCAGTGCCCGAATCAAAAGACATGCAGACAAGAGACGGAGGGACCTTCCCCCATACCACCCTGGTGATAAGGTCTGGCTCTCAACCAAGCACATCCGCTTGAAAGTTCCTTCCTATAAGCTGTGTCCTCGTTACATCGGTCCCTTCGAGGTACTAAAACGCATCAATGAAGTGTCTTACAAACTGAGGTTGCCGGCTTCACTCCGAGTCCCTAACGCCTTTCACGTCTCACTCTTGAAACCTGTAGTTTTGAATCGGTTCCAACCGATCTTCATTGCCCCTCCTTTACCTATTGGGTCGGATGACATCTTTGAAGTAAAGGATATTTTAGCCATGAAGAGAGTCAGGGGGAGGACTTTCTTTCTCATTGAGTGGAAGGGATTTGGTCCTGAGGAGAGGTCTTGGGAGCCTCAAAAGAATATCAACGCTCCTCTAATACTAAAGAAGTTTCTGGCCAATCTCAGAAAGGGGGGATGTAAAGAGGGGGGTACTGTCATGTCGGCGGTCTCGGCTGCACCCGCTCCCGCCCCTCCTCCAGCGGCAACCGCCGCCACCTCCTCCTACCGGCGTCCTCGTAGCGGCGCGCTCCCACGCTCTGCCTCCCCTCCTGTCACGGCACCGCGCTCCTTCCTTAGGGCGCGCGCGCGCACCAGCGTCCCCTCTTCCGCCTACGGGGGGTGGCGCCGGGGGCGGCACGTACCGCCCGCTTCCGGACCCTAGGGTATTTCTGGCGCGCTCTCTATGGAGAGGACGCCTGAGTGTTGCTGTGTGCTCGCCATGCTGCGCTTTGGCCCCCTTCCGGTTCCTATAGTGCCGCCTGTTTCCTGTCTGTCTTCCCCGTGGCTTCCAGCCCCCGGCTCTGCATCCTTGTTCCCAGTGTTCGTTCACCCTGCATGACCGCTCTGTTCTCCCTTCTGGTACCCCCTTGTGTGCTTCCTCCCGGTCCTCTCCCCTCTAGTACCTGCTCCCTGTCTGTCTACCCATCCTGTAGTCCTGTTAGGTCCTCTACCTCTCAGTCCAGTACTCCTGCCTACGGGCGCCTCTTGTCCTTGAGCCGCCCCTCCTGGTACCGGCTGTCGCGGTTCTGTCCTCGGTAGTCTTGCCCCAAACGATCCCTGTATAGGGGTCGGTCTTCACCTGGAGCGCTCGACCCCTGGGGCTCCAGATCCGCGACCCAGAGGGTCCACTCTCGGACGTCCTTTTCCGAAAAACGTCACACATAGCTTTTTGAAGCCTAGCGTCTTCAGGGCCTTTTTCACTCTCAGTTTGTTGGCTCTTATTTTCATAGGGTTTTTCACGGATTGCAGACAGCAGCCTTCCTGTCCTTTCCTATGTAGTTAGCTTGGGCCCCGTCTTTGCTCAGTCTATCTTTCTGTCTGTGTTAGTGTTTTCATCTTGCTTCACCGTCATTATATGTTGGGGGCTGCCTATTGCTTTGGGGTCTGCTCTGGGGCAGTTTAGATTTCCCTTTTCTTTCTTTAGGCCTATTTAATTCTCCGGCTGTGATCGAGAGGTCTAGGGCATCATAGGAACCCCCCACAGCTACTGCTAGTTGTGTTGATAAGTTCAGGGGTCTGCAATCCGATAGCTGCCAACTTCTCTGGTTTTCTGGACTTAGCTAGCATTTCTGTTTTTGCCTCCTACAGTGAATCAATCATAACAGGGAGGGCTGGCTCCAGGTTTTCGTGGGCCCAGGGCCAAAGAGCGCCCCTTTAACACATACCACAACTCATGATGTTCCGATACGGCAGAGAAATAGCAGTATAGTACAATGAAAAATACTTCACTTCTTACATCTCATGACTGATATCCATTTTAAATTCTCCAATACCTCCAAAAACGGACAGTATATAACTCCATAAAGTATTATGGCCAGTGTTTAGTGCGCTATACAGAGTAATGAGGCCCATATATTTCTCCATACGGAATCATTATTCCCATATAATGTTTCAAACCGTATATGATGAGCTCCACATAATGCTACAGTATATGTTGGTCCCAATGGATGAAGCTCCACTGTCTTATGGGCCCAAATAATGCTCCATATATAATGGGCCCCATTTCTACTGCTCTAGTGTATAATGGGCCCTGTAAATGCTGCTCCAGTGTCTGATGTCCACCTTTGGAATGCTCCAGTGTATGGTGGGCCCCATATAATATTCACCAGAGTATAGTGCTCCCCAAAAATTGCTGTCCCAACATTGAAAACAATTACATATGTCTCCTTGCTAGGGAATCCCTGCACTACTCTGAACTCCTTGTCGACCCATCTTCCATCTCACTGCACTTGGCTGTTTAGCCCCTCCCACCGGCAGAGACACTTTTGCGTACTATGCGGTGCCCTGTGCCAGTGCCATCGCCCATGAGTAGGCCCCCCCACCTGCTCAAGGAACCTGCACTTTCATCTGCACCTTCCTTTTTGTCACCGTGTAAGGTGGTATAGTATGCGGGAAGGGGAACCTGAGTTTCCTCTGGGTCAGATTCTGGCTGTGTAGAGTGCGAGGGGAATGTAGTGGTCTGGGTCAATGTACCAGCAGCATCATCCAGCAGTGGCTGGGCCTCAGTGCACTTGTGGTGTCCCCAAGAGTACGGTCACCACTGTGGCATTGCCTTCCTCCTAGGGAGTGTGTTATCAAGCTTGGGAGCAGCGAAGGATCTCTCTAGCAGTGAAACCAACACACAACACATTTCCCACTCCAGACCAGCAGGGAGACCTATGAACCTGACTGCTGAGGAGCTGCTTTCTGTGGTCGGGAGGAGGTAAGTTTGGGCACTCTGTGCAGGGAAGGGGAAGTGTGTGGACGTGAGAAGGGGAGCTGGAGGATGAGCAGAGTTAAGGCTCACTCCTAGCTGGAGCGCATGGCCCGGATTCCGGTCTCCGAGTTTGTAGGGACACTGATGTTCCTGCAGCAGAAACCGGGGGAAGTAGCAGCTATAAATGCTCTGTACCCAACTAAGGCTCCGAGGCCCCAGCATTGACGTGTGCGAGGCAGAAGGAAAAGGCTATGGCTGTCTGCCATACAAGTAAAGTTAGAGGAACATCTGTTAGAAAGGAGGTGTTTCAGTGAACCACGGTCCTGTGAGTGCTTCCCCCACAAGCGCTAGAAAGGAGACGTTCAGGAAGGTACATGTTGGCGGAGAGTTGGAAGGGAGCTTTCCATTCTGGTCCCGGAGGTTGGCAGAGGTTCTGACCCGGAGGACACAGCACGGAGGCAGGCATCTGTGTAACCTGCAGACTGTGAGTAAAGCTTTGGAACTGCACGCTCTGGTGTCCTACAGTTATTCCAGCACCGCTACATCTGGGTACCAGCACCTACACCGCCTGTGCCTTTCCCCCATCACTACATCTACACTTCCCTGGGACTCCAGCTCCACCTGTGGGGAGCGTCACCATCTTTGCTGCACAACACCATCAGTCCCAGAGGATCTGCATGCAGCGTTGGCCTAACATCTATGTTGCCGAACACCACAGGTGGCGTCAAACTATCTATATAAACTCTTTACCATTATACCACGCCATTTACATGGGCGCCCAGGGCCACCGTCCGGGTCACCGCTGCTGTGACACATCCCACTGACACCGGCCCGGTACCGAGTACCCCACAGCCTTGGGAGGGCGACCCATATGCCAACTGCTAATCGGGCGGCGTTATTCCCACGAACCTCCAAACAGCGTCCATGAAGGCAAAGTTTTTGGTTTCCGGGGGCAGTATGATTGCAAAGCTGAACCTTAAAGGAATGTCCAAAAGGGCACCACCAGGAGTGGAGCCTGTGGCTTAATTGGACTGCACCTGGGAAACCACTACCATACAAGCTACAGAAAAGATGGACAGATTGCAAGCTTTGTCGATTCTTTGTGTGGTGTGGTATGTCCGTTTGTAGTTGTGCTAGCGATTTCTCAGCTTTATTCCGTTAATGACCGAGACTCCGGCATGGCCCCGCGGTACGCGTCAAGCTTACTAGAGGGATACGCGAGGCTGTGGCACGTGGGATCGAGCAATAACAGGTCTAGCATTCCAGTACATGTCCGGGGCTGAATGCACGCTACACTGAAAGGACCAGCTTTTGTCGCTTACAGGTGCAGATAACCTGCTGAACTCCGTTAGTGATGGGGATCTGGGATTCAGATTATTCCCCGCGAACAATGATTTCCCAGTAAGTTCAGGTCAGCCACAATTCCGGAGTTAGGCCTAACCGTCATTCCTGAAAAAATTACGTGTCCAAACCACAGGTGCTGTAGCTTGCTTAACAGCTCGGCAGCCGTTCTCAGGCACAGTATGGATTCAACAACATTGTAGAAAGTTGATAAAGGGTACAGTTTCACCGGATAACACGTATATATGTAGACTAGTTTACACATTAAAAATATATGTCTATAGATCAGGAGGCAGACTCAGATGTTCTCAGGCCCACTATGGATTTGACCAGATTTTACAAAGTTGAGAAAGGGTACTTTATCACTGGATAGCAGGTATATATAGTATAGTTTAAACATGTTAAATCTCCGTGTTCTCAATATGGATTACACAGCAATCTAAAAAGTGGAAAAAAGGAAATGCATTTGAGGCATACACAACTATATACTTTTCGTGTTATTTTTAAATCTTCATATATATTTCTGTCTCAGTAATACAGTCCAGCCTCTCCGCAATAGGAAATGAGATGCATACAATTAGTGACATAAAGGCTATTGATTGCAGAAATCTAGGAATTATTATTCACGGGAAAAACTTCCGTCACAATTCTAATAGGCGATGCTGACCCTCAATTAATTTGTGTGTTGAGACAGTGAAAACATTTTTTTGTGAATAAAGTCTTGCTGTATCGCACTTCCGTTGATTCCATCACTGTTACTCATCTCAATCCAATTTTTATCACAGGGAGCGATGTAAACATGGTGCTCACTGGCTATCATGATCTGTCACGTAACTTTGGAGTGCAAAAGACAGAAGCCACAGGCCGTAGGTGATTCTATTTGATTGGCATGAGAGGGCACATTTTGAAATGTGCGCCGGAAGGTCACACGTTTGTGAGTAGGAAAACTGTGAAAGCTGATGATAAACCACCACTGCATGTAATTGTGAGTCGACGTCCATAAGAAATGGAAGCCACTGATCATCTGGAGCTAGAGCCCGGCCAGCAGGACAGGGCATAGCTACATCTTAACCATCATCTTTCAGTTCAATCAATTTGTAGTGGCAGTCCCAGTGAAGGATTTGACAGCCCAGACTACACAGCGGAGGAGCAGGGAGAGGTAAACATTTCAAATGCTGGGGCCCTGCCCAAGCAAGGGGGGCACACTCGTGGGCGTCGGTACTGACACTGGGCCCCTCATATTACGGCGGTGTGTCTGACGGCGGGTGTGCACCACCACTGTCAAAGACACTTGATTGCACTATGAGGGACCCTATGCCAGTGCCCGCGCCCAAGAGTCCGCCTACCCACCTGTCCAGGGCAACGGCACTCGCACTGTTTTGTGCGCTAGGTGGTGACCCCGGCCATGGGGGGGGCGCCCACTTAGGGAGGTTTAAAAAGTGGCATATGTAGATGTGGGTCATTCAGCTGCTGCAAAAGGCGAAATAGGTCAAGTTCGCGGAATAGGAGGAGGACCAAAGCAAGCCATTTTTCTGGCAACCTATGTGTCATCAAGGGAAGGTGGGACAAAATCCTTGGAAACCCATGCATGTTTCATTTTAATGAAGGTTAGATCATCCACATTTTGGGTTGACAGATGGGTCCTTTTTTCTGTCAGGATTGATCCAGCTGCACTGAAGACTCTTTCCGATAGCACACTTGCAGCTGGGCAAGCGAGCTCCTGCAAGGCATATTGTGCCAATTCAGGCCAGGTGTCCAGTTTAGCGGCCCAATAGTCAAAGGGGAATGACCTGTGCGGGAGAACATCGATATGGGAGGAAAAGTAGTTGTTAACCATAGTTGACAACTGCTGTCTCCTGTCACTTTCCATCGATGCAGTATTACCAGTTGTGTGAGCGGTCCGTGAAAAATCAGTCCACAACATTGTCGTGAAACCCATGTCTCCAATGCCACTTCTGCTGTGTGCACCACGAACACCTCTGCCAAGCTGCCCCCGGCCCGTATGGCTCGTGTGAGAACCATCACCGCTGCTGTGTGCTGGGAATGCCTCAACCAACCGGTTAACCAGAGTTGCTTGTTTAGTAGCCAATATTAGGTCAAGGTTCTCCTGTGGCATGATGTTTTGTAATTTGCTTTTATAGCGTGGATCCAGGATGCTGGCCAACCAGTAGTCGTCATCGTTCATCATTTTGGCAAAGCGTGGGTCCCTTTTTAGGATCCGCACGGCATTATCTGACATGTGGGCCAATGTTCCCGGTGTCAATGATGCACTGCGAGTGCTCGGTGGAGGAGCACTTTCTGGCAAATCCACATCCCTCCAGTCACGCACAAACCCTGTACCAGACCTTGCCATGCCAACATTTTCACTTGCCCCACAAGATGCATCCTCCTCCCCTAAGTAATCATCCCCATCATCATCCTCCTCCTCCTCTTCTTCCTCCACCTCGTCCAGGAGAGGACCCTGAGCAGACAATGGCTGAATGTCATCAAGGATTCCCTCCACCTCTTCCTCCTCATCAACATTGGCTGCAGATGCCTGCTCCTTAAGGTGCGTCAAAGTTTGCATGAGCAGACGCATAGGTGGGATGCTCATGCTTAGGATGGCGTCGTCTGCGCTTACCAGCCGTGTGCATTCCTCAAAACACTGAAGGATTTTACAGAGGTCTTTCAGCTTCGACCACTGCACACCTGTCAACTCCATGTCTGCTCTCAAAGTGCCTGGCCGTGTATCCTCCCACAAATGCATTATGGCCTGCCTCTGCTCGCACAGCCGCTCAACCATGTGCAGGGTGGAGTTCCACCTTGTTGCAATGTCGATAATGAGGCGGTGGTTGGGAAGGTGGAGCAATCGCTGCAGCTTCTGCATATGAATGGAGTGTACAGGCGACCGGCGGATGTGCGCGCACAGTCTTCGCACCTTCTGGAGCAGGGCTGTTAACTCCGGATAATTATTGAGGAAGCACTGCACCACCAGGTTCAAGGTGTGAGCCAATCAAGGTATGTGGCTGAGTTTTGAAAGGGCTATGGCTGCCACAAACTTACGGCCGTTATCACTAACTACCTTGCCTGCCTCAAGATGTACACTGCCCATCCATGACTCAGTTTGTCGCTGAAAGTACTCGGCCAGCACCTCGGCGGTGTGTCTGTCGCCCAAACACATCATCTGCAACACAGCCTGCTGACGCTTTCCACTAGCTGCTCAATAGGGGGACACCTCGTGTGCAACAGTGGCAGCTGCAGATGGAGTGCTCGTACGACTGCGCTCTGTGGACGAGCTTTCGCTTCTGGAGGAGGAGGGTCGAATGCCTACAGCCAACTGATTCCTATACCGTGGGCTAGGCAGCACTGTCCCACCACCGCTGTCCCCTGTGGACCCTGCATCCACCACATTAACCCAGTGCGCAGTGATGGACACGTAACGGCCCTGGCCATGCCGACTGGACCATGCATCAGTTGTGAGGTGCACCTTTCCACTCACTGACTGCTTGAGTGCATGGACAATGCGGTCTTTCACATGATGGTGGAGGGCTGGGATGGCTTTGCGAGAGAAGTGGTGACTGGGTAGGTCATAGCGTGGTACTGCATAGGCCATGAGTTCGCGGAAAGCTGCGCTTTCCACCAACCGATAGGGCATCATCTCTAACGAGATTAGTTTGGCAATGTGGGCGTTCAAACCCAGTGTACGCGGATGAGAGACTGAGTACTTTCTTGACCTACTCATAGTGTCTGGGAGGGTGAGCTGGACTTGAGAGCTGCATATGGAAGAAGCAGCGGTGGACAGGGCGGACTGAGAGAGGGTTGATGATGGTGATGGAGTTGGTGTTCTTTCTGATGGCCTAGATTCAGTCTTTCATTGATATAACAGTGGGATTCCCTGACTGCTGTGGCCTTGCAACGACACCTCAACATTTGCTGCTGTGCTAACCAGTGGGCTTACAGTGGGGGAAACAATGTAGCGTTGCTGACTACCTTCTTCTTGATCAGTTGCACATGTGGTACTTGAGGTTTGGTGTTGTGTCCATGCTTGCAAGTGCATGCTGGTTAAATGTCTAAGCATGCAACTGGTATTCAAATTTTTCAGATTTTTCCCTCAGCTAAAGGTCTTTGCGCACTTCTTACAGATAACCTTGGCCTGATCATGAGGATTTTGTTCAAAAAAGTGCCACACTGCACTCTTCCTACTTTGGCAGACATTTTGCGGCCTAGCACACTGTGATATTTTGACCTTCTGGACAAGTTGTCCAGCAACTCTTTTGATTTTTGGAACCTGTCTTTGGAGTGCTCTGGGCCTGCCAGATAACAGCTGTTGCGATGTCGATGTCTGCTGTGGATGCTCCTCCTCCTCATCTGAGCTATTGGAAGCAGCACCTTCTTCCCCCAATGGATGCCAATCTGGGTCAACAACTGGGTCATCCATCACCTCCTCTTCAATATCATGCGCACCTTCCTCTGTGTCACCGTGTATGGTGGTATAGTGTGCGGGAAGGGGCACCTGAGTCTCATCAGGGTCAGACTCTGGCTCTGTACACTGCGAGGACAATGTAGTGCTCTGAAGGAATGTACCAGCAGAATCATCTATCAGTGGCTGTGCATCAGTGCACTTCATGTCAGATTCATCTTGGCCTGGGTAATTCACCATTTCACTTGATAATCCAGGCATGGTATGTGAAAACAGCTCCATGGAGTAATCATTAGTATGGCCTGCGTCATCCTTCAATCTTGGTTGGGGTGAAGGACACAAGGAAAGGTGTGGTTCATGAACATGAGCCTCCAATGACGACTCAGTGCTTTTATTTTTTACAACTTCAGAAGAGGAGCCGATAGAGCTGGAGGCTGAGTCAGCAATGTAAGACAAAACTTTTTCCTGAAGCTCTGGCTTTAAAAGCAGTTTGCCAACTCCTAGAAAACTAAGCCTTCGAGACCTTGTGGAGCCAGACGATGACGCAGGCTCAACACCTCCTGCATTCGGTCCTATTTTGCTCTTGCCACTACCATCAGATCCACCACCAACACCATCATTACCAGCTGGCAATCCCCGCCCAATTCCACGGCCTCTTCCACCAGCCTTCCTCATTTTTGGTAGAAATGTAGACAAAATCCAACTAACTATATAGTAATGTAAAACAAGGTACAAGGTTTCTATAGGACAGGGGAGATTTTGAATTTCTGCAGACACTTGTGGACACTGGACACTTTTGGATTGTGTGAGGCCCACTGATATCACAGCGCTATGTGACAGGCTCGATGTCGCAGGTGTGAAAAATGTCACTAGAGGATAATGGGGATTTTGAATTTCTGCACACACTTGTGGACACTGGACACTTTTGGATTGTGTGAGGCCCACTGAATATCACAGCGCTATGTGACAGGCTCGATGTCGCAGGAGTGAAAAATGTCACTAGAGGATAACGGAGATTTTGAATTTCTGCACACACTTGTGGATACTGGACACTTTTGGATTGTGTGAGGCCCACTGAATATCACAGCACTATGTGACAGGCTCGATGTCGCAGGTGTGAAAAATGTCACTAGAGGATAACGGAGATTTTGAATTTCTGCACACACTTGTGGACACTGGACACTTTTGGATTGTGTGAGGCCCACTGAATATCACAGCGCTATGTGACAGGCTCAATGTCGCAGGTGTGAAAAATGTCACTAGAGGATAATGGAGATTTTGAATTTCTGCACACACTTGTGGACACTGGACACTTTTGGATTGTGTGAGGCCCACTGAATATCACAGCGCTATGTGACAGGCTCGATGTCGCAGGTGTGAAAAATGTCACTAGAGGATAACAGAGATTTTGAATTTCTGCACACACTTGTGGACACTGGACACTTTTGGATTGTGTGAGGCCCACTGAATATCACAGCGCTATGTGACAGGCTCGATGTCGCAGGAGTGAAAAATGTCACTAGAGGATAACGGAGATTTTCAATTTCTGCACACACTTGTGGACACTGGACACTTTTGGATTGTGTGAGGCCCACTGAATATCACAGCGCTATGTGACAGGCTCGATGTCGCAGGTGTGAAAAATGTCACTAGAGGATAACGGAGATTTTGAATTTCTGCACACACTTGTGGACACTGGACACTTTTGGATTGTGTGAGGCCCACTGAATATCACAGCGCTATGTGACAGGCTCAATGTCGCAGGTGTGAAAAATGTCACTAGAGGATAATGGAGATTTTGAATTTCTGCACACACTTGTGGACACTGGACACTTTTGGAGTGTGTGAGGCCCACTGAATATCACAGCGCTATGTGACAGGCTCGATGTTGCAGGTGTGAAAAATGTCACTAGAGGATAACAGAGATTTTGAATTTCTGCACACAGTTGTGGACACTGGACACTTTTGGATTGTGTGAGGCCCACTGAATATCACAGCGCTATGTCACAGGCAAAAATTGGCTAGTGTATGACAAACTACAAGGTGTATATAGAATTGGGCAGAATAGGAATCTCCCTAGAGTGTAGGTCTGTAAGAACGGAACAAGTCCTTGACTTATCCTTACAGAGTGACACACAGATAGCTTCACTGTGGCCGTGATAACAGCCGTTACACGGTACTGAGAGAGGAGCGTGCACGTACACGGCTGTCCGGTGTATGTAAAATTGTCAAGCTCCGTGTTTTTTAAGTATACGGACTGACACACGCTGTCTCTCTATAGTTTTGAATGTGATCAAACAGCAAATATATTTAACTGTTTGAAAACTAGACAAAACTAGAAGGTGCAGGTCTGTAAGAAAGGAACATGTCCTCGACTTATTCTTACAGAGTGACACACAGATAGCTTCACTGTGGCCGTGATAACAGCCGTTACACGGTACTGAGAGAGGAGCGTGCACGTACACGGCTGTCCGGTGTACATAAAATTGTCAAGCTCCGTGTTTTTTAAGTATGCGGACTGACACACGCTGTCTCTCTATAGTTTTGAATGTGATCAAACAGCAAATATATTTAACTGTTTGAAAACTAGACAAAACTAGAAGGTGCAGGTCTGTAAGAACGGAACATGTCCTCGACTTATTCTTACAGAGTGACACACAGATAGCTTCACTGTGGCCGTGATAACAGCCGTTACACGGTACTGAGAGAGGAGCGTGTATGTACACGGCTGTCCGGTGTACGTAAAATTGTCAAGCTCCGTGTTTTTTAAGTATGCGGACTGACATGCTGTCTCTCTATAGTTTTGAATGTGATCAAACAGCAAATATATTTAACTGTTTGAAAACTAGACAAAACTAGAAGGCGCAGGTCTGTAAGAACGGAACATGTCCTCGACTTATTTTTACAGAGTGACACACAGATAGCTTCACTGTGGCCGTGATAACAGCCGTTACACGGTACTGTGTGAGGAGTGTGCACCGCTGTATGGTGTGAAAAAATGCACGCTCAGTACCTCACCAGGACAAAAAAAAAAATTGGGATTGCTTTTAAAAAAGCAGTTTGCAGAGCAGTGGGTAAACAGCAATGCAGCCGTCAGGAAGCCTTAGAAGGCAGCCTAACAACCAACACCGCTGATCCAGCAAAATATAGCCTCCACTTGCACTGCACACACAGTGACTGGTGTGTTGTACAGGCAAAATCGCTAGCAGCAGAAGCAGTTTTTGGTGTCTTCTTCCCTGCCTAATGGTCTCCCTACAGAATCAACAGCAGCAGCAGCTCTCCCTATTCTGAGATCAGCATGAGTAACATGGCGGTCGGCGTGCACGCCCTTTTTTACCCCCTGTAACGCCCACAAAAGCAAGCCAATCACTTGCATGCCCTTCTGAAAGATGGTGGTGACCCCTGCCTATGTCATCACGTTGCCCACAGTGTCCGTGGATCCTGATTGGCTGAAAAAGAGCGCAAAACAAACTTTTGAACCGCGACTTTGGCGCTTAAGTCGCCGACCTCGTGGCCGACCTCATCCTAGGGTCGGGTTTCTTTTCATGAAACCCGACTTTGCCAAAAGTCGGCGACTTTTGAAATTTTTCGACCCGTTTCGCTCAACTCTAGTCATGACTATTCAATATAGCCAAGAATATACAACTGCACTCTGACGTGTTATAATATGCAAACATTGAATATATGAAATCGGAACTGCATTACTGCTATAGAAAATATGTTAAAAAATGAAGATCGTTTGGGCACAAATTAGCCATTTATGAGAGCCCATCAGCCCTGTTATGAATGAGTCACCGTAGGAGGCAAAAACAGAAATACTAGCTAAGTCCAGAAAACCAGAGAAGTTGGCAGCTATCGGATTGCAGACCCCTGAACCTAACAACAACAACTAGCAGTAGCCGTGGGAGGTTCCTATGGTGCCCTAGACCCCTCGATCACAGCCGGAGAACTACATAGCCTAAAGACAGGAAGGGAAATCTAAACTGCCCCAGAGCAGAACCCAAAGCAATAGGCAGCCCCCAACATATAATGACGGTGAAGCAAGATGAAAAAACACTGACACAGATAGAAAGATAGGCTGAGCAAATGATGGGGCCCAAGCTAACTAAATAGGACAGAATAGAAAAGCTGCTGTCTGCAATCCACCAAAACCCTCTCAAAAACAAGAGCCAACAAACTGATAGGGAAAAAAGCCCTGAAGACGCTAGGCTTCAAAAAGACTATATCAGTACTCAGGTATTATCTGAAGACAGAGCAAAAAGGAATTCAGCTCACCCAGCAGGGAAGGCAGAAATCCAGAAAAACAAGGCAAAACAAAACCAAAACACAAATGCAAAAAGTAGAGCAGAAAACTTAGCTTTTGAGGAGCAGGAATCAGACTGGTCTCCAATAATCCCTCAGAGTAATCACCCGCAAGGCAGAAGGGCGTCGGCTGCCTTATATCCAGTCAGCAATCCCAGTCACCCAGTCATCATCATTCTGCTCAGGTGCTTTGTAATCAGCCTCACTACCTTCCTTCACCAGAAGAGGGAGTTCATCAGACCTCAATGGTGAAGGGGAAAATGAACTCACAACACAGCCCCTTTTGATGGGACCATAACATTATATGCCTTTATTATATTACACAAATCCCATCAAACAGTTACACCTAAAGAACAATCCTTTTTTAACACATTTTCTGTAGCCGTAAAGAAAATCCAATTTTATATATTATTTTTTTGAATATTGTGGCATTTTACAGTGCAGCTGTATTTTCTTGGTTATATTTAATAGTCTGCTTTATTAATACCAACAGTTCTTTCAGGCGTGTTGGGACTGTAGAGTTTAACCCCTTCGCACCAGAGCCTGTTTTTGCCTTCGTGACTGGGCCAATTTTTTCAATTCTGACCAGTGTCACTTTATGAGGTCATAACTCTAGAACGCTTCAATGGATCCTGCTGATTCTGACAATGTTTTCTCATGACATATTGTACTTCATGATAGTGGTAAAATTTCTTAGATATGACTTGCGCTTATTTGTTAAAAAAAAAAATCGAAATTTGGTGAAAATTTTTAAAATGTTGCAATTTTCAAACTTTTAATTTTTATGCCCTTAAATCAGAGAGTGATATTGCACAAAATAGTTAATAAATAACATTTCCCACATGTCTACTTTACATCTGCACAATTTTGGAAACATAATTTTTTTGTTAGGAAGTTATAAGGGTTAAAAGTTGACCAGCGATTTCTCATTTTTACAACAAAATTTACAACACCATTTTTTTAGGAACCACCTCACATTTGAAGTGAGTTTGGGGGGTCAATATGACAAAAAATACCCAAAAGTGACACCATTCTAAAAAGTGCACCTCTCAATGTACTCAAAACCACATTCAAGAAGTTTATTAATCCTACAGGTGCTTCACTTGAATGAATGGAATGTGGAAGGAAAAAATAAACTTTTAACTTTTTTTCACAAACATTTTACTTCAGAACAATTTTTTTATTTTCACAAGTGTAAAAAGAGAAAATGAACCACAATATTTTTTGTGCAATTTCTCCCGAATATGCCGATACCCCGTATGTGGGGCTAAACCACTGTTTGGGCACACGGCAGAGCTCAGAAAGGAAGGAGTGCCGTTTGACTTTTTCAATGCAGAATTGCAGAATTGAGATTGGACACCATGTCGCATTTGGAGAGCCCCTGATGTACCTAAACAGTGGAAACCCCCCACAAGTGACCCCATTTTGGAAACTAGACCCGTTAAGGAACTTATCTAGATGTGTCGTGAGCAATTTGAACCCCCAAGTGCTTCACAGAAGTTTATAACGTAAAGCCATGAACATAAAAAATCATTTTTTTTCCACAAAAATGATCTTTTAGCCCCCAATTTTTTTATTTTCACAAAGGTTATAGGAGAAATTAGACCTCAAAAGTTGTTGTCCAATTTGTCCTGAGTACGCTGGTACCCCATATGTGGGAGAAAACTACTGTTTGGGCACACGCTAGGGCTCGGAAGGGAAGTAGTGACGTTCTGGAATGCAGACTTTGATGGAATGGTCTGCGAGCGTCTTGTTGTGTTTGCAGAGCCCCTGATGTGCCTAAACAGTAGAAACCCCCCACAAGTGACCACATTTTGGAAACTAGACCCCCCAAGGAACTTATCTAGATGTGTGGTGAGCACTTTGAACCCCCAAGTGTTTCACTAAAGTTTATAATGTAGAGCCATGAAAATAAAAAAATCATTTTTTTTCCACAAAAATGATCTTTCAGCCTCCAATTTTTTATTTTCACAAGGGTAACAGGAGAAATTGGACCCTAAGAGTTGTTGTACAATTTGTCCTGAGTACACTGGTACCCCATATGTGGGAGGAAACTACTGTTTGGGCACATGGTGAGGCTCGGAAGGGAAGTAGTGATGTTCTGGAATGCAGACTTTGATGGAATGGTCTGCGGGCCTCATGTTGCGTTTGCAGAACCCTTAATGTGCCTAAAAAGTGGAAACCCCCAATTCTAACTCCAACCCTAACCCCAACACACCCCTAACCATAACCCTAACCACAAACCTAACACCAACACACCCATAACCCCAATCCCAACCCTAGCCCTAACCCTAGCCATAGCCCTAGCACTAACGCTAACCCTAGCCCTAACTCTAGCCCTAACCCTAACCTTAACCCTAACCCTAGCCCTATCCCTAACCCTAGCCCTAACCTTAGCCCTAGCCCTAACCCTAGTCCTAACCCTAGCCCTAGCCCTAACCTGCGTACCTACTTTTTTTTCTTTACTTTTTTTTGTGACAAGATCGCTGACCTGCGATCTGACTCATAGTAACGCCACTTCTCCTCTGATCTCGTACTGACAGGAGATCAGAGGAGAAGCAGCGTTACTATGTGACAAGATCGCAGCCTGGCATATAGTAACGCCACTTCTCCTCTAATCTCACACTGACAGATGATCAGAGGAGAAGCAGCGTTACTGTGTGACAAGATCACTGCCTGGCACAGCTGTGTCAGGCAGCGATCTAGTCACACAGTAACGCTGCTTCTCCTCTGATCATCTGTCAGTGTGAGATCAGAGAAGTCACGTTACAATGAGTGAGATCGCAGGGAAACAAGCACCTTTCACAGCGAGCTCTCTCATTGGCTGCTGTGACGTTGACGTCATCAGAGCCTGAACCAATCAGGTCTCGATGACGTTGGGGGTCCCAGTATGCATTGTGTACCAGGATCCGCACGTTATAAGGTATGTGGGGGTCCCGGTGGGCACAAAACCGCAGACAATAGATAAACATCGTTGCTGCACAAAGCCCAGCAAGCTCCGACGTTTATCTACAGTTGGCGGTTGGGAAGCGGTTAAGAGATTTAGAAAAAAATCCTACATGTATTCAACTCTATAACTATGGAAAGCTTGACATTAATAGGGCATGTATGTACAGCATGACATATTATCAGCGTTTAAATTGTTTCATATTTTTATGGCTGTTACCTTACAGCAGAGAAATTTTAGAAAATGGAGTAAGTATTGCTCATAAATCCTTTCAAATCAACACATACGACTACTACTTTCACAAATTTCAAGCTGAACAATAGTATAATGTCGTCATACCTGTAGTAATGGGAGAGATAACAATGAGGTATCCCCCCCCCCACAAGGTCATGATTAGTGTTGAGCATTCCGATACCGCAAGTATCGGGTATCGGCCGATACTTGCTGTATCGGAATTCCGATACCGACTTCCGATATTTTTTCAATATCGGAATTCGGCATCGGAATCGGAAGTTCAGTTGATTGACGGCCTGACGTCATCATGATGCGCGGTGTGTGCGCATCATGATGCGCCGTCATTTCGGGCCTTCCGGGGGTCTCTGCCGGCCTGCCGGGGGGCTGTGTGGACTGCCCGGGGTCTGTACCGGCCTGCCGGGGGGCTGTGCCGGCCTGCCGGGGGGCTGTGTGGACTGCCCGGGGTCTGTACCGGCCTGCCGGGGGGCTGTGCCGGCCTGCCGGTGGTCTGTGCACCCTGTGGGGGTCTGTACCGGCCTGCCGGGGGGCTGTGCCGGCCTGCCGGGGGGCTGTGCTGATGTCCGGGGGTCTGTGCAAGCATCGTCCGATGGGACTACAAGTCCCATCGGGCGATGCCTGCTACCATGACAGTGATTGACACATTAGCCAATGATGGGACAGTAGTAGTCCCATCATCCGGCTAATGTGTTAAATGTTAAAAAAAAAAAAAAAAAAATACTACATACATACTACATGCATGCTACATACATACTACATGCTACATACATACTACATGCATGCTACATACATACTACATATATACTACATACATACTACATACATGCTACATACATACTGCATGCTACATACATACTACATACATACTACATACATACTACATGCATGCTACATACATACTACATATATACTACATGCATGCTACATATATACTACATGCTACATACATACTACATATATACTACATACATACTACATACATGCTACATACATACTGCATGCTACATACATACTACATGCATGCTACATACATACTACATGCATGCTACATACATACTACATACATACTACATGCATGCTACATGCATGCTACATACATACTACATGCTACATACATACCACATACATACTACATACATACTACATACTACATATATACTACATGCATGCTACATACATACTACATGCTACATACATACCACATACATACTACATACATACTACATACTACATATATACTACATGCATGCTACATACATACTACATGCTACATACATACCACATACATACTACATACATACTACATGCTACATACATACTACATATACAGTGGGGAAAAAAAGTATTTAGTCAGTCAGCAATAGTGCAAGTTCCACCACTTAAAAAGATGAGAGGCGTCTGTAATTTACATCATAGGTAGACCTCAACTATGGGAGACAAACTGAGAAAAAAAAATCCAGAAAATCACATTGTCTGTTTTTTTTTCATTTTATTTGCATATTATGGTGGAAAATAAGTATTTGGTCAGAAACAAAATTTCATCTCAATACTTTGTGATATATCCTTTGTTGGCAATGACAGAGGTCAAACATTTCCTGTAAGTCTTCACAAGGTTGCCACACACTGTTGTTGGTATGTTGGCCCATTCCTCCATGCAGATCTCCTCTAGAGCAGTGATGTTTTTGGCTTTTCGCTTGGCAACACGGACTTTCAACTCCCTCCAAAGGTTTTCTATAGGGTTGAGATCTGGAGACTGGCTAGGCCACTCCAGGACCATGAAATGCTTCTTACGAAGCCACTCCTTCGTTGCCCTGGCGGTGTGCTTTGGATCATTGTCATGTTGAAAGACCCAGCCACGTTTCATCTTCAATGCCCTTGCTGATGGAAGGAGGTTTGCACTCAAAATCTCACGATACATGGCCCCATTCATTCTTTCATATACCCGGATCAGTCGTCCTGGCCCCTTTGCAGAGAAACAGCCCCAAAGCATGATGTTTCCACCACCATGCTTTACAGTAGGTATGGTGTTTGATGGATGCAACTCAGTATTCTTTTTCCTCCAAACACGACAAGTTGTGTTTCTACCAAACAGTTCCAGTTTGGTTTCATCAGACCATAGGACATTCTCCCAAAACTCCTCTGGATCATCCAAATGCTCTCTAGCAAACTTCAGACGGGCCCGGACATGTACAGGCTTAAGCAGTGGGACACGTCTGGCACTGCAGGATCTGAGTTCATGGTGGCGTAGTGTGTTACTTATGGTAGGCCTTGTTACATTGGTCCCAGCTCTCTGCAGTTCATTCACTAGGTCCCCCCACGTGGTTCTGGGATTTTTGCTCACCGTTCTTGTGATCATTCTGACCCCACGGGGTGGGATTTTGCGTGGAGCACCAGATCGAGGGAGATTATCAGTGGTCTTGTATGTCTTCCATTTTCTAATTATTGCTCCCACAGTTGATTTCTTCACTCCAAGCTGGTTGGCTATTTCAGATTCAGTCTTCCCAGCCTGGTGCAGGGCTACAATTTTGTTTCTGGTGTCCTTTGACAGCTCTTTGGTCTTCACCATAGTGGAGTTTGGAGTCAGACTGTTTGAGGGTGTGCACAGGTGTCTTTTTATACTGATAACAAGTTTAAACAGGTGCCATTACTACAGGTAATGAGTGTAGGAAAGAGGAGACTCTTAAAGAAGAAGTTACAGGTCTGTGAGAGCCAGAAATCTTGATTGCTTGTTTCTGACCAAATACTTATTTTCCACCATAATATGCAAATAAAATGAAAAAAAAACAGACAATGTGATTTTCTGGATTTTTTTTTTCTCAGTTTGTCTCCCATAGTTGAGGTCTACCTATGATGTAAATTACAGACGCCTCTCATCTTTTTAAGTGGTGGAACTTGCACTATTGCTGACTGACTAAATACTTTTTTTCCCCACTGTATACTACATGCATGCTACATACATACTACATGCTACATACATACCACATACATACTACATACATGCTACATATATACTACATGCATGCTACTTACATACTACATATATACTACATGCATGCTACATACATACTACATGCTACATGCATGCTACATACATACTACATACATACTACATGCTACATACATACCACATATATACTACATACATACAATACCTTCATACAATACATACATAGACATACAGTACATATAACATAGAGTAACATACTTACCAATACTTGTCACATTGTTCCCCGAAGCCATTGTCTTTCCGGAATAAATATTAACATAACAAACCACAAAAATACTCACCCACGATCCGAAGCAGTCCACGAGTGTGTCCCACGACGATCTTGGGTAGAGAACTGCAGCATCAGATGATGCTGCCGTTCTCTACGGGCTGCAGGAATCCAATGACGGAAGGTAGGTATCCTTCCGCACTGTATTCCTCCGCCACTTAAAAAAAAAAAAGTCCCTAGTCTCACTTTATGCCACAGCAATGGCATAAAGTGAGACTAGGGACTTTTTTTTTTTTAAGTGGCGGAGGAATACAGTGCGGAAGGATACCTACCTTCCGTCATTGGATTCCTGCAGCCCGTAGAGAACGGCAGCATCATCTGATGCTGCAGTTCTCTACCCAAGATCGTCGTGGGACACACTCGTGGACTGCTTCGGATCGTGGGTGAGTATTTTTGTGGTTTGTTATGTTAATATTTATTCCGGAAAGACAATGGCTTCGGGGAACAATGTGACAAGTATTGGTAAGTATGTTACTCTATGTTATATGTACTGTATGTCTATGTATGTATTGTATGAATGTATTGTATGTATGTAGTATATATGTGGTATGTATGTAGCATGTAGTATGTATGTAGTATGTATGTAGCATGCATGTAGCATGCAGTATGTATGTAGCATGCATGTAGTATATATGTAGTATGTATGTAGCATGTAGTATGTATGTAGCATGCATGTAGTATATATGTAGTATGTATGTAGCATGTAGTATGTATGTAGCATGCATGTAGTATATATGTAGTATGTATGTAGCATGTAGTATGTATGTAGCATGCATGTAGTATGTATGTAGCATGCATGTAGTATGTATATGGTATGTATGTAGCATGTAGTATGTATGTAGCATGCATGTAGTATATATGTGTTATGTATGTGGTATGTATGTAGCATGCATGTAGTATGTATGTAGTATGTATGTAGTATATATGTAGTATGTATGTAGCATGTAGTATGTATGTAGTATGTATGTAGCATGCATGTAGCATGCAGTATGTATGTAGCATGCATGTAGTATATATGTAGTATGTATGTAGCATGTAGTATGTAGCATGCATGTAGTATATATGTAGTATGTAGCATGTAGTATGTATGTAGCATGCATGTAGTATATATGTGTTATGTATGTAGCATGTAGCATGCATGTCGCATGCATGTAGTATGTATGTAGTATATATGTGGTATGTATGTAGCATGCAGTATGTATGTAGCATGCATGTAGTATATATGTAGTATGTATGTTGCATGTAGTATGAATGTAGCATGTATGTAGTATGTAGTATGAATGTAGCATGTATGTAGTATGCATGTTGTATGTATGTAGCATGTAATTTTTTTTTTTTTTTTTTACATTTAACACATTAGCCGGATGATGGGACTACTACTGTCCCATCATTGGCTAATGTGTCAATCACTGTCATGGTAGCAGGCATCGCCCGATGGGACTTGTAGTCCCATCGGACGATGCCTGCACAGACCCCCGGAGCCTGCACAGACCACCGGCAGGCCGGCACAGCCCCCCGGCAGGCCGGCACAGCCCCCCGGCAGGCCGGCACAGCCCCCCGGAGCCTGCACAGCCCCCCGGCAGGCCGGCACAGCCCCCCGGCAGGCCGGCACAGCCCCCCGGAGCCTGCACAGACCACCGGCAGGCCGGCACAGACCACCGGAGCCTGCACAGACCCCCTGGCAGGCCGGCACAGCCCCCCGAAAGGCCCGTACAGACCCCAGAGAGGCTGTACAAGGGCAGGAAAGGGTTTTTCTTATTCCGATACCGGAAGTCCCATAGACTTGAATGGGACTTCCGGTATCGGAATCGGCGATACCGATACTTTTTTTAAAGATCGGCCGATACCATCCGATACGATACTTTGAAGTATCGGACGGTATCGCTCAACTCTAGTCATGATTCAAAAGAATCCCTCAACTGCATAATTTATTTTGAAAGAGCTACAAAAAATAATTTAAGACTCTTAAGCCCCACAAAGCTTGATGTGAAGCATGTTGGAAAAGGATCGCTCTACAGTTCAACTGTTATAGAATAATATAACTTTTTTACATTTTTTGTCCTTGTTCTCATCAGAGGCTTAGAGACTCCTATAATACTTCTCACTTATTGAAAGCTGAAACGAACCGCCGCTATTGTGTTTTTAACTTACACACATAGTAGTTGGAGAATATAATTATTTGTATACCTGCCTTGAGATTTGTAATAAATTAAGTAGCGAGATTTGCATATCATTAATAGAAATTGCAAAATGCAAATACAATGCAGCAAATTACTCAATATTTTTATCTTGGATTTTAAGCATTTTTTCCAGCCTTCTTCTACATTATTCATATAATTTCACAGTGTTGTAATTTTGATATTCGTCAGTGAAAAAGAAATGTACTTTTTCCAGTTTGTTAAAGATCATAATTTTGAAGTGTTTCAAAAAAGCATTTGTAATAAGTAATTAATTTTAACTGAACTTTTCTGCAGGAGCTCAAAAAACCATAGTACATTTAAAAGAAATTTTTTTTGCCAAAAAATGTAAAAAAAAAGTCACAAAGTTTACATTAGGTTATACATTAAAAAGTATGTGTCATTTTAGGTAATTTCTGCTCTTTAGTTGCGTATGCTAATGACCCTCGGCTCCTGCTCTGCTATGAGCGGGAGCAGACTCTTATGCTACTGTGCTCCGATCATTTCACACAGAGAGGTTAAGAGCACAGCTGCGGAGGAGGCAGAGAAATTAATTTCTCCATCTCCTCTGCTGCCTGTGTTGGCATATATCGCATTGCACTCGGGTGATATCTGAATGCTGTGCGTTGCGTCACTCACACCCATTGACTTATATGGGTGCAAGTGAGCCGAGTCTCGCTGCCAATAGCAGCATGCTATGATTGTTCTCTCATGGCGATTCAGCAAGAGAAAATAATCACAGATCTGAGCTGCCCCATAGAATAAAGGCCCCGTTACATTTAGCGATGCACCAGCGATCCTGACCACGATACGACCAGGTCAGGATCGCTGGTGCATCGCTTAATGGTCGCTAGTGAGCTGCCAAACAGGCTGATCTCACTAGCGATGCAGCAGCGGTCGGCGGTCGTTACTTACCTGTCAGACGCGGCGATGATGACCGTCTTCCACCTGCGTCCATGGCTCACCCGTCGGCGCCAGCAGGAAGCCGATGATGAGAAATGGACCAGGCCAATCTCACACAATCAGCGATAGCCAGCGGGGGAGCCGGTCGGAGGTGAGTATCACATGTAGCGATATCGCTACCGATATCGCTGCTGCGTCACAAAATAGGTGACGCTTTAGCGATATTGCTAGTGATATCGCTATGTGTAAAGGGCCGAGTGCTATGTGATGCTTGATCACATAACACTCGGCCATGTTACATGTTAGTGTGACTCCAACCTAAAGGTGGCTTTACACATAGCGATATCGATAGCACTATCGCTAAAGCATCACCGATTGTTTGACGCAGCAGCGATATTGCTAGCGCTATCGCTACGTGTGATACTTACCTCCTACTGGCTCCCCCACTGGCTATCGCTGATCACGCGAGATCGGCCTGGTCCATTTCTCGTCATCGGCTTCCTGCTGGTGCTGACGAGAGAGCCATGGACACAGGCGGAAGACGGACACCGTCGCCGCACCTGAAAGGTAAGAGAGACTGCCAAGCGCTGCTGCATCGCTAGTGAGATCTGCCTGTTTGGCAGCTCACTAGTGACCATTTAGCGATGCACCAGCGATCCTGACCGAGTCATATCGTGGTCGGAATCGCTGGTGCATCGTTAAATCTAAAGGGGCCTTAACTCTTAAACCCTTAAAAGAGATCTTATCACTTACCAAAACACTATTAACTTGCAGATATGGGGTCCAGCAGCCAGGAGGAATTGAACTTTATAACTTTTAGTAGCTGTGGGCTTTCAGTCATGGGAGCTTCAGTCACCGCTTAGTGCATAGTGATTGGTGGCTGCACACACATCCTAGCACCGACTGATAGCTGGCTCCACTAAATGGCGAAAAATAAAGGAAACTCCAGAATTTCCGTTTATATAAAGTGATAAAAATATCATACTGCATGAAACCAAAATGATAGCAATAAAAACTTCAACTCAACACACACAAAGACATTTAAAAACAAAACATGTGTGGTAGCAATACATCGATAAAAGAGTGATCTACTATAATATAATATTAAAATATTAACCTAATTGGTAAGCAACATAAACAGAATAAAATGCCAAAATTGTTGTTTTTTTTTGGGGGGGGGGGGTTGTGGTGCTGCATTGTCTAATATAAATCCAATCAGAAATTATAAAACCTTTGTCCCTATCCCGAAATGATATTAGCAAAAATGTCAACTCACCAAGCAAAAATCAAGCCTTCACACAGGTCTAATAGCCAAGTAAAATTTAAAAAAAATTACAGATCTGTGAACATGGCAACACAAAAAACTTTTTTTTTTTTTTTTTTTACAAATTTCTAATTTTTTTTCACTCATAAAATAAGAAAAATGGACATGTTTTGCAGTAATTTTACTTACAATGGTGAACCATGACACCAAGTCATTTTTACCACACAATAGATGGTGGAATAAAAATAAAAATAAAAACAATGTAGGAATTGCAAGGTTTTTAGCCAATTATATCGTACTTAGAATTTTCTTCCCATTTTCTAGTCTATTGTATGGAAAAATGAATGACGATATTCAAAAATACAACTCATTCTGCAAAAAAACAAGCCCCATTTGTATGCTCACAGGATAGTAAAAAAGTTGTTATGTCTCTTGATGTAACATCCAAGCAAGTGTCCCCTCTGTTTCTACTTTGGTCGCTGTGAGGTGCAGTACTTTGCTGTGGGCAGTCATGCATGTCGATAGCACAATGGTCCTGTTTAATTCCTTGGTCTGTTGGTGCTGCTCAGTCAGGGAGCTATGGGTTTCATTCCTTGTTACTTTCTGTAAGCCCTGGGTGGGGAGTTGTCATTTATTTAAACCCCTGAACCTATGACTCTTTCTGACAGTTAAAGTTTTTCTTCTCTGGCTCTGTCTTGTGCTATCTGTTACTGATTTACTTGTTCAATTCTGGTTGTCTCACTGCAGCCTTTTTTTTGGCCATTCTTTGCTGACTTTTCGCCTTGACTGCCCTCCTTGCTCTGACCTGGCTACCTAAATTTCTCTTAAATCTGGTTCACTCCCCTGGCCAGCAGCCCTTCCGTAACAGCAGATTGCTGCACAGGGGTTACAGTGAGGAAGTCGAGGTTCTTCTAAAGTCTGGGGTTCAAGGGAGGAAGCCAGAGTTCTTCTGAAATCTGTTGGAATGAGAGGCTAGCGACAAGTGGGTCCAAGGATGCCATTTTTGAGCCTATGACCTCTGATAGACATTACACTTAGACGAAAGGGAGTACAAAATTAAAACACAAAAATTGGTTGCATTGGGAAGGTGTTAAGTACAAAGGACTTGGGATATGAAAAGCACATTCGGAAATCTTATTCTTATTTACCAGATTAGCTTGACTCACCCTTGCATGCACATGTATCTATAAAAACTCATGAAAAACCTTGATAGCTCCAGCTGTGTTAAAATTCTTCTTTATTGAACCATGTTAAAATCGGTTAATTCAAAAGACTCTCTACATTATAGCCACACACCGAACAGAGGCTACGCGCTTCGACCTATGCGGTCTTTGACAAAGCCATACTGAGTTCTATGCATGATTTTCTATATAGAAAGAACTCACCAATGAGGAAACATTACAAGGTCATGTGACACATTATGAAAGGTCCTTTTTCAAAGGATAAACGTGCAAATGCCATACACAAAAGAAAACAAATGAAAAAATAAATGTAAAATCATCAAACATACATATTTAAGAATAGTGTAACATTAAGTCATGCCGTTTGTTGAGGCCACTGGGAGATCTAGTGTTCAATTGAAAGCTCCAAAAAGCTTCACGGGTGAGAAGACGCCGCCTGGCATCTCCACACCGAAATTATGATTTAACATGTTCAATTCCCTGTACTTGGAAACATGAAGTATTTCTAGCATGATGTGTTATAAAATGTTTGGCTGCTGCTGAAACATTCCGTCCAAAGTTATTAGTGTTAAGTATATCATATAAATGCTCTCTAATTCGTACCTTGAGATTCCTCGAAGTGCAACCTATATAAGACAGATTGCACATAGTGCAGTCTATTTTGTACACTACATTTTTAGGATTACAGTTAATGTAGTGCATTATTTTAAATTTTAATGTACTGTCATTATTGCTAAATTCTTTGGAAATACGTGCACGTACCATTTTGGACATAAATAAATTTATGCAGAACTTAACAATTAAGATTCACTTCCTAAATGATATTAACTCAGAAGTACAAATTTCTGACCAGCAAAGAGATCATTCTGAAGAGCAGAGACTTACTAATGAATTTTCCAACATGAATTTTAAGGAACAATTAGCGCTAGTCAATTTGCAGGACTTGGATCCCCTTTTTTAGTCTAACACTGATAAAATTGATGAATCTCATGATTTTGTTACTAAAAACCCATACTTCTATCCGGTGCAAACCCGGTCTGAATGTATGGAACGTTTTCAGGAAATGGTGGAAAAAGAATTGCATGCTCTATATGATCGAGTGAAATCCACCACAAAATCAATGAGAAATTTTTCTAATAGGCAACATCAAGTATTGAAAGAATTAAAGGAAATGTCTAATCTGGTTATAAAGATGTCAGACAAGGGTGGGGTGGTGGTAGTGTTGAATTTAGATGATTACTATATGAAAATGACAGAGTTGTTGTCTGATAGTTCTGTTTACAAGAAATTGAAGTGTAATCCTCTGCATGATTTCAAGAATAAAGTGATATCATTATTAAAGAGAGTCTTGACATAGGAGTATTGACAGTTAAACAGGCTGAATTTCTGGAGGTGAAAAACCCTGTTCTCCCTATCATACATGGGGTCCCCAAAATTCATAAAACCGATGGTATTCTCCCTATGCGACCTAGAGTGTCGGGAATTGGTTCGACTAATGAACATTTATGTCAATGGGTCGATTCATTACTCCAACCTTTACTTCAGAGAACACCAGGATATAATAAAGATTCAAAACAAATTCTTGGAATTTTTTCTAAAAAAAATCTGGTCTTCTAAAACTGTATGGTTGATTTGCGATGTAATATCATTGCATACTTGTATTCCCCATGACATAGCTATTCGTGCATTATATTTTCACCTGCAGAAATTTAGCAATTTTTCTTCCAAATTGCAGAACTTCATTGTACAAGTTGTTGAATTTTTGATGTCTCACAATTTTTTTGCATTCAATGGTGAATTTTATCTACAACAAACGGGTGTGGCATTGGGGGCAAAATTTTCACCTTCTCTTCCCAACCTGGTAAAGTCTTTCTGGGAATCAGAATTCATTTATTCTGCCTCCAATCCATTTCTTGAACATATCCATTGGTATGGTAGATACATTGATGATACCCTAATTATATGGGGTGGAGATGTATCTGCCATACCAAGTTTTGTTCACTATCTTGATTCTAATAAATATAACATCAAGTTTACCTACAAACATGATCCCAAAAATATTTCATTCTTGGATTTGAATTTAATTGAAGTAGATGGGACATATCATATCTACAGAAACGCACCATAAACCACTCAGTGGGAATACCATCTTACATGCTATAAGCAGTCACAATAAGCACACTATTAAATCAATCCCAGTAGGGGAATATACTCGAATTAAACGAAATTGCAGTTCCAACAGTGATTTGAAACAAGAATTTGATCTTGTTACTAATAAACTTAAAAATCGCAGGTATCCTCATTGGGCTCTGAACAGAGCGCAAAAAATTGTACAGCATTAGGATCGCAGTGAATTAATTATGACATCCAGTAGTAGAACAGGAGTTCAGAATATAGAGAAAAAAACTTATAGCTGCTTTCAGTACAGTCCACAATTTTCATGCATCAAAAAAATTATTAACAAATATCTACCAATTTTGTATGAAGATGATAAACTTGTACAGATTTTAACATCAGGTATTAATGTAGCTCCCTCTTTGGCGAACAGCTTGTCACTGAGTTTATTTACTTTGGATTATAACAAAAAAACTCAAAAAAACTGGCTAATCTGCACTGGTTTCTACAAGTGCGGTGCTAATAGTTGCAAAACGTGCGAACATGCATGTATTTCCAAAGAATTTAACAATAATGACAGTACATTAAAATTTAAAATAAAACACTACATTAACTGTAATTCTAAAAAATGTAGTGTACAAAATAGACTGCACTATGTGCAAACTGTCTTATATAGATTGCACTTCGAGGAATCTCAAGGTACTAATTAGAGAGCATTTATATGATATACTTAACACTAATAACTTTGGACGGAATGTTTCAGCAGCAGCCAAAGATTTTATAACACATCATGCTAGAAATACTTCATGTTTCCAAGTACAGGGAATTGAACATGTTAAATCATCATTTCGGTGTGGAGATGCCAGGCGGTGTCTTCTCACCCGAGAAGCTTTTTGGAGCTTTCAATTGAACACTAGATCTCCCAGTGGCCTCAATAAACAGCATGACTTAATGCTACACTATTCTTAAATATGTATGTTTGATGATTTTACATTTATTTTTTCATTTGTTTTCTTTTGTGTATGGCATTTGCACGTTTATCCTTTGAAAAAGGACCTTTCATAATGTGTCACATGACCTTGTAATGTTTCCTCATTGGTGAGTTATTTCTATATAGAAAATCATGCATAGAACTCAGTATGGCTTTGACAAAGACCGCATAGGTTGAAGCACGTAGCCTCTGTTCGGTGTGTGGCTATATTGTGGAGAGTCTTTTGAATTAACCGATTTTAACATGGTTCAATAAAGAAGAATTTTAACGCAGCTGGAGCTATCAAGGTTTTTCATGATTATTCCTGACGTCTGTCTGCACGGAGCTCCGAGGTTCTGCGGTGGTTGCTGGTGAGCTGGCTTATTTTTTATATTATCTATAAAAACTCCAGAATAAGATATATCTTAATGGGAGCTTGTCAGGTCCCCGAACCATACCTGAAAATGCTATAGCATTATATATGGTGATTACTGTGATGTAATAAGGTCATTTCTGTTGCAAACAAGCTTTACTATTTTTTTTTTAAAGTGAAGTTAATCTACTGCTCGGCATTGAAATGATACAGGACTAGGCTAGTAAGAAGTTGTTTTCCCCAGAATTGTCCTGCCTCTGATAATGGGCAGTGATTGACATCATCAATATATTCCTCATTATGGTATGATTGCGGGAAAATTTTGCATATTGCTTTGACATACTGCTAGACCTACCTTGAAAGCCAAAGGATTCGAGACATGTCTAGTCTGGGGGCAGCCATGCACCTCTAAATTAGTTCTAAATAATTTTCCATCTCATTTTCCTTGAGCAAGAAAATAAAAGCTCATTTTTAAAAAATCTTATTAGAACACAGCAATCGCGCTATGTAATGTGAAACTGGCAGTATAGTCCAGTTAGGGGACATGACTGGCTACCTTTTCATGCACAATGTATTAATAAATTATCAACTTGTTAATTAAATGTATGACTAAAAAGAAAAGGTTTTTAATCCAGTAAGCAAGTTATGACTGTGGAACATTTAATGAAAGCACTTAAAAGAATGATTCACTCTTGCTTTCAGCTTTATTAAACCCACATGTTGCATTTATTCACATCTCTAATATGACAATATGACAATATGAATGTGTGAACAAAAAGCAAAAATGTATGATGAAAAATTAAAAACAGTTACATCTCTTATTTCCCTCAGGACTCGCTGTTTAGCATTAACAAAATTTCCTTTACATTTGCTGAATGCGAAGCTCATTCCCTGTCATTAAGCACAACAAAAATCTGCAGAGATAACAAATCCCTGACCCACATCACTTTTCATCATTTTATTTTGAAATAACTTCTTAGCTACCGAAATTGCTTACAAGAACTTTGATAATCTCTCACCAGTATAGATGAATGGATGTATCCATGTAGGATAAATTTAAAGTCAAATTTCCTAAATTTCATGGTTCCTCATGAATTGCAACAGCCTGCGATTTGATTAGCAAGGATCATCACAAAAACAAATGACCAAAGCAATTTCAAACGCTTCACCAAAATGTAGTGCCCCAATCACATTACATGTTCTAGCCTAGCTGATCAAGGGGACTTTCACAGCCAGTATTAACGATAGGGGCTGGCCAAGGAACGCCATTTTATGCTTGTACTATGTGATGATGGAGTTCAGAGTACACAGCAAAGACTTGATTCAATTGTGGTGTACAACTTCAGTGCTAATGTATCAGATTGAAAATAGAAGTGATATATAGGGAACTACAGTAACCACATAGTCACTAATTGTGATCTGAGATATACTACAGTAAAAACACTTTAATAGTTGCAGTTTTTTTCTCACATAGGGCTCCAACAAGTAGCCAAGAAAGCAGCAACAACATCTACAGAATAATTGACATTATATTCAATACGTTTTTCGTGTCTTTGCAAGAACCCGGTGAACTTCAGCAAACAGAGACACACTGATTGAACAGCCAAATTTAGTTGTACATTAGTGATGAGCTCGTCACTCGCTCGAGCATCAGGGTGCTTGAGATGCTCTTTACTTGTCGAGTATTTTTGATTGCTCGCACGCAAGCTCGAGTTACCTCTCCGCATATTTGGAGCTTGTTAGACAAGCCAATAAATATGGGGGGATTGCCTGATAGTCACTATAATGCCTCAGCCATGTTGGTAGTGGCATTACTGTGATTGGCTGGCTGCATAGCGTCATCGGGTCTATATAAGATCTGGAAATTACAATTTGCCACTGAAGACAACTGATCCCTAACTAAAGACGTTTGAAAATTAACTTTTAATGAACTATTAAAAGAACAACATTAGATAGATTAGATTAGATTAGATATGACAGCCAGTGTGTATGAGGGGACATCGGGATATTACCACTTTCTTTGCAATGCTCACAATATAGTGACTCCTCATTTCTCACACTAATGAGTATTGATAAGTAGAGTTGAGCGAAACAGGTCAAAAAATTTCAAAAGTCGCCGACTTTTGGCAAAGTCGGGTTTCATGAAACGAAACCCGACCCTAGGATGAGGTTGGCCACGAGGTCGGTGACTTACGCGCCAAAGTCGCGTTTCAGAAGTTTGTTTTGCGCTCTTTTTCAGCCAATCAGGATCCACGGACACTGTGGGCAACGTGATGACATAGGCACGGGTCACCACCATCTTTCAGAAGGGCATGCAAGTGATTGGCTTGCTTTGGTGGGCGTCACAGGGGGTATAAAAGGGCGTGCACGCCGACCGCCATCTTACTTCTGCCGATCTCAGTATAGGGAGAGGTTGCTGCTGATTCTGTAGGGAGAGCGTTAGGCAGGGAAGAAGACAAAAAAACTGCTTCTGCTGCTAGCGATTTGGCCTGCACAACACACCAGTCACTGTGTGTGCAGTGCAAGGGGAGGCTATATAGTGGTGTATCAATGGTGTTGGTTGTTGGGCTGCCTTCTAAGGCTTCCTGACATTCCTGCATTGCTGTTAACCCACTGCTCCGCAAACTGCTTTTTTAAAAGCAATCCCAATTTTTTTTTTTTGTCCTGCTGAGAAGAAAAAAAAACTGCTTCTGCTGCTAGCAATTTGGCCTGCACAACACACCAGTCACTGTGTGTGCAGTGCAAGGGGAGGCTATATTGTGGTGTATCAGTGGTGTTGGTTGTTGGGCTGCCTTTTAAGGCTTCCTGACAGGCTGGCATTGCTGTTTACCCACTGTTCTGCAAACTGCTTTTTTAAAAGCAATCCAATCTCCCTTATCCTCTAGTCACTTTTGTCACAGCTGTGCCATCGAGCCTGTGACATAGCGCTCAGATATCAGTGGGCCTCACACAATCCAAAAGTGTCCAGTGTCCACAAGTGTCTGCAGAAATTCAAAATCTCCCTTATCCTCTCGTCACTTTTGTCACAGCTGTGCCATCGAGCCTGTGACATAGCGCTCAGATATCAGTGGCCCTCACACAATCCAAAAGTGTCCAGTGTCCACAAGTGTCTGCAGAAATTCAAAATCTCCCTTATCCTCTAGTCACTTTGGTCACAGCTGTGCCATCGAGCCTGTCACATAGCGCTCAGATATTCATTGGGCCTCACACAATCCAAAAGTGTCCAGTGTCCACAAGTGTGTGCAGAAATTCAAAATCTCCCTTATCCTCTAGTCACTTTGGTCACAGCTGTGCCATCGAGCCTGTCACATAGCGCTCAGATATTCATTGGGCCTCACACAATCCAAAAGTGTCCAGTGTCCACAAGTGTGTGCAGAAATTCAAAATCTCCCTTATCCTCTAGTCACTTTGGTCACGGCTGTGCCATCGAGCCTGTCACATAGCGCTCAGATATTCATTGGGCCTCACACAATCCAAAAGTGTCCAGTGTCCACAAGTGTGTGCAGAAATTCAAAATCTCCCTTATCCTCTAGTCACTTTGGTCACAGCTGTGCCATCGAGCCTGTCACATAGCGCTCAGATATTCATTGGGCCTCACACAATCCAAAAGTGTCCAGTGTCCACAAGTGTGTGCAGAAATTCAAAATCTCCCTTATCCTCTAGTCACTTTGGTCACAGCTGTGCCATCGAGCCTGTCACATAGCGCTCAGATATTCATTGGGCCTCACACAATCCAAAAGTGTCCAGTGTCCACAAGTGTGTGCAGAAATTCAAAATCTCCATTATCCTCTAGTCACTTTGGTCACAGCTGTGCCATCGAGCCTGTCACATAGCGCTCAGATATTCATTGGGCCTCACACAATCCAAAAGTGTCCAGTGTCCACAAGTGTGTGCAGAAATTCAAAATCTCCCTTATCCTCTAGTCACTTTGGTCACGGCTGTGCCATCGAGCCTGTCACATAGCGCTCAGATATTCATTGGGCCTCACACAATCCAAAAGTGTCCAGTGTCCACAAGTGTGTGCAGAAATTCAAAATCTCCCTTATCCTCTAGTCACTTTGGTCACAGCTGTGCCATCGAGCCTGTCACATAGCGCTCAGATATTCATTGGGCCTCACACAATCCAAAAGTGTCCAGTGTCCACAAGTGTGTGCAGAAATTCAAAATCTCCCTTATCCTCTAGTCACTTTGGTCACAGCTGTGCCATCGAGCCTGTCACATAGCGCTCAGATATTCATTGGGCCTCACACAATCCAAAAGTGTCCAGTGTCCACAAGTGTGTGCAGAAATTCAAAATCTCCCTTATCCTCTAGTCACTTTGGTCACAGCTGTGCCATCGAGCCTGTGACATAGCGCTCAGATATCAGTGGGCCTCACACAATCCAAAAGTGTCCAGTGTCCACAAGTGTCTGCAGAAATTCAAAATTTCCCCTGTCCTATAGACACCTTGTACCTTGTTTTACATTACTATATAGTTTGTTGGATTTTGTCTACATTTCTACCAAAAATGAGGAAGGCTGGTGGAAGAGGCCGTGGAATTGGGCGGGGGTTGGCAGCTGGTAATGATGGTGTTGGTGGTGGATCTGATGGTAGTGGCAAGAGCAAAATAGGACCGAATGCAGGAGGTGTTGAGCCTGCGCCATCGTCTGGCTACATAAGGCCTCGAACGCTTAGTTTTCTAGGAGTTGGCAAACCGCTTTTAAAGCCAGAGCATCAGGAAAAAGTTTTGTCTTGCATTGCTGACTCATCCTCCAGCTCTATCGCCTCCTCTTCTTCAGTTGTAAAAAGTCAAAGCACTGAGTCGTCATTGGAGGCTCATGTTCATGAACCACACCTTTCCTTGTGTCCTTCACCCCAACCAAGATTGAAGGATGACGCAGGCCATACTACTGATTACTCCATGGAGCTGTTTTCACATACCATGCCTGGATTATCAAGTCAAATGGTGAATTACCCAGGCCAAGATGAATCTGAGAATCTGACATGGAGTGCACTGAGGCACAGCCGCTGATGGATGATTCTGCTGGTACATTCACTCAGAGCACTACATTGTCCTCGCAGTGTACAGAGCCAGATTCTGACCCTGATGAGACTCAGGTGCCCCTTCCCGCACACTATACCACCATACACGGTGACACAGAGGAAGGTGCACATGACATAGAAGAGGAGGTGATGGATGACCCAGTTGTTGACCCAGATTGGCATCCATTGGGGGCAGAGGGTGCTGCTTCCAATAGCTTAGATGAGGAGCATCCACAGCAGACATCGACATCGCAACAGCTGTTATCTGGCAGGCCCGGAGCACTCCAAAGACAGGTTCCAAACATCAAAAGAGTTGCTGGACAGCTTGTCTAGAGGGTCAAAAGATCACAGCGTGCTAGGCCGCAAAATGTCTGCCAAAGTAGGAAGAGTGCAGTGTGGCACTTTTTTGACCAAAATCCTCATGATCAGGCCAAGGTTATCTGTAAGAAGTGCGCAAAGACCTTTAGCCGAGGGAAAAATCTGAAAAATTTGAATACTAGTTGCATGCTTAGACATTTAACCAGCTTGCACTTGCAAGCGTGGACACAACACCAAACCTCAAGTGCCACATGTGCAACTGATCACAACGAAGGTAGTCAGCAACGCTACATTGTTTCCCCCACTGTAAGCCCACCGGTTAGCACAGCAGCAAATGTTGAGGTGTCGTTGCAAGGCCACAGCAGTCAGGGAATCCCACTGTTATATCAACGAAAGACTGATTCTAGGCCATCAGAAAGAACACCAACTCCATCACCATCATCAACCCTCTCTCAGTCCGCCCTGTCCACCGCTACTTCCACCATATGCAGCTCTCAAGTCCAGCTCACCCTCCCAGACACTATGAGTAGGTCAAGAAAGTACTCAGTCTCTCATCCGTGTACACTGGGTTTGAATGCCCACATTGCCAAACTAATCTCGTTTGAGATGATGCCCTTTCGGTATGTGGAAAGCACAGCTTTCCGCGAACTCATGGCCTATGCAGTACCACGCTATGACCTACCCAGTCGCCACTTCTTCTCTCGCAAAGCCATCCCAGCCCTTCACCATCATGTGAAAGACCGCATTGTTCATGCACTCAAGCAGTCAGTGAGCGGAAAGGTGCACCTCACAACTGATGCATGGTCCAGTCGGCATGGCCAGGGCCATTACGTGTCCATCACTGCGCACTGGGTTAATGTGGTGCAGGGTCCACAGGGGACAGCGGTGGTGGGACAGTGCTGCCTAGCCCACGGTATAGGAAACAGTTGGCTGTAGGCGTTCGACCCTCCTCCTCCTCCTCCAGAAGCGAAAGCTCGTCCACAGAGCGCAGTCGTACGAGCACTCCATCTGCAGCTGCCACTGTTGCACACGATGTGTCCCCCTATCGAGCAGCTAGTGGAAAGCGTCAGCAGGCTGTGTTGCAGATGATGTGTTTGGGCAACAGACACACTGCCGAGGTGCTGGCCGAGTACTTGAAGCGACAAACTGAGTCATGGCTGGGCAGTGTACATCTTGAGGCAGGCAAGGTAGTTAGTGATAACGGCCGTAATTTTGTGGCAGCCATAGCCCTTTCAAAACTCAGCCATATACCTTGCTTGGCTCACACCTTGAACCTGGTGGTGCAGTGCTTCCTCAAAAATTATCCGGAGTTAACAGCCCTGCTCCAGAAGGTGCGAAGACTGTGCACGCACATCCGCCGGTCGCCTGTACACTCCGTTCGTATGCAGAAGCTGCAGCGATTGCTCCACCTTCCCAACCAGCGCCTCATTATCGACATTGCAACAAGGTGGAACTCCACCCTGCACATGGTGGAGCGGCTGTGCGAGCAGAGGCAGGCCATAATGCATTTGTGGGAGGATACACGGCCAGGCACTTTGAGAGCAGACATGGATTTGACAGGTGTGCAGTGGTCGAAGCTGAAAGACCTCTGTAAAGTCCTTCAGTGTTTTGAGGAATGCACACGGCTGGTAAGCGAAGACGACGCCATCCTAAGCATGAGCATCCCACTTATGCGTCTGCTCATGCAAACTTTGACGCACCTTAAGGAGCAGGCGTCTGCAGCCAATGTTGATGAGGAGGAAGAGGAGGAGGGAATCCTTGATGACATTCAGCCATTGTCTGCTCAGGGACCTCTCCTGGACGAGGTGGAGGAAGAAGAGGAGGAGGAGGAGGATGATGGGGATGATTACTTAGGGGAGGAGGATGCATCTCGTGGGGCAAGTGAAAATGTTGGCGTGGCAAGGTCTGGTACAGGGTTTGTGCGTGACTGGAGGGATGTGGATTTGCCAGAAAGTGCTCCTCCAACCAGCACTCGCAGTGCATCATTGACACCGGGAACATTGGCCCACATGTCAGATTATGCCTTGCAGATCCTAAAAAGGGACCCACGCATTGCCAAAATGATGAACGATGACGACTACTGGTTGGCCAGCATCCTGGATCCACGCTATAAAGGCAAATTACAAAACATCATGCCACAGGAGAACCTTGACCTAATATTGGCTAATAAACAAGCAACTCTGGTAAATCGGTTGCTTGAGGCATTCCCAGCACACAGCAGTGGTGATGGTTCTCACACGAGCCGTACGGGCCGGGGGCGGCTTGGCAGAGGTGTTCGTGG
Organism: Dendrobates tinctorius; assembly: GCF_039654945.1. Lineage (NCBI taxonomy): Eukaryota > Metazoa > Chordata > Amphibia > Anura > Dendrobatidae > Dendrobates > Dendrobates tinctorius. The sequence continues at coordinate 21,825,450 of NW_027361783.1, forward strand.
TGCACACAGCAGAAGTGGCATTGGAGACAGGGGTTTCATGACAATGTTGTGGACTGATTTTTCAAGTACCGCTCACACAACTGGTAATACTGCATCGATGGAAAGTGACAGGAGACAGCAGTTATCAACTATGGTTACAAACTACTTTTCCTCCCATATCGATGTTCTCCCACACAGGTCATTCCCCTTTGACTATTGGGAAGCTATACTGGACACCTGGCCTGAATTGGCACAATATGCCTTACAGGAGCTCGCTTGCCCAGCTGCAAGTGTGCTATCAGAAAGAGTCTTCAGTGCAGCTGGATCAATCCTGACAGAAAAAAGGACCCGTCTGTCAACCCAAAATGTGGATGATCTAACCTTCATTAAAATGAACCACGCATGGGTTTCCAAGGATTTTGTCCCACCTTCCTCTGATGACACATAGGGTGACAGAAAAATGGCTTGCTTTGGTCCACCTCTTCCTGGGACTTGACCTATTTCACCTTTTGCATCAGCTGAATGTCCAACATCAACATATGCCACTTTCTAAAACTCCCTAACTGTGCTGCCTCCCCCCCCATGGCCGGGGTCACCACCTAGCGCATGACACCGTGCGAGTGCCGTTGCCCTGGACAGGTTGGTAGGCTGACTCTTGGGCGCGGGCACTGGTACAGGGTCCTTCATAGTGTAATCAAGTGTTTCTGACGGTGGTGGTGCACACCCGCCGTCAGACACACCGCCGTACTATGAGGGGCCCAGTGCCAGTACCGACGCCCACGAGTGGGCCCCCCTTGCTTGGGCAGGGCCCCAGCATTTGCAATCTTTACCTCTCCCTGCTCCTCCGCTGTGTAGTCAGGGCCGTCAAATCCATACTGTGCCTGACACCGTCTGAGCCTGCCTCCTGATGTATAGACATATATTTTGAATGTGTACGCTATCCATACATGTTATCTGGGGATACGGTACCCTTTCTAACCTTTGTGCAATCACGTGCAATCCAGACTGGGCCTAACACCGTCTGAGCCTGCCTCCTGATGTATAGACATATATTTTGAATGTGTACGCTATCCATACATGTTATCCGGGGAAACGGTACCCTTTCTAACCTTTGTGCAATCACGTGCAATCCATACTGGGCCTAACACCGTCTGAGCCTGCCTCCTGATGTATAGACATATATTTTGAATGTGTACGCTATCCATACATGTTATCTGGGGATACGGTACCCTTTCTAACCTTTGTGCAATCACGTGCAATCCATACTGGGCCTAACACCTTCTGAGCCTGCCTCCTGATGTATAGACATATATTTTGAATGTGTACGCTATCCATACATGTTATCCGGGGAAACGGTACCCTTTCTAACCTTTGTGCAATCACGTGCATTCCATACTGGGCCTAACACCGTCTGAGCCTGCCTCCTGATGTACAGACATATATTTTGAATGTGTACGCTATCCATACATGTTATCCGGGGAAACGGTACCCTTTCTAACCTTTGTGCAATCACGTGCAATCCATACTGGGCCTAACACCGTCTGAGCCTGCCTCCTGATGTATAGACATATATTTTGAATGTGTACGCTATCCATACATGTTATCCGGGGATACAGTACCCTTTCTAACCTTTGTGCAATCACGTGCAATCCATACTGAGCCTAACACCGTCTGAGCCTGCCTCCTGATGTATAGACATATATTTTGAATGTGTACGCTATCCATACATGTTATCCGGGGAAACGGTACCCTTTCTAACCTTTGTGCAATCACGTGCAATCCATACTGGGCCTAACACCGTCTGAGCCTGCCTCCTGATGTATAGACATATATTTTGAATGTGTACGCTATCCATACATGTTATCTGGGGATACGGTACCCTTTCTAACCTTTGTGCAATCACGTGCAATCCATACTGGGCCTAACACCGTCTGAGCCTGCCTCCTGATGTATAGACATATATTTTGAATGTGTACGTTATCCATACATGTTATCCGGGGAAACGGTACCCTTTCTAACCTTTGTGCAATCACGTGCAATCCATACTGGGCCTAACACCGTCTGAGCCTGCCTCCTGATGTATAGACATATATTTTGAATGTGTACGCTATCCATACATGTTATCTGGGGATACGGTACCCTTTCTAACCTTTGTGCAATCACGTGCAATCCATACTGGGCCTAACACCGTCTGAGCCTGCCTCCTGATGTATAGACATATATTTTGAATGTGTACGCTATCCATACATGTTATCCGGGGAAACGGTACCCTTTCTAACCTTTGTGCAATCACGTGCAATCCATACTGGGCCTAACACTGTCTGAGCCTGCCTCCTGATGTATAGACATATATTTTGAATGTGTACGCTATCCATACATGTTATCCGGGGAAACGGTACCCTTTCTAACCTTTGTGCAATCACATGTAATCCATACTGGGCGTGAGAACGGCTGGCGAGCTGTTAAGCAAGCTACAGCACCTGTGGTTTGCACACGTACGTTTTTCATTTTTTCAGGAATGACGGTTAGGCCTAATTCCGGAACTGCAGTTGACCTGCACTTACTGGGAAATCATTGTTCGCGGGTAATAATTGTAATCAGTGATCCCCATCACTAACGTTGTTCAGCGGGTTATCTGCATCTGTAAGCGACAAATGCTGGCCTTTTCAGTGTACCGCACATGCAGCCACGGACATGTAAGGACATGACACACCAGTTATTGGCCAATCTCATGTGCCAGAGCCTCACGTGTCCCTCTAGTAAGCCGGACTCGGACCGCGGGGCATGACGGAGTCTCGTTCGTTAACAGAATTAAGCTTGCAATGTGTGCATCTGTTCTGTAGCTGGCATGGTTGAGGTTTCCCAGGTGGAGTCGAATTTAACCGTAGGCTCCACTCCTGGTGGTGCCCTTCTGGACATTCCTTTAAGGTTCAGCTTTGCAACCATACTGCCCACGTAAAACAAACACTTTGCCTTCATGAACGCTGTTTGGAGGGTCATGACTCGTGGGAATAACGCCGCCCAATCAGTTAACCTGCTAGAGAGATCGTTCGTTGCTCCCAAGCATGACATCACACTCCCTAGGAAGAAGGTAATGCCACTGTGGCGACCGTACTCCTGGGGGCGACACAAGTGCACTGATGCCCAGCCACTGCTCGATGAATCTGCTGGTACATTGACCCAGACCACTACATTCCCCTCGCACGCTACACGACCTGAATCTGACCCTGATGAAACTCAGGTTACCCTTCCCATATACAGTTCCATCTTACACGGTGACAAAGAGGAAGCTGCAGATGAAAGTGCAGGTTCGGCCCACCCGCCATCAGACACACCACCGTACTATCAGGGGCCCTGTGCCAGTGCCGTCGCTAACGAGTTGGCCCCCCTGCTTGCTCAGGATCACAGCACTTGCAAAGTTGAAATACTGTGCAGTGAGATGGAAGATGGGGACGACGAGGAATCCAGACAAGTACAGGGATTCTTTAGCGATGAGACTTATTTGATTGTTTTCAATGTTGGGACAGCAATTTTTGGGGAGCACTATACTCTGGAGAATGATAGATGGGGCCCACCATACATTGGAACATTCCAAAGGTGGACATCAGACACTGGAGCAGCATTTACAGGGCCCATTATACACTAGAGCATTAGAAATGGGGCCCATTATGTTTGGAGCATTATTTGGGCCCATAAGACAGTGGAGCTTCATCCATGGTGACCAACATATACTGTAGCATTATGTGGAGCTCATCATATACTGTTTCAAACATTATATGGGACCAATGATTTTGTATGGAGAAATAGATGGGCCTCGTCATGAGATGTAAAAAGTGAGGTATTTTTCATTGTACTATACCGCTATTTCTCTGCCGTATCGCAGCATGATGAGTTGTGGTATGTGTTAAAGGGGCGCTCTTTCGCCCAGGGCACATGAAAACCTGCAGCCAGCCCCCCCCCCACAACTTTAGCCAAATAACCCCCATTTTTCAGTGCGTAACTTGTATTATGAAGTTAATTAAGGTTGACAAGCTTAAGCAAGAAGAATTGATGCTTTTGGCACTCAAATGGGCACTGTAGGTGTGTTTCCTGTCCTCCTCTCACTGCCGACTTTTATTCCCCATTGACTTACATTGGGTTTCGTGTTTCGGGACGACCCCGACTTTTCCCTATAATCGGACGATCTTGCTCGACCCGACTTTTGGAAAAGTCGGGTTTCACGAAACGAAACGCGACCCTAAAAAACCAAAAGTCGCTCAACTCTATTGATAAGTATTAGCTTGGTGCAGCAGCTACCAACTGCTCACTAAGGGCTCATACTCACTCGTGCGAGTCTCTCGCATGAAAATCTGGCACTGTCGCCAGCACTTGGACCGGAGTGTGCAGCTACATGTATTTCTATGCAGGTCCCAGTGCCGGCGGCAGTGCCAGGTTTTCATGTGAGAGACTCGCACGAGAATCATGCGAGTCTCTCACAAGTGAGTATGAGCCCTCATATTGTTGCCAATAACACAGATTGACGGAAGCTATTAAATCCTAAAGCCACCCTGAAAATCCTTCAATAACATACCACAGAGGACAGAATTTACATACTTATCTGACGCATAGCCATTTACTCTCAGAGGACAATAGATCCAATTTGACAAAGACCACAGGGGAGGGACAAAAGGGATCCCACCCTTACCTTCCATGTTCTAATATCTCCTGAGGACTAAGGAATTTGTTAACCTGTAGATTTGAGGAAGTTCCAATTCTGGGACTGTATAATGTGTAAAACTAAAGGAGTAGTATACACTATAACGCATCCATGTCCCAAACTTTATGTAGGGAAAACGGTGCAAGAATTGAGAAGAAGAAACTCTAGACATATCAACTGTATAATTACAAAAGCTGATACACTATAGTCCACGCATATGAGGACTGTTCATGTTAATTACCCTTTGGCCCTCCAAGTATGGGGTATAAGACACCTAGTCCTTGGTTCTAGGAAGAGTAATTTGGATCGTATGCTTCTTAAGAAAAAATATAAATGGATTTTTAGATTGAGATCACATAGCCCCAAAGGGTTAAATGAGGGTTTCACATTTTCTACTTTTTTTTGCTGCATTTGTGGAGTATACCTGTCTGGTCTCTATGATACAAGTCTCTAATTTATTGATATTTATCAAATGGATGAACAAAGTCATTAAAATCCCAATATAATTATGGTAATAGTAGGAATACAGAAAATACCTGTCATAACATGAAAACTAATGTAGGAGAATGTTTATATGGAACAAAAATACATGATGGCATAAGTATAGATGTGACTTAGGAGTCTAAAACAACTAAAAAGTGAGTAAATTTTATTGGTAGTAATAACATCATGGAAAAGGAACGATATACAGTTTAAATCACTTCCCCTTTCTCTTCTAGTGGATATATGAACCATGATGGATATTGGTATAGTAATTTAAGGGGAAAGAATAAATATTCTAAGTTTTCTGAACTGGTGACCTTTGGAACTAAACCTAAAATAGGATATTACCATCAAATATTAAATATAATTTCCCTGGGCTGTATCATTTATGTGAGAGTGAGCTCATTATATGGGCACCCATAAACACTTTAACTATTGTGAAGTGTTGCCAAGTCTGAGAAATAGGATGTGCATATTATGACCAAATATCAAAAGTCATCTTTACAGGGATGTATCATGTTTGTAAGGCCGGGGTCACACTTGTGAGAAACTCGCACGAGTCTCTCGTTTCAATACCCGACACTGCCACCGGCAGTTGGACTGGAGCGCTCAGCTGTATAGAAATACATGCAGCTGCACACTCTGATCCCGAATGCCGGCGGCAGTGCAGGGTATTGAGACGAGAGACGAGAGGCTCGTGCAAGTTTCTTGCAAGTGTGACCCCGGCCTAAGTGTGAGCTCCTGATATAAGGGCATCTATTAGGAGTAGTACGGTAAGATGGACATCTATTAGGAGTAGTACGGTAAGATGAGCATATATTAGGAGTAGTAGTAGTTTTCACTGTATTAGCATAGAGATGAAGTGTGTCTTCCTGATGTGCTTGCAAGTGCAGTCATAGAATTCAGCAGGAGACTGGGAACCAGCCACTGTTGGAGAAGGACACAAATTTTGGTTGGCTCCCCTGTCTCTCCCTCAGCTTCTTGTCAGCATGCCTGAGTGGATGCACAGATTGAGTACCCGGGAATAGTCTCTCCTCATACAGGAGGTTTTTGATGCTGGTTGGTGGGGGATACTCTTTTGGTGAGCAACAGATTGATATGAGATTACTTCCTGGCAGGAAACGAACAGTAAGGCACAATTTTCAACTCCTCCCCTCCTGCTGTACACAAGCTGTGATAGGCATGTTTACTAACAGATGTTTGGATTGGGGATTCATATGACCTTTGGAGGGGACTTTTTTTTGCTGCTTATGTAGGTAACTGTGATTGGTGTGCGATTCTGCCGGTCACTAGCTCATAATACCACCAAAAAATAGCTCTTTTCAGAGATAGACACACAACAAAGTCAGAGTACAGGGAGGGAGAGATTGTGTATTAGGTAGGGAGAGGTTAAAGTGTTCTTCCAGTGTTCATCTTAAAACAGATCTTGTTAGAGGCAAAGCAATATTTTTCCAGCACAGTGTACTAGCATTTACTTCTGCATTTTTTTTAAAGCACCATTCTATTTTCCCTGCTGTTTTTTTGGCACAGTTGCCTTCTGCTGTCCACATTAGTCCACTTAAAAAGGGGGTTAGTGCCCTATGCATAGCAGTAGTCTAAACATTTCCTACTGGGTGCTACCAAGCCATTTTCTCCACTGTTATTGTGCTCACAGCCTGCCTTTTGTTGTCCAAATTAGCCCACTTTAAAAAGGCGGTTAGTGCACTACACAAAGCAGTAGTCCAAACTTTTCCTACTGCCTGCTACCAAGCATGCACCAGGCCAGTTTCCCCACGTTTTTTGGGGACACAGTCTGCCTTCTGCTGTCCACATTAGTCCACTTAAAATAGAGCTTAGTGCCCTACGCAAAGCAGTAGTTCAAGCAGTAGTTATGTTTTGGTGCTTTTATATAATAAAAACTATGTTATAGAAAAAAATAATTATTTTTGGATCACTTTATTTTGAGAGCTATAACTTTTTTATTTTTCCACTTATGTAGCTGTATGGCAGCTCACTTTTTGCGAGACAAGATGACATTTTCAACGGTATCATGTTCATTTATATCCATCTTTTTTATCGCGTTATTCCACTTTTTGTTCGGTGATATGATGATAAACCATTGTTTTTTGCCTTTTTTTAATGGTGTTCACTAAAGGGGTTAACTAGTGGGACAGTTTTATATGTTGGGGCGCTGTGGATGTGGTGATACCAAATATATGTACTCTTATTTATATTTTTTTCATTCAAATATTTATTTAGCAATAGAATATATATTGATTTTTTTATTATTATTTTTGATTTTTTAACAAATATTTTTACAATTATTCAAATTTTTTTTACTTTTTCCTAACTTTTACACTCTGTCCCACTATGGGACAATCATTTTTTTGCATGCTGATCGCTTCTATAGTATGCAGATAAAGCAGCATCTGCATACCATAGAAGCTGTCAGTACAGCACTGACACAGGGAGACTTGCTGATCATGCACTGTGCATGATCAACAAGTTTCCAAGTTTGCTTGGTCTGGTGTGCCGGATGTCGCCATGACGACATCCGCTCACCATGGCAATGATCGGGACCCCACGTCACGCCGTTGGGTCTCCGATCCAAAGGCAGAGGGGCTGTCAGCCCTGTGCCGCCTCCCGGAACCCTGCAATCATGTTTGATCGCATCATTTTGGGTGTTAAAGTGCCGGGCCTGGCACCTAGTGCCAAGCGTCAGCTGTGAGAATCAGCTGACACCCGGCTGCAATCAGCCGCGCACCCTCCGTGAGAGCGGCCGATCGCAATGATGTACTATCCTGTCCATGGTCAAATTGTGCTGGGTTACATGAACAGGATAGTACGTCAGTTGTCAGAAAGAGGTTAAGGGGTCATTAAGGGGTTAAAATGCAAAATCATATAAAGAAATAGCTAAAACACAGTATATGAACTGGAAAATGACCTAAAAGAAAAAACATGAACAGTCAAGGTATATCTCGCCTACAGCATATTGACCTAACGATAGAAAATTTACGACATTGGAAAACAAAATTTGGTCTGTGGTGCTAAATATGTACTGAACTCCTAACAGTTATTAAAAAATAAATTTAAAAGCCAACCATTTTGCATTTCAAAATAGCCTTATGGAATAACAAGCTCAAAGATTATCAAAACATAACATTACACAATATTTCAGTGCACAATAAACCCACGCTTTGTTAGTTTACTAAAACTGGTTAATTATAAACTTGTATTTGCTAAATTGCTAATTTCTTATTTTATCTATTATCTCCAGAATCCTCATTGATTTAATCCTCACTTCTGCTTTAAATCTGCAATGTCTTTATTCTGAAGTGGATTGTTACTAATGAGTTGAGATTTAAGTAAAAAAAAGATTTTCCGCTATTATTAACCTGAAATAATCTTTGCCATTGTTATACTTTTGTTATACTGCAGAAACTAGAATAATAAACTGTTATCTTTTTTTGTGTGACACATTTTTCTATGTTGCATATTGTAAGTATGTTTTGTCAACATATTGCCATTATTCCTTTAAATTTTAATATAATTATATTATTTTGGAATATAAATCTTTGAATTTCTTCTTATATGACTACTTAATTTGTATTTTGGGTAATTCTACAAAAGGCATGTTATATGGAAAAAAAAACATGTCTAGCTGAAAAACAGCATATTCCTGTCATGATCCAGTCCAGAGTATGTTTTCTGCTGTCTTCTCTTTGGATTCGTCATGCGGGGGTTAATCCCCTCTGTCTCGTTCTGGAGCTGGTTTGTCATGGTTTACTGAGGCTCCAGGTTATGCGGTGCAGAGGTTAATCTGGGAAGCCTCTCTATGGATCTGGGGCGGGTTCTTATAGCCTCATGGAGGAGTCGTCCCCTGTCGTTTATACTCCTAGCTGATTGTGCCTGACCCTGTTCTGTCTGTGCTTCATGCCTGTCTTCGTATGCTTGCTTGGTGTTTGATTCGGTCCTGTCTCAGTTAACGTCTCTTGTATTCTGACTCTGTACCTCTATGCCCGCTCTGTGTATGACCTCTGACTATGTATTGACCTTTCTGTGGTTATCCCTCCTGTTCCTCGCTGCCCGCCCTGTGTATGACCTCTGGCTGCGTATTGACCTTTCTGTGATTATCCCTCCTGTACCTCGCTGCCCACCCTGTGTAAGACCTCCTGGCTTGCCTGACCTGAGTTTCCCTCTCCTCTACTTCAGTATTCCTGTAGTGAGTATATTATATCATCTGCAGTAGTAGGATGCTAAGCCCCACCCCCTGCGGTCACATGATCATAGGTCTTGTGCGCACCTAGCTCTTCATCATTGCTTCACCTCCCGCAGGTCGTCAAGCTACTCTGCTCCTACCCACGTTAGATGCCAGGACTCCCGTGGCTGCGGGTAAGAGTCCTCCACGTGCACTCTATCTGTGTCCTTGTTACTTGAGGTGGCGATGCTGCTGAAGCACCCCTGACATTATAAACGACCAGTACAGTTTTTTTTTCTGTGTTGTGCTGCAAAGGAAGGAGATTGTCTGGGGTATTTTCAGATTAGTGTTATGGATCCCATGCAAGCACTATCAGATCAAGTGAAACGTTTCACTCAAATGTTCCAAAAAATGAATGTGGAACAGCGCTCTATGGCCCATACCCAGCAGCAGCTAGTAGACACTGTGCAGGGGGTTGTCGCTGCAGAGGCCCACGGTCCTGAGATTAATGATGTGTCCCTTATGTCCCCTGAATCTCCTGTCAAACTCCCTGACCCCTTCTCTGGGGATAAAAAAGAATTCAGGGCTTTCAGGGAAGGATGTAAATTGTTTTTTTTTCCCTGAGACCCCGGTCTTCCGGGGATGAATTTCAGAGGGTGGGAGTCATTATTTCCTTACTTTGGGGTGCCCCACAAGCCTGGGCATTCTCTCTTGCCTCCACAGCCCTGGAACAAATGACTGTGGATGCTTTTGAGGCCCTGTGTCGTATTTATGATGAACCAGACAGGGTTTCGAATGGCTGAGGATATGGTGATGAATGCACGTCAGGGTCGGCAATCAGCAGAGTGGTTCTACTCAGAGTTCGGCCGGTGGGAGGTAGAGGTCTCCAGGGATGATGCCGCTCTTTGGGGGCTGTTCTGTAGAGGCCTGTCTGAGCGCCTTCAGGATGCCTTAGCCCTGCATCCCCTTCCTTACACTCTGGAGGAGGCCATGACCCAAGCAGTGTGGATGGATCACCGGCTAAGAGCCAGAGGAGTTATGCACTCCAAAACCTCCTTGTTTTCGGGTTGCAAAGGTGTCAATGCCAGTCCAGTACCCATGGAAATTGGTGCCACCTCAGTCAAAGAGAAAGAGAGGAAACGCCGTCGAGAGAAGCAGCTCTGCTTTTATTGTGGAGAATCGGGACATTGGAGGAGGGATTGCCCATCGTGTCCATCATCCTCCAAGCTGAAGGGAAACTACTAGGTCTGGGTAGTGGTCGAAGAGGCTGCCCAGACCTTCAGGTACTTTTTTCCTCATGCCCTAAAATTTTGCTTGAAGTTGAACTGGTAGTAGACAATTATCACTTTGTTTCTACAACATTGGTAGACTGCGGTTCTTCCCTCAATCTGGTCAGCTCCGATATCATCTCCCAACTCAAGATAGGGTCAGGCTGGAGACCCCACTGAAAATTGTGGCTATTGACTCTTCCCCCTCACCCGTTCAGGGATTCTTTGTTTTTTTTCTGCAAATTGGTTCCTCTCACTTTGAGGAAATGAAATGTTTTGTGATGGACAAATTGCCCGCAGGGCTGGTATTGGGCATGCCGTGGCTTCAACGGCATAACCCAATAATTGATTGGGAAAAAAGGGAAATTGTCAAGTGGGGCATTAAATGTACTGACTAGTGTTGAGAATTTCGATACTGCAAATATCGGGTATCGGCCGATATTCGCTGTATCGGAATTCCGATACCGAGTACCGATATTTTTTCAATATCGGATACCGGTATCGGAAGTCCCCATAATGCAATGAGCCACTATTGTGGCTGTGATTGGTGGCTGAAATGATGTCATCATGATGCGCGGTCTGTGCACATCATGATGCGCGGTCTGTGCTGACTGCGGGAGGTCTGTACGAGCTTTTTGGGGGCCTGTGCCAGCTGTCAGTGGTCTGTGCCGGCTGCCGGGGGCCTGCGCCGGCTGCCGGTGGTCTGTACGGGCCTCTCGGGGGCCTGTGCCGGATGTCGCTGGTCTGTGTGTAGTATTTAGTATGTATGTATGTTGTATGAATGTAGTATATATGTAGCATGTATGTAGTATATATGTATGTTGTATGAATGTAGTATATATGTAGTATGTATGTAGTATATATCTATGTTGTATGAATGTAGTACATATGTAGCATGTATGTAGTATGTAGTATATATGTATGTTGTATGAATGTAGTATATATGTAGCATGTATGTAGTATGTATGTTGTATGAATGTAGTATATATGTAGCATGTACAGTATGTAGTATATATGTATGTTGTATGAATGTAGTATATATGTAGTATGTATGTAGTATATATGTATGTTGTATGAATGTAGTATATATGTAGCATGTATGTAGTATGTAGTATGTATGTATGTTGTATGAATGTAGTATATATGTAGTATGTATGTAGTATATATGTATGTTGTATGAATGTAGTATATATGTAGCATGTATGTAGTATATATGTATGTTGTATGAATGTAGTATATATGTAGTATGTATGTAGTATGTAGCATGTATGTATGTTGTATGAATGTAGTATATATGTAGCATGTATAGTATGTAGTATATATGTATGTTGTATGAATGTAGTATATATGTAGCATGTATGTTGTATGAATGTAGTATATATGTAGCATGTACAGTATGTAGTATATATGTATGTTTATGAATGTAGTATATATGTAGTATGTATGTAGTATGTATGTATGTTGTATGAATGTAGTATATATGTAGTATGTATGTAGTATATATGTATGTTGTATGAATGTAGTATATATGTAGAATGTATGTAGTATGTAGTATATATGTATGTTGTAGGAATGTGGTATATATGTAGCATGTATGTAGTATACATGTATGTTGTATGAATGTAGTATATATGTAGAATGTATGTAGTATGTAGTATATATGTATGTTGTAGGAATGTGGTATATATGTAGCATGTATGTAGTATGTATGTATGTTGTATGAATGTAGTATATATGTAGTATGTATGTAGTATATATGTATGTTGTATGAATGTTGCATATATGTAGTATGTATGTAGTATCTATGTATGTTGTATATATGTAGTATGTACAGTGGGGAAAAAAAGTATTTAGTCAGTCAGCAATAGTGCAAGTTCCACCACTTAAAAAGATGAGAGGCGTCTGTAATTTACATCATAGGTAGACCTCAACTATGGGAGACAAACTGAGAAAAAAAAATCCGGAAAATCACATTGTCTGTTTTTTTTTCATTTTATTTGCATATTATGGTGGAAAATAAGTATTTGGTCAGAAACAAGCAATCAAGATTTCTGGCTCTCACAGACCTGTAACTTCTTCTTTAAGAGTCTCCTCTTTCCTCCACTCATTACCTGTAGTAATGGCACCTGTTTAAACTTGTTATCAGTATTAAAAGACACCTGTGCACACCCTCAAACAGTCTGACTCCAAACTCCACTATGGTGAAGACCAAAGAGCTGTCAAAGGACACCAGAAACAAAATTGTAGCCCTGCACCAGGCTGGGAAGACTACAAGATTGTCTCCCATAGTTGAGGTCTACCTATGATGTAAATTACAGACGCCTCTCATCTTTTTAAGTGGTGGAACTTGCACTATTGCTGACTGACTAAATACTTTTTTGCCCCACTGTATGTAGTATGTATATATATATATATTTTTTTACATTCAACACATTAGCCGGATGATGGGACTACTATTGTCCCATCATTGGCAAATGTGTCAATCACTGTCAGTGTAGCAGGCATCGCCCGATGGGACTTGTAGTCCCATCGGACGATGCCTGCACACACACAAGACCCCCAGCAGGCCTGCACAGACCACCGACAGCTGGCACAGGCCCCTGAGAGACCCGTACAGACCACCGGCAGCCGGCACAGGCCTCCAGCAGCCGGCACAGACAACCGACAGCCGGCACAGGCCCCAGAGAGGCCCGTACAGACCACCGGCAGCCGGCACAGGCCCCCGGCAGCCGGCACAGACCACCGACAGCCGGCGCAGGCCCCCGAGAGGCCCGTACAGACCACTGGCAGCCGACACAGGCCCCCGGCAGCTGGCACAGACCACCAACAGCTGGCACAGGCCCACGAGAGGCCCGTACAGACCACCGGAAGCCGGCACAGGCCCCCGGCACCCGGCACAGACCACCGACAGCCGGCACAAGCCCCCAAGAGGCCCGTACAGACCACCAGCAGCCGGCACAAGCCCCCGGCAGCCAGCACAGACCACGACAGCCGGCACAGGCCCCCGGCAGGCCCGTACAGACCACCGACAGCCCGCACAGACCCCGCCCGCACACACAGACACGCACAGTGTCCGCCCACGCACCGCCCACACTCTTCCCACCTCCCGAAAGGGTTTTTTTTAATTCCAATATTTCTGTGCCATTGACTTTAATGGGACTTCCGGTATCGGAATCGGCGATACCCGATACTTTTTTGTGTATCGGGCCGATCCATTCCGATCCAATACTTTTGAATATCAGATGGTATCGCTCAACCCTAGTACTGACTGTTGTTATAAATATGTTTTTTGTGTGACACCTGCAAAATCTGTCTATGAGTCTTCTGGAGGGTATTCCGGAGTACCTCAAGGACTTTGAGGACGTGTTTTCTGAAAGCAAGGCCGAGGCATTGCCACCGCATAGGCCATTTGATTGCACTATTGATTTGATTCCTGGGGCTAAATTGCCCAAAGTCCGTTTGTTTAATTTGTCAGGCCCTGAGTGCCTGACTATGAAAGAATACATCGCTGAAAGTCTCCGTAAAATGCATATAAGACCTTTAGTGTCCCCAGTTGCAGCGGGGTTCTTCTTTGTTAAAAAGAAGGATGATGGTCTGCGTCCCTGCCTCGACTTTCGAGAACTCAACAAAATTACCGTCAGGAACACTTACCCATTACCCCTGATTCCAGATTTGTGTAACCAGCTCTCAGGGGCTAAGTGGTTTTCTAAATTAGACCTCAGAAGAGCTTATAACTAGAGTTGAGCGAAACGGGTTGAAAAATTTCAAAAGTCGCCGACTTTTGGCAAAGTCGGGTTTCATGAAACGAAACCCGACCCTAGGATGAGGTCGGCCACGAGGTCGGTGACTTACGCGCCAAAGTCGCGTTTCAAAAGTTTGTTTTGCGCTCTTTTTCAGCCAATCAGGATCCACGGACACTGTGGGCAACGTGATGACATAGGCACGGGTCACTACCATCTTTCAGAAGGGCATGCAAGTGATTGGCTTGCTTTGGTGGGCGTCACAGGGGGTATAAAAGGGCGTACACGCCGACCGCCATCTTACTTCTGCCGATCTTAGCATAGGGAGAGGTTGCTGCTGATTCTGTAGGGAGAGCGTTAGGCAGGGAAGAAGAAAAAAAAACTGCTTCTGCTGCTAGCGATTTTGCCTGTACAACACACCAGTCACTGTTTGTGCAGTGCAAGGGGAGGCTATATAGTGGTGTATCAGTGGTGTTGGTTGTTGGGCTGCCTTCTAAGGCTTCCTGACATTCCTGCATTGCTGTTTACCCACTGCTCCGCAAACTGCTTTTTTAAAAGCAATCCCAATTTTTTTTTTTGTCCTGCTGAGAAGAAAAAAAAACTGCTTCTGCTGCTAGCGATTTTGCCTGTACAACACACCAGTCACTGTGTGTGCAGTGCAAGGGGAGGCTATATAGTGGTGTATCAGTGGTGTTGGTTGTTGGGCTGCCTTCTAAGGCTTCCTGACATTCCTGCATTGCTGTTTACCCACTGCTCCGCAAACTGCTTTTTTAAAAGCAATCCCAATTTTTTTTTTTGTCCTGCTGAGAAGAAAAAAAAACTGCTTCTGCTGCTAGCGATTTTGCCTGTACAACACACCAGTCACTGTGTGTGCAGTGCAAGGGGAGGCTATATAGTGGTGTATCAGTGGTGTTGGTTGTTGGGCTGCCTTCTAAGGCTTCCTGACATTCCTGCATTGCTGTTTACCCACTGCTCCGCAAACTGCTTTTTTAAAAGCAATCCCAATTTTTTTTTTGTCCTGCTGAGGTACTGAGCGTGCATTTTTTCACACCATACAGCGGTGTACGCTCCTCATACAGTACCGTGTAACGGCTGTTATCACAGCCACAGTGAAGCTATCAGTGTGTCACTCTGTGAGAATAAAACGAGGACATGTTCCGTTCTTACAGACCTGCACTCTAGGGAGATTCCTATTCTGCCCAATTCTACATACACCTTGTAGTTTGTGATACACTAGCCAATTTCTGCCTGTGACATAGCGCTGTGATATTCAGTGGGCCTCACACAATCCATAAGTGTCCAGTGTCCACAAGTGTCTGCTGAAATTCAAAATCTCCCTTATCCTCTAGTCACTTTGGTCACAGCTGTGCCATCGAGCCTGTCACATAGCGCTCAGATATTCATTGGGCCTCACACAATCCAAAAGTGTCCAGTGTCCACAAGTGTCTGCTGAAATTCAAAATCTCCCTTATCCTCTAGTCACTTTGGTCACAGCTGTGCCATCGAGCCTGTCACATAGCGCTCAGATATTCATTGGGCCTCACACAATCCAAAAGTGTCCAGTGTCCACAAGTGTCTGCTGAAATTCAAAATCTCCCTTATCCTCTAGTCACTTTGGTCACAGCTGTGCCATCGAGCCTGTCACATAGCGCTCAGATATTCATTGGGCCTCACACAATCCAAAAGTGTCCAGTGTCCACAAGTGTGTGCAGAAATTCAAAATCTCACTTATCCTCTAGTCACTTTGGTCACAGCTGTGCCATCGAGCCTGTCACATAGCGCTCAGATATTCATTGGGCCTCACACAATCCAAAAGTGTCCAGTGTTCACAAGTGTCTGCTGAAATTCAAAATCTCACTTATCCTCTAGTCACTTTGGTCACAGCTGTGCCATCGAGCCTGTCACATAGCGCTCAGATATTCATTGGGCCTCACACAATCCAAAAGTGTCCAGTGTCCACAAGTGTCTGCTGAAATTCAAAATCTCCCTTATCCTCTAGTCACTTTGGTCACAGCTGTGCCATCGAGCCTGTCACATAGCGCTCAGATATTCATTGGGCCTCACACAATCCAAAAGTGTCCAGTGTCCACAAGTGTGTGCAGAAATTCAAAATCTCACTTATCCTCTAGTCACTTTGGTCACAGCTGTGCCATCGAGCCTGTCACATAGCGCTCAGATATTCATTGGGCCTCACACAATCCAAAAGTGTCCAGTGTTCACAAGTGTCTGCTGAAATTCAAAATCTCACTTATCCTCTAGTCACTTTGGTCACAGCTGTGCCATCGAGCCTGTCACATAGCGCTCAGATATTCATTGGGCCTCACACAATCCAAAAGTGTCCAGTGTCCACAAGTGTCTGCTGAAATTCAAAATCTCCCTTATCCTCTAGTCACTTTGGTCACAGCTGTGCCATCGAGCCTGTCACATAGCGCTCAGATATTCAATGGGCCTCACACAATCCAAAAGTGTCCAGTGTCCACAAGTGTGTGCAGAAATTCAAAATCTCCCTTATCCTCTAGTCACTTTGGTCACAGCTGTGCCATCGAGCCTGTCAATAGCGCTCAGATATTCATTGGGCCTCACACAATCCAAAAGTGTCCAGTGTCCACAAGTGTGTGCAGAAATTCAAAATCTCCCTTATCCTCTAGTCACTTTGGTCACAGCTGTGCCATCGAGCCTGTCACATAGCGCTCAGATATTCATTGGGCCTCACACAATCCAAAAGTGTCCAGTGTCCACAAGTGTCTGCTGAAATTCAAAATCTCACTTATCCTCTAGTCACTTTGGTCACAGCTGTGCCATCGAGCCTGTCACATAGCGCTCAGATATTCATTGGGCCTCACACAATCCAAAAGTGTCCAATGTCCACAAGTGTGTGCAGAAATTCAAAATCTCCCTTATCCTCTAGTCACTTTGGTCACAGCTGTGCCATCGAGCCTGTCACATAGCGCTCAGATATTCATTGGGCCTCACACAATCCAAAAGTGTCCAGTGTCCACAAGTGTCTGCTGAAATTCAAAATCTCACTTATCCTCTAGTCACTTTGGTCACAGCTGTGCCATCGAGCCTGTCACATAGCGCTCAGATATTCATTGGGCCTCACACAATCCAAAAGTGTCCAGTGTCCAGAAGTGTCTGCAGAAATTCAAAATCTCCCCTGTCCTATAGACACCTTGTACCTTGTTTTACATTACTATATAGTTTGTTGGATTTTGTCTACATTTCTACCAAAAATGAGGAAGGCTGGTGGAAGAGGCCGTGGAATTGGGCGGGGGTTGGCAGCTGGTAATGATGGTGTTGGTGGTGCATCTGATGGTAGTGGCAAGAGCAAAATAGGACCAAATGCAGGAGGTGTTGAGCCTGCGTCATCGTCTGGCTACATAAGGCCTCGAACGCTTAGTTTTCTAGGAGTTGGCAAACCGCTTTTAAAGCCAGAGCATCAGGAAAAAGTTTTGTCTTACATTGCTGACTCAGCCTCCAGCTCTATCGCCTCCTCTTCTTCAGTTGTAAAAAGTAAAAGCACTGAGTCGTCATTGGAGGCTCATGTTCATGAACCACACCTTTCCTTGTGTACTTCACCCCAACCAAGATTGAAGGATGACGCAGGCCATACTACTGATTACTCCATGGAGCTGTTTTCACATACCATGCCTGGATTATCAAGTGAAATGGTGAATTACCCAGGCCAAGATGAATCTGACATGGAGTGCACTGATGCACAGCCGCTGATGGATGATTCTGCTGGTACATTCACTCAAAGCACTACATTGTCCTCGCAGTGTACAGAGCCAGATTCTGACCCTGATGAGACTCAGGTGCCCCTTCCCGCACACTATACCACCATACACGGTGACACAGAGGAAGGTGCACATGACATAGAAGAGGAGGTGATGGATGACCCAGTTGTTGACCCAGATTGGCATCCATTGGGGGAAGAGGGTGCTGCTTCCAATAGCTCAGATGAGGAGCATCCACAGCAGACATCGACATCACAACAGCTGTTATCTGGCAGGCCCGGAGCACTCCAAAGACAGGTTCCAAACATCAAAAGAGTTGCTGGACAGCTTGTCCAGAGGGTCAAAAGATCACAGCGTGCTAGGCCGCAAAATGTCTGCCAAAGTAGGAAGAGTGCAGTGTGGCACTTTTTTGAACAAAATCCTCATGATCAGGCCAAGGTTATCTGTAAGAAGTGCGCAAAGACCTTTAGCCGAGGGAAAGATCTGAAAAATTTGAATACCAGTTGCATGCTTAGACATTTAACCAGCATGCACTTGCAAGCGTGGACACAACACCAAACCTCAAGTGCCACATGTGCAACTGATCACAACGAAGGTAGTCAGCAATGCTACATTGTTTCCCCCACTGTAAGCCCACCGGTTAGCACAGCAGCAAATGTTGAGGTGTCATTGCAAGGCCACAGCAGTCAGGGAATCCCACTGTTATATCAACGAAAGACTGATTCTAGGCCATCAGAAAGAACAACAACTCCATCACCATCATCAACCCTCTCTCAGTCCGCCCTGTCCACCGCTACTTCCACCATATGCAGCTCTCAAGTCCAGCTCACCCTCCCAGACACTATGAGTAGGTCAAGAAAGTACTCAGTCTCTCATCCGCGTACACTGGGTTTGAACGCCCACATTGCCAAACTAATCTCGTTTGAGATGATGCCCTTTCGGTTGGTGGAAAGCACAGCTTTCCGTGAACTCATGGCCTATGCATTACCACGCTATGACCTACCCAGTCGCCACTTCTTCTCTCGCAAAGCCATCCCAGCCCTCCACTATCATGTGAAAGACCGCATTGTCCATGCACTCAAGCAGTCAGTGAGCAGAAAGGTGCACCTCACAACTGATGCATGGTCCAGTCGGCATGGCCAGGGCCGTTACGTGTCCATCACTGCGCACTGGGTTAATGTGGTGGATGCAGGGTCTACAGGGGACAGCAGTGGTGGTACAGTGCTGCCTAGCCAATGATATAGGAAACAGTTGGCTGTAGGCGGTCGACCCTCCTCCTCCTCCAGAAGCGAAAGCTCGTCCACAGAGCGCAGTCGTACGAGCACTCCATCTGCAGCTGCCACTGTTGCACACGATGTGTCCCCCTATCGAGCAGCTAGTGGAAAGCGTCAGCAGGCTGTGTTGCAGATGATGTGTTTGAGCGACAGACATACCGCCGAGGTGCTGGCCGAGTACTTGAAGCGACAAACTGAGTCATGGCTGGGCAGTGTACATCTTGAGGCAGGCAAGGTAGTTAGTGATAACGGCCGTAATTTTGTGGCAGCCATAGCCCTTTCAAAACTCAGCCACATACCTTGCTTGGCTCACACCTTGAACCTGGTGGTGCAGTGCTTCCTCAAAAATTATCCGGAGTTAACAGCCTTGCTCCAGAAGGTGCGAAGACTGTGCACGCACATCCGCCGGTCGCCTGTACACTCCGTTCGTATGCAGAAGCTGCAGCGATTGCTCCACCTTCCCAACCACCGCCTCATTATCGACATTGTAACAAGGTGGAACTCCACCCTGCACATGGTGGAGCGGCTGTGCGAGCAGAGGCAGGCCATAATGCATTTGTGGGAGGATACACGGCCAGGCACTTTGAGAGCAGACATGGATTTGACAGGTGTGCAGTGGTCGAAGCTGAAAGACCTCTGTAAAGTCCTTCAGTGTTTTGAGGAATGCACACGGCTGGTAAGCGCAGACGACGCCATCCTAAGCATGAGCATCCCACTTATGCGTCTGCTCATGCAAACTTTGACGCACCTTAAGGAGCAGGAGTCTGCAGCCAATGTTGATGAGGAGGGAATCCTTGATGACATTCAGCCATTGTCTGCTCAGGGACCTCTCCTGGACGAGGTGGAGGAAGAAGAGGAGGAGGAGGATGATGATGGGGATGATTACTTAGGAGAGGAGGATGCATCTCGTGGGGCAAGTGAAAATGTTGGCGTGGCAAGGTCTGGTACAGGGTTTGTGCGTGACTGGAGGGATGTGGATTTGCCAGAAAGTGCTCCTCCAACCAGCACTCGCAGTGCATCATTAACACCGGGAACATTGGCCCACATGTCAGATTATGCCTTGCGGATCCTAAAAAGGGACCCCCGCATTGCCAAAATGATGAACAATGACGACTACTGGTTGGCCAGCATCCTGGATCCACGCTATAAAGGCAAATTACAAAACATCATGCCACAGGAGAACCTTGACCTAATATTGGCTAATAAACAAGCAACTCTGGTAAATCGGTTGCTTGAGGCATTCCCAGCACACAGCAGCGGTGATGGTTCTCACACGAGCCGTACGGGCCAGGGGCAGCTTGGCAGAGGTGTTCGTGGTGCACACAGCAGAAGTGGCGTTGGAGACAGGGGTTTCATGACAATGTTGTGGACTGATTTTTCAAATACCGCTCACACAACTGGTAATACTGCATCGATGGAAAGTGACAGGAGACAGCAGTTGTCAACCATGGTTACAAACTACTTTTCCTCCCATATCGATGTTCTCCCACACAGGTCATTCCCCTTTGACTATTGGGCCGCTAAACTGGACACCTGGCCTGAATTGGCCCAATATGCCTTACAGGAGCTCGCTTGCCCAGCTGCAAGTGTGCTATCGGAAAGAGTCTTCAGTGCAGCTGGATCAATCCTGACAGAAAAAAGGACCCGTCTGTCAACCCAAAATGTGGATGATCTAACCTTCATTAAAATGAACCATGCATGGGTTTCCAAGGATTTTGTCCCACCTTCCCCTGATGACACATAGGGTGACAGAAAAATGGCTTGCTTTGGTCCACCTCTTCCTGGGACTTGACCTATTTCGCCTTTTGCATCAGCTGAATGTCCAACATCAACATATGCCACTTTCTAAAACTCCCTAACTGTGCTGCCTCCCCCCCCATGGCCGGGGTCACCACCTAGCGCACGACACCGTGCGAGTGCCGTTGCCCTGGACAGGTGGGTAGGCCGACTCTTGGGCGCGGGCACTGGCACAGGGTGCCTCATAGTGCAATCAAGTGTCTCTGACGGTGGTGGTGCACACCCACCGCCAGACACACCGCTGTACTATGAGGGGCCCAGTGCCAGTACCGACGCCCACGAGTGGGCTCCCCTTGCTTGGGCAGGGCCCCAGCATTTGCAATCTTTACCTCTCCCTGCTCCTCCGCTGTGTAATCTGGGCCGTCAAATCCATACTGTGCCTGACACCGTCTGAGCCTGCCTCCTGAGACATATATTTTGAATGTGTACGCTATCCATACATGTTATCCGGGGATACGGTACCCTTTCTAACCTTTGTGCAATCACGTGCAATCCATACTGGGCCTAACACCGTCTGAGCCTGCCTCCTGAGACATATATTTTGAATGTGTACGCTATCCATACATGTTATCCGGGGATACGGTACCCTTTCTAACCTTTGTGCAATCACGTGCAATCCATACTGGGCCTAACACCGTCTGAGCCTGCCTTCTGAGACATATATTTTGAATGTGTACGCTATCCATACATGTTATCCGGGGATACGGTACCCTTTCTAACCTTTGTGCAATCACGTGCAATCCATACTGGGCCTAACACCGTCTGAGCCTGCCTCCTGAGACATATATTTTGAATGTGTACGCTATCCATACATGTTATCCGGGGATACGGTACCCTTTCTAACCTTTGTGCAATCACGTGCAATCCATACTGGGCCTAACACCGTCTGAGCCTGCCTCCTGAGACATATATTTTGAATGTGTAAGCTATCCATACATGTTATCCGGGGATACGGTACCCTTTCTAACCTTTGTGCAATCACGTGCAATCCATACTGGGCCTAACACCGTCTGAGCCTGCCTCCTGAGAGATATATTTTGAATGTGTACACTATCCATACATGTTATCCGGTGATACGGTACCCTTTCTAACCTTTGTGCAATCACGTGCAATCCATACTGGGCCTAACACCGTCTGAGCCTGCCTCCTGAGACATATATTTTGAATGTGTACGCTATCCATACATGTTATCCGGGGATACGGTACCCTTTCTAACCTTTGTGCAATCACGTGCAATCCATACTGGGCCTAACACCGTCTGAGCCTGCCTCCTGAGACATATATTTTGAATGTGTACGCTATCCATACATGTTATCCGGGGATACGGTACCCTTTCTATCATTTGTGCAATCACGTGCAATCCATACTGGGCCTAACACCGTCTGAGCCTGCCTCCTGAGACATATATTTTGAATGTGTACGCTATCCATACATGTTATCCGGTGATACGGTACCCTTTCTAACCTTTGTGCAATCACGTGCAATCCATACTGGGCCTAACACCGTCTGAGCCTGCCTCCTGAGACATATATTTTGAATGTGTACGCTATCCATACATGTTATCCGGGGATACGGTACCCTTTCTAACCTTTGTGCAATCACGTGCAATCCATACTGGGCCTAACACCGTCTGAGCCTGCCTCCTGAGACATATATTTTGAATGTGTACGCTATCCATACATGTTATCTGGGGATACGGTACCCTTTCTAACCTTTGTGCAATTACGTGTAATCCATACTGGGCGTGAGAACGGCTGGCGAGCTGTTAAGCAAGCTACAGCACCTGTGGTTTGCACACGTAAGTTTTTCATTTTTTCAGGAATGACGGTTAGGCCTAATTCCGGAACTGCAGTTGACCTGCACTTACTGGGAAATCATTGTTCGCGGGTAATAATTGTAATCAGTGATCCCCATCACTAACGTTGTTCAGCGGGTTATCTGCACCTGTAAGCGACAAACGCTGGCCTTTTCAGTGTAGCGCACATGCAGCCACGGACATGTAAGGGCATGACACACCAGTTATTGGCCAATCTCATGTTCCAGAGCCTCACGTGTCCCTCTAGTAAGCCGGACTCGGACCACGGGGCATGACGGAGTCTCGTTCGTTAACGGAATTAAGCTTGCAATGTGTGCATCTGTTCTGTAGTTGGCATGGTTGAGGTTTCCCAGGTGGAGTCGAATTTAACCGTAGGCTCCACTCCTGGTGGTGCCCTTCTGGACATTCCTTTAAGGTTCAGCTTTGCAACCATACTGCCCACGTAAAACAAACAATTTGCCTTCATGAACGCTGTTTGGAGGGTCATGACTCGTGGGAATAACGCCGACCAATCAGTTAACCTGCTAGAGAGATCCTTCATTGCTCCCAAGCATGACATCACACTCCCTAGGAGGAAGGTAATGCCACTGTGGCGACCGTACTCCTGGGGGCGACACAAGTGCACTGATGCCCATCCACTGCTCGATGAATCTGCTGGTACATTGACCCAGACCACTACATTCCCCTCGCATGCTACACGGCCTGAATCTGACCCTGATGAAACTCAGGTTACCCTTCCCATATACAGTTCCATCTTACACGGTGACAAAGAGGAAGCTGCAGATGAAAGTGCAGGTTCGGCCCACCCGCCATCAGACACACCACCATACTATCAGAGGCCCTGTGCCAGTGCCGTCGCCAACGAGTGGGCCCCCCCTGCTTGCTCAGGATCACAGCACTTGCAAGGTTGAAATACTGTGCAGTGAGATGGAAGATGGGGACGACGAGGAGTCCAGACTAGTACAGGGATTCCCTAGCGAGGAGACTTATTTGATTGTTTTCAATGTTGGGACAGCAATTTTTGGGGAGCACGTTACTCTGGAGAATGATAGATGGGGCCCACCATACATTCCAAAGGTGGACATCAGACACTGGAGCAGCATTTACAGGGCCCATTATACACTAGAGCATTAGAAATGGGGCCCATTATGTTTGGAGCATTATTTGGGCCCATAAGACAGTGGAGCTTCATCCATGGGGACCAACATATACTGTAGCATTATGTGGAGCTCATCATATACTGTTTCAAACATTATATGGGACCAATGATTCTGTATGGAGAAATAGATGGGCCTCGTCATGAGATGTAAAAAGTGAAGTATTTTTCATTGTACTATACCGCTATTTATCTGCCGTATCGGAGCATGATGAGTTTTGGTATGTGTTAAAGGGGCGCTCTTTCGCCCAGGGCACATGAAAACCTGGAGCCAGCCCCCCCCCACAACTTTAGCCAAATAACCCCCATTTTTCAGTGCGTAACTTGTATTATGAAGTTAATTAAGGTTGACAAGCTTAAGTAAGAAGAATTGATGCTTTTGGCATTCAAATGGGCACTGTAGGTGTGTTTCCTGTCCTCCTCTCACTGCCGACTTTTCTTCCCCATTGACTTACATTGGGTTTCGTGTTTCGGGACGACCCCGACTTTTCCCTATAATCGGACGATCTTGCTCGACCCGACTTTTGGAAAAGTCGGGTTTCACGAAACGAAACGCGACCCTAAAAAACCAAAAGTCGCTCAACTCTAAAGCAGACAGGTAACCCCAGCAGACCTTATGAAGTGCTTTCTCTACATCCAAAGCCTAAGGTAGTGAAATTGTTCAAGTGGTCTCCTCTGCCTGAATGAAGTTTGATAAAAAAAATAGCAATTGTAATAATTTGAATGACTATATCCTTAACCAAGATAGTCATACCACACAAACTAGTTATTAATTAGTTTTTCCATATATCTAAGTTATGTCAGCAATACTTTTTAAGTGTCCTTTTATTTTGCTTGTATGTTAGAAGGGCTAAAATTAAGCAACAATTTTTATTATTTTTTTCAATGAATTTACAAATCCTATTTTTTTTATGAACGTATTCATATGTTAAGTGACTTTGAGGGCCATATGAATTGGAAAAGCCCAAAAGTGATAACATTTTATGAGACCCACAAAGACAGTAACACCTCTGATCTGGACTTTGTCCACTTTAGTTCAATCTTCTACCTTTGTCTCCCATGAAATTAGGAGTTAAAAAAACAACTTAGATATTTTTAGGTGCTCCATAAAAACACATCTGTTTAGGGCGACCTATCACACTCCCTAATCAAAGTCCTTTTCATATATTGCTTATTCTCTACTTCTCTGAACATAGTTCAAACTCAACCATACCCAAAATGCTAATGCAGCCTGTATCTAACCCCCATTTCCTCAAGATGGTTGTACCATCATTGTAAATAAGCACCTCTAATTGGTGTCACACCCACCTCATTGTAGATTGTAAGCTCTGAAGAATAGGCTCGTCATTATTTTTGCTTTATTTGTCTGATATCTTAAACTTGGTAACTTTTGACTGTTTTATATGAACTGCTGACTCATAAAGCTATGCGGAATGTGTTTGGGATATATAAATAAAGGTTATTATTATTAGTAGATTGAAGATGGTGAAATTCAAGCTGTTAAATTTGCCTTGTGTAGGAGTAAAAATTTTTTTATGTGAGCACTAGTATTAAGCGAGTAAACTCGTTGCTTGGGTTTTTCCGAGCATGCTCGGATGTCCTCCGAGTATTTTGGCGTGCTCGGAGATTTAGTTTGTGTCTATGCAGCTGCATGATTTGTGCCTGCTGGACAGCCTGAATACATGTGGGGGTTGCCTGTTTGCATCTCCACATGTATTCAGGCTGTCTAGCAGATGCAAATCATACAGCTGCATTGACACAAACTAAATCTCTGAGCACGCCAAAATACTCGGAGGACACCCGTGATTTCTTTGGAAAACCTGAGTAACGAGTATACTCGCTCATCACTAGTGAGCACAACTGCACAAATGAGGGTTTGCTGCTGTGCCAACACAGGGTGGAGTAGGGTAAACACGACAAGCTGCTGGACTGTGAGAGAGGTGCAGGCACTGATGATAAGGTGGATTGAGAGAGAAGAGGTGTGCTTGGTATTTAAGATCAGTCAAAAACAGCAGGCATGTCCAATTTCATATCAGCTGACAGGCTCTCAATCACCCCAATTGTAAGGGGTAAACAAGAGGAAATTCTTCGGCTGGAGACCTGTGTGACAACACTTGCCAAGGTGAGGGAGGTGGAAGAATCAGAAGATACGGTTGATGGGGTGGGCAATGGTTGGCGAGACCCGCTAGTCTGCATTTTAGCACATCGGCATTCCCAGATTAACGCATGTTGATCGCGCATGTTCAAGGTCATGCATGTAGTACTGAAATTAATTATTTTTTTTTACTCTACTAGGTTGTTTTTAAAAAAGTTGACAGATAACATGCTTTTTTTTAGATTTTGGCTGGTCTGAAAAAAAGACCCAATATAGCCAACTGCAGAACCGCCAACACTGCTGTTATCTGGCAGGGTTGGGCCTCAGGATGCATTGGTTGTCATGGTTGCATAACTCTGTGTCTACATAACCTCCTTGTCTTCCTCTTCCTCTGCTGAGTGTGATCTACTACCTCATTGTCATCCTCTGTGTTCTCCCACATCTCACCCTAAGAGTCACCCTCCTCCTCTTCCTGCCTAGACAGCAGATTACAGTCCGCGGGCGCCTCAAATATCTGAGTCTCATCACAAATGGGTCACCTTCATCCAACAGGGTTAATGTCTGTTGACAAGGGTTTGGTTTATGCTCAGACAAAACTTCATCTGGCCATGGATCAAAATGAGAAAAAGTTTGGTCATCGGTGTAAATGATCTCCTTCTCTTGACTCTGTGAATTTTTAGATTACACTTCCTATGCCCATGGCATACAATGTGTGAAGAGATCTGCAGACTCAACCATCTATGGTTCCCAACAGTCAGTTGGGCGCTTGGAGAATTGTGATGTAAGGGGGAAAAAAGGTCAATTGAGGTGCCACCACTGAGGACTGTACTGTGTGTGATGTTAAGGTGGAGAAAGAGGAGCAGAGGCCACTTGATACAGCGCTTGTCATCTACTGGAGCACATGTTCTTTCTGGCTCTCATCTACAAAGCATACCGTTGTATGGCTGCCAAAGAAGGGGAGCGGAGTTGCCATCCTGTAACATAAGTTGTTAAATTGCTGTGCAAATTCTGACTGCAGCAAAACAAACCAACTTCTTATCCCTCATATCATACTTTTCTCACAACCCTAAACAGCTATTCAGTACTTTCAATTCTTTCCTGTGTCCACGAGTTCCCCCTACCTCTCTCCTCAGCTGAATACTTTGCCTAACCACCTGTGAACTAGACACAATAACATCCCACCTCATTCTGAACTTTACCACAGTCTTCATCACAAGCATAACCCAACTCTTCAACCTGTCACTAACAACTGGTGTCTTCCATCCGGATTGAAACATACCTTGATCAAACCCATCCTCAAAAAGCCCACACTTGACCCATCCTCTGTCTAGCTATCACCCCATATCATTTCTCCCCTATGCCTCCAAACTACTGGAATAACACATGCATTTTGAACTGTCCTCCCACCTCTCCTCTTGTTCCCTCTTTGACCACTTACAATCTGACTTCAGACCACATTGTTCCACTGAAACTACCCTGACTAAAGTCACCAACAACCTACTAACCACCAAATGAAAACAACGTGAGTTTGTTCTCCTCCTTCTCCTGGACTTGGCATCTGTCTTTGACACAGTGGACCATTCCCTCTTACGTCAGACTTTCTGATCTGTTGACATTACAGACTTGGACCTTTGTTGGATCCTCTTCGTACCTTACAGACAGGACATTCAGTGTCTCCCACTCACACACCACCTTCTCATCTTGCCCCTTTTGTGTCAGTGTACACCATGGTTCAGTTGTAGGACCGGGAACTATGCTTAGAGGATGCACCTTGCCCATTACAGTCTCCATCTGCTGGGTTGGCAGTAGTGGAAGAGGTGTCAGTCCCCGCTATACTAATTCTACTTTTTTGCAATTGATGACACTTTGATGGTGTCTGCCACTCATTTTTGCAAATGTGTAGACTCCTTGATGTGTCTCCATCATGAGTATTGCCTGTAGCAGTAGGCCTCCAAGACTGTCAGGCCTTCACATCCTTGGAGTCAACTACCCGTGTTACTATCCTTAAATTTTTCTGACAATAGTAGTCTACAAAAATGATATTTGTGCCATCTGAGTGTGGCTCAGCATGAAAGCAGATAGAGGTGTTGCATGTGGTTTCAGGTCTACCAGCACAGGAGGCCTACACCAATCCTTCACTTACCTCGTCTTACTGTGACATTCATTTGAAAGCTGTAACTGCTGTCCCAGACCCCGATACCTCATGCTTGGCTGATTGCTGCAGTGCCATGCTACATTTAGTACTGTGGGTGAATTGAGGCCACTTTCCTGGTGTCTGCACCTCATTTGATGTGTTTTAGTAGCATTTAGGGCCTTTCCTACTGTATCCTCACCCATCCCTATAGACTGTGAGCCCTCGCGGGCAGGGTCCCCTCTCCTTATGTACTTGTGTGTCCCTTGTGTTACACATGTTTATTATACTTTTCTATATTTCCCCTTTTCACATGTAAAGCGCCATGGAATAAATGGCGCTTTATAAATGCATAATAATAATAATAATAATAATAATAATAATAATAATTTAAAGGTGTTGTGCATGCATTTGTTTTTGCCTCCCTTTGACCTGTATGGCGTTCAGTTATGTTCTGAGAATATTCAATTTATTAATTGGCGAATATTGCAAATTCGGCAATCGTAATCTGAACCAACCGAACATTGAAATATTCGCTCATCTCTACCTATAATAAATGCTTTATTTTTATTTTCTAATTTTTTGCACATTTACAATTATATTTATGCACAGTACTTTTGGGAGTTTGCAACTTCCTGTGACTATTTCCATTTATTCTATGAAATACAGTCATTATCAGATTAGTTATTTATTTCAGCTGCATAAACTTTAGCTTTTAGAACATTTTGAAATGAAGCATTTCATTTTTTTTGTAAGCAATTTGATGCACATGTGCATCACCTCCACACTTGTTAAGAAAGCCATAAAAATATTCATGAAGAGAGGAAACTGCAAATAAAAGGATAAGCATGATGGTTTCAGGATTTTATTATTAATATTTGCTAGGCAGTTCACAGGTTATTCGCATATTGCAGCAACAAATGATTTCCTTGAATGTTTTTCGCATTTCTTGGCTGCGAAATGCATATATCAGAGGATCGATGACAGAATTGCACATTATAAGAATGAGGTACATATTAAAATGAGACATAAAACACACACAATAAAGGTTCTGTGGACATGAAATCATGAGAATTAGGTGGAGAAAGAATGGTGCCCAGCATACGATAAATATCCCTATTAATATAGTTAGCGTAATGGCGCCCTTCATGCTGGTTCTCTGGTGGACAGAGTTATAGCCTGGCAGAGCAGCTATCTTCTTTACATGAGTGCGTGCAAGCAAGAACATGTGAATATACAAAGATACCATGAGGAAAAGCATGGTGAAAAACATAGTAATAAGACATATTATTACATAAGTTGATTCATAGTAGAGAATAAATATAATACCACATCCTGTACAGAATGTCCAAATACAAGCAATAATGGCTCCAGCTCTCTTCACTGTCATGATGTTATGGTACCTTAATGCATAAAAGATGGTGATATACCTATCCACTGCTATGGCAAGTAAGCTGCACATGGAAGCCACCACTGAAATACAGATCATTGAATCAAAAACATTGTCAATATGACGTACGAAGGCATCTTCCATGACTAGATGTTTATTGTTGATAAGATTTATGGTGATCGTCTCCCATGCATTAGACACACTAACTAACATATCAGCTACTGCTAAGCTACACACAAACAAATACATAGGCGAATGCAGATTCTTGTTTTTAATAATGGCAGAGATGACTAAGATGTTTTCAAGGAGACTTACAATGCCAAGGGTTAAAAATACTTCAGCAGCTATTACCACTTGATCACATGATGATAATTTAGTCTTGCTTGTGGGCACCGTATTGTTGCCATCCAAGTTGCTTATATTAAGTTCCAGAATACGTGGATGCAATGATGAGTTCATCACTAAAGCAATATGGAGAACTTTTCTTCAGAAAGTTGTGCTGCAGTGATCTTTATAGTCCGAACCCATTGTCACAAGTGCTGTAATATGCTGGAAAAAAAATGAATATATTAATACAATTTAACCGTTTACTTTATTTTTACACTTACTCTTATACAAGTCAGATATTTTCACTTAAATTCGATTCAGTTTTTAAGAATGTCACTAGGACAGGATTTTCAAATGAAACTGAGGTGTTGATGAAATGAAGCTTTACTTTACATGTGTCAGGGAAAGCTAGATGACAATTATTGTAGCACCAGCTAAAGTTCTCCTTAGAACCATCAACCACTGTCCTAATTGTCCGATCAATGAGGATGAATTACATCCCTCCAAACTTTGAAGAATATTACAGAGGGACTGATTTTTATTATGCACAAAATAAGTACCCAACCCTCGCTGAGTCCCTTATATGCAACAATGGCAAACAGATTGCTTCTAATGAAGCCTATTAATATTTCACAGTATAGTACAATTTTCACGGTCCTAATAATACTCTTGCACACAGTATGAAACCACTATAATACACATGGTATAATACCCCCACAGCAGATTCCCCCACGCACAATATCATCAAACTATAGTACATCCCCCACACACAGTATGATGGCTCCATAGTACATTCCCAGGTACATAGTATGATGTCTCGAAAGTATATTTCCCTACAGAAAGTATGAAATCCCCATATTAGGTTCCCATCAACAGTTTGCTGCCTCTTCAGTACACTCCCCTGCACATAGTATGATGGCCTAAAAAACATTTCCCCACACACAGGATAATGTTTCCACAGTACACCCCCACTTCACACACAATATGATTCCTCATATTACATTTCCCCGACACCGTATGATGCCTGACAGTTACACAATGCACACAGTAAAATATCCATACACTGCATCCCTCCATACACATTATATCCCCAAAATACATTACAAAGCACACACACTATGATATCCCTTCAGTACATTCCAAACATAGTATGATGTCCCCACAATACATTACCTACACACACAATATGATGTCCCTACAATATATTCCCACACACACTGTTATCTTTTTGTCACAAATAGTCCTCTGATGCCCATATCATCCAGACAATTAAGCAATTGACCTATGAGTAACAGAGGAGGCTGCAGCTGTTTCCACTAAGGCAGATTATTTGGAAACTACCAGTGAGCATATGGTATATACAACTCCGATTCCCACGCATGGAAAATATGCATACATTCCTGGTACCGTCACTGCTAGCTCCACGATAACTCTAGAACTACTCACTGCCACCACCAGTCATTCTATACAGGCTGACTGGATGCCTGCTTCTGGTAGTGTATGGCTTTCAGGTGCAGTTTACAGAACAAAAGGAACTATTAAATTTTATATTTAATTCTGAACGTTAGGTAGTGTTCATAAAAATATACAAAAGATTTTACAAAGGAGACAAAACAATACAGCATATATATTCTGTCACTTCTGCATCTATGTAATATGTGTCTGAGGGATATGAGCATGGATCTCTGGACAAGTAATGGCAAATAATGTTGCGCTCTACCTTCCCTCCTTTGCTTGACTGGCTGCAAATGGCTAATCTAGGAAAGATGATGCAGTGATTCATTTTAACATGTTTTATTCACAGTACCTTGATGAGGTGAGGTAAGATGAAGGGCTGAAGATGAGGTAGAACATGGAGGTTGGATGTAGAGATAACAGGAGATTCCTCTCTTCAGTTCTGATACACATGCTACCAAGATGACAATGATCAGCAGAAAGGAGGTGAGGAAGAAGATAGGAGGAGTTACAGAGAGAAGCACTGTGGATATTACAGCTTCAGAACAT
Organism: Dendrobates tinctorius; assembly: GCF_039654945.1. Classification (NCBI taxonomy): domain Eukaryota; kingdom Metazoa; phylum Chordata; class Amphibia; order Anura; family Dendrobatidae; genus Dendrobates; species Dendrobates tinctorius. Next base: position 21,857,520 of record NW_027361783.1, read on the forward strand.
AAAAACATTTAATAACAAAAGCCAGTGCATGGCAGCAAAGTATGAAAATGAATTAAGTAAACCATATAACTTTAGGCAAATGTCCCTGTAATGGCTGAAAGCACAATATACAATTACATAAAATAGACATGATTAACAAAGAACTTACCAGACTGATCAAAGAGATGATTCGGCTTAGCGAAGGAGAGCACTTTGATTGAAAAATGTCCAGTGATGGGAATTATATACTGATATGTATCTCTCTACGAGAACACAGATCATTTTTTGCCTTGACTTTTTATCAGCACCTGAGTTATACCCACACACTCCCTCTTGATGACCTCACATGGGCTGAGTTGTGGGATGTCCACAGCCCTTCAGGATTTTATGAGATTCCCAAAATTAACAATATCTTCACTCCAGATGATCGCAGAAGTTCCAGATTGCTGCCATATTTTTTATAGGGATTTTATGTTTACTCAGAGACCAAACATGACATGGATGTTGGCAGCGATCTCACCTCTATTGATTTAGGACTTATAGGCAGGTGTCATAGTTATGAAAAAATATACATATTCTTCCTTGATTAGTCCTGAAGTAGAAAATGTATATCCAATCACTATCAGATCTATACAAACGCCTCGATGAATGGTATAAATGTATAACATTTCCCTTGCAGGAGACAAAATTTTCATTTCAACTCAGGATGTATTTCCTGGAGACAAAAGGGACTTTTCCACTTCTCTATCTATGCATAAATATGTCCCTTTTGTTATCCGACTGTCTGAAAAGACCTTTCCTGTCTTATTACCTGTACTCTGGAGGGAATTTTGGCTTCAAAAGGAATTTTAATTAGATTTGTAACTTCCGAACTATATTTGTCAGCTGGGCAATTCTATTTCAAGGAAGCTTAGATTTCAAGCTCTTGTCTCCACTGGAAAAGAGAGAGAGGGGTTGGTAGGGGGCCAAATGCCCCTTCACTAGTGCTTTCAGGGATCTTCATATTTTTTATGAAAATACTGTAAAATACAAACCATATTGTGTGAATCTATGGCATAGCATCTGTTTGTGTCCATTGTGACATTTCTTGTGTGTGCAGGACAATTTAGTCTTCAAAGTCCTTTAAATTCAATCAGGCACAACATCCTCCCATAATTATCGTATTGTAAATCCTTATGACAGTTTTAGCATTGACATCTGCCGTGCTATGTTAGTGGAATCTGTCGTGTGATATGTTTATTGGTCATTGATTATTTGCTACCAGTAAATAATGCGATTTTATTTTCTAGCAGTAACGTTTGGCTTCTATAAGCATTTCATCGTTTAATATCCAGCTTTATTAGTAAAAGCCTATTTTATGCTGACTTGGTTTAAATTATCAAAGCTTGCTGACATGGGACATTCCTCTTCATTTTGATATATGAAAATATGTACTGTCTTTGATTTAGTATTGCTTAGCAAGTATAACAAATCTAATGGAGAGCGTCTGTTATCGCAATCCCTCATGTTCAGGAGCTAAGCCTACATACAGTACAGTATATAGTAATTTTTTTGTACATTGTTATACATTTAAATCCGGACATGCACATTTATTTAAAGCTGTTAGGCTGATTTCTCACTAGCGTTTTTTAGCGCAGCGCATCGTGCGCGTACATGCGCATGCGTCCCTACTGTATGTTTAACATGGGTGCGCATGGTCTAGCGTTTGTAAGCGTTTTTGTGCGCATTCGTTTTTTTCCAGTGTGCGCCTAGGCACGCCGGGCACACCCTGTTGCATTTTTTGTGCGCCCAACCTGTGTCAAAAAAATGCATGCGCACAAAAGCGCACGGAATGCGCAAAAAAATCACATTACAGTCTATGGGAACAAACTGGTTAAAACGCATGCGCATAAAATAAGCAAACGCATGCAAAACGCTTGATGCGTTTTTTGTATGCATTTGGACTGCGCACGCAGCGCAGCGCAAAAAAATGCTAGTGTGAAAGTAGCCTTAGATGTGCATAGTGTATGTCATAAAGTATGAAAGTAAGAGTTAAAGGGAACCTGTCACCAGAAAGAACGCCAGCATTCCTGTCTCAGTCACATGAGCGGTGCCAGGGCTGGTTCATTCATTGCTTTGAATACACAGAGCCGCAGCTTTAACTGCGCCCGCGGCACCGACTCACTTTAACTATGCTTTGGGGCTCACTGTCAGTCAGCACTGGGAGCTGGGTATTTTAAGAGCGACGATTGATCCAGCGCCATCGTCACCTCCATGACTGAAACTGAAATGCTGTGGGGGGGGGAATAAAGTTCATTTTCTACCTATTAACCTGTAGATTAGCCCCACATATGTAGGTTAATAAAGTTTTTTTCTGGTGACAGGTTCCCTTTAACATGTACACCATGGCAGGCACCTACTATACATAAATATCCAGCATAAAAATGATGTTATCAAGCATCCACACATCAACTTCTGACAGGTAAAACATCCATAGGTGACTCAAAAGGGAGCATGGAAAGGTCATCATACATCACGAGTCACATATTACAGGACGGCCACGGAAAGTAGCTGTACAATACCTTTATGTTTAATGCTTGCGTCAATGACTACTACACTAAAAAGGCTCTAAAAATTCAACTTGGGCTCATATTTATAAATGGCTTGACACTATTGCTGCCATAGCACACAGAAATGAATGCTGTTACCGAAATAATGTGGTGTTGTAATGGCTCGCTAGTTACAAGATATCTGAAATGTATTTATTCAATATCAGTACTTACAGTATATTTTATGTATTCTGTTTCTGTCCACATTTCTCATTTACTCTCTATTAGGAACAAATATCTTTCAGTATAAGATAATGAAGCACAGCATGTCCTCATAATAAAAAGAACTATATATATTTGCGTAGCAGAATCGTAAACTGTAATTTTAATAAATGGGCTAGTTTACATTATATCAAGGATGTCGAAAAAAATCCATCTACAAAGACAGTTTAACCCTTTATTTACTGACATAAAATGGTAAATGTTTGGTTGGTAGGTATATAAAGCTGATAGCCTTCAACTGCTATCGGAATGTGCATCTACTACAGGAGTCAAGATCCAACTGGCAAAGACTGCTCAACTCTTCACACAAACTTAATGCTCCCCATTTTAAAATCAACGGAGACAGCATAGTTTACATGCATTGTAGATATAAATCATGACTAATGTAAAGCAATAGTAGCAGACGTTCTGAAACTTGTAATGAAGAACTTGGTTTGTTAAGGAGAGACCCGTCTAATGTTATACAAGCCTTTTAAAGTACATTAGCAGCATGGTTAGTTTGTGGTTAATTTCTCTTTCTAAAAATGCTGGTGTACTATCATTTGAGAAATGGTGGAGTGAATGCTAATATTGTTTTTGCAAATGCATGAAAACGTATCTGTCATTAATATATGGGGTGGGGATAGGTATATTGCTGCTGTCAGTGAGGGAAAGATGGAAAGCGGAGAATTCTATTGTTAGAAGAAGAGGAGAGGAAAGAAAGACAACTATGCTGCCAGTAAGATCGTAGGTAGGGAGGCAATGCAGCTGCCAGTGAGAGAGAGGTAAGAAAGATGACAATGCTGCTGCTACTAGGTAAGAAGTAAGGAAAATGCTATTCCTTGTGGGGAAGATGGCAGTGGTGTAAGGATGTAAATAGACTAAATATTCCTGCTAGTTGACAAGGTGTAGGTATTGGAGGAATACTGTTGCCAATGTTGGAGAGATGGAGACTATACTGTTGCGAATACTGGAACGATTAAGAGAAATTGCAACTGCCACTGAGGGGGGGGGGTGTAGAGGAGAGAATGCTGCATCCAGTGATGAAGAATTTATGGGAATGATTGCTCCAATGGGGAAAGGGTTGGAGAATGGACAAAGATCCTGCCAAAATGGAAGACATAGGAAAAAGAAAAATGCTGCAGTATATGGACAAGAGGTGCAAGCCAAAGAGTGCAGCAATGCATTGTATGCGCCAAGATAAAGCCCAAGACTAAAGCAAAGTATGCAAACACCCTGCGGTAAATAAATAGCACTAGTGCATGAAAATAATATAGGTTGCTTAATTAACATAATTTTCATCAAAAAAGCCATCCCACCACATCACGGTGACCCTATTCGGGATATTTATTTATTGCAGGGTGTTTGCTTATTTTGTTTTTGTCTCGGTTCTTGTCTGTTTAGTGCCTATACACTGCATGCACACCAACTTATATTCTGGTTCATCTCATCAGGTTTTTGTAAACACCAAGATGTTTGCAAATATTAAACATCTGGAATGGCCTTCTAGAGTTTGGTCTTGTTAGTCATCTGGGAAAGATACCTTGTCAGTCTGGGTGGGATGGAGAATAAAAAGAAAGACAGAGAAGATGTTGTGTCGCCTATGAGTTATTGGGTGTAATTGCTATGTGTTCTGCCTGTGATCGCTTCTGATCAGTACTGTATTCTTTTGTATTATTTGCAATCTTCATGTGCACAGGTGATATCTGACCACTATATCATCATGGTGGTGACGTACTATTGGTCATGCTTGTGCTCACATTGTAATGTATACTATATAAGTGAAAAGGTGATATCTGACCAACTGATTAGTTATGTCCACTTTTATTTATCAGTATTGTGTTGACATTGAGGAGTGCATATGGGATTTTTCCTGTAGTTACCTTATTTGAATTCAGCCTCACTTGATAGTTGGGTTAGCTGCACATTTTCAAGTTTCACTCTTTCATTGGACATTGGGTGTCAGCACTCTATAGTGCTCAGTAGCTACATGTATAATTTCAAATATGTTTTAAACCACACCTTTTATTAGGTCTCTGCTAAGTCTCAAATTCTATACTGTATATGTTTTATGGAAAGGGGAAACACTGTGACCAAAGACCACTTTTGTGTGACCACTTTTTTTCTCTAAAGATTTTCTTTTACTGAATGTAAAGCACAGAATTATTTTTTATTTAGTTAATAGAGTTTACTAAAAAAAAAATCCAACAATAGTAAATAAAGTAAACAGAATTGGAAGAAAATTGGGCTTCTCAATTGGTGAAACACCCAAAATTCCATGAAAAAAGCACAAACTTTATTTGGGAATTCCAATTAATTAGCAACACCAACAAGTCATTAACCCCTTTCTGACGTTGGGTGTAAATTTACACTGACGTCGGACTCCCTCCCGTTGATGTGGGCTCAGGCGCTGAGCCCACATTTTTCCAGGACATGTCAGCTGTTTTGAACAGCTGACATGTGCCTGGAATAGCCGCGGGTGGAATTGCGACCCACGGCTATTAACCCATTAAATGTCGCTGTCAAACACTGACAGTGGCATTTAACTCATGCTTCCGGCCATTGGGCTGGAAATCTGCATACCAATGATCGCAGGTCACTGGTTCGTTGGTCTCCTGGAGACCTCTTTGGTTGTCAGTGCCGACTTGCTGTTAGCGCCACCCAGTGGCCGATGCTCAAAGCAAGTAAGTAATTCTGCTATATAGAGGCAATCTGATCATCGCCTCTATGTAGCAGAGCCGATCGGGTTGTGGCAGCTTCAAGTCTACCATGGAGACTATTGAAGCATGCCAAAAGTAAAAAAAAAAAATGTTTTTAAAAACTTGTTTTTCTTCTCTTTCAGGTTACATCAGGGGCTAATCTACAGCATTACCGAATGCTGTAGATAAGCCCCTGATGGCGGTGGCCGCAGGTTATAGGCCTAAAATGGGGTAACAGATTCCCTATCATGAAAATATCATGAATTGCTAGCTTTCCCAATCTATCTGAGGAATTGCTTTGTACAGTCATATGTAAAAGTTTGGGCACCCCTATTAATGTTAACCTTTTTTCTTTATAACAATTTTGGTTTTTGCAACAGGTATTTCAGTTTCATATATCTAATAACTGATGGACTCAGTTATATTTCTGGATTCAAATGAGGTTTATTGTACTAACAGAAAATGTGCAATCTGCATTTAAACAAAATTTGACCGGTGCAAAAGTATGGGCACCCTTATCATTTTCTTGATTTGAACACTCCTAACTACTTTTTACTGACTTCCTGAAGCACTAAATTGGTTTTGTAACCTCATTGAGCTTTGAACTTCATAGCCAGGTGTATCAAATCATGAGAAAAGGTATTTAAAGTGGCCACTTGCAAGTAGTTCTCCTATTTGATTCTCCTATGAAGAGTGGCATCATGGGCTCCTCAAAACAACTCTCAAATGATCTGAAAACAAAGATTATTCAACATAGCTTTTCAGGGGAAGGATACAAAAAGTTGTCTCAGAGATTTAACCAGTCAGTTTCTACTGTGAGGAACATAGTAAGGAAATGGAAGAACACAGGTACAGTTCTTGTTAAGCCCAGAAGTGGCAGGCCAAGAAAAATATCAGAAAGGCAGAGAAGAAGAATGGTGAGAACAGTCAAGGACAATCCACAGACCACCTCCAAAGACCTGCAGCGTCACCTTGCTGCAGATGGTGTCACTGTGCATCGGTCAACAATACAGCGCACTTTGCACAAGGTGAAGCTGTATGGGAGAGTGATGCGAAAAAAGCCGTTTGTGCAAGCACGCCACAAACAGAGTCGCCTGAGGTATGCAAAAGCACATTTGGACAAGCCAGTTACATTTTGAAAGAAGGTCCTGTGGACTGATGAAACAAAGATTGAGTTGTTTGGTCATACAAAAAGGCGTTATGCATGCGCTGTATTGTTGACCGATGCACAGTGACACCATCTGCAGCAAGATGATGCTGCAGGTCTTTGGAGGTGGTCTGTGGATTGTCCTTGACTGTTCTCACCATTCTTCTTCTCTGCCTTTCTGATATTTTTCTTGGCCTGCCACTTCTGGGCTTAACAAGAACTGTACCTGTGTTCTTCCATTTCCTTACTATGTTCCTCACAGTGGAAACTGACAGGTTAAATCTCTGAGACAACTTTTTGTATCCTTCCCCTGAAAAGCTATGTTGAATAATCTTTGTTTTCAGATCATTTGAGAGTTGTTTTGAGGAGCCCATGATGCCACTCTTCATAGGAGAATCAAATAGGAGAACTACTTGCAAGTGGCCACTTTAAATACCTTTTCTCATGATTTGATACACCTGGCTATGAAGTTCAAAGCTCAATGAGGTTACAAAACCAATTTAGTGCTTCAGGAAGTCAGTAAAAAGTAGTTAGGAGTGTTCAAATCAAGAAAATGATAAGGGTGCCCATACTTTTGCACCGGTCAAATTTTGTTTAAATGCAGATTGCACATTTTCTGTTAGTACAATAAACCTCATTTGAATCCAGAAATATAACTGAGTCCATCAGTTATTAGATATATGAAACTGAAATACCTGTTGCAAAAACCAAAATTGTTATAAAGAAAAAAGGTTAACATTAATAGGGGTGCCCAACCTTTTACATATGACTGTAGATCTAATATCATAGCTAATGCTGGAAGAATCCTGAAATAGTGAAATACCATAGTAATTAAGCATCACAACACACTTTTATTTTATTATTTTATTATACTCACTTTTATTATACTATAAACAGCATATATAGATGTGTTCGGCACTCTCACCCAACTCCAATTCTGCCTCATTAGGTTCATCTTGGAAAAGAAGAGAGAGACTAGCACTGGTACAGAGTGGGTGCCTTAGGAAGCCAGCAGTGGTCCAGGGAGGATCTGCTGTGATATGGATAATTAAGGGACATGGTGGCCATGACGTTTTATTGTTTTTAAACACCTTCCCTAACCATCTAGTTATTGGGGTTTAGGGCTGGGAGACCCCAGAGCATATTTAACAGCAATTTGATGGCAAGCAGTTGGGGCACAATCAAATTGCATAGAGTAAATTTGATCCAAATTGAAATATAGAATTAAATTTTATTGAATCTGCACAATTCGAAATTAGTCAAATTTGCAACCTAAATGAACGTGACATATGAATCAGACTGAAAATGACAATGCAAATGAGAGCTCTGAAGTACACCTCACCTGTGTTTCAGTATTTTGAGATAGAAGTGGAAAACCATCATTGAGCAGATTATAGTTGAACAGTAAATTGTCAGCAGAATGAAAGATGCAGATACAGGAGTAATGTCAGCATATCAGTAATGAGGCCCACCTGAAAAGAAAAACAACAATGTCCTTTGATACATGACTCTAAAAAGATTTAAAGGGCACATGGAGGACAAAGTAGACAGAAATTCCAAGACAAAAAAGCATAGGCAAAAATGTCTGGATTGTTAGCAACTGTCTTATATTAAGTAGAATTTCCTTTTCAGACTTCAAATATATCAGTGAATTTACCATTATAATAGTATTTATTTCAAGTAAGGTATTTAGGTATTTATTAAACTTTTTCAAAGAGTCAAATAATAACCATCATCTGGCAGAGAGAGTGATTGTTTCATTGCTCTTACGCTAATAATGTTTTGTTATTAAATCAATAATGTGCATATAATGAGTATATTAAAACCTACTTATTGCTGCCTTCAGCCATTTTCAAAGCCACTACAGTCCTCTCCTGTATAATTTAGCGGCAGTTGTGACCTGCCAGTTCACACAGCATCTTCTGTGTGCACTGAAGGTTATTTTCTCATTTTAAATCTATCAAACTCAGAATGTGATTGTGAGAGCTTACCACAAACGAATGATTGGTAACAAAGGAGGCAATAAAAAAACCCAGCTGAAGTGCTCCTTTAGAGGAAATTTTTAATACTTTGATATTCATAGCCTTTACATAGGATGAGTCCTTTTAAATCAATTTAAATCCTAAGCACCTTTGAGTTCAACAAATGTGATTGCAAATTAAATCTTAACTGATAGGCAAAGGGAGCTTTTCTGGATCTGGGAATAGTTTATTTAAGATCCTAAAAAAAAACCTCAGCTTTTCCAACTTTTATTAAAGGGAACCTGTCAGCAGGATTGTGCACAGTAACCTACAGACAGTGTCAGGTCGGCGCCGTTATACTAAAATGATATCTTGGTGATGAAATCTGTCTTTTGGTTGATGTTTAATCTTTATTTCCAATTTTGAGTTAATGATATGCTTGTGCTCTGGGGCGGCCTGTGTGAGGTCCTCATGTTGTACTCTGATTAGGTATTCACCAGTATGACTTCTGACAGGTCACTGATCTCTCAGTGACCTGCCCTCTATTTTATATAATCAATACTTTATATGTAATGAAAAAAAAATCACCTGCAGTAGGCAGGTACCTGCGCTGCAGCATGTTCGCATGTGTAATGTGAAGTTCACGCTCTTATATCATGCTATAAACAAATAAATAAAAAAAATGTGTCTGAAAATGGCACTGGCAGACTTGCACAGTAAAAGCTATCAGCGATCTGATAGCTGGTACTGCAACCACAAGACGGATTTCATCAACAAAGGTATCGTTTTAATCAGAATAACGGCGCCGACCTGACAGTGTCTGTTAGTTACTCAACACAATCCTGCTGACAGGTTCCCTTTAAAGCCCATTTATACAACCACTCTGCCCTCATGCAACTTACTTTTCAGTTTTTTTCATAACCTAAACAACGTAGTATGGGAGTAGCCATCCTACCCAAACCATGGTACAGATTTTCTTAAATTCTGAACTCTAGAAGCCATTTAAATATCAAATTTATCTACGTCATGTGACTCAGTACCAAATCATTCTGGAACTCACACACCATTCAGAACCAGCAGTCTCAATAGCGCATGTATGTCATCCGGCAATTTTCCTTATTGCTGCTTACAGCAAAATAAAGTGAATAAGGTTGTTTTAAAATTAGGCTAAGTTCACACTAGGCGTTTTCGCAGCATTTTTTTAAATGCCCTTTTTATGCAAATTTTCAGCTGTATATTACAGTACCAGCAAAGTCTAAGAGATTTCAGAAACCTCATGCACACAGCATGTTTTTTTTCATCAGAATTTTGTGCTTTGAATGTTTTTTTGCATAATGGAGCAAGTCACTTTTTTCATCATTTTTACAGCGTTTTTCACCCATTGAAATGAATGGATGGTGAAAAAATGCTGGAAAAAATGCACCAAAAACGCAGGTTTGATGCGTTATTGGTGCCAAAATCTAATTCTATAAAATAGGACTTTATCAGCATGCACAAGAGACAAATTTATCATGCCAAAACCACTGCAAAAACACAAGAGAAAACAAGGAAAACATTTTTTTAATCAACTTCTTTCCTGAAAAGAAATCATTGTTCTGTCCCCGACATAATTCATGATCTGTGACTGTCTGCTTGTTTATATATATATATATATATATATACAGTGATTTGCTGAGAAAATCCATAAAGTTCAGTTTCAGCCATAGATTTAATGTTTTCATTGCTTCTGGCTCCATCTAGTGTCCAGAGTCATAACGGCAGTGTTATTGTGTGTTTGCTTCATGAATTTTTCCCCCCATCCACAATGTATTCTGGGAACGTTGAAAAGCACTATGGTAAGTTTTGCAGTGCCTTCTGGGAGCCCTTTGCAAAGGATTATGGTTTAGTCCAGCCCCCCATTTTTCCCTCCAGTCCACCATTTTCTCTCAAGCCTGCTTCCTGTGAACATCTCATTTCTCTACTTCCCTTGTGTCAGCATCGCTGGTAGGTAGTCACGCTTCCTACATCTAATTCCTGTCTTAGATCACCCTGCTCAGTTAGCTCTCCCTTGGTTAGCTATTAGTGCAGATAATGTATGTTATGTATATTATGTATTCCTATGAACCCAGTACTGATTGTATTTATATGTTTTACTTGTAGTTTCACCATGCCAATATACCACCACATTCAATAAAATACAGATTCAACTACAGTCTCCCTTATTGGACCCCGGTATAGCGGTTTAGTTGCCTGTATAAGCTACATGAATCCTGGTTCATTAGTGAGGACAGAACAATCATGTTTTGCTACAGAAATAAATGCCTAGTGTAAAGTTACCCTTAGCATGTTGGGGGGGGTTTAATTATGGGCCTCTCTTTCAAAATGCAGGTCTTACTAGACCACTGTGAAAAATGACTAGTTTTTCTATGACGCACAAAGACTCAATGGCTTATAGCAAGTATTTACAAATGATTTAATATGTCTCTGTAGCCGGAACAATGGTGAATGCTGCACCACAACATGAAGATAGCAATTAATACCCACGATATGTTGTGCTTATTCAAATTGGTTAATTAGAGTCCATTGAAATAGATATACCCAGTAAAAGTGAAAGAAGAATTAAATACACATGTTCAACCTGCAACGCACTGCAAGGAGATAGACAAGTGAGAATACGAACACAGTTAATCCCTAACAGAGTGGCTGAAGCGAACCCCGACATCTGCTGGTCAAAGACGATAAAGTAAAAGAAGAAAGAATTGCATTAGTAGGAAGTCAAGGGTGAAGTGCATATTCCCTCAGGGAAGAGACAGGTGGAAACCCCAGCTCAGGAGATAGCTGTGGCTCGGTTAGTAAATATAAAAGGCCCAGGAGGGCAGGAGTTGGTGCCTGAATCTGTAGCAGGACAGACATGCGGTACAGTGAGCAGACTCATAGTTGTCATTACAAGAGATCAGATCCAAGTAAAGGAGTGGCGAGACCAGATTCAAGTAAAGGAGTCGAGAGACCAGATTCGAGTACAGGAGTTGAGAGACCAGTTCAGAGTAAAGCAACCGAAAGGCCAGATCTGGGTAAAAGTTGAGACCTGATCCGAGTAAAGGAGCCTGTAGACAAGATTCAAGTAAAGATCCGAGAAAGACTATACCCAGGAGAGCTAAGACAAGCAAGCAGAACCAGGTCAGAGAGAGACTAGCTGCAATGGAAGGACTTTTGTGAGAGCTTTTGCTTCCAGTTGTCATGCTGTGACTGTAGGAAAGCCAAGGAAGAGAGACCCTCTGCTGTCCCTTAACCTAAGGAAGCCATAGTCTATCACAAACCCCAGGTTTATACCTGAAGGTGGAGATGTCTGGGTCTCGTACGTCTCTGTGCTCCTACAAAATCCTATGATGCATCCACCCTTCCCCAATGGAAGAAAGGGGCAGGAGTAAAAGGCTAACACCAGCTGGACAGACAGGGGGAAACCAAAGCACAATTAAATGACAGACACACATGATAAAATACAAAGAGAAAATGGGTACACAGTGAAGAGGCAGAAAAGCAACATGAAAGAAGGCCAAAAGGGGAAGGTAGAGGCTATCACAACAAACTGCGTGTAGCAATTTCAAAGACGATAAGAGCTACTCTCCAGAAGACTTTCTCTTATGAAACCAGGAACTGAATAAAGATTCTGCTGCTCAAGTGGATGGAAGCCAAACACAGCTTTATGTAATGAAATGGTGTGGTTCCAATAAGCAGCACAGCCAATAGACCATGAGGTACTCTAAACCCTTTCCATGTCACAAGAAACCTCTTAACTCATGAATTGCCTGTATATTTAAAGAGGGTCTGTGCTCAGCTAACTGCTGCAATTTCCTTATATCAGATGTACCACAAGTCCAACCATAATGCAGAACATTCATGACACAGTGTAGACGTATGGTATAAAGTGGGGACCAGGACTGTGCTTCAGGAAACAAAGGCGGTCAGTGTGACTAGTGTACTGAGTAACTCACCAATCTGGGAGTTGCGACCTAGCTGGCTGCATTGTCGACTCCCAATAAGGCCTGTGTGATGTTTTGTGTTTCTTAGAAATTGACGACGGTGACAGTCCCAGTAGTGAGCACTAGTTCCTTTGAAGTTCATGGCATAGAAATAGTTAATACTCCATATCGAGGGAGGGATGCCAGAAGATTACTTCTCACAAGAGAAGCGTATCGGATATATCGTTTAAACACAAGATTTCCACATGGCTTAAATAAGCGCAATGATCTGGCGCTTCATTATAATTAAATTAATGTGTATATAATTTGGATAAGGTGTAAGCAACAGCTTTTTTAAAACATTCTTTTGGATTTTTATGTTGTTCTTTCTGATTTCACATATGTGTTTGTCATGTGATTTAATACTGCAATACTAGTGGTTAGTTCTTTCTATATAGAACTCTGTGTCGGAAGAATGGACATGGCTTTTGATAAAGATCGCATAGATCGAAACGCGTAAAGCTTGTCCCATGTGTATTGGCAGCAGTCCTGGAGAATGAATTTGTCATCTGACCATTTGTTTTTAATGAGAAGAAATAAAGCAAGTCATTACGTTTTAACGCAGCTGGAACTACTCATCTCATTTTCTTCATGGATTCCACGTCTGTCAGGACGAAGTTCCGAGGTTTCTGCAGTGGTTGCTGGTGAGCTAGCTATATTTTGTATATTTTTGTAACACAACAAACTGCATGTAGCAATGTCAAAGACAATAAGAGCTACTCTCCAGAAGACTTTCTCTTATGAAACCAGGAACTGAATAAAGATTCTGCTGCTCAAGTGGATGGAAGCCAAACACAGCTTTATGTAATGAAATGGTGAGGTTCCAATAAGCAGCACAGCCAATAGACCATGAGGTACTCTAAACCCTTTCCATGTCACAAGAAACCTCTTAACTCATGAATTGCCTGTAGATTTAAAGAGGGTCTGTGCTCAGCTAACTGCTGCAATCTTCTAATATCAGATGTACCACAAGTCCCACCATAATGCAGAACATTCATGACACAGTGTAGACGTATGGTATAAAGTGGGGACCAGGACTGTGCTTCAGGAATCGAAGGCGGTCAGTGTGACTAGTGTACTGAGTAACTCACCAATCTGGGACTTACGACCTAGCTGGCTGCATTGTCGACTCCCAATAAGGCCTGTGTGATGTTTTGTGTTCTTAGAAATTGACGACAGTGAGAGTCCCAGTAGCGACTTTGACACCTTTTAGGTTATGATATTAGGAATATGACATCAATGAGGGTAACAATTATTTAACGGTAATAATAGAATGATAATGTGTAAATAGCATTGTGTCAATATCCTGTTCATCTGAACTAATGTGTTTTTCTGGTAACAAAACTTGTTTCATTTTCACGGTTTGAACTATCCCCTGATATTGCGCTCGCTGAAAGCCCTTTTATTGTGTTAATTGAATAAATTGTTGCTGATTTAAGTACCATTGTCTCCTCATTGTCTGTGCTGTTGTTTCCGCATATCTGTTAGCAGTACCTTTGCTTCCAAGGAAAGACTGCTGGCCAGAGGAGCAAACCAGGGTTTAGAGAATTCAAGGTAGCCAGGTCAGAACCAAAAGGGCAGTCAAGGCAGAATATTGGAAGACAAATAAAGGTCAAACAAACAAGATGAAAACAAACAAGAGGACCAGAAACATAGCAAAAAACTAAACCAGAGAAAATGAACTTTAACTGTCAGTGAGAGGCAGAAGTCCAGGGGTTTTAATAAAAGACAGGGCCACCCAGAAAGAAATCCAGAAATCACCTCATAGCTCCCTGACTGAGCAGCACCAAAACACCCAGGAATTAAATAGGACAACCCCACTCGCCTGCAAAAAAATGGTTAACTGCTTTCTAAAGCTGTGCAGCCATTGCACTGGGAGCCAGGCTGCAGAGAGAAAATTAACATTTTCCCTCCTAGCAGCCTCCTTCTTTCAGTCATAGAGGAATGGCCAGCACCGCTTCAGTCACTGCTCAGTAAATAGTAAGAGTCGGCTGTAACAACATTCCACAATATTGACTGACAGCTCTGATGCACTGGAGAGACAGCTGTCAGTCAGTGCCTGGGTGTGGTTACAGGCCCTGGTCACTGTGAACTGAATGGTGACTGAAGTCACACCAGGCCCACCTCAATGACTGAAAACTGGAGGCTGCCTGGAGAAATTAATTTCCACCTGCAGCTCAGCTTTCAGTGGAGTGGCCACATGGATTTAGAAAGCTATTAACCTGCAGATTAACCCCATATCTGCAGGTTAATAGCATTTTTGTTTACTTGACAGGTTTCCTTTAAGCCCTATTTAGACATCAATGTAACACCATGTACTAGCCAGGTACAGACTGGCCGAAGGTCACCGGACTTTAAGTTGACAACTTCATATGTTCCTATGAAACTGTCAAGTTAAGGTCAGGAGACCCATGGCCAGACCATGCCTCACAGTCCAAACATGGAGATATGTAATAAAGCTTTATCATGATACAAAGAGGACTATCAGCTACCTGCAACTGTTTTTACATATTCATTTTTAGATCTTTTTTATGCTGCAATACATGGTTCCTCTTTAGTTTAATTTTTGAGCTTGTTTATAAAAAAAGACGCCTCAGAGAATATCTCATTTCTATGAATAAATACAAGTGTGATCAATACAAAGAACTTGTGACTAGAGTTGAGCGAAACGGGTCGAAAAAATTCAAAAGTCGCCGACTTTTGGCAAAGTCGGGTTTCATGAAACGAAACCCGACCCTAGGATGAGGTCGGCCACGAGGTCGGCGACTTACGCGCCAAAGTCGCGTTTCAAAAGTTTGTTTTGCGCTCTTTTTCAGCCAATCAGGATCCACGGACACTGTGGGCAACGTGATGACATAGGCATGGGTCACCACCATCTTTCAGAAGGGCATGCAAGTGATTGGCTTGCTTTGGTGGGCGTCACAGGGGGTATAAAAGGGCGTGCACGCCGACCGCCATCTTACTTCTGCCGATCTTAGTATAGTGAGAGGTTGCTGCTGATTCTGTAGGGAGAGCGTTAGGCAGGGAAGAAGACAAAAAAACTGCTTCTGCTGCTAGCGATTTGGCCTGCACAACACACAAGTCACTGTGTGTGCAGTGCAAGGGGAGGCTATATTGTGGTGTATCAGTGGTGTTGGTTGTTGGGCTGCCTTCTAAGGCTTCCTAACACGCTGGCATTGCTGTTTACCCACTGCTCCGCAAACTGCTATTTTAAAAGCAATCCAATCTCCCTTATCCTCTCGTCACTTTGGTCACAGGCAGCTGTGCCATCGAGCGTGTCACATAGCGCTCAGATATCAGTGGGCCGCACACAATCCACAAGTGTCCAGTGTCCAAAAGTGTACGCAGAGATTCAAAATCTCCATTATCCTCTCGTCACTTTGGTCACAGGCAGCTGTGCCATCGAGCGTGTCACATAGCGCTCAGATATCAGTGGGCCGCACACAATCCACAAGTGTCCAGTGTCCAAAAGTGTACGCAGAGATTCAAAATCTCCATTATCCTCTCGTCACTTTGGTCACAGGCAGCTGTGCCATCGAGCGTGTCACATAGCGCTCAGATATCAGTGGGCCACACACAATCCACAAGTGTCCAGTGTCCAAAAGTGTACGCAGAGATTCAAAATCTCCATTATCCTCTCGTCACTTTGGTCACAGGCAGCTGTGCCATCGAGCGTGTCACATAGCGCTCAGATATCAGTGGGCCGCACACAATCCACAAGTGTCCACTGTCCAAAAGTGTACGCAGAGATTCAAAATCTCCATTATCCTCTCGTCACTTTGGTCACAGGCAGCTGTGCCATCGAGCGTGTCACATAGCGCTCAGATATCAGTGGGCCGCACACAATCCACAAGTGTCCACTGTCCACAAGTGTACGCAGAGATTCAAAATCTCCATTATCCTCTCGTCACTTTGGTCACAGGCAGCTGTGCCATCGAGCGTGTCACATAGCGCTCAGATATCAGTGGGCCGCACACAATCCACAAGTGTCCACTGTCCACAAGTGTACGCAGAGATTTAAAATCTCCATTATCCTCTCGTCACTTTGGTCACAGGCAGCTGTGCCATCGAGCGTGTCACATAGCGCTCAGATATCAGTGGGCCGCACACAATCCACAAGTGTCCAGTGTCCAAAAGTGTACGCAGAGATTCAAAATCTCCATTATCCTCTCGTCACTTTGGTCACAGGCAGCTGTGCCATCGAGCGTGTCACATAGCGCTCAGATATCAGTGGGCCGCACACAATCCACAAGTGTCCAGTGTCCAAAAGTGTACGCAGAGATTCAAAATCTCCATTATCCTCTCGTCACTTTGGTCACAGGCAGCTGTGCCATCGAGCGTGTCACATAGCGCTCAGATATCAGTGGGCCACACACAATCCACAAGTGTCCACTGTCCACAAGTGTACGCAGAGATTCAAAATCTCCATTATCCTCTCGTCACTTTGGTCACAGGCAGCTGTGCCATCGAGCGTGTCACATAGCGCTCAGATATCAGTGGGCCGCACACAATCCACAAGTGTCCACTGTCCACAAGTGTACGCAGAGATTCAAAATCTCCATTATCCTCTCGTCACTTTGGTCACAGGCAGCTGTGCCATCGAGCGTGTCACATAGCGCTCAGATATCAGTGGGCCGCACACAATCCACAAGTGTCCACTGTCCACAAGTGTGTGCAGAAATTCTAAAACTCCCCTGTCCTATAGACACCTTGTACCTTGTTTTACATTACTATATAGTTTGTTGGATTTTGTCTACATTTCTACCAAAAATGAGGAAGGCTGGTGGAAGAGGCCGTGGAATTGGGCGGGGGTTGGCAGCTGGTAATGATGGTGTTGGTGGTGGATCTGATGGTAGTGGCAAGAGCAAAATAGGACCAAATGCAGGAGGTGCTGACCCTGCGTCATCGTCTGTCTACATAAGGCCTCGAACGCTTAGTTTTCTAGGAGTTGGCAAACCGCTTTTAAAGGCAGAGCATCAGGAAAAAGTTTTGTCTTACATTGCTGACTCAGCCTCCAGCTCTATCGCCTCCTCTTCTTCAGTTGTAAAAAGTAAAAGCACTGAGTCGTCATTGGAGGCTCATGTTCATGAACCACACCATTCCTTGTGTCCTTCACCCCAACCAAGATTGAAGGATGACGCAGGCCATACTACTGATTACTCCATGGAGCTGTTTTCACATACCATGCCTGGATTATCAAGTCAAATGGTGAATTACCCAGGCCAAGATGAATCTGACATGGAGTGCACTGATGCACAGCCGCTGATGGATGATTCTGCTGGTACATTCACTCAGAGCACTACATTGTCCTCGCAGTGTACAGAGCCAGGTTTTGACCCTGATGAGACTCAGGTGCCCCTTCCCGCACACTATACCACCATACACGGTGACACAGAGAAAGGTGCACATGACATAGAAGAGGAGGTGATGGATGACCCAGTTGTTGACCCAGATTGGCATCCATTGGGGGAAGAGGGTGCTGCTTCCAATAGCTCAGATGAGGAGCATCCACAGCAGACATCGACATCGCAACAGCTGTTATCTGGCAGGCCCGGAGCACTCCAAAGACAGGTTCCAAACATCAAAAGAGTTGCTGGACAGCTTGTCCAGAGGGTCAAAAGATCACAGCGTGCTAGGCCGCAAAATGTCTGCCAAAGTAGGAAGAGTGCAGTGTGGCAGTTTTTTGAACAAAATCCTCATGATCAGGCCAAGGTTATCTGTAAGAAGTGCGCAAAGACCTTTAGCCGAGGGAAAAATCTGAAAAATTTGAATACCAGTTGCATGCTTAGACATTTAACCAGCATGCACTTGCAAGAGTGGACACAACACCAAACCTCAAGTGCCACATGTGCAACTGATCACAACGAAGGTAGTCAGCAACGCTACATTGTTTCCCCCACTGTAAGCACACCGGTTAGCACAGCAGCAAATGTTGAGGTGTCGTTGCAAGGCCACAGCAGTCAGGGAATCCCACTGTTATATCAACGAAAGACTGATTCTAGGCCATCAGAAATAACACCAACTCCATCACCATCATCAACCCTCTCTCAGTCCGCCCTGTCCACCGCTACTTCCACCATATGCAGCTCTCAAGTCCAGCTCACCCTCCCAGACACTATGAGTAGGTCAAGAAAGTACTCAGTCTCTCATCCGCGTACACTGGGTTTGAACGCCCACATTGCCAAACTAATCTCGTTTGAGATGATGCCCTTTCGGTTGGTGGAAAGCACAGCTTTCCGCGAACTCATGGCCTATGCAGTACCACGCTATGACCTACCCAGTCGCCACTTCTTCTCTCGCAAAGCCATCCCAGCCCTCCACCATCATGTGAAAGACCGCATTGTCCATGCACTCAAGCAGTCAGTGAGCGGAAAGGTGCACCTCACAACTGATGCATGGTCCAGTCGGCATGGCCAGGGCCGTTACGTGTCCATCACTGCGCACTGGGTTAATGTGGTGGATGCAGGGTCCACAGGGGACAGCGGTGGTGGGACAGTGCTGCCTAGCCCACGGTCTAGGAAACAGTTGGCTGTAGGCGTTCGTCCCTCCTCCTCCTCCTCCTCCTCCAGAAGCGACAGCTCGTCCACAGAGCGCAGTCGTACGAGCACTCCATCTGCAGCTGCCACTGTTGCACACGATGTGTCCCCCTATCGAGCAGCTAGTGGAAAGCGTCAGCAGGCTGTGTTGCAGATGATGTGTTTGGGCGACAGACACACCGCCGAGGTGCTGGCCGAGTACTTGAAGCGACAAACTGAGTCATGGCTGGGCAGTGTACATCTTGAGGCAGGCAAGGTAGTTAGTGATAACGGCCGTAATTTTGTGGCAGCCATAGCCCTTTCAAAACTCAGCCACATACCTTGCTTGGCTCACACCTTGAACCTGGTGGTGCAGTGCTTCCTCAAAAATTATCCGGAGTTAACAGCCCTGCTCCAGAAGGTGCGAAGACTGTGCGCGCACATCCGCCGGTCGCCTGTACACTCCGTTCATATGCAGAAGCTGCAGCGATTGCTCCACCTTCCCAACCACCGCCTCATTATCGACATTGCAACAAGGTGGAACTCCACCCTGCACATGGTGGAACGGCTGTGCGAGCAGAGGCAGGCCATAATGCATTTGTGGGAGGATACACGGCCAGGCACTTTGAGAGCAGACATGGAGTTGACAGGCGTGCAGTGGTCGAAGCTGAAAGACCTTTGTAAAGTCCTTCAGTGTTTTGAGGAAAGCACACGGCTGGTAAGCGCAGACGACGCCATCCTAAGCATGAGCATCCCACTTATGCGTCTGCTCATGCAAACTTTGACGCACCTTAAGGAGCAGGCGTCTGCAGCCAATGTTGATGAGGAGGAAGAGGAGGAGGGAATCCTTGATGACATTCAGCCATTGTCTGCTCAGGGACCTCTCCTGGACGAGGTGGAGGAAGAAGAGGAGGAGGAGGAGGAGGATGATGGGGATGATTACTCAGGGGAGGAGGATGCATCTCGTGGGGCAAGTGAAAATGTTGGCGTGGCAAGGTCTGGTACAGGGTTTGTGCGTGACTGGAGGGATGTGGATTTGCCAGAAAGTGCTCCTCCACCCAGCACTCGCAGTGCATCATTGACACCGGGAACATTGGCCCACATGTCAGATTATGCCTTGCGGATCCTAAAAAGGGACCCCCGCATTGCCAAAATGATGAACGATGACGACTACTGGTTGGCCAGCATCCTGGATCCACGCTATAAAGGCAAATTACAAAACATCATGCCACAGGAGAACCTTGACCTAATATTGGCTAATAAACAAGCAACTCTGGTAAATCGGTTGCTTGAGGCATTCCCAGCACACAGCAGCGGTGATGGTTCTCACACGAGCCGTACGGGCCGGGGGCAGCTTGGCAGAGGTGTTTGTGGTGCACACAGCAGAAGTGGCGTTGGAGACAGGGGTTTCATGACAATGTTGTGGACTGATTTTTCAAATACCGCTCACACAACTGGTAATACTGCATCGATGGAAAGTGACAGGAGACAGCAGTTGTCAACTATGGTTACAAACTACTTTTCCTCCCATATCGATGTTCTCCCACACAGGTCATTCCCCTTTGACTATTGGGCCGCTAAACTGGACACCTGGCCTGAATTGGCCCAATATGCCTTACAGGAGCTCGCTTGCCCAGCTGCAAGTGTGCTATCGGAAAGAGTCTTCAGTGCAGCTGGATCAATCCTGACAGAAAAAAGGACCCGTCTGTCAACCCAAAATGTGGATGATCTAACCTTCATTAAAATGAACCACGCATGGGTTTCCAAGGATCTTGTCCCACCTTCCCCTGATGACACATAGGGTGACAAAAAAATGGCTTGCTTTGGTCCACCTCTTCCTGGTACTTCACCTATTTCGCCTTTTGCATCAGTTGAATGTCCAACATCAACATATGCCACTTTCTAAAACTCCCTAACTGTGCTGCCTCCCCCCCCATGGCCGGGGTCACCACCTAGCGCACGACACCGTGCGAGTGCCGTTGCCCTGGACAGGTGGGTAGGCCGACTCTTGGGCGCGGGCACTGGCACAGGGTCCCTCATAGTGCAATCAAGTGTCTCTGATGGTGGTGGTGCACACCCGCCGTCAGACACACCGCTGTACTATGAGGGGCCCAGTGCCAGTACCGACGCCCACGAGTGTGCCCCCCTTGCTTGGCCAGGGCCCCAGCATTTGCAATCTTTACCTCTCCCTGCTCCTCCGCTGTGTAATCTGGGCCGACAAATCCATACTGTGCCTGACACCGTCTGAGCCTGCCTCCTGATGTATAGACATATATTTTGAATGTGTACGCTATCCATACATGTTATCCGGGGATACGGTACCCCTTCTAACCTTTGTACAATGACGTGCAATCCATACTGGGCATAACACCGTCTGAGCCTGCCTCATGCTGTATAGACATATATTTTGAATGTGTACGCTATCCATACATGTTATCCAGGGATACGGTACCCTTTCTAACCTTTGTGCAATGACGTGCAATCCATACTGGGCCTAACACCGTCTGAGCCTGCCTCATGCTGTATAGACATATATTTTGAATGTGTACGCTATCCATACATGTTATCCGGGGATACGGTACCCCGTCTAACCTTTGTGCAATGACGTGCAATCCATACTGGGCCTAACACCGTCTGAGCCTGCCTCATGCTGTATAGACATATATTTTGAATGTGTACGCTATCCATACATGTTATCCGGGGATACGGTACCCTTTCTAACCTTTGTGCAATGACGTGCAATCCATACTGGGCCTAACACCGTCTGAGCCTGCCTCATGCTGTATAGACATATATTTTGAATGTGTACGCTATCCATACATGTTATCCGGGGATACGTACCCCTTCTAACCTTTGTGCAATGACGTGCAATCCATACTGGGCCTAACACCGTCTGAGCCTGCCTCATGCTGTATAGACATATATTTTGAATGTGTACGCTATCCATACATGTTATCCAGGGATACGGTACCCTTTCTAACCTTTGTGCAATGACGTGCAATCCATACTGGGCCTAACACCGTCTGAGCCTGCCTCATGCTGTATAGACATATATTTTGAATGTGTACGCTATCCATACATGTTATCCGGGGATACGGTACCCTTTCTAACCTTTGTGCAATGACGTGCAATCCATACTGGGCCTAACACCATCTGAGCCTGCCTCATGCTGTATAGACATATATTTTGAATGTGTACGCTATCCATACATGTTATCCGGGGATACGGTACCCCTTCTAACCTTTGTGCAATGACGTGCAATCCATACTGGGCCTAACACCGTCTGAGCCTGCCTCATGCTGTATAGACATATATTTTGAATGTGTACGCTATCCATACATGTTATCCAGGGATACGGTACCCTTTCTAACCTTTGTGCAATGACGTGCAATCCATACTGGGCCTAACACCGTCTGAGCCTGCCTCATGCTGTATAGACATATATTTTGAATGTGTACGCTATCCATACATGTTATCCGGGGATACGGTACCCTTTCTAACCTTTGTGCAATGACGTGCAATCCATACTGGGCCTAACACCGTCTGAGCCTGCCTCATGCTGTATAGACATATATTTTGAATGTGTACGCTATCCATACATGTTATCCGGGGATACGGTACCCCTTCTAACCTTTGTGCAATGACGTGCAATCCATACTGGGCCTAACACCGTCTGAGCCTGCCTCATGCTGTATAGACATATATTTTGAATGTGTACGCTATCCATACATGTTATCCAGGGATACGGTACCCTTTCTAACCTTTGTGCAATCACGTGCAATCCATACTGGGCGTGAGAACGGCTGGCGAGCTGTTAAGCAAGCTACAGCACCTGTCCAGACAAGTACAGGGATTCCCTAGCGAGGAGACTTATTTGATTGTTTTCTATGTTGGGACAGCAATTTTTGGGGAGCACTATACTCTGGAGAATGATAGATGGGGCCCACCATACACTGGAACATTCCAAAGGTGGACATCAGACACTGGAGCAGCATTTACAGGGCCCATTATATACTAGAGCATTAGAAATGGGGCCCATTATGTTTGGAGCATTATTTGGGCCCATAAGACAGTGGAGCTTCATCCATGGGGACCAACATATACTGTAGCATTATGTGGAGCTCATCATATACTGTTTCAAACATTATATGGGACCAATGATTTTGTATGGAGAAATAGATGGGCCTCATCATGAGATGTAAAAAGTGAGGTATTTTTAATTGGACTATACCGCTATTTCTCTGCCGTATCGGAGCATGATGAGTTGTGGTATGTGTTAAAGGGGCACTCTTTTGCCCAGGGCACATGAAAACCTGCAGCCAGCCCTCCCCCCCCACAAATTTAGCCAAATAACCCCCATTTTTCAGTGCATAACTTGTATTATGAAGTTAATTAAGGTTGACAAGCTTAAGTAAGAAGAATTGATGCTTTTGGCATTCAAATGGGCACTGTAGGTGTGTTTCCTGTCCTCCTCTCACTGCCGACTTTTATTCCCCATTGACTTACATTGGGTTTCGTGTTTCGGGACGACCCCGACTTTTCCCTATAATCGGACGATCTTGCTCGACCCTACTTTTGGAAAAGTCGGGTTTCACGAAACGAAACGCGACCCTAAAAAAGCAAAAGTCGCTCAACTCTACTTGTGACTAAATGTTAGCACAGCGGGTGAAGGAGGTGCCAATCAGTAGGTTCCCAAATCTTTAGTATATATATATATATCAAATACTGTGCACACTGGTGAGTTGCAGATGTGAGAAAATAATTTTAATACATACAGTTGCCACTAGATACAAACATTTTGGTTGTTATAGACCTTCGTCAGTGTACTAGGGTAAGTATATCTCTGACAGGCGGCGGAAAACGCGTCACAGGACACACAGCAGGGCAGCTGCCTTGTGTGGCCATTTTTGCGGTCACTGACCACCAATGCTTCTAACAGCATATATAACAAGATTATCCTCTTTGCGGCATTTTATGTGCGATCCTCATATGTTCTCGTATACTTACCCTAGTACACTGACGAAGGTCTATAACGACCGAAACATTTGTATCTAGTGGCTACTGTATGTATTAAAATTATTTTCTCACATCTGCAACTCACGAGTGTGCCCAGTATTCAATACAAAGAGCTGACACATGACTTATTCCTCCAAAAAAGACCTTACAAAGAACAATGGGGCATTTATTATGTGTAGGGGAAAGGCGATTTCAGTAGCTAAATAAGAAAGTTTTTTTTACAGATAGAGCAGTCAGACTGGGGAATGAGGTGGAAATTGAAGATAACACTTCTACATATTTAAAAAGTTGTCAGGTTGAGTTATGAAATGATCCATTTCTTAATGATTCTGACATCCTGAATTCAAATCTCACAATGAAAATGTTTAGTTTGCTCTTGTTTCTATGATATGAAAGAGTTTTCCTTTTACTGCTATATATAATTAATCCATAAAAATTTAAGTAATTTGAAACATTATTATTGATGCAATAGAAAGATGGATAATGTTTTGTTATGACAATCTTCTCATATTCATTTAGAGGAAACTGAAAAGTTACAGAAATTGCGCTACAAAAATGTGGTCCTTATTCAGTGACAACATTTTTTTGCTTTAGAGCAATGAACCGCGGTCAGGAGGGCGCCAAGGTTCATTGCTCTACAGTTACTGTCCCTCAACAAGGGTCTGCGGCTGGTGCTGCCTTGGGCTTGTCATCTACCGTCCTCCCCACTGGTGTGGCTTATGTCATTGAGACCGCTTTCATTTTATCCATCAACACTTTTTTGCTTGTCTCTTGTACTCTTGCATTGGATCCTCTCTTACAAATGTCCAACAGTAATCTGCAAGCATTGACGGATTATATTTTCCTTTGTCATTTCTCCATAGTTGCAGTATCTTGTTGAAAATTCTCACCACTCTGCAGTTTGATGGTAAAAAGACTCAATGAGAATATAAGAAATTAATCTTTCAGGACATCTTACAGCCAAGATACTTATATGTTTTGAGGATATAATCCTCCAACTCTTCATAGTTATCTACAATAGAGTTTCCTAAAAAATTAGGTACCAATAATGTGAATACTACCAAGGCAGCCTTTTCCTTGCCCTGCAACAAAAGGAGAAACTGCTCATCTTGAAGAAGTTTACGGATTTGAGGTACAAATAAAGACTCCTTCCTTTATATTTCCTTCACTCAACCTTGGAAATATATCAATAAGATATTTGAATGCTTTTTTATTTTTATCCATTGAATTTGCAAAGTTTTTCATTAGGTCCATCTTAATATGCAATGGTGGTAACAAAATCTTATGTGAATCAACAAGTGCTGGATATAGGACATTTTTACTGTCTGGCTGAGGTGAATGTTTGAGAGGCCAATCTTTTATTGTAGTGATATTCTCTTGCGTAACTATGCCAGTCACACAGAAAGCAGCAGTACTTTGTATATCCACACTGGAGACCAAGTAAGAGAGCAACCACCTTAAAGTCACCACTGAGGGGCCACGAATGTTCGTCATAGTTCACGCACCTCAACAGCTGTTTCATGTCATAGGTTTCTTTAGTGTGATCTGCATAACCAACTGGAATTTAAGGTAGCGCATTGCCAATAAGCAGCAAGATGGCTTTTAGGCTTATTTTGGATGAATCAGAGTCTCCATCCTCTGGATTTTGACTTCTCTTCAGAGCTTCTATTAAACTGTTGATGTCGTTGCATGCCACAAGATTGCCCTCCATTAAGAAGTATTGGACAAGAGCTTTATCACGGTTGTGTAACAAAGAAATCTGAACATCGCCCACTAGGAAATTTCTGTAGCCAGGGACCTAAGAGCTCAGTCTTATTCTTTGGCAAATCTAAATATTTAACAAGATCGTTCCATTTACTTAGTATTAAAGGGTGTGGTTCAGTTGAAGTTGCTGACAGAAATTTTGGGTTGTGAGAGGAAGATGCTTCATGACATCAAGTGCCTTTTTCTTCTTCACTTAACTAGACTGAAAATGTTTCTAGTGCTTTTGGACCCGGCAGTTATTCTGTACTAGATTAAGGCCCGATGCTATCGCATCGAGAGGATAGTGACACACCTCTTGCCATGTTAACCCTCAATACACACACACCTCCTCAACATACACTCCTCTCACCTTTCACCATCTCCACTCACATCCACTCACTCTTTCACTCCACATACGACCCTTTCTCTCACTCCGTCTCTCATACTCACACTGTCATCATCGCTGCTCCATGATCCCCGACATCTTCTTCCGCCGGCGCCATCCTGGATCCCGACGTTGTCCACGCCGGCGACATGTTCTTGCGGCCATGCCATCTTGAGTATTCTGAAATCCTGCGAGTGGACATTAGTGGAGATAGTGAAAGGTGAGAGGAGTGTGTGTTGAGGAGTGGTGTGTTGAGGGTTAACATGGCAAGAGGTGTGCTGTGACGTCACCAGTTACAACTGGACGGAAGTTGTTACAACCCGGAAGCTGCTTATTGCATTTATTATAGTAGATTAAGGCCCGATGCTATCGCATCGAGAGGATAGTGACACACCTCTTGCCATGTTAACCCTCAATACACACACACCTCCTCAACACACCACACCGCCTCAACACACACTCCTCTCACCTTTCACCATCTCCACTCACGTCCACTCACTCTTTCACTCCACATACGACCCTTTCTCTCACTCCGTCTCTCATACTCACACCGTCATCGTCGCTGCTCCACGATCCCCGACATCTTCTTCCGCCGGCGCCATCCTGGATCCCGACATTGTCCACGCCGGCGACATGTTCTTGCGGCCATGCCATCTTGAGTATTCTGAAATCCTGCGAGTGGACATTAGTGGAGATAGTGAAAGGTGAGAGGAGTGTGTGTTGAGGAGTGGTGTGTTGAGGGTTAACATGGCAAGAGGTGTGCTGTGACGTCACCGGTTACAACTGGACGGAAGTTGTTACAACCCGGAAGCTGCTTAGCGCATTTATTATAGTAGATTAAGGCCCGATGCTATCGCATCAGGAGGATAGTGACACACCTCTTGCCATGTGAACCCTCAATACACAGTCCTCCTCAACACACCACACCGCCTCAACACACACTCCTCTCACCTTTCACCATCTCCACTCACGTCCACTCACTCTTTCACTCCACATACGACCCTTTCTCTCACTCCGTCTCTCATACTCACACCGTCATCGTCGCTGCTCCACGATCCCCGACATCTT
The DNA here is from genome assembly GCF_039654945.1 of Dendrobates tinctorius. Classification (NCBI taxonomy): domain Eukaryota; kingdom Metazoa; phylum Chordata; class Amphibia; order Anura; family Dendrobatidae; genus Dendrobates; species Dendrobates tinctorius. The sequence continues at coordinate 21,884,820 of NW_027361783.1, forward strand.
CTTCCGCCGGCGCCATCCTGGATCCCGACATTGTCCACGCCGGCGACATGTTCTTGCGGCCATGCCATCTTGAGTATTCTGAAATCCTGCGAGTGGACATTAGTGGAGATAGTGAAAGGTGAGAGGAGTGTGTGTTGAGGAGTGGTGTGTTGAGGGTTAACATGGCAAGAGGTGTGCTGTGACGTCACCAGTTACAACTGGATGGAAGTTGTTACAACCCGGAAGCTGCTTAGCGCATTTATTATAGTAGATTAAGGCCCGATGCTATCGCATCGAGAGGATAGTGACACACCTCTTGCCATGTTAACCCTCAATACACACACACCTCCTCAACACACCACACCGCCTCAACACACACTCCTCTCACCTTTCACCATCTTCACTCACGTCCACTCACTCTTTCACTCCACATACGACCCTTTCTCTCATTCCGTCTCTCATACTCACACCGTCATCGTCGCTGCTCCACGATCCCCGACATCTTCTTCCGCCGGCGCCATCCTGGATCCCGACATTGTCCACGCCGGCGACATGTTCTTGCAACCATGCCATCTTGCGTATTCTGAAATCCTGAGAGTGGACATTAGTGGAGATAGTGAAAGGTGAGAGGAGTGTGTGTTGAGGAGTGGTGTGTTGAGGGTTAACATGGCAAGAGGTGTGCTGTGACGTCACCAGTTACAACTGGACGGAAGTTGTTACAACCTGGAAGCTGCTTAGCGCATTTATTATAGTAGATTAAGGCCCGATGCTATCGCATCGGGAGGATAGTGACACACCTCTTGCCATGTGAACCCTCAACACACACTCCTCCTGAACACACCACACCGCCTCAACACACACTCCTCTCACCTTTCACCATCTCCACTCACGTCCACTCACTCTTTCACTCCACATATGACCCTTTCTCTCACTCCGTCTCTCATACTCACACCGTCATCATCGCTGCTCCACGTTCCCTGACATCTTCTTCCACCGGCGCCATCCTTGATCCCGACATTGTCCACGCCGGCGACATGTTCTTGCGGCCACGCCATCTTGAGTATTCTCAAATCCTGTGAGTGGACATTAGTGGAGATAGTGAAAGGTGAGAGGAGTGTGTGTTGAGGAGTGGTGTGTTGAGGGTTAACATGGCAAGAGGTGTGCTGTGACGTCACCAGTTACAACTGGACGGAAGTTGTTACAACCTGGAAGCTGCTTAGCGCATTTATTATAGTAGATTAAGGCCCGATGCTATCGCATCGGGAGGATAGTGACACATCTCTTGCCATGTGAACCCTCAACACACACTCCTCCTGAACACACCACACCGCCTCAACACACACTCCTCTCACCTTTCACCATCTCCACTCACTCTTTCACTCCACATACGACCCTTTCTCTCACTCCGTCTCTCATACTCACACCGTCATCATCGCTGCTCCACGATCCCCGACATCTTCTTCCACCGGCGCCATCCTAAATCCCAACGTTGTCCACGCCGGCGACATGTTCTTGCGGCCATGCCATCTTGAGTATTCTAAAATCCTGCGACTGGACGTTAGTGGAGATAGTGAAAAGTGACAGGAGTGTGTGTTGAGGAGGAGTGGTGTGTTGAGGGTTAACATGGCAAGAGGTGTGCTGTGACATCACCAGTTACAATTGGACGGAAGTTGTTACAACCCGGAAGCTGCTTAGCGCATTTATTATAGTAGATAGATGTATCACACCTATGTTTTTTTGTGGATAAGATATTTACATAGTGAGCCTCAAGAAGGACAGTATTACTGATGTATGTAAAGTGCTATTGAAATAATAGTACTCTATTAATAAATAAAAAATTAATTATTATTACCTAAGTTATGTAGGTATGTGTTAGCTATGTAGTTGAAATCTACGTATGTTTGCCTAAATTTTTTTTGTTTTTGCCTTTTTTTTTTAATCTATATATACCTATACCTATGTATATTTTTATGGATTTAAATATGTCTATGACATATATGTGAAAGAGATAATTAGTGTAAGATATATCTATCTGCTTAAAATATTTATATATATAACATATATCAAGCTATGTATAGAAGTCTTAGAAGTCTATTATCTATATCTATTTAGAATGTAACTATTATTTATATATCTATATATCTATCAATTCCAGGACCAACTTAAATAGTTTAAAGTAAGACATTTTTGTAAACGACATTTCTAGTGAAGATTTTTGGGCTATTAGGTAGCAATTGTCCTTGAAGTGGTGTATCCACCACTTTGACCCTAACGTTTCTGCGTTGCTTTACTCGGGAGAATGCAACATACAATTGTCCATGGGCAAATACAGGTTCGGGCAAAAAAATTCCAACTCGATTGAGGGTCTGTCCTTGGGATTTGTTAATGGTCATAGCAAAAGCAGGTTTTAGAGGAAACTGTCGACGTTTTAATTTAAAAGGTAACCCAGTTTCTGAAGGACACAAATCGATGCGTGGAATAAACACAATGTCTCCTTCAGCTGAGCCAGTAATCACTTTAGCCTGTATGATGTTGCGGAGTAAGGCAATGACAATCAGGCGAGTGCCATTGCAGAGACCTTTCTTGGTGTTTAGGTTTCTTAATAGCATCACAATGGTGCCAATTTTAAGTTTTAAGAGATGTGATGGCATTCCTGATGGTGTCAGAGAGTTTAAAAATTCAACTGGGTAGTTTTCACATTCCTCTGCCTCATCAGCATCGACAGAATCATCACTTGTATATACAGTATAATCACCACTAATGCGATCCATTACTTTACAGTTCAGAAAATCGACGTCATCATTTTTCGGACATAGTATAGCATGTGATGCAGCAGTGTCGAGGCTTTGTTGGTCATTAACATCAATGCAAATATGGTCTCCAAAGATCTCGGTTACTATAGAGCCAGTGCAAAGCATGTCTGGAGGAATTTCAATGACATCCTCTCCAAGGTTATGTTCATTAGACAGCTCACCATTTCCAAGTTTAAGCAACCAAGTGCTGTATTCAGGATCATTGGAGCGCATGTTGTTAATTAGCGGTAGTCTGGTAAAATGTTGCCAATGTTCTGAATATTTAATGCAGGAATCTACAATGTCTATTCTTGTTCCATGAGCAATGACGGGAAGACATTGTCTGAAGTCTCCTCCAAGAACAATAACTTTACCTCCAAATGGTGTTTTATTTTTTTCAGCAACATTTGTTGTCATGATGTCACGTAGAAGTCTATCTATCACATTCAATGCATGTTTTTGGACCATAGTGCACTCATCAATAATAAAAAGTTTTGTACTCTGTAAATGTTTTCCTGCATTTGTATCGTTTTTAATCCTGGAAACAGATGTTTCGTTGATCGGAATAGGTATGCCATATAGAGAGTGGATTGTTCGGCCTCCTTGTATCAAGTTAGATGCTATTCCTGTAGTTGCTGCAGGTGACACAATTTCTCCTTGTCCTCTTAAATGATGTGTAAGTAGATGGTATAGGTAGGTCTTTCCACTGCCACCAGGTCCATCGAGAAAAAAGCACTTTGGTATTAAACTGCTATTTTGTAAAGCTTCAGTAATGACATCATAGGCAAAAAGTTGCTCCTGATTAAGAGTTTCTTTCATCTCTGCAGCTTTTTTTAACTCATAATCCTTATCATATTGTTTAAGGAGTTGTTTAATATTTTTTGCTGGGCGTGGTAAATTATAATCAGCAAAAGTTTTTCCATGGACTATGAGGACATCTTGGACATCTTTCATAGCATATCCTTCACAATCGATACACTCTTCAGTGTTGCTGTGGTATGTATGACAATAGTCTTGTAAAAAATGGTCCTTAAATTCATTCCACAATTCAAGTGGATTACTGGGGGGGCCAAAAATACAGATATAAGCAAACATGTCTCTAAGTTGGGAAGGCATGTTAAGAATGCAAGCATCTGTTAAAGTATGTCTCCAGATGCTATCATCGAATAATAATCCAAGTGCTAACCCAGCATCCTTAAAGGTTTCATGCATAACTCCATTGACGGTTTTAATGCTGTCAAAACTGGTAGCAGCTTTTACATGCAGTAACAACAAACGTAAATAATAGCGTTCTTGGTCTTTCACACTAACAGTATACATTCTTCCAATAACTGTGAGACCCCCTCGTTTTCTTTGTTCCCATGTGCCTTGTTTCCAAACGTAGTGTTCTGGAATTTCGCGGTAGAAATAGTTATGTGCATTGTGGTCGATCTTATTAAGGTTGAAATACGCCATGAGTGTAGAATTGGAATTGAGCTTTTGATGGATGTTGTCTGCAGAGTCATTCTCATGAAAATAGAGTGGTTGAGAATTAGGCAGATGTACAGCTAGGCGAATGATGGCATGAGATTGTTTATGCATAGGAAAAGCAAATATCCGCCACGCAGCCTCAGGTGCACTAACATATCTGGTATCCGTAAATTGGTGTGTTTCATCATGTTGGATGTTATTTTGGGAAATTTCAAGGTTGGCTTTGTCATGTCCTTTGTAAACGTATTTAAATAAATATTTTACACTTTGAATGGAAGCACATATTTCTACATTAATATGGCACTTGTATTTGGTGAGTAAAAATGGGTTATATGGAACTACCCATGAATTGTCAATCGTCTTAGAATGGTGTTCATATGTTTTGCCAATGGGTCTGCGGTAAGTGGGATAGCCATCCTTTTCTTTGATGGTATATGGTTGGTTTTGTTTTGGGAAACCTTTGCTACACTTTCCAAGATCCATACAGGGAGAATTAGGATTGTGTTCTCCACAGGGACCATGAATCATGTGTTGAAGAACAATGTTATGGAGCTGAGGGTAGATTGTTTCATCAGGTATTTCAGCCCAGACTATATTGTCTATGTCCGCCTCAGTCCGTAATTTAGACAGGCTGTCAAGAATAATTAAAATATGAGCGTGTGGGAGACCACGCTTCTGAAATTCAATGACATGGACCATTGCAGTGACGTTTCCAAATAATCCACTGCTAATGTCTTTTAAGAGGGATTCCAGTTTAATTTTAAAGACACGTGCAACCAAGTCTGGTCTGTGTTCAACACGCTGCCACGGTTCTAAATGTGTAGTAATCTCATTCCACTTAGGATTACATGTCATGGTGATAAATAGATCTGGTCGACCATACTTTGCAACAATAGCCATAGCATCCTGGTAGCGCTGCTGCATGTTTCTTGGACTGCCTTCAAAAGAAGATGGTAAAATGACGGTTTTCCCAATAGGGATGCCCATTTGAACCGATTTTTTGAGTAGATGTTCTTGAAGGAGGCAGTAATCCTCCACTTTTAAATCTTTTTGGTGTTTGCGGATGTAATGTAGGCGATTAGCTTCGATTTTGACATAAGCATCTACTAAATATTGCTGTGTTAGCTTACCACCATTGAGGAGTGGATTAAAGTAATTTCTGACTGATAACATATAGCAATAGTATTGGAGTTGAGTGATCCTCCTCGAACTTTTGCCTTGTTGTTTGAGTCCATCATGCCATCCTTGGTCTCCATAAGGGAAAAATATTGGATAGAGGAGGGCATCCAAATTGCTATGGAGAATACTAATTTGTTGTGTTTTTGGAGCTAAAGGGTTATGGGGCTCAGGTTTTAAATGAATTAATATGTCTCTATTGAAAGGTGGCTCACCATTGTCATTTTGAAACACGACTGCTACTTCACTGACAGTGGGATTATTGTAGCGTCGAGGGTCTTGAGTACGATCTTGTTTAATAGCCATAGTGATGTTTGGCATGACAGTTCCGTTTTGTAGAGATTTAATTTTTTCTTGTTCTTCCACATCACGTAACATTTGATAAGCTTCCACAAAAGGATTAATAGTTTGGATTTGAAGGGCAATAATGTTCATCAATGTAGGATGACATTTTTGATTTTCTTTACATCGTAAGCGTTGTTCGTTTGCGGTAGTGGTATCGAGAATGTAAAGTTGGGCAAATGCGCGTTACTGGTCATCTGAGGGATGTAGTGTTCCAGTTCTATGATAGATCTGGCCATGTATGCGGAAACAGTATGGGCCATATCCAGGAGGTGGTGAAATATTTGCACCCATGGAGGCAAAAGCAAAGGAACTGTTAATACTTCGAATATTATCCATGAAATTTTTGCTAAATTCACTTTGCCCTTTCAGCAAACGTGTAAAGACATCAGGATATTGTAGTATGGGTACATGGACTTTACCCTTCTGACAGCAGAGCGTAAAGTTGTTATCAGAAGGTATCTCTGCTACAAAATGCAAAGCTTCGCAATGCTCACATACATGGGTCATGTCACCACAGCTGTGTTCGGTAATACTATTTTCATCATTAGTGAAAATGTGAGGTTGTAGTAGAAGTGCATGTCCAACCGATGGGGTGCGCCTAGTTTTGAGACCAACGTATATTTGTCTTGGTTGCACTTTCTGCGGGCTAACTGCAGCTTGTATGTGAAGAAACTGTGCGTTGGTATTGAATGGTGGTATTGATAGGGCAGAAACAGATTACTGATTAGTTATGTCAGTGAACGGCATATAGGATAAAGTGTGGTAGTAACTTGTTCCACATGCTGATGTGGAAGCATCCTGTTGTGAGTCTACTAATAATGATGAGGAAGAAGCCGTCTGTTGTTGGCGGTGATGGCGTGTAGAGTATTCTTCAGCCAATGTAATAGATTTAGAGTCAGGGGATTCGTGTGTGAGACGACGGCGTTTATAAGCCTTAATCTTGTCAAGTCGATGCTGTTTTTCCTCAGGAGTCTCATTAGCATGGTGTTGTTTTTGTCGTAGTGCTAAAGCTGCTTTCCTTTCACTGGCATTGGCATACTGTGCATCGGTATTGAATGGTGGTATTGATAGGGCAGAAACAGATTGCTGATTAGTTATGTCAGTGAACGGCATATGGGATGAAGTGTAGCAGTAAATTGTTCCACATGCTGATGTGGAAGCATCCTGTTGTGAGTCTAATAATAATGATGAGGAAGAGGCCGTCTGTTGTCGGCGGTGACGGCGTGCAGAGGCTTCTTCAGCCAATCTTATGGATTTAGAGTTAGGGGATTCGTGTGTGAGGCGACGGCGTTTATAAGCCTTAATCTTCTCAAGGCGATGGTGTTTTTCCTCAGGAGTCTCATTAGCACGGCGTTGTTTTTGTCATAGTGCTAAAGCTGCTTTCCTTTCACTGGCATTGGCATACTTTTTGTTATGACTCATGTTGGCACAGGTAAAGGAGTCTATTTGGCAGTTATCTGGCAGTGAAGAAGGCGTCCTGGAGTATTGTAGAGTAAACAGATACTAATTGACCCTGTAATTGCCCAGCAGTAGTTATGAAGTGGTAGTGGCAAATTGGCCCTGTAGTTAGACACCGGCAGAGGAGCAAGGCAGCAGTAGTTATGGCGGTAGAGGCAAATTGGCCCTGTAATTAGACACCGGCAGAGGAGCAAGGCAGCAGTAGTTATGGCGGTAGAGGCAAATTGGCCCTGTAATTAGACACCGGCAGAGGAGCAAGGCAGCAGTAGTTATGGCGGTAGAGGCAAATTGGCCCTGTAATTAGACACCGGCAGAGGAGCAAGGCAGCAGTAGTTATGGCGGTAGAGGCAAATTGGCCCTGTAATTAGACACAGGCAGTGAACAGTCAGAGGAGCAAGGCAGCAGTACTTATGGCGGTAGAGGCAAATTGGCCCTGTAATTAGACACCGGCAGAGGAGCAAGGCAGCAGTAGTTATGGCGGTATTGGCAAATTGGCCCTGTAATTAGACACTAGCAGAGGAGCAATGCAGCAGTAGTTATGGCGGTAGAGGCAAATTGGCCCTGTAATTAGACACCGGCAGAGGAGCAAGGCAGCAGTAGTTATGGCGGTAGAGGCAAATTGGCCCTGTAATTAGACACCGGCAGAGGAGCAAGGTAGCAGTAGTTATGGCGGTAGAGGCAAATTAGCCCTGTAATTAGACACCGGCAGAGGAGCAAGGCAGCAGTAGTTATGGCGGTAGAGGCAAATTAGCCCTGTAATTAGACACCGGCAGAGGAGCAAGGCAGCAGTAGTTATGGTGGTAGAGGCAAATTGGCCTTGTAATTAGACACCGGCAGTAAACAGGCAGATGACCAAAGCAGCAGTAGTTATGGCGATAGAGGCAAATTGGCCCTGTAATTAGACACTGGCAGAGGACAAAGGCAGCAGTAGTTATGGCAGTATAGGCAAATTGGCCCTGTAATTAGACACCGGCAGAGGACAAAGGCAGTAGTTATGGCGGTATAGGCAAATTGGTCCTGTAATTAGACACCGGCAGAGGAGCAAGGCAGCAGTAGTTATGGCGGTACAGGCAAATTGGTCCAGTAATTAGACACCGGCAGTAAACAGGCATAGGACCAAGGCAGCAGTAGTTATGGTGGTACAGGCAATGCCAAGCGTCCGCACAGCAAGTCGGCGTGAGGTAAATGACGCAATTTCACGAATGCAAGATGGCGTCGGCGAAATCTCGCGAGATTTCACCGACGTCATTAACACCTCTTGCCATGTTAACCCTCAACACACCACACCGCCTCAACACACACTCCTCTCACCTTTCACCTCCACTCATGTCCACTCACTCTTTCACTCCACATACGTTCCTTTCTCTCACTCCGTTTCTCATACTCACACCGTCATCGTCGCTGCCCCGACATCTTCCTCCGCCGCCGCGATCCAGGATCCAGACGTTCTCCAGGCCGCCGACATGTTCTTGTGGGACGCCATCTTGGATTTCGTGAAATCCCGCGATATTCAAGATAGCATCGCCGCAACAACATGTCGCTGGCGTGGACGACATCGGGATCCAAAAAGATGGCGTCGGCGATATCTCGCGAGATTACGCCGACGCCATTTTGGATCCCGATGTCGCCCACGCCAGCGACATATTCTTGCGGGATGCCATCTTGGATGTCGTGAAGTCCCGAGATATTCAAGATGGCGTCGCCGCAACAACATGTCGCTGGCATGGGCGACATCGGGATCCAAAATGGCGTCGGCGTAATCTCGCGAGATTTCGCCGACGCCATCTTTTTGGATCCCGATGTCGTCCACGCCAGCGACATATTGTTGCGGCGACGCCATCTTGAATCTCGCGGGACTTCACGACATCCAAGATGGCGTCCCGCAAGAACATGTCGGCGGCCTGGAGAACATCTGGATCCTGGATCGCGGCGGCGGAGGAAGATGTTGGGGCAGCGACGATGACGGTGTGAGTATGAGAAACGGAGTGAGAGAAAGGAACGTATGTGGAGTGAAGAGTGAGTGGACATGAGTGGAGGTGAAAGGTGAGAGGAGTGTGTGTTGAGGCGGTGTGGTGTGTTGAGGGTTAACATGTGCGTGTGTGTGTGGTGACGTCACTGGTTACAACTGGACGGAAGTTGTTACAACCGGAAGCTGGTTAGGGCATTTATTATTATAGATGTGGCACTGGGCGTATTGCAAATGGAATGTTTAGATACTGTAAATGCCACTTTTTCATGCTTGAAACTCCTTTCATAATTAGGGGCACCATGCAGAAATAACAAGTAGTGATAGTGTTTTTAGTTGGCTTTCTCCAGATCATTGGGATTGCAAAAGCCATAGAATGCCTCTTCCCATGCAACCACTGCATAAGAATTGACACATATCTATTGCAGCATATGAGAGTAACACAACTGTTGTTCTAATCTCCTATTCTACAGCAAAAATAAAGGTTGTAGGCTTTCCTTATCATGATAGTTAAGTTTTGCCTTTGTGACGCAAAAGTGACTTCTCCAAATAGGTAGAAAAACTATCTGCTTTGTTAATGCAAGATTGCGGCATATTCTGAAAAAACATAGAAACATATCAATAGCTCAACAAATCCTAAAACTGTATACCCAACACAGAGAACATTTATAAAAGTAGGTTATGCAACTGTAATTAGAATTACATCATCAGAGTTGACTTGGTGTTTTTTGATTGTTCACTCAAAGATGATAGAATATTGAAGGCTCAATAGACCAAATGGATGGTGTAATAGGCTAGCTATTAACAATGCAATAAAGAAAGTGAAATAATAAAGACACAATTTTTCTATAAGTCTGTAGCAGAGACTTGCCTGCAAAGAAGCAGGATGAAGACACTGCCCATAAAAGGGTGGATAAGGCACCCGTAACTGCACGAGTACACGGCGCAAGCTTGGGATTACGGCACCGCAACTGCACATCACAGATCAGTGTGATGTGCACGGGATAGGGGTGCTATTGTAATGAAGAGTGGGGGCAGGGATTTCTTCCAAGCACAGCATGCTCTGGAGACTGGAAGACATCATTAACATAAAACTTTAAAAGACCAACATCTAGACCACACAAGGCATACAGGTAAGATTAGTTTAACCAGTCTATTAAAGGTATGCCCATAGTAATAGCTTAAAAGCGTCCAGGGGGTGACAGACTCTCTTTAAACAAATGGCATTGTGAGCCATAAATAATCTAGTGAAAGAGAATGTATAACTGGTGGAGAAAAGTTTTATGAAATGATTTAACCCTTTTGGATAACTAGAAATTGTGTGTGAAATGTTCTTTGTGCTTTTGACAGTTTACAATAGCTTTAAAAATCCACTTAAAGCATTGTATGGTTCCAATTTTAAGCAATGATCCATTCCCACACATTACACTGGTCAACAGCATTTTTGGTGCCAAAGATATTTCATCGAATTTAGGGTATTTTTGGGGTGCTGATTCTGAATATGTCATCAGTTTTGCCAGATTGGCTCAAGTTTTTGAGATTTTTGGTATCTTATTTATAGCACTTGTTGGTAAATGCGACGCATCATCTCATTAATTTCTTTGGATTAGTACTTGAACTGAGCAGTTCTCAATATAGTTTTGTGTTAATTAGTGTTCTAAAAGTTTGTTCATAGCTTGATTTTTGCACTAACTTTATGTTGTTGTCTGTTTTCCAGTGAAAAGCATGAACTCATCATGAAGAAGTTGTCTTAACGATCCAGACTCATTCTGTTACATTTGTGGTGAATATACACTGCCAAAACATAGAAGAAACATAACACACTTCGTAAAAAAAGTGTATTTTGCCTATTTTGGGGTTATGCTTGGGGACCAAGACAAGTTTTGGGCACCACACATAGTGTGCAAAGCATGTATCGAATTATTACGAAAATGGAGCAAAGGACAAAGAAAAAGCTTCAAATTTGGTGTTCCAATGGTGTGGAGAGAGCCAAAAAATCATCATGATGACTGTTATTTCTGTGCAGTGCAAGTGCAAGGATTCAATAAGCATAAGAAACGAAAATGGGAGTAACATGGAATCTGCAAGAAGGCCTGTCCCTCATTGTGAAGATGTGCCTGTACCTGTGTTTACCATAAATAACAGTCATCATGATGATTTTTTGGCTCTCTCCACACCATTGGAACACCAAATTTGAAGCTTTTTCTTTGTCCTTTGCTCCATTTTCGTAATAATTCGATACATGCTTTGCACACTATGTGTGGTGCCCAAAACTTGTCTTGGTCCCCAAGCATAACCCCAAAATAGGCAAAATACACTTTTTTTACGAAGTGTGTTATGTTTCTTCTATGTTTTGGCAGTGTATATTCACCACAAATGTAACAGAATGAGTCTGGATCGTTAAGACAACTTCTTCATGATGAGTTCATGCTTTTCACTGGAAAACAGACAACAACATAAAGTTAGTGCAAAAATCAAGCTATGAACAAACTTTTAGAACACTAATTAACACAAAACTATATTGAGAACTGCTCAGTTCAAGTACTAATCCAAAGAAATTAATGAGATGATGCGTCGCATTTACCAACAAGTGCTATAAATAAGATACCAAAAATCTCAAAAACTTGAGCCAATCTGGCAAAACTGATGACATATTCAGAATCAGCACCCCAAAAATACCCTAAATTCATTAAAATATTTTGGACACCAGAAAAAAAAATTTTTTTCGTTGACCTGTGTTATGATTACAGAACAGCAACAGTGAACTGATTACATGTTTTACCATGCAAGAAATAGAATAGATGTATCTGAGTATCTGTAATATTAAATATACAGCTGGCAATAAACATAGAAGAGATGGCAGGGAGGATAAACACTTCTTCTGGAGAAGCAAAATAACTATTCAACATTCTGGCATGCATTTCAATACTAACTGGTCTCCAACTATGCGTCTGTTAAATATTCAATGGCTCAATTCCATGAAGTATTACCTTCACCACAAATACAGTGAAGGAAATAATTATTTGATCCCTAGGTGATTTTGTAAGTTGCCCACTGACAAAGACATGAACAGTCTATAATTTTAAGGGTAGGTTAATTTTAACATTGAGAGATAAAATATCAAAAATAAAATACAGGAAATCACATAAATAAATTATATAATTTTAATTGCATTTTACAGTGAGAAATAAGTATTTGATCCCCTACCAACCATTGATTTCTGGCTCCTACAGACCAGATAGATGTTCCTAATCAATTCGTTACCTGCATTAAAGACAGCTGTCTTACATAATCAAGCTCAAAAAAGGATCCCTTGGGAAATAATAAATTAAATAAGTGAACATATATTTCCCTATAAAATTCAAATTTATTTATATCGATTAAAAAACACCAACTCAGTGAAAAATTGCTATGTATGAAAAATACCATAGAATAAAACCTAGCCTAGAGGATACCCTGCAGTAGAACTGAACCTCTTTTGCCTAGCCGTGGAGGTTGGCACCCTAATAGAACGATTTTGGCACCCCCACTCAACGTAGGCTTTCCATCACTCCCCTAATTCACCCTGGCAAAAAAGGTGGGAAAACAATGTCCAAAAGGGCAGAGGGGAAGTGAGCCTTGAAACTAAATAGGTACCCAATAGGTATAGCAAAAACCAAAGTACACAATCTTTTCCTTCCACAGGATTAGAGGGACTGCTCAGTCACAATAGTGTGTATATGTAATGTATTATAGGCACATACGACATTAGTTAACGGCCTTATGGCACAAACTTTTTTTCCATTCACATATAAGTGATGAGACATATGTTAAGCAATAATGTCAGCAAACCCCTTATTTATTAGGCAATTCAGCATGATTTTATGAGTTCTCATATCTGGTGTCCTCCAAAATCCTCATATGCTGACAAATAGCACCATAAAAGTCCCATTATCAATAGATAAACAAACGATATAACAAAACATGTGCCACACATATTCCCCCAAGGTAGGCCTTATCATGACTCAGGTGCACCCCAACACGTTTCCCCGTAAGTGGTACGGTTCATCAGGAGGTTAAACTCAAGTGGATGCTGGCTGCTATAGTAGATGATGATGCGCCGCAGTCCCACACATAGTGGACTTAAATAACCACCGACATTTAGTTTGCCCCGATAGGCTCTGCCCACCCTATCGCAGGCTAATAGACGGGGTTATACATTATGCTGCAGACAGATACACACCTCACCTCCCCCGTCAAGGAGCGCCACTTTATTCCTTCATTTCCTGTCACTAGTACCACCACGCTCAGATCAGCATGGCTCGGGCGTCCAGGAAGTACCTTGTGCTCCCAGATAAGGAGTGCATATGTCATGTCCGCCCACTCCACTGGATGTGCCCTGCGCTCCAGACAGTGGAACGCAAACAGCGTTCACTTCCTCATTCCGATCTCATACCCACAATAGAGACAGATCACATGATTTAATCCAAATAATAAGAGATCTCAATAGCGCTCACAAAATGCAAAATCAGTGTTGTGCCTTCTTAGGGGATAAAAGCAGCAGCTTAATGTAAAAATATAGCATAGAAAAATCAAACAAAGCAAAAGAATACATTTGCATTAATCCGATGAAAACACCCATAATAGGGGCATGTTCAAAACATACATGTAGTATGCTATCTAAATCACATATACAGTGGGGAAAAAAAGTATTTAGTCAGTCAGCAATAGTGCAAGTTCCACCACTTAAAAAGATGAGAGGCGTCTGTAATTTACATCATAGGTAGACCTCAACTATGGGAGACAAACTGAGAAAAAAAAATCCAGAAAATCACATTGTCTGTTTTTTTTTCATTTTATTTTGCATATTATGGTGGAAAATAAGTATTTGGTCAGAAACAAAATTTCATCTCAATACTTTGTGATATATCCTTTTTTGGCAATGACAGAGGTCAAACGTTTTCTGTAAGTCTTCACAAGGTTGCCACACACTGTTGTTGGTATGTTGGCCCATTCCTCCATGCAGATCTCCTCTAGAGCAGTGATGTTTTTGGCTTTTCGCTTGGCAACACGGACTTTCAACTCCCTCCAAAGGTTTTCTATAGGGTTGAGATCTGGAGACTGGCTAGGCCACTCCAGGACCTTGAAATGCTTCTTACGAAGCCACTCCTTCGTTGCCCTGGCGGTGTGCTTTGGATCATTGTCATGTTGAAAGACCCAGCCACGTTCCAATGCCCTTGCTGATGGAAGGAGGTTTGCACTCAAAATCTCACGATACATGGCCCCATTCATTCTTTCATGTACCCGGATCAGTCGTCCTGGCCCCTTTGCAGAGAAACAGCCCCAAAGCATGATGTTTCCACCACCATGCTTTACAGTAGGTATGGTGTTTGATTGATGCAACTCAGTATTCTTTTTCCTCCAAACACGACAAGTTGTGTTTCTACCAAACAGTTCCAGTTTGGTTTCATCAGACCATAGGACATTCTCCCAAAACTCCTCTGGATCATCCAAATGCTCTCTAGCAAACTTCAGACGGGCCCGGACATGTACAGGCTTAAGCAGTGGGACACGTCTGGCACTGCAGGATCTGAGTCCATGGTGGCGTAGTGTGTTACTTATGGTAGGCCTTGTTACATTGGTCCCAGCTCTCTGCAGTTCATTCACTAGGTCCCCCCGCGTGGTTCTGGGATTTTTGCTCACCGTTCTTGTGATAATTCTGACCCCACGGGGTGGGATTTTGCGTGGAGCACCAGATCGAGGGAGATTATCAGTGGTCTTGTATGTCTTCCATTTTCTAATTATTGCTCCCACAGTTGATTTCTTCACTCCAAGCTGGTTGGCTATTGCAGATTCAGTCTTCCCAGCCTGTGCAGGGCTACAATTTTGTTTCTGGTGTCCTTTGACAGCTCTTTGGTCTTCACCATAGTGGAGTTTGGAGTCAGACTGTTTGAGGGTGTGCACAGGTGTCTTTTTATACTGATAACAAGTTTAAACAGGTGCCATTACTACAGGTAATGAGTGGAGGAAAGAGGAGACTCTTAAAGAAGAAGTTACAGGTCTGTGAGAGCCAGAAATCTTGATTGCTTGTTTCTGACCAAATACTTATTTTCCACCATAATATGCAAATAAAATGAAAAAAAAACAGACAATGTGATTTTCTGGATTTTTTTTTCTCAGTTTGTCTCCCATAGTTGAGGTCTACCTATGATGTAAATTACAGACGCCTCTCATCTTTTTAAGTGGTGGAACTTGCACTATTGCTGACTGACTAAATACTTTTTTTCCCCACTGTATCCTATCACGTTGTGGACCCCAAAGAAACACAAAAGGTATATACTTTCTCAAATAAAGCATGCATAAGAGAGACATTCTTTTAACCCTTTTGGAGAGAGGATTGCATCCTGAATATCCATTCAGCCTCACGTTTCAAAATTAACCTGTCCAAGTCTCCTCTTGTTTTAGGCTTAACAAGTTCCACCATAGTAAAAGATAAATCCGATAAATGGCCTGCATGAGTCTCATTAATATGGCGGGCTAGCGGTGTATCTCTCCTATGTTTAATGTCATTTCGGTGTTCCCCCACCCTCACCCTTAGCTCTCTTTTGGTTTTACCAATATAGTCCAAGGGACAGGTACAGGTGGCCTTGTATACCATCCCCATGGACCTACAATTCCCAAAATCTCTAATGGAGAAAACCTTACCATTGGCTGCACTACAGGTTTTCCTTGAGCCATCATGCTACATCTGGGGCAATTACCACATCTATAGAATCTAATAGATCTTCTGTCAAGCCATGTACCAGTCCTGGCAGGTTTCTGATAAAAACTATGGACCAGACGATCACCAATAGACCGGCCCTTCCTGTACGTCACGCTTGGTTTGGCTGAGATGAATTTATTAACACTTGGGTTTGCAAGAAGGATCCCCTAATGCTTTTTAAGAACCTGATAGACCCTCTCCGATTGTTCATCAAAAGTTCCAATCAACCTAACATAGACATCCTGCTCTTCCTTACGTGCCTGATTTTTATTAAGGAGTGTCTCCCTATTGACCGAAAGGGCATAGTCCAATGGTCCATCCAAGACATTGCATGGATAGCCTCTCCTTCCAAATCTGTCATACAGGTCCCTTGATTGCCTCCTGAAGGTGCCCAAGTCTGAGCAATTCCTTCTAATATGAAGGAACTACCCCTTAGGTATCCCTCTTTTCAGGGGGACCGGATGATGACTGGTCCATTTTAGAAGGCTATTTGTTGCTGTAGGTTTCCTATATGTGCTGATACAAATTTTTACCATCATTCTCCTTTACAATGGTCAAGTCTCGAAAATTAATACTCCGTGCATGGCATTCTGAGGTAAATTTTAGACCTATCCTGTTTTTATTGATGCTTTCAATGAAGCGGGTGAACTCCCCCTCTGGGCCAGACCAGAAGACCAGTATATCATCAATGTATCTGGCCCAGAGGGAGATATAGGGACTCCACCAGCCATCCACCTCCTCCCCAAAAATGTGGGTTTCCTCCCACCAGCCCAGGAAGATATTTGCATAAATCCCCATTGCAGTCCCCCTGAGCTGGTGGAAGTACTTAGTGTTAAATAGGAAGTAGTTATGGGTGAGGGTGAAATGAAGAAGCTCTTCCACAAAAACATTGTGGTCACGGCATTCCACCGACCTGGTCCTCAAAAAGAATGACTGCTCTGATGCCAAAATCATGTGGAATACTGCTATATAAAGCCTCCACATCAATGGAAACTATCAGCGTGTTGGCTTCCACAGTAATCCCTTCCAAAATACACAGGAGATGGGAAGTATCACGTACATATGATGAGAATAAGGATACGACAAAGGGTCTCAAGATTCTGTCCAGATACACACCCGCATTTTGTGTCAACGAGTCGATCCCTGAGACAATTGGGCGATCCTTCAATGGTTCCATGCCCTTATGTACTTTAGGTAGGGCATAAAAGGTTGGTATTACTGGACAACTTGGTGTCATAAATTTCAACTCATTTTAAGATATGAAACCCCTTCCTCTTGCCTCAGTCAGAATCCCCACCAGTCCTTCCTTGTAAATCTGGGTTGGGTCCCCCTGCAGGAGCTCATATGTACTAGAATCATAAAGTAACTGATGACACATTTTGAGATACACTGGATGGTCCATGAGCACCAGATTCCCACCTTTGTCAGATGCTTTTGTAATCAGGTCCCTGTTCTTTTCAAGATTCTCCAGGGCCCACCTTTCCCCACAGGTGAGATTAGGTGGATGCTGACCATTCTCTCATGTAATCTTACATAGGTCAGTCTACACTAATTTCATAAAAATATCAACACTTGTGGTCTCTGCAATAGGTGGCATTCTGGTGCTCTTATTCTTAAGGTCCGTAAAAGGGCCCTTACCCCTGATTTGTACATTTTCATCTAGAAGACTGGTAAGAGCCTGAAAACCCTCAAGATCTTCCTCTGATAAGCCCAATCACCTGCATTGTTCCATGTCATGCTTTTGAAAAAATATCTTCCACTTTAATTTTCTTCCAAATAAATTCAGGTCCTTAACCCAACCAAAACAATTGAAAGGGTTAGTGGGTACAAAATTAAGACCCTTTCTCAAAGCCGAGAAATCATCCCCTGATGGCACATATGATGAAAAGTTAATGATCTGACCCTGATCTATTGACGTTTCCTCCTCAGGTCGTATCCCATCAATGGACCTCTGTCCAAAAAAGATTGTGAGGATCTAGATACAGAGGGTCCAGTACTTGTACCCATGTTGGATTGGGCACCCCTTCCATTGCCCCTTTGCCTGTAGTGGCTTCTCAGTGCACGCCATCTCCCCTTGTTCTGCCTCCCCCTCCACTGGTAGCTAGACAGATTCTCAGTACGTTCTGTATCAGACGTATCTACGTCCGATGATGAAACCTCAACAGGAACCCCAACCTGATATTCATATGCCTTATTCTCTTTAAACTCATTCAGATCCCGCAAGAACTGATTATGCTTACGGTCCGTGAGGTTAGTCTGAAATTTTTCAACAGACGTTTGCAGTATACTTCCTTGTCTGGCAAAGTCGGGGTCTGTTTTAAATTTTTGAATCCTCTCTATCAGACTATTAAGCTTCTTGCTGGATTCTTGGAAAAGCTTCTGTTCCTCACTCAATAGGAGCTGCATGAAGCATAGAGAGGATTCAATAGACTCTTTTGTCCATGCAGCCAAGAGTTGGGGATTCGCAGTACAGGGGGAGGATAGACGTTAATACGCAGGCCCTTAGGCACAATCCTATTCTTTATATAGTTTTCCAGGCCTTTCACCTCCCACCACGATTTTATATTCTCCTTAAAGCCTAGATATAGTTCTTTAAAGAGATTCTTCAAAGAGGGATTGTCACTATTCTCAGAGGATATTTGACTAGTGGAGAATACCTGATTGGCATCTTGTGTCCACAAATGTACATTGATAGGAGTTGATAAGAAACTAGCCATACTACATATAACAGTAAATCAAGCTAAAAAAAGGATCCCTTAGGAAATAATAACTTAAATGAGTGAACATATATTTTGTGCCATAAGGCCATTAACTAATGCCGTATGTGCCTAAAATACATTACATATACACACTATTGTGACTGAGCAGTCCCTCTAATCCTGTGGAAGGAAAGGGTCATCTACTTTGGTTTTTGCTATACCTATCGGGTACATATTTAGTTTCAAGGCTCACTTCCCCTCTGCCCTTTTGGACATTGTTTTCCCACCTTTTTTGCCAGGGTGAATTAGGGGAGTGAGGGAAAGCCTACTTTGAGTGGAGGCGCCAAAATCGCTCTATTAGGGTGCCAACCTCCACGGCTAGGCAGGAAAAGAGTTCAGTTTTATCGCAAGGTATCCTCTAGGCTACGTTTTAATCTATGGTATTTTTCATATATACCAATTTTTCACTGGGTTGGTGTTTTTTAATCGATACAAATAAATTTGAATTTTAATATATGTCTTACATAATCACCTTTATTGCAAAAAAAGGGGGAGACAAAAAAGCGCAATAGGGTCTTATCCACGTTACAAAAGACAGTTTATCATGAAATATGCTCACCTGGTTAGGATGAGATAAGAGCGTGTAGGTAGCGGCTGCTGCAGATCCACAGGTCTTCAGTGACCAAAGAAATGATGAATCCAAAGGGAGTTTGTAGCTATATTCCGCGCTGCCGCTTTAGACAAATTCCAGGAGAATGCTGTATGATTGCAGTGGTTTTATTCTACGCGTTTCAGGGGTCTCATGCCCCCTTCATCAGGAAATACCACGAGGTGGTATTTCCTGATGAAGGGGGCATGAGACCCCTGAAACGCGTAGAATAAAACCACTGCAATCATACAGCATTCTCCTGGAATTTGTCTAAAGCGGCAGCGCGGAATATAGCTACAAACTCCCTTTGGATTCATCATAATCACCTTTATAAAAGACTCCTGTCTGCAGACTCAATTAATCAGTCAGACTCTAGCCTCTACAACATGACCAAGACCAAAGAGCTTTATAAGGATATCAGATCATAGACCTGCACAAAGCTGGAATGGGCTACAAAATCATAAGTAAGATGCTGGGTGAGAAGGAGACAACTGCTGGTGCAATGGTAAGAAAATGGAACAAATACAAAATGACTGTCAATCGACATTGACCTGGGGCACCATGCAAAATCTCACCTCGTGGGCTATCCTTGATCATGAGGAAGGTGAGAGATCAGCCTATAACTACATGGGGGGGAACTTACTAATGATCTCAAGGCAGCTGGGACCAAAGTCACAAAGAAAACCATTGGTAACACATTATGCTGTAAAGGTTTACAATTTTGCAGTGCCCACAAGGTCCCCCTGCTAAAGAAGACACATGTGCAGGCCCATCTGAAGTTTGCCAATGAACACCTGGATGATTCTGTGAGAGATTGGGAGAAGGTACTGTGGTCAGATGAGACAAAAATTGAGGTCTTTGGCATTAACTCAACTTGCCGTGTTTGGAGGAAGAGAAATGCTGTCTATGATCCAAAAAATACCGTCCCCACTGTCAAGCATGAAGGTGGAAACATTATGTTTTGGGGTATTTTTCTGCTTAGGTCACAGGACTACTTCGCCACATCACTGGGAGAATGGATGGAGCCATGTAACGTAAAATCCTGAGAGACAACCTCCTTCCCTCCGCCAGGACAATAAAAATGGGTTGTGGCTGGGGCTTCCAGCAAGACAATGACCCAAAACATACAGCCATGGCAACAAAGGAGTGGCTCAAAAAGAAGAATTTTAATGTCATGGAGTAGCCTAGCCACTCTCCAGACCATAAGCCCATAGAAAACTTATGCAGGGAGTTGAAGCTCCAAGTTGCCAAGCGACAGCCTCAAAATCTTAATGATTTAGAGATTATCTGCAAAGAGGAGAGGACCAAAATTTATGTTGACATGTGCGCAATACTCATCAACTACAAAAAACATCTGTGCTTGCCAACAAGAGTTTTGCCACCAAGTATTAAGCTTTGTTTGCCAGAGGGATCAAATACTTATTTCTCACTGCAAAATGCCAATAAATTTATATAATTTATACAATGGGATTTTCTGGATTGTATTTTGATATTCTATCTCCCAATGTTAAAATTAATCTGCTCTTAAAATTATAGACTGTTCATGTCTTTGTCAGTGGGCAAACTTACAAAATCAGCAAGGGATCAAATAATTATTTCCTTCACTGTAACCACAGACACAATTATTTGTATATTAGCTATTTATGTATTGGTTATTTTACCAATTGATTTATTAAATCTGTAAATTATGTTTCATAATTATGGTTGAATGGGGTCTTTTGATGAATATCAACAATAAAGGATATGAACAACTTCTGCGGCTTTTATTTTATGCAGCATGCTTACAAATATTAAACTGCTTAACTTCTTGTATGATGCTCTGACGAAGGGTGCACCCAACGCGACTCGGTGTCTGCTAATAACGGGGAAAACGCTACCCATATCAATCCAGGCATATATACAGCCAAGAGTGTGCAAAGCAGTAATCAAAGCAAAAGGTGGCTACTAGAGATGAGCGACTTTGTCTTTTTTCAGGTCGAGTCGGGTTTCATGAAACCCGACTTTCTCAAAAGTCGGGTCGAACGAAATTGGCCGATTATCGTGAAAAGTCGAAGGCCGACTGAAACACGAAACCCAATGCAAGTCAAAGGGGAACCAAGGTCGGCAGTGAGTGGAGGACAGGAAACACACCTACAGTGCCCATTTTAATGCCAAAAACATCAATTCTTATTACTTAAGCTTGTCAACCTTAATTTACTTTATAATAATAGTTAGGCATTGAAAACTGGGGGTTATTTGGCTAAAGTTGTGGGGGGTAGGGCTGGCTCCAGATTTTCGTGGGCCCAGGGTCAAAGAGTATCACTGGGCTCCTTTAACACATGCCACAATTCATGATCCTCTGATACGGCAGAGAAATAGCGGTATAGTACAATGAAAAATACTTCACTTCTTACAACTCATGACTGATATCCATTTTAAGTTCTCCAATAGCTCCAAAAACGGACAGTATATTTCTCCATAAAGTATTATGGCCACCGCATAGTGCGCTATACAGAGTAATGAGGCCCATATATTTCTCCATACAGAATCATTGTCCTATATAATGTTTGAAACAGTATATCATGAGCTCCACATAATGCTACAGTATATGTTGGTCCCCATGGATGAAGCTCCACTGTGTTATGGGCCCAAATAATGCTCCATATATAATGGGCCCCATTTCTAATGATCCAGTGCATAATGGGCCATGTAAATGCTGCTCCAGTGTCTGATGTCCACCTTTGGAATGCTCAAGTGTATGGTGGGCCTCATATATCATTCTCCAGAGTATAGTGCTCCCCAAAAATAGCTGTCCCAACATTGAAAACAATTAAATAAGTCTCCTTGCTAGGGAATCCCTGTACTAGTCTGGACTCCTCGTCATCCCCATCTTCCATCTCACTGCACTTGGACTGTTTAGGCAGAGGGCGTACAGACATGATGTCATCGCACTCTCCGACCAGAATGTCACTGTTGGGAAACGCGGAAGACGTCACGGCGGTGGAGCAGGGAGAGGTAAGTATTTCAACTTTGCGACGGTCAGATTCTGGCTGTGTAGAGTGCGAGGGGAATGTAGTGGTCTGGGTCAATGTACCAGCAGAATCATCTAGCAGTGACTGGGCATCAGTGCACTTGTGGCGCCCCCAGGAGTACGGTCGCCACAGTGACATTACCTTCCTCCTAGGGAGTGTGATGTCGTGCTTGGGAGCAACGAAGGATCTCTAGCAGTTAAACCAACGCACAACACAGTTCCCACTCCAGGCCAACAGGGAGACCTCTGAACCTGACTACTGAGGAGCTGCTCTCTGTGGTCGGGAGGAGGGAAGTTAGGGCAGTCTGTGAAGGGAAGGGGAAGTGTGTGGACGTGAGAAGGGGAGCTGGAGGATGAGCAGAGTTAAGGCTCACTCCTAGCTGGAGCGCATGGTCGGTATTCCGGTCTCCGAGTTTGTAGGGACACTGACGGTCCTGCAGCAGAAACCGGAGGGTGTAGCAGCTGTAAATTCTCTGTTCCCAACTAAGGCTCGGAGGCCCCAGCAGCGACGTGTGTGAGCCAGAAGGAAAAGGCTATGGCTGCCTGCCATATGAGAAAATTCCAAAAGAGAGTCAACAGGGGGTACTTCAGTGAACTCAGTACTGCGAGTACCTCAGATAAGTGCTACTTATCTGCAGAGAGAGAATTCCAAATTTGCTTCCAGGCTGACCAACTCCTTCTCCATCTATACTCTGGGTCTTGGACGGCACTTAGCAAGTACAGGTAAAGGAACTGCACGACTGTGTCTGGCATCTTTCTCCTGCGCCTGGCACACGGCCTGCTACATCCTGCACTGCACACCATCTACCAACTCTTTCATCTGCCCTGCGACTACGGCCCTACCTGTGCAGGGCTTCTACATCTTAGCTGCACCACAACATCTGTCCCAGAGAAGCGACACTGCAGCGCGGGTCAATCTGACCAGAAACCACAGGTGGCGTCACGTATCATTCACCTATAAATGTTATTCACCCCTTTGCATGGACGCCCAGGGCCACGGCACGGGTCATCACCACCAACGTGACAAATCCCTCTGAGACACCGGCCCGGTACCGATTAACCCCACTGCCCTGGCTGGCCACCCACACTCCATGTCAGATTCTTCTTGGACCGGGGAATTCACAATTTGACTTGATAACCCAGGCATGGTATGATAGAAAGAGCTACATGGACTAATGTGAAGTGTGGCCTGCTGCATCATTCTCTTTTGGAGGGGGTGAAGGACACAAGGAAAAGGGTTCTTCCTGACCAGGAGCCAGCACTTGACGGCTCAGTGCTTGCATTTTTTGAAACTTCAGAAGAGGAGGGCATATTAGCTGGAGTCTGTTTCGGCAATGTAAGCCAAAACCAGTTCCTGATGCTCCGGCTTTAAAAGCGGTTAACCTGCTCCCTGAAAAGTTAGCCTTCCAGGCGTTCCGGAGCCAGACCATGACGCAGGCTCAACACCTCCTGCCTTAGCTGCTATTGTGCTTTTGCTACTACCAGCAGATGCACCACCACTATCAGCACCAGCTGGCCCCCCCCACACCCACGTCCGCGGCCTCTTCCACCAAACTTCAAAATGTTGCAGAAAATGAACCCAAAATAACATCAGATATATGGTACTGTATCAGAAGCGTACAGCTCTATACAGTCAAAGGATGATTGGCAATCTCCCTATATATACCATCAGTCACACAGAGACGCTCACAGGTTCAGTATGGATTAGACAAGAATATAAAAAGTAGAAAAAGCGTATAGTATCATCAGATAGCAGTTATATATAGTATAGTTTAAACATTCTAAATCTTCGTAGACATTTCAGGAGGCAGACACAGACGCTCTCAGGCTCAGTATGGATTACAACACAATATAAAAAGCCGTAAAACGGTAATGGATCTGCTTCAGGGATCAGGTTAATAGGACAGTTATATGTACGGTGAGGTGGCAAATACTGACACCCCCTCTCAGAAAAAGTGTCCTCAAAACCCTACAAAAATGCAGGTACGGTTACCGTAGAGACTGTGGAAAGAGAAATATTTAAACAGGTCTCATGGCAGTAATCTCCCCACTCAACAATCTCCCTGGCTTGCCAATCCACCAACAGATTATGTTTCACCAACCAAGAAAGATCAATACACTTGGGGTGGAAAGACCATCCAGGACACAACAAGGAATAATCTCATAATGAATCGGTCACACAATCAGTCATCCATAATGTACAAACCGAGTCAGAGTTTTCTGTGCAAGTGACACCATTGAACTATCAAATTGAGCATGTGGGCCAAGCATGGTACGTGTGTGAGCTTGCAAAGCTTCACAGCCACTATCAGGTTACGTCCATTATCACACACAACCATGTTGTAGGGTCAGCGGTGAGAGCCACAGATCTGTCTTGTCTGATTTTCCTATCAATAACTCTACTGCGGTGTGCGGTTTATCTCATAGACAAATTAGCTTCAGCAGGACCTATTATCGCTTTGCGGAGGCTGTGCTGTAGAGCTTCCAGCTGATGCAGACGATGTGCTATGAGATAGCACATCGGAGATGGAGGATGAGGAAGAACAGGAGGGGTTGCAGAAACTGATCTAAGAGGTGGTGGAAACCCTGATAGAAGTAGGGCCAGTAATCCTTGGCGTCAGTAGCACATGTGCCGGGCCAGGGTGGAAATCGGCCCCGACGTCTACAAGGTTCACCCAGTGTGCCGTCAGGGAAATGTAGCATATCCGGCCACAAACACTAGCCCATGTGTCGATCATCAAGTGGACAATCTCAATGACCGCGTTGGTAAAATCACAGGTGATGTTCTTGGACACATGCTGGATTTAAGGTACCGACGCCACAATGGGAGAAAAAGTGGTGGATGGGGCTGGACTACTGAGAGACCAAATTTGTACTCCAGTAGCAGGACAACATACAAACTAAGTTCTACAGTATATATGATAATAGTCAATTTTTGAACAACCAAAATTTCTACACTTGTAGCAGGCCAGTTTTGTTTTTTTATTTCAAGACAACAAAATTTCACATATACCAAGTTCTAGAGTGTATACATTAATCTATTTTTGAACAACCAAATTTATACACCTGTAGCAGGCCATTTTTTGATTTTTATTTCAAACCAATGAAATTTCACACAAAGTAGGCTCTATAGTATATATATATATATATATATATATATATATATATATATATATACAGTATGACAATATAAACAAAAATATTTTGTGAACTGTACCAGGCCAAGCGGGTTTTAAAAATTTTAACCCACCGTAATTTTAACAAGGCATGTTAAACTGTATGGATGACTAACTGAACCCAGAAAAAAATGTTGAGCATTTTTTTTACTCTTAAATAGAACCGTAATGTAACAATAACCACGTTAAACTGTATGGATAACTAATTGAATCCAGACACATTTTTCAACTCTTTTTGAAGTCTTATATACCACAGAAATGTCACAGAAAGTACCAAATACTGTATGGATGACTAATTGAAACCAGACATAAAGTGAGACTAGGGACTTTTTTTTTTTTAAGTGGCGGAGGAATACAGTGCGGAAGGATACCTACCTTCCGTCATTGGATTCCTGCATCCCGTAGAGAACGGCAGCATCATCTGATGCTGCAGTTCTCTACCCAAGATCGTCATGGGACACACTCGTGGACTGCTTCGGATCGTGGGTGAGTATTTTTGTGGTTTGTTATGTTAATATTTATTCCGGAAAAGACAATGGCTTCGGGGAACAATGTGACAAGTATTGGTAAGTATGTTACTCTATGTTATATGTACTGTATGTCTATGTATGTATTGTATGAATGTATTGTATGTATGTAGTATATATGTGGTATGTATGTAGCATGTAGTATGTATGTAGTATGTATGTAGCATGCATGTAGCATGTAGTATGTATGTAGCATGCATGTAGTATATATGTAGTATGTATGTAGCATGCATGTAGTATATATGTAGCATGTATGTAGTATGTATGTGGTATGTATGTAGCATGTAGTATGTATGTAGCATGCATGTAGTATATATGTAGTATGTATGTAGCATGTAGTATGTATGTAGTATGTATGTAGTATGTATGTGGTATGTATGTAGCATGTAGTATGTATGTAGCATGCATGTAGTATATATGTAGTATGTATGTAGCATGTAGTATGTATGTAGTATGTATGTAGTATGTATGTGGTATGTATGTAGCATGTAGTATGTATGTAGCATGCATGTAGTATATATGTAGTATGTATGTAGTATGTATGTGGTATGTATGTAGCATGTAGTATGTATGTAGCATGCATGTAGCATGCATGTAGTATGTATGTAGCATGCATGTAGTATGTATGTAGTATGTATGTAGTATGTATGTAGCATGCAGTATGTATGTAGCATGTATGTAGTATGTATGTAGTATATATGTAGTATGTATGTAGCATGTAGTATGTATGTAGCATGTAGTATATATGTAGTATGTATGTAGCATGCATGTAGTATGTATGTAGTATGTATGTAGTATGTATGTAGCATGCAGTATGTATGTAGTATGTATGTAGTATGTATGTAGTATATATGTAGTATGTATGTAGCATGCATGTAGTATGTATGTAGCATGTAGTATGTATGTAGTATGTATGTAGCATGCATGTAGTATGTATGTAGCATGTATGTAGTATGTATGTA
Source organism: Dendrobates tinctorius (assembly GCF_039654945.1). Classification (NCBI taxonomy): domain Eukaryota; kingdom Metazoa; phylum Chordata; class Amphibia; order Anura; family Dendrobatidae; genus Dendrobates; species Dendrobates tinctorius. Next base: position 21,911,771 of record NW_027361783.1, read on the forward strand.
GCATGTATGTAGTATGTATGTAGCATGTAGTATGTATGTAGCATGTATGTAGTATGTATGTAGTATATATGTAGTATGTATGTAGCATGCATGTAGTATGTATGTAGCATGTAGTATGTATGTAGTATGTATGTAGCATGCATGTAGCATGTATGTAGCATGTATGTAGTATGTATGTAGCATGTATGTAGTATGTATGTAGCATGTAGTATGTATGTAGCATGCATGTAGTATGTATGTAGTATTTTTTTTTTTTTTTTTTTTTAACATTTAACACATTAGCCGGATGATGGGACTACTACTGTCCCATCATTGGCTAATGTGTCAATCACTGTCATGGTAGCAGGCATCGCCCGATGGGACTTGTAGTCCCATCGGACGATGCTTGCACAGACCCCCGGACATCAGCACAGCCCCCCGGCAGGCCGGCACAGCCCCCCGGCAGGCCGGTACAGACCCCCACAGGGTGCACAGACCACCGGCAGGCCGGTACAGACCCCGGGCAGTCTACACAGCCCCTGGCAGGCCGGCACAGCCCCCCGGCAGGCCGGCAGAGACCCCCGGAAGGCCCGAAATGACGGCGCATCATGATGCGCACACACCGCGCATCATGATGACGTCAGGCCGTCAATCAACTGAACTTCCGATTCCGATGCCGAATTCCGATATTGAAAAAATATCGGAAGTCGGTATCGGAATTCCGATACAGCAAGTATCGGCCGATACCCGATACTTGCGGTATCGGAATGCTCAACACTACTTACGGGTTATTGATGTACTCAGGAGAAATTGCATAACCAATTGTACCATTTGTTTTCTCTTACTCCTTATAAAAACTGCAAACTTGGTGTCAAAAGACAATTTTATTTGAAAAAATAGCAATAATTCAATTACTCAGCCTAATTTTATACAAGTTTGTGAATTGCCTTATGGTTAAACATACCGTATTTTTCAGACTATAAGATGCACCAGACCATAAGATGCAGCCCAAATTTTCAGAAAGAAAATGGGGAAAAAAATTAATGCATCAAAATGGGGTCCGCCTTACAGTCCTGAGTTCATTTTACCAGAGGGGATCGGCAGCACTGGTGACAGCTGGAGTCAGATAATTATTCCGGTGGTCCGATGCTGCAGCGTGATGATCTCCCTCCCATCCCATCCTGGTGCTGCAGTTTCGACAGTGCTGCAGGGGGCTCTGTTGACATGGTGCTGTGGTTTTGGTGGTGCACAGTGCTGTGGAGGGCTCTGGCAACATGGTGTGGCAGTTTCACGGGTGCACGGTGCTGTAGTGGGGCTCCGGCGACATTATGTGAAAGCCCAAAGCCCCCATAGTTATATTGCTTTGCCTTGATTCTGTGGCCTCTGAGAAAATGGCCGACGGAGATGGTGCATGCGCAGATTGAGATCAGCCCCCTCAGCACCAAGCACTGCTAAAACTTCCGCACCAGGCTGGAATGGGAGTAAGATCATCGCCCTGCAGCGTCGGACCACTGGAAGAATCGCCCGACTCTTGCTGCCACCACGCTATCTGTAAGTACATTTCAACTATAAGACGCACCCCCATTTTCTCCCCAAAATTTTTTGGGAAAAAAGTACGTCTTATAGTAAGAAAACTATGGACCTCACTACTCCCATAGATGAACTCCTTGAGAGGTGCAGTTTACAAAATGAGATCACTTGTGGGGGTTTCTGCTATTTTCGAATGTCACGGGCTCTTCAGCTGTGTAATGGTATCTGCAACCTATTGCACCCAAAATAGCACTCATTCCCTTTCCAGCCCTACCATGTGTCCAAGCATTCATTTTTCAACAAATATTGAGTACTTTGTAAACATTGCACAACAAATTTTGCCATCCCTTTACTCCTCTTACCCTTGTGAATATTAAAAAATTGAGGCTGAAACATCATTTTTGTTGGGAAAATGTAATTATCACGGATCAACATTATAAAATTCTGTGAAGCCCCTGAGGGTTAAAAGTTCTCACCACACATATAGTTAAAGTTCTTCAGAGGTTTAGCCTCCAAAATTGGGTAATTTGTGCTGGATTTCCACTGTTTAGGCACCTCAGGGGCTCTCCACATGCAACATGGCGTCAGTTATTGATTAAAGCCAAATTTTGTATTTCAAAAGTCAAATAGTGCTCCTTCCAACCAAGCCCTGCCGTGCAGCCAAACAGTAGTTTACCTCCACATATGTGGTATCGTTGTACTCAGGAAAATTGCACAACAAATTTCAAGGTCCATTTTTTTAGCTACACTTTTGAAAATAAAAAAATTATGCTAATATAAAATTTTTGTGGAAAAATGTGTCTTTTAATTTTCCTGACTTAACATTATAAAATTCTGTGAAGCCCCTGAGGTTTCATGGTGCTCACAGCATATCTAGATGAAGTCTATGATGGGTTTAGCTTCCAAAATGGTGTCATCTGAAGGGTTTCCACTGTTTAGGCACCTCAGGGGCTCTCCAAACGTGACATGGCATTGGCTATTGATTCAAGCCACTTTTGTATTCCAAAAGTCAAATGGCGCTTCCCTTCCAAGCTCTGACATGTGCCAAAAAAGTAGTTTTCCTTCACATAGAATGGGGAAAAAAACTACTTAGTCAGCCACCAATTGTGCAAGTTCTCCCACTTAAAAATATGGGAGAGGCCTGTAACTTGACATCATAGGTAGACCACAACTATGAGAGTCAAAATGAGAAGACAAATCCAGAAAATCACATTGTCTGATTTGGCAAGATTTATTTTTCACTATGGTGAAGACCAAAGAGTTGTCAAAGGACACCAGAAACAAAATTGCAGCCCTGCACCAGGCTGGGAAGACTGAACCTGCAATAGGCAAGCAGCTTGATGTGATGAAATCAACTGTGGGAGCAATAATAAGAAAATGGAAGACATGCAAGACCATTGATAATCTCCCTCAATCTGGGGCTCCATGCAAGATCTCACCCCATGGGGTCAAAATGATCACAAGAATGGTGAGCAAAAATCCCAGAACCACACGGGGGACCTAGTGAATGACCTTCATAGAGCTGGGACCACTGTAACAAAGGCTACCATCATTAACACACTACACCGCCAGGGATCCTGCAGTGCCAGATGTGTCCACCTGCTTAAACCAGTACATGTCCAGGCCCATCTGAAGTTTGATAGAGAGCATTTGGATTATCCAGAAGAGTATTGGGAGAATGTCATATGGTCTGATGAAACAAAAGTAGAACTGTTTGGTAGATTCAAAACTTGTCATGTTTGGAGGAGACAGAATGCTTAGTTGCATCCAAAGAACACCATACTTACTGTGAAGCATGGGGGTGGCAACATCATGCTTTGGGGCTATTTTTCTGCAAAGGGACCTGGATGCCTGATCCGTGTACATGAGAAAAAGAATGGTGTAAACCTCCTTCAATCAGTAAGGGCATTGAAGATGAAACATGGATGGGTCTTTCAGCATGATAATGTTCCCAAGCACACTGCCATGGTAATGAAGTTGTGGTCTACTTATGATGTTAATTACAGGCCTCGCTCATCTTTTTAAGTGGAAGAACTTGCACAATTGGTGGCTGACTAAATACTTTTTTTACCCACTGTATTCTCAGCTGGGCCCCTGAACTGCGGTGACCTCGGTGTGAACACTGCTAGCAAGGTGAGAAAAAGTCTCATGGTGCAGCACTGATTTCTTTGAGGTCACCACAGTTCAGGGGCCCAACTGGGAATGCAGCCTCAGTGACCGGCGTAAACCTCGAAGACACCACCGCTAATCACTGAGGCTGCTGATCACAGCAGCTCATTCATCAGTGGTTCTCAGCCTAGACAGTTGCATCTTGGCACCATCCAAGTTGAAAATTATTTATCTCAGACATGGATTACGGTGTTTAATTTTTATTTTTGTTTTATTACAGGACACAATGGCTTCAGTGGAACGGGTGATGCCATTAGTATGGTTTAATTTAGATTCTTTAAAGGAGTTTGTGTGATTATTTCAATTAAAGGAATTTATTCTGGGCGTGTGGTTTTTACACAATATCACTATGGGGTTAGTAAGGGGGCGTCTCATAGACGCCTCTCTATTACTAATGTCTGAGCTATTTTGTCACCTGATAATACAAAGGGGACATCAACCCCCCAACTATAACCCCATTTACCACTGCCCGAGGGTAAAGAGATGGGCAAAATGCCATAACTGACGCATCTAATACATGCACATTTTCTTGGGTGGCTGCAAGCTGCTATTTATAGACTGGGGGGCCAATATTCATGCCTAGAATACTAGCCCACAGCTTTCAGTTTTAGTTTGGCTGGTTGCTAAAAATGGAGGGGACACCACATCTTTTTTTTTAAATAATTTATTTAAATAAGTAAAAAAAAATAGCGTGGGGACCCCTCTATTCTTGATTACCAGCCTTGCCAATGCTGACAGGTGAGGGTTGCAGCCTGCAGCTGTCAATTTTGCCTGGCTGCATGTCAAAATTGTAGGGGAACCCAAGTCAATTTTTTTTGTATTTATTTACATTACAATTGATGTGTAAATTGTCTGTCCCTAATGTTTGCTGTTTTGGCAGTTTTTTGGCTCACCTGAAGGCTTTGACTATGCGTTTGCTTTTGCCTCCCATTGAATTCATTGGCACTCGGGTATGTTCACTGAACCGTTTGGTGAAGATCGGGATGCTCGCCGAAACGAACCTTGATGATGCTTTGTTTAAGAATCCCCAATGCATCCTGGGATACTTAAATGAGTTGTTATCAGGGGGCAGGGCTGTGGTCACCGCCACAGACTCTGCCCCAATCCTGAAATTAAGTGTCATCAATGACATCTGTTGCCTCCCATTGAATTCAATGGCATCTGGGTATGTTCACTGAACCGTTTGGTGAACATCGGGACATTCACCGAACGGAACCGAGCCTTGATGACGCTTTGTTTAAGAATCCCCAGTGCATCCTGGGATACTTAAATAAGTTATCAGGGGACAGGGGCTGAGGACGCTGCCACAGACTCTTCCCCAACCCCAAAATTAAGTGTCATCAGTGACATCTGTTTCAGGAGTTTGGCTAGTCCCTGCTCTACTGAGCATGCATGAGTTCTTATTTCTGATGTTTTCTCAGCAGAATCTTGTCACTGTTCAATAATACTGCATTCAATGTATAGTGACAATGAACAACTCCACTGGCTCTGATGAAAAGTGACGAACCGGCAAGATAGCTCACTGTCAGGGTGCATTGTAAGATGAGTCGCCGGTGAGCAGAGACTAGCCCAGAGCCCTCTAGTGATGCATAGTGTAGTAAACTATAGAGTTTCCTTCCTAAAATGTATTACCAATTGGCATTATGATATTTATCCTTGTATTTAACAATATATCTCAGAATTTATACCATCACACTATTAATTTGTGTTTTTCTTGATATGACCATTTTGTACCTTATTAATAACACTAACTGCTCACCCTCTGTTTCTTTTATTTAAATATATGTTTCAATTATTGAGATTAACTCTCACAAGATTTCATTGACTGGGAGCAATAAGTATCCAGTGTATGTTTGCATGACTAACAGCTACAAATAAGAACGAGTGATGAGCAAGTATGCTCGTTGCACGGGTGGTCTCTGAGTATTTGGATGTGCTGGGAGATTTAGTTTCTGTCACCCCAGCTGCATGATTTGCAGTTACTTGACAGCCTGAATACATGTGGGGATTGCCTGTTTGTTAACGAATTCCCACATGTATTCAGGAAAGATGTATATCTTCGTACCGTGTTAGCCAATACATAGAAAAATATTCAGAATCGAGAGTCCTCAGTGGTTGATACCTTTTAATGGCTATCTGAAAAGATGGTAACATATTGCAAGCTTTCGAGACTACTTAGGTCTCTTCATCAGGCATTGACTAATACAAAATCTGAAGAATCACATATTTATGCACAACACAGCACAGAAAAAAATGCAATAGATAAGACAAATGACGTGAAGCAGAACTATCATCATGGGGGAGTGATAGACAGTTATGGCCATAAATATTGGACCACTTCATAGATAAAGAGTGAAAGTTTTATTGTCCTCTGATTGGGGTCTGGTAATATGTTGTGATGCCCCCACAAGGTCTTAAGAGAAAATTCCTTATTTGATGTAAAAAGACATAAATTCGTGCGACACATTCATTCCTGCACTGAGAGTGTCAAAGGTCGTCATGAGCTTGTACTCCCAGACTTTTCTGTCTCTCTGAAATGTGAAGTTACCTTTCAATACCAGTAATTTCATGTCCATGGTGCTGTGATCAGGCATACAAAAATGTTTTGCCACAGGTAGATCCATTCTTTTTTCTCTCATTGTGTGGCGATAAGAATTCATCCTTGTTCTCAGTTTTTGCCCGGTCTCCCCCACATACAGACCCCCAGTTGGACATTTAGTACAAATAATTAGGTACACCACATTAGATATGATGCAGCTGAAAGTACCTGAGATCTTGTAGTCCTGATGTGAATTGGGGATCTTTATCTTGTCTGTGGTCATTATAAATGGACAGGTTTTACATTTTTTCTGGTTGCTAGGAAAGGTTCCTGCAGCAGTTGGAGAGGACAGGGAGCTTCTGACAATGATGCTTCTTACATTTGGGGGCTGCCTAAAACACAGTAGTCGGGGGTCTGGAAAAATGGATTATAATCGGGCATCTTTTTGGAGTAAAGGTTGTAATTTACGTGCAGCTCCCCTTAGCACTTCCAGATTTGGATTGTAGGTGACCACTATGGGCACCCGGTTATTTTCTTCTTTAGCTTTATAATGTAGCAGATGATTACAAGAGCCACCTGAATGTCAAGGAATGTGCCACATGCAATGTGTTACCATCTTTTCAGTTAGCCATTAAAAGGTATCAACCACTGAGGACTCTCAATTCTGAATATTTTTCACATGTGTTCAGGGTTTCAAGTGGTCGCAAATCATGCAGCTGCAGCAACAGAAACTAAATCTCTGAGAACTTCCAAATACTCGGAGATCACCCGAGCATGCTTGGGAAAACCCAAGCAATGAGCATACTCGCTCATCACTAATAAGAACATATTGTGGTGTTCAAAACGCATCAGCAGTCAGGCTATATACGTCTGGGATTAATTTTTAAATATGTATCCAAATAAGGGTTGAAAACTTTTCCATGATTGAGCAACTTTTTATTTTGGATTTCAGAAACTATGGATAGTTCAAAAATATCTGTTGCCAGAAGTACAAAAATTTAAACAAATAACCAAATATCAGGTGGCATTTAAAAAAAATCTAGCAGAATGAAAAAATAGATGTAAATAATACCATTACTCAATGCAACCAGTTTTTCAATTATTTCTTTAGTGTATTTGATAGAAAACATGAAAGGACATAATTAGTTTTATTGAGATACAGATATTGAGAAGCATAATTAGATGTCAAAGCGTAGATAGTTGAATTACTCAAGCATGGCTGCTTTATCAGTGGAACCTTGTGAATATTGCATACTAATTTAATTTCCATGGTGTTACTGCCAATTGAAAGAAGTCTTTACAATTTACTTGACTAAGAGCTTTTGAAGTGGGTGAGAAGAAGCATCCAGCAGCCAATTCTAGCTCACATCAGTTATAATGAGTATGCAGCTGTAGAAATTTTTGATCTATATACACTAGATGAACAAAAGTATTTGGACACCTACACATTACAACCACAGAAGGTTAGCTTGGAGGACATCTCTGCCGCATCTAGTGAACCTCCTCCAATAGCCACTAGACACAGTAGTCCCGGGCACCTGGGGCACCTCTTGGCATAACGACCAACCTGCCTACAAACAAAGCAGGTCGGCTGTGTACATATGGGATGAGATTTAGGTTTCACCAAAGAGACCTCCTTGGGCTTTGCCAGAGTGCCTATCTGAACCGGAGATCCCAAAGGATTGGTAAAGTTTGGAGCTAACCGAATCCTTTCTCTACACTGGGCCCACCCCAATCTTTGTTCAGCGTACCGAAGATCAATGCAAGTGGATATGGATGTTAAATCCTCCAGTGTAGTTGGGATCTCCCTAGTGGCCAAAGCATCTTTGATGTGATCTGCAAGGCACCTCCACAAAACAAGAATCAGGACCTTATCTGGCCACGCCAACTCGAACACTAAAGTCCGGAACTGGATAGCGAACTGGGTGGTCGGGGAAGAGCCCTGAGTTAACTCGAAGAGTTGAAGTGTGGCATCATGGGTAACCTGAGGTCCTTGAAAGACCTGATTCAGAGTGTCCAAAAAATGAGAGGCACTCCGGACCACCAGGTCCTTACGTTCCCATAGTGGAGTAGCCCACTCCAATGCCCTGTCCGTCAGTAATGACACCACAAATCCCACCTTGGCCTGTTCAGATGTTAAATATGAAGCCAGTAGCTCCAGGTGAATCAAGCACTGGTTCATGAATCCCCTGCAAGCCTTGCTATTACCTGAGAACTTATTAGGGAGCAGGAAATGTGGGAAAGATGTAACAGAAATCGCAGCAAAAACACCAGCAGCGGATACACTGACTACCTCTGCCGCTACTGTGGATAGATCCACAGCTGAAGTTGCCCGCTCTAAAGTGGACAACCTGCCCTCCAACTGCTGGATATTCCACGGGAGCTGCTGCTCATCCGCCAACACTAGTCAGACCCTGGCGCTAGTGTACTGTTAGGGTTGGCAGGAGCGCACTAAATATAAATTATGATTAAGTGCGATCACAACCCGGGGTCCACCGTGCAGAGCTGGTAAACCGAAGCTAGTGAGCAATGGCAGAGCGAGGCTGTGAGCAAGCACTTTTGTGCTTACTCTGAAACTCAGCTGTGCTAACCGCACACACAACCGGAGTCAGATGCTAAGCCAAGCAGGAGTTCCCACCCTACACTGCCTATCTAGACAATCATTGTGCTAGAAGCGTCACACGTGCACTCAGAGTGGTAGCGTATCCACTCACACACCTGAAGAGTGTACATAAATGAGAAAAAAATGAACTTTTTTGAATTTACCAAATTGATGCAAGGAAACAAAGAGTTAAAAATTTAAAGAGGTCTGAATACTATCCATACCAACTGTATACACATGGTTATGGTTGTCAGCAAACATAATTACACCCAGGCAGATTTGTCAGAAAAGCTTTAGTACACACAAATATATATATACAGTTATACACTGCTCAAAAAAATAAAGGGAACGGTTAAGCAACTTAATGTAACTCCAATTAACTCCAAGTCAAACACGCTTCTCTGAAAACAACCTGTCGAGTTATGAAGCAACACTGATTGTAAATCAATTTGTTGTTGTGCAAATGGAACAGACAACAGGTAGAAATGATAGGCAATTAGCAAGACAACCCCTAAAAAGGAGTGGTCTGCAGAGGGTGACCATAGACCATTTCTCTGTTCTCATCCTTTTTGGGTGTTGTTTTGGTCACTTTTGCATTTTGTCTATTGCTCTCACCCATGGAAGTACAGTATCATGAGATGGTGTCTACAGTGCAACTCATAGAATTACTCAGGTAGTGCAGCTCATCCAGGATGGCAAGTCAATGCAAGATGGCAAGAAGAAAAATGCAATAGCTCAACGGACAGGTGAACCGACCACAGAGCAAGAGATCACAGGATCTAATCTCCAAATTGAGGCAGGACACTCGCTAATGTCACCTAGGTCTTAAAATCATCTCCAAAATCTGACCTTTATGGGGAAAATGTGTGTAAATGGGTAAGTAACTGGCTTTGGCTAGGTTCACATTAGCATTCAGCTGAACTACGGAGAGCTGTGTACTTCCTCCATTAAGCTCTGCCTACATCTGCATGCGTCGTGCGTATCTATCTTTAATAGGACATGCGGATGCGTCGTTTTGACATGCCTGCCAAACGCACAGAAATGCAACATGATAGTAGGCAGAGACAGGCTTACACCTGTAAGGGCAGCAAGTATTGTTAGCTCTTCCTTCTTTCAAGGAGAATCAGACCTCCAGAGGCCACTAACATCCATTTGTCTACTGAAACTGTCACAAACAACACCAGGCAGCGTGATAGGAATTTGACAGAGACAAATTCAACATCGGCACTCAGTTCTCTTCACGGATGAGAGCAGGTTCACACTGATCATATGTCATATGTGACAGACGTGACAGAGTCTGGAAACACAATGGAGAATGTGATGCTGCCTCCAGTAATGGTGTTGGGAGGCATTTCTTTGGAGGTCCACATAGTCCTCCATGTGTCTTAGACAGAGGTAACCCAACTGCCTTTAGGTACCAGCATGAGATGTTCAGACCCATTGTGAGACCATATGCAGGTTTAGTGAGCTCTGGGTTCCTTCTGATGCATGACATTGCTAGGCCTCATGTGGCTGAAGTGAGTCAGCAGTTCCTGCATGATTTATTTATTTATTTTACTCATTTATATAGCGCCATTAATTCCACAGAGCTTTACAGACATTATTTTCACTGTCCCCAATGGGGCTCACAATCTAAATTCCCTATCGGTATGTCTTTGGGATAGGGGAGGAAACCGGAATACTCGGAGGAAACCCACACAAACACGGGGAGAAAATACAAACTCCTTGCATATGTTGTCCTTGGTGGGATTTGAACCCAGGAACCCAGCGCTGCAAGGCTACAGCCACCGTACCACTATGATACAGCCATTAACGCTATGGACTGGCCTGCCTATTCCCCAGACCTGAATCCAATTGACCACATCAGACACATCATGTCACATTCCATTCACAAACGCCACATTGCACTACAGACTGTTCAGGAGTCGACTGATGTTTTAATCCAGGTCTGGGAGGAGATCACTCAGGAGAACATCTGCCACCTTATCCAGAGCATGCCAAGACATTGTAGGGAGGTCATACAGGCACGTGGAGACCACAGACAGTACTGAACATCATTTTCTTGTCTTGAGGCATTTCCTCTGAAGTAGGATCAGCTTGCAATTTGATTTTCAAAATCCAGACCTCCATGAGATATTAATTTTGATTTGCATTGATCATTTTTCAGTTTTATTGTTCTCATTGCATTTCACTATGTAATGAATAAAGATTTGCAACTGGAATATTTCCTTTAGTAATATCTAGGATGTGGAATATTAATGTTCCCTTTACTTTTTTGAACAATGTATATACAGTACATCCATATCTTTGTATTGTTATGGCTCACAATTCTTAATGGGTGCTATGTGTAAAAATAATTTCATTCTAATATGTTAATGATGGATTTAATGATAGATTAAAACAATGCCTGGGTCAAATATTTAGCCAGATAAGTAACTAAAAAGTCTGCATTCTTGGGTTTGTTTACAAGTATTTCTATTTATTTTCACACTTACTTTTGAGCTCATCTTTTTTTGAACAATTTTTTTCTACAGTGAGGCCCATGAGAAATGAATTGAATAAGCTATATCCAGAGAAGGAATTTGGAAACAAAGACATTACTGTAGAACTGTAAAAACTTACTTATGCAAATAAATAAATATTTTTAACAATGCACTTCTTGTTGGGAAATTCATATTTCCACATTGAATTTAAACCCCCATAAAAAGCAGCAAAAAAGATAAAAAAAAAAGGAAAGACAGCAGAAAAAGCACTGCAAAAAGGTGATATTTAAAAAAAAAAAAAAACACAATAGTGCAGGTTTTGAAGTTGCATAAAAGTGCTTATTTTGTCAATTCATATTTCCCAATTGTCTTCAAATTGTCAGCTTGAGGCCTCGCTCCGGCTTGTGTATAAAAGAATTGGTCCAATTGTCATCCAGTAGAGTGGGACAATTTTTTCTCACTTGTCATCTGTGTGCTGTCTGTATATGCAATCCATTTTTATACTCAGCAGCTATTAATCTGTTACAGGAACATTTATAGTTTCTTATGCTTCAGAATTCTAATGCATTCATAAAAATTGGACGAAATACTGATGGTCCATATGGCATGTGATTTTTTTTCTCACACCCATCAAATTTCGAAATGAAAATGCAACATGCTGAAAATTTTTCTTCAGCCCAATTTTATCTGAAGAAAAACTCGCAGATGAACGCTTCCTCATTGAATAACGTTGGCGCTAGTGCAATGTAATTTTTTTATTGCAATACACTCGGCATAGTAGGAGCGAGGGATAAGGCTGTGTATAAAAAAAATCTGTTTGATGTTGATCCAGAAAAGTAGGACAAGTGTCATGTGAGTTTCATGCAATTACAATGTGATTTTTCTCAACTAGCTTCCATATGACATGCGTATGCAATCCGTATGCAATGCGTTTTTAATATAATTTTTTACCTACTGTAATTCTCTGTAATTTAAAGCTAGTTTTCTAACTAATAAAACAATGTTGTATACAGATATAGATAGATGAATCGTTAGATATATAGCTAGAGACAGGGAGAGAGAGAAACAGCCATCAGATATTTAATAAGCTCTGTGGTGATTATCCGGCTAGTGTTTAGGAACAAATGTAAAAAATACCGTATTTTTCGCTTCATAAGACGCACCCCCAAATTTAGTGAAGAGAAAGTGAATTTTTTTTAATGTTAAATGGGGGTCTGTCTTATAATGCCAGTCTTACAAATCATATATATGTCCCTCATCCTGGTATCTATTAAACCCCCATCATGGCACATGGCCCCCTTGTCCTGGCTCATGACCCCCCCTGTGCTGCTGGCAAACTGCCCCTTTGTGCTGGCACATTGCCCCCTTGAGCTGCTACACTGGCACATTGCCCCCCTGTGCTGCTACACTGGCACATTGCCCCCCTGTGCTGCTGGCACATTGCCTGTTGTGAATTCTCTCTCTGGCTTCCTTCTGGTGATTACTGAAGATAGAGGAGCTGGTCAGATTGAGAGTTCTCTTTCTGGGCTTCCTCTGGTGGTTACTGGAGGTAGTGGAGCTGATCTGATTGACAGAGGCTTGCCACCTGATAATGAGGAAGACGATTGGACATCTGGGGTTTCTGATTGGGATTTAAGACAGCTGACTCCCTCTATCCTTGCTGGTGATTTTTTTCCTGTGCCTCCTGAGGTCTGATGTCTCCTGCTCTTTCCCTGCATGTTCAGCTAAGTGGTTCGTTTGCTATTCTGTTTGCATTTGATCTGGTTTTGTTTATCTCTGCTTTGTGCGGGTCAGCTAGCTCTGGCTGGGGCTGTGCTGAATCACAACCCCTGCATGTGCCAGTTTGTTTTGTCCCCTTTTATATTGGTCTCTTTTTGCTTTGCTTTTAGAATATACCAGAGTGCTGATATAGTGGGGGGCGAAGTCGTGCGACTTCAGTGTTTTTGCGCATCAGACGTGTTGGACTTTTTGCAGGGTATTTTGCGTGATTGCAGACAGTGTCTTTCCTTTCCTGTCCTGGCTAGTCAGTGTGGGCCCCATCGTTTGCTCAGTCTATTTTTCTGCCTGCATTTGTGTTTTCATCTTGTCTCACCGACAATATATGTTTGGGGGCTATCTACTCCTTTGGGGTCTGCTCCGGGGCAGTTTAGATTTCCCCTTTCTTGCTTTAGGCTTAGTTAGCTCTCCGACTGTGCCAAGGCATCTAGGATCATCGTAGGTACGCTCCACGGCTACTGATAGGTGTGTGGACAGGATCAGGGGTCTGCATCCGCTTAGTTACCAACCTCTCTGGTTTTCTATGGCTTAGCTTCTCATAACAGAATCACCAGCCCAACTGTAGACTCTAGGGTACTCTAAAGAAGAAGGAAAGAATTTAAAAAAAAAGTGTCAGAATTTTTTTTTCATATACTTTTTCCTCTTTCTTTTTCTGGGGCTGTAGGAGGATATTTTTTGTTTAAATGGAGACTAAGCAATTGTCTGATCATGTTGAGCAGCTCGCTGCTGAAGTGTGGGGAATTTCTGCCTATCTCGCTCAATCATCTGCTGTTGAACAAAAATCCCTACTCCTGATGTGTTTTCTGGGGATCGGTCTAAATTTTTGAATTTTAAGAATAATTGTAAATTATTTTTTGCTTTGAAACCTAACTCATCGGGGAGCTCTGTGCAGCAGGTTAAAATTGTCATCTCCCTGCTACACGGCGATCCCCAGGATTGTGCCTTTTCTTTGACACCCGGAGATCCTATTCTGGCTAATGTGGATGCGTTTTTTCAAGCCTAGGGGTTGTTGTATAATGAACCTAATGCTATTGATCAAGCTGAGAAAACCTTATTGGCATTGAACCAGGGTCAGAATTCTGCTGAGTTATATTGGCAAAAATTCCGAAAGTGGATGGTCCTTACTAAATGGAATGACGATGCCCTTGCAGCTCTCTTTCAGAAGGGTTTTGTCATGTCGGACGCTGTTCACACCACAGCATCCGGCAGGCAGAGGTAGTTCCACCTCCAGCCACTATAGCCTCAGTGGCGCCGGCCTGATCTTCAGGCTCTCGGGGGTTAATCCTGCTGGAGACCAGGTTGGATGGTTAGTCACGCCCACGGTCTTTAAATAGTCATGCTGGCCTATGGGCGTCGCCGATTATAGCTTGTGTTTCATACCAAGTGGTTCCGGTCTGGAGTGGAGGTGTTCAAGAGAGAGAGATTCATATCTGGTGTCGTATGATCCGTCGTTATCCTTTCTCCTTCCCATATTTGTGTTTAGTTGTGCCCTGTTCACATTACTGTTTATTCCTGTGTGTGTGCGGCGCAGTGCAGTTTAAGTTCTCCCTGTCTGTCATTATTTGTGTGGGAGCTTTGGTGGTGACTTCTCACTGGGTGGAGGGTGGAGGGTTAAGTGCAGGGCTGAGCAGGAGATAAGGAAAGGTCGGAGGCTCAGGCATTTGCACCTTCAGCAAAAACCCTGGGTTGAGGGTCAGACAGGGTTTCCCCTAGTAAAGGGACACCACAGGGGCCCCGGGTCTTTCAGCCTTAGTTGAACTAAGCCCCCGTGACATTATAATCGGCCCACATTTTTTCAGGAGTCCATGGATCCATTAGATTCCATAACCCGCCAGTTGGCGGCGCTGTCCATACAGGTCTCCGAGTTGAATGGGGCAGTTCAGCAGCAGGGCCTGGTAGTAGCAAAGGTGCAAACGGCATCTGCAGGTATCGGTGCAGAGCCGAAGTTTCCGCTGCCAGAACGATTTTCAGGCGATCGCAGCAAATTTGTCGTATTTCGGGAGGCCTGCAAATTATACTTCCGCATGCGGCCAATATCCTCAGGTAATGAGGCCCAGCGAGTAGGGCTGGTGTTGTCATTACTGAGTGGTGACCCCCAAGCATGGGCATTTTCCTTACCACCTGACTCTGCTACATTTCATTCGGTCGATAATGTTTTTTCTGCCCTCGGGCTCATTTACGATGACCCTGACCGACTGGCTCTAGCGGAATCTAAAATCCGCGCCCTCCGCCAGGGGGAGCGCTTGGCAGAAGACTATTGTTCGGAATTTCGCCGCTGGGCTGTAGACACACAGTGGAATGACCCAGCACTGCGGAGCCAGTTTATTCATGGGGTATCAGGGAGGGTGAAACAAGCCCTCCTGATGTATGAGACTCCGGCATCATTGGAGTCTGCCATGAGTTTGGTGATACGTATTGATCGCCGTTTTCGTCAGGGGGCACAGGAGACGCTACCTCTGGGGGAAAACAGAGGTGCAGGTGTGGTTGAAGTAGATGAGTCCCCTGAACCTATGCAGATTGCTGGCGTGGCACAGGTTCGGCCTCGCGCTCCGGGAGTCCGGAAGTCCGGAGCATGTTTCTACTGTGGTAAAGGTGGTCATTATGTTAACGTTTGCCCGGTACTACCTAAGAGGGTCACACCGGCGGAAAACTGTTAAGCTCAGAGGGTATGGAGGAGACCCAACTGAGCGTATGCATATCCTCCATGATGGTATCTCAATGTATGCTCCCTGCCAAGGTTATTGTCGCCGGCAGAGAGCTACCTATATCAGTGTTTGTGGATAGCGGTTCCGCCACCAATCTCATAGATGAGGAGTTTGCACACACCGCCGGGTTTAAGATTGAAAAACTTCCTCACCCCATACAGGTGGTGACCATTAATGCTGTTCCCCTCCCTCAAGGGGAGATTACTGAGTTTGTGGCAGAGGTGAAACTCCACATTGGGGTCCTACATTCTGAGTCGGTTACATGTAGGGTCCTCCGTAATCTCCCAGCTCAAATGGTCCTGGGTTTTCCATGGCTGTCCAGGCACAACCCGGTAATTGATTGGAAAACTCAGGACATAGTACAATGGAGTGGTTTCTGCCAAGACAATTGCTTGGCCACATGTGTGTCCGCCGTGACGCCCAGCCTGCCGGAGGCTTTGCAGGATTTCGCGGATGTTTTCTCTGAGAAGGGTTGCTCAGAACTGCCTCCACATAGAGCCTATGACTGTGCTATTAGGCTAAAACCCGGGGCCAAATTACCTAAGGCCAGGATGTTTAATATTTCTGGTCCTGAGAGACAAGCTCTGAAAGACTACATCGCGGAGAGTCTGAGCAAAGGTCACATCCGGCCTTCGTCCTCGCCTGTAGCCGCGGGGTTTTTCTTCATTAAGAAGAAAGATGGGGGGTTACGCCCGTGTCTGGATTTCCGAGAGTTAAACCAGATTACTATCCGTGATCCCTACCCAATGCCGTTGATCCCGGATTTGTTCAACCAGGTAGCGGGGGCAAAATGGTTTTCCAAGCTGGACCTCAGGGGGGCGTATAACCTCATAAGGGTCCGTCAGGGGGATGAGTGGAAGACGGCGTTTAACACTCCTGAGGGTCATTTTGAGAGTCTGGTTATGCCGTTTGGGTTGACCACCGCGCCTGCCGTTTTCCAACATTTTATTAATGATGTCTTTGCTCATGTCCTGGGGAGATTTGTGATTGTATACCTGGATGATATCCTCATTTATTCTAGCGATCGGGACACTCATTTGCAGCATGTTAGGCAGGTGTTACAGTTGCTCCGGGAGAACCAGCTCTATGCTAAGCTGGAAAAATGTTTATTTTTTGTCCAGGAGTTGCCCTTTTTGGGATATATTGTGTCCGCAGCTGGTTTTAAAATGGACACCGCTAAGGTGCAAGCGGTGTTGCAATGGGAGAGGCCGGAGAGTCTGAAAGCACTCCAGCGGTTCCTGGGGTTTGCGAATTATTATAGGAAATTTATAAAACACTTTTCGACTGTCGCCAAACCGCTCACGGACATGACAAAAAAGGGTGCCGATCTGGCGAACTGGCCTGAGGTGGCTATACGTGCATTTGAGCGTCTGAAGAATAGTTTTGCTTCAGCCCCCATTCTGGTGCAGCCAGACGTGTCTAAACCTTTTGTGGTAGAGGTTGATGCGTCGGAGGTGGGAGTGGGGGCAGTACTGTCTCAAGGCTCGTCCTTGAGCGAGATGCATCCATGCGCCTACTTCTCCAAGAAGTTGTCGCCGGCCGAACGGAATTATGATATCGGCAACAGGGAGTTGTTGGCCATCAAACTGGCTTTTGAGGAATGGCGACACTTCTTGGAGGGGGCGGCTCACCAGGTCACAGTTATCACCGACCATAAGAATCTGCTCTACCTGGAGTCGGCCAAGCGTCTGTCTCCTAGGCAGGCTCGCTGGGCATTGTTTTTTACTCGTTTCAATTTTCTTGTGACGTACCGTCCCGGGGCTAAAAACACCAAGGCGGATGCTTTGTCTAGGTGTTTTCCGGGGGGAGAACCTCGGGAAGAGCCGGTACCCATCCTCCAGAAAGGGGTAGTGGTCTCGGCTCTCACGACTGAGGTAGAGGCGGAGATTGCCGAGGCCCAAGAGGAGGTACCACCAGGACTTCCCGCCAACAAATCATTTGTACCCCTGCATCTTCGGCCTAAGGTGTTGAAGGAACACCACGATTCGGTACTGGCTGGTCACCCAGGGGTGAAGGGCACCTTAGAGCTGGTATCGCGTCGTTTCTGGTGGCCCAAAATCCGGCAGGACGTGGTCTCGTACGTGGCAGCTTGCATCACGTGCGCTAGGGCTAAGTCACCCCGAACCCGTCCTGCTGGCACGCTACAGCCTCTGGGGGTACCCAATAGGCCATGGACAGAAATCTCCATGGATTTTATCACTGACTTGCCAGCCTCGGCAGGGAACACGGTCATCCTGGTGGTGGTTGACCGTTTTTCAAAGATGGCGCATTTTGTGGCGTTGTCCTCTTTGCCCAATGCTAAGACGTTGGCTCAGGTATTTGTGAAGGAGGTGGTCAGACTCCACGGAGTACCGTCTGACATAGTATCTGATAGGGGTACGCAATTTGTGGCGAGGTTTTGGAAAGCTTTTTGCTCAAGGTTGGGGATCAAGTTGTCACATTCATCGGCGTTTCATCCAC
This sequence comes from Dendrobates tinctorius, assembly GCF_039654945.1. NCBI lineage: Eukaryota > Metazoa > Chordata > Amphibia > Anura > Dendrobatidae > Dendrobates > Dendrobates tinctorius. The sequence goes on from NW_027361783.1 coordinate 21,930,014, forward strand.
AGTCTAATGGACAAACTGAGCGCATGAACCAAAATCTTGAACAGTATTTACGATGCTTTGTGTCCGACAACCAGGAGGAGTGGTCTACTTTCCTTCCTCTGGCCGAATTCGCATTAAATAATCACCGCCAAGAGTCATCAGGAGAGTCTCCATTCTTTTGTGTGTACGGTCAACATCCTCAGTTTTGTACCTTACGTCAGGGTGACTCCGGGGGTGTCCCGGAGGAGGATCAGCTAGGAGCCCAATTGTCATCAGTCTGGAGGCGGGTGAAACAGCGTTTGTTGAGCATGAGTGCCAGGTACAAACGGGTGGCTGACAGTAGACGCGTGCCAGGTCCGGACCTGTGTGTGGGTGAATGGGTGTGGTTAGCTACGAAGAACATAAAACTCAAAATCCCTTCTTTAAAACTGGGTCCAAGGTTTATTGGGCCTTTTAGGATTTCTGCCATCATTAACCCAGTGGCTTATCGGTTGGAACTTCCCGCAGTGTACAAGATACACAACGTGTTTCACAGGGCTTTATTGAAAAAGGTGGTAGGCTCTGTGGACACAACGCCGATGCCACCTCCAGTCATGGTGGATGGCGAGTTAGAGTTCGAGGTCGCCAAGGTAGTGGACTCTCGAGTAGTACGCCGTACTCTTCAGTATTTGGTGCACTGGCGGGGGTATGGTCCAGAGGAGAGGTCTTGGGTTCCAGCCTCAGACATACATGCGGATCGGCTGGTCAGTTCTTTTCACCGTCGTCATCCGGACAAGCCGGGTCCTATGAGTCTTGAGGGCCCTGGGGTCCCTCGTAGAAGACGGGGTACTGTCATGTCGGACGCTGTTCACACCACAGCATCCGGCAGGCAGAGGTAGTTCCACCTCCAGCCACTATAGCCTCAGTGGCGCCGGCCTGATCTTCAGGCTCTCGGGGGTTAATCCTGCTGGAGACCAGGTTGGATGGTTAGTCACGCCCACGGTCTTTAAATAGTCATGCTGGCCTATGGGCGTCGCCGATTATAGCTTGTGTTTCATACCAAGTGGTTCCGGTCTGGAGTGGAGGTGTTCAAGAGAGAGAGATTCATATCTGGTGTCGTATGATCCGTCGTTATCCTTTCTCCTTCCCATATTTGTGTTTAGTTGTGCCCTGTTCACATTACTGTTTATTCCTGTGTGTGTGCGGCGCAGTGCAGTTTAAGTTCTCCCTGTCTGTCATTATTTGTGTGGGAGCTTTGGTGGTGACTTCTCACTGGGTGGAGGGTGGAGGGTTAAGTGCAGGGCTGAGCAGGAGATAAGGAAAGGTCGGAGGCTCAGGCATTTGCACCTTCAGCAAAAACCCTGGGTTGAGGGTCAGACAGGGTTTCCCCTAGTAAAGGGACACCACAGGGGCCCCGGGTCTTTCAGCCTTAGTTGAACTAAGCCCCCGTGACAGGTTTGGCAGAAACCGTAAAAGATGTTATGGTGGGATTTCCTGCTCCCTCTGGTCTTGACGACTCTATGTCATTGGCCATTCAAATTGATCGGCGTTTACATGAACGTAAAACTACATGAGAGGCGTTGCCGCCTTTCGAACGAACTTCTGAACCCATGCAATGTGATAGGGTTTTGTCTAGGGCGTAACATCAGGAGTTTAGAAGGCGTAATAAGTTGTGTTTTTTCCGTGGGGTCGCCTCTCATACTATTGCTGTCTGCCCTAAATGAGAAAAGCGTTTTGCTCACACATTTGCGGTGGGCAGTGTACAGCCTAAGTTCCTTTTGGTGATTACCCTGATCTGCTCCTTGTCAACATTTTCCACTAAGACTTTTGTTGATTCAGGAGCAGCTTTGAATCTGATGGATTTGGACTTTGCTAAGCGTTGTGGTTTTCCCATGATACCCCCGCAGACTCCTATCCCTTTGAGGGGTATTGATGCTACTCCCTTGGCGGAGAATAAACCCCAGTTTTGGACCCAGGTGATAATGCGGGTCGCCCCGGACAACCAATAAAATTGTAAATTTTTGGTGTTACACAATTTGCATGATACTATTGTTCTGGGTTTCCCTTGGTTGCATACTCATAATCCTGTTTTAGATTGGAAATCTGTGTCTGTGGTGAGTTGGGGTTCTCAATGTGTTCTTAGTGACACTCCTGTTTTCTCCACCTTTCACCAGTCTCATGATATTCCTGACTATTTGGCTGATTTTTCTGATGTATTCAGTGAGAGTAAGTCTGCGTCTTTGACTCCTCATAGGAGTTATGACTGTGCAATTGAGTTAATGCCCGGGTGTAAATTTCCCAAGGGTCGGCTTTTCAACCCGAACATGATGCTATGCGATCTTATATCAAGGAGTCGTTGGAGAAGGGTCATATTAGACCATCCTCTTCACCTTTAGGTGCTGGGTTTTATGTGGCCAAGATAGATGGTTCATTAAGGCCATGGCCATTAAGGCCATGTATTGACTATCGTTCCCTTAACAAAATCACTGTTAAATATCAGTACCCATTACCCCTGATTTCTGATTTATTTTCCAGAGTTAAAGTGCCTGTTGGTTTACCAAGCTTGACCTCAGGGGGGCGTATAATCTTATTCGCATCAAGCACGGGGATGAATGGAAGACGGCAGTTAATACTCCGGAGGGACATTTTTAGTACCTGGTGATACCTTTTGGGCTCACTAATGCCCCTACTGTCTTCCAGTCTTTTATGAACGACATTTTCCGAGACTTTGTGGATAAGTTTTTGATCATTGATCTGGATGATATTTTGATCTTTTACAGTGATTGGGATTCTCATGTGGAACATGTCCGGACTGTGTTCCAGATTTTGAGGGAAAATTCTCTGTATGCTAAGGGATCGAAGTGCCTCTTTGGTGTACAGAGGATTTCATTTTTGGGATTCTTTTTGTCCCTGTCGGCTATTAAAATGGACCCGGCCAAGATATAGGCCATTTATGATTGGGTTCAGCCCACTTCTTTGAAGGCTCTCCAGAATTTTTTTGAGTTTTGCTAATTTCTACCGTAAATTTATAAGTAATTTTTCTGATATAGTTAAACCATTGAATGATTTGACCAAAAAGGGCGCTGATGTGGTGAATTGATCTTCAGAGGCTGTTTCGGCATTTCAGTAGCTTAAGCGGAGATTCATTTCTGCTCCGGTTCTACGGCAACCTGATGCCTCAATCCCATTTCAGGTGGAGGTAGATGCTTCTGAGTTTGGTGCAGGAGCCATTTTGTCCCAAAGAGATCTGGTGACTTCTAAGATGAAACCCTGTGCCTTCTTTTCTCGAAAATTCTCCCCATCTCAACGTAACTATGACATGGGGAATCGGGAATTTTTGGCCATGAAATGGTCATTTGAAGAGTGGAGACATTGGTTGGAGGGAGCTAGACATCAAGTTGTGGTCCTCACCGACCACAAGAATTTGATTTATCTTGAATCAGCCAAATGCTTGAATCCTAGGCAGGTTAGGTGGGCCTTGTTTTTCACGCGTTTTAATTTTGTGGTCTCTTTTCTTCCGGGCACTAAGAATGTTAAGGCGGACGCCCTTTCTAGGAGTTTCTTTGCGGATTCTCTTGTTGTGACTGAGCCTACTACCATTCTAAATGAGGGTGTAGTTCTTTCCGCCAGACGTGCCCTGGAGGAATTTCAGGAGGACAACCTGAACGTTGCCCTATGGGAAAATTGTATGTCCCTGATCAGTGGAAGAAAAGAGTAATGTCTGAAATTCTTTGCTCCGCGTTGGCTGGTCATCCAGGTATTTTTGGTAGCAGAGATTTGGTGAGTTGGTCTTTTTGGTGACCTGCCTTATCTCGTGATGTCAGGAATTTTGTGCAGTCTTGTGGGACTTGTTCTCAGTCCAAGCCCTGTTCTCGTTCTAGTGGGTTGTTGATGCCCCTGCCAGTGCCCAGGAGGCCATGGACTCATATCTCAATGGATTTTATTTCTGATCTTCCTGTCTCTCAGAGAATGACTGTTATCTGGGTTATCTGTGATAGATTTTCTAAGATGGTCCTGTCATGGTTAGGACATGGATAATGTCCTGTTCTCAGAGGGTTAACTTTTGCCGACCTCTCTTTGGATCTGGGAGGGGTATTTATACTCACTCCAAACTAGCATTCTCTGTCAGTTATACTGCTGTTCTGGTGTGTCTGACCCCTGGTGTGCGTGTACTCTGCGTTGTTTGTTTTGCTTCCCATGTATGACCCGGCTTGTTCCTTCACTCTGTACTCCATCTCTCGTTTTTGTACTATTGTCTTTTCTGGTTCTGACCTCCTGGCTTGGCTATCGTTACTCCATTACAGTTTACCCCTATTGTACCGTCTAATGCCCATTCTGGTTTTCTGATCTATTGCTACGTCCTGACTATCCATTCTGTCTAATCCTTTGGTAGTGTATTGCTATCTCGTGCTTTGACCTTGACTTGACCTGGTTTCTGTCTCTGTCTATGTCCATTGGTAACATTGTCCTGTAGTTACCTTTCTAGGAGTTTCCCTGCAGCTCCTAGCTCTGTGGAGCTTAGGCCACGCCCCCAGCAGTCACGTGCTTCAGGTCCTGGAGTATGCATTGTCACCACTGCTGCCCACTCCGCAGGTATCTTTGTGCACAGTCTTTGTACTCAGGACACGCGCACTGGCTCAGTGAGCAAGTGCAGTGCGATGTTCCTGACAGGTCCATCTTGTACCACTCCCAAAGTTGCCATCTTCTTCTGAGTTGGTGCCCTTATTTTTACAACAGGTGGTTCGGTTGCAAGGAATTCCTGAGAACATTGTGTCGAACAGAGGAGTCCAGTTTGTTTCCGGATTTAGGAGAGCTTTTTGTTCCAAACTGGGAATTCAGTTATCTTTCTCCTCTGCATCTCATCCAGGATCAGATGGGGGGGCCATGTGGGTGCCAGCAGCACCGGGGGGCATATCCATGATTAGATGGGGGGCCATGTACGTGCCAGCATTACAGGGGGGCAGATCCAGGATGGGATGGAGGGGGCCATGTGCATGACAGCAGCAAAGTGGGGCATATCCAGGATGGGAGGCGGGGAGAGTGCAGGCACAACCCCCATCCGTGGACGTCGGGCACTCAGACCATCCTCATGGAGTCGGTTTCTAACCGATAGTGCAGACACATGCACATTTGTGGCCTGCTGGAGGTCATTTTGCAGGACTCTGGCAGTGCTCCTCCTGTTCCTCCTTGCACAAAGGCTGAGGTAGCGGTCCTGCTGCTGGTTTGTTGCCCTCCTACGGCCCCCTCCATGTCTCCTGGTGTACTGGCCTGTCTCCTGGTAGTGCTTCTAGCCTCTGGACACTACGCTCTGACACAGCAAACCTTCTTGTCACAGCTCACATTGATGTGCCATACTGGATGAGCTGCACTACCTGATCCACTTGTGCGGGTTGTAGAGTCTGTCTCATGCTACTACGAGTGTGAAAGCACAATCAACATTTAAAAGTGACAAAACATCAGCCAGAAAGCATTGGAACTGAAAGGTGGTCTGTGGTCCCCGCCTGCAGAACCACTCCTTTATTGAGGGTGTCTTGATAATTGCCAATAATTTTCATCTGTTGTCTATTCCATTTGCACAACAGCATGTGAAACTGATTGTCAATCAGTGTTGCTTCCTAAGTGGACAGTTTGATTTCACAGAAGTTTGATTTACTTGGAGTTATATTCTGCTGTTTAAGTGTTCCCTTTATTTTTTTGAGCAGCGTATTATACACAAGTAATTTAGTGTTTAACATAAATTTTTGGTCTTTTTTCTTTTAACAATTTTGTGAGCTTGTGTGTAAAACTAGACAACTACATAATTGCCAATTGGCTAATTCTGTACATATTATCTTTGATTTTTAATAAAATGTTGGCAATCTAAGGCTTTTTCTTGAAATGATGATTATCCCCAAATTCATCATTTACTCCTTTTGTTTTCTTTACAGGAAATAACTGATGACTTTAGTTACCAGAGGCAAAAGTGGTTCAGAATCACCTGGCAACAAAATGATAAGCCAGGGGGGTGCCTGCTAATAGCAAATACGTTCCTCTAATGGCATTCTTCTTTGAACTTTTGCTTTGACAGCTAGAAATGACGCACTTGTATATTATTTTATTTCAGTCCAATACCTGTCAAGCATTTAAAGTAATAAAGGTCACTTTACCAAAGGCAACTTCCCCTACTCTCTACAAATCACTGGCTTTATCCAATGTAAATGCATGAAAATTTAAAAAGGTTCCAATATTCACATTTCCATAGCAACCACAGTCCGTTCATTTATGAACACTTTGAGGAATAAACACAACACATCTCATGACATGGCTGCCTTTAGTTCAGTGTGATGTACAGCACTGTTACTTTAAAGTTTTCATGTCTTCAAAAGGCTAGAAAGAAGAACTCCACATAAATGCATCTAGAAGAAACTTTTCTCCAACTAGCCAATCTTCTGTTACCTATAGAGATGTAGAATATACAAATACCAATATTCTGGCTGCATAGTATCAGCAATGCCATTGAATGCTGGTGCAGTGTTATATAAACATGAGGAAATAACAGCTGATCAGTGGGGGGAGCGGGGGAATTCGGACCTCCACAGAACTGATTTTGATGACCTATCCTGTGGTAATCAATATACTGTTACCAAATAACCCCTAAAATGCACCTTTGTGTTCATTCTCAGTATCAATAGAAGATTAATATCCCTTATTATTTGTTCAGCTTTGCTTATATAGCACCAACATAGTAAATACAGTGAGGCTCACAATCTAAATTCCCTAACAGTATGTCTTTGGAGTGTGGGAGGCAATCTAGGGTCCCGGAGGAAACCAATGCAAACATGGGGAGAACATACAAGCTCCTTCCAAATGATGTCATTGGCTGGATTTGAAAGCAGGACCCCAATGCGGCAAGGTTACAGTGCTAACCACTGATTCTCCGTGCTACCCCTTGTACTGTGATCACAAGTGCAGTTGGGATTTCTGCATTAAATTCTCCAAAATTAATCTCCTCTGACATGTGAGTTATGGCTTTCACATGCAAACTGGAGCTGACTAGAACTGTAACTCAGAGCAGAGGTGGCTATGGTCAGAGAGTCCGGGGCACTGCACATAAAGGGACCATCTTTGAGATACTTGAGATCTGAGCATTAGAATTAAAACTTCTCTTTCTCTGGTTTCTGATAAACAATGTTGAAGTTCCTAAAGGAGAAAAATGTGGCACTATGGAAGGTAGTGAGACATATTCAATTGAGTGGGTGAGTATCTATAGGAATTTGCTCACCTGATACGGTTGTGCAAACGGAGGCACAACTCCCGCTTGAAGTACGGATGTATTTCCAAGAGACTGCTTCTGGCCTGGTGGGGAGGGTTTGGACCCTGAAACTTGAGTATCCTGCAGATTAGATGCCAGACAGGACAACCAGGGAATGGCACTGTCTTTGCCACTGAGAGAAATCAAGGTGCAGAAATTTTCGGTTGCTTGTAGGTAAAAAAAAATTTATTCGTACTGATAAAAACTACAGTTGTGGCCAAAAGTATTGACACCCCTGCAATTCTGTCAGATAATACTCAGTTTCTTCCAGAAAAAGACTGCAAACACAAATTCTTTGGTATTATTATCTTCATTTAATTTGTCTTAAATGAAAAAACACAAAAAAAATTGTCCTAAAGCCAAATTGGATATAATTCCACACCAAACATAAAAAAGAGGGTGGACAAAAGTATTGGCACTGTTCGAAAAATCATGTGATGCTTCTCTAATTTGTGCAATTAACAGCACCTGTAACTTACCTGTGGCACCTAACAGGTGTTGGCAATAACTAAATCACACTTGCAGCTAGTTGACATGGATTAAAGTTGACTCAACCTCTGTCCTGTGTCATTGTGTGTACCACATTGAGCATGGAGAAAAGAAAGAAGACCAAAGAACTGTCTGAGGACTTGAGAAACCAAATTGTGAGGAAGCATGAGCAATCTCAAGGCTACAAGTCCATCTCCAAAGACCTAAATGTTCCTGTGTCTACCGTGCGCAGTGTCATCAAGAAGTTTAAAGCCCATGGCACTGTGGCTAACCTTCATAGATGTGGACGGAAAAGAAAAATTGACAAGAGATTTCAACGCAGCACTCAAAAAGGTGATTATGAAATTGCATGAGTTAAAAGCACATCCTGGTACACCCTCCCTGTAGATCTCACATTTTATGAGGGACCACAGGTTCTCTATGGGGTTCAGATCAGGTGAACAAGGGGGCCATGTCATTATTTTTCTTCTTTTAGACCTTTACTGGCCAGCCACGCTGTGGAGTATTTGGATGCATGTGATGGAGCATTGTCCTGCATGAAAATCATGTTTTCCTTGAATGATACCGACTTCTTCCTGTACCACTGCTTGAAGAAGGTGTCTTCCAGAAACAGGCAGTAGGTCTGGGAGTTGAGCTTCACTCCATCCTCAACCCGAAAAGGTCCCACAAGTTCATCTTTGATGATACCAGCCCATACCAGTACCCTACCTCCACCTTGCTGGCGCCTGAGTCAGAGTGGAGCTCTCTGACCTTCACTGATCCAGCCTCAGGCCCATCCATTTGGCCCATCAAGACTCACTCTCATTTCATCAGTCCATAAAACCTTAGAAAAATCAGTCTTAAGATATTTCTTGGCCCAGTCTTGATGTTTTATCTTATGTTTCTTGTTCAAAGGTGGTCATTTTTCAGCCTTCCTTACCTTGGCTATGTCCCTGAGAGAGGCACACCTTGTGCTTTTTGATACTCCAGTAACTTTGCAGCTCTGAAATATGGCACAACTGGTGGCAAAGGGCATCTTGGCAGCTTGACGCTTGATATTCCTCAATTTATGGGCAGTTATTTTGCGCCTTTTTGTATCAACACGCTTCTTGCGACCCTGTTGGCTATTTGCCATGAAACGTTTGATTGTTCGGTGATCACTCTTCAAAAGTCTGGAAATTTCAAGACTGCTGCATCCCTCTGCAAGACATCTCACAATTTTTCACTTTTCAGAGTCCGTCAAATCTTTCTTCTGACCCATTTTGCCAAAGGAAAGGAAGTTGCCTAATAATTAAGCACACCTTATATAGTCTGTTGATATCATTAGACCACACCCCTCCTCATTACAGAGATGAAAATCACCTGATTTACATAATTGGCAGTTGGCTTTCAAGCCTATGCAGCTTGCAGTAGGACAACATGTAAAAAGGATCATGTGATCAAAATACTCATTTGCCTAATAATTCTGCACACAGTGTAGAGTACAACAATTTACATCAGAATTCTAGTGTAAAACTGCTTTGTAATGTAGACAAAGCTTAGAAGGGAAGATGTAGCTGAGTACAGATAGCAAATTCATCATAATTTAAGCCACAAAGATAGCATAAATTGCGACAGATACATACTCAAGTCAATGACTTTTCTCATGCTTAGGCACATGACGGTTGAAACATGCATCAAATTCATCAAAAAGACCTAAATGCCAACCTTGATAAATTGGTGCCTATTAGCAATTTACGTGACTCTGATCCATCAGCCTGTAGTCCCTGGCTGCTAGATGAGAGGATGGTTGAATCTCTTACATTCCAGAATCCCTAGTCACAGCTTTTGATTAGCCGAATTGGCATGACAGCGTACCGCCAATATGGGTTTTTCTTACCTGGAACCTGCCATTATGCACCACCCATACTGGTAGCTATGCAAATACCTTCTATAAAATTAACAACACCGCACATTATATTCTTTGGATAATTATGGCCACAGTGGCCAGTTTATTAACAAACAAGACATAAACATTGTTTAACAATAAATATTAAATATGCCATATTTAATGACATGAAGGGGAGGGTTCTTGGAGCCCATACAAGATCTGGCTTAATATTTGGCAAAATGTCCAACGAGAACTTCAACCGCCACGTTACCCTCAGCTGTACACCACCAGCTCGAGGGCACCATAAATCCCGTTCCAGGAAGGCCAACCACCAAACAGCTCCTGGGGTAAAACCCCGTCCAGAGCCCGTAACCAAACGCCAGATCACCCACACAATTTAACTGTCCGGAATTTTACCTACAATTCCTTTTTCCGCTGCTACAGCGTCAACTCCAAGAACCCCACCCCCCGCCAATCTTGCCACTGTGACGAAGCAACTTCCATACTAAAAATTTACCAAGACCATGTTGTCCAGGCACCCCACTGCAATCCAACTTAACTCCCCGCCCCAACAACAAAAGGGGGGGAGGGATTTGAGAATGAGGAAAAGGGGAGGGTGGGTGGGTCTGCTCCCGGTGTCTTCCTGTGCCAGAGTGCGGTTTTCCCGCATTTTTCCCCCTTTTATCCATATCAACTCCTCCCCACACTCCTCCCCTATCCTGCCTCCACCAATCCACACCAAGTCCACCCTGTCCAAAACACAATTTAACTGTCCAGAATTTTACCTACAATTCCTATTTCCGCTGCATCAGCGCCAACTCCAAGAACCCCACCCCCGCCACACACGAACAGCCCTGACCACCTCAGGCTCGTGAGTGCCCCAACACTGCAACCGCTCTCTCAACTCCTTCTTGTATCGCAAGTGCCCACAAATCAATTCCTATCTCATTCAAATGAACAACATTGTCCCTCCAAAAATTCCCAACCCCAGCTTCCAATTCAAAATGCCGCACACTAATACCCCCGTTCCAAGAAACAAAACTCGACACAGCCCTATTTAACTTCACCCTAGCCCTATTAATTCCTTTCATGGATCAAGCCTCTCTCCATTTTAGCCTGGTGACAATATCCGACCATACAGTCACGACCCCGGGAAAAGACGTCCACAACCTAAGGAAGTCGAATTGAATATCACTGATCAACTCCCTGACAGGTTTAATGCCCAAATCGTTCCATCCTAAATGCACCACCAAAATGTCGGGCGCTTTATCCAGACGGGCAAATCTGGAAAACTCAGATAACGCCCTGCTCCATACCATCCCTCGAAAACCCAACCATCGAACAACAACGAGGTCCCTGTTAAAACCCAGTTTCCTACCATCCGGCCTCGCGTCCGCCCGAAGCGCCCCCAATAAACAAACGAGTGTCCAAAAATCCAAGCCAAGTAGGGATGACGACCTGAAATACATAGCCACAACAAGAACTGTTAATTCTCCGCATATTGGCCACACCACTTCAATTAATGACGCACATATGTTCGATAGTGGCTTGAATTCCAGCGGCCAATACGCTTGATCACGTCTGCCCCCATGCCTAGACTGTCAGTCTCATATGCTGCCCCAATCCTAAAAGAATGGGACCCATACATGTTTGGTGGAAGGCCCAACTCCCCCAAACCCCTTTTCAGCAACGCAATGAACTGGAAACAGGACAAAAATGCCCCGCCCTCTTGGCACAACAATGGGCCTACCCGGCCTGGCCACAAACGCCAATACGACTCCAGACACCTTTTTGTGCACATCAAAGCCCCGTCCACGCTCCCCAACACCACCTGCCTACCTCTTCCTAGCTGATCTGTTGTCGAACGCCGAATCCAAAACACAACGCCTCCCGCCCCGAATTCCACGTCCTCAGCCAACAGACCGCCAGCCCTGCCCCTACTGTGAGACACTAATTCGCCTATACGCATAGCCCCAAAGAACGCTAAAGAAAAAGCTAACTTGAACAATGCTGCCTCAAAATTAGAACCACAAATCGTCTTTAGGACTCTCCCTAACCGTTCCAATACACTAAAAGTTATCGGTCTACGCCTGTCAACACTTTGGTTACCCTTCCGAAAACCTTCTAGAGCCTGATTTACGAGGAAATCTTTCGTCACATCAACCGAACCCTCCATCTTAAAACCGAAAGACAGACCAGCAATAAATTTGTTAACCTTTGAAACAGACCAACCCAATTCCGCTGCCCTGCCGACCAAAAACATAACCCCCAATGTCTTATCATCCACAGATGACAGCCATCCCCAATGGGATATCCAACTCTGCCATATTTGCCATGATGCATCATATGACGCTCAAGTCTGTCTCGAAACCGACTCATGAATCAACCTTCCTGCTCTTCCATAACGATTCGCCACAAGTGAGAAGGGCATTCCGCTCCGGAGGTCTCTGCACCTGGTGCCAGCTCCCGGAAACGCTCCCATTGTAAACGAGACAAAGCATCCGCTATAGAGTTTTGGACACCTGGGACATGCACCGCCAAAATCCACGCATTCAATTCAAGGCACCGTAAAGCAAGTTCTCTCACTAGCTTAATCACTGGGGGGGGATGAAGCAGACAAAGTGTTGATCACTGACACCACACTCATATTGTCGCAGTGAAACCTAACCCTGCGGTTCTTGAACATGTCACCCCAAATCAAAACTGCCACAACAAAGGGGAACAATTCCAACAAAGCCAAATTTTTTGTGAGACCTCTCTGACGCCACCACTCCGGCCAACTCCCAACACTGCAACACCCCCTACAATAAGCTCCGTAACCAACACCGCCTGCTGCATTGGTATACATTTTGCAATTGAAATCATTCAATATCTCCTGTTGTATCAGAGATTTACCATTGTAAGTCTCCAAAAAATGCTGCCAAACCGCCAGATCTTCCAGTGTTCCTTATTCAAACGAATAAAGTGGTGCACCAACCGTGTGCCCGCTGTCGTGACAGATAATCTATGGCAGAAAATTCGGCCCATGGGCATGATCCTACAGGCAAAATTCAACCTTCCTAGCAGCGCCTGCAATTCTTTCAATGTCACCTTTCTCAGTCTCCCAACTCGCTGTACTTCCAGCCTTAGCGACAACAATTTGTCCTCCGGTAACCGACACTCCATTTTCTCTGAGTCAATCAGTATACCCAAAAAACTTAAGACCGTGCAAGGGCCTTCGGTCTTATCTCTCGCCAACGGTACTCCAAAAAGCTCTGCCACCCATTCCTTCAAGGCCAGCATATTCCGACATAGAGCTGAATCTGGTGGGCCTATAAACAAAAAATCATCCAAATAATGAATCACGGACGGAACACCGGCAACATCCCTAACCACCCATTCCAAAAAAGTACTGAACGTCTCAAACAGTGAACATGAAATTGCACAACCCATCAGCAAACATCTATCCAAATAGTAACCTCCATTCCAAAAACATCTCAACAAGGGAATGCTATCCGGGTGTACCGGTAGTAACCTGAAGGCCTACTCAATGTCGTTTTTTGCCAACAAGGCCCCCGCGCCATACCTGCGAACCCATTGCACAGCCGTATCAAAAGAGGTATAAACTACTGAACACAACTCTTGATCAATACTATCATTGATCGACAACCCCTTTGGATAAGATAGATGTTGAATCAACCTGAATTTATTCAGTTCCTTCATTGGAACCACCCCCAATGGGGAAACAATCATCCCTTCTACTGGGACCAACGTAAACGGACCTGCCATTCTACCCAATTCAACCTCTTTCATTATTTTGGCACTCACCACCTCTGAATGCAAGTCAGCCGACCTCAAATTCTTAACCGAAAAGGGGACCGTGTGGCTGGGAGGAGGGATTCTAAAACCATCCGCAAAACCATTCCATATCACCCCAGCCTTCTCTTGATCAGGGTACCTACTTAGAAAGGGGGCCATCCTTTGAAGCCTCACCGGTGTCTCCCCCTTGGCCAGCCGCCACTGCTGGCTTACCCTTCGCTTTCCTAAAACATTTCGATGCTCCATGTGAGCTACCATTGCAATGGGAGCAAACATGCTTGAACTTGCATGTACTGCCATACTTGCACTGACCTTCGTTGAACTGCCAGCATGTTCCTGACTTTTCTCTCTCCCCCAACACCCCTTGACTACCACTTCCGTGTCCTCCCTGCTGGTTGCCACTACCTCCACCGCCGAGAAAGGACTGCCCATACCTAACTGGCGCCATCACCTTTAACCAAAGCCTGATGTCTTTCTGGTCCCACCGAATCTCCGGCCGCACCGCCTTCCTCTGCCTGAATTGTTCATCGTAGCGCAGCCATGCCTTACCTCCGTATGTACGATGTGCCTCCCCAATCGCATCCAAATAACAAAACAGGCCAGAACAATTGTCAGGAGACTTTTCCCCAATCACACTCACCAATATTGCAAATGCTTGCAGCCAATTAATGAATGTCTGTGGGATCAGCTGCCACCTCCGCTTTTCCTCTTCCTCCTTCTTACTACCATCCTTCTTCCCCCTATCCAAATTAAACTTTTCCAATGGAAGGAGGGAGAAAATCTCCACACACTCATCCCGCCAAATCTTCTCTTTCACCTCTTTTTTCAAGTGTGCTTCCAACGGCCCCTCAAAGCACACATACACCTCCCCTTTTGCTTGGTCATCCAATTTCACCGAATCCGCTTTCTCTTTCTCCGTCTGAACCGACACGGATGCTCCTGCCACTGGTATCTGCTCCTCTCTGACCGGCCTCAATGCCTCGCCCCCAGGTGTGGGCCAGACCCCAACCCTGAGATCCATGCGCACACTGCTGACACCCCGGACACGGACCCCACTGCCACCGGTACTTGTTCCTCCCCGACCGACCTCAATGCCTCACCTGCCGTGGCTGGCCCAGACCCCATCCCTGAGGTCCATGCCCCCGCTGGTGACACCCCTGACCCACTCATCGCCCCTCCTTCCATCCTCCTTAAAATTTGCAGCATGCTAAGCAAAATATCACGCAGGCACGGCGCCTCTGACCCAATAGTCCCCCCCATCCTTTCGACCAATCCTGACCCCCGACTCCCTTCCGCTTCATTAGCTACAGCCCTTATGGGTGACAGAGAATACATAGACTCATGCTCACCAAGCTGCACGGGTACTGCGTCCCTGCCAGCCAGATATCCCGAATCCTGCCACTCTCCAGCCCGCTGTCACTCACCGTTGGAGTCAGAATCTTCAGCGCTGCTCAGCTGCCCCAGGCCCACGCCCCTGGCCTCCTTGTCACCAGGGGGGACCAGAGCGCCCGCAGCGCACCAAACTACCGACCTAAGCCTTGATCTTGACCTCGACTGTCCATGAGACTCCAGCTGATTAGACCGGTATGTCCCCCGGCCCCTGCCAGGCAGCTCATCCTCGCTGCCCGCCGCTCCTCTGGACAGCCGCTGATTGCCAGGACCTGGCAGCAGGTCGACCCCGTGCTGCTGCCTGCCCGCCAGAGCCCTCTTCCGTGTACTCTTCATCGCTGGCCCCCCACTAGGGCCACCACAAGGGGTGCCAGCTGCGCCGATGCTCCCATGGTCCCCGCCATCATCATGGCCGGCCGCTGCCGGCCTCCTCCCACATACCGCTGCCACCTGATCCCCCCGGGAAGCCTCGCCCTTCCCGGGTGTGCCGCGGGCCTGTGCTGCCGCCCGCGGTGCTTGTGCAGGCCGCACTACCGGTGCGGCCCTCACTTCCTGTGCGGCCTGCACCGTGGCTACCCGCCACCTTCCTGCGCCTGCTGGCCGGCTAGTTGGATTCCTGCCGGTGGTTGCGCAGTGGGGGGGAGCTGCGCTGCTGCACCCGGTCTGCGCCTGCTGCGCGTGGATAACTCCGGTGACAGTCTCTCTGGGGGCCGCGTCCTCCTCCTCCCGCCTGCATTCTCCCGGGTCCCAGTGTCTCCAAGCAGAGAGGACAGCTGCTCCTGCAGCCATCCTCCTCACCTGGACCTTGCAGCATCTCGCAGCCTGCCAATCAGCACCTCCATTGACTCCATCAGCAATGTCAGCTCAGGTATGGCCTCTGCTCCCGTCCCGGTGTCTTCCTGTGCCAGAGTGCGGTTTTCCCGCACTTTTCCCCCTTTTATCCATATCCACTCCTCCCCACACTCCTCCCCTATCCTCCCTCCACCAATCCACACCGAGCCCACCCTGTCCAAAACCCTACATGTCCCAGTGCAGTCATGGGGGCCTCCACTAAGCTGCACTTATTTTCCAGCCCCCTTCTTGAATTCATCATTGCAGCATGATGAACAGTTGATGGTGTGCCAGTCCTACTCATTAAAAGCAGTGCTGGCAATTCCAGCAGATAAGAGATTTGCGGATTATCGAGCATCTTAATCAAAAGTCAAAGACTACTAACCTGGCCGCTGGACTGGGGTTCCACAAATCAATCTCTAGTGCCTATAGCTTCCACTTTTTATGTGTGCAGGAGATCCCCCACACAAATTGGCCATTTTAGAATGATGCAAAATCACAGGATGTGGGCAGTAGCACCAATGTGCAGGGAAAATTCTGGAATGACTTTATTGATTTTAGGCTTGTAGTCAGTGAGTATTGATCTGGTCATACACACACACTGTTGTAGAATTTTCATATTTGGCAAAAAGTTTCTTTATGTATTTTTGTTTAAATGTGTTGCTTGAGCAAGGCAGCCATTTTTTAGAACAAATCTTGCACAGTGATTAGTAGCTCGCTGTTGATATATTTTATCTAAGCCCAGACAAGCATTTTTTTTTATTGGTGGGTGAAGTTGCATCTAGATATACATTTCACCTGCTTAAAGCGTTGCCAGAGAAAATTAATTACTTTGTAACATTATGTAATTACATTGTAACATTGCATGTTCCCAGTAATGAATTCATGTGCCAGGTTTGAAGTACTGTACATTAAGATGCTCTTACAGGGACATGACTGACATTTATATGTCATATCCAGAGACAAGTAATTTATATATGCCCTAAGATATAAAAAGATATAAAAAGGATAAAAAGAAAATGAGGAAACTGGAAATGGCACTCATCAATTTAGCACATTGAAAAAAGGGATCACTATACCAGGATACAGATTAGCCCCTTCCCAGAGCGTGATATAATACAGTAGTACATGTATAAATTGGGCTCAGGAGCTGAGCGCACAAATCACTCTGATCAGGGCAGCTGTCAGGGCGTTACTGCCCTTACTGGCGTATGGAGCCTGGTGAACAAAAGCAAAGTGGGGGGCCCCGGACTCAGTCGGTGTCCTTCCCTCTTTCCTTCTGCTTATCAGGCCCCAGGGTTTAATACTGCATTGTGTGCCAGGAGCATCTGTGAGCTGGGAATTTTCCTGGAGCTCCACAGCCACAGTCATGAAAACAGAACGGCCGTGCAGCTCCAGGTGAGCTACTGTGACACGCTGGTGACAGCACCTACGAGCTGACATCATCGTGTAGGTGACGCATGTACGTGCGCCAGGATACCAATCCAGAAGTGGAGCAGCCGGGATTGTATTTTTTTTAATAAAGTGAATTAAATAGGTGTTTGGTGAGCAAATGATGAAGAATTGAGGCTGAGGGACAAGGGACAGCAAGTGGAGAAGCATTAGGCTATGTGCCCACGTTAGCATTTTTAAACGCTCAGAAAACCGGACTCTTTCTCAGAAACCGCACGTTTTATTTCCGCGCGATTTTTGCACAAAAAACATGCGTTTTTTTCCACGCGGTTTCTGGGAACATTAGAAATGGCTAAAAAAGTGTAGCAATGCGGAAATTGATGAGCATGCTGCATTTTTAGCTGCTAACCGTTTTATGAGCAGAAAAAAACGCATGCATTGGCACAAAAAGCCAAAAATGCATTAAATTTAATGGGAAGCTTCTTTTAAGCGTTTCTGCAGTGTCTGATCTGGCTCAAACGCTGCAAAAATGCTTACAAAAACGCAACGTGGGCACACAGCCTTAAGGGACAGGGATGGGGAACAGCAAATGTGTATTGAGGTAGGGGAGTGCAAATAAAGATGAAGTAGGGTTGGGGTATGTCGGACATAAAATTATGAATTGAGTCTTGGGAACAGGGGACAGCAAATGATGAATTGAAGGTGGGAGATAGCATATGGTGAATTGAGGGTGGGGAATAGGGGACAGCAAATGATGACTTGAGAGTAGCAGACAGAGAACAGCATATGATGCATTGAAGGTGTAGGGTGGGGAGAGCAAATGATGCAAAATCACAGGATGTGCACAGTAGCACCAATATGCAGGGAAAATTCTGGACTGACTTTATTGATTTTAGGCTTGTAGTCAGTGAGTATTGATCTGGTCACACACACACTGTTGTAAAATTTTCATATTTGACAAAAAGTTTCTCTTTATGTATTTTTGTTTAAATGTGTTGCTTGAGCAAGGCAGCCGTTTTTTAGAACAAATCTTGTGCAGTGATTAGCAGCTCGCTGTTGATATATTTTATCTAAGCCCAGACAAGCATTTTTTTTGGTGGGTAAAGTTGCATGTAGATGTACATTTCACCTGTTTAAAGCATTGCCAGAGAAAAGTAATTACTTTGTAACATTATGTAATTACATTGGAACATTGCATGTTCCCAGTAATGCATTAATGTGCCAGGTTTGAAGTACTGTGCATTAAGATGCTCTTACAGGGACATGACTGACATTTATATTTCATATCTAGAGACAAATAATTTATATATGCCCTAAGATTTAAAAAAAAATAAAAAGAAAATGAGGAAACTTAAAATGGCACTCATCGATTTAGCACATTAAAAAAAGGATCAATATTCCAAGATACCGATAAGCCCCTTCCCAGAGCGTGACGTAATACAGTGGTACATGTATAAATTGGGTTCAGGAGCTGAGCCCACAAACCACTCTGATCAGGGCAGCTATCAGGGCATTACTGCCCTTACTGGTTTATGGAGCCTGGTGAACAAAAGCAAAATTGGGGGGCCCCGGACTCAGTCGGTGTCCTTCCCTCTTTCCTTCTGCTTTTTCAGGCCCCAGGATATAATACTGCATTGTGTGCCAGGAGCATCTTTGAGCTGGGAATTTTCCTGGAGCTCCACAACCAAGAAAACACAAAGGCCATGCAGCTCCAGGTGAGCTACTGTGACACGGTGGTGACGACACCTACAAGCTGACATCATCGTGTAGGTGTCACGTTGCCATCAGACTCGGGGCCTGCTGTCCCGGCCTCGGCCACTAGGAGGCGCCGGATGGTCATGTCGCCATCAGACTCGGGGCCTGCTGTCCCTGCCACGGCCACTAGGAGGCGCTGGACTGTCAAATCGCCATCAGACTTGGGGCCTGCTGTCCTGGCCTCGGCCACTAGGAGGCGCCAGAATGTCACGTCGCCGTCAGACTCGGGGCCTGCTGTTCCTGCCTTGGCTACTGGGAGGCACCGTGGTTCGCCCCCGAGTGATGGCGGTGACAGAGAAGGGGCTCCTGCGCAGGCATCTGATGGATGCAGGCTCCGCTCCTCTGTCAATCATGAAGGGGTTGGTGCATCACCATCTGGCCTGGTCCTGGGGGCAGTCCTGATGACATCATCAGTCCGGGAGCCTGTGAGGGATAATCTGATCCCTCAAATACCTTGGGACTGGTCTTGCAAGCCGCCGGATATATTCTTGGTTCCCCATGTGCTACTGTGTGATTTGCTATTGTTTGACTCTGAACTCAGCCTGGATTTCTGACCCCTCTACTGCCTGACGATTCTGTACCTCTGCCATTCTCCCGGTTTATGACCTTGGCCTGGATATTCGACACAGCTACTACCTGTCGTTTTTGTACCTTGCCGCCCTCCCAGTTTGTGACCTTGGCCTGGATGTTCGACTCTGCTACTGCCTGCCGTTTTTGTACCTTGCCGCTCTCCCATTTTGTGACCTTGGCCTGGACTGTCGACTCTGCCACTGCCTGCCGTTTCTGTACCTCCGCTGCTCTCCCGGTTTCTGACTACGTTTTTGGTTCCCCGCCTTCTTCCTTATTGGCGACCGTCCTGCTCTGGCGCACTGCTCCACCAGAAAGCCACCCCCTGGGCCATGCTACAATTCCAGATCCCTGTATAGGGGTTAAGGGTATCGGGGTTTCTCGGGGTGCTGTCCATACTGCAGTCCAAATCCGCGGACGGACGTCACAGTAGGTGACGCATGTGCCAGGATACCAATCCTGAAGTGGAGCTGCTGGGGATTGTATTTTTAATAAAATGAATTAAATGGGTATTTGGTGAGAAATGATGATGAATTGAGGGTGAGGGACAAGGGACAGCAAGTTGAGAAGCATTAAGGAACAGGGATGGGGAACAGCAAATGTGTATTGAGGTAGGGGAGTGCAAATAAAGATGAAGTAGGGTTGGGAGAAGTCAGACATAAAATTATGAATTGAGTGTTGGGAACAGGGGACAGCAAATGATGAATTGAAGGTGGGAGATAGCATATGGTGAATTGAGGGTGGGGAATAGGGGACAGCAAATGATGACTTGAGAGTAGCAGACAGAGAACAGCATATGATGTATTGAAGGTGTAGGGTGGGGAGAACAATTGACTAATTGAAGATGGGTTTAGAACTGCAAATGATGATGTTTTGAGATTGTAGGATGGGGAACAGTAAATGATGAAGAATTGAGGGTGGGGAAGAGCATATAATGATGAAATTGGGGGTGGGGGCAGGAAATAATATTAAATTGACAGTGGGGGAGAGCAAATGATGTATTGAGGGTGGGGAAGACAAAATGATGATGACTGTGAGACTGTGAGCCCTCGCGGGCAGGGTCCCCTCTCCTTATGTACTTGTGTGTCCCTTGTCTTACACATGTTTATTATAATTGTCTATATTTCCCCTTTTCACATGTAAAGCGCCATGGAATAAATGGAGCTATATAAATGCATAACAATAATAATAATTGAGGGTGGGTGAGAAGTTGATAATGAAAAGAGGATAGGGTGGGAGAGAGGACATAATATCATGAATTTGGGCAGAGGGGGACATGTAACTATAATAATTTGGGGGAGCAGGAGGTATAGAGTGGAGCATTGATGATGCAGGAGCATGACTGGTATTTCATTGGCTGAAAGAGGGCAGGTGGTAATTAAATGATATATTTATTGGGTGGAGAAAGGGGGTATTTATAGTTAGTGGGGCACAAATTTTATTTAGAATAATGGGTTGCATAATATCAAATTATATATTAATGGTGGATGCACGTCTGTATTTCAGCTGCAAAGTGTAGAAGTTGTGGAAAAAGTGGGGAATGTGCTCTAGAAGCGGTGCTCTAGACAACTGTGTTTTATTTTCTGCAGAGGTGAGTCCTGGCTTGAAGAAGTGGTCAGTGTATTACCTGTATACTTACACTATATACAGGGCTCCTGTGTATAATATCACCGGTGATCATTGAATTACCTGCACACTGTACACTATATACAGAGCTTCTGTGTATAGTGTCACAGGTGATCACTGTATTATCTGTACACTGACACTATGTAGAGAGCTATCATGCTATTTGGGGGTTCATCTTACCATTAGAAGGGGTATTTGGTGGGCATCAAACAATTAGGATGGCTATTTGGAGGAACTTGACACAACCATTAAAACATTTGGAGGGTTATTTGGGGTGCCATCGTACTATTTAAAGGGCCATTGTACATCTTGAAGAGTTTGTAGGGGGTCATTATACAATTTGGAAGGAGTCTGCCACTATTGTACTGTTTGTAAGGTTCTGTAGGGGTCATTATACTGTTTGGAGAGCTATTTTACGGGGGGCTTTTATACTGATTGGATGACTATTGGGGGGCATTATATTGTTTGAAAAGATAATGAGGGCCACTAGACTGAATGTGGGCCATTATACTGGCTGGCGGGTTCTGTGGGGTCAATTGTATTATGTGGATGGCTGTATGGGTGTCATCACACTATGTGGAGGGTATGGAGGGCCACTATACTGTATGGAGGGCCAATATACTGTATGGAGGGCCATAATACGGTGTGGAGAGCTGTGTTGGGCCATCATACTGTGTTGGGGTCACTGTGGGCGTACCTTACTGTTTTGGGGGGCAGTTTTGGCATCGTACTTTATGGGGACTATAGGGTATCTTAGTGCATTGGATCATTAATGATCTTCAATAATGCTCTTCTGTGACCCCACTGAATATTTTTTGGGGGGCCCAATTAGGAGTTCTGCTACGATGCTCCATGATCTCTATGTATGGCCCCGTGAATAAGCATATGAAGGTGTCTAGTTTTCTCAATATCAAGATGATGTAGTCACATTATACTCCATAGAACAGAAAGGGGCTATTGATATAAACACACATCTATCTTCTACCTGCAGCAGATCAACACACTACAGTTTCCATCACTGATAGCTTATATGTTTTTCAGTTTCTGCATAGACCATGGCTTATGATTTGATAAAGAACAATGCCGATCCATCATCTATTAGCAGGGGGCACCAGGTCTTTTCAACTCTAACAACGATAATAAATACTTTTCCATTTCTATGATATGCCACTGATTTTTGTGTTAGTACTGTGTAAAAAGCTCACAGGAAAATGTCAGTTGTAAAAAAATAGCAGATTTAATAATTTCTTGTATTAGGTTTATCCAAATTTGAGTATTACATGAGTCTTTCACAATGTTGTGAACATTTCTTACAAAAAAAAAAAAATCAATCTGTTGGAATAAACATTCCTTCTAAGATATGGTTCTAACTACACTTAAAATATACTCCATTGAGTTCTAAAATTCAGTTCTAAATTTAGTTTTCAGTTTTAAATGGATTTGTTAAAATGTGTTGTGTATAGATTATATAAAAGCAAATTTATGCATTTTACATTGGATTAAATGATTAGGACTTATACTGTACCTTCACATAGTACGTACAGTACAGAAGAAATAATCTGCTAATCACTTCCTCAACATTTGACCTGTATCAGAATTTCTAGTGTAAAAAGGGTATAAATCCCTCTACATATCAATTATGAATAAACTCTTATATGTGCATAAAATAACTTGTGATTGTCAGAAGCGTATCTGTGCTTTTATACGACCGTGATGTGGCATGCTGTCCTGAATTCCACCCGAAGGTATGAAGACATGATGATTCTGCTATCCTGGATCTACCCAAGGGTAGTAAACCAACTGTCCGGGATCCATGCTTGATACTCCGCCAACTGTCTGTTCTAACATTGGTTTGAAAAAATGTGCCTGTGTGACATCACTAAAGCCGCGGGCTCTCCTTCACGAAAAAAGAGATACTGTAGTGCCAGCTGTTCATCCAACGCGTTTCTGTGGCTCTGACCTCCTTCATCAGGGTTTTCATGCACAGCAGCCAGCAGTTCTTACTGTATATAGATCGGCTTATTGGCTCATCGGTGGAGTGTGGATCCATTTAATAAAAAGATCCATTTGCTTTCTGTTATAGACATTATATGTATATTATTACCTCCTCTCCATTGTTATTTGACATTTCTATTCCCCAAAATTTGCTACCCATTAATTGGCCATTGTGTGCCAATGTTGAGACAACAGATGTCCAGTGAATTGTCTTTTAATGTTTTTATTGTAAATATATCATCTGAAGTTGGAAAAATAAATGTGGGATTATGACTTTTTGTTGCTTTACACATTGCACAACTCATGCAGAGGAAGACGCCTTTGTGTTGTGCTGTGTTCTTAAGTAAAATCGTAAGTTGGTTACCAGTCAGTGATTCAAACCAGTTTTAACTGCTTTGAACAGGCATGAGTGCCTGTTCAAAGCAGTTAAAACTGGTTTGAATCACTGACTGGTAACTAACTTACAATTTTACTTAAAAAAATGCTTTGTCCCAATTAATTTTCACAGCACTGTAACAGCTGGGAGTGGATTGCGATTCCACCCGAGGCTGTTGTTAGGGATGCATATCAGCTGATGAAATCAAAATAGTTGCAGGCTATGAGCCTGCATCAAAGGGAGGGAGGCAACCTTGGACGTCCCTACACATCTAAGGTCAGAAAGGGGTTAAGACTATGTGCACATGTCACATTTTTGTTACAGAAAATATGCAAGGTTCTACAGTACAAGCAAAGAGAATGAGATCCCTGAAGTCTAAAGGACACTTTGTTTATTTTTTCTTTGCAGATTTTCAGCAGATTAAAATCTGAATAATATCAATTCTTGCAGCATATTTCACCCATAATAATGAGTGGTGGAAAATACGTAAGAAAAGCATGTAAAAAATATGGAAAAAAATTATTTTACACAGCATTCTCCCTGCCAACACATTAGGAAATGCAGCAGAATCTTATTCTGCAAATCCTGAACGTGTGCACATAGCCTTAGTCTCTATCCAGTGCCCCCCCCATTCATTATAAATATTGATAGTATCATAATGAATTTGAGGGTGGGAGAAGATATTATCAGGTGATTAACATCCTCCGCCTCCTCCCAATTCATTACAAGTCCCTGACAGTGTCTTCTCCCACCTTTTAATCCATTATAAAGTATCCTAGGCATCTTATATCCTCCTCTCCAAATTTTAAGTCCCTGATAGTGTGATAATGAATTGTCAGATGGGGAGGATTCCATCATGGACTTAGCTCCCTCTACACCACCAAATTCATTTTACATCCATATCTAACATCCTCCTCCCCCTCCTCTTACCCTGTTCATAAGCCCATTATAAGTCCCAATGCACCCCCTCATTGTCCTCTCCCCATCCCCCTTACTGTCATCTCCCCTACATCTTGCTGCATCCACAGTGTGTGCACACCCTGATGCGCATTTTGGCATACCTTCGTCAGGTACGTACCTTTCAATGTACGCCGAAATGCGCATACCGTGGGTGCAGCAAGTTAAACTGGCTTATGCTACAGGCTCAGCTATATACCCTCTTTATTTTATTATATTTGGCATATATTGTGTACTTGTGTAGGGGTTGGCGAGGAAAGTCAAATTAGGAGGTGATGCTGGTGATGATGCTGATAGGCTGGGAAGGTGTGCTGTGCTTAGGTGGTGCTGATCCAACAGGACTGGGGGGGTGACCCACTTCTTGACGCCGACAGACTGGAGACATGAGACAGAAATTGGGTTCAACAGGTCCGTGTTTATTCACCGTTCCTTGACAACTTCCAGACTTTGTCACAGGAATTTTACACCTCCCTTCTCACACAGACCTGGGTACCTTCACTTCCTCTGTTTCACTGTTGTGGCGTCCTCTGTGGCTCTCCTCACTGTGGCTGCCCTAGGCACTTCCACCGCAGTGTTTCACCATCCAGAGTACACCGTTACTGGTCACTCACAGACCGTCTCTGTCTGTCATTGCTGCCTTTTGGGCCACCCCCCTGACCGTCTCTACTGTCTGGTGCTCTCTGAGGGCTCTCCACTGAGCAGCAGACCCTCCTTACTAGTGAGCTCCCCTGGATGACTGAAGCTTCTAGAAGCTTACCTCAGCCTTTATACTATCAGCTCAGGTAGCACCGCCCACTGTCACCTGACAGTCACCTCTGACCAATGAGAGTGACTTTGACCTCTGGCAGTTACATAACCTCTCTCATGTCAGTTATAACTACCCTTTACAAGCTCTCCACTGCCCTCTAATGGTCACTCTCAATATGGCACCCTCTTTTTTGATCTGAGTGCCTCTGTCAGGTCAACCTCCCCACATTCTCCCTTCCTTTAACCATTGTCGTCCTCGACAATCTCGTCCTGGGGTGAAAGTGGTGTCAGAGACCTGGCACTGTCATGGTCGGCATCTGGATCACACAGACCATCATTCACACAGACCCTCTGTCATACAGACCCTCGGTCACACAGACCCCGTTGTCACACAGACTGCTGGTCACACAGACCCTTGGTCACACAGACCCCTTTGTCACACAGACTCCTGGTCACACAGACCCTTGGTCACACAGACCCCTTTGTCACACAGACTCCTGGTCACACAGACTCTCGGTCACACAGATCCTTGGTCACACAGACCCCTTACACATGTACCCAGTCTGTCTGTCTCCTTCTTGTCCTGTCGTCCTGTCATCTTGGACAAGTCGTGGTGGTCATGCTCTCCGTACCCGGGACCTGCTGAACACACCATTTTTTAAATAACAATAACATTTAACATTTCAAATTCACTACACACTTTTCAAATTCGCTGTAATACGTTTTATCAAAACATATTTTTTTATATTGTTTTCTTTTAACAGTAAAACAAAACAGATATACTCCCCCTTCCTTTGACCTGAAGATTTCCCCTTATACGTCCCCACTGTGTCAGGAGATAAACATCAATAAACAACAAAAAAACATTCCTATTAACTCGGACGTAAAACTGTCCGGCAAATTGCACAACTGTGCATCAAATCCCCTGTAGTCCGGGCCATCTCCTGAGGCTGGTGTTTTGCCAACTCAGTAAGGAACTCCACAGCCGTGAAGTCCTGGGGTTCTTGGGGTGTCTCT
This sequence comes from Dendrobates tinctorius, assembly GCF_039654945.1. Taxonomy (NCBI): domain Eukaryota; kingdom Metazoa; phylum Chordata; class Amphibia; order Anura; family Dendrobatidae; genus Dendrobates; species Dendrobates tinctorius. The sequence goes on from NW_027361783.1 coordinate 21,956,051, forward strand.
GTGAGTCCCTTTCACGGGGGCACATAGTCCTCAGGGCAGGCAATTACTGCCACAGCGTAGTAACCTCGGGGGCAGTACTCCTTATAATATGAGACCCAGTCTCCTTCCTGTAAATCCCAGCCATGATGGATGGACGCCACATTTAAATACACTTTCTCACCAGTGGCACGGTCCCGGATGAAGCCATACCCTTCTTCCCGGTTTGCGTGCACCAGCCTCCCGATAGACCGTGGAGCCGCCATGCCCGCTTCTCCTTTTTCATGGAGCAGCCCCCAGATCTCCCGCTCTCTGGCCTTTTTTCCTTCAATTACCTCCGCAACCCAGGCAGAGGGTCCGGTATAGGCCGCAGAGTCCGGTGGGCGGGTCGCGGTCGAGGTTGAGGGCGGAACAGAAGCTGCCGCAGGCTCCGATAGTGAGTAGGCCGCAGCCAGCTTTGACAGCGACGTCGGCGCGGCTGCAGGGGAGGCCGCAGCTGGTATCAAGGCTTCCACGGGCTCCAGCAAAGCAATCTCAGGTAGGGCCACAGATGAAGCAGTGGCCACACTTTCTGGTAAGTCAGACACTGCAGCTGATGGCCCAATTTCAGTAGTGGCCGGGAGTGGGACTGATGCGTTGAAAGTCGGCTTGACGGGGGCTACGCCGGTGCTCAGAGTGGGAGGCACCACAGCGTAAAGAGATGGGCGGGGAGGCCGAGGATCGGTGTCAAGGCCCCGTGGCCTGTCCGCTGCATAGTGCGTGGGGACGGGGTTGGACTGGGGTGTCACCGGCAGGGGCCCGCTCACCTGCCCAGCCGCCGCGGCTTCCAGCAGACTCTCCCACCGCTCCTTCATTGGCTGTGGATTTTCACTCTGCCGTCCGACAGGGCCAGCCTCCAGGCCCAACAGCTCCGCGGGGAGGCTCCCTGAGCAGGTCTCTCCACCCGGGCCACTCCCGTTCTTTGGGGGTGCGGCGGTGGGCTTCTCCACCTATCTTCCAGGGTCCAACATGAAGGAACAGTTCTCTTCAGACGAACACCACTCCCCCCAGGGGCGAATTTGATAAAGCTCCGGGTCATCCAGCACAATCAGCAATGTCTGTTTCTCTTTCTGTGGGCGCCAAATCACCACAGCCATTTTATTGGCAGCCAGCAATCCACAGTCCAGTTTTTTTTTTTATTTGTAATCCACAGGGTACAGCAACCAAACAATTCTTCACCCCACACAACTTGGGGCCTTTGCTACTTGGTGGCGGGCCTGCCACTGAAGATGTTGTATTGGCGGCAATTGATCTTGCCGACTACGCCAAATGTAGGGGTTGGCGAGGAAAGGCAAATTAGGAGGTGATGCTGGTGATGATGCTGATAGGCTGGGAAGGTGTGACAGAATTGGGTTCAACAGGTCCGTGTTTATTCACCGTTCCTTGACGACTTCCAGACTTTGTCACAGGAATTTTACACCTCCCTTCTCACACAGACCTGGGTACCTTCACTTCCTCTGTTTCACTGTCATGGCGTCCTCTGTGGCTCTCCTCACTGTGGCTGCCCTAGGCACTTCCACCACAGTGCTTCACCGTCCAGAGTACACCGTTCTATGACCGCTTTCTGTGCTCTCCGTGGCCGGGCCCTGTGAGCTAAACAGGCACCGGCATTTATGTTCTGCAGTAGCGCGGCTCTGTGAGTTAACAGAGTTCGCTTCTGTTCACACTGGGTGACGTTAACCCACGTGTGACCTTTTTTACACCGCTTTATACTTCCGCCATTAATAAGCAGCAGTTTACCACCCCTGCACCGTGGACCCAGGGCTGCGAACACACCTTACTATTATTTATTGTTTGGTGCGCTCCGCTAGCCCTAACAGATTATTTACTGATACTATATTGTATTATCCATTTGTTGCCACTTGCACTTTACACTGTGTGCAGAATTATTAGGCAAATGTGTATTTTGATCACATCATCCTTTTTATACATGTTGTCCTACTCCAAGCTGTATAGGCTTGAAAGCCAACTGCCAATTATGTAAATCAGGTGATTTGCATCTCTGTAATGAGGGGTGTGGTGTATTGACATCAACACCCTATATAAGGTGTGCTTAATTATTAGGCAACTTCCTTTCCTTTTGCAAAATGGGTCAGAAGAGAGATTTGACGGACTCTGAAAATTCAAAAATTGTGAGATGTCTTGCAGAAGGATGCAGAAGTCTTGAAATTGCCAAACTTTTGAAGCATCATCAACGAACAATCAAGCATTTCATGGCAAATAGCCAACAGGGTCGCAAGAAGCGTGTTGATTAAAAAAGGCGCAAAATAACTGCCCATGAATTGAGGAAAATTAAGCGTGAAGCTGCCAAGATGCCATTTGCCACCAGTTTTGCCATATTTCAGAGCTGCAATGTTACTGGAGTATCAAAAAGCACAAGGTGTGCCATACTCAGCCAGAGAGCTCCACTCCGACTCAGACACCAGCAAGGTGGAGGTGGGGTACTGGTATGGGCTGGTATCATCAAAGATGAACTTGTGGGACCTCTTCGGGTTGAGGATGGAGTGAAGCTCAACTCCCAGACCTACTGCCTGTTTCTGGAAGACGCCTTCTTCAAGCAGTGGTACAGGAAGAAGTCGGTATCGTTCAAGAAAACCATGATTTTCATGCAGGACAATGGTCCATCACATGCATCCAAATACTCCACAGCGTGGCTGGCCAGTAAAGGTGTAAAAGAAGAAAAAATAATGACATGGCCCCCTTGTTCACCTGATCTGAACCCCATAGAGAACCTGTGGTCCCTCATAAAATGTGAGATCTACAGGGAGGGAAAACAGTACACCTTTCGGAACAGTGTCTTGTAGGCTGTGGTGGCTGCTGCACGCAATGTTGATCGTAAACAGATCAAGCAACTGACAGAATCTACGGATGGAAGGCTTTTGAGTGTCATCGTAAAAAAAGGTGGTTATAATGGTCACTGTTTTTTTTTGGTTGTTTTTGAATGTCAGAAATGTTTATTTCTAAATTTTGTGTTGTTATATTGGTTTACCTGGTGTAAATAAACAAGTAAGATGGGTATATATTTGGGTTTTATTAAGTTGTCTTATAATCCTGCACAGTAATAGTGCCCTGCACAAACAGATTTCCTCCTAAGATAGCTAAATCTAAAAAAAACCCCACTCCAATGTCCAAAATTATTAAGCTTTGATATTTATTTTTTGGTTGATTGAGAACATAGTTGTTGTTCAATAATAAAAAGTTCCTCTCAAATACAACTTGCCTAATAATTCTGCACACAGTGTAGTATATATATTATAACTATATGTGGATATAAATCTCTCGCAGCTGTCTCCTTTTTATGCCCGTTCATACTGCACCCACACACACAAATGATACACCATTTGAAAGGTAAACTTGCCCCCTTCAGCAAGAAAATAGCCAAACAAACCACACAACCATGATTTGATCACAAAATACAGTTTAAACATTAATTTTCATACACCTGCAATAAGGAAAAATGACCTGCAGGTGGCACCACAGTACCCCAAAGCACACTACCAACACATTTGTATACATGCACTGCTTTTTCAGGGATTACTTCGCCCCACACACACAACATGATACACAATTTGAAAGGTAAACTTGCTCCCTTCAGCAAGAAAACAGCTAAACAAACCACACATTCACCATTTTATCACTAAATACAGTTTAAACATTCATTTTCATAAACCTGCAGAAAGACACAATGACCTGCAGGTGCCACCTCAACCGGAAAACATTTTTTGGCCTCTACTTATCAAAAGAATTTATTGTATTACCAATCTATATATATAAATACCTGTCTGTGTTCATCAGCTCATGAAATACATTTACATTTGACAAGCTTGATTTTTCTGAAATTGCCTGCACCCCCGACGACCAATGTGCAAAAATTTTGCACGGACCAAGCTAGTGTATATTATAACTATATGTGGATATAACTCTCTCACAGCTGTCTTCCCACACAGGGGCTATTTATAGACACAATATTGTGTTATATTATCTAGAGGCTAGCACTTGCATTTTAGTATATATCACAATCATATGTGGATATAATATTACTTGATGGATTTATATTTCAATGACATGTATATTACTATGGGATAACTAAATGGTTATTTGCTGTTTATTTAGTTTTAGATGGGAGCCATCCCATTGCATGGGGTAGCACGGTGGCCCAGTGGTTATCACTGCAGCGCTGGAGCCCTGGGTTCAAATCCCACCAAGGACAACATCTGCAAGGAGTTTGTATGTTCTCCTCATATTTGCATGGGTTTCCTCCCACATTCCAAAGACATACTGATTGGGAATTTATATTGTGAGCCCCATTGGGGACAGTAAAGATAATGTGTGCAAAACTGGAAATCGCTGCGGAATATTTTGGCGCTATATAAAAATAAAGTTTATTATTGCTTGTTCTCTTTTACATTTGATATTTATTTGATCATATAATACATGTGTATTGCTATTGTCTTGTATAGAAACATCTTGTTTTGTCATGCCTGTATAGGCATTTTTTCGTATGTTTTTCTCCCATTGTTTCTACATACAGTTGTGTGAAAAAGTGTTTTGCCCCTTCCCGATTTCCTATTCTTTTGCATGTTTGTCACACTTAAATGTTTCAGATCACCAAACAAATTTAAATATTAGACAAAGATAACACAGGTAAACATAAAATTCAGTTTTTAAATGAAGGTCTTTATTGTTAAAGGGAGAAAGAAATCCAAACCTAGAGGGCCCTTTGTGAAAAAGTGATTGTCCTCTCATCACCCTTAAAACATAAATTAACTGTGGCTTACCACATCTTTGGGAAGCTGAGTTCAAATTCCCTAGCCACAGGCAGCCCTGATTACTGCCGCACCTCTTCTCAATCAAGAACTCATGTAAATAGGAAGAGACATAAACCTCCTTGAAAGCTAGACATCATGCTGCTTTGCTTCTCATTTGATCAGAAAGTGAATCTGTCAGCTGATACATGCTGCTCAATCTGTGGGCAGGATATATCAGGCACTGTCTATATAATCTCTGCCAGGCCTATTTAACTCTATAATGATGAGGAGACCTGGCAATCCGGAGCAGTGGGTGGGGATAAGCTGCCGGGGACCCACCTGTCCAACTAATAGCCCATGTGACTCAGTCTCCAGTGGCTTTTAACCCCTTTCCGACATCGGGCGTAAACTTAAGCTAATGTCGAACTCCCTCCTTTAGATGTGGGCTCCGGCGGTGAGCCCACATCTTTCCTGGGACTTATCAGCTGATTTGAACAGCTGACATTTGCCTGGAATAGCTGCGGGTGGAATCGCGATCCACCCGTGGCAATTAACCTGTTAAATGCTGCTGTCAAACTCTGACAGCGGCATCTAACTCACGCTTCCGGCCATCAAGCCAAAAATCTGCAATCGGTGACCCACATCACGTGATCGCGGGTCACCGGTGGGTTAACATTCAAAATAAAACAATAAAAAAAAGCAAACATACACATATTTGGTATTGCCGTGTTCAGAATCACCCGGTCTATCATTAAAAAAAGGATTATCCTGATCGCTAAACGGCGTAGCAAAAAAAGTCAAAATGCCAGAATTACGCTCTTTTGGTCACTGTGACATTGCATTAAAATGTAATAACGGATAATCATAATCAAAAGATCACATCTGCACGAAAATGGTATTATTAAAAAAGTCAGCTTGGCATGCCAAAACAAATGCTCACCCAACCCGAGATCACGAAAAATGGAGACGCTATGGGTATCGGAAAATGGCGCTATTTTGCAAAGTTTAGAATTTTTTTCACCACTTTGATAAAAAGAACCTAGACATATTTGGTGTCTATGAACTTGTAATGACCTGGAGAATCATAATGGAAGGTCAGTTTTAGCATTTAGTGAACATGGTGGAAAAAAAACAAAGAAACAAGTGTGGGATTACACTTTTTTGCAATTTCACCACACTTTGGAGCAAAAAAGGAAAATGAAAAAACGAAAAAAGCTCCAGTCATGAAGGGGTTAAAGTATGTTTTTCTCTAAATATGCTGCAACATATCAAAGTCAAACATACATTACTGAGATTATACAGCTTGTGCCTCACACTTGCCCATGGATTTGGCAGCATGTATCAGCTGACAGGTTAACTTTAACTTTCTGCAGAAATGGGCTAGAAAAGATATATAAATGGCAGTACTAATGAGTATTGTACATGTAATTAAAGGAAATTTGTCACCAAAAAAATGCTATTAACCTGCAGATGTGGGGTTAATCTGCAGGTTAATGCGCTACTTAGCTGAATGCTGCTGAGAGAAAATAAATTTTATTCCCCCCGGCAGCATTTCAGTAGTGGGGGTGGCACCAGCACGGGTTCAGTCACCGCGGTTACTGTAACCACACCCTCAGTACTAACTGACAGTCAGTCCCAATGCTATCAGTCAGGGCCGGGGTCATGGTTACTGCTGCCGCACTCTATACTCTGAGCTGTGACTGAACCTGCGCCGTCGCCGCCCCCATGACTGGAAGCTGAAAGCTTCCAGGGAGAATAAAGTTATTTTTCTCTCAGCAGTGTTTCAGTAGTGGGGGCGGCACCAGCACAGGTTCAGTCACCGTGACGGCTGTAACCATTCCCCCAGCACTAACTGACAGCCGGACCTAATGCAGTCTGCTGTTAGTCAGAAACAGATGCACAGTTACAGCTGCCGCTCTCTATACTCAGAGCTGTGACTGTACCTGCACTGGCGCTGACACAATGACTGAAAGCTGCTGGGGAGAATAAAGTACATTTTCTCTAAGCATTTGGCTAAGTGCGAGTGCCAAAGCAGATTAACCCTATATCTGCAGAATAATAGCATTTTTTTCTGGTCACAGGTTCCCTGCAATGTCATTGATGTGTGTTGTGGGGCAAACAAATTTTACAATTAAAATTTCTAGAACATTGTTTACTAATCAGCATGGCAGAAATAGTGAAAACTTTTCTATATAGTATGGAGATGGCATGATATTTGATATCAATGAATCTAATCCTAATATATTTCAAAATCAATACATGTACCCCTATAGCAGTTGCATAATACCTCCTTACAAAACAAGCCATTCTGATTTAAAGGGAATCTGTCACCACATTTGATCCATCTAAACTATTAATATGGCCATAAGGTTATAGACTGATGAAAACAGTCCTCCCTGTGTGTGTCTCATATCAGATGCCTTGTTGCTGAGAAATAATCTTGTATCACTTTATATAAGTGACATCTTCCAGACTCTGGAGAGGGCGCTGACTGGTAGATAACTCTGGTGACAGATTCCCTTTTAGACAACACTAAGATGTGGCCATCACTATTATTATTATTAACATCTTCATTTTGCATATGTCTCTACACCTTTGTCCTATATTTGCTCTTGTTTTCACCTTGGCTCATATCTGGGAAAATCCATTTGTGTTAATATTTTCTGCTGACTTCATGTTCTTCTAGCTGCGTAACGTTGAAAAATGTGTTGTCATGTAAAACTATTCCTCTCCTATTTATTCTGCAATCTCTTATCTGCCACAATGCAGTAAACCAGCCTTCAATAGATATTGAAAGAGACAAATGTGCAAATCAAACCCTTCTGAAGCCCGGGAGACCGCTGTGTGACACATCTATTTTTCTTGTATACTGTACTGATACCGTAAATTGGTGTAATGTCAAAACTAGGCACTTAGCTACTATCTGTCATGGGCTACTAGTCTGGACATATTTTATCATGGATATATTGAAGAGTCGACTATGAACTTGTCTGTTGCCCTTATTCATTATTTTGCATTATATATCCCTATTAATCATAAGAAAAACACATCAAAATTACAACAAAGGGAAATTAATCTTTTCATTTACACCCAGTATATGTTACAATTGTATCATCATATCAACAGCTTTATATATGTGGTTTATAGAAATATATATTACTCAGTCTTTCATTTTCTCCCTTTTACAATTAGGAAGGTTTAGAAGCTTAAAGAACTTCTGGTTTGCTCTTCTTTAGAGTCCTTAAGTGGGTTGTCCGATAAAAACAAGTTACCAGGCATCCATAGGATAGAGGATAATTTGTGGATTAGTGGGGTTTGACCACTTGGACCAGCACTGATCGGTAGAAAGGGGAACTTCAATCCCTTTTAGATAGGAGCTCAGTGAACATGCTGGACCCATGTACCATTATTTCCCTGTGGGTCTGCGTTGATTATTCTCCTGCAGTCTATATAAAATGAATGGAGTAGTGGTCGGGCACCCAACCTGCCACCCCAGTTTGTAATTGGGATAAAAGTTCTTCTATCTGCTGATTTCTGCCGATCCCAGCAGTGGAACTCCCATCAATCAGCAGGTTATCACCTAGCCTGCAAATAGATGACGACTTTCCTTCACTGTGAAGCCCCTTTAGGTTGAAGAACGAATTTTACTGCTCCAATGCCTAATGCCTGTAAATCTGAATGGCAGTGTCTAGTGCTCCTTAATAGAGATTTTAGAATCTAAAGTGACTTACATTTTAACAAAATTATCGATTTAGTAGGTTGATGTTGTAGAAGAGTCCCCTAGAAAGCAACTTTGCACCTTCACAAGGATGATTAAAGAGGGAAATCAATGGTTGAAATGAACTGCTCTGTATTCTGGGTTACTTCATTGCATAGGTTGAAAAAAAGACCTAGGTCCATCAAGTTCAACCTTCCTCCACCAATTGTTCATTTCGGCACCAATTTAACTATAACTCACAATGGTTGAAAAAGGTTTGCGTAGCATTCAGCTTCATGGACATGTGGTCCAATAAGCACTGATTATATTACCCATAAGACAAATGTGAGTTATAGTTCAACAGTTGCTAAATGTCCCATAGGGTAGGGAATTATCCTACATAATACTGAGCCACTACCTTTCCCCAATGTCTTAGTGTTAATAATCTTTGTTCCTTGGCAGATTTCAAATCCTGAGTCTGAATCCTGACAAGTACAACATCTACTTGGAGTTTGGATATCTATCCTGTGTTTGCTTGGATTTCCTCCAGGGTTTTTGGCTTCTTCCCACACTCAGTGTGTTTGTTTGAGTTAAGAAAATTAGATTGTGACCTCCACTGAGGACAGGATCTGGACTGTAGGGGGACAATCTCTGTTCAGAGCTACCAAATATTTGGGCATTATATCAGCAACAGAAATTGAAAAATATTGTTCTCTCATCAAAACACAAGTAAAAAGGGCTTTAGTCAAGTGAATGAACCGGAATGATATTTTGGGAAACATAACATTTCATTCACAAAAAATAACAATTCTCTGACATCCTAACCACAAATTCCTTTGGTAAATGTCAGAACAATCAGATCTACGGATATACAATGTATGAGAATCCAACCACCCCTGAAGGCAGAAGCTCCGGAGATGGACAAAACATTTCAGCTCAAATACATACAAGAATGCAACAATGGATCCATTATTAACCTTGGCATCCCTGAAGAATACACAATGTTATATATTCTGTAGCCAAACTCATTATTTTATCACATTGCATATTTCTGACAATTGTTGCGACAAATCAAAGACAATAAAGAATAAAACTGATATTTGGAATTATTCCTGCAGCCTTGCTCCAAAGTGTAACAATGGTAATAAATATGAGTACAATTTATTAAATATCTATTTCACATGCAGGTCACTAAGTAGCTTCTTAGCTATGCATGTTTTTTTATGTAGGATAAATTGATGTAGCTGAGCTGTATTTGTAATATAAATCTCTAGGGCTGCAATATTTTGATTCTGTGACTAGTATTATGTGACAGAGTCTGCTCTGCTGCATATGAGGAAAAAAAACACCATGAGTATTTTGTTGATGAATAGGAACAAATAGTAATGCATAAAATAAAAGTTTTCTAATGTGACTTTACACATATACACACAAACTGCAAACAACCACATTATAGCAAAACCCCTGCATGCAATAGATCAGTTTGGTAAAAGTCGCCCCCAAAATTCCCTTTTACCTGGAACCTCTTTAGGAATCTTCATAACAAGTCATGTTAAACTCCTGATTGTGCTGCACAATCCCATTCTTTTCTAACAGGTCCATGATCCACTTTAAACAGGAGCAGTGCATGGAGGTTTTCTGAGCAGACAATTGGGTAGTAGTCACATTTTAGTCCACAGAACAAAAAGCAGCTATTGATCACCCATACTGAGCAACCCTCTATTTTATACCTTCTGCTGCTAACCACACAGCCTGCAGATAATAACTCCTCCTTTCTATCCTATCATTCCTCATGCAAGTCAAAAATGTAACATGATTATTGCACATGACCACCAGAGGGCCCCGTCAGCATCCTAAGAAACTATTAACGGATCTTAAAGAACATTGTCATTTCTTAAAAGGTGCATTTTTATAACGTAATGTTAAATGTATTTAATCCACTGTATACCAATCCCATTAAATCAGCAAAGACATATATATATATCATGTAGAAGTTATATATATATATATATATATATATATACACATATACAGTATATATTATATACATACACACATGTATTTGCATATAAATAGTTTTCCTTTTACATAGCTGTAAGACAGTTTGGTTTATTTGTTTTGGAATTATTTGTATTCACTAGTGGCATCATTTTGGAGCATACATAACTAGTTATTACATATAATCAGTTTTGATGAGACTTGAATTAGCCAAATTGTGTGTTTTTTACAGAGAAATTTGATTTCCAGTGAATTCATTCTCCACAAATTAAATGTACCTTATTATGCTCTGGGATCTGGAGAGAACCCATGACAAAGTAAACATAAGACAAAGAAGGAAACATAATCTAATACCTCAACACTTACTTATACCGCAGACTCATTATTTCCAACTGTTACAGAACAGAAGGAGGGACAAATAGTGCAGCGTGTAGTGCGCCAAGGCAAATTTTGACCACACCCCTAGCCACATCCCAAGTCACATCCATTTACCATTTTTTTTCTACCAACAGATGCCCGAGACTGCAAGGTGCAGCCCAAATCTGGAACTGTCCACTGTATCTGCTGCGGTGTAAACTAGACATGAGCTGATCAATTCACTGAACTTTGGTCCAGGGCACAAGTTAGTGCTACCCGGTGGCCAGATGGACGGCCCGTGATTCTCTCACCTTCCATGGTCCTTGGCGCAGCTTTTGGTTAGCCAGAACTGGAGCAACGTCATCTGTGTGTCCTGCTTTTCTCTAGTTGGGATTCATTGTTATAGCAGCCACAACTGTCTCATTTTTATGTAGTACCTGAGCATCGCTTTGAGCTGCCTTGTGCTACACTTCCAGCTCTGCTGTTTGTGAGTCATAGTGGGGCGCAGCCAAACTCTGCAGGATTTGTATTCACTCTGTCCTGGAGAGAGGTTTCCCTGTCCTATTACCAGCCAGCAGGTGATATATTAGGTGACTGCACCCTCCGTTCCTCACCTGAATTTAGTTTCTTAGCAGCTCAATCTCTAGTTTCCTGTATTGGCTGTATCATATTTTGTCTTACCTGTCATTGACCAGGCTTACCTTCTTTTTTATCCTAATCTCTCCGCTCCTGACATTGGTTACGAATTCTGAACCTGTGCTGCCAGCCATGACCTCACACCATCTGACTGCAATTCTGTCTCATCCACCTGTAACTGAATCTCTGACCCTCCAATCAGCTGCTGGAATCCCGGGTATTTCCCTGGAGTTGTACCTGGTGCCCAGCCTATCATCATTATCAGAGTCTCTAGTTAATTCCCGGTAGACACTTAGTCATGACTCTCCAGGGTAAGCCTGGCCCATGGTGAAGTGGGTTCACATCCACCTGCACGTGCGCAATGTCATCCTGGGACCAGTCACAGTTGTAAATCCCAGCATCGAGTGAAGATGCGGCACAGCAGCTGAAAGAATTTGAGCTAAGGCCCAAATGGGGGGAGCAAGTAGCCAAAGTGATGCAAGGATAAATCTTGAGATGAGTAGTTATTTTTTTTACCTTTTGCCAAAACTCTATGGTTAAGGAAATTGGCAGCCAGCCATTAAACCTTAACCCCTTAATGACTGCTGATGCGCATAAAAATTGTGGCTAATAATGGGCCTTATTCCTCATCATCTTTATAAAATGACGACTGGGAATAATAAAATAGCGCCGTCCCGAGTCTGAAATGGGAAATAACTATACATGACAGCTGACACCCTGCTGTAATGTTTTTTGGAGTATATTGGAGCTGATTAATCCCCCATGGCAAGGTTAAAAGGCCCCCCATAACAAGATCATTATCGCATGTGCCAATTGTTGCCATGATACCCTGAGGTCAACTGATGACCCCAGCGCACGGTGGCCTGTGAGATCTAGCTATAAGCTGGGTATCACAGACACAGTCAGTGAGTCACTGAAAGGTCTCATTCACTGCAGTATGCGAATACTGCAGTGTAAGAGACCAGTGATGAAAGTAAAAAATATACATGTCTAACAGTGGACAAAAAAGTAAAAAGAACTAAAATTAGTTAAAACAAACACAAAAAAGCGCACACAAATAAAAAAAAGCTGTTTCGCCACTAAAAATGCAGCATTTGTGATAAAAGATAAACAAAAAAGTACACATAATTGGTATTGCCGCTTCTGAAATGTCCTTATCTATGAAATTGGCATGTTATTTTTTCCATATGGTGTATGCCGTAAAAAAAAACACAACAAAAATGTCACTTTTTCATCATAATGACAAACAAATAATTGAACAAAAAGTGATCAAAAAGACATATATAAAAACAATTTATATTAATAAAAACACCAAACCATCCTGCAAAAACAAGTCCTAAGGCTGGTTTCACATTTGTGCTTAGAGCCGCAGTGGACGCTCGCCGTGAAGCTCCGCCCCCTGCCACGCCTCCTCCGGTCAGCTCTGCCTATGGGCGCATGTCGCTGCATGCGGCCTTCGTACCCTATCTTTAGCATTGGGTACACAGGCCGTGTTCAGGTATGCTTTTGCTGCCGCATGCGTCCTTTTGATGGTGCGGTGACCTGCGCCAAACGCAACATGTTGCATTTTGGTGCAATCGCTGTACCGTCAAAAGGACGCATGCGGCGGCAAAAGCATACCTGCACACTGCCTGCGTACCCAATGCTAAAGATAGGGTATGCAGGCCGCATGCAGTGGCATGCGCCCATATACGGAGCTTACCGTAGGAGGCGCTGCAGGGGCGGAGCATCACGGTGAGCGTCCGCTGCACCTCCAAACGCAAATGTGAAACTAGCCTATTATGGTTTATTTGGAAAAAGAATTAAAAAAAAGTAACAGCTCTTATAATATGGCAATGCAAAAACAAATTCATTTTTGTAAAATGTTGTTTTTAGTCTGGAAAAGCAGTGAGCATAAAAAATATAAATCGGCTATCGCAGTAATTTTACTGATCATATGAATAAGGCTAGTTTCACACTTGCTTTTTTTTGCAGCGCGTTTTTCCCGCAAAAAAACGCATTGAAAAAACGCATACAAAAGCATACAACTGCTGCGTTTTTTTCAAGCATTTTTATGAGCATGCATGAAAAAAACGCAGCGTTTTTATGCGTTTGTATGCGTTTTTAGTGCGTTTTTACCGCGTTTGCGTTTTTTTCCAACATTTTTAGGTGGCCCCTCACACTACCCAAACCATGACTTTACTAACCCTAACCCTGACCCTAACCCTAACCCTAACCCTGACCCTAACCCTAACCCTAACCCTGACCCTAACCCTTAACCAAATCATACTTAACCCTAACCCAAACCCTAAACCCTAACTAACCCTAACCCTAACCCTGACCCTAACCCTAACCCTAACCCTGACCCTAACCCTAACCCTAACCCTAACCCTGACCCTAACCCTAACCCTAACCCTGACCCTAACCCTTAACAAAACCATACTTAACCCTAACCCTGACCCTAACCCTAACCCTAACCCTGACCCTAACCCTTAACCAAACCATACTTAACCCTAATCCAGACCCTAACCCTGACCCTAACCCTAACCCTAATCCTAACCCTGACCCTAACCCTTAACAAAACCATACTTAACCCTAATCCTGACCCTAACCCTGACCCTAACCCTTAACAAAACCATACTTAACCCTAACCCTGACCCTAACCCTAACCCTGACCCTAACCCTAACCCTAACCCTGACCCTAACCCTAACCCTAACCCTGACCCTAACCCTTAACCAAACCATACTTAACCCTAATCCTGACCCTAACCCTGACCCTAATCCTTAACAAAACCATACTTAACCCTAACCCTGACCCTAACCCTAACCCTGACCCTAACCCTAACCCTAACCCTGACCCTAACCCTAACCCTAACCCTAACCCTGACCCTAACCCTTAACAAAACCATACTTAACCCTAATCCTGACCCTAACCCTGACCCTAACCCTTAACCAAACCATACTTAACCCTAACCCTGACCCAAACCCCAACCCTAACCCTGACCCTGACCCTAACCCTAACCCTAAACCCCCTTAACTAACCCTAACTCTAACCCAAACCCCTAAATTCCATGGTTAAAAAAAAAAACGCATATGCAAAAAAACGCATACATGAGCATGCCAGTGCGCACATATGCGCATCCATAGGCTATAATGGCCATTTTTAGCGCAAAACGTGCGCATATGTGCGCATGCGCTTTTTTGCAGGGCCAAAAAATGCAACATGCTGCGTCTGGAAAATACAAACGCACACCCCAAAAAAACGCAGCGCATGAAAATCGCATACATGCGCTTACAAGCGCGCAGGTATGCGCACCCATGTTAAATATAGGGGAAAAAACGCATGCGCACATATGCGTTTTTTTCCAGCGCTAAAAAACGCAAATGTGAAACCAGCCTCAATCGGTCTTAACACTTTTACTGCACTTTGAACAGCACCAAAAAATAGATAAATGTATTTACTGAATTGCTGTTTTTTGTTCACTCTGTCAAAAAAAATTATATAAAAAGCAATCAGAAAGAATATGTATACCAAAATGGTACCACAAAAATCTCCAACTCGTTATGAAAAAATAATTCCTCATACATCAAAAAGAGTTGCAGCTATCTGAAGATAGCGACAAAATAACTATTTTTTTTTAATAATAAAATATTTTTACTATGTGTTGGCAGCAAAAGATAAAATAAATAAATAAATAAATCTGGTATCTTTGGAACAGCACCGACCCGAAGAATAAAGCAGTCTAATCACTTAAACCACATAGTGAACTGTGTAAAAATAAATATAAGAACTATTCTGGTACTGGTGCAAAGACTCTGAAAAAGTGACGTGGCTCTCACCCCCTCAAATACAATCCAGTGAAATTTGTGCTCCCAAATCCAAATGACCTCTGCTTCTGAGTCACACTGTGCCTAAATGGCAGTAAGCAGCCACATGTTTGGCATTATTGTAAAAATGCAATTAACAATTTACGGGGTGCATGTTTACAGAAGGATAAGCTGGGCACAATGTATGGGGGCACAATGTATTATCACTAAACTGGCCTATGTAACGAAATAGTCACTACAGCCATAGAAGAATTTATTGAGAGGTGCAATCTCTACAATGGGGCCACGTTTGGGGGTTTTCTGCCGTTCTGGCACCTTATAGCTTCGGAAAGTTCACCCACAAACTATTCTACCAAAATCTATGCTTCAAAATTCAAATAGAGCTCCTGTCTTCTCAACTCTGATTTGTAGCCTAAGGCCGGGGTCACACTAACTGACGCAAAATACGGTCCGTAGTTTACATGCGTAATACGGATGAATGACCCCTAAATAGTGCTCTGTATGTCATCCGTAAGCAAGGTGTGGTCACGTATTTTGCACATGTCATTTAAATCATTAGAATGCACCCTATTTATTGCCTCAGGAACAGGTGGCTGCCTCCATTCTGTCCATTTGTGACCTTGCCTTCACTAGGTGTGTTGGTGTTGTATGTGCAACATGGCAGAGGGTCTAAGTTTCAACACAACTGAGCAGGTTCTCTTCAACTGGCTTTTGTCACACCGCTTTGGTCACCCATACCCAGTGATAGTGGATCCGCGGAGGAGGAGACGCATGTAGGTCCATCCACTTTTGAGGCAACGACTCACAAGAGGTCATTTTCACCGCCTCTATTCTTCTCTGCGGGAGCATCCTGTTAAATTTTACCAATACTGTCGCATGAGCATTGCCACATTTGATCGACTCTTGGAGACAGTGCGCCCTGGGATAGCCTTTCAGGACACAAGGATGCGCAAAGCTATATCTG
This sequence comes from Dendrobates tinctorius, assembly GCF_039654945.1. Lineage (NCBI taxonomy): Eukaryota > Metazoa > Chordata > Amphibia > Anura > Dendrobatidae > Dendrobates > Dendrobates tinctorius. The sequence continues at coordinate 21,972,273 of NW_027361783.1, forward strand.
CAGAGGAGCGACTTCTACTCACAATACGGTATGTACTACAAAACCACATTCTCTATGTTCATAATGTGTGGGCCAAAGTATGTATTTTTGGCTTATTGGACTAAGTTTAATGCCCTCATCTTAGTCCACATATGTTTAAACTTACAGACCAAAATGTTAGGTCTAATATATACTGAATATCACTTAGTCATTGTGCAACCAAATATGTGTGTGTTAGTCTATCTCAATTCCTATCAAATTTGGTCGGCATGTAACTGATTTTTTTTTTACTTTCTGCATTCTAAAATTATCCATTTCTGTTGTTCTTCAGCTTCCTGTCCACTGGCCTGTCTTATGCCACCCTCCACCATGAGTTTCTCATTGCAAGATCTACCATATCTGGCATAGTCAGGTCAACATGTATAGAAATCTGGACAAGACTCCATCAAGTCGTCATGCCCGAGCCCAGGATGGAAGACTGGTTGAGGATATCAAGGGACTTTGAGGAGGAATGCCAGTTTCCTAATTGAATTGGGGCCCTTGATGGCAAACATATCCGGTTGCGTAAGCCGCCGAACTCTGGCTCCCAATTCTTCAATAATAAACAATACTTTTCTGTTGTATTGTTGGCTCTGGCTGACCCTCAATACAAGTTTATAATTGTTGACATTGGGGCCTATGGAAGGACGGGAGACTCTCGAGTCTTCAATACTTCCATAATGGCTCGGCGGCTACTCACCAACCAGTTGGATCTACCACCACCACGCCAGCTACCAGGCTCCACTGAAGAATCAGTCCCTTATGTCCTTGTGGCAAATGAGGCGTTTCAGTTAACGCGCAATGTCATGAGGCCATATCCCCGGCGCAACCTTGACCACAGGCGCAGAATTTTTAACTTGCGCCTATCACGTGCTAGGCGACTGGTGAAGTGTTCCTTTGGCATTCTTTGTGCCAAATGGCGGGTACTCCAGTCTGCCATTCAGCTGAGTGAAAAAAATGTTAATGAAGTTGTTAAAGCCTGTGTGGTTCTTCATAATTTCACCAGGATAAATGATTGTTCCTCCTCGGCTGGTGTTGTGCGTAGGCTGGACAATGTGCCTAGGGTGAGACCACCTATCAACCCTCAACGTAGACCGCTCTCTGGGCTCAAAGTGCGTGATATTTTCACTAATTACTTTATCTGACCTGAGGGGGAAACTTCTTGGCAAGAGCATGCTGTGTCTATGTTATAATTTTTGGTTTTATGTGTGTCGAAATATATATATTTATACCCCTTCTGATTCTATGACTGTTTCATTGCATTGCTAAGCGTATGTTAGTATGCTGACACTGTTTTTGAGAAATCACACAGATACGTAAACTGTAGTAGACAAATTTTTACTTTTGCCTTTTTTTGTTTGTTTTTTTAAAGGCAAACATATTATTGCCATATGAAAACTGTGGCAATGGGCCAAATTGCCCTTTTTGCATAATAACACTTTTTTGAAAAGTAACATTTTCAAACAGAACACAAAATAACATTATGCAATAACAACATTGCTACATTAGAAATTTTCAATACAAAGGAAAAAAGAGGTGGTCTCCAGCAACAAAATTATTGATAAAAGATAACACTCACATTTCTTCTGAATGTTTTCCAATCATATTAATAATCCACCATGACAGGCAAGGTTACTTTACGCCTTTCAGACAGATATTACATGTCTGTACAAAAGAGAATATTTCACCGCGCTATACTGTAAAGTCAAAGGATGAAAATACACTACTCACTTGCTAATGCCTAGAAAAGGCGTGCTGGCCTTAGTGAAGTAGTCACTTTTTTGCCAGCTATCTATAGTCACAAATCAAGGCAACCAGCCTTAAGAACATCACGCTCTCTATGTCTTAATAAGTGAGTAGTGTATTTTCATCCTTTCACTTGACCAGTATAGCATGGTTAAATATTCTCTTTTGTACAGACATGTAATACCTGTCTGAAAGGCATAAGGTAGCCTTGCCTGTCATGGTGGATTATTAATATGATTGGAAAACATTCTGAAAAAATGTGAGTTTTCACTTTTTTCACAAAGTTTGGTGATGGAGACCACCTGTTTTTTCCTTTGGATTGGTATTTGTAGCACCAGTGAAACCGCACTGGACATCTCCTGGCATCAGACTGATTGTGGACACAGAATTATAAATTCTCATACGTTGGGGAAGGAGAAGGCGGAAGAGCAGCCTGTGGTTGCTGCTGGCTACTCTGCCCAACATCGCCCTGTGTGGGGCCATACTGTTGTCCATGATTTGGGTAGTGTCCTGCCTCCTGTGATTGTTGGGGGTACTGGCCAGAGTAATAATGAGGAGGGGCATCTTGTTGGCTGTGGTAAGCACGTGTCTCATACCCACCAAGATAGCCATATCATCCCCAACCAGGTTGGGACCAGCCTCCAACACTGGGTGGGAGCAAGTGGCCATATTGGTGTGGTTGGCTAGAGGCAGACATTTGTGGCTGCTGTATTGAAGGTTGGGTAGTGGAAGGAAGGGGGTGAGGTGTAGGCTCACGTATTTGAGGATCCTCAGATCCTGCTTGAGCATGCATTTGTGGGGGGTGCCTAAGGCGCATGAGATTTCTTGGGGAAAGCTGCCACCTCTCAATATATTCAAATAATTCGTAGGGGGTATTGGGGTATGTGCACGCATCAAGCAGGATCTGTAAACATCCTCGAATACGGAGCCTGACCTCACGGGAAAGGGCACGGAGATAAAGGGCTAGGCTGCGTGAGTATGCCTCCTCCCCATCATCACTATTTACTCTGGATAAATAATTTAGGACCCCAGTGTCCACATTAGTGCAGGTATCAGTGGCAAGTATTTGCCGCCTTCGGCTTCTTCCTCGCCGGGATGTGCCAGCAAGCTGTGGGGAGCCCCGGATGTGGCCAGTTGGGCTGCTGCTGATGTTGCCCTGCTCCTCTGCTCTTGCTGATGCTGCAGCAGCACCAGATGGTCCTGGTGGTGGGCTTTGGGGCACATGCAATGGCACTTCCTGACTAGAATCTTCAGCCATGCTCCTAGTAGGGGGAGAAGATGGGCCAGCCACCTCTTCCCCTGCAGACACAGGATCGATGATGGGGTCGGTTTCGGAGCCAGTTCCTCTATCCATAAGGTTGGACTGAGTTCTGTTATGAAATAGAACAGAGCCAAAAATAACTAAATATTTTTGGCCCTGCAAAGTATCTGTGTAATGTGGTGTGAGGTATCTACTTACGGTCTGAGATCCAGAATTGGGGCGAGGAAGGAGAGGCAGTCATAGTATATGTACTGTCTCTTGACGTAGCCCGCATCCCCACTCCTGGACCGCTGCCGACGTTCCCGGCGGTATTAGTCCCGGATGCTTCGCCAGCATCTCATCACATCTTCCACTGCAATGTGACAGGAAATATTGTCAAATTCACATATTTGATAGGTCACATTTGCTACCAGTAGTCTAGGCATGGGGCCTTCTGGGGTGTGCTTTCTACACATGGTGGCATATCTAATTGGGGCATACAGGCCAGATACATAGGTTCACATTAGTTGATGTATCAAGTAACTACACTTAATAACTTGTTTGGCTAGGAGGATGAGGAGCTTGTGGCCTGGCCGAAATTATGGCAGTGTCCAACCACGTGTCACATCAAAATCTAATGGCCTCATGAGGAAAAAAGTACAAGCACAGGATGGGGGGGTGCTGATTCTATATTCTTTTTTTGTTGTGCGGTAATTTTACTAATTTTTTGGCTTGTACTTACTCAGTTTCTGCTGCTCCTCACGTGGCCGATCACCAAAGTCATGGAACATCTGCCTACATATGCGCCTCCATAACGCCTCCTTTCTTGCCTGGTTGGCATAATGGGCATCAAGCTGGTCCCATAGTTCGGGACGCTCCTGCACCAGGACAATTAGCATTTCCACATTCAGAAAAAATGTCGCCATGACGCTGCTGTACTCCGTGGAGGCTGACTTCCTGGATGTCTGGAGCGCTATTTGAGGTGATTTGCATGTATCAGCTTCCTGATGATGGATTGGGCCATTTCCTGGCAGCAGCCAAAAGACCTGCATATTTCTCGCATGTCACACGTGTGGTCCGTGTGTAATCCATATTTTTTGCGCACCCATAGACTTGCATTGGTGTACTACGGCCGTAGTACGCTGACAATCGCAGCATGCTGCGATTGGCGCGGACCGTAGAATACGGATGAGAAATATACGGCTCGTGCGAGGTACCCCATAGAGAATCATTTGTCCGTGTCTAATGCGTGCTTTTAACGCCTCTCACTCGTCCGTATTCCTCGCAAGTGTGAACCCCGGTCTAATAGTAGTTTCTGATGACATATAGGACATTACCGCGTTCTTGAAAAATTGCACAATAAATTGTGGGGTCCAGATACACAAATTAACCCTTGTGTAAGTGACAAATTTGCAGCAAATACTAAACTTACATTTTTACCACTAAAATTATATATTTTCATGACCTAATATTATAAAGCTTTTTAAATAACCTGTAGGTTATAAATGCTCAATACACCCTCAGATTAATTGCTTTACAGTGTCCAAAATGTCACTTGTGGGAGGTTTCTGCTGTTTTGGCACTTCAGGGGCTCTGCAACAGGAACCCAAAATCAGTTCAAACAGAATCTACAGGTGCTTCTCACAAAATTAGAATATCATCAAAAAGTTAACTTATTTCAGTTCTTCATTACAAAAAGTGAAACTCATATATTCATATACAGCTCTGGCAAAAATTAAGAGACCACCACATCAAAACCCTGTCATGGGCAGCCCATTCTCCAGACCTGAACCCCATTGAAAATCTCTGGAATATAAATCAGGAGGATGATGGATAGTCACAAGCCATCAAACAAAGAAGAACTGCTTACATTTTTGCACCAGAAGCAGTGTGGAAGACTGGTGGAAAGCATGCCAAGATGCATGAAAGCTGTATTAAAAATCATGGTTATTCCACAAAATATTAATTTCTGAGTTAGAACATTAGTATTATTTCTAAATCATTCTTGTTTTCTTTGCATTATTTGAGATCTGAAAGCAGTTTTGTTTTTCTAAAAAATTTTTGACCATTTCTCCTTTTCAGAGAAAAAAAATCAAAATGTATTGTTTGGAAATTCAGAGACATGTTGTCAGAAGTTTGTAGACTAAAAGAACAATTTACATTTTACTCAATAATATTTCTATAAAGAGAAAAATCAGATAAACTGAATATTTGGAAGTGGTCTCTTAATTTTTGCCAGAGCTGTACTCATATAAGGTTTTTAGACTCTTTGCCATATCTGCTGTTATTTTTTTTAATTGAATCCAGTTTTCCCTGTTGGCCATTTTGCTTTCTGTCATGCTGCATCTACCTTGCCCTTAACCAGTATGGAGTTTTCAGTTTCTATGTTTCTGCCCTGTTTTCTGCTACTAGCCATTTTAAGCAGCATCAGCTGTTTAATCAGTGCTTCAGAATCAAGTCTGCAGTTTACCTGTGCTCCTGCTCTTGGAAGTCTTGGACTTATTATCCCAACCACCTTCTACTTCAGATCCTTGGACACGTGTGGACTCAGGAATACCTCAACTTACCACCGTTCCACACTGCCAAAATTACCAATACCTGATTTAAAAACAACAGTATCACTGTGCTTGATTGGCCAGAAAACTCGCCTGACCTTAATCCCATAGAGAATTTATGGTGTATTGTGAAGAGGAAGATGAGACACCAGACCCAACAATGCAGACAAGCTGAAGGCTGCTATCAAAGCAATCTGGGCTTCCATAACACCTCAGCAGTGCCACAGGCTGATTGCCTCCATGCCTCGCCACATTGATGTAATAATTGATGCAAAAGGAGCCCCGACCAAGTATTGAGTGCATTTACTGATCATACATTTCAGTAGGCCAACATTTCGGATTTTAAAATCATTTTTCAAGCTGGTGCTATAAAATATTCTAATTTGCTGAGATAATGACTTTTGGATTTTCATTGGCTGTAAGCCATAATCATCAACATTAACAGAAATAAACACTTGAAATAGATCACTCTGTGTGTAATGCCTCCATATAATATGAGTTTCACTTTTTGTATTGAAGAACTGAAATAAATTAACTTTTTGATGATATTGTAATTTTGTGAGAAGCACCTGTATGTTGTTATAGCCAACTAGCGATCCTTCCCATCTGATCGCTTCTGTGACTCAAACAGTAGTGTACAACCACATATGGGGTATTGCCACATTCAGTAAAGATTGCACAATAAACTATGGGGTACACTTTCTTCTATTACCTCTTATATATTATAAATTTGATGCTAAAACATTTATTTTAGTAGATAAAATGTATTTTTTGTTTTCACATCTAAATGTTATAAAGGTTAAAAAATCACCTGTAGGTTAAGAATGATCAGTACAACCATAGATTAATTCCTTGAGGGCTCTAGTTTTGAAAATTAGGTCACCTGTGGGAAGTTTCTGCTGTTTTTTGATGTCATGGACTCTGCAAATGCGACATGGCATTTACAATCTATTTTTAAACCACGCTCCAAAAATCAAATAGCACTCTTTCCTTTCCTAACAGAAGTCTTAGAGCACATATGGAGCATCTTTGTGTTCTGTAGAAATTGCATTGCAAACTATGATATCCGAATTTTTTTTTCCTACTATCCATTTGGAAAATTACAAATTTGGGTCTAAAACAGTATTTTGGCAGGAAAAACATAATTTTCTTTTTCATATGCAAATTTTTAAAACTTCTGTGAAGCACTTAGGAGTTCAACAAGCTCAACATACCCCTAGGTGAATTCCTTGATGGGTCTAGTTTCCAAAATGAGTTCACTTGTGAGGGTTTTTGCTGTTATAGTACCTTAGGGGTTATGCAAATAAGACATGGTATCTGAAATCTATTGCAGCCAAATTTACATTCCAAATAGCAAATGTTGCTTTGCTCATTCCGAGCCTTGCCGTTTGTAAAAACAAAACTTTTTTTTTATACATGTGGGTTAAAATTGAGCTCAGAAGATAGTGGGTGACAAAAACTTTGGGGTGCTTTTTCATGTTACCACAAGAAAAAGTTAAAAATTTGAGGCTAAACAACATTTTCGTGAAAAAAAATTAAATTTTGAAGATGACAACCTAATGATATCAAATTCTGTACAGTACTATACACCTGGATAAAATCCTTGAGGGGTGTAGTTTCTAAAAAAGAGGTCACTTGTGGGGGTTTTCTGCTGTTTGGGTACTTTGGGTGCTGTGCAAATGTGACATAGTGCCCGCAATCTAGTTCAGCCAAATTTGTGCTCCAAAGTTCAATTTGTGCTACTTCCCTTCCGAGCCCAGTTGTGTGTTCAAACAGAACTTTTTGACTACATGTGGGATATTGTCATGTTCACAAGAAAGGGGGGTAACAAACTTTGTAATCAAGTTTTTCATGTTAGCAAAAGTGAAAAATTTGGAGTTAAAGCAGAATTTTTGTTAAAAATCAAATTGTTTACTGTATGTTATTTTGAAATGCTCTCTATACCCCTGGATGAAATCCTTGGGGGGTATAGCTTCAAAAATGGGGTCATCTGTGGGGTTTTTCTGCTGTTTGGGTACCTTAGGGGCCTTACAAATGTGACATGGTGCTCTCAATCTATTTCAGCCAAATTTCTGTTCAAAAATTAAGATGATGCTTCTTCTTTAGTTAGGAAGTTATAAGGGTTGCAATTTTTCATTATTCCAACAAAATTTACAAAACCATTTTTTTAGGGATGACCTCACATTTGAAGTCACTTTGAGGAGTCTATAGGATAGAAAATATCCATAAGTGACACCATTCTAAAGACTTCACTTTTTATTATTATTTTTTTTTACTTTTTTCTTTTTTTCTTTTATACTTTGTCCCACTATGGGACTATCATTTTTTGCAGGCTGATCTTTTGTATAGCATGGAGATGCAGCAGTATCCCTATGCTATCCAAACTGTCAGCTCTGCACTGACAGACAAAGTTGCTGATCATGCTTTGAGCATAAGTAAGCAATTTTCTTAGCTCCGGTGACCCAGATGTCAACATGACGACATCAGGTGACCATGGCAACGATTGAAATCCCTTGTTACAACGCAAAGTCAACGACCCAAGGGCAGAGGGGCTGTCATCCCTTGGCCAACTCCTGGAATGCTGTGATCAAGTTTGATCACAGCATTTAGGGTTTTAAAGTGCCAGGAGCGATGCAGGAATTAGCTGACAGCTGGCGATGACTGCATGCGCACAGCCTATGTGCCTGTCCTATCGCATAGATGAAATAATCCATCCCTGGTCAATAAGACCCAGGACGCAAGGATGTATTATTAAGTACTATGTTACAAAGGGGTTAATTTATGACAATATATAAAATATTAGAACAACTGTGCAATGTTTCAGAATTTTCTTTTAGCATTTATTTTGTTTACATCAGAACATAGAGCACATACCAGCAGATGAAAGTTAGGCATTTTTTCAGCTGAAAAAATTAACTCAATTAGAAATTGATGCCAGCAACACATCTCAACATTTTGGGAAAGAGCCATGTCATTGTGTAGCATAACATTCTCTTTTAGCAACAGTCTGTAAAAATCTGGAAAGTGAGGAGACCAATTGCTTTAGTTTTGGGAAAGCATTCAATTTTTATCTGATGTAGAATTGTAGCTGATCTTAATATTATCGATGATGACTAGGAATACATGTAGAAACAGAAGGAGTTGTGCAAGTACACATCCACAGATGATGGTTACTTCTCCTAGATAGTTTATCATCAGTTTGCTTTACACCTGAAAATTTATCGACCGTTGGCTGTTTTACACCTGAAAAATAATAGAAAGCTATTAAAAAATCACAGCAGAGAGCTGTTTTGCAGATTTACTCCTACGCAAAAGGTAATCCAAACGTATATGTTGTTATGCACTGTATTAATAAACTGTCCATATAGATGAATATTGCACAAGGTGTCTGCATGATCACCTCATCCACTTTGAGAAGTTCTTCAATCTTGCTTAAAGAGCAGTAAAACCAGCGTGATCTTAGTTTTTGGTAATATATTCATGAGCCAAGAAAACCGAGATGAAAGCTGCCACAGGCCCCTTTAAGGCAGGTGAGTGCTGTTGTACAACATATTTAGGATGATGTTGTCAAAACAGAAAATTGAAATTGTATTATGAATAAATATTAGATAAAAATGTGTATTTTTCATTTGTGAGCAATGTTGTACCCGTAACTACAATATATTAATTGGGGACAAAGCCAGACTGGGCCACACACCACACAGGCCCACTTGCTGTGTGGAGAGTGGTTTAAGGCTCATCAGAGTGTGTATCATTTATGGAAAGCAAATGGTCAGACACCAAATAATCACACAGTCACAAAATAATACCACTATACAAGCATAATCACCAAACTGTTACAAAACTGAAGTCCAGTATTCCAAAACCAATATATAAGGGATAAGCAATTTCATCACACTAATACCACATATTAACAACATATACAGTAGTGATAATACTACTGCTAGGCATCGGGTTCCTGCCACTGCACAGCAGGAATCCAGAGCCTTGCACCCAGCGGTCTCCCATTCTTCTTCAGCCGCAGTGGAGCATGCTCAGCAGATTCGTCGGTCCCGGCGCTCTTCCCAGGCCAACTCCGTGGGTTTGCTTTCTGCTGCCACCTCTGGCACAGCTATGACAATGCATGCTGCTCAGCAGCGAGATTCTCCAGGGACTAAGTCCTCATGTCGAGCCACTGAGCATGCCCGTTGAGTGATCTCCCATTGGAGATCGAGGGTCACGTGCTCAAGTCCTGCTCGTTTTCGGATTGGCCCATCCGAGAAGCCAGGAAGGTCCCGGACGCCCGTGGCTATGAAAAGTTCGCATGGCCACTCGCCCATGCGCTAGGATAGACTGTATTTACAGACTATGAGGTGTGAGAGATTTTTGCACGTATGAATGTATCTGGTGATTGACTCATTATGAAACCCCTACCCATGTGTTGTGCAGCAGCCTAGCCTGCTAGCCCAGGCTTAGGTGTAGGTAGGTCAGGGTTTGAGTCAGACATTGGTCCTCACCAGTGATCCAGCATGCCTCAGTGCACGTGCTCCACACTCCACTGCCAGCGTCTTTAGCTGCGCTCGTGGCAGCGCCACCGCGCGCTCAGTGGGCCTAGAGGGACTCTAACCCCGTGTCTTTGGGGTAACGTTCTGTGGCCGTACACTGTGCGCTCTTTAGCTGAGCTCTGTGAGCACAAAAAGGCTCCGGCGTTTATGTTCAGCGGTAGTGCGGCTCTGTCAAGCAACAGAGTCTGCCCCTGTACACACCGGGTGACAATAACCCACGCGTGTTCTTATAGTATACAGCCATATAGCATCCGCCATTACTAAGCAGCAGGTTACCACCCCTGCACGGTGGACCCCGGGCTGCAAACGCACCTTATTACCATCTTTATTATTTGGTGCGTTCCGCCAGCCCTAACAACTACCATACAGGTCATTAACAAAAACACTCTACTAACACTATTAGAGCTCCTAGTCCAATGCAAGAATCTCAGAAGAGTCTTGCACGTCAATACCCGGTACTGCCGCCGGCATTTGGATCAAAGCGTTCAGTTGCATGTATTTCTATGCAGCTGAACGCTCCGGTCTGAGTGCCGGTGGCAGTGCCGGGTATTGACGTACGAGACTTGTCCAAGTTTCGCGCATGTGAGTATGAGCCCTTATAGTCAACATAGGAGAGGAACAAAAGACAGATCACTATAGCAGCCTAGTTTGGATCTGGAGCAGGAGTAATGTCACTGCCAAGATCTGAGTTAGGCTGGAGTCACACTATACGTATGAAAATTGGTCTTGGTCTCCCTGTTGAGAATTGCACAAGAGTAATGGTGTAATGCAAGTGTCATGTGAGTACAATCAGATTTTTTCACAACTAGCATCTGATTTACATCTGAAAGCAGTGCAATAACTATCAGATTGCAATGTGATTTTAGCATGAGCTTTTTAAAAAGAGCAATTCTCTGTCATTTACACATCATTTTCAAAGAAAATATTCTTCAAAAAACCCACTATATATATATATATATATATATATATATATAGTGGTGTGACTGGTGGTCACATGGTTAATGATAGGTATATGTCACAGGGATGGATGCTCCCTGCGATGCAACCCGAAGGGTCTGGCAACCCGTATTACCTCACCTCTAGGTGAGGCTGTTCACTGTACCCCTTTTTCCCTGTGTGTGTGGTTGTAAGTTTCAGGACCTGCGGTGAAGTCATAACCATGTGACCAGCCCATGTCATCCATACCTTACCTGTGGGTGTGGTTACAAGCTATGTAATCGAGGTGTGTTTGGCACATGGGATTGAGTGTTTGAGAATCTGCCAGTGTAGACAGACTTCCATGTGTCCAGGCTGGACATTACGGAGTTGTCTGTGTGAAAAGACTAGCCAACCGACTTATATCATCAAGTAGCAGAGAAAAGAGATCCGGTATAATTAATTTAAAAATCAATATTTATTAATATATATTGAAATATAAATGAAAACAACAAAAATGCCCAGTAGGAGGTAAAAAACACCCTAATATTCACAGTCACCAGAAATAGGATAAAGATGTCCTTAGAATAAATAATAAATTATATAAGCTGCAGGGCTACATCAATAAATATATTGATAATATGCCAATAGGGAAACATAACAACGCTATCAACATGCGCTAGCATTGATATGTTTGTGCAAGTGGTGACACAGGATCTCCTTAAAATTCCTCAACATTTTTGTAGGGATAATTTAAGCAGGGAGGAAAGGGTAAGGTTGCATTCCCTTAAAGAACTCCATGATATTGAATTGAAACCAGCGGACAAGGGGGGTAACGTGGTGATTTGGCCTAAAGCCATGTATGTAAAAGAAGCTCTGGGACAGCTACACAATAAAGTGTGCTATAAAAGACTAACGTATAACCCCCTGTCCGCATTCAATTCTCAATTGAATAATATCTTGTTGTTATCAGTGGAAGCTAATGTTATTACCAAGGAGCTGGCCGATGCACTAAGGGATCCTGAACCGACTATTTCGACCTTTTATCTCCTCCCCAAAATTCATAAGGATGATAGAACACCTCCAGGTAGACCGATAATCTCTGGTAGGGGAAACTTCCTGGAAAAAGTCAATCGATGGATTGATTTCCATCTTCAACCCCTTGTAGAGACATTGCCCTCGTTCCTTAGGGACACTGGGGAGCTCCTTAAGAAGGTGGATGGTCTGAGTCTTGATGGCGATACACTGTTAGCAATGGCTGATGTTGAGTCGCTATACACAAGTATCAGACACCAGGACGGTTTGAGAGCGGTACGTTTTTTTCTGGAACAATCCAGTTTGTCCCCGCATTTTTGTGAACTCATTTTGGAATTGTTGGAATTTTCCCTAACGCACAATTTTTTTGTTTCTCAGGGGTCCTTCTTCCTACAGCTCCAGGGCACAGCTATGGGGGCGTCTTTTGCGCCCTCGTATGCTAACCTGTTCCTGGGGCTGTGGGAGAAGGACCTCTTCCAGTCAGATCATCAGTTGTCAATGGAACGGGTCCTCTTGTGGACCCGTTTCATTGACGAGATCTTTTTGATCTGGCATGGTTCACAATCTGATCTGGCTGTTTTATTATCCCAACTAAATAAGAATGACCTTAATATCCGGCTTACATTTCTATGGGATTCTAATAAAATTGAATTTCTTGATGTTCTTGTGAAGAAGGACACGACGGGCTCTTTGCAAACGGATATTTTCCGGAAACCTACGGCTACCAACTCTCTGTTATATGCCACGTCGTGTCATCCTCCACATGTTGTCAAGGCTGTTCGAGTGGGTCAGTTTCTTCGCCTTAGGCGAATTTGCTCTTCGGATTCCGATTTTGAGAAGCGTGCCAAGGAACTTTTTGACAGATTCCTTTGTCGCGGATATAGCCGACGCGCTCTTAAACGGGCATATCACAGGGCTAAATTTACTTTGCGTGCCTCTCTCCTTTATGGTAACAAACAGGGAGCTCTGTCGGAAAATTCCCAACAGGTTAGGTTTGTGACTAACTATAATTCTAAAGCTGGCAGTATTCGTAGGGCACTTTTGAAATCATGGCCAATTCTACAAGTGGATCCGATTATTTCTAAAATCTTACCTGATAGGCCAGCCCTTTCATTCAGGAGAGCTAGAAACCTAAAGGACCATCTGACCCACAGTCTTTTCGTGGGTGAAGCAAAGAATACATTCTTGGATGTTGTTTCCAGTCGACGTGGATGTCGTCCTTGTGGTCACTGCGTTGCCTGCCCCAATATCGATCGAGCTTCCACTTTTGTGGACTCGAATGGGAAGGTCTTCCGCATTAAGAAAACCATTACTTGTGAGACCCGTCATGTGATTTATTACTCCACCTGTCCATGTAGGCTTATTTATGTGGGATTGACATCGCGCCAACTTAAGGTGCGAGTACGTGAACACATCTTGGGAATTGAGGCGGCGGCTGACCATACGGACGCATCCATGTTGAAAACAATTCCACGTCATTTTAAATTGTTCCACAATAGCGACAGTAAATTGATCAGATTTAAGGGTATTGATATGGTTGATGCGGGCATTAGGGGTGGTAGAATGTCTTCCAGATTGGCGCGCCTCGAATCCAGATGGATCTGGACACTCAAAACTGTGCACCCTCATGGGTTGAATGAAAATTTAAGTTTTGCCCCTTTTTTGGAGTAGGTGTTTATGTTTGATTAATAGTTGTTTTCTTGTCTGTTGTTTTTAATTTCCCTTGTTTTAATCCTCTTTTTAGTACATACAGTGCTTTATACTGTGGACTCCGGAATGTCTTGCGGATATATGATGAAGAGGACCATACTCCATCTTGTGGATCTTCACATTTAAGAACGCCATGTGACGAGATTTTATACTATGGACTTTGTATAGTTGGGGTTGTTGTCTTTGGAATCCCACTGTTTACATTTTTGGTTATTTTGTAAATATGCTGTGAGTAATTATGTCCACTAAAGGGTATTTCAAGTTGAATTTGGCCATATATTATATGTGGAGCTATTTTTATATACCCGTGTTTATGGTGGCATATCCTTTATGCTGTATTTTCCAAGGTTACTTTAGGTATATTTATGTTATTTGGATATATATCAGAGATACATGCGCGGGTTTATCTTTGGGTATTCATCCTTGGGTACTCTTTATCACTTTTAAGCAGTAGTTTCAGTGCTACGGACAACGGGCATATATAAATATTGGTAACACCGTTTTGTGAACTTTTTCTCCCTTTTTTCTTCATTATATATTTGACATGTTGTATCCAAACATAGTGGTATTATTTGATTGTTACCATGTGTTTGGTTTGTAATAGAAGTTTATCTATTTCTATATAACTTCTATATATGTGGTCATATCAATATGTTCAGTATATTGGATTTGTGGTATCATTATGTAATGACTTTTTCTATCGCGCGTGTTACCAATGCCATACTCCATACTTGATACTGTACTGGCGGTTTTGCCCCTTAGTCCGTTTGCTGCTACCTTTTAGGTTTGTTGGACGTATTGCCCCCAACTAAGATGGCGTCTATGACTACATGTTTACAATGCGCATGCCCGATTTACATTGTGGGACTTGTTGGTCCCTCCTCCTGGTCAGCGCATGGCAGTTTTGGGCGTCCGGTCACGTGGGGCCCAGCGTTATCCGGACGTCATGGCTGTTCATCTGCCGAGCATGGGGGGCGGGTCCACGGTTACCCGGGCAGCGCTAAGTGACTTCCGTCCAATACATGGATGGCCCTTCCGGTTTCTGCAGTATAAAGAGCACCATGGAGCATTGTGTCATAGCGCCCCCTGACGAAGGTTCCCAAAACGCGCGTCGGGGCGGGTACCTGGTCCTTCACTTGTCGCTCTGCACGGACACTTTACCTGGTAATATAGGACAAATGTACTTTTTGTGTCATGATGCTGTGTAATCCATTTTAATGGTATTATGGTTATATCTGATGGGATTCCCACGCTACTATCGTATGCCATGACTTTGCAGTATTTAGTATGATGGTATTACCGCTACATTGAGTGGGTCATATTCCCACTTTATACTGTGTGAAGCTGATATAACATTGTTGTGTTTTTCTCTTTTTGTCCCCTTTATTTGGGCTATATTTGATCGACATGTTAGGACTTTTTGGTATCTTTTTTCATGACAAGTTATCAACTTATACAAAAAATTTTTAATGGTATTGTTCCTTGCACTGTATCCTAAATAAAGCAATTTTATTTATTGACCTGTTTTGTTGTTAGGAAGTTTTTCTTTCTTCCTCCCCCTTGCATATATTTATTTGCCAAATTTTCTCTATTCAGTCCATAACACCATGTACTTCATGGGGTTGTCATTAACCTCCTTATTGACAGTATTCAGTATATGGTATACCCCATTACACTAGATATGTTGGTGTGTGTTATTCTTTTTTCTTATAAATCCCATATATAGCATACAGTACAGACGAAAAGTTTGGACACACCTTCTCATTCAAAGAGTTTTTTTTATTTTCATGACTATGAAAATTGTAGATTCACTCTGAAGGCATCAAAACTATGAATTAACACATGTGGAATTATATAATTAACAAAAAAGTGTGAAACAACTGAAAATATGTCTTATATTCTAGGTTCTTCAAAGTAGCCACCTTTTGCTTTGATTACTGCTTTGCACACTCTTGGCATTATCTTGATGAGCTTCAAGAGGTAGTCACCGGAAATGGTCTTCCAACAGTCTTGAAGGAGTTCCCAGAGATGCTTAGCACTTGTTGGCCCTTTTGCCTTCACTCTGCGGTCCAGCTCACCCCAAATCATCTCGATTGGGTTCAGGTCTGGTGATTGTGGAGGCCAGTTCATCTGGCATAGCACCCCATCACTCTCCTTCTTGGTCAAATAGCCCTTACACAGCCTGGTGGTGTGTTTGGGGTCATTGTCCATTTGAAAAATAAATGATGGTCCAACTAAACGCAAACCGGATGGAATAGCATGCCTCTGCAAGATGCTGTGGTAGCCATGCTGGTTCAGTATGCCTTCAATTTTGAATAAATCCCCAACAGTGTCACCAACAAAGCACCCACACCATCACACCTCCTCCTCCATGCTTCACGGTGGGAAACCAGGCATGTAGGGTCCATCTGTTCACCTTTTCTGCGTCGCACAAAGACACGGTGGTTGGATCCAAAGATCTCAAATTTGGACTCATCAGACCAAAGCACAGATTTCCACTGGTCTAATGTCCATTCCTTGTGTTCTTTAGCCCAATCAAGTCTCTTCTGCATGTTGCCTATTCTTAGCAGTGGTTTCCTAGCAGCTATTTTACGATGAAGGCCTGCTGCACAAAGTCTCCTCTTAACAGATGTTGTAGAGATGTGTCTGCTGCTAGAACTCTGTGTGGCATTGACCTGGTCTCTAATCTGAGCTGCTGTTAACCTGCGATTTCTGAGGCTGGTGACTCGGATGAACTTATCCTCCGCAGCAGAAGTGATTCTTGGTCTTCCTTTCCTGGGGAGGTCCTCATGTGAGCCAGTTACTTTATAGCGCTTGATGGTTTTTGCCATTGCACTTGGGGACACTTTCAAAGTTTTCCCAATTTTTCAGACTGACTGACCTTCATTTCTTAAAGTAATGATGGCCACTCGTTTTTCTTTACTTAGTTGCTTTTTTCTTGCCATAATACAAATTCTAACAGTCTATTCAGCTGTGTATCCACCAGACTTCTGCACAACACAACTGATGGTCCCAACCCCATTTATAAGGCAAGAAATGCAACTTATTAAACCTGACAGGGCACACCTGTGAAGTGAAAACCATTTCCGGTTACTACCTCTTGAAGCTCATCAAGAGAATGCCAAGAGTGTGCAAAGCAGTAATCAAAGCAAAAGGTGGCTACTTTGAAGAACCTAGAATACAAGACATACAGTATTTTAAGTTGTTTCACACTTTTTTGTTAATTATATAATTCCACATGTGTTAATTCATAGTTTTGATGCCTTCAGAGTGAATCTACAGTTTTCATAGTCATGAAAATAAAGAAAACTCTTTGAATGAGAAGGTGTGTGCAAACTTTTGGTATGTGCTGTATGTGAGTACATGCAATAGCAATCCCTATCTATATACCCACAATAGTATTCGAACTATGTGAATCAATAAACAGGAATAAAAATCATAAACAGAATATCCAGATAGCAGATGAAACATATAGGGAACCCAAAAGCTAGATTATCTCAAATAACAGGACAGTGATGACTCCGAGAGGCGTGACCTTCCCCGCCCCAACGTGTGTTTCGCACGCCCCGGAAGAATGTAGCTTAATTTATATTTTAATATATATTAATAAATATTGATTTTGAAATGAATTATACTGGATCTCTTTTCTCGGCTATTTGATTATATAAGTCCGTTGGCTAGTCTTTTCATTCATGTTTTGAAATGCCAGTCTTTTGATTGAATTTTTGAATGGATTTTGATATAACAAAAGAGTTGTCTGTGTGCAGAGAGAGAGAAGCCTCCCTGTGTCTGTGGCTCCAGATAGAGCTCTGCTATGGACATTGATGCTGTATTTTGCCTGATATAAAGACTGTTTACCTTTCTGTTGCGGATTTGATGGTTTATGAAGCAAATAAACCCACATGGACGTTGAAGAGGAGTATACGGGCAACGGTCCAAGAAGCACTTGTTGCAGTGCTGGCTGAGCCAGAGGAGTGTACTGTCTGACAGCTGTGAGTGAAACTGACAGGGGTCAGTGAGAAGTGGCTATAGGGTGCCTCTGAGGATAAGAGGTATCTGCAGATGCTGTAAAACTGAGTGTGTAACCGACAGAAATCCGAATTATGCTGACCGGGGTCAGATAGAGACTGTTTTTTTTTATAAAGCTGAAGGTGTTACGGGTCCCTGGAATTTTTTTTTTCCTCTTTCAAGTCAGTTTCCTGTGGCTTGGCAGGGCCACAAAGACTGAAAATGTCTGGAGGTCCGCAAACCTGTTTGTAGGTTTGTAGAACCATGCAGAGCCGGTGTGGAGCCTTGCAGCAAGAGGTTCGGCAGTAGGAGCTGCAGTTGCAGCAGCAGATTGTAGCAAGAGGTTCTGCAGCAGCAGGAGCTGCAGTAGCACCCGTAGGAGCTTCGCTGTGAGGAACTGTTAGGGCCGATAGACTACCGTACACAGGCGATGTGTTGCCTGTGTGAAAAGACTAGCCAACGGACTTATATCATCAAGCAGCCGAGAAAAGAGATCCAGTATAATTAATTTAAAAATCAATATTTATTATTATATTTAGTGCAGAGAGAGAGAAGCCACCCTGCATCTGTGGCTCCAGATAGAGCTCTGCTATGGACATTGATGCTGTATTTTGCCTGATGTAAAGTCTGTTTATCTTTCTGTTGCGGATTTGATGGTTTATGAAGCAATTAAACCCACATAGACGTTGAAGAGAATGTGCCTTCTGTTTCCTCCTAGACAGCTGAGTGAATACAATCCTTACAATATAAATGCAACAGCCCTGGTATGGGGCCATTCCATTCACTGTTATCCACCCCAACGCAGTGTCCGCAGCCTACTGAATAACCACAGACAACAGGTCTCGGGGATAACTTCAGCAGAATGGGGAGATATAACAGGTATCGCTCAACACTAAGCACTATGAATTTTTTTCCCATTTTCCAGTGCACTATACGGTAAAACCAATGATGTTGTTCAAAAGTGAAACTTGTCTCACAAAAAACAAGCCCTCATATGGTCAGATTGATAGAAAAATGAAAAAGTTATTGGTCTGGAAAGAAGGGGAACAAAAAACGGAAACTCAAAAATGGAAAAACCAAGGTGGTGAAGGGGTTAAACATATATTTACTTTATTGGCACTTCAAGAAAACTGGTGTTAAAACATTAAATTCATGTTGTAGAGCAGCAACTAATCAATATGACAAACATTTGAATAATGCACAAGGCTTGAGAAACATAATAATACTCAGTAAGTCACACAGATTAAATGACACAATATGAAAGTACGAACTTCTTATTATAAAAAGCATTTGTGGCATTTCTTGTGAGAGAATTGCCATATTATTGGCTTGAAATCAATAGTCTTCAGGATGTCATTTTTCATGCACATGAGTGAATGCCAGGCTAAATAATGCTGCCCTATTGGGCTGCAAAGCAGATCTCTATATATAAAAATGAATGTATGTATGTGTGTATCACCAACCAATCACGAAGCATCTTTCATTTCACCAGAGCTGTTCAAAAGAAGCTCAGCTGTGATTGGTTGCTATGATCAACAGTTTTCCTTGCAACCAATCACTAAGCATCTCTCATTTCACCAGAGCTGGTTAAAAGTATCTGAGCTGTGATTGGTTGCTATGAGCAAGTTTTCCCACTTGACATCACCTCAGCAGACACTGACATGGTGGGAGAAATCTAGCATCCCCAGGAACATAAGCTCCCAGCCATTGTCCACCCCCCCTGAAAGGAGCAGAGAGCATGACAGAAATTAATTCCCCTCCCGTGGATCAATGGTATGCAAGGTTAGGGCAAATCCACTCAGCGTTTTGGTACTGACCCCATGCCTCTCTTAAAGGGATCCTAGGTATGGAAGTCAAGGCAATTGCCTTCAAATGCTCTGGTACTGACCCCCGGCTCTCTTAAAGGGATATCCTGTACGGAAGTTAGAGAAAATCCCTCAGCGCTCTGATTCTGACCACAGGGTTCTATTAAAGGGATCATTGGTATGCAAGTCAGGGCAAATCCATCCAGCACTCTGATTCTCATCCCAAGCTTTCTTAAAGGGATCCCCGGTATGGAAGTTAGGGCAAATCCACTCAGCGCTCTGGTTCTGACTCAAGGCCCCTCTTAAAAGGATCCCCAGTATGGAAGTGAGGGCAAATCCAATCTGCACTTTGGTACTGACCCCAGTCCTCTCTTAAAGGGATCCTAGGTATGGAAGTCAGGGCAATTGCCTTCAAATGCTCTGGTACTGACCCCAGGCTCTCTTAAAGGGATCTCCTGTACAGGAGCTAGGGCAAACCCCTCAGTGCTCTGATTCTGACCCCAGGGTTCTATTAAAGGGATTATTGGTATGCAAGTAAGGGCAAATCCACTCAGAGCTCTGGTTCTGATCCCAGGATTTCTTAAAGGGATCTCTGGCATGGAAGTTAGAGTAAATCCCTCAGCACTCTGATTCTCACCCCAGGGTTCTATTAAAGGGATCACTGGTATGGAAGTCAGGGCAAATCCACTCATCGCTCTGGTTCTGACGCCAGGCCTCTCTTAAAGGGATCCCCGGTGTGGAAGTTAGGACCATTCTACTCAGTGCTCTGGTTCTGACCCCAGGCTGACGGGATGATGTGGGATATTAGGGGTAGTAGTCCGGTGGCTCTGGCTGACAGGATGATGTGGGATATTAGGGGGAGTAGTCCGGTGGCTCTGGCTGTTGGGATGATGTGCGATATTAGGGGTAGTAGTCTGGTGGCTCTGGCTGATGGGATGATGTGGGATATTAGGGGTAGTAGTCCGGTGACTCTGATGGGATGAAGTGGGATATTAGGAGTAGTAGTCCGGTGGCTGTGACGGGATGATGTGGAATATTAGTGACAGTTGTCCGGTGGCTCTGGCTGACAGGATGATGTGGGATATTAGTGGTAGTAGTCCAGCGGATGTGACGGGATAATGTGGGATATTAGTAGTAGTTGTGTAGGGTTGGTGGGCCGGACTGGGGGGTGGTCCCTCTTTTACCATGCAGAGACGTAATAGAGACAATTTGGAGGCAGGTTTCGGGTGCAACAGGTCCAAGTTTTATTCTCTCGCCGTCCACCTGATGGCCTCTCAGCACACCGCAATTCTCTTCAAGGCCCTCCGAATACAATACACATTACACACCGTACTCTTCACCAGGGACGTATATGTAAGTACCATCCCTTTCCGTTTATTGATGCTCCTGACAGGTCCGTCACTGTGGCCGCCTTAGGCCCATAAACCAACAGTAATTTTACTGGTCAGGCGTCTTCCTCAATACGGTATGTTTTATCTCTGTGCCTCCGCCCCCCATGACCAACGGTTTCTTAAGCCCTAAGCTGATGTCAAGTCCTGTGCTCACACTCCTCCCTGCCCTCTAATGGTCAACCAAAGGTACTGCACGTCCACTACACTTTCCTAGCTGTTTCCCCACTGTAATAACTGACACCTGTCTAAAGTGTGAAAACCTTCCTTTCTCTATTCTGACAAGTCCGTCTGTCAGGTCACCTTTCCGACACTCCCCCTTCCTTTGTCTATTGTCATCCTAGACAATCGTTATCCCTGCCTTCGTCGTTCTGAAGCTCACCCTACCTTCTGTTGTCGGACCAGCTGTTGGGCCAAACCCACCATCCGTGGGGGCCGAACCAAACCAAGAGCACCATGCTCCGAGCAGCCTACTGCTACTCGCCGGCGCGCACGCCACATGACAACGTCTTTCAAATTGGCTAGGTACACCTGGATTCTGTTTCCGGCGTGTTCCTTCCCCTACTCTCCCCTTCTGTCACCTTCCACTATCCGGTACGCCATGATCGAGGTCTTACACCTACCAGATCATTGTCGGCATCCGCCTTCTTCCTTCAGGGGTGTCCGTGGTGTCAGGGACCTGACCTAGGATGACTGTCTTTCTCACGTCTTCCATCTCTTTGCCTTTCTTTTGGTTACACGTCATGGTCGGCGTCTCGGTCTCCCAGGCCTTCTCAACTCATAGACCCCTTTGGATCTCACACTTCCTTCGGTCACACAGACCTTCCCTTACCCGGACCTGTCACATTTTCTTGTGCATATCATACATCAGAACAACTCTATAATATCACAAGTACCCCATTTTCTTACATCTTTTCTATTGCTTGTTAAAACCAACATATAATAAACATAAACATAACAGATTTTCTCCTCCCCCTTCCTTTAACATGGACACTTCCTCTCTCCTTACATCCCCGCTTTTGTCAGGCTTAACACACAAAAACTTCAATTTTTACATTACATTTTTTTTTTCCATTAACTTGGATGCAAACTGTCCTTGTGATTTGCACAACGGTGCAACGAAAATTCGAAAGTTCAAGCCACCTCCTAGTGGCCGTCAGCGAGTGGCCCCACAGCCGTGGAGCTCCCGGGATGTAAGGAGTGTCCTGTGAGTTCTTTCTACAGGGGCTCGTGACCTTCGGACTCAGCAATCACAGCTACCACGTAGTAGCCGCGGGGACAGTACTCTTTGTAGTACGACACCAAGTCCCCCTCATGTAGAGCCCGACCGTGACGAATAAAGGCCACATTAAGATAAACCTTCTGGCCGGTAGCCAGATCGCGTATGAACCCATACCCCCTGGGCATATTCGTATACACGAGCCGCCCCATAGATCGTGTCGCCGCCATGCCAGCCTCCCCCTTTGCATGAAGCAGGTTCCATACTTCCTGCACCCTGGCTTTTTTCTTTTTTACCACTTCAGCGACCCAAACGAAGGGTCCGGTGTGAGCCCAGGAGTCCGGTGGGCGGGACTTGGCCGGGGACGAAAACAGGGCAGAGGTGGCTGGTGATGTCTGCGGCCCAGCAGCCGCTGGGGCCGGGTGGTGGATAGGGGCAGACAGGTTTTCTGGATGTTGGGCCACAGGGCCTGACAAATAGGCCATAGCCAGTTCCAATGCCGGCAAAACCGGAGTAACAGCTGGTTTCGGGGAGGATATCGTCACTTGCAGGGGAGACGCAACAGCGTCTTCGGGAAACAGGCTCCGCAGCGGCGACACCGGGCGTGGCATCACCGGACGGGGTGGCTCGGTGATGGGAGTGGAGGCCCCACTCAGCTCTGCATAGACAGTGGGATCTTCCTTGGCCAGACTTTCGGGGGTACAAGATGCTGTGTGCTGTGTCTACATGGTGTGGGTCGCCTGCAGAGCCACTGATGGGGCCGGGGGAACTCTTACCTTACCCGGCACCGTGGCCTTCGTCACGTTATTGCGCGGCTCATCCTGCAGTCTCCGCTCTTCACCCCGCCGTCCGGCGGGGCTATCCTCCAGGCTCTGGAGCTCCACGGGAAGGTTCCCTGCTGGTATCTATGGTGGTTGCTCCCGCTGGCTCCGCAACGGCTCCACTTCTCCGCTCGACATCCAATTTTCTGTCCGTGACTCTGAGAAAGACATTTTCTGACGTGACTCGACCTCCCGGCGCCACCGCCACTCCAGGTGCCCGATGCCCTGACATCCACAGCACAGCATATCGTCCGATGGGCAGCACTCGAATGGCCCCAGACAGCCGCAGCCAAAATTTTCCTCTATGCCACTCCTTCTGCGGGGTGGGGCATCAGCAGGCCTTTCCACCCACCTGTCATGGTCCAGTATGTGGGGGTGTCGGCCTCCTGGTACATATTGCTGTCCCCAGGGATACGTAGGAGGGGGCCCTGGTCCATTGGGGACAACATCAGACACCTGGATCTCTCCTCTGTGCTGAAGTAGCACCACCATCTTGCTCCGGACCTGGTCCTGCCCCGTATCCTCTGCTGGCAACGCAGATGCACCACAGCACTCCCAATTTGTAATCCACAGGTTGGTAATTTGTAATCCACAGGTGTTTATAATCCAAACAGTGCAGTCCAAGTCTGTGTCCATTCCTCAGAGGCAGGCCTGCCACAGAAGATATTGTATTAGCGTCGTTGATCCTGCCGACTACACCAAGTGTAGGGTTGGTGGGCCGGACTGGGGGGTGGTCCCTCTTTTACCGCGCAGAGACGTAACAGAGACAATTTGGAGGCAGGTTTCGGGTGCAACAGGTCCAAGTTTTATTCTCTCGCCGTCCACCTGACGGCCTCTCAGCACACCGCAATTCTCTTCAAGGCCCTCCGAATACAATACACATTACACACCGTACTCTTCACCAGGGACGTATATGTACATACCGTCCCTTTCCACTTATTAACGCTCCTGACAGGTCCATCACTGTGGCCGCCTTAGGCCCGTAAACCAACAGTAAATTTACTGGTCAGACGTCTTCCTCAATACGGTATGTTTTATCTCTTTGCCTCATCTATATTGCGGTCTTTGTGTCAGGACCACCCCCCTGACTTTCTCTCTCCTCAGTCCCCCTGGTTGGGTTTTCCTCACAGTGTCCTCGTCACTTGAGCTCCCCCTGGGGACTGGAACTTTCTGGAACCCTCCTGTCCAATTTATATCTTTCCCGGTTCCCTCTAACTCCGCCCCCCATGACCAACGGTTTCTTAAGCCCTAAGCTGATGTCAAGTCCTGTGCTCACACTCCTCCCTGCCCTCTAATGGTCAACCAAAGGTACTGCACGTCCACTACACTTTCCTAGCTGTTTCCCCACTGTAATAACTGACATCTGTCTAAACTGTGCAAACCTTCCTTTCTCTATTCTGACAAGTCCATCCGTCAGGTCACCTTCCCTACAGTTGTCCGGTGGCTCTGGCTGACGGGATGATGTGGGATATTAGGGGTAGTAGTCTGGTGGCTTTTATGGGATGATGTGGGATATTAGTAGTCCGGTGGCTCTGGTTGATGGGACGATGTGGGATATTAGGGGTAGTAGTCTGGTAGCACTGGCTGACGGGATGATGTGGGATATTATAGTGAATGTGGCTATGCAGAGTGGGCGGGGCTATACACTCAGCTTTATATATAGAGATATAATCATTATAATTTGTTATAACTAACCGTAGTTAATTACTATGCCCGGGCAGCGCCGGGTTCTTCAGCTAGTTTTTTTTTAAGTCTCAGTTTTAAAATAGAAAGTTCTCCAGTGCAGTTGGTCACCATCGTGCACATGAACAATCTGAGTGCAGTTCAACATTCAGGAATACAGATTTCAAACTGTCTGAAATTATTCTTCTGTGCAAAGCAAGGAGAGTCTGGCATTGTTCATCAAAATTAATGTATTGCTTGAGTTGCTCACATTCATTTGCAAGGTCATCATAATTCAGGTGTTTGTGACACATATTAGCAACATGTTCACAATTTTTCTTTAGCGCATCAGAAGCAACAGTTTTCAGTTCACTGATGAAAGAAAATAGATTTCCAATCTGTGGAAAAGATTCTGCCTGTTGTGACCTTGGGTTAAGATGGCCTTGGAATTGAATATTCTGAGACAGAAGTGGGGGAGGCCCTTAGCATGCAAATTAGGAGGCATAATGATGTACTTGACCATGCTAAGGGTGCATCAGAGTCTGAACATTTGCATACGCCAGAGACACTCAAACAGCTCTCACTCTGGGACTTGAGCAGTATTACATTAAAGTAGGAGAATGCCTTGAATATGCAAATGAGGACAAGTAACACTGCACTAAACTTTTGACCATGCCCAGGATGCACTGAACCCCTCTCATTTGCATATCAATTAAAACTTATTTTCTCAAGGATTGTTCCAGTAATAGGTGCAGTGCTAGTATGGTTTGCATAGGGGTAAAGTTTCCCCTGTCAATACATAGCCATTTCAAACTGCACTTTAAGCTGGTGAAAACATTTATAGAAGTACTAGATGGAGGCCCGATGCTATCGCATCGGGAGGGCAGTAATGTCACGATGGGGGCAGGCATTGCAGTGTTGAGAATCTCTCCCCCCATGTGCTCACCCACCTATCCACTCTCTCTTTCCCCATGTGCTGACTTCTCCCATCTGTGCTCTCTTCTTTGACCTGTTTACCCCATGTGCTATACCCCTTGTCTGCTGTCTCCTTCCTGTACTGTGTTCTCCCCTCATGTGCTGTCCAATTTGTGCTGTCTCCCACCTGTACTATGTCTCTCTCACCCCTGTGTCTGACCATGTACAGAACATACCACATCTCCTGGGCAGAGGAGGAAGTAAAAGACAATACTGACATTACAGCAGGAGATCGCAGAGGATACATTTTGTGAGGTAAAATATTGTTTAAAAACCGTCAATGAAATATTTTACCTCACAAAATGAATCCTCTGTGATCCCCTACTGTAATGTCAGTATTGTCTTTTGCTTCCTTCCCTGCCCAGGAGATGTGATATGCTCCTTACACAGTCAGACACAGACAATTTTTAAAATGAACTTTCATTCATGGGAAAACCCCTTTAATGTGACTGGCTTCCTCTGCCTGTAGACATGTTGCGCATCTGCCAACAGGATCAGCCAAATGATTCACTGTACCTGCGTGGAGTTCGCGCAGGCGCAGTGTGACGGTGTTCCGCTGGTGGAACCACACAAGAGGCTGTGTGTGAGTGTGTAAGTGTGAGTGTGTGAGTGTGTGGTGCATATGGCGTATAGAGTGTGTGTGCGGTGCGACTGTGTTCCGCTAGTGGTACCGCGCAATTGGCTGGTACCAGCAGCAGTTTCCATAATGAGACATTCATCACTTGGGTGTCCCAATATGGCGGTCAGTGAACTTCATCCATTTGGAATTCTGGGATATGGTGACATCTGGGCAGAACAGGAAATGAAAACATTACAAGGCAATTATATAAATAGAAAGTATTTCTAACATTTACAATACATTTTGGGGGTAACAGACTCGATTTAAAAGCATTACAATTTTCATTGTTGGAGCCACTTAGTTGAAAATAGTCAACATGTACAGAAATAAAAAGAAAGCATTTAATGCTAAAACAGAAAGGCGGTGAAAAAGCAGAAATAGTGTTGTATTGTTAAGGAACAAATAAATGGTATTGAAAAGCAGATACGGTAATTGGAAAAAAAAAGAAAAACACTCATCGCCAAAAAGGGTATACAAGTTTAATCTTAGTGTTGGCACTTTAAAAGTAATAACAGATGATTTGTTGGAATGATGCAGACAAAACAAACTTATTTACAGAGGAAAATGAAATGTCAAGTTAGAAGCAGAGGAATAATGAAAACTCTCCACCGAATCTCACCTGCCTAAAAAAAAGCATAGTTTCCTTAAAAATGAATGAAAGTTATACAATATACAGTGGGGCAAAAAAGTATTTAGTCAGTCAGCAATAGTGCAAGTTCCACCACTTAAAAAGATGAGAGGCGTCTGTAATTTACATCATAGGTAGACCTCAACTATGGGAGACAAACTGAGAAAAAAAAATCCAGAAAATCACATTGTCTGTTTTTTTTTCATTTTATTTGCATATTATGGTGGAAAATAAGTATTTGGTCAGAAACAAAATTTAATCTCAATACTTTGTGATATATCCTTTGTTGGCAATGACAGAGGTCAAACGTTTTCTGTAAGTCTTCACAAGGTTGCCACACACTGTTGTTGGTATGTTGGCCCATTCCTCCATGCAGATCTCCTCTAGAGCAGTGATGTTTTTGGCTTTTAGCTTGGCAACACGGACTTTCAACTCCCTCCAAAGGTTTTCTATAGGGTTGAGATCTGGAGAGTGGCTAGGCCACTCCAGGACCTTGAAATGCTTCTTACGAAGCCACTCCTTCGTTGCCCTGGCGGTGTGCTTTGGATCATTGTCATGTTGAAAGACCCAGCCACGTTTCATATTCAATGCCCTTGCTGATGGAAGGAGGTTTGCACTCAAAATCTCACGATACATGGCCCCATTCATTCTTTCATGTACCCGGATCAGTCGTCCTGGCCCCTTTGCAGAGAAACATCCCCAAAGCATGATGTTTCCACCACCATGCTTTACAGTAGGTATGGTGTTTGATGGATGCAACTCAGTATTCTTTTTCCTCCAAACACGACAAGTTGT
The DNA here is from genome assembly GCF_039654945.1 of Dendrobates tinctorius. NCBI lineage: Eukaryota > Metazoa > Chordata > Amphibia > Anura > Dendrobatidae > Dendrobates > Dendrobates tinctorius. The sequence continues at coordinate 21,999,956 of NW_027361783.1, forward strand.
GTTTCTACCAAACAGTTCCAGTTTGGTTTCATCAGACCATAGGACATTCTCCCAAAACTCCTCTGGATCATCCAAATGCTCTCTAGCAAACTTCAGACGGGCCCGGACATGTACAGGCTTAAGCAGTGGGACACGTCTGGCACTGCAGGATCTGAGTCCATGGTGGCGTAGTGTGTTACTTATGGTAGGCCTTGTTACATTGGTCCCAGCTCTCTGCAGTTCATTCACTAGGTCCCCCCGCGTGGTTCTGGGATTTTTGCTCACCGTTCTTGTGATCATTCTGACCCCACGGGGTGGGATTTTGCGTGGAGCACCAGATCGAGGGAGATTATCAGTGGTCTTGTATGTCTTCCATTTACTAATTATTTCTCCCACAGTTGATTTCTTCACTCCAAGCTGGTTGGCTATTGCAGATTCAGTCTTCCCAGCCTGGTGCAGGGCTACAATTTTGTTTCTGGTGTCCTTTGACAGCTCTTTGGTCTTCACCATAGTGGAGTTTGGAGTCAGACTGTTTGAGGGTGTGCACAGGTGTCTTTTTATACTGATAACAAGTTTAAACAGGTGCCATTACTACAGGTAATGAGTGGAGGAAAGAGGAGACTCTTAAAGAAGAAGTTACAGGTCTGTGAGAGCCAGAAATCTTGATTGCTTGTTTCTGACCAAATACTTATTTTCCACCATAATATGCAAATAAAATGAAAAAAAACAGACAATGTGATTTTCTGGATTTTTTTTTCTCAGTTTGTCTCCCATAGTTGAGGTCTACCTATGATGTAAATTACAGATGCCTCTCATCTTTTTAAGTGGTGGAACTTGCACTATTGCTGACTGACTAAATACTTTTTTGCCCCACTGTATGTATCCCAAAAGTAATAATTAAAAAATAACTCTTTCCACAAAGAACAAACCCTCACATGGCTATAACAGTGGAAAAAGTAGGCAGCTAAAATATCCATCTGAGAAACCATTTGGACCTGGAGCCTCACACAGTTTATATTTTTATCAAAAATATCCATTAATTCTAATCTAAATTCTTAACTAGTAATTATTTAAGAACCCATTTTTTATTTAAGAAATACTTATCTCCTCCAAATAATTTGAAGTTTTCCCAGGCTTACCATGCATTTTAAATTAGCTGTACAGTGAAATAGAGGACTTAACCCCTTTAAAAATCATACTAGCACTGTACCTGTTACCAGTAACCTAATAGAGCCTACACCACCATACTGTATATCTACTTTTGAATTAGTTCAGATGGAATTTATTATTTATACTTTGCTTTTATAGAAAGGATGCGCGACATTCTTGATTAGCTACATGCAGTTTTTGCTTACAATTTTTAGAGTTGGCATGCTAGTGTAAAGTATGCTCATTTTTTGTCCTTGAAGCAATTTCTATAAAATATCCCATAAAAAGGTTTTATAAGCAGGGCAAATGCTCCACGTGTTTGTGTTTAGCAATTTTTTTTATATCTCTAATTGCTTTTTCTCTATTTCTCTATTTCTTGAGAGAACAACAACTCATTAATTCTCCAATCGTTTTACCTTGTCTCCGCTTGTGCAAGATTTATTACTGATAACACAATACCATGGACAAGGACGCGACATATGTCATGGCCTTGTAATCATATTTTAGGAATTCATCTAGAACCCACTAAAATCATATTGATTCTTAAATTACTCCTCTATATAGGTGGGAAAAGGGTCTAACCCCTAACCTTAGCATTCTACTCTTCCCAAGTATGTACTAATCTAAAGTCTTTAAATAGATCTCTTAATTCCTTCCACTGCCCTGATAATAACACTGTATCTTCCTATATTGGATCTGTTCACATTTGGTGACCATGTCAAATTAAAATCTTCACACCATATTATCTCTTCCTGAAATATCATTTAACTTCAAACAAACTGACTAAAGGTTTTGAGTGGATTTCCTGATGGAGCAGATGAATTCATTATTCAAACATTTTAATTATAGAATTTTCTTAAATAATAAATACCCCTTTATTCCACTGTCATTACTTTTTTCTTTTCCATTTTTTCATCTCTGTTTTCCAAAAGCCATTACTATATATTTTTTTTCATTTTGTGAGACAAGTTGTGTTTGATAACAGCGAGCGTTGCATCACATAATCCATTGAAAACCAGCCAAAAAATCCTTGTAGTGTAGAGTAGAAAGAAAGCAATTCTGTCATTGTTTTTGTGTTTAATTTCTCTGACACTCACGATGCAAAAAAAAACAAAAAAAAACAAAAACATAACTTTAGTTTGTCAGTGCATTGTCAGTCTATTGGTACCTAATGTATAATACGGTTAACTCAATATAGAAATGCAGCATCTATTGAAATTTGGTAACTAGATATTTGGTATCACTGTCATAATACTGACTCCCAGAATAAACATGTAATTTTTTCTTTCAGTTTGTTATAAAAGTTTTTTTTTTTTTTTTTAAATTATGGCATGTTTTCTTTTAGTTTGTTAGAATAGTTTTAAAAAAAATGCTAACAAAACATTGTTATTTTTGCACCGAATGAGTCATGTGAGTGCTTATTTATCAAGACAAAATATTGTTTTTGCTTTTATCATTTTGGTGTAAATGTGACTTTTTGACTACGGTACTTTTCATTTTTTATCTTGGGTAGATAAAGCTAAAAAAAATTTAAAAAGCAGCAATTCTAATATTTTTTCCCATGCACAGTAAATAAGAATTTTTTTTGTTCCAGATGTTATAGATATGGCCGTAATAAACATGTTTATTTCTTTTATTGCTTAGTTTCTTTTTTTGTAACAATTGTGAAAAACTGGTAAGTGGGGTAAAGTCTTTATTCAATTGGCCCACCATGAAACTTGAAGCTGCAGCAATTGTATCAATTTTTCTGTCCTATTAGGATGATTTTACAACAAGATTAGAAAATAATTGTGTTTACAAATTGTTTGTGATTCTTCAGATCACCCCAATTTACTTTAATTGAGCTGAGCGCAAAATCATACACAACTTGTAGATTGAGGTGCTCCTGTTTTTGGAATGGAGGCAACCATTTTTTCCTAAACCAAAACAACCCCCCCATGGAAGGGCTTAATAGTGCTACTGGCTGTCATGACAACATATTGACATCCTTTGATCTGGTTGGGGGGGTAATGAGGTGACAGAATGGTGCCTTACCTTTGTTTAACACTTAGCCCCTTTGTGACCATGTCATCTAAGAGATTAAACTGGTATGACCAGTTCATTACTTTCATTACTTTAACACAATTGCAGGTGGGTACAGAGGTTTTCAACAGTCTATACCTGCTGTTTATGGAACAGGCTAAAGCTCCCGTCACACTCAGCGATGCTACAGCAATCCCGACAATGATATGACCTAGCAGGGATCTTTGCTGCGTCGCTATGTGGTCGCTGGTGAGATGCCACACAGTCAGATCTTCCCAACCACGCCACAACAATACGGCGACCTTTGTAACGATGTCGGCAAATCCATGCCTATGTGTCTCGCTTCTGAGTCGCTAGCGAGGTCGTTGGTAAGGTGTCAAATATACCGATGCAAGCTACCCAGCGGTACCTCAATGATCAAAAAAAGCCCAGGTCATTCCAACATGACCAGCGATCTCACAGCAGGGGGCTGGTCGCTGCTACCTGTCAAACGTTTCGAGATCCCTGCTGAGTTCGCTGTTGCATCACAAAACTTGTGACTCAGCAGCGATCTCGCTTAGTGTGACGGGAGCTTAAGTTACCTGAAAATACTGTAATCTGTTGTGAGTTCATTTTCCCCTTCACCATTGAGGTCTGATGAACTCCCTCTTCTGGTGAAGGAAGGTAGAGAGGCTGATTACAAAGCACCTGAGCAGAATGATGATGACTGGGTGACTGGGATTGCTGACTTGATATAAGGCAGCCGACGCCCTTCTGCCTTGCGGGTGATTACTCTGAGGGATTCTTGGAGACCAGTCTGATTCCTGCTCCTCAAAAGCTAAGTTTTCTGCTCTACTTTTTGCATTTGTGTTTTGGTTTTGTATTGCCTTGTTTTTCTGGATTTCTGCCTTTCCCTGCTGGGTGAGCTGAATTCCTTTTTGCTCTGTCTTCAGATAATACCTGAGTGCTGATATAGTCTTTTTGAAGTCTAGCGTCTTCAGCGCTTTTTTCCCCATCAGTCTGTTGGCTCTTGTTTTTGAGAGGGTTTTGGCGGATTGCAGACAGCAGCTTTTCTATTCTGTCCTATTTAGTTAGCTTGGGCCCCATCATTTGCTCAGCCTATCTTTCTATCTGTGTGAGTGTTTTTTCATCTTACTTCACCGTCATTATATGTTGGGGGCTGCCTATTGTTTTGGGGTCTGCTCTGGGGCAGTTTAGATTTCCCTTTCTGTCTTTAGGCTATGTAGTTCTCCGGCTGTGATCGAGGGGTCTAGGGCACCGTAGGAACCCCCCACGGCTACTGCTAGTTGTTGTTGTTAGGTTCAGGGGTCTGCAATCCGATAGCTGCCAACTTCTCTGGTTTTCTGGACTTAGCTAGTATTTCTGTATTTGCCTCCTACGGTGACTCATTCATAACAGTAATCTATACATTAACTATTGATGTACATGTAGTGTCTTTATCGTTTTGTAACTGATTCCCAAACCCAGTAATTACACCTTATCTTATAATATAGAATTTGGGATATAATTCTTGAGCAATGTATGTAATATCAGATGTATAAGTATCAATAAAAGAGCCAGGTCCTTTTTCACATGTGAATTTGGAATTTTTCATATTCTGCATTGCAAGTTTACATAACATATTGCATTACACACATGACACATCAAACAGTAAAGTGAGAAATTAAAAATAATGAACCAAACATAAGAATTATTACACTCAAACAAATTTCCACTCTTTATTTATGTTACTTTTTGGCTCTAATATCCACTTTAGCAAAGACCACTCATTTTAGATCAAGAAAATATCAATGTTTAACTACAACCCATGATTTTTTTAAAGTTAATATTCATTTCCATCTATGAGGATGAATTCAGAACATACTTTGGCCTCAATTTAACAGTGTTTATGTCAGTTTATTTTTGCACAAAGTTTCTCAAAGTTCTGCGGCTTTTGGTGCTCTCACTTCTGTCCCAGTCATCTTCACCGAAGTGGGCAGAGCATGAACAATATCGGGGTGTGGCAACACTCACCTGTCTAATTCACGATCAGAAGCAATAGACTTTTCACAGGCTGTCCAAAAATTATCCTTTTATTTAGAAAGCAGATATAGGTTAATCATTTTTAAAGCAAAGAAGTTATGATTTCTCAATCGAAGCCATGTTCACACATTTATGTAAGGTAGCTGTCATGTCGGACGCTATTCACACCACAGCGTCCGGCAGGCAGAGGTAGTTCCACCTCCGTCCACTATAGCCTCAGTGGCACCGGCTTGAGTTTCTCAGGCTATCGGGGGTTAATCTAGCTGAAGACCAGGTTGGATGTTTGGTCACGCCCACGGTCTTTAAATAGTCGTGCTGGCCTATGGGCGTCGCCGATTATAGCTTGTGTGTCATACCAAGTGGTTCCGGTCTGGAGTGGAGGTGTTGGAGAGAGAGAGAGAGATTCATATCTGGTGTCGTATGATCCATTGTTACCTTCTCGCCTTCCCATATTTGTGTTTTGTTGTGCCCTGTTCACATTACTGTATAGTCCTGTGTGTATGCGGCGCGGTGCAGTTTAAGTTCTCCCTGTCTGTCTTTATTGTTTGGGGCTTTGGTGGTTTGTCTCCTCACTGGGTGGAGGGTGGAGGGTTAAGCTTAGGGCTGAGCAGGAGATAAGGAAAGGGTGGAGGCTCTGGCATTTGCACCATCAGCAAAAACCCTGGGTTGAGGGTCAGACAGGGTTTCCCCTAGTTAAAGGGACATCACAGGGGCCCCGGGTATTTCTGCCTTAGTTGACCTAAGCCCCGCGTGACATTATAATCGGCCCACATTTTTCAGGAGTCCATGGATCCCATGGATTCCATAACCCGCCAGTTGGCGACGCTGTCCTTACAGGTCTCCGAGTTGAAAGGGGCAGTTCAGCAGCAGGGCCTGGTAGTAGCGAAGGTGCAAACGGCATCTGCAGGTGTTGGTGCAGAGCCGAAGATCCCTCTGCCAGAACGATTCTCAGGGGAACGCAGCAAATTTGTCATATTTCGGGAGGCCTGCAAGTTATACTTCCGCATGCGCCCGGTCTCCTCAGGTAATGAGGCTCAGCGGGTGGGCCTGGTGTTATCATTACTGAGTGGGGACCCCCAAGCATGGGCATTTTCCTTACCTGCTGACTCTGCTACATTTCATTCTGTCGATAATGTTTTTTCTGCACTCGGGCTCATTTATGATGATCCCGACAGATTAGCTCTAGCAGAATCTAAAATCCGCGCCCTCCATCAGGGGGAACGTATGGCGGAAGACTATTGCTCCGAATTTCGCCGTTGGGCAGTAGACACACAGTGGAACGACCCAGCGCTGCGGAGTCAGTTTATTCAGGGGGTTTCAGGAAGAGTTAAACAGGCCCTCCTGATGTATGAGACTCCTGCATCGTTGGAGTCTGCCATGAGTTTGGTTATACGCATTGATCGCCGTTTGCGTCAGGGGGCACAGGAGACGCTACCCCTGGGGGAAAGCAGAGGTGCAAGTGTGGTTGTTGCAGGTGAGCCCACTGAGCCTATGCAAATTGCGGGGGTGTCACAGGTTAAGCGTCGCATCCCTGGGTTCACGAAGCCCGGAGCATGTTTTTACTGTGGTAAAAGGAATCATTATGTTAACTCTTGTCCTGTGCTACCGAAGAAGGTCACACCGGCGGAAAACTACTAAGCTCAGTGGGTTTGGAGGAGACCCAACTGAGCGTATGCATATCCTCCATGATGGCATCTCAATGTATGCTCCCTGCCAAGGTTATTATCGTGGGCAGAGAGCTACCAATATCAGTGTTTGTGGATAGCGGTTCCGCCACCAATCTCATAGATGAGGAGTTTGCACGCACTGCCGGGTTTAAGATCGAAAAACTCCCTCATCCTATTCAGGTGGTTACCATTAATGCCGCTCCCCTCCCTCAGGGGGAGATTACGGAGTTTGTGGCTGAGGTGAAACTCCACATTGGGGTCCTACATTCGGAGTGGGTTACATGTAGGATCCTCCGTAATCTCCCAGCACAAATGGTCTTGGGTTTTCCATGGTTGTCCAGGCACAACCCGGTGATTGATTGGAAAACTCAGGACATAGTCCAATGGAGTGGTTTTTGCCAGGACAATTGCTTGGCCACATGTGTGTCCGCCGTGACGCCCAGCCTTCCGGAGGCTTTGCAGGATTTCGCGGATGTTTTCTCTGAGAAGGGTTGCTCAGAACTGCCTCCACATAGAGCCTATGACTGTGCGATTAGGTTAAAACCCGGGGCCAAATTACCTAAGGCCAGGATGTTTAACATTTCTGGTCCAGAGAGACAAGCTCTGAAAGACTACATCGCGGAGAGTCTGAGCAAAGGACACATCCGGCCTTCGTCCTCGCCTGTAGCAGTGGGGTTTTTCTTCATTAAGAAGAAAGATGGGGGGTTACGGCCGTGTCTGGATTTCCGGGAGTTAAACCAGATTACGATCCGTGATCCATACCCGATGCCTTTGATCCCTGATTTGTTCAACCAGGTGGCGGGGGCAAAGTGGTTTTCCAAGCTTGACCTCAGGGGGGCGTATAACCTCATAAGGGTCCGTCAGGGGGATGAGTGGAAGACGGCCTTTAACACTCCTGAGGGTCATTTTGAGAGCCTGGTTATGCCATTTGGGTTGACAACCGCGCCTGCTGTTTTCCAACATTTTATTAATGACGTGTTTGCTCATGTCCTGGGGAAATTTGTGATTGTATACCTGGATGATATCCTCATTTATTCGAGCGACCGAGACATTCATTTAGAGCATGTCAGGCAGGTGTTACAGTTGCTCCGTGAGAATAAGCTCTATGCTAAGCTGGAAAAATGCTTATTTTTTGTTCAGGAGTTGCCTTTTTTGGGATATATTGTGTCCGCCGCAGGGTTAAAAATGGACACCGCTAAGGTGCAAGCGGTGCTACAATGGGAAAGGCCTGATAATCTGAAAGCGCTCCAGCGGTTCCTTGGGTTTGCTAATTATTATAGGAAATTTATAAAACACTTTTCTACTATAGCCAAACCGCTCACAGACATGACAAAAAAAAGTACAGATCTGACTAGCTGGTCTGAGGTGGCGATACGTGCATTTGAGCGTCTGAAGAACAGTTTTGCTTCAGCCCCCATTCTGGTGCAACCGGACGTGTCTAAACCTTTTGTGGTGGAGGTTGATGCGTCTGAGGTGGGAGTGGGGGCAGTACTGTCACAGGGCACATCTTTGAGCGATATGCATCCATGCGCCTACTTCTCCAAGAAGCTGTCGCTGGCCGAACGGAATTATGATATCGGCAACAGGGAGTTGTTGGCCATCAAATTGGCATTTGAGGAATGGCGACACTTCTTGGAGGGGGCGGCTCACCAGGTCACAGTTATCACCGACCATAAGAACCTGCTCTATCTGGAGTCGGCCAAGAGTCTGTCTCCTAGGCAGGCTCGCTGGGCATTGTTTTTTACACGTTTCAATTTTCTGGTGACTTACCGTCCCAGGGCTAAAAACACCAAGGCGGATGCCTTGTCCAGGTGTTTTCCGGGGGGAGAACCTCGGGAAGAGCCGGTACCCATCCTCCAGGAAGGTGTAGTGTTTTCGGCTCTCACGACTGAGGTAGAGGCGGAGATTGCCGAGGCCCAAGAGGAGGTACCACCAGGACTTCCCGCCAGCAAATCATTTGTACCCCTTCATCTTCGTCTTAAGGTGTTGAGGGAACATCACGACTCAGTACTGGCTGGTCATCCAGGGGTTAAGGGCACCTTGGAGCTGGTATCGTGTCGTTTCTGGTGGCCCAAAATCCGGCAGGACGTGGTCTTGTATGTGGCAGCTTGCATCACGTGCGCCAGGGCCAAATCGCCCCGAGCCCGTCCTGCTGGCATGCTACAGCCTCTGGGGGTACCTAATAGGCCATGGACAGAAATCTCCATGGATTTTATCACTGACTTGCCAGTCTCGGCGGGGAACACGGTCATCCTGGTGGTGGTTGACCGATTTTCAAAGATGGCGCATTTTGTCTCAGTGCCCTCCTTGCCCAATGCGAAGACGTTGGCTCAGGTGTTTGTGCAGGAGGTGGTCAGACTCCACGGAGTTCCATCGGACATAGTATCTGATAGGGGAACTCAATTTGTTGTGAGGTTTTGGAAAGCTTTTTGCTCACGTTTGGGGATCAAGTTGTCACATTCATCGGCGTTTCATCCACAGTCAAATGGTCAAACTGAGCGCATGAACCAAAATCTGGAGCAGTATTTACGATGCTTTGTGTCCGACAACCAACAGGAGTGGTCTACTTTCCTTCCTCTGGCCGAGTTCGCGTTAAATAATCACCGTCAAGAGTCATCGGGAGAGTCTCCGTTCTTTTGTGTTTACGGTCAACATCCTCAATTTTGTACCTTACGTCAGGGTGACTCGGGGGGCGTCCCGGAGGAGGACCAGCTAGGAGCTCAATTATCGGTCTGGAGGAGGGTGAGACAGCGATTGTTGAGCATGAGTGCGAGGTACAAACGGGTGGCTGACAGTAGACGCGTGCCAGGTACGGACCTGTGTGTGGGTGAATGGGTGTGGTTAGCGACTAAAAATATAAAACTCAAAATTCCATCTTTAAAATTGGGTCCAAGGTTTATTGGGCCTTTTAAGATTGCTGCCATCATTAACCCAGTTGCTTATCGGTTGGAACTCCCTGCAGTATACAAGATACACAACGTGTTTCACAGGGCTTTATTGAAAAAGGTGGTAGGCTCTGTGGACACGACGCCGATGCCACCTCCAGTCATGGTGGATGGCGATTTAGAGTTTGAGGTCTCCAAGGTAGTGGACTCTCGAGTAGTGCACCGTACTCTTCAGTATTTGGTACACTGGCGGGGGTATGGTCCGGAGGAGAGGTCTTGGGTACCAGCCTCGGACATACATGCAGATCGGCTGGTCAGTTCTTTTCACCGTCGTCATCCAGACAAGCCGGGTCCTATGAGTCTTGAGGGCCCTGGGGTCCCTCGTAGAAGACGGGGTACTGTCATGTCGGACGCTATTCACACCACAGCGTCCGGCAGGCAGAGGTAGTTCCACCTCCGTCCACTATAGCCTCAGTGGCACCGGCTTGAGTTTCTCAGGCTATCGGGGGTTAATCTAGCTGAAGATCAGGTTGGATGTTTGGTCACGCCCACGGTCTTTAAATAGTCGTGCTGGCCTATGGGCGTCACCGATTATAGCTTGTGTGTCATACCAAGTGGTTCCGGTCTGGAGTGGAGGTGTTGGAGAGAGAGAGAGAGATTCATATCTGGTGTCGTATGATCCATTGTTACCTTCTCGCCTTCCCATATTTGTGTTTTGTTGTGCCCTGTTCACATTACTGTATAGTCCTGTGTGTATGCGGTGCGGTGCAGTTTAAGTTCTCCCTGTCTGTCTTTATTGTTTGGGGCTTTGGTGGTTTGTCTCCTCACTGGGTGGAGGGTGGAGGGTTAAGCTTAGGGCTGAGCAGGAGATAAGGAAAGGGTGGAGGCTCAGGCATTTGCACCATCAGCAAAAACCCTGGGTTGAGGGTCAGACAGGGTTCCCCTAGTTAAAGGGACATCACAGGGGCCCCGGGTATTTCTGCCTTAGTTGACCTAAGCCCCGCGTGACAGTAGCGCTGTCATTCAAGGTTGGGGACTCTTGCTTGGCAGCCAAATAATCACATCTGGCACAGGTTTTTTAACATAGCTCCAACAGTCTATGTGGTTTATTCAGGCATCATAAACCCACAGCAGCAACATAAAATTCATATAATCAACATAGCGTTCATTACAGAGCTTCCTCCTGTTATCCCTGTGGTCACACAGGTTACGCAATGTCCAGTACTCAGGCTCTTCAGCCTAACAGTTATCTCAGTAACACTCCGACAGGGTTACCTCATAGTTGCTTCAGACTCCAGACGTTCATTCCCTCCCCTGGGAACTCTCAGATACTGGCAGCCATTACACACAGCCATTCCACGTGCTGTCAGGCAGGAAGCCCCATCTCCCAGCGGGCCCTTCCACAATGGACCAACCGGGTCCAAGCATTCACCCCATGTGACCTACCCTGGCCACCTTATATGGTCCATAGCCACGCCCACCGGGTCACATGGCTATGACCTCATCACAGGTCCTTCACACACACTCATATACACTTTACTATGGCGTTCTTAAACACACCCCTGACACATTGGAACGAAAGATCAGCTCTGCTGATCAGCACATAAGCAAACCTTCATCTCAAGGTCACCCTCCTTGAGATACATTACGGTCATTCAGCATCCTACTCCTATCAGGACACTGGAAATGCTTATATGCCTGTCCTGGGACACCCACACAGCGCCCCCTAGCGGACACAGTGGTCACTACACCACATTTAGTATTTGGTCAGTATTTTACTTCAGTATTCTTAAAACAAAATCAGGAATGAAACAATCAGAGAAAAAGTATAATAGAAACAAATGCACTATTTCTGCATTTTTCACCCACTTCTGGTTTTAGCCTATAAATAGTGATGTAAAATACTGACCAATTACTGCACTTGTGAACGTGGCCTCAGAGTGAAAAAATTATTCTTTTTGTGAGATTCGCAGCAGTAGGCAACAACAGTCCCAGTAGTAGCAGTACATTACATCGCTATAAAGCACTGGCATAAAATGTACAAAAGAAAAATATGACAGGTCAGAAAGGGAGATATCTAGCCATGTAGGGCCAGCAATGTGCATTTTATATTTTGAATAAAGTAATATAGTTTTCTACTTTATTGGTGTTGCTAGTGCTTTTAAATACTCTCTATGATTTGACATTGGAGTTTGGACATGACAGTATGCCCATAGTAAACATGGCCAGTTAATGAGAGTGGAAGGAGGTCTCCTCATCAGACATTAGGTTTGCAGGCATCTGTTCTCAAAAAGCTTCATCAAGCAGTGAGCACAGCTTAGGCTGGTTTCACATTTGCGTTTTTTAGCGCTGGAAAAAAACGCATACGTGCGCATGCGATTTTTCCCCTATATTTAACATGGGTGCGCATACCTGCGCACTTGTAAGCGCATGTATGCGATTTTCATGCGCTGCGTTTTTTTGGGGTGTGCGTTGGTATTTTCCAGACGCTGCATGTTGCATTTTTTGGCCCTTGAAAAAATCGCATGCGCACGTATGCGCACGTTTTGCGCTAAAAATGGCCATTATAGCCTATGGATGCGCATACGTGCGCACTGGCATGCGCAGGTATGCGCTTTTTTAGCGCAGCGTTTTTTGGGTGGTGTCCACTTTTTATCCTAGTTAGAATCTTCTAAAGTCCAAAAAAAAAAGGCTATATAAAGGAGGTGCCTGCCAAAACTCTGCCACTACTACACTAGACAGATTGAAGAGCAGACATTCAACCAAGAACCCATTATATCAGCGAAGAATGTGAGTATATTACATTATATGCCTGTCCTTTTAAATTATGTATGTACTAATGATTTTTATTATTTTTACATGCAGTATGTCTTCAGAATCGGAGTATTCCCCATCGCGGCAGGAATTGGCGCAAGCAGACCGTGAGGTGATTATTTTCGTGCATCTGGTAAGTATATCTGCTGCTTCTCCAAATCTCTTACGTTTTTTTCAACTTTCAGACATCGTCATCATCATCTGCGGACGGGAATAGTGAGGGCGAACAGCAGGAGCAGCGAAGCCAAGTCCCGGTGGTGATACGTAATGTAAGTATCAAATGATTTGTAATGTTTTTTTTTTTTTTTTATCTTCTATTTTTACTCTTTTTTTTTTTTCTTTTTTTGTAACTTTTTAGTCAATTTAAATTTGATTATTCTAATGAATGTGTTTTGTCTAGGTTCCACAACGGGATGAAGACGTCTACCTGGATAATGAGCAGCTCATCAGCCTGGTCCAGGAGCGTTCGCCGTTGTGGGACAGCCGTGACCGGCTGTACAAGGACAATGTGGTGACACGGCGGCTATGGAATGAGGTGGCCGCAGCGTTGATGGATGGCTGGGACAGCGCCACAGCATCCGCCAAAAAGGCGTTTAGTGAGTATTTCCCTGCTCTGTATTGTGCCGCAGTGACTGTTGTCCTTGACGGCACTGTTGGGTTTCGTGCTAGGCGTATTCTAGCAGGAAACCCAACAGTGTCATCGTGGTCTACAGTGACTGCTTTGAGTATTGTATTGCTACATTGTGCCGCAGTGACTGTTGTCCTTGACGGCACTGTTGGGTTTCGTGCTAGGCGTATTCTAGCAGGAAACCCAACAGTGTCATCGTGGTCTACAGTGACTGCTTTGAGTATTGTATTGCTACATTGTGCCGCAGTGACTGTTGTCCTTGACGGCACTGTTGGGTTTCGTGCTAGGCGTATTCTAGCAGGAAACCCAACAGTGTCATCGGGGTCTACAGTGACTGCTTTGAGTATTGTATTGCTACATTGTGCCGCAGTGACTGTTGTCCTTGACGGCACTGTTGGGTTTCGTGCTAGGCGTATTCTAGCAGGAAACCCAACAGTGTCATCGTGGTCTACAGTGACTGCTTTGAGTATTGTATTGCTACATTGTGCCGCAGTGACTGTTGTCCTTGACGGCACTGTTGGGTTTCGTGCTAGGTGTATTCTAGCAGGAAACCCAACAGTGTCATCGGGGTGTACAGTGACTGCTTTGAGTATTGTATTGCTAAATTGTGAAGCAGTGACTGTTGTACTTGACGGCACTGTTTTTTTTTATCAACAGTGGACAAAGTCCGAACACGTTGGCGTTCGATCAAGGACCGCTTCAACAGTGATGTTCGTGCTGAGGGCCAGGTTCGCAGTGGATCTGCGTCAAGGACCAGAACTAGATACCGTCACTATCACGCGTTGCAGTTCCTAAGACCGGTCCTTGCCACAAGATCGTAAGTATTATACATTTTGGGTTTTTATTTTTATTAATCTGTGTTTTTCTAATCCACAGCTGATGCTTCTTGTAAAGGCATGGTAGTAATGATTTTCCTTTCTTCCACAGCACCTGGAGCAGCACCCTGCAACCTGGCCCTGGAGCGGTCCTTCGTCGGACGTCCTCTGACCCGTCCCAGCCATCCGACAGCCAGGAAGCACCTTGCAGGTCCCACACACACACAGCTGGTGACCAGGAAGCTGGGCCATCAGGTGTTCCCCTGTCCCAGGTCTCTGCCACTGGTTATGCGGGCACTACCCGCCAGCGGCAGAGGGCCTTGGACAGGAATGTCTTGCCCGAGTTTATGCATTTGAGCGAGACATTTAATTCCAGCCTCAAGTCACTGTCCGACAGAGTTGAAAGCGGTTTTGCACTGATGGAACGTGGTTTTAACCACTTTGAACACCGCTTCAATTCTGTAGAACAGCGCCTTGACCGTCTGGAGGCCGACCTCAACAGACCAGCACACCATTTTTTTAGTAAGATTGAAAAGGGCATGGCGGAACACCTTAGTCCTGATCAACAGCTGAATGTGCTGCAGGCCTGCAACAATGCTTTCTTGCAGGCTATGCAGCATAATCGGTACGGTCAGCAGTCAGTGGTGTCCTTTCCACCTGTGCCACCATTGACTCGCTTCACCTCACTACCGACTTGTGCTGCATACCACTGCACGGACACCTCTCTTCAAAGGCTGGACACCCACCGTTACACCACCACAAGTCTGAGTGCAGCTGGTCACTTCACCGACACCACCATGGCAAGCGCTGCTCCTGTCTGGAGCACCACCGCCAATCCCATGCATGCGTGGAGCTCAGCCACCACTAGGCAAACATGGAACAGCCCTGCCGCTACAACAACATGTAGTAGCCCTGCCACCACCACTCTGCAAACCTGGGCCATCACTGCCGCCACCAGTCCTCCTGCAAGGACGAGCACTGACCAAGAAGAGCAGCATCAGCCACCTCAGCAGCAGCAGCCAACTCAGCAGCCGCCACCTCAGCAGCAGCAGCCACCTCAGCAGCAGCCGCCACCTCAGCAGCAGCAGCAACCACCTCAGCAGCAGCCGCCACCTCAGCAGCAGCAGCAACCACCTCAGCAGCAGCAACCACCTCAGCAGCAGCTGCCACCTCAGCAGCAGCCGCCACCTCAGCAGCAGCCGCCACCTCAGCAGCAGCCGCAACCTCTGCAGCAGCAGCCGCCACCTCAGCAGCAGCAGCCATACCAGCAGACGGGGGACCTACATTCCATATTTGCCCCTACTTCAAGGCGAAATCAATCAAGGCGGGCATTGGGCCAAAGTCGGTCCAGGCACACAAGCCTACGGCGACATGCCATTACAACTAATGTAACTGAACAGATTTCCTCTCCTACAAGTGTTCCAAGTTTAATTCCCTTAACTGGACTACCTTCCCCCACAAGTTTTGTTGCCCCTTCCCCTCAAACACCGTCTTCAACTGCAAGTGTTGCATATTCCCTGCACACCCCCAAATTGAAACCATCTGCCCCCAAACGCCGTAAAAAATAATTTTTAAATTTTTTTTTTGTGATAAAAAATAAATTTACATTTGTGGTTCACCATTAATAAGTTTCATTAATGTTGTTTGCGCCGCTCACACACACTGATGGGTAAATACATGTTAAAAACCAACCCAAGGGCTAGTATAGTCATATGTGAAATAACATGGACTAGTATAGTCATTCAAAGGCCTAGTGTAATAACTCTAGTTTTACCAAATAGAATCTGGTTTCATGAAAAACAAATTGTTGAAACTTGTCTAAAAAATAAAGTTTCTTTCTAGTTTCACCAGTTTGTTTTTGGTGAAACAAGATGCTAGTTGTTAAAAATCGAGTTATTACAGTAGGCCTTGGTATGACTATACTAGGCCGTGGTATTTCACATATACTACTAGCCCCAAGGCCTAGTATACTCATATTTGAAATACCACGGCCTAGTATAGTCATTCCAAGGCCTAGTGTAATAACTCTAGTTTTACAAAATAGAATCTGGTTTCATGAAAAACAAACTGTTGAAACTTGTCTAAAAAATAAGTTTCTTTCTAGTTTCACCAGTTTGTTTTTGGTGAAACAAGATGCTAGTTGTTAAAAATCGAGTTATTACAGTAGGCCTTGGTATGACTATACTAGGCCGTGGTATTTCACATATACTACTAGCCCCAAGGCCTAGTATACTCATATTTGAAATACCACGGCCTAGTATAGTCATTCCAAGGCCTAGTGTAATAACTCTAGTTTTACAAAATAGAATCTGGTTTCATGAAAAACAAACTGTTGAAACTTGTCTAAAAAATAAGTTTCTTTCTAGTTTCACCAGTTTGTTTTTGGTGAAACAAGATGCTAGTTGTTAAAAATCGAGTTATTACAGTAGGCCTTGGTATGACTATACTAGGCCGTGGTATTTCACATATTACTATACTACTAGCCCCAAGGCCTAGTATACTCATATTTGAAATACCACGGCCTAGTATAGTCATTCAAAGGCCTAGTGTAATAACTTTTAATGGAGCAGATTACATTCATCCACTCAATGCTGACTTGTATTCCCCATGGACTTTCATTGGGGTTGGGTTTTGAGTGTTGTGTTTTGAGAAAATCACATACTTTGTTTTAAACTATTTGCACAATTTTATCTTGAAAAAAAATGGTTTCCTGATTCATGGCCTGCAGCTTTGCTCATTCCAATATATTTAACGCAGACTAGCAATGCTGCATTTTAACTCGTATGTGTATTTACCTGCCCAGGTGTGTGAACATAACAAAATTCAGTTATACATGGGAAGTTTTTTAATTAATCGGAGTTTAAAAAATATAGTGCACTCAGTAATGGTATCAAATAAGGATTTTTATTACCATAAACAACAACATTACACCATTTCATCTTGCCAGTGCACCCGTCCTACATCAGAAATAAAGTAGGCCGCAAATTTGTCCCTCATTTGGCCAACTTCAACGGATGACCTGAGAGTGTGCTGAGTGAATTCAGGCAATGGGTTAGGAGCATCATCGTCCAGTTCAAAGGTCGGGTGCTCTTTAGCCATCACAAAGTTATGTAGAACCACACAGGCCTTCACCACCTCATCGACTGTTTCAAGTTTAAGATTAATGGCCGTGCCCAGAATTCGCCATCTGGAAACAAGAATCCCAAAAGCACACTCGACAGTTCTTCTGGCCCTGGTCAGCCTGTAATTAAAAATTTTTTTGGTGTGGTCCAAGTCCCGGCTGGAGTAGGGTTTCAGTAAGTTTCGGCACATTTGAAAAGCCTCATCGCCAACCATTACAAAGGGCAGTGGCGGAGCTTCGGTGTGAGGAAGAGGCCGTGGCATAGGGAAATTAAATTGGTTGCCATACAACCTCCGGCCCATGTCTGAGTTTTTAAAAGCCTGCGAGTCATTACCACGGCCAAATGCTCCAATGTCCACTGCTACAAACATACATCCGGCATCCGCAATTGCAATGAGTACTATTGAAAAGTACTTTTTGTAATTATAGTACTCAGATCCCGTTCTTTGGGGTTTGATGATCCGTATGTGTTTCCCATCAACAGCTCCCAAACAGTTGGGAAAATTGCATACTGTCCAGAATTTGTCAGCAATTTCCATCCACTTTTCAGCGGTGGGCAGGGGCATAAATTCTGGGCAAAGAACATTCCAGAGAGCCCGGCAGGTGTCAGCAACAATTCCAGACAAGGTAGAGATTCCAATACGGTACTGGAAGTGTAGTGAGGATAGGGTTTCTCCAGTCGCCAGGAATCTGTGAACAGACAAAGAAGTAAAATTAATATTTATGTATATTATTTTTAAAAACTATAAAAAAAATATTAGTACATTCACGAAAACTAATTACCCAAGGTTTTGAATACTAAATTTACAAAAAAAAACATCAGACCACACCCCTTTGTTTTTAAAACATACCGTAATGTCACCAGTAGCCGTTCCTCAGGAGGAATCGCACGACGGAGCTGTGTGTCCTGTCTCCGGATGGATTGTTGGACACGAGCAAGCAAATCCATGAAACTTTCGTGGGACATCCGGATATAATCAGTAAATTTCTCCGGGTTTGCACGTAGCTCGCTGTAGAGGGTGTGGTATGCCCCACGGCTCTCCCGGAGTTCAACAATCGGATGTATCCACAAACGCCGCCGTCTTCGCTGCCTCTCTCTCTTCCTTTGTTCATGGCAAGCAACTGCATACGCCTGAGCCATCGCGATGTCCAAATCCAAGTTGAAGTGAAAACTCTTCCAGCGCAGATCCATGGTCACGAGAAGAATCAAGCAAATGTGAAGAATACTGTAGACAGGGTGTATATATATTAACATACCACACCCACAATGAAGTCCCATTGGTCTTGTGTGTTGTTGAATGGTTGTTTTTTCTTTTTTGTGGGGTTTTTCCAAAATCTGTAAAAAAACGCAAACGCACAAAAAACGCATACAAACGCGCAAAAACGCTGCGTTTTTTTCCTGCATGCGCATTAAAATGCTGGAAAAAAACGCAGCGTTTGTATGCATTTGTATGCGTTTTTTTAATGCGTTTTTTTGCGGGAAAAACGCGCTGCAAAAAAAAGCAAGTGTGAAACTAGCCTTATCCTGGTAATATTTCAATTTAGACTCCCTTTCAAAACCTAGCAAAGTTTCCCCAATTTTTCTGTTAAAGAGAGGAACTAAAAGCAGTGCTATCCAATACTCATTCCTTTGCTTGATTATAATGCTATACCTATCATTACATGAGCATTAAAAAAAAACAGATTGCTATGCTCTCCAGCATGATCGACCTCCCCACTAGTTCACTTTCTCTTTAAAGCAGTGAGGGTTGGTCATCATTAGTGATGAACGAATTTGTTCAGAAAACGAACGCCAAGCATAAATTCTGCACAAATATGGCACATTCGGATCCATGATTGGAAACCCAAGCAAAATTTTATAAAATCGGAAAAAAAAATCGGTAATATTTGGTAAAAGTACAGAAAAATATTTGCATTGCCACTAAAGTATTTTCAGCACTTTAGCAATAATAATGGTGGTGTATAATGAGCGTTTAGCATGTGTTTGATGAGGGGAGGGGGTTTGCAGAGCTCATAGGCGCAGCGCTCTTGTTAACAGTCATTTTTTCCCCTAACTTTATGTGTGCACATTGCGGCTAGCCAATCAGTGCGCAGGAAACACCCACAATGTCCTGACACCACTTGTGTCATTGGCTGCTGAAATCATGTCCCTCTCCATATAAATTGCGGACATCTTGTTTTAGCGCCATTTTGACACTGTAACAGCACAGAGAGGCTGCTCCTGACACTGGCACTGTTAGCAGCAAGATTTTAGCTAGTTAGTTAGACGGCTGTATATTGGTCCGATAGTGTAGCTAGATAGTGTCCAGTGTGGCTGTTAAATTTACATTTCAGCACTTTTTTTGGCCATTACTGCAGTCAACAAAGCCAGCAGGGCACATGTCCTACAAGTGTGTTCTGCACTGCTTCTATTGTGCTCCATGCACTAGTATAGCATTCTAATTAATATTTTTTCACTAGCTAAAGGTGAAAAAGCCTGCTGTATCCCAGATTTTAGCTAGTTAGCTAGGTGGTTGAATATCAGTCAGATAGTGTAGCCCAGGTTGTCATTTTGTGCTGGTGATAGGAACCTGTCTACAGACCTAACTTATCATTTTTCAGTTGCAAAAAGTTAGACAACCCATCGTAAAACACTGTCATTTTGTTTGGTTGAAATTAAGCTGTAGAGGCATGATCCAGAGGCCACAATTTTTTTTCTGTTCCTAGTGTCATATACAGTAGTGGAACTGACTTCCAAATAGTTTGCAGCATCTTGTGTGTTATAGAGGCCCGATCCATAGGCCACCAAAAAATTCTTCTGTTTCTAGTGTCATACAGTCGGGGAACTGGCTTTCAAATTGTTTGCAGCATAACTTCTTTGTCATAAATGCCTACTCCACACTCAAACAATTCTTTTTTTCTGTGACTAACACGATACAGCAAGTCATATTTCAACTTGGAATTTACTGTCGCTGAAATTCAGCTGTTTGCAGAGGTGATGCAGAGTTTAAAATCTAATTTTTTGTTGCTAATACTGTACTCCTACCACACTATCTGAGCAACATAACTGGGAAAAAGAGAGGCTGTGATGGAAGAGGAATTAAGCTTGGTGTTCAAGATGTACGTGGGGTAGGTGGTAATGTTTGTGAAATCACTAGTGAAGCAATGTCACATCCTATGCAAAGACAACTGACAACTTCTGTTACTGGACAGGCTACTTCACTACCTTTCTTTGGCAGATGCACAATGATATGCCTTGTGGATGATGCCCAGAAAGAGCATGTACTCAAGTGGATGGCAAGTACAGCTTCAAGTGTCCTCTCTTCCTCCTCTTCCTCCACCTCAACATCACACCAAGTACAGTCCACAGAAGTGTCACCCAAATTCTCCTTGCTTCTCCCCGCATCTCAATTCTCAAACCATAAAACTGACTGTACGGAACCACAGATGGGTGAGTCTGAAGAGCTGTTCATACATTGTATGCCATTGTCATCAGAAATGTGCGCAAAAGCTTCACAGAGTCAAGAGGAGGAAATCTGCATCGATGCCAAAAAAATTTTGTTTGGATCCGGGGCAGGATGTAGTAGGGTCTGAAAAGCATCCTGACCATCGTCATTAGATGTTAACCCTTGGAGAGGAGGTGATCCTGATGAGACTCATATCTGAGGCTCACACGGACTGTACTGTGCTGTCAGGGCAAGAAGAGGAGGAGGGTTACTCCAAGGGCGAGGAACGTGATAACACAAAGGATGATGATGTGTTAGATTCCAGTTGGCATGAACATAGAGGCACACAGCTGAGTAGGTCACCTGAGGAGGAAGACGAGGAGGTTACGTTTCACCATATGTCGCAGCCATGATGAGAAATGCATCCTCAGCCACAACTGTGCCTGTGACCAGCAGCATCCGCGTGTCTGCAGCTTGCAGGGGTGGCAAGGGTTGCGTAGCCTGGGCTTTTTTGACAGTGCAAAGGATAAGCTAACTCACGAAATCTGTAAACATTGCAAAAAAACTGAGTCAAGGTAAAATATGACTACTACATGCATGGACCTTCACATGCGCAGTCAATATGCATTTCTGTGGGAATCTCACTGTGCAAAAATGCGGACCAGGGGACCTTAACAATCATCAGCCGCACCATCAAATGCATCTGGTGCATCTTTCTCCTCCTCTGCTACCATGCCAACAATTGAGATGCAGGTCTTCGACCACAGAACCTTGAGTTCTTTACCCGCTGCAGTCATGCTGACTGAGAGCCTACCGACAGCTGTAAAGGAAGCCGACATGCCTGCTGTTTTTGACCGATCTCAGAGAACGAACACACCACAAGTTTCTCAATCCACCGTAACGTCTCCGCCTGCACCTTTCTCACAGTCCACCAGTTTGTCCGGTTCACTGTACTCTGCCCTCTCTCTACACTGCAGCCAGCCCACAGTTCTGCAGATGTGGTCACATAAAAGATTGTTTCCTCCTACGCATGACAAAGCTAAGAGTTTGAACTCCACCATCTCTAGTCTGTTGGCCAGGGAAATGCAGCCTTTCCACCTGGTAGATTCAGATGGTTTCTGAAAGCTGATGGCCGTTGCAGTCCCCCAGTACTAAATGCCCAGTCGCCATTATTTTTCTAAGAAAGCTGTGCCTCAGCTACACCAGCTTGTCGCAGACAACATCACCCGTTACTTGTCTAAATCTCTGTCTGCCAGGCTGCATTTCATCAGACACTTGGATGAGTAAGCATGTCAAAGGGCATTACATCTCACTAACTGGGCACTGGATGACTCTGTTGACTGTAGGGACAGGCGCTGCTCCACAAGTCTTGGAATCCCCAAGGCTTGCAGGACAAACTTCTACATTTAACACTTCCTCCACTGATCCAACTGTTTCCTATACCGTGGGCTAGGCAGCACTGTCCCACCACCACTGTCCCCTGTGTACCCTGCATCCACCACATTAACCCAGTGCGCAGTGATGGACACGTAACGGCCCTGGCCATGCCGACTGGACCATGCATCAGTTGTGAGGTGCACCTTTCCGCTCACTGACTGCTTGAGTGCATGGACAATGCGGTCTTTCACATGATGGTGGAGGGCTGGGATGGCTTTGCGAGAGAAGAAGTGGCGACTGGGTAGGTCATAGCGTGGTACTGCATAGGCCATGAGTTCGCGGAAAGCTGTGCTTTCCACCAACCGAAAGGGCATCATCTCAAACGAGATTAGTTTGGCAATGTGGGCGTTCAAACCCAGTGTACGCGGATGAGAGACTGAGTACTTTCTTGACCTACTCATAGTGTCTGGGAGGGTGAGCTGGACTTGAGAGCTGCATATGGTGGAAGTAGCGGTGGACAGGGCAGACTGAGAGAGGGTTGATGATGGTGATGGAATTGGTGTTCTTTCTGATGGCCTAGAATCAGTCTTTCGTTGATATAACAGTGGGATTCCCTGACTGCTGTGGCCTTGCAACGACACCTCAACATTTGCTGCTGTGCTAACCGGTGGGCTTACAGTGGGGGAAACAATGTAGCGTTGCTGACTACCTTCGTTGTGATCAGTTGCACATGTGGCACTTGAGGTTTGGTGTTGTGTCCACGCTTGCAAGTGCATGCTGGTTAAATGTCTAAGCATGCAACTGGTATTCAAATTTTTCAGATTTTTCCCTCGGCTAAAGGTCTTTGCGCACTTCTTACAGATAACCTTGGCCTGATCATGAGGATTTTGTTCAAAAAAGTGCCACACTGCACTCTTCCTACTTTGGCAGACATTTTGCGGCCTAGCACGCTGTGATCTTTTGACCCTCTGGACAAGCTGTCCAGCAACTCTTTTGATGTTTGGAACCTGTCTTTGGAGTGCTCCGGGCCTGCCAGATAACAGCTGTTGCGATGTCGATGTCTGCTGTGGATGCTCCTCATCTGAGCTATTGGAAGCAGCACCCTCTTCCCCCAATGGATGCCAATCTGGGTCAACAACTGGGTCATCCATCACCTCCTCTTCTATGTCATGTGCACCTTCCTCTGTGTCACCGTGTATGGTGGTATAGTGTGCGGGAAGGGGCACCTGAGTCTCATCAGGGTCAGAATCTGGCTCTGTACACTGCGAGGACAATGTAGTGCTCTGAGTGAATGTACCAGCAGAATCATCCATCAGCGGCTGTGCATCAGTGCACTCCATGTCAGATTCATCTTGGCCTGGGTAATTCACCATTTCACTTGATAATCCAGGCATGGTATGTGAAAACAGCTCCATGGAGTAATCAGTAGTATGGCCTGTGTCATCCTTCAATCTTGGTTGGGGTGAAGGACACAAGGAAAGGTGTGGTTCATGAACATGAGCCTCCAATGACGACTCAGTGCTTTTACTTTTTACAACTGAAGAAGAGGAGGCGATAGAGCTGGAGGCTGAGTCAGCAATGTAAGACAAAACTTTTTCCTGATGCTCTGGCTTTAAAAGCGGTTTGCCAACTCCTAGAAAACTAAGCGTTCGAGGCCTTATGTAGCCAGACGATGACGCAGGCTCAACACCTCCTGCATTCGGTCCTATTTTGCTCTTGCCACTACCATCAGATCCACCACCAACACCATCATTACCAGCTGCCAACCCCCGCCCAATTCCACGGCCTCTTCCACCAGCCTTCCTCATTTTTGGTAGAAATGTAGACAAAATCCAACAAACTATATAGTATGTAAAACAAGGTGTCTATAGGACAGGGGAGATTTTGAATTTCTGCAGACACTTGTGGACACTGGACACTTTTGGATTGTGTGAGGCCCACTGATATCTGAGCGCTATGTGACAGGCTCGATGGCACAGCTGTGACCTAAGTGACTAGAGAATAAGTGAGATTTTGAATCTCTGCACACACTTTTGGACACTGGACACTTTTGGATTGTGTGAGGCCCACTGATATCTGAGCGCTATGTGACAGGCTCGATGGCACAGCTGTGACCTAAGTGACTAGAGAATAAGTGAGATTTTGAATCTCTGCACACACTTTTGGACACTGGACACTTTTGGATTGTGTGAGGCCCAATGAATATCTGAGCGCTATGTGACAAGCTCGATGGCACAGCTGTGACCTAAGTGACTAGAGGATAAGTGATAGTTTGAATCTCTGCACACACTTTTGGACACTGGACACTTTTGGATTGTGTGAGGCCCAATGAATATCTGAGCGCTATGTGACAAGCTCGATGGCACAGCTGTGACCTAAGTGACTAGAGGATAAATGAGAGTTTGAATCTCTGCACACACTTTTGGACACTGGACACTTTTGGATTGTGTGAGGCCCAATGAATATCTGAGCGCTATGTGACAAGCTTGATGGCACAGCTGTGACCTAAGTGACTAGAGGATAAGTGAGAGTTTGAATCTCTGCACACACTTTTTGACACTGGACACTTTTGGATTGTGTGAGGCCCAATGAATATCTGAGCGCTATGTGACAAGCTCGATGGCACAGCTGTGACCTAAGTGACTAGAGGATAAGTGAGAGTTTGAATCTCTGCACACACTTTTGGACACTGGACACTTTTGGATTGTGTGAGGCCCAATGAATATCTGAGCGCTATGTGACAAGCTCGATGGCACAGCTGTGACCTAAGTGACTAGAGAATAAGTGAGATTTTGAATCTCTGCACACA
Source organism: Dendrobates tinctorius (assembly GCF_039654945.1). Lineage (NCBI taxonomy): Eukaryota > Metazoa > Chordata > Amphibia > Anura > Dendrobatidae > Dendrobates > Dendrobates tinctorius. Next base: position 22,024,669 of record NW_027361783.1, read on the forward strand.
CTTTTGGACACTGGACACTTTTGAATTGTGTGAGGCCCAATGAATATCTGAGCGCTATGTGACAAGCTCGATGGCACAGCTGTGACCTAAGTGACTAGAGGATAAGTGAGAGTTTGAATCTCTGCACACACTTTTGGACACTGGACACTTTTGGATTGTGTGAGGCCCAATGAATATCTGAGCGCTATGTGACAAGCTCGATGGCACAGCTGTGACCTAAGTGACTAGAGGATAAGTGAGAGTTTGAATCTCTGCACACACTTTTGGACACTGGACACTTTTGGATTGTGTGAGGCCCAATGAATATCTGAGCGCTATGTGACAAGCTCGATGGCACAGCTGTGACCTAAGTGACTAGAGGATAAGTGAGAGTTTGAATCTCTGCACACACTTTTGGACACTGGACACTTTTGGATTGTGTGAGGCCCAATGAATATCTGAGCGCTATGTGACAAGCTCGATGGCACAGCTGTGACCTAAGTGACTAGAGGATAAGTGAGAGTTTGAATCTCTGCACACACTTTTGGACACTGGACACTTTTGGATTGTGCGAGGCCCAATGAATATCTGAGCGCTATGTGACAAGCTCGATGGCACAGCTGTGACCTAAGTGACTAGAGGATAAGTGAGAGTTTGAATCTCTGCACACACTTTTGGACACTGGACACTTTTGGATTGTGTGAGGCCCAATGAATATCTGAGCGCTATGTGACAAGCTCGATGGCACAGCTGTGACCTAAGTGACTAGAGAATAAGTGAGATTTTGAATCTCTGCACACACTTTTGGACACTGGACACTTTTGGATTGTGTGAGGCCCAATGAATATCTGAGCGCTATGTGACAGGCTCGATGGCACAGCTGTGACCTAAGTGACTAGAGAATAAGTGAGATTTTGAATCTCTGCACACACTTTTGGACACTGGACACTTTTGAATTGTGTGAGGCCCAATGAATATCTGAGCGCTATGTGACAAGCTCGATGGCACAGCTGTGACCTAAGTGACTAGAGGATAAGTGAGATTTTGAATCTCTGCACACACTTTTGGACACTGGACACTTTTGGATTGTGTGAGGCCCAATGAATATCTGAGCGCTATGTGACAAGCTCGATGGCACAGCTGTGACCTAAGTGACTAGAGAATAAGTGAGATTTTGAATCTCTGAACACACTTTTGGACACTGGACACTTTTGGATTGTGTGAGGCCCAATGAATATCTGAGCGCTATGTGACAAGCTCGATGGCACAGCTGTGACCTAAGTGACTAGAGGATAAGTGAGAGTTTGAATCTCTGCACACACTTTTGGACACTGGACACTTTTGGATTGTGTGAGGCCCAATGAATATCTGAGCGCTATGTGACAAGCTCGATGGCACAGCTGTGACCTAAGTGACTAGAGGATAAGTGAGAGTTTGAATCTCTGCACACACTTTTGGACACTGGACACTTTTCGATTGTGTGAGGCCCAATGAATATCTGAGCGCTATGTGACAAGCTCGATGGCACAGCTGTGACCTAAGTGATTAGAGAATAAGTGAGATTTTGAATCTCTGCACACACTTTTGGACACTGGACACTTTTGGATTGTGTGAGGCCCAATGAATATCTGAGCGCTATGTGACAGGCTCGATGGCACAGCTGTGACCTAAGTGACTAGAGAATAAGTGAGATTTTGAATCTCTGCACACACTTTTTGACACTGGACACTTTTGGATTGTGTGAGGCCCAATGAATATCTGAGCGCTATGTGACATGCTCGATGGCACAGCTGTGACCTAAGTGACTAGAGGATAAGTGAGAGTTTGAATCTCTGCACACACTTTTGGACACTGGACACTTTTGGATTGTGTGAGGCCCAATGAATATCTGAGCGCTATGTGACAAGCTCGATGGCACAGCTGTGACCTAAGTGACTAGAGGATAAGGGAGATTGGATTGCTTTTAAAAAAGCAGTTTGCGGAGCAGTGGGTAAACAGCAATGCCAGCCTGTCAGGAAGCCTTAAAAGGCAGCCCAACAACCAACACCACTGATACACCACTATATAGCCTCCCCTTGCACTGCACACAGTGACTGGTGTGTTGTGCAGGCCAAATTGCTATCAGCAGCAGAAGCAGTTTTTTTTTCTTCTCAGCAGGACAAAAAAAAAAAATTGGGATTGCTTTTAAAAAAGCAGTTTGAGGCCCAATGAATATCTGAGCGCTATGTGACAGGCTCGATGGCACAGCTGTGACCAAAGTGACTAGAGGATAAGGGAGATTGGATTGCTTTTAAAAAAGCAGTTTGCGGAGCAGTGGGTAAACAGCAATGCCAGCCTGTCAGGAAGACTTAGAAGGCAGCCCAACAACCAACACCACTGATACACCACTATATAGCCTCCCCTTGCACTGCACACACAGTGACTGGTGTGTTGTGCAGGCCAAATCGCTAGCAGCAGAAGCAGTTTTTTGGTCTTCTTCCCTGCCTAACGCTCTCCCTACAGAATCAGCAGCAACCTCTCCCTATACTGAGATCGGCAGAAGTAAGATGGCGGTCGGCGTGCACGCCCTTTTATACCCCCTGTGACGCCCACCAAAGCAAGCCAATCACTTGCATGCCCTTCTGAAAGATGGTGGTGACCCGTGCCTATGTCATCACGTTGCCCACAGTGTCCGTGGATCCTGATTGGCTGAAAAAGAGCGCAAAACAAACTTTTGAAACGCGACTTTGGCGCGTAAGTCGCCGACCTCGTGGCCGACCTCATCCTAGGGTCGGGTTTCGTTTCATGAAACCCGACTTTGCCAAAAGTCGGCGACTTTTGAATTTTTTCGACCCGTTTCGCTCAACTCTAGGTGTGATATTAACTGGGCCTCACACAATCCAACAGTGTCCACAAGTGTGTTCAGAAATTCTATGTCTCCCCTGTCCTATATACACCTTGTACCTTGTTTTACATTACTATATAGTTTGTGTGATTTTGTGTACATTTTTACCAAAAATGAGGAAGGCTGGTGGAAGAGGCCGTGGAATTGGGTGGGGGTTGCCAGCTGGTAATGATGGTGTTGGTGGTGGATCTGATGGTAGTGGCAAAAGCAAAATAGGACCGAATGCAGGAGGTGTTGAGCCTGCTTCATCGTCTGGCTCCACAAGGCCTCGAAGGCTTAGTTTTCTAGGAGTTGGCAAACCGCTTTTAAAGCCAGAGCTTCAGGAAAAAGTTTTGGCTTACATTGCTGCCTCAGCCTCCAGCTCTATCGCCTCCTCTTCTGAAGTTGTAAAAACTAAAAGCACTGAGTCGTCATTGGAGGGTCATGTTCATGAACCACACCTTTCCTTGTGTCCTTCACCCCAACCAAGATGGAAGGATGACGCAGGCCATACAACTGATTACTCCATGGAGCTGTTTTCACATACCATGCCTGGGTTATCTAGTGAAATGGTGAATTACCCAGGCCAAGATGAATCTGACATGGAGTGCACTGATGCACAGCCACTGATAGATGATTCTGCTGGTACATTCAGTCAGAGCACTACATTGTCCTTGCAGTGTTATGAGCCAGATTCTGACCCTGATGAGACTCAGGTGCCCCTTCCCGCATACTATACCACCATACACGGTGACACAGAGGAAGGTGCACTTGACATTGAAGAGGAGGTGATGGATGACCCAGTTGTTGACCCAGATTGGCATCCATTGGGGGAAGAGGGTGCTGCTTCCAATAGCTCAGATGAGGAGGAGGAGCATCCACAGCAGACATCGACATCGCAACAGCTGTTATCTGGCAGGCCCGGAGCACTCCAAAGACAGGTTCCAAAAATCAAAAGAGTTGCTGGACAGCTTGTCCAGACGGTCAAAATAGCACAGCGTGCTAGGCCGCAAAATGTCTGCCAAAGTAGGAAGAGTGCAGTGTGGCACTTTTTTGAACAAAATCCTCATGATCAGGCCAAGGTTATCTGTAAGAAGTGCGCAAAGACCTTTAGCCGAGGGAAAAATCTGAAAAATTTGAATACCAGTTGCATGCTTAGACATTTAACCAGCATGCACTTGCAAGCGTGGACACAACACCAAACCTCAAGTACCACATGTGCAACTGATCACAAAGAATGTAGTCAGCAACGCTACATTGTTTCCCCCACGGTAAGCCTACTGGTTAGCACAGCAGCAAATGTTGAGGTGTCGTTGCAAGGCCAAAGCAGTCAGGGAATCCCACTGTTGTATCAACGAAAGACTGAATCTAGGCCATCAGAAAGAACACCAACTCCATCACCATCATCAACCCTCTCTCAGTCCGCCCTGTCCACCGCTAGTTCCACCATATGCAGCTCTCAAGTCCAGCTCATCCTCCCAGAGACTATGAGTAGGTCAAGAAAGTTCTCAGTCTCTCATCCGCGTACACTGGGTTTGAACGCCCACATTGCCAAACTAATCTCGTTAGAGATGATGCCCTATCGGTTGGTGGAAAGCGCAGCTTTCCGCGAACTCATGGCCTATGCAGTACCACGCTATGACCTACCCAGTCGCCACTTATTCTCTCGCAAAGCCATCCCATCCCTCCACCATCATGGAAGGACTGCATTGTCCATGCACTCAAGCAGTCAGTGAGTGGAAAGGTGCTCCTCACAACAGATGCATGGTCCAGTCGGCATGGCCAGGGCCGTTACGTGTCCATCACTGCGCACTGGGATAATGTGGTGGATACAGGGTCCACAGGGGACAGCGGTGGTGGGACAGTGCTGCCTAGCCCACGGTATAGGAAACAGTTGGCTGTAGGCGTTCGACCTTCCTCCTCCTCCTCCTCCAGAAGCGAAAGCTCGTCCACAGAGCGCAGTCGTACGAGCACTCCATCTGCAGCTGCCACTGTTGCACACGAGGTGTCCCCCTATCGAGCAGCTAGTGGAAAGCGTCAGCAGGCTGTGTTGCAGATGATGTGCTTGGGCGACAGACACACCGCGGAAGTGCTGGCCGAGTACTTTCAGCGACAAACTGAGTCATGGCTGGGCAGTATACATCTTGAGGCAGGCAAGGTAGTTAGTGATAACGGCCGTAATTTTGTGGCAGCCATAGCCCTTTCTAAACTCAGCCACATACCTTGCTTGGCTCACACCTTGAACCTGGTGGTGCAGTGCTTCCTCAACAATTATCCAGAGTTAACAGCCCTGCTCCAGAAGGTGCGAAGACTGTGCGCGCACATCCGCAGGTCGCCTGTACACTCCATTCGTATGCAGAAGCTGCAGCAATTGCTCCACCTTCCCAACCACCGCCTCATTATCGACATTGCAACAAGGTGGAACTCCACCCTGCACATGGTTGAGCGGCTGTGCGAACAGAGGCAGGCCATAATGCATTTGTGGGAGGATACACGGCCAGGCACTTTGAGAGCAGACATGGAGTTGACAGGTGTGCAGTGGTCGAAGCTGAAAGACCTCTGTAAAGTCCTTCAGTGTTTTGAGGAATGCACATGGCTGGTAAGCGCAGACAACGCCATCCTAAGCATCAGCATCCCACTTATGCGTCTGCTCATGCAAACTTTGACGCAACTTAAGGAGCAGGCGTCTGCAGCCAATGTTGACGAGGAGGAAGAGGAGGAGGGAATCCTTGATGACATTCAGCCACTGTCTGCTCAGGGACCTCTCCTGGACGATGTGGAGGAAGAAGAGGAGGAGGAGGAGGATGATGATGGGGATGATTACTTAGGGGAGGAGGATGCATCTCGTGGGGCAAGTGAAAATGTTGGCGTGGCAAGATCTGTTACAGGGTTTGTGCGTGACTGGAGGGATGTGGATTTGCCAGAAAGTGCTCCTCCAACCAGCACTCGCAGTGCATCATTGACACCGGGAACATTGGCCCACATGTCAGATTATGCCTTGCAAATCCTAAAAGGGACCCCCGCATTGCCAAAATGATGAACGATGACGACTACTGGTTGGCCAGCATCCTGGATCCACGCTATAAAGGCAAATTACAAAACATCATGCCACACGAGAACCTTGACCTAATATTGGCTAATAAACAAGCAACTCTGGTAAACCGGTTGGTTGAGGCATTCCCAGCACACAGCAGCGGTGATGGTTCTCACACGAGCCGTACGGACCGGGGGCAGCTTGGCAGAGGTGTTCGTGGTGCACACAGCAGAAGAGGCGTTGGAGACAGGGGTTTCATGACAATGTTGTGGACTGATTTTTCAAGTACCGCTCACACAACTGGTAATACTGCATCGATGGAAAGTGACAGGAGACAGCAGTTGTCAACTATGGTTACAAACTACTTTTCCTCCCATATCGATGTTCTCCCGCACAGGTCATTCCCCTTTGACTATTGGGCCGCTAAACTGGACACCTGGCACAATATGCCTGAATTGGCACAATATGCCTTACAGGAGCTCGCTTGCCCAGCTGCAAGTGTGCTATCGGAAAGAGTCTTCAGTGCAGCTGGATCAATCCTGACAGAAAAAAGGACCCGTCTGTCAACCCAAAATGTGGATGATCTAACCTTCATTAAAATGAACCATGCATGGGTTTCCTAGGATTTTGTCCCACCTTCCCCTGATGACACATAGGGTGACAGAAAAATGGCTTGCTTTGGTCCTCCTCTTGCTGGGACTCGAACAATTTCGCCTTTTGCATCAGCTGAATGTCCAACATCAACATATGCCACTTTCTAAAACTCCCTAACTGTGCTCCCCCCCCATGGCCGGGGTCACCACCTAGCGCACGAAGCCGTGCGAGTGGTGTTGCCCTGGACAGGTGGGTAGGCCGACTCTTGGGTGCGGGCACTGGCACAGGGTCCCTCATAGTGCAATCAAGTGTCTCTGACGGTGGTGGCGCACACCCGCCGTCAGACACACTGCCGTACTATGAGGGGCCCAGTGCCAGTACTGACGCCCACGAGTGGGCCCCCCTTGCTTGGGCAGGGCCCCAGCATTTGCAATCTTTACCTCTCCCTGCTCCTCCGCTGTGCAGTCTGGGCCGTCAAATCCATACTGGGCCTGACACCGTCTGAGCCTGCCTCCTGATCTATAGACATATATTTTGAATGTGTACACTATGCTATCCATACATGTTATCCGGGGATACGGTACCCTTTCTCACCTTTGTGCAATCACGTGCAATCCATACTGGGCCTGACACCGTTTGAGCCTGCCTCCTGATCTATAGACATATATTTTGAATGTGTACACTATGCTATCTATACATGTTATCCGGTGATATGGTACCCTTTCTCACCTTTGTGCAATCACGTGTAATCCATACTGGGCCTGACACCGTTTGAGCCTGCCTCCTGATCTATAGACATATATTTTGAATGTGTACACTATGCTATCCATACATGTTATCCGGTGATACTGTACCCTTTCTCACCTTTGTGCAATCATGTGTAATCCATACTGGGCCTGACACCGTCTGAGCCTGCCTCCTGATCTATAGACATATATTTTGAATGTGTACACTATGCTATCCATACATGTTATCCGGGGATACGGTACCCTTTCTCACCTTTGTGCAATCACGTGTAATCCATACTGGGCCTGACACCGTTTGAGCCTGCCTCCTGATCTATAGACATATATTTTGAATGTGTACACTATGCTATCCATACATGTTATCCGGGGATACGGTACCCTTTCTCACCTTTGTGCAATCACGTGCAAGCCATACTGGGCCTGACACCGTTTGAGCCTGTCTCCTATAGACATATATTTTGAATGTGTACACTATGCTATCCATACATGTTATCCGGGGATACGGTACCCTTTCTCACCTTTGTGCAATCACGTGTAATCCATACTGGGCGTGAGAACGGCTGGCGAGCTGTTAAGCAAGCTTCAGCACCTGTGGTTTGCACACGTAAGTTTTTCATTTTTTCAGGAATGACGGTTAGGCCTAATTCCGGAACTGCATTTGACCTGCACTTACTGGGAAATCATCACTCGCGGGTAATAATTATAATCCCAGATCCCTATCACTAACGTTGTTCAGCGGGTTATCTACACCTGTAAGTGACAAACACTGGCCTTTTCAGTGTAGTGCACATGCAGCCACGGACATGTAAGGGCATGACACACCAGTTATTGGCCAATCTCACGTGCCAGAGCCTCGCGTGTCCCTCTAGTAAGCCGGACTCGGACCGCGGGGCATGATGGAGTCTCGTTCATTAACGGAATTAAGCTTGCACTGTGTGCATCTTTTTTGTTGCTGGATGGTTGAGGTTGCCCATGTTGAGTCAAATTACGCCGTAGGCTCCACTCCTGGTGGTGCCCTTCTGGACATTCCTTTAAGGTTCAGCTTTGCAACCATACTGCCCACGTAAAACAAACACTTTGCCTTCATGAACGCTGTTTGGAGGGTCGTGACTCGTGGGAATAACGCCGCCCAATCAGTTAACCTGCTAGAGAGATCCTTCGTTGCTCCCAAGCATGACATCACACTCCCTAGGAGGAAGGTAATGCCACTGTGGCGACCGTACTCCTGGTGGCGACACAAGTGCACTAATGCCCAGCCACTGCTCGATGAATCTGCTGGTACATTGACCCAGACCACTACATTCCCCTCGCACGCTACACGGCCTGAATCTGACCCTGATGAAACTCAGGTTACCCTTCCCATATCCAGTTCCATCTTACACGGTGACAAAGCGGAAGCTGCAGATGAAAGTGCAGGTTTGGCCCACCCGCCGTCAGACACACCACCGTACTATCAGTGGCCCTGTGCCAGTGCCATCGCCAATGAGTGGGCCCCCCCTGCTTGCTCAGGATCACAGCACTTGCAAGGTTGAAATACTGTGCAGTGAGATGGAAGATGGGGACGATGAGGAGTCCAGACTAGTACAGGGATTCCCTAGCGAGGAGACTTATTTCATTGTTTTCAATGTTGGGACAGCAATTTTTGGGGAGCACTATACTCTGGAGAATGATAGATGGAGCCCACCATACACTGGAACATTCCAAAGGTGGACATCAGACACTGGAGCAGTATTTACAGGGCCCATTTTACACTAGAGCATTAGAAATGGGGCCCATTATGTTTGGAGCATTATTTGGGCCCATAAGACAGTGGAGCTTCATCCATGGGGATCAACATATACTGTAGCATTATGTGGAGCTAATCATATACTGTTTCAAACATTATATGGGACCAATGATTCTGTATGGAGAAATAGATGGGCCTTGTCATGAGATGTAAAAAGTGAAGTATTTTTCATTGTACTATACCGCTATTTCTCTGCCGTATCGGAGCATCATGAGTTGTGGTATGTAGAGTTGAGCGACTTTTGGTTTTTTAGGGTCGCGTTTCGTTTCGTGAAACCCAACTTTTCCAAAACTCGGGTCGAGCAAGATCGTCCGATTATAGGGAAAAGTCGGGGTCGTCCCGAAACACGAAACCCAATGTAAGTCAATGGGGAATAAAAGTCGGCAGTGAGAGGAGGACAGGAAACACACCTACAGTGCCCATTTGAATGCCAAAAGCATCAATTCTTCTTACTTAAGCTTGTCAACCTTAATTAACTTCATAATACAAGTTACGCACTGAAAAATGGGGGTTATTTGGCTAAAGTTGTGGGGGGGGAGGGCTGGCTGCAGGTTTTCATGTGCCCTGGGCGAAAGAGCGCCCCTTTAACACATACCAAACTCATCATGCTCCGATACGGCAGAGAAATAGCGGTATAGTACAATGAAAAATACCTCACTTTTTACATCTCATGACGAGGCCCATCTATTTCTCCATACAGAATCATTGGTCCCATATAATGTTTGAAACAGTATATGATGAGCTCCACATAATGCTACAGTATATGTTGGTCCCCATGGATGAAGCTCCACTGTCTTATGGGCCCAAATAATGCTCCAAACATAATGGGCCCCATTTCTAATGCTCTAGTGTATAATGGGCCCTGTAAATGCTGCTCCAGTGTCTGATGTCCACCTTTGGAATGTTCCAGTGTATGGTGGGCCCCATCTATCATTCTCCAGAGTATAGTGCTCCCCAAAAATTGCTGTCCCAACATTGAAAACAATGAAATAAGTCTCCTCGCTAGGGAATCCCTGTACTTGTCTGGATTCCTCGTCGTCCCCATCTTCCATCTCACTGCACAGTATTTCAACTTTGCAAGTGCTGTGATCCTGGGCAAGCAGGGGGGGCCCACTCGTTGGCGACGGCACTGGCACAGGGCCCCTGATAGTACGGTGGTGTGTCTGATGGCGGGTGGGCCGAACCTGCACTTTCATCTGCAGCTTCCTCTTTGTCACCGTGTAAGATGGAACTGTATATGGGAAGGGTAACCTGAGTTTCATCAGGGTCAGATTCAGGTCGTGTAGCGTGCGAGGGGAATGTAGTGGTCTGGGTCAATGTACCAGCAGATTCATCGAGCAGTGGCTGGGCATCAGTGCACTTGTGTCGCCCCCAGGAGTACGGTCGCCACAGTGGCATTACCTTCTTCCTAGGGAGTGTGATGTCATGCTTGGGAGCAACGAAGGATCTCTCTAGCAGGTTAACTGATTGGGCGGCGTTATTCCCACGAGTCATGACCCTCCAAACAGCGTTCATGAAGGCAAAGTGTTTGTTTTACGTGGGCAGTATGGTTGCAAAGCTGAACCTTAAAGGAATGTCCAGAAGGGCACCACCAGTAGTGGAACCTACGGTTAAATTCGACTCCACCTGGGAAACCTCAACCATGCCAGCTACAGAACAGATGCACACATTGCAAGCTTAATTCCGTTAACGAACGAGACTCCGTCATGCCCCGCAGTCCGAGTCCGGCTTACTAGAGGGACACGTGAGGCTCTGGCACATGAGATTGGCCAATAACTGGTGTGTCATGCCCTTACATGTCCGTGGCTGCATGTGCGCTACACTGAAAAGGCCAGCGTTTGTCGCTTACAGGTGCAGATAACCCGCTGAACAACGTTAGTGATGGGGATCACTGATTACAATTATTACCCGCGAACAATGATTTCCCAGTAAGTGCAGGTCAACCGCAGTTCCGGAATTAGGCCTAACCGTCATTCCTGAAAAAATGAAAAACTTACGTGTGCAAATCACAGTTGCTGTAGCTTGCTTAACAGCTCGCCAGCCGTTCTCACGCCCAGTATGGATTACACGTGATTGCACAAAGGTTAGAAAGGGTACCGTATCCCCGGATAACATGTATGGATAGCGTACACATTCAAAATATATGTCTCAGAAGGCAGGCTCAGACAGTGTTAGGCCCAGTATGGATTGCACGTGATTGCACAAAGGTTAGAAAGGGTACCGTATCCCCGGATAACATGTATGGATAGCGTACAAATTCAAAATATATGTCTCAGGAGGCAGGCTCAGACGGTGTTAGGCCCAGTATGGATTGCACGTGATTGCACAAAGGTTAGAAAGGGTACCGTATCCCCGGATAACATGTATGGATAGCGTACACATTCAAAATATATGTCTCAGGAGGCAGGCTCAGACGGTGTTAGGCCCAGTATGGATTGCACGTGATTGCACAAAGGTTAGAAAGGGTACCGTATCCCCGGATAACATGTATGGATAGCGTACACATTCAAAATATATGTCTCAGGAGGCAGGCTCAGACGGTGTTAGGCCCAGTATGGATTGCACGTGATTGCACAAAGGTTAGAAAGGGTACCGTTTCCCCGGATAACATGTATGGATAGCGTACACATTCAAAATATATGTCTATACATCAGGAGGCAGGCTCAGACGGTGTCAGGCACAGTATGGATTTGACGGCACAGACTACACAGTGGAGGAGCAGGGAGAGGTAAAGATTGCAAATGCTGGGGCCCTGCCCAAGCAAGGGGGGCCCACTCGTGGGCATCGGTACTGGCACTGGGCCCCTCATAGTACGGCGGTGTGTCTGACGGCGGGTGTGCACCACCACCGTCAGAGACACTTGATTGCACTATGAAGGACCCTGTACCAGTGCCCACGCCCAAAAGTCGGCCTACCCACCTGTCCAGGGCAACGGCACTCGCACGGTGTCGTGCGCTAGGTGGTGACCCCGGCAATGGGGGGGGGGGCAGCACAGTTAGGGAGTTTTAGAAAGTGGCATATGTTGATGTTGGACATTCAGCTGATGCAAAAGGTGAAATAGGTCAAGTCGCAGGAAGAGGTGGACCAAAGCAAGCCATTTTTCTGTCACCCTATGTGTCATCAGAGGAAGGTGGGACAAAATCCTTGGAAACCCATGCGTGGTTCATTTTAATGAAGGTTAGATCATCCACATTTTGGGTTGACAGACGGGTCCTTTTTTCTGTCAGGATTGATCCAGCTGCACTGAAGACTCTTTCCGATAGCACACTTGCAGCTGGGCAAGCGAGCTCCTGTAAGGCATATTGTGCCAATTCAGGCCAGGTGTCCAGTTTAGCGGCCCAATAGTCAAAGGGGAATGACCTGTGTGGGAGAACATCGATATGGGAGGAAAAGTAGTTTGTAACAATAGTTGACAACTGCTGTCTCCTGTCACTTTCCATCGATGCAGTATTACCAGTTGTGTGAGCGGTACTTGAAAAATCAGTCCACAACATTGTCATGAAACCCCTGTCTCCAACGCCACTTCTGCTGTGTGCACCACGAACACCTCTGCCAAGCTGCCCCCGGCCCGTACGGCTCGTGTGAGAACCATCACCGCTGCTGTGTGCTGGGAATGCCTCAAGCAACCGATTTACCAGAGTTGCTTGTTTATTAGCCAATATTAGGTCAAGGTTCTCCTGTGGCATGATGTTTTGTAATTTGCCTTTATAGCGTGGATCCAGGATGCTGGCCAACCAGTAGTCGTCATCGTTCATCATTTTGGCAATGCGTGGGTCCCTTTTTAGGATCTGCAAGGCATAATCTGACATGTGGGCCAATGTTCCCGGTGTCAATGATGCACTGCGAGTGCTGGTTGGAGGAGCACTTTCTGGCAAATCCACATCCCTCCAGTCACGCACAAACCCTGTACCAGACCTTGCCACGCCAACATTTTCACTTGCCCCACGAGATGCATCCTCCTCCCCTAAGTAATCATCCCCATCATCCTCCTCCTCCTCTTCTTCCTCCACCTTGTCCAGAAGAGGTCCCTGAGCAGACAATGGCTGAATGTCATCAAGGATTCCCTCCTCCTCTTCCTCCTCATCAACATTGGCTGCAGACGCCTGCTCCTTAAGGTGCGTCAAAGTTTGCATGAGCAGACGCATAAGTGGGATGCTCATGCTTAGGATGGCGTCGTCTGCGCTTACCAGCCGTGTGCATTCCTCAAAACACTGAAGGACTTTACAGAGGTCTTTCAGCTTCGACCACTGCACACCTGTCAACTCCATGTCTGCTCTCAAAGTGCCTGGCCGTGTATCCTTCCACAAATGCATTATGGCCTGCCTCTGCTCGCACAGCCGCTCCACCATGTGCAGGGTGGAGTTCCACCTTGTTGCAATGTCGATAATGAGGCGGTGGTTGGGAAGGTGGAGCAATCGCTGCAGCTTCTGCATACGAACGGAGTGTACAGGCGACCGGCGGATGTGCGCGCACAGTCTTCGCACCTTCTGGAGCAGGGCTGTTAACTCCGGATAATTTTTGAGGAAGCACTGCACCACCAGGTTCAAGGTGTGAGCCAAGCAAGGTATATGGCTGAGTTTTGAAAGGGCTATGGCTGCCACAAAATTACGGCCGTTATCACTAACTACCTTGCCTGCCTCAAGATGTATACTGCCCAGCCATGACTCAGTTTGTCGCTTCAAGTACTCGGCCAGCACCACGGCGGTGTGTCTGTTGCCCAAACACATCATCTGCAACACAGCCTGCTGACGCTTTCCACTAGCTGCTCGATAGGGGGACACCTCGTGTGCAACAGTGGCAGCTGCAGATGGAGTGCTCGTACGACTGCGCTCTGTGGACGAGCTTTCGCTTCTGGAGGAGGAGGAGGAGGGTCGAACGCCTACAGCCAACTGTTTCCTATACCGTGGGCTAGGCAGCACTGTCCCACCACCGCTGTCCCCTGTGGACCCTGCATCCACCACATTAACCCAGTGCGCAGTGATGGACACGTAACGGCCCTGGCCATGCCGACTGGACCATGCATCAGTTGTGAGGAGCACCTTTCCGCTCACTGACTGCTTGAGTGCATGGACAATGCGGTCTTTCACATGATGGTGGAGGGCTGGGATGGCTTTGCGAGAGAAGAAGTGGCGACTGGGTAGGTCATAGCGTGGTACTGCATAGGCCATGAGTTCGCGGAAAGCTGTGCTTTCCACCAACCGAAAGGGCATCATCTCAAACGAGATTAGTTTGGCAATGTGGGCGTTCAAACCCAGTGTACGCGGATGAGAGACTGAGTACTTTCTTGACCTACTCATAGTGTCTGGGAGGGTGAGCTGGACTTGAGAGCTGCATATGGTGGAAGTAGCGGTGGACAGGGCGGACTGAGAGAGGGTTGATGATGGTGATGGAGTTGGTGTTCTTTCTGATGGCCTAGAATCAGTCTTTCGTTGATATAACAGTGGGATTCCCTGACTGCTGTGGCCTTGCAACGACACCTCAACATTTGCTGCTGTGCTAACCGGTGGGCTTACAGTGGGGGAAACAATGTAGCGTTGCTGACTACCTTCGTTGTGATCAGTTGCACATGTGGCACTTGAGGTTTGGTGTTGTGTCCACGCTTGCAAGTGCATGCTGGTTAAATGTCTAAGCATGCAACTGGTATTCAAATTTTTCAGATTTTTCCCTCGGCTAAAGGTCTTTGCGCACTTCTTACAGATAACCTTGGCCTGATCATGAGGATTTTGTTCAAAAAAGTGCCACACTGCACTCTTCCTACTTTGGCAGACATTTTGCGGCCTAGCACGCTGTGATCTTTTGACCCTCTGGACAAGCTGTCCAGCAACTCTTTTGATGTTTGGAACCTGTCTTTGGAGTGCTCCGGGCCTGCCAGATAACAGCTGTTGCGATGTCGATGTCTGCTGTGGATGCTCCTCATCTGAGCTATTGGAAGCAGCACCCTCTTCCCCCAATGGATGCCAATCTGGGTCAACAACTGGGTCATCCATCACCTCCTCTTCTATGTCATGTGCACCTTCCTCTGTGTCACCGTGTATGGTGGTATAGTGTGCGGGAAGGGGCACCTGAGTCTCATCAGGGTCAGAATCTGGCTCTGTACACTGCGAGGACAATGTAGTGCTCTGAGTGAATGTACCAGCAGAATCATCCATCAGCGGCTGTGCATCAGTGCACTCCATGTCAGATTCATCTTGGCCTGGGTAATTCACCATTTCACTTGATAATCCAGGCATGGTATGTGAAAACAGCTCCATGGAGTAATCAGTAGTATGGCCTGCGTCATCCTTCAATCTTGGTTGGGGTGAAGGACACAAGGAAAGGTGTGGTTCATGAACATGAGCCTCCAATGATGACTCAGTGCTTTTACTTTTTACAACTGAAGAAGAGGAGGCGATAGAGCTGGAGGCTGAGTCAGCAATGTAACACAAAACTTTTTCCTGATGCTCTGGCTTTAAAAGCGGTTTGCCAACTCCTAGAAAACTAAGCGTTCGAGGCCTTATGTAGCCAGACGATGACGCAGGCTCAACACCTCCTGCATTCGGTCCTATTTTGCTCTTGCCACTACCATCAGATCCACCACCAGCACCATCATTACCAGCTGCCAACCCCCGCCCAATTCCACGGCCTCTTCCACCAGCCTTCCTCATTTTTGGTAGAAATGTAGACAAAATCCAACAAACTATATAGTAATGTAAAACAAGGTACAAGGTGTCTATAGGACAGGGGAGATTTTGAATTTCTGCAGACACTTGTGGACACTGGACACTTTTGGATTGTGTGAGGCCCACTGATATCTGAGCGCTATGTGACAGGCTCGATGGCACAGCTGTGACCAAAGTGACTAGAGGATAAGGGAGATTTTGAATTTCTGCAGACACTTGTGGACACTGGACACTTTTGGATTGTGTGAGGCCCAATGAATATCTGAGCGCTATGTGACAGGCTCGATGGCACAGCTGTGACCAAAGTGACTAGAGGATAAGGGAGATTTTGAATTTCTGCAGACACTTGTGGACACTGGACACTTTTGGATTGTGTGAGGCCCAATGAATATCTGAGCGCTATGTGACAGGCTCGATGGCACAGCTGTGACCAAAGTGACTAGAGGATAAGGGAGATTTTGAATCTCTGCACACACTTTTGGACACTGGACACTTTTGGATTGTGTGAGGCCCAATGAATATCTGAGCGCTATGTGACAGGCTCGATGGCACAGCTGTGACCAAAGTGACTAGAGGATAAGGGAGATTTTGAATCTCTGCACACGCTTTTGGACACTGGACACTTTTGGATTGTGTGAGGCCCAATGAATATCTGAGCGCTATGTGACAGGCTCGATGGCACAGCTGTGACCAAAGTGACTAGAGGATAAGGGAGATTTTGAATCTCTGCACACACTTTTGGACACTGGACACTTTTGGATTGTGTGAGGCCCAATGAATATCTGAGCGCTATGTGACAGGCTCGATGGCACAGCTGTGACCAAAGTGACTAGAGGATAAGGGAGATTTTGAATCTCTGCACACACTTTTGGACACTGGACACTTTTGGATTGTGTGAGGCCCAATGAATATCTGAGCGCTATTTGACAGGCTCGATGGCACAGCTGTGACCAAAGTGACTAGAGGATAAGGGAGATTTTGAATCTCTGCACACACTTTTGGACACTGGACACTTTTGGATTGTGTGAGGCCCAATGAATATCTGAGCGCTATGTGACAGGCTCGATGGCACAGCTGTGACCAAAGTGACTAGAGGATAAGGGAGATTTTGAATCTCTGCACACACTTTTGGACACTGGACACTTTTGGATTGTGTGAGGCCCAATGAATATCTGAGCGCTATGTGACAGGCTCGATGGCACAGCTGTGACCAAAGTGACTAGAGGATAAGGGAGATTTTGAATCTCTGCACACACTTTTGGACACTGGACACTTCTGGATTGTGTGAGGCCCAATGAATATCTGAGCGCTATGTGACAGGCTCGATGGCACAGCTGTGACCAAAATGACTAGAGGATAAGGGAGATTTTGAATCTCTGCACACACTTTTGGACACTGGACACTTTTGGATTGTGTGAGGCCCAATGAATATCTGAGCGCTATGTGACAGGCTCGATGGCACAGCTGTGACCAAAGTGACTAGAGGATAAGGGAGATTTTGAATCTCTGCACACACTTTTGGACACTGGACACTTTTGGATTGTGTGAGGCCCAATGAATATCTGAGCGCTATGTGACAGGCTCGATGGCACAGCTGTGACCAAAGTGACTAGAAGATAAGGGAGATTTTGAATCTCTGCACACACTTTTGGACACTGGACACTTTTGGATTGTGTGAGGCCCAATAAATATCTGAGCGCTATGTGACAGGCTCGATGGCACAGCTGTGACCAAAGTGACTAGAGGATAAGGGAGATTTTGAATCTCTGCACACACTTTTGGACACTGGACACTTTTGGATTGTGTGAGGCCCAATGAATATCTGAGCGCTATGTGACAGGCTCGATGGCACAGCTGTGACAAAAGTGACTAGAGGATAAGGGAGATTGGATTGCTTTTAAAAAAGCAGTTTGCAGAGCAGTGGGTAAACAGCAATGCCAGCCTGTCAGGAAGCCTTAAAAGGCAGCCCAACAACCAACACCACTGATACACCACAATATAGCCTCCCCTTGCACTGCACACACAGTGACTGGTGTGTTGTGCAGGCCAAATCGCTAGCAGCAGAAGCAGTTTTTTTGTCTTCTTCCCTGCCTAACGCTCTCCCTACAGAATCAGCAGCAACCTCTCCCTATACTGAGATCGGCAGAAGTAAGATGGCGGTCGGCGTGCACGCCCTTTTATACCCCCTGTGACGCCCACCAAAGCAAGCCAATCACTTGCATGCCCTTCTGAAAGATGGTGGTGACCCCTGCCTATGTCATCACGTTGCCCACAGTGTCCGTGGATCCTGATTGGCTGAAAAAGAGCGCAAAACAAACTTTTGAAACGCGACTTTGGCACGTAAGTCGCCGACCTCGTGGCCGACCTCATCCTAGGGTCGGGTTTCGTTTCATGAAACCCGACTTTGCCAAAAGTCTGCGACTTTTGAAATTTTTCGACCCGTTTCGCTCAACTCTAGTGGTATGTGTTAAAGGGGCGCTCTTTCGCCCAGGGCACATGAAAACCTGGAGGCAGCCCTAGCCCCCCAAAACTTTAGCCAAATAACCCCCATTTTTCAGTGCGTAACTAGTATTATGAAGTTAATTAAGGTTGACAAGCTTAAGTAAGAAGAATTGATGCTTTTGGCATTCAAATGGGCACTGTAGGTGTGTTTCCTGTCCTCCTCTCACTGCCGACTTTAATTCCCCATTGACTTACATTGGGTTTCTTGTTTTGGTCGGACCCCCGACTTTTCCCTATAGTCGGCCGATTTTGCTCGACCCGACTTTTGGAAAAGTCGGGTTTCATGAAACGAAACTCGACCCTAAAAAAGCAAAAGTCGCTCAACTCTATCTATCAGTGTTGCTTACAAAGTGGACTGTTTGATTTCACAGAAGTTTGACTTGGAGTTATATTCTGTTGTTTAAGAGTTCCCTTTATTTTTTTGAGCAGTGTGTGTGTGTATATATATATATATATATATATATATATATATATACACATGTAATTGAGACACATATATATAGATTTATATTTCATAGAGTTCTACATAGTATAATAGCCGCTAAATCAATTGCTGGCTTCTGTAAAGTTATTACAAAACCCGATATGAAATGACACATGGTTCACATACAGTAAACCATTTCATTTCATTTAGTTTTTTATATGGCTTTGATTAATAATTAGATTAGGGTATGAGTGTAAAATTTTGGACATGTAGGTGTTAAATTAACAGGTAAATTTATTGAAAAAAATTGCGTGGGCTCCCGCGGTAATTTCTCCACCAGAGAGGGAAAGCCAGTGAGTGAGGGCAGATATTAATAGCCCAGAGAGAGACCATGGTTTTTGCCCCTCCCCTAGCAAAAAAAAATCTGCCCCCAGCCACCCTAGAAAAGGCGCATATATAAGATTCGCCTTTTCTGGCACTTAGCCTCTCTATTCCCATTGCCTTTAGAGGTGGCTCATGAGTTAATAATAATGGGTTAATGTCACCTTGCTATTGGAAGGTGACATAAAGTTGGGTTAATAATGGAGAGGTGTCAATAAGACACCTCTCCATTATTAATCTTATAGTAGTAAAGGGTTAAAAAAGACACACACATTAATTAAAAAGTCTTTTAATGAAATGTATTATTCTGCTAATCCAAAAGAATCCCTTGTTGTCCTGCAAAAAAACAAAAAATAAAAACCCTACAATACTCATACCTCTCCGCAGTTCAGTCCGGTCCTCCGCTGCAATCCATGATAAGGGGTTAGCTAGTTTACAACAGGAATCGGTGCTAATGGTATTGGCCCGCTGTAAACCACTGCAGAATGAATGAAAGCATGTCTGTGCAGGCGCCCAAGCTGATCAGAGATGAATTTATAAGCATGGGAAAGTTTCTGAACTTTTTCCCACGCTCCTGAGCTCACCTCAGGTCAGCCGGGGACTCCGCGCAGCCTCACTGACTACCGCTGATGTCACTGAGGCTGTGCGGAAACCCGGGCTGACCGGAGGTGAGCTGACAGCATGGGAAAAAGCTCAGAAACTTTCCCACGCTTGTTAGTTCATCTCCGGTCAGCCGGGGCACCTGCGTAGGCATGCTTTCATTCATTCTGCAGTGGTTTACAGTGGGGCCGATAGCATTAGCACTGCACCGGTCCCTGTTGTAAACTAGTTAATCCCTTGTGATTTAGCGGCTATTATGCTATGTAGAACTCTATGAAATATAAATCTTTATATATATATATATATATATATATATATGTGTCTCAATGACATGTATATAAATATATGTATTCTATGTGTATATATCTATTTTTTTATTAAACACGTCAGTGTGATTTTACTGTATCGCAAAATGAATTGCCTGCTTTTGTTAAAGGACACTGGTGCGTATTTCTCGCAAGTCACGCGTCTGGTCTGTGTGTAATCCGTAGTTTTCTCGCTCTCATAGACTTGCATTGGAGCATTATGGGCGTAATACGCTGACAATCGCAGCATGCTGTCATTTTCTCAGCCCGTATAAATATGGCTGAGAAAAAATCATCTGATGGGAGCTGTCCCTTAGGTTAACATTAGTCCGAGTGCTATGCGGTGCTTTTGCGCATAGCCCTCGTCCGTATTTCTCACTAGTGTGACTCCGGCCTTATAATGATGAAAAAAATCTGAACTTTGAAAAAACAGTTTTTTTATGTTGACTGTTTCCGAGATCTGCAACGTTTTTATATTATAGTCAATAGAACTATATGATGGCTTATTTTTTTGTGGGGTGAGACATTTTTATTGATACCATTTTGGGATAAGTATGATTTTTTGATCACTTGTAACAGCATTTTTTGTGATAATGCAGTGTCCAAAAAACTTCGTTTTGGTGATATTAATTTTTTTATGTTTACAGTGTTTACCAATGATAATATAAACAATATTTTTTTATATTTTTTATAGACTGACTTACACTGAGAAGCAAAAGGGTAACACTGATAGAACTGATAGACCTTGTGATGAGCCGACTTGTTGATTCTGTTATTTTGCCTGGACGTTTACCTCTTGGCTTTTGAATGGATGGACAGACTTCATTTCATATTCTCTCAACTGTCATGGCACGCACATGATGCAGCCTGGCAATTTTCTTGGCCAAGAGACCGCTATCGATGAGCTGGATGTTGCCGTTTCTCTCTTCTTGGGAAGTCTTCATTACTGTTCCTCAATTCGCATCTGTCACCTCTTGCTTCTGAATTAACCTAATAACACATTGAGCTATTAGAGAAGATGAGAACTGTTTGTATTTAGTAGTATACAGGAAGATAAATACTTTTCCACCACCAGGAGCAAAATGGTAAATGCAATACAAAACAAGAATTTGCATTACTAATCATATTCTAAATAGTTGCAAGTCAAATGTGAGTCAGAATAGTCAAGGGGTCCAAGGTCAGAAGCTGGAAGGGTACGTCATAAATAGAAGGAAGAAACAAAAGCATGGTTAGGTAACGTTCCGAGGTAAGAATACCAGGAGGATAACGGATCAGAGCAGAAGGGGTTAAACAGACGGATGGTCAGAATGAGGTCCAAAGTCAGACAATGAAATATCAAGCACACAGAACTCAAGGCACAGACAGAAGAAACCTCACTAGCTTAATGTACGTCTGGCAGAACTCTGGGAGAAATATTTCAGTTAAGTAGCATGGCAATCACCTGGGATATTGAACACTTGGACACAGCCAGTGCCTCACAGTCTCAGATTCGATAGTCGAGTTGTCATTCAACACACTGACAGCTCAGGACGCCCCTGTACCAGACTGGATGACTGAACTGTCAATCAAAGCAACGACAGCTTCATCATGCCCCTGTACCAGATTGGATGGCTGAGCTGTCAATAACTGCATCCCAGACACACTGTGGGGTGGAACCGTGACAAAATGTAGATATGAGAGAGCCAAGATGATTGTAAAATTATGAAAGTCTCATGTTCAAATCGGTAGTTGATGGTGAGATATGGAGCCTGAAACTCAAAAGCTCAAAACATTGTTACTGTCATGATCCAGACTGGGTTTTCCCGGGTCTGCTCATGTCAGGGGTTAACTTTTCTCTGTCTCTTTCTGGTGTCAGGTCGGCTATTTCTCTGCGCTGCATCATGCAGGCAGTGTCAGTTATATTTTCTGCCTACGGCATGAGAAGCTGACTCTGGTTATACCCTGATTTGTCCTGCTGTGTTTGCTGACTGTGCTTGTGTCTCTTCATTCCTCTCTTCCCCTCCCGATTCAGTGTTTCCTTTCATTTTTGAACTCCCCATTATCCGACTCTGCTTTGGCTCTGACTCTTGCTTCTGGTATTTTTGCTTCTGCTTCTGACCAGTACTGACCTTTATGGTGTTCCTCTGACTCTGTGTTTGGTATTTCCCTTGGTACTGCACTACTCTCTGGTATCGACCCGGCTTGTTTGACTCTTCTGCTGCCACCTGGTGGTAGCCTCGCTGCAGTGCTGCTGGTCTGCTCTGAGCAGTATTTCAGTCTTCCCTCCACTCTGCTGCCATCTTGTGGAGTTTGCATTTACCTGCAGAGCTGCAGCGTGACATTATAACTGATCAAAGATAGTTTGTTTTTTTTCTCCTTGTTCCTCTCTTTATGGATCTGCTTCATACCCAGGCTGATCAGATGTCTAATATGGCTGAAAAGATGCAGGACTTGTCTGTGGAACATAGAGGCCTGGCCACTTCTCATAATCAACTCCAAAGGAAACTTTCTAAGACAGTTAAGTCTTTTCAGGGTTCTATTTCCCAATCAGCCTGTAAGCTCTCAGACCCCATAGATGTCTTGCTACACTCTCCTGAATCTAGAGTCAGGCTCCCAGATACTTTCTCTGGCAAAAAGGTGAAGTTCTGTACATTCAGTGAGAGTTGTAGGCTGCTTTTCACCCTTAGACCCCGATCCTATGGTAATGTGAATCAACGGGTGGGGATAATTAGTTCGTTACTCCGGGAGGGTGCTCAATCGTGGGTTTTTTCTTTACCTGCTACTGCCCCTGAATGTGTGTCTGTAGGTAGGTTCTTTGAGGCATTATGACTGATTTTTGATGAACAATACAGGGTCAGGGTGGCAGAGGACACAATCATGTGTCTCGCCCAGGGTAAACTCACTGCTGAATGGTATTGCTCAGACTTTACACAGTGGTCCACCAAAGTGTCCTGGAATGGCTCTGCACTAAGATGTCAGTTCAGGAGGGGACTGTCGGACCTTCTTAAGGAAGCTCTGGCTATTCATCTGCCACCCAGCTCCTTGGAGGAGGCCATGACTCAGGCCATTCGCATGGATCGGAGGTTGCGGGAGAGAGGCGTAATGCAGCAAGAGGTTCCTTTACTTCATGCTAATTCTGATGTGGTGCCATATACTGAACCTATGGAGGTTGGAAACACCAGCTTCAAGAAGGAGGAGAGGAGGCTACAGCGCAAAGAAAAATTATGTTTTTATTGTGGAAATCCTGGACATTGGAAAAAGGACTGCCACTCCTGCCCACCAACTAGCAAGCTGCTGGGAAACGCCTAAGTCTGGGTGACTGCCATGGAAATCATTTCAAAAGATTTTGTTGGAGGTGGAACTTTGTTGTGGGAATGGCTACACACTCACTTCAGCTTTTGTGGACGGTGGGTCATCCATGAACTTCATTGACTCAAACTTGGTGGCCAAGTGTAAGATAGGGACAGTTAGGCTTGAAATTCGAATTCATATCATTGCTATTGATAAGACACCACTGGTTAAGAATATTGTTAAGCTTGTCTCTGAGGAGTTTCTCCTCAAGGTGGGTTACTTGCATCAGGAACGCATTGCATGTTATGTTCTGGATAATCTTCCAATGGGATTGGTGTTGGGACTTCCCTGGTTACAGTTACACAACTGTGTTATTGACTGGGAATCTCGGGATATTGTGAAATGGGGTCCTAATTGTTCTAAGGGTTGTCTTTCTGCTGTACTGGTGTCTTCCATTAATCTGGAGGGTATTCCGGAGTACCTTAAAGATTTTAAGGACGTGTTTCCAAAAAGGAGGCCAAAGTCTTACCACAACATCGCCCCTATGATTGTACTGTTAACTTCATTCCGTGTGCTAAATTGGCCAAGGCCCGTCTGCACAATCTTTCTGGCCCAGAGCATATCGCTATGAAAGAGTATATCTCAGAAAGTCTACGTAAAGGTTACATCTGTCCCTCTGTCTCTCCTGTGGCTACTGGATTCTTTTTTGGTAAAAAAAGATGGTGGTTTACGCCCTTGCCTCAATTTTTGGGTACTAAATAAAATTGCAGTGAGAAATACCTACCACCTTCTGCTTAACCCTGATCTGTACAAACAATTATCTGGGGCTAAGTGGTTTTCCAAGTTGGACCTCAGGGGAGCATATAACCTTATCTGTATTCAGGAGGGGGATGAGTGGAAAATGGCATTTCTCACCACTGAGGGTGTTAGGGATGGTGGAGCAACTAAATAATAAATAATAATAAGTGCATTCACCGCCTGGGGTCTACCGTGCAGAAGGTGTTACACTGCTGCTAGATAATGGCAGATGCCCAATATGGCGGTATACCGCACGCGGGTTGAACATCACCCGGAGTGCGCTGGGCGGTCTGTTTCTTCACAGAGGCGCCGAGGCGTTAAATGCAAAGGCCGAGCTCGTTGACGTCACAGGACTCGGTGGAATGCACGCACGGTATATGGTCACAGGACTTGGGCCCAAGACACGGGGTCTGTGTCCGTCTAGAACTACCGTGTATGCGGCGTCGCAACCGCGGATGCCAAGAAGTACTGCTGACTGCAACGCGGTGACAGACGCTGCCGCTATATGACAATGCCTGGTAGATGGCACACTGTCGGACGCTAGCACTGTGGAGGATGTGCACTGTGGCCTGTAGCTTGCCACTGACTGGCGCTGACTCTATCACTAGTTCCCTATCCACGCTCGTAATATCAGAGGGAGGGGAATCTTAATGAGTCATTTACAAGTCCATGCATCAATCACCATTCACACAGTAGCAACTAGAGTCTATACTAGCGCATGGCCGAGCGGCCATGCAAACCTTTTATAGCCGGGACCTTCCGGAAGCTTCCAGATCCCTAAGATGGACCAATCAGATCTGGAGAAGGACCTGTGCATGTGACTCCCGATCTCCAATGGGAGATCGTCTCGTGAGCATGCTCAGTGGAGTGACGGAAGGACTTAGCCTCTGGAGTGGCTTGCTGCTGATCAGCCTGCGTTGCTATTGCTGGCCCAGAAGTGGCAGCAACAGCCAGTCCCACAGAACTGGTCTGAGCAGAGTGTCAGGAACGACAGGGCTGCTGAGCAAGCTCCTCTGCGGTCGATGGAGAATGGGAGACCGTAGAATGTGAGGCTCTGGATCCTTGCTGTGCAGTTGCAGGAACCCGATGCCTAACAGAGGGTTTGTTTGAAAATTTGGTCATGCCCTTTGGTCTAACAAATGCAACAGCAGAATTTCATTAATAATGTATTTTCTGACTTCATTGGGTGCTTTATGGTGGTATATTTAGATGACATTCTTGTATTTTCATCTGACAAAGAATCTCATATGGGTCATCTACGAGCAGTTCTCCAGAGGTTACGGGAGAACTCTCTGTTCGCTAAGCCTGAGAAGTGTTCATTTTTTTGTCCAAGATCTGTCCTTTCTGGGGTTAAGCCTGTCTGCCAAGAGGTTCATATGGACCCTGGAAAGGTACAGGCCAATGTTGACTGGGTGCAACCCAGGTCTTTAGCATTTTTGGGGTTTTGCCAATTACTATCGCAAATTTATTAAGGTGTTTTCTCAGGTGATCAAGCCTCTCACTGATCTCACTCGTAAGGGGACTGATCTTGAAAAGAACTGGTCAGCCCCAGCAGTGGAGGCCTTTTCTACATTAAAAAAATGTTTTATTTCTGCTACTGTATTGATCCAGCCTGTTCCGTATGAACCATTCATTGTTGAAGTGGACGCATCAGAGGTGTGAGTGGGGTGGTGTTGTCTCAGGGAACCGTCACTTTGACTAACTTAAGACCTTGTGCCTTTTTCTCTAAGAAATTTTCTCCTGCTAAGACAAATTGCAATGTGAAGAATCGGGAATTATTAGCCATAAAACTGGCTTTTCAAGAATGGAGGCACTTTTTGGAGCGGGCTGTTCATCGGATCACGGTGATTACGGACCACAAGAACTTGTCCTACATTGAGTCTGCCAAACATTTGACTCCTAGACAGGCGAGGTGGTCGCTTTTTTTCACGTTTTCATTTTTCCATCACCTTTCAACCTGGATCCAAGAATGTCAAGGTCGATGCCTTATCTCGCAGCTTGGATCCGATATAACCTACCGAACCTCCTTCCTCCATTCTTCAGCATGGGGTGGTCATTGCAAGGGTGTCTTCTGAATTGGATCAGGAAATTAATGAGGCTCAGTCACTTGCATCTCCATCTTTGCCTGCCTAATAACAAGCTCTTCATCCCTGTTCAGTATCGGTAAAGGGTTCTTCGGAAGTTCCACGATTATGCTCTTAGTGAGCACGCTGGAATCTCGTCCACCGGGAGAGCTATTGCTAGACTGTTTTGGTGGTCCTCCGTGTCTCATGACATCGCTGTGTTTGTGTCTGCTTGTGATACATGTGACCGTGCTAAAAGCTCACATAACTGGCCGGGGAATTGGTGCCATTGCCAATTCCGGATAGACCTTGGACTCATTTGTCCATGGATTTTTTCACTGATCTCCCTCCTTCCAATGGCAAAACTGTGGTCTGGGTAGTGGATGACGGATTTAGTAAACAGGCACATTTTGTACCTTTGTCAGGACTACCTAATGCAAAAACACTATCTAAGTTGTTTTTTGAGCATGTTGTGCGGTTGCATGGTGTGGCTCTGAATTTGGTTTCTGATAGAGGGATACAGTTTGTGTCCAGATTTTGGAGGGCATTTTGTAAAAGATTGGGTATTAGCTTGACGTTCTCCTCAGCCTACCATACCGAAACCAATGGTCAGACAATGAGGACCAGTCACTGGAACAGATTTTGCGGTGTCTTGCTACATCTCAGCAGGACAATTGGTGTTCCTCGTGTTGCCCGTGGCTGAGTTTGCATTTAATAATCAAGTTAATCAGTCCACTGGCACTTCTCCGTTTTTTTGTAACTACGGTTTCAACCCCCCATTTTGGTGAATTTTCCAGACTGGATGTAGGGTGTCCAGGGGCTGATTTGGCAGTTCAATGGTTGGGGGAGATGTGCAAGGAGGTCCAGAAGAACATTGGGGTGGCCCAGGGCAAACAGAAACATTTTGCTGATAAGTGACGATCTGTAGGACCTATATTTCTAGTAGAAGATAAAGTGTGGTTGTCTACCAAGATAATATGGCTGAAACTTTCTTTTGTTTTGCTGGGTCCCAAGTTTATTGGTCCTTACGAAATCATTGAGGTTGTTAATCCAGTGGCCTTTCGCTTACGCTTAACTCGTCACTTCATACTGTATACCCAATGTGTTCTGTAAATCCCTGCTTAAGTCATGTGTACCTTCCTCTGCTGGGTCTCCATCCCCTCCATCTCCTGTCTTGGTGGATGGTCAGACTGAGTATTAAGTTGAGCAGATTGTTGATTCTCGGATGGTTCGCTGTTCGCTTCAGTACTTGGTACATTGGAGGGGTTACAGCCCTGAGGATCGATCTTGGGTCCCGGCCCGATCAGGCCACGCAGACCGGTTGGTTCGGGTTTTTCATGCGCGCTATCCTGGGAAACCTGGGGGGCCAGTGGCCCCCCTTGAAAGGAGGGTACTGTCATGATCCAGACCGGGTTTTCCTGAGTCTGGTCATGTCAGGGGTTAACTTTTCTCTGCCCCATTCTAGTGTCAGGTTGGCTATTTCTCTGCGCTGCATCCTGCAGGCAGTGTCAGTTATATTTTCTGCCTATGGCGTGAATAGCTGACTCTGGCTATACTCTGATTTGTCCTGCTATGTTTGCTGACTGTACCCGTATATGTTCATTCCTGTCTTCCCATCCTGACTCAGTGTTTCCTTTTGTTTTTGACTCCCCTGTATCCGACTCTGCTTTGGTTCTGACTGCTCCTGTCTCATGCTTCTGGTATTTCTGCTTCTGACCGGTACTGATCTTTTTGGCGTTCCTCTGACTCTGACTGTGTTTGGTATTTCCCTTGATACTGTGCTACTCTCTGGTATCGACTTGGCTTGTTTGACTATTCTGCTGCCACCTGGTGGTAGCCTTGCTGCAGTGCTGCTGGTCTGCTCTGAGCAGTATTTCATTCTTCCCTCCACTCTGCTGCCATCTTGTGGAGTTTGCATTTACCTGCAGATCTGCAGTGTGACAGTTACCCTTTTACTCGAAATTGTACATTAGGTGTTTCTTCTGACGTACACATGTGGTCAAAATTGTTGGTACCCTTCGTTTAATGACAGAAAAACCCACAATGGTGACAGAAATGACTTGAATCTGACAAAAGTAATAATAAATCAAAAATCTATGAAAATGAACAAATGAAAGTCAGACATTGCTTTTCAACCATGCTTCCTCAGAATTTAAAAAAAAATAAAACTCATGAAATAGGCCTGGACAGAAATTATGGCACCCTTCACTAAAAATTTTGTTGCACAATATTTTGAGGCAATCACTGCAAACGATTCCTGTAACTGTCAATGAGACTTCTGCACCTCTCGACAGGTATTTTTGCCCACTCCTCAAGAGCAAACTGCTCCAGTTATCTCATGTTTGAAGGTTGCCTTTTCCAAACGGCATGTTTCAGCTCTTTCCAAAGATGCTCAATAGGATTTAGGTCAGGACTCGTAGAAGGCCACTTCAAAATAGTCCAATGATTTCCTCTTAGCCATTCTTGGGTGTTTTTAGCTGTGTGTTTTGGGCCATTATCCTGTTGCAAGACCCATGACCTGCAACTGAGACCAAGCTTTCTGACACTGGGCAGCACATTTCTCTCTAGAATCCCTTGACAGTCTTGAGATTTCATTGTTCCCTGCACAGATTCTAGACACCCTGTGCCAGATGCAGCAAAGCACCCCCAGAACATAGCAGAGCCTCCTCCATGTTTCACAGTAGGGACATTGTTCTTTTCTTGATATGATTCATTTTTCCATATGTAAACATAGAGCTGGTGTGCCTTGCAAAAAAGTTCCATTTTTGTCTCATCTGTCCATATCACATTCTCCCAGAAGCTTTGTGACTTGTCAACATGTAGTTTGGCAAATTCCAGTCTGGCTTTTTTATTTTTTTTCAACAATGGAGACATCCTTGGTCGTCTCCCATGAATTCCACTTTGGCTCATGCAACGACAGATGGTGCGATCTGACACTGATGTTCCTTGAGCTTGAAGTTCACCTTTAATCTCTTTAGAAGTTTTTCTGGGCTCTTTTGTCACCATTCGTATTATCCGTCTCTTTGATTTGTAATCAATTTTCTACCTGCAGCCACGTTCAGGGAGGTTGGCTACAGTCCCATGGTGCTTACATTTCTGAATATGTGAAACTAAAGTCACATGAACATCAAGCTGCTTGGATATGGTCTTATATATAACTTTTACCTTTAACATGTTTGTCTATAATTTTCTTTCTAATCTCCTGAGACAACTCTTTCCTTTGCTTTCTCTGGTCCATGTTGAGTGTGATACACACCATGTCACCAAACAGCACAGTGAGTAGCTGTAGCCCACTATACAGGCCCACTCACTGATTCCAGTGATGCTAATTAGTGGACACACCTTGATGTAACATGTCCCTTTTGTCACGTTATTTTCAGGGATACTATCATTTCTATCCAGGGCTATTTCATGAGTTTTATTTTTTTTTAATTCTGTGGAAACATGGTTGAAAAGCAATGTATGGATTTCATTTGTTAATTTTCATAGATTTTTTATTTATTTTTACTTTTGTCAGATTCAAGTTATTTCTGTGTCCATTGTGGGTTTTTCTGTCATGAAACGAGGGGTACCAACAATTTTGACCAGGAGTGCATACTCTATTATTCCCATTATTTGCCCAAAAAAGACTAAAAGTGTGTTATTTTGGCTTTCATCTGGCTGATGTGTGGCTACATACTAAGTCAGCAGACTTAAAGTGGACAGATGCCTGGACAGCCATCCTGATGGTGGTCACTGTTCAACTCTTATCAACTGAATGAATGTAGTCAACAGTGTCCATAATCAAATTGTTTCCCTATTGTTAAAGTCCATTTACACTGGCTGACAATATGGCAGATTTTAATGCTAATGCTATTATGAAGATAATAATACCAAAGAATTTGTGTTTGTAATCATTTTCAGGAAGAAACTGAATATTATCTGACAGAATTGCAGGGGTGTCAATACTCTTGGCCACAACTGTATGTATTACCTCATGTTACCTATGTATTACCTCATGTTACTGTGTATTGCAGACTATCTGTATTTTATGCTCTGTGCAGTTATATAATCTGAAATGCTCCTGTTATTGCATCCTATAGTTTCACCCTTTCCTGTCACATCTGCAATCAATAAAAGAAGGTTACAATTTTACAGCCTCTTTTTCTTAAAGAAGACAGGCGGTTTAGCTACATGTCTCATTGCACACCGTGCTAACGTGTATGAGGACAGTAGAAGAGGAGCTAAAGGCTTATTAGGGCTTGTTTAGCTTAGTTTAATCCTTCATGTCAGCTGTCTATGCATATAGCAGTGCATACATCCCCATACTGTATGTCCTTGCTGCTGTGAAGGACATTCTGGGACATCCAGGGACTATGGGGGAAATTTACTTATGCTTTCCTACTTTGAGACAGTAAAAAAACTATAATTTTTCATGGTAGCTTTCACTATGTGAAGCATGTTGCTACATTTTTACCTATATTTTAATTTCCGAATCTTTTAGAAAGGAAGTCAATGATTTACAGATCCAAGAATAATTGCATGGTATAAGGTGCCAGAGAAAAAGATGCAAAATAAGAAAACATTTCCTAATAACTCCTACTGGGCTCCTTATGTTATGAGCCTCACTGAAAACTCTCCCCTTATTAACCCCAGTCTCGAAGGTGTCAGCTGAACTCTAATTCTATTCAGTGGTTTGTCTTCAAGGGAAATTGATATTTTTCAGGTTACATGTTAATTTTCATCTGCTACTTGATATTACATGTATTGCTTTCTGCCAGCCAGATTGTGATCTGTGCTTTGTTGACTGTGTGCATCTATAGATGTACTAGAAGGCTTGTTATATTCTTTTATCTTTACCTATAAAAAAGATACCATCTATATCCAACTTAGACTTTCAGTATGTGTGTATGTTTAATAACTGCTTTGAGAATTGTACACAATATCTTTATAATATCTATTTATTTTTTATTGTTTTGACTTAGAGCTCGGCATGGCATTAACACAACCTAAATGTTTCCACAGTAGCACATATTTCCTCAAAACGGATTTCATCCACCAAGGTATCATTTTAAACACTATAACGGCGCCGGCCTGACACTTGCTATAGGTTACTCAGCACAATTCTACTGACAGATTCCCTTTAAAGCTAAGTTCCCATGATGGGTTTTTGGTGAATTTTTGACACTGTATATTTACACTGCACAAAAAATAAACACCAACGAAAGACAGTGTAACAAGTCCAGTATATAAAATTTGAAATAGAAATCTTTATTGTAAACACATGAGGCACAATAGAGCTAAAAAGTGACACTACAAAAATAGCAGTGTATATTGAGCCACAAGTAAACAGATAATAGATATATAGCTAAAATAACCCATTGGCAGTGTGGGAACAAATAGTGTATAGGCAAGAAATGATACATAGAAATGCCATCCAAATAAAGGGAGCAATCGTTGGCTAGACCATCAAAAGTGGAAATACTGCCTAGACATTGACTTAATATGATCACATACCTAATGGGAAATGCAGCTCAGTATACACAGCCATACCCCAACACGCGTTTCGGAGAACTTCTCCGAAAGTGTTGTGCAGCCTAGCCTGCTAGCGCCCAGGCTTAGGTGTAGGTAGGACAGAGGTTGAGTCAGGCATCAGTCCTCACCAGGGACTCGGCACGCCTCAGTGCACATGCTCCACTTCATAGCCAGCGTCTATAGCGGCGCTCGCGGAAGCGACGGCGCACGCTCAGTGGGCCGAGAAGGACTCTAGCCCCATGTCCTTGGGGTAGAGTTCTTTGGCCATACACTGTGCGCTCTTTTGGCCGGGCTCTGTGAGCTAAACAGACTCCGGCATCTACGTTCAGCGGTTGTGCGACTCTGTGCATTAACAGAGTTCGCACCTGTTCACATTGGGTGATGTAACCCACGTGTGACTGTTTTTACGCCGCTCTATTCTTCCGCCATTACCTAGCAGCAGTGTACCACCTCTGCACGGTGGACCCCGGGCTGCGAGCGCAGCTACTATTATTTTATAATTTGGTGCGTTCCGCCAGCCCTAACACCTACAACCTGCAGTAACCACCGATCCACCAAACCACTGCACGACCAGCTTTACCCTTGCCTACTGTGTCCTCACCTGTTATAAATGGGTCACCGAGGAGGAAAAAAGCAACACACGCTGAGTCTCAGAAAACCAGAGAGGTTGGTAACTATGCAGATTGCAGAGCCCTGATCTTAACACACAACTAGCAGCAGTCGTGGAGCGTGCCTACGATGGTCCTGGACGCCTCGTCACAACCGGAGAGCTAAATAAGCCTAAAGTAAGAAAAGAGGAAAACTAACTCCCCCAGAGCAGACCCCAAAGGAAAGACAGCCCACCACATGTATTGACAGTGAAGCAAGATGAAAACATAAACAAAGGCAGAAAAATAGGCTGAGCAAACAATGGGGCCAAACTAACTTGAAAGGACAGGAAAGGAAAGATATTGTCTGCAATCTGCCAAAAAACCCTACCCAAAATAATGTCCAACACTTCTGATAACAAACTTAACCCTGAAGTCACTAGACTTCTCCCACTATATCAGCACTCTGAAATATTCTGAGACAGAGCAAAAAAGAGGCCAATCTAATAAAGGACAAAAAGGCAAATTGGCAAATACAGATAAATAAGAGTGGAAGTTCAGCACAGCACAGCCGGGCTGGCTGACCACAAAAAAACTGAGTTGACCAACAAGAGCAAGTGTGAACATTAGCAAAAACAAACTCAACCCGAGAAGACTGGAGCAGAGCTGAAGTCCAAGACCTGAGAAGCAGACTGAATCACCAGCAACCAGACAGGGCGTCGGCTGTCTTATATCCAGTCTGATACTCCAGAGATCCAATCATTATCCTCCTCGTCAGGTGGCAGACCATTACCAATTAAACCAACCTCACTACCTCCTGTCACCACCAGAGGGAGAACGGAAGGAGAACTCCCAGCTGGTGAAGCAGAAAATGAGCTCATAACAGTACCCCCCCTTGAGGAGGGGTCACCGAACCCTCATCCACGCCATCAGGCCGATCAGGATGGGCCCGGTGAAAAGCACAAACCAATTTATTGGCATGAATATCCGAGGCAGAGACTCAAGAATTATCCTCCTGGCCATAACCCTTCCATTTGACCAAATACTGGTGTCTCCGTCTGACCAAATGAGAATCCAATATTTTCTCTACCTCATATTCCACATTGCCTTTAACCAAAACAGGGTCAGGAGGTGCCGCCACAGGAACTACTGGCTCAACAAACCTCTTCAACAGTGATTTGTGAAATACGTTATGGATTTTGAACGTAACTGGAAGAGCCATTCGCAAAGAAACAAGATTAAGAATCTCCAAAATCTTATAAGGTCCAATAAATCTTGGCTTAAATTTTGGAGATGCAGTTTTCATAGAAATATTCTTAGACGACAACCAAACCATATCACCCACTTTAAACCGGGGACCAATGGTCCTATGCCGGTTGGAAAAACGCTGGGCCTTTTCCTGAGAGAGTGACAACTTATCCACCACTTGGTCCCATATCTGCTGCATTCTCACAACCACAGTGTCCACACCTGGGCAGGACGAAGATTCCACTTGTCCTGAAGAGAATCGAGGATGAAACCCAAAATTACAGAAAAAGGGTGACATCAAAGTGGCAGAACTAGCTCTATTGTTCAGCGCAAATTCGGCCAAGGGCAAAAGTGAGACCCAATCATCTTGATCAGCAGATATAAAATATCTTAAATAAGACTCCAGGGTCTGGTTTGTTCTCTCAGTCTGCCCATTGGTCTGGGGATGAAACGCGGAGAAGGATAACTGAATTCCCAGATTGGAACAACAGGCTTTCCAAAATATGGAAACAAACTGGACCCCTCTATCGGACACAATGTTCTCAGGAATCCCGTGTAACCGAACCACCTGTTGTAAAAACAAGGGTACCAACTCAGCGGAAGATGGCAACTTTGGGAGTGGTACAAGATGGACCATCTTCGAAAATCTATCACAAATCACCCAGATAAGTCATTCTCTGAGAGACAGGAAGATCAGAAATAAAATCCATTGAGATATGGGTCCATGGCCTCTTGGGCACCGGCAGGGGCATTAGCAACCCACTAGAACGAGAACAGGGTTTAGACCGAGAACAAATCTCACAGGACTGTACAAAGTTCCTGACATCACGAGATAAGGCAGGCCACCAAAACGAACGACTCACCAAATCTCTAGTACCAAAAATACCTGGATGACCAGCCAATGCGGAGCAATGGACTTCAGACATCACTCTCTTTCTCCACTGGTCAGGAACATACAATCTTCCCGTAGGGCAACGCTCAGGTTTATCCTCCTGAAATTCCTCCAGGGCGATTCTCAAATCGGGCGAAATGGCAGAAAGAACTACCCCCTCACCTAGGATAGTAATAGGCTCAGTCATATTAAGAGACTCAGCAAAGAAACTCCTAGAAAGGGCGTCTGCCTTAACATTCTTAGTGTCCGGAAGAAAAGAGACCACAAAATTACAACGCGTGAAAAACAAGGCCGATCTAGCCTGTCTAGGATTCAAGCGTTTAGTTGACTCCAGATAAATCAGATTCTTGTGATCGGTGAGGACCACAAATTGATGTCTAGCTCCCTCCAACCAATGTCTCCACTCCTCAAATGCCCATTTCATGGCCAACAGTTCCCGATTCCCCACGTCATAGTTACGTTCAGATGGGGAGAACGTTCGGGAAAAGAAAGCACAGGGACTCATTTTAGATGTCACAGGATCTTTTTGGGACAAAACAGCTCCTGCACCAATCTCAGAAGCATCTACCTCCACTTGAAATGGAAGTGAGACATCAGGTTGCCGTAGAACTGGAGCTGAAGTAAATCTCTGCTTAAGCTCCTGAAATGCTGAGACAGCCTCAGGAGACCAATTCAGCACATCAGCTCCCTTCTTGGTCAGATCACTCAGTGGTTTGACAATACTAGAAAAATTACCTATAAATTTACGATAGAAATTAGCAAAACCCAAAAACTTCTGGAGAGCCTTCAAAGAAGTAGGCTGAACCCAATCATAAATGGCATGTACCTTGGTCGGGTCCATTTCAATAGTCGATGGAGACAAGATAAATCCCAAAAATGAAATCCTCTGTACACCAAAGAGGCAATTCGATCCCTTAAAAAACAGGGAATTCTCCCTCAAAATCTGGAACACAGTCCGGACATATTCCACATGGGAATCCCAATCACTAGAAAAGATCAAAATATCATCGAGATAGATGATCAAAAACTTATCTACAAAGTCTCGAAAAATATCATTCATAAAGGACTGGAAGACAGAAGGGGCATTACCAGGTACTCAAAATGTCCCTCCGGAGTATTAAACGCCGTCTTCCATTCATCGCCGTGCTTGATGCGAATAAGATTATACGCCCCCTGATCTCAAGCTTAGTAAACCAGCAGGCACTCTTAACTCTGGAGAATAAATCAGACATCAGAGGTAATGGGTACTGATATTTAACCGTCATCTTGTTAAGGGAACGATAATCAATACACGGTCTTAATGAACCATCTTTCTTGGCCACAAAAAAAACCAGCGCGTAAAGGTGACGAGGATGGTCTAATATGACCCTTCTCCAACGACTCCTTAATATAGGATCGCATAGCATCATGTTCAGGTACAGATAAGTTGAATAGCCGACCCTTGGGAAATTTGCACCCAGGCATTAACTCAATTGCACAGTCATAACTCCTATGAGGAGGCAAAGATGCAGACTTACTCTCACTAAATACATCAGAGAAATCAGCCAGATAATCAGGAATATCATGAGACTGAGGAGAGGTAGAGAAAACAGGAGCGTCCCTAAGAACACACTGACAACCCCAACTCACCACAGACACAGATTTCCAATCCAAAACTGGGTTATGAGTTTGCAACCAGGAGAAACCCAGAACAATAGCATCATGCAAACTATGCAGCACCAAAAATTTACAATTTTCTTGGTGGTCTGGGGCAACTCGCATTATCACCTGGGTCTAAAACTGAGGTTTATTCTCTGCCAAACCAGTGACATCAATACCCCTCAAAGGAATAGGTGTCTGCAGAGGTGTCATGGACAAATCACAACGTTTGGCAAAGTCCAAATCCATCAGATTCAGAGCTGCTCCTGAATCCACAAAAGCCTTAGTGGAAAACGTGGACAAGGAGCAGATCAAAGTAATTGCCAAAAGGAACTTAGGTTGTACACTGCCCACAGCAAATGTGTGTGCAAAACGTTTCTCTCGTTTAGGGCAGACAGAAATAGTATGAGAGGCGTCTCCACAGAAAAAACACAGCTTATTACGCCTTCTAAACTCCTGACGTTGCGCCCTAGACAATACCCCATCACATTGCATAGGTTCAGACATTTGTTCAGAAGGTGGCAGCGCCTCCCGTGCAGTTTTACGTTCACGTAAATGCCGATCAACTTGAATGGCTAATGACACAGAGCAATCCAGACAAGAGGGAACAGGAAATCCCACCATAACATCTTTTACGGTCTCTGATAAAACTTTCCGAAAGAGAGCTGCCAGTGCACTATCATTCCATGTAGTAAGGACCGCCCACTTTTGGAATTTTTGACAGTATAACTCTGCAGGATCCTGACCCTGGTTTAATGCCAACAGGGTTCTCTCAGCCTGATCAACGGCATTAGGCTCATCATACAACAACCCCAAGGCTTGAAAAAATGCATCCACATTAGTCAGAATAGGATTTTCAGGTGTCAGAGAAAAAGCCCAATCCTGGGGATCGCTGTGCACCAAGGAGATGACAATTTTAACCTGCTGCACAAAGCTCCCTGATGAGTTAGGCTTCAAGGCAAGAAATAATTTACAATTATTCTTAAAATTCAGAAATTTAGACCGATCCCCAGAAAACACATCAGGAGTACGGATCTTGGGTTCAGCAACATGTGACTGAATGAGGTAGGTAGAAATTCCCTGCACTTCAGCAGCAAGTTGCTCCACACGATCAGACATGGGCTTAATCTCCATTAGGAGAGAAAAAAAAATCCTCCTATGGCCCCAGAGAAAAAGAGGAAAAAATATTAAAAAAAATTTAAAAAAATTCTGACACTTTTTTCTTTTTTAAACAATTTTTTCCTGCTCTTGAGTACCCTAGAATCTGCTGTATGGCTGGTGATTCTGTTATGAATGGGTCACCGAGGAGAAAAAAAGCAACACACGCTAAGTCTCAGAAAACCAGAGAGGTTGGTAACTATGCAGATCGCAGATCCCTGATCTTAACACACAACTAGCAGCAGTTGTGGAGCGTGCCTACGATGGTCCTGGATGCCTCATCACAACCGGAGAGCTAAATAAGCCTAAAGTAAGAAAAGAGGAAAACTAACTCCCCCAGAGCAGACCCCAAAGGAAAGACAGCCCACCACATGTATTGACAGTGAAGCAAGATGAAAACACAAACAAAGGCAGAAAAATAGGCTGAGCAAACGATGGGGCCAAACTAACTTGAAAGGACAGGAAAGGAAAGATACTGTCTGCAAACTGCCAAAAAACCCTACTCAAAATAATGTCCATCACTTCTGATAACAAAATTAACCCTGAAGTCACTAGACTTCTCCCACTATATCAGCACTCTGAAATATTCTGAGACAGAGCAAAGAAGAGGCCAATCTAATAAAGGACAAAAAGGCAAATTGGCAAATACAGATAAATAAGAGTGGAAGTTCAGCACAGCCCAGCCGGGCCGGCTGACCACAAAAAAACTGAGTTGACCAACAATAGCAAGTGTGAACATTAGCAAAAACAAACTCAACCCGAGAAGACTGGAGCAGAGCTGAAGTCCAAGACGTGAGAAGCAGACTGAATCACCAGCAACCGGACAGGGCGTCGGCTGTCTCACATCCAGTCTGATACTCCAGAGATCCAATCATTATCCTCCTCGTAAGGTGGCAGACCATTACCAATTAAACCAACCTCACTACCTCCTGTCACCACCAGAGGGAGAACGGAAGGAGAACTCCCAGCTGGTGGAGCAGAAAATGAGCTCATAACACTCACCCATCCCTTGGAGATTGTGAGCCCTCGCGGGCAGGGTCCTCTCTCCTCCTGTACCAGTTGTGACTTGTAATGTTTAAGATCAATGTACTTGTATTTATTATGTATACCCCCATCACATGTAAAGTGCCATGGAATAAATGACGCTATAATAATAAACAATAATAATATTTGATCCATTGCTAATTTTGTAAGTTTGCCCACAGGCAAAGACATGAACAGACTATAATTTTAATGGTAGATTGATTATAACATTGAGAGCTAGAACATCAAAAATACAATCCAGAAAATCACATTGTATAAATTATATAAATTTATTTATAGTTTGCAGTGGGAAATAAGTATTTGATCCCACTGACAAACAAGACCTAATACTTGGTGGCAAAACCCTTCTTGGCAAGCATAGCAGTCAGACATTTTTTCAAATTGATGTTGAGGTTTGTGCACATGTCAGGAGGAATTTTGGTCCACTCCTCTTTTGCAGATCATTTCTAAATCATTAAGATTTTGAGCCTGTCGCTTGGCAACTTGGAGCTTCAACTCCCTCCATAAGTTTTCTATGGGATTATGGTCTGGAGACTGGCTAGGCTACTCCTCCATGACCTTAATTTGCTTCTTTTTGAGCCACTCCTTTGTTGCCTTGGCTGTATGAAGACCCAGCCACAACCCATTTTTATTGTCCCAGTGGAGGGAAGGAGGTTGTCACTAAGGATTTTATGGTACAAGGCTCAATCCATTCTCCCTCTGATGCGGTGAAGTAGTCCTGTGCCCTTAGCAGAGAAACATCCCCAAAACATAATGTTTCCACCTGCTTGCTTGACAGTGGGGACGGTGTTCTTTGGGTCATAGTCAGCATTTCTATTCCTCCAAATACGGCGAGTTGCGTTAATGCCAAAGACCTCAATCTGTGTCTCATTTGACCACAACACCATCTTCCAATCACTCATAGAATCATCCAGGTGTTCATTTGCAAACTTCATATGGGCCTGCACATGTGCCTTTTTGAGCAGGGGGACCTTGCAGGCACTGCAGGATTTTAAACCTTTACGGAATAATGTGTTACCAATGGTTTTTGTAGTGACTGTGGTCCCAGCTGACTTGAGATCATTAACAAGTTCACCCCATGTAGTTTTAGGCTGATCTCTCACCTTCCTCATTGTTGGCAGCGGACTATTCAGAATACTCTCCAAGCGAATTACAACAATCTTCAATTATTCGGGAGCAAACAGAAACAGTATATGATAAGCTTAATAGATCAGGAATAAATCATTTGTGTGACTCAATCTGTGCATCATCTACAGCAGGCTGCTTCTCTCATACACAGACACAGGAAAACAAGAAATACAGTCACATGCTCTCCATGTGTGAGCCTCTGGGAGTTCTTTTTTGCTTTAACTTTATGAACAGCATACAAATCTAGCAACTAAACACTCATAGACAGGAATGGAGTAGTTGCACCAAATAAATTCCAACACCCCCACTCTACAACTACTTATCCAAGTCCACAAACTTGGCTCTTGATAATGGCTTTGTCATACCATCAGCTATCATCTTGTCAGACTTGCAATAAACAAACTCAAGTATACCATGTTCCACTAAGTCACGTAAGTGGTGATGTTTTACATCATTGTGCTTAGTCCTTGCTCTAATATTCTCACTGTTGGTAAGTTTAATGCATCCTTGGTTGTCCTCATGGCTAACTAGTGGTTGAGCTAGTGGCTTTCCGAAATCTTTCAAAAGTTGTTTCAACCAAATTACTTCTTGACTTGCATAAGCAGCAGACATACAGCTCTGGGAAAAATTAAGAGACCACCACATCAAAACCTTGTCATGGGCAGCCCATTCTCCAGACCTGAACCCCATTGAAAACCTCTAGAATGTAATCAAGAGGATGATGGATAGTCACAAGCCATCAAACAAAGAAGAACAACTTAAATTTATTTTTGCACCAGAAGCAATGTGAAAGACTGGTGGCAAGCATGCCAAGACACATGAAAGCTGTTTTTAAAAATCATGGTTGTTCCACAAAATATTGATTTCTGAACTCTTTCTGAGTTAAAACATTAGTTTTGTTGTTTCTAAATGATTATGAACTTGCTTTCTTTGCATTATTTGAGGTCTGAAAGCACCATTTTATTTTTAAGTTTGACCATTTTTCCTTTTCGGAAAAACAAAAACAATATTTATTGCTTGGAAATTCGGAGACGTTGTCAGAAGTTTGTAGACTAAAAAAGCAATTTAAATTTTACTCAAAAATATACCTATAAAGAAAAAAATCAGGCAAACTGAACATTTGGAAGTGATCTCTTAATTTTTGCCAGAGCTGTATATTCTTCTTCTGTAGAAGTCCAAGAAGTATCATTTCTCCTTACAGAGAATGACATGCTAAGCATGTCGAGATGAGGAGACTTAAAGCCGCAATGCTCCTCTGGGAAATATGCTAATTATGTAAATTGTAGAAGATAATGCAACTGACACTTGTTTTCTGCTGAACCAAGAAATTGAATTTTCTCCTAACTTTAACAAGTAACCACTTTTTAATTTCCGATCACTTGAATCTCCAGCCCAATCTGCATCTACATAACCTCTGAGAGTGAGATCTCCTGATGCAGATATCTTAAGATTTAGCCTTTGAGTTTCTTTAACCCCTTCCCGACCTGTAACGCAGCGTATGTGTCATGAAAATTTGTGACTTCCCTACCTGTGATGCAACGTATGCGTCATGGCGGGATCGCGTTCCTGAGGGTCGGGTGACCGCTGAAATGTCACCTGACTCGCAGGTAAAGGAGTGCCTTTTTGACCCCAGGGGGGTGGCTTTACCCCCCCTTTGTGACTACAATCGCTCTGATTGTCTGTTTCACTTTCAACAGCCAATCAGCTGCAATAACATCGGCCATGGTTGTAGACTGCGATCTGCTGCCCTCACTGACTGACGGCGACGATCTGCCACCGCCGTCAGTATTTCCTCCCCTCAATCCTGTCCTCCACTCCCCTCTTCTGCCCCCTGCTCCCCCTTCTGTCCTCCACTTACCCCGCCATCCGATTCCACCCCCTTCCACAGCTCGCGGTGTCCCTCCGTATCTAGGCCTTCCCCCATGGGCAACGCCATCTTCTTCCAGTAAAAAATATGGCAGATGCATGCGCAGTGCACCCATCAAGATCTGCTGGCCGGCACCCAGCAGATTCCATTCATTCATTCCAGGTACATTTTGATCACTGTGATAAACCCTATCACAGTGATCAAAATAAAAAATAGTGAATAAACCCTCTCTTTATGACCACCATTAGATAGGGAAAAATAATAAAATAAAAAAGT
This sequence comes from Dendrobates tinctorius, assembly GCF_039654945.1. NCBI lineage: Eukaryota > Metazoa > Chordata > Amphibia > Anura > Dendrobatidae > Dendrobates > Dendrobates tinctorius. Next base: position 22,066,025 of record NW_027361783.1, read on the forward strand.
ATTTATTTTCATTTTTCCATTTGGGTTAGGCCGGTTTCACATTTGCGCTTTATGGCGCTGCGACGGCCTGCACATGGCTGCCGCTAAGCCCTGCCCCCTGCCGGCTCCCTGCCCGCCCCATCCGGTCATCGCCTCCTACTACCGCACATGGACGCTTGCAATCTGCGCACCCTATCTTTAGCATAGGGTGTGCAGATCGTGCGCTGGCCGTGCGCTAGCAGGATTTTGCTGTGCGCTGCGCACTTTTGAAGGTGCGCCCGTGTGCTCCGAACGCAGCATGTTGCATTTCGGCGCGCACGGCGCACCTTCAAAAGTGCGCAGCGCACGGCAAAATCCTCCTAGCGCACGGCCAGCGCACGATCTGCACACCCTATACTAAAGATAGGGTGCTCAGATCGCAAGCGTCCATGTGCGCTAGTAGGAGGTGATGACCGGATGGGGCGAGCAGGGAGCCGGCAGGGGGCAGGGCTTAGCGGTGGCCTGCGCAGGCCGTCGCAGCGCCATAAAGCGCAAATGTGAAACCGGCCTCAGGGTTATTATTAGGGTTAGGGTTGGAATTAGGGTTATGGTTAGAATTAGGGTTGGGATTGGAATTAGGGTTAGGGTTGGAATAAGGGTTAGGGATGGAATTAGGGATAGGGTTGGAATTAGGGTTAGGGTTGGAATAAGGGTTAGGGTTGGAATAAGGGTTAGGGTTGGAATTAGGGTTAGGAATAGGGTTAGGGTTAGGCTTGTGGTTAGGGTTATGGTTAGGGTTGGGATTAGGTTTAGGGGTGTGTTGGGGTTAGGTTTGTGGTTAGAGTTATGGTTAGGGTTGGGATTAGGGGTGTGTTGTGGTTAGAGTTGGAGAAAGAATTGAGGGGTTTCAACTGTTTAGGCACATCGGGGGGTCTCCAAATGCGACATGGCTCCACCATTGATTCCAGCCAATTTTGCTTTCAAAAAGTCAAATGGTGCTCCTTCCCTTCCAAGCCCCGACGTCTGTCCAAAAAGTGGTTTACTCCAGCATGTGGGGCATCAGCGTACACAGGAAAAATTGCACAACAACTTTGGGGGTCTAATTTCTCCTGTTAACCTTGGGAAAATAAAAAATTGGCGGCTAAAAAAATCATTTTTGTGGAAAAAAAATGATTTTTTATTTTCACGGCTCTGCGTTATAAACTTCTGTGAAGCACTTTGGGGTTCAAAGTGCTCACCACACATCTAGATAAGCTCCTTGGAGGTTCCAGTTTCCAAAATGGTGTTACTTGTGGGGGGTTTCTACTGTTTAGGCACATCAAGGGCTCTGCAAACGCAACAAGATGCCCGCAGAACATTGCATCAAAATCTGCATTCCAAAACGGCACTACTTCCCTTTCAAACCCCGATGTGTGCCCAAACAGTGGTTGCCCCCCACATTTGGGGTACTAAAGTACTCAACAAATTGGATGACAACTTTTCAGGTCCAATTTTTCCTGTTACCTTTGTGAAAATAAAAAAGTAGGTTAAAAAATCATTTTTGTGGAAAAAAAGATTTATTTTCACAGCTCTATACTATAAACTTTAGTCAAACACTTGGGGGTTCAAAGTTCTCACAACACATCTAGATAAGTTCCATGGAGGGTCTAGTTTCCAAAATGGGGTCACTTGTGGGGGAGCTCCAATGTTTAGGCACACAGGGGCTCTGCATACGCGACATGGTGTCCTCTAACGATTGGAGCTAATTTTCCATTCAAAAAGTCAAATGGCGCTCCTTCCCTTCCGAGTCCTGTCGTGCGCCCAAACAGTGGTTTATAACCACATATGAGGTATCGGTGTATTCAGAAGAAATTGCCTAATAAAATTTAGGATCCATTTTATCCTGTTGCCCATGTAAAAATGAAAAAAATTGTTGCTAAATGAACATTTTTGTGAAAAAAAGTACTTTTTCATTTTTACGGATCAATTTATGAAGCACCTGGGGGTTCAAAGTGTTCACTATGCATCGAGTTAAGTTCCTTGGGGGTCTAGTTTCCAAAATGGGGTCACTTGTGGAGGAGCTCCAATGTTTAGGCATAAAGGGACTCTCCATACGCGACATGGTGTCCGCCAACGAATGGAGCTAATTTTCCATTCAAAAAGTCAAATGGCGCTCCTTATCTTCTGAGCCCTGCCGTGCACCGAAACAGTGATTTATGACCACATATGAGGTATCAGTGTACTCAGGAGAAATTGCCAAACAAATTTTAATATCCGTTTTATCCTGTTGCCCATGTGAAAATGAAAAAATTGATGCTAAAAGAACATTTTTGTTGGAAAAATTAAAATGTCCATTTTTTTCTTCCACATTGCTTTAGTTCCTGTGAAGCACCTGAAACGTTAATAATCTTCTTGAATGTAGTTTTGAGTAGCTTGAGAAGTGCAGTTTTTAGAATGGTGTCACTTTTAGGTATTTTCTGCCATATAAACCCCTCAAAGTGACTTCAAATGTGAGGTGGACCCTAAAAAAATGGTTTTGTTAATTTTGTTGTAAAAATGAGAAATCGCTAGACAACTTTTACCCCTCATAACTTCCTAACAAAAAAAATTTTGTTTCCAAAATTGTGCTGATGTAAAGTAAACATGTGGGAAATGTTATTTATTATCTATTTTGTGTCACATAACTCTGGTTTAACAGAATAAAAATTCAAAATTTGAAAATTGTGAAATTTTTGCCAAATTTCTGATTTTTTCACAAATAAATGCAAAAATGATAGACCTAAATTTACCACTAACATGATGCCCAATATGTCACGAAAAAAACATTCTCAGAATAGCTAGGATTTATTGAAGCGTTTCTGAGTTATTACCTCATAAAAGGACACTGGTCAGAATTGCAAAAAAATGGCCAGGTCATTAAGGTCAAAATAGACTAGGTCATGAAGGGGTTAAGATTTTGAAGAATTCTCTTAATTGCATTCCAGTATCTTTAGTGTGGCTTGCTTACACATCAGCAGAGAATTCCAAATGTGGCTGTGATATCTGGACGAGTTGTGGTTGCTATGCACAAAATTGCCCCACTCCTTGTCTGTAACTCTCATTGCTGGGCATCAAATCTTCTTCTCCTTCCAAATTTAAGTAGGACGGATCCATCGGTGTTGATGTTCCTTTGGCTTCTGACATTCCAAACTGGTTTAGTATTGCAGAATTTTTAGAACTTTGGTTGAGAAGAAAACTCCCATTTTCCTCTCTCTAGATTTGGATTCCCAAATAATATGTCACATTTCCAAGGTCATTAGTCTCTAAGTGCTGGCTGAGAATTTGACCTAGCTTTGAAATTTCTTTTTCATCTTGATGAGACATGATTACATAGTCTACATATAGAAGAACATACATCCACTCCCTCGCTACATTTTTAATATACAAACATGAATCAGCTTGAGATCTTTTAAATCCTTCATCCATCAAAACTTTGTTCATTTTCAAATTCCAAACTCTTGCCTCTGCTTAAGTCCATAGAGAGATTTTTGCAGTTTACAAACAAAGTGCATTCATTCTTTTTGATATATCTCTCGGGTTGGCTCGGGGATGTCAAAATGTCTCACTGTCATCTGTTGAACTGCAGCTATGGACATTAAATTTCAGAATGTGGGTTGCTTCGCAATTGGAGAAAATGTAGCATCATAATCTTCACCATACTTTTGCGAGTACCCTTTTGTGACCAATCTTGCCTTAAAGGGAACCTGTCACCCCCCGCAGGCGTTTTTAAATAAAAGAGCCACCTTGTGCAGCACTAATGCTGCATTCTGTCAAGGTGGCTCTTTTATTTAGGGTACCTTGCACCACTGAAATAATCGTTAATTGGTTAGACATACCTGATATTTGTCAGGGGGGTAGGTCTTTCCCCATCTGACAGAGACGCCTCACATACGGTCATGTATTCCTGCATTTTGTCTCCGCCTCCAAATCTTTATTATCGAATCCAGGCGCCTGCTGTACTATGTATTCTTGGTTGCCATCCTCTGTCATGACGTCGGCGGCCAGAGATCTGGCCCCGCAGTCGTTTATGGTTTATTCACACTGCGGATAACTACAGGTTCCCTTTAAACTGGTGAACTTTATCTTCTCAGTCATATTTATTTTTGAAGACCCACTTACATCTGAAAGCTCTTTTTCCTTGTGGTGACTCAGTGACTCCATCTCTTCATTAGCGGCATTTATCCACTTCTGCTTCTCGTGGACAGGCAGTTTTTGCATCTCTTGCCATGACTGTGGCTCTGGTTTAGGAAGTGTTCTGACTATATAAGAAAGGCGTCTAGCTGGAATACCTTTGTTTGGCCTTTCTGATCTCCTGGCTGGAGTTTGACTTGGTTTTTCTGTGTCTTCCTTGGTGGCTTCATAGCTTAGCCACACTTCAGTGTTTTCTTTTTCAGCATCTGGGTTTGGTGATTGAGATTCTTGTTCTTGCCTTTTAGGTTGAACAACTGGTGTAGCTTCATGGAATTTGAGCGATACAGAGTTTTCAGCAATCACTACATCTCTGCTGATTGTTACAGTGTTGGTTTTTGGGTGAAGGATTCTGTATCTCTTTTGAGTTTCACTATAGCCCACAAGGACTCCTTGCTTTGCGTGTGTTTCCCACTTGGAATGTTTTTCTTTGGGAACATACATAAACATTTTGCTTCCAAATATCTCCAGGTTAGGCTTCTCGCAGTTCCATAGCTCATATCGAGTTTAATTTGTGGCTATACCTGGCACTCTGTTTTGAAGATAGCAAGCTGTCATGATGGCTTTTCCCCAATACATTGTAGGTAGATTCGCACCAAACAACATACTTCTTCCACTTCCATAGAGGTACGGTTCTTTCTTTCTGCAATGCCATTTTGTTCTGGGTTGTATGGAATGGTAGTCTGCAACATGATTCCATCCTTTTTCAATATGGTTTGCACCTTACCACTTGTATATTCGGTTCCATTTTCTGCACACAGGGCTTTTGGCATTCTTCCAAATTTGTTAAACACTACAGCAAGATATTCTTCAAGTTTCTGTGGAACTTCATCCCTACTGTGAAGCAGGTAGGCAACTGTATATCTGGAGTAATCATCAATAAATGTGAGAAAATCTCTCTTCTTGCTATGAGTTTGAACACTCATTGTCCGCATGCATCATGTCATGATCCAGGCCGGGTTTTGTTTCTTGTTTTTCTCTCCCCAGTCTGGTCGTGTGGGGGTTAACCTTCTCTGCCTTGTTTGGGGTTCTGTGGGGCTATTTCAGTCTGCTGTGACCTGCAGACCAATGTCAGTGATAGTTCAAGCTCTCAGGCTAGAGCAGCTGACCTCTTGATACCATGTTTTGTCCTCTGCCCATTTACTCTGTTCCTGTGACTTTCCTTTCCTGCCACCCAACTTGTCTTAGTGTTCGCTCCCTGTGCTTGGACCTCGTGGTATATGATCCGGCTTGTCTCTTTACCTGTTTGACTGTCTCACATCTCTTTTATTTCTCCTCCTGTCTGGCTCTGACTTCTGGCTTGTATTTGACCATGTGTACTGCTTGTCCCTCTGGTCCTGCTTTTCCTGACTGTTTCTGACTCGGCTCATCTGACCACTCTTTCGTTACCTGGTGGCACTGTACAGCTGCTCAGTGGTGCTACGCTGTGTGTGCAGCCTCTCTTCCCTCACCAGCACCCCCTGGTGGAGGTTGCGCTATACTGCACTGCAGCAGCAGCATTACATATCTGTATGTATCAGATCCAGAGGCTGTGCAGATCTAGTGGTGCTTATTTTAGGAAAGGATTTTCTGGACATTTTCCCATTAAGACAGCTAGAGCACTTCATCATTTGACTACACTGGTTAATTTCAATACCATTTGCAAGTTGAGCTAGCTTCTTTATTGCTTCTGGGTCTCTGTGCCCAAGATGTCTGTGCCATACATGGATACAGTTCTTATGCAGATCTTGTCTAGCACTGTCTTTCTTTGCATTTTAGCTGATAAAGTTCATCTTGGATTTTTCTTTCTGAAAGAGTGTGACCCTTCTTTGAGATGATGCAGCTGTTATCTCTAAAAGTAACTACATTCCCTTTTTGTGTAAGCTTCTTTACTGACAGAAGATTGCTTTCAAGGCTGGGAACATAGAGAACATCCTTTATTGGGATCTTTCTGCTTTGTGCTGAGGAAAATGAACAGTGGAGGTAGCAGTCTCCTACTCCATCTGAAGTCATATAGTGACCATTAGCTAGGATGACCTTTTCTGACTTGCTTTCATTAAGACTAGTGAAGAAATCCTTGCTATTTGTCATATGGCTGCTTGCACCAGAATCTATACACCATATATGCTTTGCAGATGGGCCTGTACTGTCAATAAATGCAGCTTCAACACATGTAGAATCTTCCTTAACAGCTGTTTTAACCCTTTGATGACTGTTTTGCTTAAGTTGACTCATTCTTACTTTCCAAATTCTGCAGTCTGCTTTAAGGTGGCTAGGCTTTTTACAGACAAAACACAAATTTCTCTTAGATTGCTCCTATATTTAGGGAAATCCAGTGTCTTTAATGCTGTTTCTGCTCTGGATTCATTACTGCTACTTATATGCTGTGTTTTTCTCTTGAATTCATTCACAAGTTTTCCTTTAACATACTCTAGTGTCAGCTCATCATCTGGCCGTGCATCTAGTGCAGTCACGAGTGTGTCATAACTCTCTGGAAGACCGCTTAATAGAATTCCAGCAACATGAAAATCTTTAATTTCTTCTTCTATACCACTGAGAAGCTCTACATTCTCTATGGTGTTTCTTATATAGTCTTGCATAATCTGTCCATCACTTAGCTTAGACTGATACAGCTTTCTCACGAGATAAAGCTTATTGCTGAGATTTGATCTTTCATGCACTTTCTGTAACTCATCCCACATCTCCTTTGCAGTTGCACACTTGCATATATGCACAATCTGATTATCATCTACACTGAGGAAGATCATGCTTTGTGCTTTCTGATCCTTCTCAAGCCAATCATTTGGTAATTGATGAGGCACTTGTTCCTGAGTATATTTCCACATGCATTATCTTATGAGCAGCATCTTCACCTTGAAATTCTAGGACTGGTAGTTCTGGTTAGTGAGGTTTGGCACTGAGAACTTGAAAGGATTGCTGCCAGTGGACATCTCTTTTGCTCTGTGCTGCTTTTGCTTTGGGCTTCTGTTGCTGTTTTACTCTGGGGTTCTGTGTCACTCTAGGCCCATAACTTGTTGTTGGCAGCAGATTATTCAGGATACACTCCAAGCGTGTGACAACGGAGCTCTTTTTTCAGGAACAAACAGGAACAACCTATGATAAGCTTAATAGATCAGGAATAAATCATTTGTGTGTCTCAATCTGTGCATCATTTACAGCAGGCTGGTTCTCTCATACACAGACACAGGAAAGCAGGAAATACAGTCACATGCTCTCCCTGTGTGAGCCTCTGGGAGTTTATTTTTTGTTTTAACTTTATGAACAGCATACAAATCTAGCAACTAAACACTCATAGACAGGAATGGAGTTGTTGCACCAAACATATTCCAACATTCATGATCAAAGATAGCCCATGAGGTGAGATTTTGCATGGTGCACCAGATCGATGTCGATTGATAGTCATTTTGTATTTGTTCCATTTTCTTACTATTGCACCAACAGTCATCTTCTTCTCACCCAGCATCCTACTTATGGTTTTGTATCACATTCCAGCTTTGTGTAGGTCTATGATCTTGTCCCTGACATCCTTAGAAAGCTCTTTGGTCTTGCCCATTTTGTAGAGTTTAGAGTCTGACTGATTAATTGATTCTGTGGACAGGAGTCTTTTACAAAGGTGACTAAGTAAGACCGCTTTCTTTAATGTAGGTAATGAGTTTAAAAGGAGCGTCTAACTGGTCTATAGGAGCCAGAACTCTTAATGGTGGTAGGGAATCAAATACTTATTTCCCACTGCAAAATACAAATAAATTTATATAATTTAGACCATGTGATTTTCTGGATTTTATTTTTGATATTCTATCTCTAAATGCTAAAATTAATCTATCCTTAAAATTATAGACTGTCCATGTCTTTGTCATTTGGCAAACTTACAAAATCAGCACAGTATCAAATACATATTTCCACCACTGTATATATTCACTAATATTTGTTTTGTGTGTGTAAACATTATAAATCTCAACATGGTATGCAATGACATTTTGGTCTTCAATGGAGAATGCAAAAAAAAGAGGTTGAACAAGGAAATTACATCACAATTCTTTTGTTTTTTAATAATATATCTTTATTTAGCTCTATGGATTTGCAAAAACGCATGAAAAAAGCATGCAAAAACGCATAAAAAACACATTAAAAAGCCCGTATTTTCCACTGCATTTTTCTGCCAAGAAATTTCTGCAAGCAAATATGCAACGTGCGCACATAGCCTTACTCATTAACAGATTGGGGACCTCGACCAGAAACGGTAAATTTAAGATCCTCTACTGCACACATGTGCACATAAGGCACCTGCACATCATCAATTAACCTCTTAATCAGTTTAATCAGTCCTCTTCCCAGACAAAAAGAGATCCAAAGAGCAAATATCATCCTTTCAATGCCAGTGAGAACATCATAGAACAATATGAATCATAATTCCACATTCCTTCCTAGCTGCTGTGTACAATCAGAAATCCCCTGGTTCAGCTTTTTAATAACTTTGCCTCATGATTCAGCTTTTTGTACCTTACAGGCCTAACTGCTGCCTTTTTCTTTAATATTAAAATGATTGTAGAGCGTAAATATTGGTGATGGAAATGGATTTTTCCTGTGTATTTTAGTGCTCATCAATGATCTTGCTTTCTGTTCCCTGTAGCTTTCCTATTTGTAATCTAGATTCACAGGCATGCAGGGACATTTTCATCAACCTTTGGGCTGTGCTTCAAATGTAGTTTTGCATAACCTTTGTATTGCAGTACTGGATCTTTTAGGCCACGTTCACATTATCAGTATTGGTGAGAATTTTACATCACTATTCATAAGCCAAAACCAGGAATGGGTGATAAATACAGTAGTGGTGACGTGTTTATATTGTTTACTTCAATAGTTTTCTCCCATTGCAATGATATAGCACCATTTTAGAAGAACTATCCAACTCAGGAAGAAGAGATGCAAGTTTCTCCTTGTGGCGCGAGTCTAGCAGGGTGAACAACCAGTACTCTTTTTTTACCCAAGATGAATTTAACACGAAAGTCGCGGTAAAAGCAGGGGTACATAAAGTCTGCCATATGTGCCAAGATCCCTACAGCCAACACTTCCCTGTCTCCACCATGATGACCACTCTCCATCTTCTCCTCCATCTTTTCCTCCTAATTCCCCTCCCCAGTCCATCCACTTAGGAGAGACAGGATGAAACTTGTGTGGGTACTAGCCTCTGTTGCGCTAGCAACCAGCTGCTATTCCTCCTCCTCTTCCTCAGCCTCCACTTCCTCATTGTCACCCAATCCGTGCTGAGCAGATGAGATGATGCTGGGCTGCGTAGTATCTCCCTGTCTCATGTCTTCCTCCATCTCCACCTTGTCTGCATGCAAAGCTTTATGTGTAATAGGGATGAGCGAACTTGCTTGGTGATACTTGGATATCACTTGAGCATCTGGGTGCTTGGATGTGATCAGGATTTGGTGAGCATTAACCAGTGCTCAATTTCAAACTCAAATTCCCACCCCGCATGTTTGGTATGTGTTACACAGCCAATAAATTTGCGACATTGCCTGCTAGTCACTGTAATGCCATAGCCATCTTGGTAGTGGAATTACTGTAATTTGCTGGTTGCATGACAACATCAGTGGTTAGAAGACAGGCACCACCAGGCCATTGCACAGTTCTGTGACAGTTGTTATTGGAGGAAGAGAGTAATCGTCCAGGAATCTGTGCACAGTTTAACGAATCAGAGCCCTGTAGTGTTGACACTGGTACTGAAGATGAACCATATTACTTACAATCTTTATAAGAGCTAATTTGATGCTTTTCTGTTTGTATTAGATATAGTCTGGTTGTAGTCTAGGGAGGGAGAGGGAGAGTTGCAGTAAGACCGGCATCACACTAGAGAGGAATACGGATGAGTGAGAGGCGATAAAAAAACGCATTGCCCACGGACCAATGATTCTCTACAGGGTAGCTCCCATCCGCCATATTTTTCTCTCGTATTTTTTACGGTCCGTGCCAATCGCAGCATGCTGCGATTGTCAGCGTGTTACAACCGTAGTACGCCAATGCAAGTCTATGGGTGCACAAAAAAATCGCATTACACACGGACCACCCGTGTGACTTGCGAGAAATACGCAAGACTTTTCCTGGTCACAGGAAATGGGTTAATCCAGCATCAGGAAGCTTAGACATGCAAATTAGCTCAAAAAGCGCTCCAGACATACAGGAAGTACGCCTCCACGGAGTACAGCATCATGGCACCCTACCAGAATCTGAATGTGGAGCTGCTAATTGTTCTTGTGCATGATCACCCGGAATTATGGGACCAACGGGATGCACATTTCCCGACCGGGCAAGAAAGGAGGCTGCATGGAGGCGCAAAATGTTCCCAGATTTTGGTGACCAGCCACGTGAGGAGCAGCAGCACATAAGTACGTGCACATAAATTATGTATGTCAAATTACCTGCCATCCCAAAAAAACCCTGTGCTTCTGATATTGGGCTCTTGTGGCTTGTACATTATTTTTGGACCCACTGTTTGACCCTGAGAGAATGTTACCCTGTCCCCAAGCTCCTCATAATGCCTAGCAAAAACAGTTTAAAGAGGAAATTTATTGGTGCCTACACGTTTCCTGAGTTTCCTTGAATTATACCTACAGAAGCGCAGTGTATCATTGCACCTTAAAGCCATCTTCACTTACAAGTCCTTGGACCCTGTGCAGACTGCAGCAGCTGTTTCATGCATTTGTAGGTGTTGTGACCGAAGCCTAATAGGGAGAGTGGCCAAACACAGTTTCAAGGTAGGGACTAGTGATTTGAAATCCATTGCTAAATATGTAGCTGCAGCAATTGATCACATTTTTATTTTTTGAGTGAAAATTTTTTACTAAATTGTCATTCATAGAGTATTAAGTGCTTTGTGGTATATTTCTGTGTTATATAACACTCCAAAAAAGTGTTGAAACATTTTTCTGGATTCAGTTACTTACCATAGAATATTCCATTGTTTGCAGTACATTTTGTTGTTATATAACACTCCCGAAAAGGGTTGAAACATTATTCTGTATTCAATTCCTCATTCATAAACTATTACTTGCTCTGTTGCACATTTTGGTGGCATATAACACTGCATAAAAGTGTTTAAAAATTTAAAAATGCCGACAATTCATTTGCCATGTACAGTAAAATCACACTGACAGGTTAGGATAGAATAGATAGAGTAGATATATACACATAGGATACATAGATATATAGATGACAGTAACACACACATATACTATATATATATATTACATAGATAGAATAAAAGCTGGCAATTCATGTGCCCTGTACTGTAAAATCACCACAGGAGCTGACCGAATAGAAGACATGGAGTAAATGCAGTAAATACAAATAGCTAAATATATAGATGTCTGTGACAAATACAATTAGTACAGTGTGTGTACAGCTTACCGTACATGTATTTAATTAATAAAAGATTATTTTTAGAAAAAAATGGCATTGGCTCCCGCCCAATTTTTGTAACCAGCAAATGAAAAGCTGATGGCTGGGGGCCGATGTTTATAGCCTGGGAATGGGGTAATACCCATGGAGCTTACCAGGCTATTAATATCAGCTCACAGCTGTACAATTAGCCTTTACTGGCTATTATAATGGGGGACCCCAAAAAAATGATGTGAGGTCCCCTATAATTAATAACCAGCAAAGGCTATGCAGACAGCTGCAGGCTGATATTAATATCTTATGAAGGGGACATTGATACTGACCCCCCAGGCTAAAAACATCAGCTCTCAGCCATCCCAGAAAAGGCACTTCTCTAAGATGCACCAATTCTGGCACTTAGCCTCACTCTTCCCACTTGCCCTGTAGCTGTGGCAAGTGGGGTGATACTTGTGGGGGTTGATGTCACCTTTGTATTGTCAGGTGACATCAAGCACCAAGGTTAGTAATGGAGAGGCATCAAAAAGATGCCCCATTACTAACCCCATAGTCACATTGTAAGAAAACACAGACACTGAGAAAAAAGTCCTTTAAATGAAAGAAATACAGACTCCTTTAATATTCTTAATTAAACCATACTTATGACCTCGCCCATATCCCGGATGCCCTAGTCATCTGCAAAAGAGGTAAAATAAACAAGCAACAAATAAGTTCAATAAGACTCATGCCAAAAACCACCAAAAAACTAAATACGGATGAAAAACAGTAACTGGAGCAATCATTATTTTATGGGAACATAGTGCAGGGGTGAAATACTATACTACACTACCGGTCCCTATTTATGGATATCCCTGCCTGACAGCGGAGCTGTTTCACCCTAAGTTACTCTGGTGCCCCCGCTCCACGTAGGCTATCCCTAACTGACTCTCATGATGATGGTGTCAACAATATCTCTCTATAAGGGTATATATAGGACCAAAAAACAGCAATTATATTATAACCTATTAAAAATTTGCTGTCACAAAAATATCCCCCACACAAGTCTCAGACCAATGAGGGTGGGTTACCAACATATATCAAATGGCAACTGATAGCTTCTATGGGAGATCAGATTAAATCTCTTTCTAAATACAGGTCTCAACCAATTCAGAGGTCATATGCATGTTAAAAACATTTTTCCCCCCATGAAATAAAGGCCATTAGCAATGTAACCCATATCCCCCACGCTCAACACATTGCACTATGCCCACAATGAAAATCAGCGAAAAATCATATAAGTAGAACTTAGCTCATAGCCATTATGGTGTCGCCTCAACGCGTTTCCCTCCCACGCAAGGAGTTCATCAGGAGGCTCATGATGTCCCTAGATGCTCCCTCAGAACAACGGTTGTTGCGCCTGGTTGCAGCTGTCAGAGTGTAGTAGCTGATGCTTATTTATAGTTACCTCGCCACTTAAATCAAATAATAGAGTAGGGGGTTAATATATCAGTGCCTCCCACATGTCTCCACATTTGATAGTGCGCCTGCGCTGGTTATCTGGACCCTATCGGTCAAAAACAGCAGGCATGTCCGCTTCCATTACAGCTGATGGGCTCTCACTCAGTCTGACTGGAGCAGGTAAAAAAACCGGAGGTTCTGCAGTCAGAGACCTGCGTGACAATACTTGGCAGGGTAACAGAGGAGGAAGAAGCGACAGATGCGGTTGATGGGTGTCTGATGGTTGTTGAGATCCGCTGGTCCGCATTTTATCACAGTTGGATTGCCAGAGTAGCGCATGTTGATTACGCATGTGAATGTTCATGCATGTAGTAGTCAAATTATTGCACTTTTTACCTTCACTCAGTTTTTTTTACTCGTGCATGAACAACAATAGAATCAGCGCACAACACACTTCTATGAAATGTGCCCTGACATCTTTATCTGTGGGCCTCACTAATGGCGCACAAAAAAATCTGCTGGAAGGTCTGCTGTGGCCTGTATATTTTCTTTTTCACTGCCACACAGGACACTAGCTATATAAATTGTCTGACTTAGAAACAACCGCCTAGCTAACTAGATAAAATCTATCAGAACCGAGGACCAGTGTCAGGAGCAGCCTCTCTGCACTGTTATACTGACAAAATGGCACTAAAGCAAGATGTCTGCTTTTTATATAGAGAGGGACATTTGATTTTAGCAGCCAATGGCACAAACTGTTGTGTCTGGCCATTGTGGATATTTCCTGTGCCCTGATTGGCTAGCTGCAATGTGTACACAAAGTTAAACCAAAAAAATACAAGCACGTTGCCCCCTGAGCTTTCCCCATCCCCTCCGCCCATCATATACCACCACTATCCTAGCCAAAGGGCTAAAAATACTTTAGTGGCATCGCAAATATTTTCCCGCACTTTTACCGAATGTTACAGATTTTTCACGTTTTTAAGAAAATTTGCTCATGTTTCCGATCATGAAATTGAATGGGCCATATCCGTGCTGAATCTATGTTCAGCAATCATTTTCTGAACATATACACTCATCTCTAATTGCAATAGCATTTAGATAAGTCCTGGCCAGTTTACCAGGTAGTAACAAGGGCTCATATAGCCACAGCATGTGATCTTTGTAATAAGGTGATGAACCTATTGTCAACACTTTCACATGCTCCCTACTTACAACTCAGTGTAAAATGTATTCCATTGAAATAAAATTCATACAGTATATGAATGTGGATAGAGACTGTGAAAAAAAATCAATACAATATACTAAATATACCATTGTAAAGTCAGCTACATATAGACATGTTCTATAACGTAGCTGAAATTATGTAATTTGCCTTGAGCAATCTTCATAAACTGCAAGTCTTCATTGATCCAAGGGACTCATTTGTTCAAGAAAATAAAAATGTCATTGATTCTTTTTCTAAATCTGTATTAACTCCTTACATATGAAGCCAATATTTCTGTAATAGCGTCATCTCTAGGTAACATTAATATACATTTTTTTTAATAAATGCAATTTGGTGTAATATATTCAAGTTTATATTACTATATCTCAAAAATGTTTTTCTGTAAATTTAAAGGAATGCTTTAACAATTCATACAATGTGCATTAAAGGGATAGTTCCATTTTGCCGTTATGTCTAGAAATACTACTACTACTAATAATAAATCTGGATGGTAAAGGGCAAAGGGAAGGGGCACATGCATAACCACAGAGTCCATAATGCAAAAGAGATAGATAATCTTTCCTTCCTGATCCCAGTTGTCGATTCACTGGTCCAAACATTCAGAAAAGAACTCTACCTTTTCCATTATGTTCTTCTAAAAAAACCCACCAAGTATTTGTTTCAAACCATCAGCAGTTTCCGCTGTGATCAGCTCTTGAGATACAGTAGACTACTCGACAGACTAATTGCTCTCATGGTAAAGAAGCCTTGTCTCCCCTGCCTGAAGATTGAACCCTATTTCTCCAGGCAGAGAGAGTGCCCCTTTGTCGTTTGATGAAGGTTTACATGAAACAACTTCTGACAGTTCTTTTTGCATGCGCTATTTATATACCGTACTTGCACAAGTTAATCATATCCCACACTCTTCTCAATACTAAGGAAAATTAATTCCCTTCATCTTTCCTGACAAAAACGAAATCTAATTTTAGGGTTTTAACAAGACCTTAAACTCATCTTCCCACCTACCGAAAACATTTGTGCAGAAAATATGTTGCGTTTAATAGGTCAAGCAAAATGGATGTAATTTCCTGAAAACTCAGGTTCACCCTTTGTTTAAAGATCAAACTGAACTGTGCACTTTTTTAGCACACTTTTATTTTCCTATAAGTTTCTATAGTAAAGATAACATATTAAGCCAAAGAAAAGATAGTGCGTGCCAAAATTGATTTTTAAAAAGGGAGACAAATAGCTGCAGAGGGGGGAGTGGGAACCGGGAATTTCAGGGTTCATACCGCACACCTAGTGTCCGGTATCGAACACGGACATTTTAATGTCCGGTTTACTGTTCTGGTTCGTCAGTCTAATAAAGCTTGAGAGGCTGCAGAGCAGTCAATCAACAAGCTTTTAGACTGTGGGCACCTCCAGAGTGGCTGTGATTGGCTGGCGCAACACGTGACCCGGCCTGTATAAAGGCCAGATCATGAGTGCTGCCACTATTATGCTCTAGTTAGTGTAGTGATAGGATGCAGTTGGAGCGAGGGACAAATTCTGACTGCGCACTCTGCAAACGCAACGCTGTTTGTACTCTACAACCCCTATATGTGCTATTTCTGTGATAAAAGCTGCTGTGTGTACTCTGCAAACCCATCTGTGAGATTACTGTGCTAAAAGCCGCTGTGTGTACCCTGTACCCTCCACTTGTGGGAATACTCTGCCTTTAAGCTGCTGTGTGTACTCCGCACCCTCCTCCTGTGGGAGCACTGTCATTTAGGCTGCTGTGTGTACTCTGCAAGCCCATATGTAAGAGTACTGTGCTAAAAGCTATTGTGGGTACTCTGCACCCTCCGCTTATTGTAGTACTGTGCCATTAAGCTGTTGTGTGTAGTCTGCACCCTTCGCCTGTGGAATTACTGATCTTTAAGCTGCTGTGTGTACTCTGCGCCCTTTGCTTGTGGGAGCACTGTCATTTTAGCCCCTGTGTATACTCTGCACCCTCCGCTTGTGGGAGTTGGTAGAAACAACACTCGACATGTTTGGAGGAGACAGAATGCTGAGTTGCATCCAAAGAACACCATACCTACTGTGAAGCATGGGGATGGCAACATCATGAATTGGGGCTGTTTCTCAGCAAAGTGACCAGGACGACTGATCCATGTACATGAGACAATGAATGGGGGCATGTATCGTGAGATTTAGAGTGCAAACCTCCTTCCATCAGCAAGGTGTAATGAATGGAAGCGGAGGCAGAGATGGTGAAGTTCACATTCATTTAGTTTTAAAGTGGAACCTCAGGACCACAGTCCGGGGGGCTCCGAAGGGGGCATAACTAGTGAGCCCCGGGTACCCTTAGTAAAGTCCCTCAGACAGGACCAGAATGGAATACCCGGAGGACACAGGTGCTACCTCTAGTTAGACTCCGGACACGTGGCAGCTATCCCAGCGGGACCAAAAGTGATAACAGGAATAATAGCAGAGTCCATAATGAGATGGATCCTGGATCCAGGTAGTTGGTAGATAGCAGGCTCCAGAAACCTTGTCACAGTCCTCGGACTCGGATGGCTGTTAGCGGAACGGGATGGTGTTTGCACAGATGATTGCCGAGATAGCCAGGGTTATCAGGATACAGATATTCTGTGGAAACAGATAGCATGAGAGAAGGCACAGAGACTGCAAACGCAGCGCAGACAGATTAGCAACAGAACCGGATGTAGCAATGATTGATACTCGTTGCTCAGGCACTCTCCCTATGGAGGAGAGGCCAGAAATAGCAGCCAGTGTGCTGACATTGGAGAATCACCCATTTTGAAAAATGCACGCTGTCCCTTTAAGAAGCCAGGGGAGCATGCACTTGTGCCCTAATAGCTTTAGCTGAAGACCTGCCAACGGGACGCCAGGAGGTGGGGGAAGGGGAGAGAACTGAACGCTGAGAAGCAGCATGGGACACACGGGGAGCCGGCTGCTGCACAGGGACAGCATGCAAGGCACGAGGTGAGTGCCCTGAACGGGGGGCAGCGGCAGACCAGGGCGCAGAGCCAGGACAGGGACCGGCTGTAACAACTTTCCTCTCTTTACACCCCCTCTTTTTCAAGCCTGCATGAAATCTTTTAAGAAGAAGAGGAGACTGGATGTTCTCTCTAGGCTCCCAAGATCTCTCCTCAGGACCAAAGCCCTTCCAGTTCACCAGGTAATAGATCTTGCCCCTTACTTTCTTAACGGCCAGGATATGTTTTACCTCAAAAAAATCATCCTCTGAGACAGGATCAGGAGTGGTACCCAGGTCCTTAAAGAAGGAGCTCAAAACTACTGGTTTGAGGAGAGAAACGTGAAAGGAGTTAGACACACGTAAAGAAGTAGGCAACTTCAGCTTATAAGAGACTGGATTGATTTGTCTCAAGACTTCAAAATGGTCCAATGAACCGGGGACCCAATTTGTAGGATGGCAACTTCAGACGGATATACTTGGAGAAGAGCCATACCTTGTCTCCGGGGCGAAAGGTAGATGCATCCAAACATCTCTTGTCCGCATGCCTTTTCATACGCTGGGAGACTCTCTCCAGAGCAGTTTTGGTGTCCCTCAAAACATTAGAAAAATCTTCAGAGAAAGTATTAGCAGCTGGTATGCAAGATGATCTGGAAATGGGAAGAGGTATTCCAGGTTGCAATCCAAAGACAATCTGAAAGGGAAAATTTCCAGAAGATTCACTTACTTGGTTGTTGTAGGAAAATTCAGCCCAGGACAGTAAGTCTATCCAGTCGTCATGATGCGCGTTGACAAAGTGACGCAGGAATCCAGCCAGGATTTGATTAGTCCTCTCCACTTGTCCATTGGATTGGGGATGGTATGCCGAGGAAAAATCCAGTTCAATTCTTACCAGTTTACAAACTGCTCTCCAGAATTTTGAAGTGAACTGGACTCCTCTGTCGGACACAATGTGGAGAGGGAAACCATGGCGATGGAAGATGTTCTGGATGAACAGATCTGCCAGTTCAGGAGCAGTTGGAAGACCAGGTAGCGGAATGAAGTGAGCCATCTTAGAAAAGCGGTCCACCACTACCCACACCACAGAACAGCCAGATGAGATTGGAAGATCTGTGATGAAGTCCATTGCGATGTGCTGCCAGGGAGCGGACAGAATTGGTAGAGGCTGAAGCCTACCTGCAGGTAGACGTTTGACAGTCTTGTTACGGGCACAGGAAGGACAGGCTGCAACGTACTCCTGGATATCCTTAGCCATAGCAGGCTACCAGTAGTATCGGGTGATGAGTTGCAGAGTCTTCCTCTAACTGGCGTGACCAGCCAACTTGGAAGAGTGACCCCACTGAAGGACATGAGTACGTTCAGGAGCAGACACGAAAGTTTTCCCAGGGGGAAGCCGGGTAAGATCAGCAGAAGCGACAGTGACTAATCTTGAGGGTTCAATGATGTGCTGAGGTTCTTCTTCTTGATCAGGAGGCAAAAAAGCTCTGGAAAGTGCGTCTGCCTTGACATTTTTGTCAGCTGGATGAAAATGAAGAGCAAAATTAAATCGAGCAAAAAACAAAGCCCAGCGGGCTTGACGGGGATTCAGCCTCTTCGCGGTTTGGAGGTAAGCAAGGTTTTTGAGATCGGTGTATATGACTACCTGATGAAGAGCTACTTCAAGAATATGCCTCCACTCCTGCAGAGCCAGTTTGATAGCCAACAATTCCCGATCTCCAACGGAATAATTCCTCTCTGCGGAAGAAAAAACCTTGGAAAATAAAACCACATGAGTTCATTCGACCAGTGGGCGATTTCTGGGTAAGTATTGCTCCCACACCTATGGAGGAAGCATCGACCTCAAGAAAAAAATTGTTCATTAGAGTTAGGATGATGGAGGACAGGTGGGACAGCAAAAACCTTTTTGAGAGAAACAAAAGCCTCCTCGGCATCAGGAGGCCAATCCTTGGGATTTGTACCTTTCCAGGTCAGAGCTGAGATGGGCGCCACTCGGGTGGTAAAGTTAGGAATGAATTGTCTGTAGTAGTTGGCGAAGCCCAGGAATCGCTGTATGGCCTTCAGCCCAGATGGACGAGGCCACCTGAGTACAGCCGATAACTTCTCTGGATCCATTTTCAATCCTGTGGAGGAAACAATGTAACTGAGGAAAGGCAAAGAGGATTGTTCAAAGAGGCATTTCTCAAACTTGGCATACAGTCTGTTCTCTCTGAGCCTCAGGAAGGCAAGGCGTACTTGCCTCCGGTGCACAGCCAAGCTAGTGGAAAAAATCAGAATGTCGTCCAGGTAGACAACAACACAGGTATAGAGCACAACCCTGAAAATGTCATTGACGAACTCTTGGAAAACAGCGGGTGCATTGCTTAGGCCAAACGGCATTGCCAGGTACTCGTAGTGACCATCACGGGTGTTGAAGGCTGTTTTCCATTCGTCTCCTTCCTCGGATTAAATTGTAGGCACTTCTGAGATCCAGCTTGGTGAAGATTTTGGCCCCTCACAGGTGGTCGAACAGTTCTGAAATGAGAGGCAAGGGGTACCTGTTTTTACCGTGATCTGGTTTAGTCCCCGGTAATCAATACAGGGCCGCAAGGATCTGTCCTTTTTCTTCACGAAGAAGAATCCTGCTCCTGCCGGTAATGATGATTTTCGGATAAATCCTCTGGCCAAATTCTCCTGGATGTAGTCTGACATAGCTTGAGTCTTTGCCTGGGAAAGAGAGTAAACTCTCCCACGGGGAGGAGATGTTCCAGGAAGAAGATCTCTTGGACAGATTGGACAGTCATACAACCTGTGGGGGGGGGAAGTCTTTCAGCCTCCTTTTTCCCAAAGACATCTGAGAAGGACCAGTAAGCGGATGGTAACCCCGGCAGGGTAGCAGGTTGGACAGGAGGTGAAACTGGTTCAATCCGAGTCAAGCAACAGTCAGAGCAGGAATCTCCCCAACGCAGAATTTCGCCTGTTCCCCAATTAAGGACTGGTTCGTGTTTCTGGAACCAAGGCAAACCTAAAAGCAAGGGATGAGAGAAACCAGGGTACACATAAAAACGGATCCTTTCACAATGCATTAGACCTACCCGGAGTTCCACTGGCTCAGTCTGGAACTGGACGGGTTCGGTCAGTGGCTTGCCATCGACAGCGGTCACCCGCAATGGATTGGGAAGAGCCTGGACTGGTAAGCAGTAATGATCCACAAGCATCTGCTGGATAAAATTCCCAGCGGCTCTGGAATCCAACAGACAGAATCCAGAAAATTTTATTGTTCCGCAGGACAAGGAGACCAAAATCTGCAATGAAGGAGAGAAATATTCTCTACCTAGGGTGGCCTCTCGTACCGAGCCTAGGCACTGGAGTTTCCCGACTTCTTTGGACAGGAGCAGATCAGGTGTTCGGAACTACCACAATAAAGACAACTTCCCTCTTTTCGACGCGCCTCCTGGAGGCGGCTGGCCAAACTTACTCAGTCAACCTCCATGGCTTCGGGAGAAAGAGGTGAGGTAGCCATTTTGGAAGAACTATAGTCCGGGTGGTAGGACCTCTTGTCTCGCTTGATCTCCATGGAACACTCCTGAAAACGCAGGTCAATCCGGGTTGCCAAGGATATTAGATCATCCAAGGTGGTAGGCCTGTCCCGTCCCGCCAGCTCATCCTTGATTTTTCCAGAGAGGCCTTCCCAGAGAGGCCTTCCCAGAAGGTCACCACCAAGGCCTCATTGCTCCAGGATAACTCAGATTAGAGAGTGCTGAACTTAACAGTATACTGAGCCACCGTGAGAGTTCCTTGGCGTAAGCGAAGCAAGGCAGAAGCGGTCGACGTGACACAGCCAGGTTCATTGAAGGTCCTGTGAAAAGTCTCTAAGAAAGATTGAAGATCATTAACCAGAGGGTCTCCTCTCTCCCATTACGGGTTTAACCAGGTGAGAGCTTCTCTTGCTAGATGTGACATAATTAAGCCCACTTTGGCACGGTCAGAAGTGAACATATGCCCCAAGATTTCAAAGTGTACAGTAGGGTGCACTGATTGAGAAAACCTCGACACTGAGTAGGATCAACATGGAAGCGGATAGGAGCCACCAGGCGAGGGCCCTTGCTTGCCAGGAAGGCAGGTACCTGGGTGTTGGTAGATGAATCGGGAGTAGCCGAGGTCAGCAGAGAATCCATGCGGGTGGACAGGTTACGTAGATACGTCGTGATCTTGTCCTGTTGATCTTTTAAACGGGTCACCTCTTGGCACAGTTCCATAGTCGGAGGCCTCTGGGGTCCAGCGGATTCCATGGCCGAAGCAATCTGTAACGAATGGAAGCGGAGGCAGAGATGGTAAACTTCACATTCGTTTTTTTATTTTTAAAGTGGAACCTGGGAACCACGGTCCCGGGGGTCTCCGAGGGGGGCATAACTAGTGAGCCCCGGGTACCTATAGTAAAGTCCCTCAGACAGGACCAGAATGGAATACCCGGAGGACACAGGCGCTACCTCCAGTTAAACGTCAGACACGTGGCAGCTGTCCCAGCAGGACCAAAAGGGATAACAGGAATAATAGCAGAGTCCGCAATGACACGGGTCCTGGATCCGGGTAGTTGGTAGATAGCATGCTCCAGAAACCTTGTCACAGTCCTCATACGGCTGTTAGCAGAACGGGATGGCGTTTGCACAGATGATTGCCGAGATAGCCAGGGTTATCAGGATACAGATATTCTGTGGAAACAGATAGCATGAGAGAAGGCACAGAGACTGCAAACGCAGCGCAGACAGATTAGCAACAGAACCGGATGTAGCAATGATAGATACTCATTGCGCTGGCACTCTCTCTATGGAGGAGAGGCCAGAAATAGCAGCCAGTGCACTGCCATTGGAGAATCACCCATTTTGAAAAATGCACGCTGTCCCTTTAAGAAGCCAGGGGAGCGCGTGCGCGTGCCCTAATAGCTTTAGCTGAAGACCTGCTGACGGGACACCAGGAGGTGGGGGAAGGGGAGAGAACTGAACGCTGAGAAGCATCATGGGACACACAGGGAGCCGGCTGCTGCACAGGGACAGTGTGCAAGGCACGAGGTGAGTGCCCTGAATGGGGGGCAGCGGCAGACCGGGACGCAGAGTCAGGACAGGGACCGGGTGTAACACAAGGGCATTGAAGATGAAATGTGGATGGGACTTTCAGCATGATAATGATCCCAAGCACACCACCACGGCAACAAAAGAGTGGCTTCGTAAGATGCATATGAGGGTCCTGGAGTGGCCTAGCAAGTCTCCACATCTCAACTCCATAGAAAACCTTTGGAGGGATTTGAAAGTCCGTGTTGCCCAGCAACAGGCCCAAAATATCACTGCTCTAGAGGAGATCTGCATGGAGGAATGGGCCAACATAACACCAACAGTGTGTGCCAACCTTGTGAAGACTTACAGAAAACGTTTGACCTCTCATTGCCAACAAACATATATAACAAAATACTGAGATGAACTTTTCTTAATGACCAAATACTTATTTTCCATCATAATTTGCAAAATAAATCTTGCCAAATCAGACAAGGTGATTTTCTGAATTAGTTTTCTCATTTTCATACTTGTAGTCAATTACAGGCCTCTCTCATCTTTTTAAGTGGGAGAACTTGCACAATTGGTGGCTGACTAAATATTTTTTTTCCCCACTGTAAACCTGCATGAAGAAGCAACTCATGTCCATGGAGTTGTTACCTTAGGAGCTTCAGAGTCCAAGGATCCAACACACCTGATCACATTGAAATGCTTTGTCCAAGGGTCTAGGGGTAAACACAGAAATAATGATGCATCAAGTCCTCTAATGGGACTAAAATAAAGTTAGAAGAAAAAAAAGAATTTGAAAATTATATTAAAATATAAAAATTTGAATCACCTACTTTTCTTCCTTTAAATATAAAATAATAATAAAAATATACATATTTTCTATTGCCGCACCCATGAAAGTCCAATGTATCAGAACATCAACCACTATATTAAATGCCCAAAAGAGGAAAAAATGGTAAATTAAATTTATTCAAATATACAACTTGTTATGCAAAATCAAGCCCTCATAATGCTATGCTTATGGCAAAATGAAACTGTTCATTGAAGAACGGGAGGAAAAGAATGTAAGCACAAAAATGAATATTTGCCATAAGAGGAAGGAGTTAAAATTAGAACTCGATTTAGATAATTAAAACCATTGTTATGACATAGTGCCTTTAAAATACATACAGCCAGTCCACTCTTATCTATCTCCCCTTTACTTTCACATTTAAAAAGCACAGACAACAGGGAAATGGGCAATAATAAAAAATGTGGATCATATAAGATATATTCTGCCTTTTTGACTACTGTATTCTTCTAAAGTAATATAGTCTCCTGTCATGTTTCTGCTAATTTTCTTCCATTTTCATCTCCTGAGGAGAATTCTTCTGGGTTACACAAAGTATAGATTACCTTCATTCACATGACAGTTTGAATTGTTACATTTTTGCTTGTCTTCACCCTGTCGAGTGCTCCCCTGTTTGCTGACATTTTGTATGGAAATGTCAATAGTAATAACTGGAAAGACATTTTAAATTAATGGTTTAAATGTAAACTCAGTATATATTTTTGTGTGCCGAAAGACACTGGTAGCCTAAAACATTTGAATCTCACTCTCTCTCCTTGTCCATTTGGCAGTCCTGTTTGATGATTGATGATTTTCCCTGTATGACTGAGCATGCAGAGGTCACTGTCAATCACTGAGTACAACCACCTACTAGACCATATGCAAACACCAAGGAATTTAATGCATAAAATACAAGGTGTCAGAGCGATCAGCACTTGTCACATACTCCACTCTTTCTGCATCAATTCCAGGTACCAACGCATTATTCTCTCAAACTTGTAAATTATGCACAGCAGTGTTTGTAATGATCCTCAACTCTGCTCTCCTCATCCTGCACAGTAATCACCAGCTGTAAAATTGATGCGACCTGGTTAGACATGAGTCTTACCATATCACACAAAAAAATGTTAAGATTTGAAAGTCCTCATTGGTTGATACTAGAGATGAGCGAGTACTAAAATACTCAGGTGCTCGTTGCTCAAATGGAGAAATTTCTAATACTCACCTGCTTGTTTCAAGTAATGAGTATAATGGGAGTCAATGGGAAAGCTGAGCTTTCTTCCTGTAGACCCTATAAAGAGTTCTGGGGGTAGTGAAAATGTTCAAATGGATGGGAAAAGTGCTGAATGGAAGCAGAAAAGTCGAGATAGCTGCTGAGAACAATGGTGTCACACTTTTACTCCACTTTCAGGAGTGACAATAAAACATTCCAAACTCACAAGAATTTTCATTTTGAAGATGTAATACCATATGGTTGAATAATATAAGACCAACACATTTGGAAAAAGTTTTTCAAGGGTCATATGCCAACAAAATGTAAACCTGACAACGGAATACACTATAGGTGAGCAATATAATAACAATTAGAGTTGAGCGAAACAGGTGGGTCAATTTCAAAAATCGCCGACTTTCGCCATAGTCGGGTTTCATGAAAAGAAACCCGACCATAGCGTGAGGTCGGCCATGATGTCGGCGACCCAAGCGCCAAAGTCGCGTTTCAAATTATGCTTCCAGCGCCTTTTTTCAGCCAATGATGGAGGACGCACACTGTGGGCAACGCGATGACAGGCAGCGGCCACCACCATCTTAGAGAAGGGCATTGATGTGATTAGCTGGCTTTGTGTGGCGTCACAGTGGGTATAGAAGGCTGTGACCACCGACCCCCATCTTACTTCTGCCGATCTTAGCATAGGGAGAGGTGCTGCTGCTGATTCTGAATAGGTAGAGCGTTGGGCAGGGAAGAAGAAAAAAAAAACTGCTTCTGCTGATAGTGCTTTTCACTGTACAGCTAGTGTGCAGTGAAAGGGGAGGATTTTTGCTTTTGTGCAGCAGCGCTGGTGGTGATTAGGCTGCATTGTAAGGCTACCAGCT
Organism: Dendrobates tinctorius; assembly: GCF_039654945.1. NCBI lineage: Eukaryota > Metazoa > Chordata > Amphibia > Anura > Dendrobatidae > Dendrobates > Dendrobates tinctorius. The sequence goes on from NW_027361783.1 coordinate 22,091,167, forward strand.
AGCTGTATTGCTGTGTGCATACTGGTGTTCAAACTGCTTTTTTCAAAGCACCCCAACTTTTATTATTTTGTCCTGGTGAGTTACTGAGCGTTCATTTTTTCACACACCGTATAGCGGAGTACGCTCCTCACACACTACCGTGTACTGGCTGGTATCACGGACAAATAGAAGCTATCTGGGTGTGACTCTGGAAGAAAAAGCAGAGCAGTTTGTCCGTTTTTCCAGACGTGCTGTCCGCATTTCAAACAGTTTCGTAAATCTGCTGTTTGACTATAGTGAAAACTAGACAGAGACAGCATGTCAGTCTCTATTGAAATAGATGGAGATTGACAGTTTTCCATAAACACACCATATAGCGGTGTACGATCCTCACACACTATCATGTACTGGCTGGTATCACGGACAAATAGAAGCTATGTGTGTAACTCTGGAAAAAAAAGCAGAGTTTTTCCATTTTTCCAGACCTACACCTTAGAGTGCTGTCCGCTTTTCAAACAGTTTCATATATCTGCTGTTTGATCACGGTCAAAACTAGACAGACAGCATGTGTCAGTCCCTATAGAAATAGATGGAGATTGACAATTTTCCATACAGACACTGTATAGCGGTGTACGCTCCTCACACACTACCGTGTACCGGCTGGAATCACGGACAAATAGAAGCTATCTATGTGTGACTCTGAAAAAGAAAGCTGAGGAGTTTTTCCGTTTTTCCAGACCTACATCTTAGAGTGAGTGCTGTCCGCTTTTCAAACAGTTTCGTATATCTGCTGTTTGATCACGGTCAAAACTAGACAGAGACAGCGTGTGTCAGTCCCTATACAAATAGACGGAGATTGACAATTTTCAATACACACACCGTATAGAGCTGTCTGATTCTCAGACAGTATTGTATATCTGCCATTCGCATTACAGTCACATCTATACAGAGTCAGCGTGTGTGTGTGACACTCCGTAAATACATATACGGAGATTGTTAGTTTAAAAGAAATCGTATACAGCTGTACACTTCTGATACAGTTCTGCATATCTGCTTGTTGGATTACTGTCAAATACATACTGTGAGAGCGTCTGTGACTAACAAAATATATACGTAAATTTAATTTTTTTTAATACACCTTACACAGCTGGACACTCCTCATACAGTACCATCTCTCTGCTGGTATTTTTTGTACATTTTCCCAAACATGAGGAAGTATGGCGGAAGAGTCCGTGGACGTGGGCCGAGGGGCCCAGCTGGTACTGATGGTGGTGGTGCATCGGATGGTTCTGGCAAAAGCACAATAGCAGCTAAGGCAGGAGGTGTTGAGCCTGCGTCATCCTCTGGCCCAAGAAGGCCTGTAAGGTTGCCTTTTCTTGGAGTAGGAAAACCGCTTTTAAAGCCGGAGCACCATGAACAGGTTTTGGCGTACATTGCTGAAACAACCACCAGCTCTATTGCCTCCTCTTCTGAACGTTCGAAACCTGCAAGCACGGAGTCGTCAGTGCAGGGTTCTGGTCAGGAAAACCACCTTTCCTTGTGTCCTTCACCCCCACCAAAAGTTAAGGATGTGGCAGCCGACACTTCAGATAACTCTATGGAGCTCTTTTCACATACCATGCCTGGGTTATCCAGTCAGATCTAGAATTCCCCAGTCCAAGATGAATCTGACATGGAGTGCACTGATGCACAGCCACTGCTAGATGATTCTGCTGGTACATCAACCGAGAGCACTACATTGCCCTCTTGTTATATTGAGCCAGAATCTGACCCTGATGAAACTCAGGTGCCCCTTCCCGCATACTATACCACCTTACACAGTGACACAGAGGAAGGTAAAGAGGAAGGTGCAGATGACTTTGAAGAGGAGGTGATGGATGACCCAGTTCTTGACCCGGATTGGCATCCATTGGGGGAGGAGGGTGGCGCTGGCAATAGTTCAGATAAGGAGAAGGATCCGCAGCAGGCATTAACATCGCAGCAGCGGTTATCTGGCAGGCCCATAGCTGTCCTAAAATGTGGACCAAAAACTAAAAGAGTTGCAGGACAGCTTGGCCAGACGGTCAACTTAGCACAGCGTGCAAGGCCAGAAAATGTATACCATAGTAGGAAGAGTGCAGTGTGGCACTTCTTTGTCCAAAATCCTACTGATGAGGCAAAGGTTACCTGTAAGAAGTGTGGAAGGACCTTTAGCCGAGGTAAACAACTCAGAAATTTGAATACCAGTTGCATGCTTAGACATTTAATCAACATGCACTTGGAAGCATGGATGGACTACAAAATCTCAGGTAGCACGTGTGAACCTGCTCTGACTGAAGGTAGCCAGCAATGCTCCATCGCTTCCCCCACTGCAAGACCATCGTCACTGTTAAGCACACTACCAGCACTAAATGTGGAGGTGTTGTCGCAAGGCCAAAGCACTCAGGGAATCACAATGGTTTTGCAACACAACACTGAATCTAGGCCATCACCACCAATACCATCACCAACCTCTTTGGTCAGACCTCATCTGGAATATTGTGTCCAGTTTTGGGCACCACACTTTAAAAAAGACATCAACAAACTGGAGCAAGTTCAGAAAAGAGCGACCAGAATGGTGACCGGTCTGCAAACCCTGTCTTATGAGGAAAGGTTGCAGGATTTGGGAATGTTTAGTTTGCAAAAGAGAAGACTGAGAGGAGACTTAATAGCTGTCTACAAATATCTAAAGGGCTGTCACATTGTAGAAGGATCAACTTTATTCTCATTTGCACAAGGAAAGACTAGAAGCAATGGGATGAAACTGAAGGGGAGGAGACACAGATTAGATATTAGAAAAAACTTTTTGACAGTTAGAGTGATCAATGAGTGGAACAAGCTGCCACGAGAAGTTGTGAGTTCTCCTTCAATGGAAGTCTTCAAACAGAGGCTGGACAGACATCTGACTGGGATGATTTAGCGAATCCTGCTTTGAGCAGGGGGTTGGACCAGATGGCCCAGGAGGTCCCTTCCAACTCTACGATTCTATGATTCAACCTCCTCTTACTCCGTCCGGTCCACCGCTACTTCCCCCATATGCAGCTCTCCAGTCCAGCTCAACCTACCAGACACTGAGTAGGACAAGAAAGTACTCATCCTCTCATCCGCGTACACTTTGTTTGAATGCCTACATTGCCAAACTAATCTCATTAGAGATGATGCCCTAGCGTTTGGTTGAAAGCGAAGCTTTCTGCGACCTCATGGTCTACGCTGTTCCATGCTATGACCTACCCAGTTAGCACTTCTTTTCTCAAAAAGCCAACCCTGCCCTCCACCGACATGTGAAAAACCTCATTGTCCATGCACTAAAGCAGTCAGTGAGTGGAAAGGTGCACCTTACAACAGATGCATGAACCAGTAGGCATGGCCAGGGCCGTTACGTGTCCATCACTGCACACTAGGTTAATTTGGTGGATGCAGGCTCCACTGGGGACAGCGGTGGTGAAACAGTGCTGCCTAGCCCACGGTATAGGAGACAGTTGGCTGTAGGCTTTCGATCTACCTCCTCCTCTATCAGTGAAAGCTCGTCCACAGAGCGCAGTCGCACAAGCACTCCATCCGCAGCTGGCAGTGTTGCACACGAGGTGTCCCACTATGGTACAGCTAGTGGTAAGCGTCAGCAGGCTGTGTTAAAGATGATGTCTTTGGGCAGCAACAGACACACCGCGGAGGTACTGGCCGACTTCTTGCAGCGACAAACTGAGTCATGGCTGGGCAGTCTACATCTTGAGGCAGGCAAGGTAGTCAGTGATAACGGCCGTAATTTTGTGGCAGCCATAGACCGTGCAAAACTCACACACATACCTTGCCTGGCTCACACTTTGAACCTGGTGGTGCAGTGCTTCCTTAATAATTATCCGGAGTTAACATCCCTGCTCCATAAGGTGCGAAGACTGTGCTCGCACATCCGTCACTCAGCCGTACACTCCAGTCGTATGCAGAAGCTGCAGCGATTGCTCCACCTCCCCAAGCACCGCCTAATCATAGACGTTGCAACAAGGTGGAACTCCACCCTGCACATGGTTGAGAGACTGTGCGAACAGAGGCAGGCTGTAATGCATTTGTGGGAGGATACACGGGCAGGCAGTTTGAGGGAAGACATGGAATTGTCGGGTGTGAAGTGGTCAAAGCTGAAAGACCTCTGTAAAGTCCTTCAGTGTTTTGAGGAATGCACACGGCTGGTAAGCGCAGACAACGCCATCATAAGCATGAGCATCTCACTTATGAGTCTGCTCATACAAAGTTTGATGCACATTAAGGATCAGGCATCTGCAGAGGAGGAGGAGGGAAGCCTTGCTGACAGTCAGCCATTGACTGGTCAGGGAACTGTCCTGGACGAGTTGGAGGAAGAAGAGGAAGAGGAGGAGGATGAGGGGGATGATTATTTTGGGCAGGAGGATGCTTCTCAGGGGGCAAGAGAAAATGTTGGCGTTCCAAGGTCAGGTACAGTGTTTGTGCGTGACTGTAGGGATGTGGATTTGCCAGAAAGTGCTCCTCCACCCACCACTGACAGTGCATCATTGACACCTGGAACATTGGCCCACATGTGCGGTTATGCCTTGCAGATCCTAAAAAGGGACCCCCACATTTCCAAAATGATGAGAGATGACAACTACTGGCTGGCCAGCATCCTCCATCCACGCTGCAAAGGCAAATTACACATCATGCCACAGGAGAACCTAGAGATAATATTGGCTAACAAATAAGCAACTCTAATAAACAGGTTGTTTGAGGCTTTCCCAGCACACAGCAGTGGTGCTGTTTCTCCCACGAGCCGTAGTGGGCACATTGGAAGAGGTGTTCGTGGTGCACACAGTCGAAGTGGCATTGGAGACAGGGGTACTCAAGTACCGCTCACACGACTTCTAATACTGCATCGATTAAAAGTGACAGGAGACAGAAGTTGTCAAATATGGTTACAAACTACTTCTCCTCCCATATCGATGTTCTCCCTCACAGGTCATTCCCCTTTGACTATTGGGCCTCTAAACTGGACGTCTGGCCTGAATTGGCACAATATGCCTTACAGGAGCTCGCTTGCCCTGCTGCTAGTGTGTTATCTGAAAGAGTCTTCAGTGCTGCTGGATCAATCCTGACAGAAAAAAGGACCAGTCTGTCTACCCAAAATGTTGATGATCTAACCTTCATCAAAATGAACCATGCATGGGTTGCAAAGGATTTTGTCCCACCTTCCCCTGATGACACATAGGTTGCCCGAAAACTGCCTCGCTTTTGTCCTCCTCTTCCTCAGACTTGCCCAATTCCGCCCTTTGCAGCAGCTGAACGTCCAGCCAACACATCTACATAAGCCATTTTTTAAACCTCCCTAAGTGGACTGCCCACCACCCCAATGGCTGGGGTCAACACCTGGCGCACCCGGGCAAGTGCCGTTGCTCTGAACAGGTGGATGGGCCCATAGATGGCCGAAGGCACTGGCACAGGGCCCCTCATAGTACAATGCAGTGTCTGACGGTGGGGGGGGCCCACTCACCGTCAGACACATCAGCGTACTATGAGGGGCCCTGTGCCAGTACCGTTGACCACGAGTGTGCCCCCCCTGCTTGGTCATGGCCACAGCATTTGCAAGTTGCAATACTTACCTCTCCCTGCTCCACCGCTGTGTAATCTGGGCAGTTAAATTCTTCACAGGGATGGCCACTAGAAATTTGGTGTATTGATCGATGATGGTTAAGATGTAGCTATGGCCTGTCCTTCTGGCCTCTACCTTCAGATGATCAATGGCTACCATTTGCAATGGACGTCAACTTACAAGCTGATGCAGTGGTGCTTTATGATCACCTTTTACAGTTGTGATAGTCACAGACGTGTGACATTCCTGCCACCATTTTTCAATGTCTCCTCTCTTGCCAGTTCAATAGAATCGCCTACGGCCTGTGGCTTCTGTCTTTTGCCCACCAAAATGCCCAGACACATCATCATAGGCAGTGAGGACCATGTGTACATCTCTCCCTGTGATCACAGTTTGATGGAGACGAGTAACGGTGATGTGATCCATGCTACTGCGGTAAAGCAATCCTTTCTTCACAAAGAACTGTTTTCACTGTCTCCACAGACACAGTAATTGAGGGTCTGCATCGCCTCTGCAACATCTACTGGGAGGTTTTCCTGCAATGATTAATTCACAAATTTCTGCTAACACTCGAATTTCCGTCTGTACTTGTATCCATGTAGTTTCCAGTAGCGGAGAGTCTGGACTGGCTTACTGAGATTGAAATATATACGAAGATTTAAAAGTACCACAACACTGTATACTGTTGTACGCTTCAACTATCTTTCCCTTTTTCTACTTGTTAAATTCTGGTGTAATACATACTGAGCCTGTGAGTGTCTGTGTCTGACTCCGGAAGTATAGACGAAAATTTACAATTACCCCTAGACTGGATACACGTGGTATGTGCTGATACAGTACCTTTGTTCCAAATTTTGTATTACGGTATAATCCATAGTGAGTGAGCGTGTGTGGTTTACGCCTTCTATATATACGGTGAATCGGAGATACCAATTTTTACCCTATACTCGATACAGCTTGTATCTTGTTATACAGTACCTTTGTTCGACATTTAGTATTACGGTCAAATCCATACTGAGGAGGCGTCTGAGACTGACTACGGGACTATGATTATGGAGATTTCAATTGTACCCTATATAATATATATACTTGCTATCTTGTTATCCAGTACCCTTTTTACAACATTTTTTATTATGGTCAAACCCAGACTGAGTGAGCGTCTGAGGGTGACTCCGGAAATATATACCAAGATTTCAAATTTGCTCAACACTGTATACAGGTGTACGCTTGTATTACATTACCCATTTACAGCTTTTCATATTCTTGTGTACTCCATACTGGGCATGAGAGCATTTGTGTCTGCCTCCTGAAATCTATACGGAGATTCAGAATGTTTACACTATACTATATATACCTTGTATCTGGTGATACTGTACCCTTTTTCACCTTTTTATTGGGTAATCCATACTGAGCCTGTGAGCGACCTGTGTATGACTCATGAAATATATACGGATTACAGTTATCCCTAGACTGTATAGAGCTGTACGCTTCTGATACAGTACCATAAATCTGCTGGTATTTTGGGTCAATTTTCTAAAACATGAGGTAGTATGGTGGAAGAGGACGCGGACATGGGCGTGGGGGGCCACCTGGTACTGATGGCGGTAGTGGTGCATCTGCTGGTAGTGCCAAAAACACAATAGCAGCTAAGGCAGGAGGTGTTGAGCCTGCATCATGGTGTAGCTCTGGAAGGCCTGTAAGGCTCCGTTTTCTGGGAGTAGGTAGACTGCTTTTAAAGCCGGAGCATCAGGAACTGTTTTTGGCTTATATGGCTGAAACAGCCTCCAGCTCTATCGCCTACTCTTAAGTTTAAAAAAATGCAAGCACTGAGTCGTCAGTGCAGGCTTCTTGTCCGGAGCAACCACTTTCCTTGTGTCCTTCACCCACACCAAAAGTGAAGGATGCGGCAGCACACACTTCAGACTACTCCATGGAGCTCTTTTCACATACCATGCCTGGGTTAATTAAAACTGGGGCCCATCATATACTGGAGCATTCCAAATGGGGGACATCTGACAATGGAGCATCATCCATGAGGCCCATCATATACTGGAGCATTCTAAATGGGGCAGATCAGACACTGGAGCAGCATCTATGGGGCCCATCATATACTGGAGCATTCCAAATGGGGGACATCTGACACTGGAACATCATCCATGAGGTTGAATGGAGATCGTTTGTGAACAGCTATTTCCAGCTCTTTCCACAGATTCTCGATTGGATTCAGGTCAGGACTTTGACTTGGCCATTCTAACACTTTGATACGTTTATTTGTAAAGCATTCCATTGTAGATTTTGCTTTATGTTTGGGATCATTGTCTTGTTGGAAGACAAATCTCCATCCCAGTCTCAGGTCTTTAGAAGACTCCAGCAGGTTTGCTTCAAGTATGGTCCTGTATTTGGCTCCATCCATCCATCTTCCCATCAATTTTAACCATCTTCACTGTCCCTGCTGAAGAAAGGCAGGCCCAAACCATGATGCTGCCACCAACACCATGTTTGACTGTGGGGATGGTGTGTTCAGGGTGATGAGCTGTGTTGACTTTATGCCAAACATATCATTTGGCATTGTTGCCAAAAAAGTTCGATTTTGGTTTCATCTGACCAGAGCACCTTCTTCCACATGTTTGGTGTGTCTCCCATGTGGCTTGTTGCAAACATTAAACAACATTTTTTATGGATATCTTTGAGAAATGGCTTTCTTGCCACTCTTCCATAAAGGCCAGATTTGTGCAGTGTACGACTGATTGTTGTCCTATGAACAGACTGTCCCTGCTCAGCTGTAGATATCTGCAGTTAATCCAAAGTGATCATGGGCCTCTTGGCTGCATCTCTGATCAGTCTTCTCCTTGTTTGAGAAGAAAGTTTAGATTGATGGCCGGGTCTTGGTAGATTTGCAGAGGTATGATACTCCTTCCATTTCAATATGATCGCTTGCACAGTGCTCCTTGGGATGTTTAAAGTTTTGGAAATCATTTTGTATCCAAATCCAGCTTTAAACTTTTCCACAACAGTATCACGGACCTGCCTGTTGTGTTCCTTGGTCTTCATGATGCTCTCTGTGCATCAAACAGAACCCTGAGACTATTACAGAGCAGGTGCATTTATACGGAGACTTGATTACACACAGGTTGATTATATTTATCATCATTAGTCATTTAGGACAACATTGGATCATTCAGAGACACATGTATACAATGTATGTGACCTTGTTATTTTCAGGGTTGTGAAGATCATCGTGACAAGACGTGTCATGGCTGGGAGATGTTGACATGAAGGTCGGGCTAGATGGAGAGGAAACAGGAGAAAGGGACTCTAATTAGAGGAGATGTCAGCGGTAAGGGCCAGGATGTAAATATTATTCTGCATCTGCAATGTGTGATGTGGAGTGATAATGTTTATTTGTATAATCCCTTAATCTACATTCTCACATTTGTGTGAAATGTCCATGTACTCCCAGTTTTTTTTATCGGATGGCACAAGGACTCAGAGTTTTATAGGTCCATTCACACAAATAGTGGATATCTGAGAATGAGATCTTTGAGGGTCAGAGAATGTTCTGTACTGATCCGATTTTGAGGATCAGAATACGACATGCTCAATGCGTTTGTAAAAGAGGGCAGCACACCAACACTACACACAGATACAGGGATGTAGCCATATTATGTATAGCACAGTCCCTTAATATATAGTGCATTCACTCATTATGTATAGGACAGTCCCTTAGTATATAGTGTACTCACTTATTATGTAGCACAGCCCCTTAGTACATAGGGTAATCATTTATGTATAACACCATTCTTAGTTTCATAGTTTCCTCTTTTATTATGTATAATACCTTCCCTTATTGTGTACCATCCTCTTTAGTTATATATTGTGCAGTCCCTTATTATATAGTTTCCTCTGCTGTTATGTACATTGCTGTCTGTTACATAGTTTATTATTGTTATTCACAGTGCCCTCTCTTGTTAGATATAAAATGACTGCAGATGGAGCAGCCGATGACCAAACAACCAGTCCATCAGCTCCTCCATTAGAAAAGAAGCTTTCCCATGCTCCATCAGTCGTGATTGCATTACACATCAAACAAGACAGGACAGTATGTAATAAAGACAGAGCTCTATATAAGGATACGATATGTAAGGGACGGAGCTGTTCATAACAAGAGAGGGCACTGTGTAATAAGAGACAACAATATATAAAATAAAGGAGACTATCTAATATATAAAGCTCAAGTGTGTGTATGTGTGTATGTCCGGGATTGGCATCCGCACCATCGTAGCTACAGCCACAAAATTTGGCACAGTCACACGTCTGGACCCCGAGAGTGTCCTAGGCTATGTTGTGAGGCGAAATTTTAACCCCGCGCATTCCAATTTTGCCCCTATCTACATAATGGTGAAAAAGTGTGTGTATCAAGCCCCGCCCCTCATTATGTCATAATGGTTGCCATGGCGACGCTGATGTCATCGTAGGTTGCAAGCCCCGCCGCTCATTATGATGTCATAATGGTTGACTATGGGATGAAGGATGTGTGATAGGTATATGGGCACTGGACTATGGGATGGAGGATATGTAGGACGGGTATATGGGCACGGAACTATGGGATGGAGGATATGTATGATGGGTATATGGGCATGGGACTATGAGATGAAGGATGTGTGATGGGTATATTGGCATTCGACTATGGGATGGCGAATATGTACGATGGGTATATGGGCTTGGGACTATGGGATGGAGGATAATTATAATTTGCTATAACTAACCACAGTTAGTTATTATGCCCGGGCAGCGCCGGGCTCTTCAGCTAGTGTAATATATATGTAATACATGTATGTGTGTGTGAATATATATATATATATATATATATATACATACATACACACACACAAACACACTGTTAGGGACAGCGGAACGCAGTAAATATTAAATAACGTAAAATGCATTCGCTGCCCAGGGTCCACCATGCAGAAGGTGTTAACCCTGTTGCTAGATAATGGCAGACGTACAATATGGCGGTATAACGCATGCGGGTTGAACGTCACCTGCGTGCGCTGAGCGATCCCTGTTTATTCACAGAGACGCCTAAGTGCTAAACACAAAAGGCTGAGCCTGTTAACGTCACAGGTCTCAGAAAAGTGCACATACGGTATATGGTCACAAGAGCTGGGCCCTAGGCAGAGGGTCAGCGTCCATCTAGACCTACCATGCGTGGTCAGTACTGCGGACGCCAAAAAGAGCTGCAGACTGCAGCACTGCGACAGACACTGCCTCTAAACGACAATGCCCGGTAGCAGGCGCACTGTCGGACGCTAGCACTGTGGAGTATGCTATTGTGGCTGTAGCTTGCCACTGGCTGGCGCTGACTCTAAACCTAAGTCCCTATACACATTCGTAATATCAGAGGGAGGGGATCTTAATGAGTCATTCGCAGGTACATGCATCCATCATCATTCACACAGTTAGCCACTAGAGTATATACTAGCGCATGGCCGAGTGTCATGAACTCATTTTCTGCTCCACCAGTTGAGAGTTCCCCTTCCGTTCTCCCTCTGGTGGTGACAGGAGGTAGTGCAGTGGGTTTAAGTGGTAGTGATCTGCCACCTAATGAGGAAGATAACGATTGGATCTCTGGAGTATCAGACTGGATATAAGACAGCCAACGCCCTATCCGGGTGCTGGTGATTCAGTCAGCTTCTCAGGTCCTGGACTTCAGCTCTCTTCCAGTCTTCTCAAGTTAAGTTTGTTTTTTGCTAATGTTCACACTTGCGCTTGTTGGTCAATTCAGTTTTTTGTGTAATCAGCCTGCCCCTGCTGGGGTTATGCTGAAATTCCACTCCTATTAATCAGTATTTGCCAATCTGCTTTTTGTCCCTTATTAGATTGGCCTCTTTTTTGCTCTGTCTCAGAATATTTCAGATTGCTGATATAGGTTAAGAAGTCTAGTGACTTCAGGGTTAATTTTGCTATCAGAAGTGTTGGACAATATTTTTGTAGTTTTTTTGGCAGATTGCAAACAGTGTCTTTCCTTTTCTGTCCTTTTTAGTTAGCCGGGCACCATCGTTTGCTCAGCCTATTTTCCTGCATCTGTTTGTATTTTCATCTTGTTTCACCGCCAATACTTGTGGGGGGCTGTCTTTCCTTTGGGGTCTGCTCTGGGGCAGTTAGTTTTCCTCTTTTCCTGCTTTAGGCTTATGTAGTTCTCCGGTTGTGACGAGGCGTCTAGGACCAACGTAGGAACGCTCCACGACTGCTGCTAGTTGTGCGGGTAAGATCAGGGATCTGCAATCTGCATAGTTACCAACTTCTCTGGTTTTCTGAGACTTAGCTTGATTTTTTATTCCTCCTCGGTTTCCCATTCATAACAGCCGAGCAGCCATGCAAACCTTTTATAGCCGGGACCTTCCGGAAGCTTCCAGATCCCTGAGATGGACCAATCAGATCACGAGAAGGACCTGGGCATGTGACTCCCGATCTCCAATGGGAGATCGTCTTGTGAGCATGCCCAGTAGAGTGACGGGAGGACTTAGCCTCTGGAGTGGGTTGTTGCTGAGCAGCCTGCGATGCTATTGCTGGCCAAGAGATGGCAGCAACAGCCAGACCCCACAGAGCTGGTCTGAGCAGAGCGTCTGGGATGCTGGGATTGCTTTGCAGGCTCCTGAGCGGTCGAGGGAGAATGGGAGACTGCTGAATGCAAGGCTCTGGATTCCTGCTGTGCAGCTGCAGGAACCTGATGCCTAACACACACACACACACACACATATATATATAAAATTGAATGTATGTGTGTGTATCACGAAGCATCTTTCATTTCACCAGAGCTGTTTAAAAGGAGCTGTGATTGGTTGCTATGAGCAACAGTTTTCCCACTCGACAACACCTCAGCAGACACTGACATGGTGGTAGAAATCTAGCATCCCCGGGAACATAAGCTCTCAGCCATTGTCTGCCCCCCAAAAAGAAGCAGAGAGCACATGACAGAAATAAATCACCCCCTCCCGTGCCCATATCCCAATAACACATCCTCCATCCCATAGGCACATCTTCCCTCTTAAAGGGATCTCTGGTATGGAAATTAAGGCAAATCCCTCAACGCTCTGATACTGACCCCAGGCCTCTCTTATAGGGATCATTGGTATGGAAGTTAGGGCAAATCCATAGAGCGCTTTGGTTTTGACCCTAGGCCGCTCTTAAAGGGATTCCCATTATGGAATTAGGACCATTCCACTCAGCACTGTGGTTCTGACCCCAGGTTTTCTTATAGGGATCATTGGTATGGAAGTTAGGGCAATTCCACTAAGCGCTCTGGTTCTGACCCCAGGGTCTCTTAAAGGGATCCCCGGTACGGAAGTGAGGGCAAATCCACTCTGCACTTTGGTACTGAACCCAGTCCTCTCGTAAAGGGATCTCCAGTATGGAAGTTAGGGCAATTCCACTCAGTGTTCTGATTCGGACCCCTAGGCTTCTATTAAAGGGATCATTGGTATGGAAGTCAGGGCAAATCCATCCAGCTCTTTGGTTCTGACCCCAGGCCTTCAAATGCTCTGGTACTGACCCCAGGCTCTCTTAAAGGGATCTCCTGGACAGAAACTAGGGCAAACCCCTCAGTGCTCCGATTGTGACCCCAGGCTTCTATTAAAGGGATCATTGGTATGCAAGTCAGGGCAAATCCACTCAGCACTCTGGTTCTGATCCCAGGCTTTCTTAAAGGGATCTCTGGTATGGAAGTTAGAGTAAATCCCTCAGTGCTCTGATTCTCACCACAGGGTTCTATTAAAGGGATCATTGGTATGGAAGTCAGGGCAAATCCACTCAGTGCTCTGGTTCTGATGCCAGGCCTCTCTTAAAGGGATCCCTGGCGTGGAAGTTAGGACCGTTCCACTCAGCGCTCTGGTTCTGACCCCAGGCTGACGGGATGATGTGGGATATTAGGGGGAGTAGTCCGGTGGCTCCGGCTGATGGGATGATGTGGGATATTAGGGGTAGTAGTCCGGTGGCTCCGATCGGATGAAGTGGGATATTAAGGGTAGTAGTCCGGCGGCTGTGACAGGATGATGTGGAATATTAGTGATAGTTGTCCGGTGGCTCTGGCTGACAGGATGATGTGGTATATTAGTGGTAGTTGTCCGGTGGCTATGGCTGACGGGATGATGTGGGATATTAGGGGTAGTAGTCCGGTGGCTTTAATGGGATGATGTGGGATATTAGTAGTCCGGTGGCTCTGGCTGATGGGACAATGTGGGATATTAGGGGTAGTTGTCCGGTAGCACTGGCTGACGGGATGATGTGGGATATTATAGTGAATGTGGCTATGCGGAGTGGGCGGGGCTATACACTCAGCTTTATATATATATATATATATATATATTCATTATAATTTGTTATAACTAACCGTAGTTAGTTACTATGCCTGGGGCAGTGCTGGGCTCTTCAGCTAGTTTTTTTATAAGTCTCAGTTTTAAAATAGAAAGTTCTCCAGTGCAGTGGTCACCATCATGCACATGAACAATCTGAGTGCAGTTCAACATTCAGGAATACAGATTTCAAACTGTCTGAAATTATTCTTCTGTGCAAAGCAAGGAGAGTCTCACAATGCTCATCAAAATTAATGTATTGCTTGAGATGCTCACATTCATTTGCAAGATCATCATAATTCAGGTCTTTGTGACACATTAGCAACAAGTTCACAATTTTTCTTTAACGCATCAGAAGCAACAGTTTTCAGTTCACTGAAGAAAGAAAATAGATTTCCAATCTGTGGAAAAGATTCTGCCTGTTATGACCTTGGGTTAAAATGGTCTTGGAATTGAATATTCTGAGACAGAAGAGGGGGAGGCCCTTAGCATGCAAATTAGGAGGCATAATGATGTACTTGACCATGCCAAGGGTGCATCAGAGTTTGAACATTTGCATACGCCAGAGACACTCAAACAGTTCTCACTCTGGGACGTGAGCAGTATTATATTAAAGTAGGAGTTTGCCTTGAATATGCAAATGAGGACATGTAACACTGCGCTAAACTTTTGACCATGCCCAGGATGCACTGGACCCCTCTCATTTGCATATCAATTAAAACTTATTTTTGTTGTGGAGAAAGAGAAAAAGCAGGATGGCACTCACCGTTCATGTGAATCAAATCACTTTATTTCACATACACAAGGCATTGGCATAGGCACGGGAGCAATGTGCTGGAAGATGGACAACAGCCATTTTGCGCTCAATACGCTTCAACAGGTGAGCGCGAAACGGCTGTTATCCGTCTTCCAGCACATTGCTCCCGTGCCTATGCCAATGCCTTGTGTATGTGAAATAAAGTGATTTGATTCACATGAACGGTGAGTGCCATCCTGCTTTTTCTCTTTCTCCACAACGAAATGTTCTGTTTTTTCAATATAGGATTGAGCACCCGTTCCAAGTGGGATTAAGGTGTTTTTTATTAATGTGAAAAATATATGTGAAGACATTCAGGGTATTTTTCCACACAACGGTGCTGGATATCTATTTTCTAAAACTTATTTTCTCAAGGATTGTTCCAGTAATAGGTGCAGTGCTAGTATGGTTTTCATAGGGGTAAAGTTTCCTCTGTCAATACATAGCCATTTCAAACTGCATTTTAAGCTGGTGAAAACATTTATAGAAGGACTAGATGGAGGCCCAATGCTATCGCATCGGGAGGGCAGTAATGTCACGATGGGGGCAGGCTTTGCAGTGTTGAGAATCTCTCCCCCCCCGTGTGCTCACCCACCTATCCACTCTCTCTTTCCCCATGTGCTGACTTCTCCCATCTGTGCTCTCTTCTTTGACCTGTTTACCCCATGTGCTATCCCCCTTGTCTGCTGTCTCCTTCCTGTACTGTGTTTTCCCCTCATGTGCTGTCTCCCGCCTCTGCTCTGTCTCTCTCACCCCTGCGTCTGACCATGTACAGAACATACCACATCTCCTGGCAGGGGAGGAAGTAAAAGACAATACTGACATTACAGCAGGAGATCGCAGAGGATACATTTTGTGAGGTAAAATATTGTTTAAAAACAGTCAGTGAAATATTTTACCTCACAAAATGAATCCTCTGTGATCCCCTGCTGTAATGTCAGTATTGTCTTTTGCTTCCTTCCCTGCCCAGGAGATGTGATATGCTCCTTACACAGTCAGACACAGACAATTTTTAAAATAAACTTTAATTCGTGGGAAAACCCCTTTAATGTGACACTCAGGGCCCAAATGGTTCTGTAAACTGTGGCCTCTGTTTACACGGGATGCATTATAGTTAGCACTGGGCAGCCCCCCTATATGGTGTTACTAAGAGGCTGTGAGCTATATGCTCTGCATTCCCTGTGTGAACATTGCCACATACAGATTATATTTTTTTGCACTGGTGTGCCACACGGCCAATCCCTGATTGTAGGCTGGCTGTTTCATTAGGTATTTTTGCACCTGTGCAGTTGCCATTTTACTTGGGTTCGCTGCACCCTGGTAGTGCATTTGTATTGAGGCCTGTCTATACAGGTAAGCATCTCTGACTGTTTTTGGTTTTTACTCAGTTTTATATATAGATATAATCATTATAATTTGTGTTAGGGGCCTGCGGAACGCACCAAATAATGAAGATGGAATAAGGTGCATTCGCAGCCCGGGGTCCACCGTGCAGAGATGGAAAATTGCTGCTCACTAATGGCGAAGGCTATACGGCAAATAATAAATGAGCACACGCGGGTTAGCGTCACCCGGTGTGTACAGGAGCGAGTTATGTTCCTTCACAGAACTGCGGTGCCACACAAAGTAAATACCGAAGCCTGTTAAGCTCACAGGGCTCGGCCGAATGAGCGCTAGGATATAGACACAGGACTCTGCCCCAAGGACACGGGGTTGGAGTCTCTCTAGTCCACTAGCGCTTGGCGCCACAGCAGTGGTGCCAGCAAGATAAACAGAATATTAACGCACTAAGTGTGCACTGTACCACTCTGGCGGATGCCACTAGCCACCCTGACCAGGTAAGGAAAGCGCTTGACCTTGGCACGATGCAGCTACTTAGGTGCCTTGTGCTGGATGGCACAACATGGCGCTAAGAGAGGTTTTGTGGAGTAGAAGAACTGTGGCACTAGACTTAGCCACTACAAGGCGCTGACTCAGACTAAGATAACCCTACCACATGCGTATCAAAGGGAGGAGTTTCATAATAAGTCAATCACCAGTTCCATACATCCATCATCACACACACATTACAATAACTGTCTATACTAGCGCATGGCTGAGCGGCCATGCGAAACTTTTATAGCAGCGTCCTTCCGGGACCTTCCTGATGGTCCAATCCGAGCTGCTTGAGGACCTGAGCACGTGACCTCCGACATCCAATGAGAGATCGTCTCACATGCATGCTCCGTAGGCTGCAAAAAGGACTTAGACTCTGGAGCTGCTCCCTGCTGGCTAGTGCAGATTGCTAAAGCTGACCCAGAGGTGGCAGGCACAACCAACCTGACAGCACTAGCTTGATCAAGATGCCGGGAACAATGTCTTTGCTGAGCAGCCTCTTCTGCAGCTCAGACTGAATGGGAGACCGCAGAAGGCAAGGCTCAGGATTCCTCCTTTGCAGAGGCAGGAACCTGACGCCTAACATTACCCCCCTCCTAGGTCCCCTCCCTCCTGTGCCTCGCTATGCTCAAAGGCCGCAATGAGCAAGGGAGCACTAATATTCTCCACAGGTTCCCAGGTACTATCCTGTGGGCCATGACCCTTCCAGTCCACTAGAAATTTTTTGCCCTGTACCACCTTACACCCCACGATGGCGTTCACCTCGTACTCGTCCGAGGACAATCTAGATGTCTCGGTAGATGACTCTGAAAATCGGGACATGTGAACGGGCTTAAGGAGGGACACGTGGAAGGTGTCAGTGATACCCAGGTGTGGAGAAAGAGCCAGACGGTAGACCACAGGTTTAATCTACTCAAGGACCTTGAAGGGACTTATAAAGCGAGGTGCGAACTTAGTGGACTCAACCCACAGCCTGATGTTATGTGCGGAGAGCCACAGCAATTCGCCGGGAGCAAAGGTGGGAGTGGAGCGCCGGTGTGCATCAGCGGAGGATCTCATTCTCTCCTTGGAGGCCTGGATGGCATCCTGAGTGCGGTCCCAAATGTCACGTGCCTCCACCGCCCAGTCTGCCACCCTAGAGTCGGTGGATGACACAGGCATGGGTACAGGAAAGTGCAGATGCTAGCCGTAATTAAGGAGGAATGGGGTCTGACCGGTGGAGTCAGCCACAGCGTAGTTCAAAGTGAATGCCGCACACAGCAGCAAGGATGCCCAGTCATCCTGCCTGGCCAAGACAAAATGTCGAAGATATGTGACAGGGTCTGGTTGGCTCGCTCTACCAACCCATTTGTCTTGGGATGATAGGCTAAGGAGAGATTTAGTTCAATGCTGAGTATGCTACAGAGCTCTCTCCAGAACCGAGATGCAAACTGGGGACCCCGGTCGCTGACAATCTTGCCCAGCATGCCGTGCAGGCAGAAAACGTGCTTAATGAACAACGCTGCCAGGCCCAATGCAGAAGGTAACCGAGAGAGAGGTACCAGATGCACCATCTTGGAGAAATGGTCAGTGACAACCCAAATGACCGTGCTGCCACAGGACTTGGGCAGTCCCACCGCGAAGTCCATACTGACCATTTGCCAATGCCTGTCCACGACCGGCAGGGGGTAAAGTAGCCCAGCGGGCCGCTGCCGAGGGGACCTATTCTAGGCACAAGAGACGCATGCCAGAATATAGTCCCTGACATCACGGGCCATATGCGACCACCAGTACGTCCTCGCCAGAAGCTCAGAGGTCCGTTTTGTCCCAAAATGTCCACACACCCTGGACGAATGAGCCCAAGAGAGGACCTCTGGTCGCAGACGAGCAGGGACAAATGTCTTGCCCAGAGGTACTGACTCAAGGGCGACCGGAGCCACAGTCCTCAAGCTCTCGGACAGGGCGATCAGCAGAGGCTCCTCCTCCAGTGACACCACGGAGTGGGAGAGCATCGGCCCGAATGTTCTTCCCACCGGGGAGAAAATGGAGGGTGAAGTGGAACAGGGAGAAGAATAAGGACAATCTGGCCTGACAAGAATTTAGCTGCTGGGCCGTCTGCAAATACACCAAGTTCTTGTGGTCGGTGAACACCTGGAAAGGGTGACAAGCCCTCTCCAGGAGGTGTCTCCACTCCGGAAAGGCGAACTTCATCACTAGCAACTCCCTGTCCCCGATGGAATAATTCCTCTCCACCAGTGTGAAGGTCTTGGAGAAAAAGAACAAAGGATGCTTCCGACCTTGCGTGTCCTTCTGGAACAGGACCGCTCCAGCACCGACAGAAGAGGCATCCACCTCCAGAATGAAGGGTCTATCTACATCGGGACGGTGTAGAATGGGAGGGCTAGCAAAATGAGACTTAATGGAGGAGAAGGCCTTGGAGACAAGTTCCGACCAGGACTTGGGATTTGCACCCGTGTTGGTGAGGGCCACCAAGGGGGCTACCAAAGTCGAGAAGTGGGGGATGAATTGGCGATAGTAATTTATGAACCCCATAAAGTGCTGCACCTCTTTGAGAGAATGGGGCACTTGCCAATCCATCACCGCTTGTATCTTGGCAGGATCCATGGCCAACCCCTGGATGGAGATGATATAGCCCAGGAAAGGCAAGGACTCCTGCTCAAACACACACTTCTCAAACTTGGCTTAGAGGGAGTTTGCCCGCAGGAGGTCAAAGACTTTGCAAACATCTCTCCGGTGGGAGTCAGTATCTGGAGAGTAGATGAGAATATCATCCAGATAGACTACTACCAAGGTGGTAAGCATATACCGGAAGATCGTTCACAAAGTCTTGGAAGATGGCCGTGGCATTACAGAGCCCGAAGGGCATCACCAGGTATTCATAGTGCCCATCTCTGGTGTTAAACGCCATCTTCCATTCGTTACCCTCGCGGATGCGAATCAGGTTGTAAGCCCCCCGCAGATCGAGTTTGGTAAACACTCACGCTCCCCGTAGCCTTTCAAACTGCTCTGATATCAGGGGCAGAGGGTACTTATTCTTAATGGTGATGTCGTTAAGACTCCTGTAATCGATGCAGGGACGCAGTTCTCCGCTCTTCTGGACAAAGAAGAATCCCGCCCCTGCTGGTGACACCAACTTCCTAATGAATCCCCTTGCCAGATTCTCCCTGATGTACTGAGACATGGCCTCTGTCTCCAGGAGAGAAAGGGGATAGACTCAACCCAGAGGAGGCTCAGCATCAGGCAAGAGGTCAATAGGACAGTCGTAGGGGCGATGGGGCGGAAGAGTCTCCACCGCCCTCTTGGAGAACACGTCTGCATACTGTTGATAGTGTTCGGGGAGAGAGGAAAGATCTGCAGTGACTTCTATGGAAGCAACTTGAACGCA
The DNA here is from genome assembly GCF_039654945.1 of Dendrobates tinctorius. Taxonomy (NCBI): domain Eukaryota; kingdom Metazoa; phylum Chordata; class Amphibia; order Anura; family Dendrobatidae; genus Dendrobates; species Dendrobates tinctorius. The sequence goes on from NW_027361783.1 coordinate 22,111,164, forward strand.
CTCACTCTGACATCTACCCTCACAGGATTTACCCCAACCGAGAATCCTCCCCGAGGACCACTCTATATGGGGAGAGTGGAACCATAACCAGGGAACGCCTAAAAGGACCTGGTCTATACCCGCGGGCATGACAAGGAGGGATATCATCTCCTGATGTGAAGGAGACACCGAGAGTATCAACGGGGTGGTATGGTGGGTAATCTGTGAAGGTAGAGTCACATCGTTCACCACTCTGACGGTAACTGGCTTGGCCATCATAACCAGGGGTATTGCGTGCCGTTGAGAGAAGGCAGAAGACATAAAATTGCCCTCCGCTCCGGAGTCCACGCAGACCTCCACCGCCAGAGTGGATGAACCAAACCCAAGCATCCCCTTAAAGGCTAGCTTGGAGGAGAACGACGCTGACTCTAGTGAGCCTCCTCCTATGACCACTAGAGGTGAGAGTCTCCCCGGCTGCTGTGGGCACCGGTTAGCAAGGTTACCAGACTGCCGGCAAAGATGACAGAACACAGGTGCTAGAGCAGACTGGGACCTGGATCCCGCGTGAGAATCCCCCATGGCCCCCTGAGGCTCGGATGCCCGATCGGGAGATCCCAGAGGTTTAGCAAAACTAGGTGCCAACTTAAACCTCTGCCAACACTGGGACCGCTACAACCCTCGCTCGGTGATGCAAAGGTCTATACGGGTGGAGACGTTAATGAGCTCCTCCAGTGTGGCGGGAATCTCCCTGGTGACCAGGGCATCCTTCACGTGGTCAGCCAGACCCCCTCTAGATCACAGGGATAAGGACCTTATCTGGTCACTCCAGCTCAGAGACCAAGGTCAGAAACTGGATGGCATAATGGCTGACCAAGGACGAGCCCTGTGACAGTGCCAGCAGCTGGAGCACGGTATCATGGGTGACTCGCGGTCCCAGGAAGACCTGCTTGAGAGTGGCCAAGAACTGCCAGGCACACTGCACCACATGTTAAATAGAAATTGGTTGCACACCAAATATGAAATATGTGAAATACGAAGAGCAAAATGGCTTTAGTAATACATTTCATAATGGCTTTTGTAAGGCATATCAAATATGAAATAAGTGAAATATGAATAGCATAATGGCTTTTGTAATCTAGAAAAACATATGAGATACTTAGCACAAAATTTGGCCAAAAGACGTGAGCCCATTCACCAACGACAAGGTGATCTCAGATTGAATGGGTCCCTATACTGACTGCCTGGTGTGAACTGACCTCTGGCTAGTAACATGATAAAGCCTGTATATATATAGGACGATAGGAACCAAACATGTGATTGAATGCGATTAAAATCACCACTTGATGAAGGGCGGAGTACTCAGTCAGAAAACCAGTATTTGGTTCCTATCGTCCTATATATATACAGGCTTTGTCATGTTACTAGCCAGAGGTCAGTTCACACCAGGCAGTCAGTATAGGGACCCATTCAATCTGAGATCACCTTGTCGTTGGTGAATGGGCTCACATCTTTTGGCCAAATTTTGTGCTAAGTATCTCATATGTTTTTCTAGATTACAAAAGCCATTATGCTATTCATATTTCACTTATTTCATATTTGATATGCCTTACAAAAGCCATTATGAAATGTATTACTAAAGCCATTTTGCTATTCGTATTTCACATATTTCATATTTGGTGTGCTACCATTTTCTATTTAATATGTAAGTTGCCTTTTGGTATGCACCTATTCAGACTAGTTCTAGATGTGCAGTCAGTTTTTTCTATTATTTGTACACTGCACCACACTCCCACAATGGTGTGGCCCACTCCAAAGCCCTGCCTGACAAGAGGGAAATTATAAATCCCACCTCAGCCTGCTCGGAAGGAAAATGAGCAGCCAGCAGCTCAAGCTGAATAGCACACTGGCTGACGAAACCCCTGCAAGAAATACCATCTCCCGAGAACTTTTCAGGCAGTGGAAGACGGGATAAAGTCAGGGCAGGGGTGGCAGTGGTCACACGGAAGGCAGCCTCGGTAGCTGCCTGAACAGCAACCACGGTTACATCCACAGCTGGGGTTGAACGCTCAAGAGCCGCCAACCTGCCCTCCAGCTGCTGGATGCACCTGAGAAGTCGCTGTTCATCCGCCATTACTAGCCAGACCCTGGTGCTAGTATAATGTTAGGGGTTGGCGGAACGCACCAAATAATGAAGATGGTATAAGGTGCGTTCGCAGCCCGGGGTCCAACGTGCAGAGATGGAAAACTGCTGCTCAGTAATGGCGGAGGCTATATGGCAAATAATAAATGAACACAAGCGGGTTAGCGTCACCCGGTGTGTAAAGGAGCGAGTTATGTTCCTTCACAGAACCGCGGTGCCACACAAAGTAAATACCAAAGCCTGTTAAGCTCACAGGGCTCGGCCAAATGAGCGCTAGGATACAGACACAGGACTCTGCCCCAAGGACACGGGGTTGGAGTCCCTCGAGTCCACTGGTGCTCGGCGCTTCAGCAGCGGTGCCAGCAAGAGATAAACAGAATATTAACGCACTAAGTGTGCAATGCACCGCTCTGGCGGACGCCACAAGCCACCCTAACCGGGTAAGGAAAGCGCTTGACCTGCGCACTTTGCCACGCTGGCGGATGTAGCTACTTAGGTGCATTGTGCTGGATGGCGCAATATGGCGCTAAGAGAGGTGCTGTGGAGTAGAAGAACTGTGGCGCTAGACTTAGCCACTACAAGGCGCTGACTCAGACTAAGATAACCCTACCACATGCATATCAAAGGGAGGGGTTTCATAATGAGTCAATCAACAGTTCCATGCATCCATCATCACACACACGTTACAATAACTGTCTATACTAGTGCATGGCCGAGCGGCCATGCGAACCTTTTATAGCAGCGTCCTTCCGGGACCTTCCTGATGGTCCAATCCGAGCTACTTGAGGACCTGAGCACGTGACCTCCGACATCCAATGAGAGGTCGTCCCACGGACATTCTCAGTATGCTGCAAAAAGGACTCAGGAGCTGCTCCCTGCTGGCTAGTACGGATTGCTAAAGCTGATCCAGAGGTGGCAGCAGCAACCAACCTGACAGCACTAGCTTGATCAAGATGCCGGGAATGACGTTTTTGCTGAGCAGCCTCTTCTGCAGCCGGGACTGAATGGGAGACCACAGAAGACAAGGCTTGGGATTCCTCCTGTGCAGAGGCAGGAACCCGATGCCTAACAATTTGTTATAACTAACCGTATTTAGTTACTATGCATGGGCAGCTGTTGTGAGTTCATTTTTCCCTTCACCATTGAGGTCTGATGAACTCCCTCCTCTGGTGAAGGAAGGTAGTGAGGCTGATTACCAAACACATGGGCAGCTAGATGATGACTGGGTGGCTGGAATTGAGGACTGGATATAAGGCTGCCGACGCCCTTCTTCCTGGCTGGTGATTTTCCTGCTGGATTCTTGGAGACCAGTCTGATTCCTGCATCTCAATGCTAAGTTTTTCTGCTCTGCTTTGTACTCTTCAGTTTTGTTTTTGTTTTGCCTTGTTTTTTGGGAGTTCTGCCATCCCCGGCCGGGGGTGAGCTGAATTCCATTTTTGTCTCTGATCTGTTGATCTTTTGCTCTGTCTTCAGAATATACCTGAGTGCTGATATAGTCTTTTGAAGCCTAGCGTCTTCAGAGCCTGTTTTTCCTATCAGTCGGTTGGCTCATTTTGATAGGGGTTTTGCGGATGGCAGACAGCAGCTTTCCTATCCTGTCCTATGTAGTTAGCTTGGGCCCCATCATTTGCTCAACCTATCTGTCATGATCCAGGACGGGATTTCGCTTTGACCCATCCTGGTTAGACTATGGGTTAATTGTGCTGCCTCTCTCTGGCAGAAGGAGGCTATTTAGTGCTCACTGGACCTGGGTCTGGTGTCAGTTATACTCCTGGCCTCGGCTGAGTTAAGTGACCTCTTGTATACGTGTGCCTTGTGCCTGATATCTTGCTTGCTTGTTCGGTTGTGATCTGGTTCTGTCCCTGTTACGAGTTCTGCCTGACCCTCTTGTATTGCGCTACCTCTTGTGTATGACTCTCTGCTTGTGACCCGACTTCTCTCTGCTTGTCCTCTTGGTACCACGTCGCCCTCTTGTGTATGACCTTTGGCTTTGTCTGACTACACGTCTGTTTGTCCCTCCTGTACCTCGTTTGCCCGTACTGCTGTGACCTCTGTTTTGCCTGACTCTGAGTTGTTGTATGGTGTCCTGTACTATCTGTAAACAGGACGCTAAGCCCCGCCCCCTTGCAGTCACATGACCATAGGTCCCGTGCCAGATTACTCATTTTCAGTGTCCGCAGGTCCTATGCCTCTTTACTTTCCAGCGCTGACTGGACCCTGACACTATTAGCCTGAAGCACGCATGGTCACCTCTGCTGCCCTTCTCCACAGGTATCTTTTAGCACTGCTTTTGTACTCAGGACACGCGCACTGGCTCTATGAGCAAGTGCAGTGCGGTGTCTCTGACACTATCTTTCTATCTGTGTTAGTGTTTTCATCTTGCTTCACCGTCATTATATGTTGGGGGCTGCCTATTGCTTTGGGGTCTGCTCTTGGGCAGTTTAGTTTTTCCCCTTTCTGTCTTTAGGCTATGTAGTTCTCCGGCTGTGATCGAGGGGTCTAGGGCACCGTTGGAACCCCCCACGGCTACTGCTAGTTGTTGTGGATAGGTTCAGGGGTCTGCAATCCGATAGCTGCCAACCTCTTTGGTTTTTCTGGACTTAGCTGGTATTTTGTTTTTTCCTCCTTCGGTGACTCATCATAACAGGCAGCGCTGGGCTCTTCAGCTAGTGTATGTATATATATATATTTATATATATATATATATATATATACACAAACACACACAGTATATATAGCTTTGTCACCATAAAAGGAGGGGGCCAGATACATTACTTGCACAGGGGCCCCAAGCTGTCAGTGTCTGCCCCTGCGATGTCCTGTATATGGAGGCTGAATACAGGTGCTAAGTTCAAGATCAAAATGTTGTTATTGATTCAATGACTCAGTCATACAGTTTAACACGGTTATTTTTGCACTACATTGGTATGTAAAACAAACAAGAAAAATAGCTCAGTATTAAATTACTCATCCATATAGTATTATGAGCTTTGTGTCACCTTTTTGTGGTATATAACAATAGAAAAAAGCGTTTGAAAATTTTGCTTGTTTCTTCACATTTCTTAACCATACACTATTCCGTGTTCTGGGAAACTTTATTATGATGTATAAGACTCAAAAAAAATGTAAACAATTTCTGCTTGGTTATATTTCTCAGCCATGCAGTATTATGTGTTCTTGGGTACATTTAGTTGGTATAGTAAGACATTCTATGAATCCACCTAACAGTTGCCTTGTCCATTCTATCCTTAGTCATTTTTTTCAATATGGATGGTGTGAGATACTTTGTCAAATGCTTTGCTGAAGTCAAGATATACTATATCTACAGCATTTCCCTGATCCATCCAGTCAGTGACTCTGTCAAAGAAGGAAATTAGGTTAGTCTGACATGACTTATTAGTTACAAGCCCATGCTGACTCTGGTTAATCACTTCATTCTTATCCAGGTACTGACATACATGTTGTGTAATAATTTGTTCAAAGATCTTTCCTGGTATAGAAGTCAGACTCACTGGTCTATAGTTCCCTGGGTCCACCTTCTTCCCTTTTTTGAAGATAGGAACAACACTTGCTTTTCTGCAGTCTTCTGGGACTTCTCCTGATCGCCAAGAATTTTCAAAGATTATGGAGAGTGGTTCAAAAATTTCTTCTGCTCTCTCCTTCAGTACTCTGTGCATTGAACTAAAAAAATTATTCAACTCATGAGTGCCAGGACCTGGCTTCCTTTAATCAACACTGTACCACAACTCCAGAATCTGCTAAATCTTTCTGAAAGTCCAATGCAGTCAAACGGGGGTTCTGATTTGCCTTTTCTAATGATGATTTTGAAAAAGTCATAACACTAACAGCAAAGTCTAGGATAGATTGTATAGGTGCAATAGTGTTAGAAGGGAGGCCACAGAGCAGGAAGTTGCAGTAGTCAAGGCAAGAGATGATAAGGACATGCTCTAGTGTTGTTGCAGATTCATGGTTGAGGAATCTGCAGATTCGGGAGATATTTTTCAGTTGGAGTCGGCAAGAAAGTTAAAGGGCTTTGATCTTAGATTTGAAGGAAATATCATAGTCAAGCCATTGACTTTGATGGATAGGTTAGTTAGGGATGAGATGGTGGAAAGATGATGAATTCGGTTTCATCCATGTTTAGTTTAAGGTATATGCACACATTGCGGATTGGCCTGCGGAATTTTCCGCACAGAATCTGCACCTCTTGGCAGAAATGCAGGCCAAAATGCTTGCATATTTCATGTGGAATTGATGCAGAGTTTTTGCGGATTACTTGCGGATTTATTGCCGATTGTCATGCTTTTTTGATGTGCGGATTTGCCATACTCAATGTATGGGTGCAGAAACACTGCATTTCTGCACAAAGAAATGACATGCTGCAGAAAAAAAACGCAGCGAATCCACGTGGATTTTTCTACAGCATGTGCACACCAATTCTCAAATTCCCATTGACTATTATTGGTACTGTACTACACTACGGATTTGATGCAATTCCGCGCCTTCAAAAATGCTGTGGAAGCGCACTAAAATCCGCAACAAAAGATAAAATAGAGGACTGACATTATTAGATTCTGGTAATTAAGGATATGATATCAGGCCCAGAGAGGTAGTTCCATGTGTAATCAGCATAGCGGTGATACTGAAAGCCGTGAAACTCTATGAGCTGTCCCAGGCCAAAGTTTAGTTGGAGTAGAGCAGGAGTCCTAAAACTGAACCTTGAGGGGCACTCACAGATAAGGGGTGAGATGATAAGGTGGTATGTCAGTGGGAGACACTGAATGTTCTGTCTGTTAGGTTTGAGGAGATCCAAAATATAACCAAGTCTGTGATGCCACTGTGTTGAAGGCAGATGACAGGTCCACGAGGAGGAAGACACAATAGTGTTGCTTGGATTTGGTGGATAGTAGGTCGTTGTTGACTTTATTCAGGGCAGTTTCAGTGAAATGGTGCTGTTGGAAGCCAGATTGTAAGTGGTCAAAAAGGGAGCAGTAGGATAGATTTGAGAACAGTTCAAAATGGATGTGTTGTTCCAGTAGTTTTCAGGCACAACTGAGAAGTGATATGTGGTGATAGCTATACACAAAGGATTGGCCAAGGGAGGTCTTTTTGAGGATGAGTGTGATCGAGGTATGTCTGAAGCATGAGAGGAAGACAACAATTTTTAGCGACAGGTTGAAGTGGTGGGTTAGTTTTGGGATGAAGACTGTTGTAAGGTTTGGAATGAGGAGGGATGGAATTGGGTCAAATTCACAGGTGGTGAGATGTGATTTGAAGAGTAAAGAGAAAAGTTGATCTTCCATGTGTTAGGGCTGGCGGAACGCGCCAAATAAAATAGTAAGGTGCATTCGCAGCCCGGGGTCCACCGTGTTGGGGTGGTAAACTGCTGCTTAGTAATGGCGGGAGTATAAAGCGGTATACAAGAGGTCATACGTGGGTTAACATCACCCAGTGTGAACAGAAACAAACTCCGTTACAACACAGAGCCGCGCCACCGCTGAACATAAATGCCGGAGCCTGTAAAAAATATCACAGCACTCGGCAAGAGAGTGCACAGTATGCGGTCACGCAACTCAGCCCCAAGGACACGACGTCTGAGTCCCTCTAGACCTACTGAGCGCGCGGCGTTGCACCTGTGGATGCCACTATAGATGCTGACTATGGTGGAGTGTCGAGCATGTGCACCGTGGCGTGCAGAACCACCAGTGGACACTGATGTCAGTCTCAGACTCTGCCTCTACCTACACCTAAGCCTGGGTGCTTAACAGGCTAGGCTGCACAACACATGCCTACCAAGGGTAGGGGTTTCAAATGAGTCAGTCACCAGAGACATTCATACTTGCATACAACACTCACTCCTCATAGTCTGGTAATGCAGTCTATACTACCGCATGGCCGAGCGGCCAAGTGAACCTTTTATAGCCGCATCCTTTCGGGACCTTCCTGACCTTTCTGATGGTCCAATCAGAGCTGGAGAAGAATCTGAGCATGTGATCTCCGATCTCCAATGAGAGATCGTCCCACGAGCATGCTCAGTGGACCGAAAGGAGGACAGTCCCTGGGGTAGCTCGCTGCTGACCAGCATGCGTTGCTATAGCTGGACCAGAGGTGGTAGCATCAACCAAACCCACGGAGCTAGTCTGGGCAGAGCGCCGGGACCGACAAGTCTGCTGAGCAGCCTCCTCTGCGGCTGGAGAGGAATGGGGGGGACCGCCTGAAGCAAGGTTTGGGATTCCCGCTGTGCAGCGACAGGAACCCGATGCCTAACACCATGATGGTGAATATGGTTTTGGAGGAGGAGAGTTGAGTACCTATGAGGAAGGGCTGTGGAGACTTTAGGCAAAAGCTTTGCCTTTTGTTGTCAATCTTCTGCTTAAAGGTAACCTGTCAGCAGGATTGTGAACAGTAGGAAAAATTTTGATCACTGAGAGCTACTACTGTGCAGGTGTGGGCGGCGCCATCTTGGAAGAGGAAATTTTTTTCCTCTAGCAAGATGGCGCTGCCTGTGCAATAGCGGCTATTGGATCACCTCTATATACACCAATAGCTGCTACAGTGGAGGAGTGGCGTGTGCTATTTTAAACTATTTTTTTTTTATACTCAGGATAACCTCAAGCACATTTATTAACACAGTAAATAAGCGATTATGATGCAGCACAGGTGCCATGGTGGCTGGCACTTGTCTGCAGAAGGCCTTTTTTTGCAATATTTACATATATTCATTATGTAAACTAGGGGGAAGGTCACTGAGGGATCAGTGACCTGTCAGCAGGCTGCTTTATGAATATCTAGTCAGAGCACAACATGAAGCCCCCCACAGGCCTGCCCTAAAGCATGAGAATTTCATTAACTCAAAACTGAAAATAAAGATGAAACAACAACAACCAAGGTATAATTTTAATCAGTATAACGGCACAGACCTGACACTGTCTGTAGGATACTGTGCACAATCCTGCTGACAGGTTCCCTTTAAAGAATGAGGCAAAGTTTGGGTGAGTGGATAGGGAGGGGGAGCTGGGGGATGAGGAGAGAATAGAAAGTACTGAATAGCTGTTTACTGTTGTGAGATAGTGAAGATTTGAGAGATGAGAAGTAGGTTTGCTTTGCTGCAGTGACAAATTGTGCAGCATTTTGACAACTTCTGTTGCTGGACGGACTGCTCGCTTCCCTTTCTTTGGCAACCGCACATGGGTATGTGTGGCGCCCCTGAGGGTTCAGTCGCCACAGAGGTACTGCACCTCCTCCTGAGGTGTGGTACCCCACCATTCAGGTAAGGTGGAGACTCCTGACCACGCTCCAACACAACATAGTAGTGTAGCAAAGCACCCTTTGGTGGCTCCCTGCTTGGAATAGGAAGAATGCTGGGAGGTGGGTGGAGTTTAGTTTGCACCAAAAGAGCGGGAAGAGTTTAGGATTTAGGCAGTCTGACAGAGTCAGTGGAAGAGTGAAGATCCCCTGAGTGGGATGGATGAAGGAAGTACTGCAGCCGACCTCAGTGACCTGGGTCCGCTTGCACAAGAAAGGGATATTGAAGGAAAGCCTGACTCCATAAGAAAGAAGGATTGGTACGGAATGTAGGGAGAGGAGGACTAAGGATTAGGGGCAGAGCAGAACCATTCCCAAGTTCACAGCACATGGCCGGGGTCCGGTCCCTGAGGTTGTATGGATACTAATGGTCCTGTAGCAGACACCGGAGGAATAGAAGTTGTCACCACTTTATTCCCACATAATACTTGGGGGCACAACAGCAACGAGAGTGAGCCGGGACTTAGTAGCATGGAGTCCCCGAAGCAGGCTACAGCTGTCTGCCATGCAAGTAGAGTTCATAGGACCATCTGACAGGAGGAACTCCAGTGTAACTCAGTACTGAGAGTACTTCACTATAGGCGCAAAAGGAGACGTTCAGAAAAGGCACTTATGTTGGCGGAGTGTTGGAACGGAGTACTTCATCTTGCCTGGAGGTTGGCTGAGCCCCTGACCTGGAGAACCCGGCACAAAGGCGGGCACCTGTATGCACAACAGACTGTGAGTAAAGCTTTGGAACTACATGCCCTGGTGTCCTCCGCTTATTCCTGCGCCAACCCAATGAGCACTGCTACATCTCTATGCTTAGCGCCACACCGCTCTCCTCTTCTCACCATCTCGCCATCTACACTGCCCTGGGACTACAGCCCTGCCTGTGGAGGGCTACACCATCATTGCTGCACCACACCATCTGTCCCAGAGGATCTGTCTGCAGCGTCGGCTTAACATCTTCATTGCCGAACACCACAGGTGGCGTCACAAATCATTCACTAATAAACTTTAATCATCATCCACACACTCAACATCCCCCTTTTACAATGAACGCCCAGGGCCACGGACCGGGTCACAGCTTCCGTGGCATCTCCCAATGAAAGCCACCGGGCCCGGCTCCGAGTACCCCGCCAACCTGGTAAGACCCTGGCGGCGATCCATATGCCTTGTAGATGAGGGACAGAATATGCTCCAGTGGATGGCAAGCTCTGCATCAAGTGACCTCTCCTCCTCTTCCTCCACCTTAACATCACACAAAAGCACAGTCCTCATAACTGGCACCCCATTTACCCTTGTTTTCTCCATGTCACAATTCTCCAACCGCTCAAATGACTGTATGGAACCACATATGGGTGAGTCTTCAGAGATGTTTGCACATTCTATTCCATGTGCATCACAGTTTTGCTCTAAAGATTTACATACTCAAGAGGAGGAAAGCATCTGCACCGATGGGCAAAAGTTTTGCAGTTGGATCTGGGGCTGGACGAAGTAGGGTCCGAGCAGAAACCAGACCCTTGTCACATAGACATTAAAGGGAATCTGTCACCTATTTTTTCGACTATCAGCTGTCGGCACCGCCATCAGAGACTTATCTACAGCATTCTGTAATGCTGTAGATAAGCCCCTGATGTAACCTGAAAGAGAAGAAAAACAAATTATATTATACTCACCCAGGGGCGGTCCGGGTCCGGTTTTGGTCCAATGGGTGTTGCGGCCCGGCGCCTCCCATATGCTAGCGGTGATGTCCTCTTCTTTGCTTCCTTTCACGGCTCCAGCGCAGGCGCACTACTCTGCCCTGTTGAGGGCAGAGCAGAGTACTGCAGTGCACAGGCGCTGGGAAAGGTCATACCCCTCGATTCTCATACCCCTCGCTTGGCCCCATAAAATGATAAAGCGTATAGTCACCGCCTGTGCTGATGCTGTTTCCACAATGTCCAGAGAGGATCCAGAGAACTTGGGGGCACAGCTGCGGAGGAGACAGAGAAATTAATTTCTCCATCTCTTCCGCACTCAGGTGATATCCGAGTGCTCGGTGTTGTCACTCGCAACCATAGACTTATGTAGGTGCGAGTGAGCTGAGTCTCGCTGCCAATCGCAGCATGCCACAATTGTTCTCGCATGTCGACTTGACATGAGAAAATAATTGCAGATCTGAGCTGCCCTATAGAGTAATACTGGGCCGAGTGCTATGTGATGTTTTATCTCATTGCACTCGGCCGTGTTTTACAGTAGTGTGACTCAAGTCTTAGGCCTCTTTCACACATCAGGTTTTCGCCGTCAGGCGCGATCCGGCACTTTTGACAAAAACCGGATCCGGCGAAATGCAATGCCGGATCCGGTTTCCCCCCCATTGACTTGCATTAGAGCCGGATCGAGCCGGATGGCCATGCGTTTCATCCGGTTTTCCCCGGATCCGGCAATGTGTCGCGATCCGGCGTCTGGAAAAAACGGCTACTGTAACGTTTTTTGTCTACGGCGAAAAAGCCGGACACGCCGGATCCGGCGTGTCCGGCTTTTTCACACAATGAAAGCCTATGAGCGCCGCAATGCGCCTGATCCGGCGACAACCGGATCCGGTGGCCGGATCGGTTTTTTTTGGTCTGAGCATGCTCAGTAGCTCTGCCCACAAGACATATATAAAAGCAAGACAGTGGGACCCTCAGCCACACCCAACATGCCACCCAAGCCAAGAACCAGGAGCAGGAGAAGGCAGGAGACATCTGCAGCAGCACCATCAGCACCACCCCAAATGGAGCAGCATGCTGAACAACGGGAGGGGAGTCCAGCAGCAGATGAGAGACGGTAATTATCAAATCCCCCATTCCTCCAAACTAGGGCTATGGAATATCAAGATATTCATTGGCCCTTTGTTTCTCTTTATTCACCAGCCGCCCAAGAGATGCAGCAGCAGCAATGGCAGCAGCAGGAACACCACCCACAACCATGGAGTCTGGCCAGCAAGAAGACAGCACATCTTCTTCTGGGAGCCCTCCCTCGCATCATCAGCATTTGACGGTAAGTTTTTATTTCCAAAATCCATCATCTCTGTAATATATGTCTATTCATTGCTAGTGTTGAGCATTCCGATACCGCAAGTATCGGGTATCGGCCGATACTTGCTGTATCGGAATTCCGATACCGACTTCCGATATTTTTTCAATATCGGAAGTCGGCATCGGAATCGGAAGTTCAAAGTTGATTGACAGCCTGACGTCATCATGATGCGCGGTATCGGAATCGGCGATACCGATACTTTTTTTTAAGATCGGCCGATCCATTCCGATCCGATACTTTGAAGTATCGGACGGTATCGCTCAACTCTATTCATTGCCTTTTATTTCAAAACAGGAATCACAAGATGAAGAGGAGCTCCCAGAAGAAGAAGGAAGGGGTGGACAGACACTTGGAGTGGGCTCACAATTGGTAAGTTTTTTGCATCAAACGCAGAAACACAACATCACACTACACACAACACATAGAAAACAATGTTCTGCAGACCACACACAGCAAACAAATGCCTACATCCAAAGACATAACATTTTTTGTTTTCTTCTCTAGTCTTCCCAATCTGGTGCTCGGCCAAGAGGTCCTCGCAGTGCCTCCCAGGGTCGTCGGCGACAGCAACGCGGCGGTCACCAGCGTGTAAGTATAAATATTTTTGCTTTGTTCTTTTGCACTTTTTATTTCATTTCTTTTGTGGAGGCTAATTATGTTATTTTTGTCTTTTTCTTTAACAGCCTTCACAGCGTGCTCCCGACTCTGACGGTGAAGATGGAGGAATCGATGTGGACCACCTCATCGATCTCGTCAGAGAAAGGGAGCCGCTCTGGAATATGGCTGACCGCCGCCACGCTGACCTTATCGTTACCCGACGACATAGATAGATAGATAGATAGATAGATAGATAGAAAGATAGATAGATAGATATGGGATAGATAGATAGATATGGGATAGATAGATAGATAGATAGATAGATATGGGATAGCTAAATAGATAGCTAGATAGCTAGATAGAGTAAGGTAGCGCTGTCATTCAAGGTTGGGGACACTCGCTTGGCAGCCAAATAATCAGATCCGGCACGGATTTTCCATAAAACCATAACAGTCCATGCGGTTTATTCAGGCATCATAAACCCACAGCAGCAACAAAGTTCATATAATCAGCATAACATTCATGACAGAGCTTCCCTCTGTTAAGCCTGTGGTCACACAGGTTACGCAATGTCCAGTACTCAGGCTCTTCAGCTTCACAGATATCTCACCCCATCAGGGTTACCTCATGGCAGCTTCAGCTCACTGCAGACGTTCATTCCCTCTCCCTGGGAACTGTCAGACGCTTGCAGCCATTACTCACAGCATTCATGTGCTGTCAAGCAGGAAGCCCCATCTCCGAGCGGGACCTTCCACAACGGACCAACCAGGTCCAAGCATTTACTCCATGTGACCTACCCTGGCCACCTTATATGGTCCGTAGCCACGCCCACCGGGTCACATGGCTATGACCTCATCACAGGTCCTTCACACTCACATAGTTTTTTACTACCAGCGTTTTCAAACACACCCCTGGCACATTGGGACGAAAGATCAACCTTCATCTCAAGGCCACCCACCTTGAGATACATTACGATCATTCAGCATCCTACTCCTATCAGGACACTGGAAATGCTTATACGCCTGTCCTGGAACACTCACACAGGGTCCCCTAGCGGACACAGTGGTCACTACACCACAATAGATAGATAGATGGACGGATATACATGAGATATGAGATATATGGGATAGATAGATCTATAGATAGATCTATCTATGGATAGTTAGATAGATATATGGATAGATTTATCTATAGATAGGTATATCTATAGATAGATATATCTATAAATATATCCATAGATATAGTCAACTTTTGATGTTTATTAATGAACAATATGTTTAATTTTGAAAAAAAAATGGGAAAAATGTCATGGGCTCCCTCGCAATTTCCTGCACCAGAGAGGGAAAGCCGTCGGATGGGGCCAATATTTGTAGCCTGGGAAGGGGGTAATACCCATGGCCCCTTCCTAGGCTATGAATAGAGTTGAGCGAAACGGGTTGAAAAATTTCAAAAGTCGCGGACTTTTGGTAAAGTCGGGTTTCATGAAACGAAACCCGACCCTAGGGTGAGGTCGGCCACGAGCTCGGCGACTTAAGCGCCAAAGTCGCGTTTCAAAAGTTTGTTTTGCGCTCTTTTTCAGCCAATCAGGATCCACGGACACTGTGGGCAACGTGATGACATAGGCAGGGGTCACCACCATCTTTCAGAAGGGCATGCAAGTGATTGGCTTGCTTTGGTGGGCGTCACAGGGGGTATAAAAGGGCGTGCACGCCGACCGCCATGTTACTCATGCTGATCTCAGAATAGGAAGAGCTGCTGCTGCTGCTGATTTTGTAGGGAGAGCGTTAGGCAGGGAAGAAGACACCAAAAACTGCTTCTGCTGCTAGCGATTTTGCCTGTACAACACACCAGTCACTGTGTGTGCAATGCAAGTGGAGGCTATATTTTGCTGGATCAGCGGTGTTGGATGTTAGGCTGCCTTCTAAGGCTTCCTGACGGCTGCATTGCTGTTTACCCACTGCTCTGCAAACTGCTTTTTTAAAAGCAATCCCAATTTTTTTTTTGTCCTGGTGAGGTACTGAGCGTGCATTTTTTCACACCATACAGTGGTGCATACTCCTCACACAGTACTGTGTAACGGCTGTTATCACAGCCACAGTGAAGCTATCTGTGTGTCGCTCTGTAAGGATAAGTCGAGGACATGTTCCATTCTTACAGACCTGCACCTTCTAGTTTTGTCTAGTTTTCAAACAGTTAAATATATTTGCTGTTTGATCACATTCAAAACTATAGAGAGACAGCATGTGTCAGTCCGTATACTTAAAAAACACGGAGCTTGACAATTTTACGTACACCAGACAGTCATGTACGTGCACGCTCCTCTCTCAGTACCGTGTAACGGCTATTATCACGGCCACAGTGAAGCTATCTGTGTATCGCTCTGTAAGGATAAGTCGAGGACTTGTTCCGTTCTTACAGACCTACACTCTAGGGAGATTCCTATTCTGCCCAATTCTATATACACCTTGTAGTTTGTCATACACTAGCCAATTTCTGCCTGTGACATAGCGCTGTGATATTCAGTGGGCCTCACACAATCCAAAAGTGTCCAGTGTCCACAAGTGTGTGCAGAAATTCAAAATCTCCGTTATCCTCTAGTGACATTTTTCACACCTGCGACATCGAGCCTGTGACATAGCGCTGTGATATTCAGTGGGCCTCACACAATCCAAAAGTGTCCAGTGTCCACAAGTGTGTGCAGAAATTCAAAATCTCCGTTATCCTCTAGTGACATTTTTCACACCTGCGACATCGAGCCTGTGACATAGGGCTGTGATATTCAGTGGGCCTCACACAATCCAAAAGTGTCCAGTGTCCACAAGTGTGTGCAGAAATTCAAAATCTCCGTTATCCTCTAGTGACATTTTTCACACCTGCGACATCGAGCCTGTGACATAGCACTGTGATATTCAGTGAGCCTCACACAATCCAAAAGTGTGCAGTGTCCACAAGATTGTGCAGAAACTCAAAATGTCCGTTATCCTCTAGTGACATTTTTCACACCTGCGACATCGAGCATGTGATATAGCGGTGTGATATTCAGTGGGCCTCACACAATCCAAAAGAGTCCAGTGTCCGCAAGTGTGTGCAGAAATTCAAAATCTCCCCTGTCCTATAGACACCTTGTACCTTGTTTTACATTACTATATAGTTTGTTGGATTTTGTCTACATTTCTAACAAAAATGAGGAAGGCTGGTGGAAGAGGCCATGGAATTGGGCGGGGGTTGCCAGCTGGTAATGATGGTGTTGGTGGTGGATCTGATGGTAGTGGCAAAAGCAAAATAGGACCGAATGCAGGAGGTGTTGAGCCTGCGTCATCGTCTGGCTCCACAAGGCCTCGAAGGCTTAGTTTTCTAGGAGTTGGCAAACCGCTTTTAAAGCCAGAGCTTCAGGAAAAAATTTTGGCTTACATTGCTGACTCAGCCTCCAGCTCTATCGCCTCCTCTTCTGAAGTTGTAAAAAATAAAAGCACTGAGTCGTCATTGGAGGCTCATGTTCATGAACCACACCTTTCCTTGTGTCCTTCACCCCAACCAAGATTGAAGGATGACGCAGGCCATACTACTGATTACTCCATGGAGCTGTTTTCACATACCATGCCTGGATTATCAAGTGAAATGGTGAATTACCCATGCCAAGATGAATCTGACATGGAGTGCACTGATGCACAGCCACTGATAGATGATTCTGCTGGTACATTCAGTCAGAGCACTACATTGTCCTCGCAGTGTACAGAGCCAGATTCTGACCCTGATGAGACTCAGGTGCCCCTTCCGGCACACTATAACACAATACACGGTGACACGGAGGAAGGTGCACATGACATTGAAGAGGAGGTGATGGATGACCCAGTTGTTGACCCAGATTGGCATCCATTGGGGGAAGAGGGTGCTGCTTCCAATAGCTCAGATGAGGAGGAGGAGCATCAATAGCAGACATCGACATCGCAACAGCTGTTATCTGGCAGGCCCGGAGCACTCCAAAGCAGGTTCCAAAAATCAAAAGAGTTGCTGGACAGCTTGTCCAGAGGCTCAAAATATCACAGCGTGCTAGGCCACAAAATGTCTGCCAAAGTAGGAAGAGTGCAGTGTGGCACTTTTTTGAACAAAATCCTCATGATCAGGCCAAGGTTATCTGTAAGAAGTGCGCAAAGACCTTTAACCGAGGGAAAAATCTGAAAAATTTGAATACCAGTTGCATGCTTAGACATTTAACCAGCATGCACTTGCAAGCGTGGACACAACACCAAACCTCAAGTACCACATGTGCAACTGATCACAAAGAAGGTAGTCAGCAAGGCTACATTGTTTCCCCCACTGTAAACCCACCGGTTAGCACAGCAGCAAATGTTGAGGTGTCGTTGCAAGGCCACAGCAGTCAGGGAATCCCACTGTTATATCAAGGAAAGACTGAATCTAGGCCATCAGAAAGAACACCAACTCCATCACCATCATCAACCCTCTCTCAGTCTGCCCTGTCCACCGCTACTCCCACCATATGCAGCTCTCAAGTCCAGCTCACCCTCCCAGACACTATGAGTAGATCAAGAAAGTACTCAGTCTCTCATCCGCGTACACTGGGTTTGAACGCCCACATTGCCAAACTAATCTCGTTAGAGATGATGCCCTATCGGTTGGTGGAAAGCGCAGCTTTCCGTGAACTCATGGCCTATGCAGTACCACGCTATGACCTACCCAGTCACCACTTCTTCTATTGCAAAGCCATCCCAGCCCTCCACCATCATGTGAAAGACCGCATTGTCCATGCACTCAAGCAGTCAGTGAGTGGAAAGGTGCATCTCACAACTGATGCATGATCCAGTCGGCATGGCCAGGGCCATCACTGCGCACTGGGTTAATGTGGTGGATGCAGGGTCCACAGGGGACAGCGGTGGTGGGACAGTGCTGCCTAGCCCACGGTATAGGAAACAGTTGGCTGTAGGCGTTCGACCCTCCTCCTCCTCCTCCAGAAGCGAAAGCTCGTCCACAGAGCGCAGTCGTACGAGCACTCCATCTGCAGCTGCCACTGTTGCACACGAGGTGTCCCCCTATCGAGCAGCTAGTGGAAAGCGTCAGCAGGCTGTGTTGCAGATGATGTGTTTGGGCGACAGACACACCACCGAGGTGCTGGCCGAGTACTTTCAGCGACAAACTGAGTCATGGCTGGGCAGTGTACATCTTGAGGCAGGCAAGGTAGTTAGTGATAACGGCCGTAATTTTGTGGCAGCCATAGCCCTTTCAAAACTCAGCGACATACCTTGCTTGGCTCACATCTTGAACCTGGTGGTGCAGTGCTTCCTCAATAATTATCCAGAGCCCTGCTCCAGAAGGTGCAAAGACTGTGCGCGCACATCCGCCGTTCGCCTGTACACTCCATTTGTATGCAGAAGCTGCAGCGATTGCTCCACCTTCCCAACCACCGCCTCATTATCGACATTGCAACAAGGTGGAACTCCACCCTGCACATGGTTGAGCGGCTGTGCGAGCAGAGGCAGGCCATAATGCATTTGTGGGAGGATACACGGCCAGGCACTTTGAGAGCAGACATGGAGTTGACAGGTGTGCAGTGGTCGAAGCTGAAAGACCTCTGTAAAGTCCTTCAGTGTTTTGAGGAATGCACACGGCTGGTAAGCGCAGACGACGCTATCCTAAGCATGAGCATCCCACTTATGCGTCTGCTCATGCAAACTTTGACGCACCTTAAGGAGCAGGCGTCTGCAGCCAATGTTGATGAGGAGGAAGAGGTGGAGGGAATCCTTGATGACATTCAGCCATTGTCTGCTCAGGGACCTCTCCTGGACGAGGTGGAGGAAGAAGAGGAGGAGGAGGATGATGATGGGGATGATTACTTAGGGAAGGAGGATGCATCTCGTGGGGCAAGTGAAAATGTTGGCGTGGCAAGGTCTGGTACAGGGTTTGTGCGTGACTGGAGGGATGTGGATTTGCCAGAAAGTGCTCCTCCAACCAGCACTCGCAGTGCATCATTGACACTGGGAACATTGGCCCACATGTCAGATTATGCCTTGCAGATCCTAAAAAGGGACCCCCGCATTGCCAAAATGATGAACGATGACGACTACTGGTTGGCCAGCATCCTGGATCCACGCTATAAAGGCAAATTATAAAACATCATGCCACAGGAGAACCTTGACCTAATATTGGCTACTAAACAAGCAACTCTGGTTAACCGGTTGGTTGAGGCATTCCCAGCACACAGCAGCGGTGATGGTTCTCACACGAGCCGTACGGGCCGGGGGCAGCTTGGCAGAGGTGTACGTGGTGCACACAGCAGAAGTGGCGTTGGAGACAGGGGTTTTTCACGGACTGCTCACACAACTGGTAATACTGCATCAATGGAAAGTGACAGGAGACAGCAGTTGTCAACTATGGTTAACAACTACTTTTCCTCCCATATCGATGTTCTCCCGCACAGGTCATTCCCCTTTGACTATTGGGCCGCTAAACTGGACACCTGGCCTGAATTGGCACAATATGCCTTACAGGAGCTCGCTTGCCCAGCTGCAAGTGTGCTATCGGAAAGAGTCTTCAGTGCAGCTGGATCAATCCTGACAGAAAAAAGGACCCGTCTGTCAACCCAAAATGTGGATGATCTAACCTTCATTAAAATGAACCATGCATGGGTTTCCAAGGATTTTGTCCCACCTTCCCTTGATGACACATAATTTGCCAGAAAAATGGCTTGCTTTGGTCCTCCTCCTATTCCACGAACTTGACCTATTTCGCCTTTTGCAGCAGCTGAATGACCCACATCTACATATGCCACTTTGTAAACCTCCCTAAGTGGGCAGTCCCCCCATGGCCGGGGTCACCACCTAGCGCACAAAACTGTGCGAGTGCCGTTGCCCTGCACAGGTGGGTAGGCCGACTCTTGGGCGCGGGCACTGGCATAGGGTCCCTCATAGTGCAATCAAGTGTCTCTGACAGTGGTGGTGCACACCCGCCGTCAGACACACCGCCGTACTATGAGGGGCCCAGTGCCAGTACCGACGCCCACGAGTGTGCCCCCCTTGCTTGGGCAGGGCCCCAGCATTTGCAATGTTTACCTCTCCCTGCTCCTCCTCTGTGTAGTCTGGGCTGTCAAATCCTTCACTGGGACTGCCACTACAAATTGATTGAACTGAAAGATGATGGTTAAGATGTAGCTATGCCCTGTCCTGGTGGCCGGGCTCTAGCTCCAGATGATCAGTGGCTTCCATTTCTTATGGACGTCGACTCACAATGACATGCAGTGGTGGTTTATCATCAGCTTTCACAGTTTTCCTACTCACAAACGTGTGACATTCCGGCGCACATTTCAAAATGTGCCCTCTCATGCCAATCAAATAGAATCACCTACGGCCTGTGGCTTCTTTTGCACTCCAAAGTTACGTGACAGATCATGATAGCCAGTGAGCACCATGTTTACATGGCTCCCTGTGATAAAAATTGGATTGAGATGAGTAACAGTGATGTAATCAACGGAAGTGCGATACAGCAAGACTTTATTCACAAAAAAATGTTTTTACTGTCTCAACACACAAATTAATTGAGGGTCAGCATCGCCTATGAGAATTGTGACGGAAGTTTTTCCCGTGAATAATAATTCCTAGATTTCTGCAATCAATAGCCTTTATGTCACTAATTGTATGCATCTCATTTCCTATTGCGGAGAGGCTGTACTGTATTACTGAGACAGAAATATATATGAAGATTTAAAAATAACACCAAAAGTATATAGTTGTGTACGCCTCAAATGCATTTCCTTTTTTCCACTTTTTAGATTGCTGTGTAATCCATACTGAGAACACGGAGATTTTACATGTTTAAACTATGCTATATATACCTGCTATCCAGTGATAAAGAACCCTTTCTCGACTTTGTACAATCTGGTCAAATCCATACTGGGCCTGAGAACATCTGAGTCTGCCTCCTGATCTATAGACATATATTTTTAATGTGTAAACTAGGCTACATATATACTTGTTATCCGGTGAAACTGTACCCTTTATCAACTTTCTACAATGTTGTTGAATCCATACTGGCCTGAGAACGGCTGCCGAGCTGTTAAGCAGCTACAGCACCTGTGGTTTGGACACGTAATTTTTTCAGGAATGACGGTTAGGCCTAACTCCGGAATTGCGGTTGACCTGAACTTACTGGGAAATCATCGTTCGCGGGGAATAATCTAAATCCCAGGTCCCCATCACTAACGGAGTTCAGCAGGTTATCTGCACCGGTAAGCGACAAAAGCTGGTCCTTTCAGTGTAGCGTGCATGCAGCCCCGGACATGTACTGGAATGCTAGACCTGTTATTGCTCGATCTCACGTGCCACAGCCTCACGTATCCCTCTAGTAAGCTTGACACCGGGGCCATGCCGGAGTCTCGGTCGTTAACAGAATAAAGCTGAGAAATCGCTAGCACAACTAAAAACGGACATACCACACCACACACAGAATCGACAAAGCTTGCAATCTGTCCATCTTTTCTGTAGCTTGTATGGTAGTGGCTTCCCGGGTGCAGTCCAATTAAGCCACAGGCTCCACTCCTGGTGGTGCCCTTTTGGACATTCCTTTAAGGTTCAGCTTTGCAATCATACTGCCCCCGGAAACCAAAAACTTTGCCTTCATGGACGCTGTTTGGAGGTTCGTGGGAATAACGCCGCCCAATCAGCAGTCGGCATATGGGTCACCCTCCCAGGGCTGTGGGGTACTCGGTACCGGGCCGGTGTCAGTGGGATGTGTCATAGCAGCGGTGACCCGGACGGTGGCCCTAGGCGCCCATGTAAATGGCGTGGTATAATGGTAAAGAGTTTATATAGATAGTTTGATGCCACCTGTGGTGTTCGGCAACATAGATGTTAGGCCAACGCTGCATGCAGATCCTCTGGGACTGATGGTGTTGTGCAGCAAAGATGGTGAAGCTCCCCACAGGTGGAGCTGGAGTCCCAGGGAAGTGTAGATGTAGTGATGGGGGAAAGGCACAGGCGGTGTAGGTGCTGGTACCCAGATGTAGCGGTGCTGGTATAACTGTAGGACACCAGAGCATGCAGTTCCAAAGCTTTACTCACAGTCTGCAGGTTACACAGATGCCTGCCTCCGTGCTGTGTCCTCCGGGTCAGGACCTCTGGCAACCTCCGGGACCAGAATGGAAAGCTCCCTTCCAACACTCCGCCAACATGTACCTTCCTGAACGTCTCCTTTCTAGCGCTTGTGGGGGAAGCACTCACAGGACCGTGGTTCACTGAAATGCCTCCTGTCTAACAGATGTTCCTCAGACTTTACTTGTATGGCAGACAGCTGTAGCCTTTTCCTTCTGCCTCACACACGTCAATGCTTGGGCCTCCGAGCCTTAGTTGGGTACAGAGCATTTATAGCTGCTACTTCCCCCGGTTTCTGATGCAGGAACGTCAGTGTCCCTACAAACTCGGAGACCGGAATCCGGACCATGCGCTCCAGCTAGGAGTGAGCCTTAACTCTGCTCATCCTCCAGCTCCCCTTCTCACGTCCACACACTTCCCCTTCCCTGCACAGAGTGCCCTAACTTACCTCCTCCCGACCACAGAGAGCAGCTCCTCAGCAGTCAGGTTCAGAGGTCTCCCTGCTGGCCTGGAGTGGGAAATGTGTTGTGTGTTGGTTTCACTGCTAGAGAGCTCCTTCGTTGCTCCCAAGCTTGACAACACACTCCCTAGGAGGAAGGCAATGCCACAGTGGCGACCGTACTCTTGGGGACGCCACAAGTGCACTGAGGCCCAGCCACTGCTGGATGATGCTGCTGGTACATTGACCCAGACCACTACATTCCCCTCGCACTCTACACAGCCAGAATCTGACCCAGAGGAAGCTCAGGTTCCCCTTCCCGCATACTATACCACCTTACACGGTGACAAAGAGGAAGGTGCAGATGAAAGTGCAGGTTCCTTGAGCAGGTGGGGGGGTATACTCATGGGCGATGGCACTGGCACAGGGCACCGCATAGTACGCAAAAGTGTCTCTGCCGGTGGGAGGGCCTAAACAGCCAAGTGCAGTGAGATGGAAGATGGGGACGACAAGGAGTTCAGAGTAGTGCTGGGATTTCCTAGCAAGGAGACTTATGTAATTGTTTTCAATGTTGGGACAGCAATTTTTGGGGAGCACTATACTCTGGTGAATGATATATGGGGCCAACCATACACTGGAGCATTCCAAAGGTGGACATCAGACACTGGAGCAGCATTTACAGGGCCCATTATACACTAGAGCAGTAGAAATGGGGCCCATTATGTATGGAGCATTATTTGGACCCATAAGACAGTGAAGCTTCATCCATTGGGACCAACATATACTGTAGCATTTTGTGGAGCTCATCATATACGGTTTGAAACATTATATGGGAATAATGATTCCATATGGAGAAATATATGGGCCTCATTACTCTGTATAGCGCACTAAGCGCTGGCCATAATACTGTATGGAGTTATATACTGTCCGTTTTTGGAGGTATTGGAGAATTTAAAATGGATATCAGTCATGAGATGTAAGAAGTGAAGTATTTTTCATTGTACTATACTGCTATTTCTCTGCCGTATCGGAGCATCATGAGTTGTGGTATGTGTTAAAGGGGCGCTCTTTGGCCCTGGACCCACGAAAACCTGGACCCAGCCCTCCCCCCCCACAGCTGTAGCCAGATAACCCCCATTTTTCAGTGCGTAACTAGTATTATGAAGTTAATTAAGGTTACAAGCTTCAGTTACAAGAATGTATGCTTTTGGCATTCAAATGGGCACTGTTGGTGTGTTTCCTGTCCTCCTCTCACTGCCGACTTTAATTATCCATTGACTTACATTGGGTTTCGTGTTTCGGGACGACCCCGAATTTTCCCTATAGTCGGCCGATTTTGCTCGACCCGACTTTTGGAAAAGTCGGGTTTCATGAAACGAAACTCGACCCTAAAAAACCAAAAGTCGCTCAACACTAGCTATGAATATCAGCCCGCAGCTGTCTGCATAGCCTTTACTGGCTATTAAAATAGGGGGACCCCCCAAAAAATGAGGTGGCGCCCCTTATATTTTATAGCCATAAAGGCTACGCAGACAACTGCGGGCTGATATTCATAGCCTATGAAGGGGTCATGGATATTGGCCCCCCCTGCTACAAATACCAACCCACCGCCGCCCCAGAAATGGCGCATGTGTATGATGCACCAATTTTGGTACTTAGCCTCTCTCATCCCACTGCCATGTAGCAGTGGCATATGGGGTAATAAGGGGTTAATGTCACCTTGCTGTTGTAAGATGACATTAAACTCAGTTAATAATGGAGAGGCGTCGATAAGACGCCTATCCATTATTAATCTTATAGTATCAAAGGGTTAAAAAAAGACACAGCCAGAAAAAGTATTTTAATGAAATAAAACACAACACATTATTTTTATTACACACCTAAATCCAAGTGAAGCCATCATCTCCTGTAAAAAAAAGATTAAAAAAACAAACCAACAGTATACTCCCTGTCCGGCGCAGTCTCTCTTTAATAACGATTGTCCCATGACAATCTCCCCTATAAAGCTGTCACATCAGCAGATGTGACCTCTTTATAGGCCTCCCATCACACACTGACCGGAAATAACGCTCCCCCAGTGTGTCATCGGAGTTAAGCCTCTCGCTTTACGGCACTTCAGCGTGAGAAAATTTTCATGCTGTAGTGCCGCTGTGACGCTTCAGGGGTTTTGGCAGCATCCGAGAATGGACCCTCTGGGTCGCGGAACTGAGGCCCCCGAGGCGAGTGCACCAGGTGGAACCGACCCCTATACAGAGACTGTTAGGGGCAGGTCCGCGTGAGATCAGACACCGCGACAGCTGGAACCTAGAGGGGGCGGCTTGAAGGATCGGAGAGACCACAGGCAGGACTGAGAGGCAGCACCGGAACCAAAGTACGGGACTCCGTGAGGAGCAGCTGAGGAGAGATACAGAGCAGTTAGCACCAGAGGCAATGAGGAAGATGGACAGATGACAGGCAAGGGGACAGGACAGGGAAACAGCCAGACACTAAGGAGCGGGACCGAAGCGATGACTAAGAAACACGGACCAGGCAGAACGGAGGGCAGACAGGGAGAGAGGGGAACAAGCTGTGGCAGAGACAGCAAGGCTGGGACCAGGGGCAAGTAAAGAACAGAGGGGGAACCTATAGGGAAACTATAGGCGGCCAAACTAGTGCAAGGAGTTCACACAATAACCAGGCGTCTTCCCCTTATGGGAGACGCCTGATAAATCCCCTGCAGGCAGGCGATTGGCTAACTGCTAATTGGCCGCCACCCACCGCAGGGGTAAACACCCCGATGGGTGCGCGACCGCTCCCTAGTGTGCATGTACAGGCAGGGAGCAGCCCGAGGGCCAGGAGGAGAAGACGCGCGTGAGCAGGAGGGAGGAGGGAGCGCGCGCGCCGCTGGGTGAGTGCCTGCCGCGGGGGGAGCCGGTGCCTGGGGGACGGCGGTGGCCGCAGCCGCTGCTGTTACAGTACCCCCCTCCTTACATCTCTCCCTTCTGAGATTGGCCAAAAACTTTTTCAGAATTTGCGGGGCATTTACATTCTCCCGAGGCTCCCAGGATCTCTCCTCGGGACCAAATCCCCTCCAAATCGATAAGGAAGAAGGTTCTTCCCCTGACCTTTTTCATGGCCAAAATGTCTTTAACTTCAAAGACGTCATCATCCCCAATTGGCTGAGGGGAAGAGATAGGAGCAGGGCGGAACCGGTTGAGAATGACAGGTTTAAGGAGCGAGACATGGAAGGCGTTAGGAACTCGGAGTGAAGCCGGCAACCTCAATTTGTAGGCAGCGTTGTTAATGTGTTCAATTACTTTAAACGCCCAATGTACCGGGAGCTCAACTTGTATGTGGGAACTTCCAGACGGATGTGTTTAGTTGAAAGCCAGACTTTGTCACAAGGATGGTATGATCTAAGGTTCCTTCGTCTTTTGTCTGCATGCTTCTTGATCCGGGCATTGGAGTTCACGAGGGCTTCCCTGGTCTCTTTCCAGACTTGCGCAAGGTCAGCGGCAAGAGCATCTGCCGCGGGAACTCTCGAAGACGTGGACATGGGCAGCAGGATGCCGGGGTTCAGGCCTGAGACCACAAAAAACGGTGACTTGGAGGTGGACTCATTAGGATTAGAGTTGAGCGACTTTTGTTTTTTTAGGGTCGAGTTTCGTTTCATGAAACCCAACTTTTCCAAAAGTCGGGTCGAGCAAAATCGGCCGACTATAGGGAAAAGTCGGGGGTCCGACTGAAACACGAAACCCAATGTAAGTCAATGGGGAATTAAAGTCGGCAGTGAGAGGAGGACAGGAAACACACCTACAGTGCCCATTTGAATGCCAAAAGCATCAATTCTTATTACTTAAGCTTGTCAACCTTAATTTACTTCATAATACTAGTTACGCACTGAAAAATGGGGGTTATTTGGCTACAGTTGTGGGGGGGTGGGGCTGGCTCCAGGTTTTCGTGGGCCCAGGGCCAAAGAGCGCCCCTTTAACACATACCACAACTCATGATGCTCCGATACGGCAGAGAAATAGCAGTATAGTACAATGAAAAATACTTCACTTCTTACATTTCATGACTGATATCCATTTTAAATTCTCCAATACCTCCAAAAACGGACAGTATATTACTCCATACAGTATTATGGCCAGCGCTTAGTGCGCTATACAGAGTAAAGAGGCCCATATAATTCTCCATATGGAATCATTGATCCCATGGCACACTCGTGGGCGTCAGTACTGGCACTGGGCCCCGCATAGTACGGTGGTGCGTCTGACGGCGGGTGTGCACCAACACCGTCAGAGACACTTGATTGCACTATGAGGGACCCTGTGCCAGTGCCCGCGCCCAAGAGTCGACCTACCCACCTGTCCAGGGCGATGGCACTCGCACGGTTTCGTGCGCTAGGTGGTGACCCCGGCCATGGGGGGGGCAGCCCTGTTGGGGCGGTTTACAAAGTGGCATATGTTGATGTGGGAAGCTGCTGCTGCAAAAGGCGAAATAGGTCAAGTTCGCGGAATAGGAGGAGGACCAAAGCAAGCCATTTTTCTGGCAACCTATGTGTCATCAAGGGAAGGTGGGACAAAATCCTTGGAAACCCATGCATGGTTCATTTTAATGAAGGTTAGATCATCCACATTTTGGGTTGACAGACGGGTCCTTTTTTCTGTCAGGATTGATCCAGCTGCACTGAAGACTCTTTCCGATAGCACACTTGCAGCTGGGCAAGCGAGCTCCTGTAAGGCATATTGTGCCAATTCAGGCCAGGTGTCCAGTTTAGCTGCCCAATAGTCAAAGGGGAATGACCTGTGCGGGAGAACATCGATATGGGAGGAAAAGTAGTTTGTAACCATAGTTGACAACTGCGGTCTCCTGTCACTTTCCATTGATGCAGTATTAGCAGTTGTGTGAGCGGTACTTGAAAAATCAGTCCACAACATTGTCATGAAACCCCTGTCTCCAACGCGAATTCTGCTGTGTGCACCACGAACACCTCTGCCAAGCTGCCCCCGGCCCGTACGGCTCGTGTGAGAACCATCACTGCTGCTGTATGCTAGGAATGCCTCAACCAACTGGTTTACCAGAGTTGCTTGTTTATTAGTCAATATTAGGTCAAGGTTCTCCTGTGGCATGATGTTTTGTAATTTGCCTTTATAGCGTGGATCCAGGATGCTGGCCAACCAGTAGTCGTCATCGTTCATCATTTTGGCTATGCGGGGGTCCCTTTTAAGGATCTGCAAGGCATAATCTGACATGTGGGCCAATGTTCCCGGTGTCAATGATGCACTGCGAGTGCTGGTTGGAGGAGCACTTTCTGGCAAATCCACATCCCTCCAGTCACGCACAAACCCTGTACCAGACCTTGCCACGCCAACATTTTCACTTGCCCCACGAGATGCATCCTCCTCCCCTAAGTAATCATCCCCATCATCATCCTCATCCTCCTCTTCTTCCTCCACCTCGTCAAGGAGAGGTCCCTGAGCAGACAATGGCTGAATGTCATCAAGGATTCCCTCCTCCTCTTCCTCCTCGTCAACATTGGCTGCAGATGCCTGCTCCTTAAGGTGCGTCAAAGTTTGCATGAGCAGGCGCATAAGTGGGATGCTCATGCTTAGGATGGCGTCATCTGCGCATACCAGCCGTGTGCATTCCTCAAAACACTGAAGGACTTTACAGAGGTCTTTCAGCTTCGACCACTGCACACCTGTCAACTCCATGTCTGCTCTCAAAGTGCCTGGCCGTGTATCCTCCCACAAATGCATTATGGCCTGCCTCTGTTCGCACAGCCGCCCAACCATGTGCAGGGTGGAGTTCCACCTTGTTGCAATGTCGATAATGAGGCGGTGGTTGGGAAGGTGGAGCAATCGCTGCAGCTTCTGCATATGAATGGAGTGTACAGGCGACCAGCGGATGTGCGCGCACAGTCTTTGCACCTTCTGGAGCAGGGCTGTTAACTCCGGATAATTGTTGAGGAAGCACTGCACCACCAGGTTCAAGGTGTGAGCCAAGCAAGGTATGTGGCTGAGTTTTGAAAGGGCTATGGCTGCCACAAAATTACGGCCGTTATCACTAACTACCTTGCCTGCCTCAAGATGTATACTGCCCAGCCATGACTCAGTTTGTCGCTGAAAGTACTCGGCCAGCACCTCCGCGGTGTGTCTGTCGCCCAAACACATCATCTGCAACACAGCCTGCTGACGCTTTCCACTAGCTGCTCGATAGGGGGACACCTCGTGTGCAACAGTGGCAGCTGCAGATGGAGTGCTCGTACGACTGCGCTCTGGAGACGAGCTTTCGCTTCTAGAGGAGTAGGAGGAGGAGGGTTGAACGCCTACAGCTAACTGTTTCCTATACCGTGGGCTAGGCAGCATTGTCCCACCACCGCTGTCCCCTGTGGACCCTGCATCCACCACATTAACCCAGTGTGCAGTGATGGACACGTAACGGCCCTGGCCATGCCGACTGGACCATGCATCTGTTGTGAGGTGCACCTTTCCACTCACTGACTGCTTGAGTGCATGGACAATGCGGTCTTTCACATGAAGGTGGAGGGCTGGGATGGCTTTGCGAGAGAAGAAGTGGCGACTGGGTAGGTCATAGCGTGGTACTGCATAGGCCATGAGTTTGCGGAAAGCTGCACTTTCCACCAACCGATAGGGCATCATCTTTAACGAGATTAGTTTGGCAATGTGGGCGTTCAAACCCAGTGTACGCAGATGAGAGACTGAGTACTTTCTTGACCTACTCATAGTCTCTGAGAGGGTGAGCTGGACTTGAGAGCTGCATATGGTGGAACTAGCGGTGGACAGGGCGGACTGAGAGAGGGTTGATGATGATGATGGAGTTGGTGTTCTTTCTGATGGCCTAGATTCAGTCTTTCGTTGATATAACAGTGGGATTCCCTGACTGCTTTGGCCTTGCAACGACACCTCAACATTTGCTGCTGTGCTAACCGGTGGACTTACAGTGGGGGAAACAATGTAGCGTTGCTGACTACCTTCTTTGTGATCAGTTGCACATGTGGTACTTGAGGTTTGGTGTTGTGTCCACGCTTGCAAGTGCATGCTGGTTAAATGTCTAAGCATGCAACTGGTATTCAAATTTTTCAGATTTTTCCCTCGGCTAAAGGTCTTTGCGCACTTCTTACAGATAACCTTGGCCTGATCATGAGGATTTTGTTCAAAAAAGTGCCACACTGCACTCTTCCTACTTTGGAAGACATTTTGCGGCCTAGCACGCTGTGCTATTTTGACCGTCTGGACAAGCTGTCCAGCAACTCTTTTGATTTTTGGAACCTGTCTTTGGAGTGCTCCGGGCCTGCCAGATAACAGCTGTTGCGATGTCGATGTCTGCTGTGGATGCTCCTCCTCCTCATCTGAGCTATTGGAAGCAGCACCCTCTTCCCCCAATGGATGCCAATCTGGGTCAACAACTGGGTCATCCATCACCTCCTCTTCAATGTCATGTGCACCTTCCTCTGTGTCACCGTGTATGGTGGTATAGTATGCGGGAAGGGGCACCTGAGTCTCATCAGGGTCAGAATCTGGCTCATTACACTGCGAGGACAATGTAGTGCTCTGACTGAATGTACCAGCAGAATCATCTATCAGTGGCTGTGCATCAGTGCACTCCATGTCAGATTCATCTTGGCCTGGGTAATTCACCATTTCACTTGATAACCCAGGCATGGTATGTGAAAACAGCTCCATGGAGTAATCAGTTGTATGGCCTGCGTCATCCTTCAATCTTGGTTGAGGTGAAGGACACAAGGAAAGGTGTGGTTCATGAACATGAGCCTCCAATGACGACTCAGTGCTTTTATTTTTTACAACTTCAGAAGAGGAGGCGATAGAGCTGGAGGCTGAGTCAGCAATGTAAGCCAAAACTTTTTCCTGAAGCTCTGGCTTTAAAAGCGGTTTGCCAACTCCTAGAAAACTAAGCCTTCGAGGCCTTGTGGAGCCAGACGATGACGCAGGCTCAACACCTCCTGCATTCGGTCCTATTTTGCTTTTGCCACTACCATCAGATCCACCACCAACACCATCATTACCAGCTGGCAACCCCCGCCCAATTCTACGGCCTCTTCCACCAGCCTTCCTCATTTTTGGTAAAAATGTACACAAAATCCCACAAACTATATAGTAATGTAAAACAAGGTACAAGGTGTATATAGGACAGGGGAGATATAGAATTTCTGAACACACTTGTGGACACTGTTGGATTGTGTGAGGCCCAGTGAATATCACACCGCTATGTCACAGTCTCAATGTCGCAGGTGTGAAAAATGTCACTATAGGACAGGGGAGATGTAGAATTTCTGAACACACTTGTGGACACTGTTGGATTGTGTGAGGCCCAGTGAATATCACACCGCTATGTCACAGTCTCAATGTCGCAGGTGTGAAAAATGTCACTATAGGACAGGGGAGATGTAGAATTTCTGAACACACTTGTGGACACTGTTGGATTGTGTGAGGCCCAGTGAATATCACACCGCTATGTCACAGTCTCTATGTCGCAGGTGTGAAAAATGTCACTATAGGACAGGGGAGATGTAGAATTTCTGAACACACTTGTGGACACTGTTGGATTGTGTGAGGCCCAGTGAATATCACACCGCTATGTCACAGTCTCAATGTCGCAGGTGTGAAAAATGTCACTATAGGACAGGGGAGATGTAGAATTTCTGAACACACTTGTGGACACTGTTGGATTGTGTGAGGCCCAGTGAATATCACACCGCTATGTCACAGGCTCAATGTCGTAGGTGTGAAAAATGTCACTATAGGACAGGGGAGATGTAGAATTTCTGAACACACTTGTGGACACTGTTGGATTGTGTGAGGCCCAGTGGATATCACACTGCTATGTCACAGGCTCAATGTCGCAGGTGTGAAAAATGTCACTATAGGACAGGGGAGATGTAGAATTTCTGAACACACTTGTGGACACTGTTGGATTGTGTGAGGCCCAGTGAATATCACACCGCTATATCACAGGCTCAATGTCGCAGGTGTGAAAAATGTCACTATAGGACAGGGGAGATGTAGAATTTCTGAACACACTTGTGGACACTGTTGGATTGTGTGAGGCCCAGTGAATATCACACCGCTATGTCACAGACTCAATGTCGTAGGTGTGAAAAATGTCACTATAGGACAGGGAAGATGTAGAATTTCTGAACACACTTGTGGACACTGTTGGATTGTGTGAGGCCCAGTGAATATCACACCGCTATGTCACAGGCAGAAATTGGCTAGTGTATGACAAACTACAAGGTGTATATAGAATTGGGCAGAATAGGAATCTCCCTAGAGTGTAGGTCTGTAAGAACGGAACAAGTCCTCGACTTATCCTTACAGAGTCACACACAGATAGCTTCTCTGTGGCCGTGATAACAGCCGTTACACGGTACTGAGAGAGGAGCGTGCACGTACATCGCTGTCCAGTGTCCGTAAAATTGTCAAGCTCCGTGTTTTTTAAGTATACGGACTGACACACGCTGTCTCTCTATAGTTTTGAATGTGATCAAACAGCAAATATACTTAACTGTTTGAAAACCAGACAAAACTAGAAGGTGGAGGTCTGTAAGAACGGAACATGTCCTCGACTTATCCTTACAGAGTCACACACAGATAGCTTCACTGTGGCCGTGATAACAGCCGTTACACGGTACTGTGTGAGGAGCGTACGCCACTGTATGGTGTGAAAAAATGCACGCTCAGTACCTCACCAGGGCAAAAAAAAAAATTTGGATTGCTTTTAAAAAAGCAGTTTGCAGAGCAGTGGGAAAGCAGCAATGCAGCTATCAGGAAGCCTTATAAGGCAGCCTAACAACCAACACAGCTGATCCAGCAAAATATAGCCTTCACTTGCACTGCACACACAGTGACTGGTGTGTTGTACAGGCAAAATCGCTTGCAGCAGAAGTAGTTTTTGGTGTCTTCTTCCCTGCCTAACGCTCTCCCTACAGAATCAGCAGCAGCAGCAGCTCTCCGTATTCTGAGATCAGCATGAGTAACATGGCGGTCGGCGTGCACGCCCTTTTATACCCCCTGTGACGCCCCCCAAAGCAAGCCAATCACTTGCATGCCCTTCTCAAAGATGGTGGTGACCCCTGCCTATGTCATCACGTTGCCCACAGTGTCCTTGGATCCTGATTGGCTGAAAAAGGGCGGAAAACAAACTTTTGAAACGCGACTTTGGCGCTAAAGTCGCCGAGCTCGTGGCCGACCTCACCCTAGGGTCGGGTTTCGTTTCATGAAACCCAACTTTACCAAAAGTCGTCGGCTTTTGAAATTTTTCGACCCGTTTCGCTCAACTCTAGTCATAAGTAATGATTCTAAGATCATTGTTCCCAATCCTTTGTTCTATCCAATTAAAAATCGTAGCAAAGCTATAGATAAGTTTCAAAGTAGAATGGAACATGATCTGAAAATTTTACATGACAATATAACTTAGAACCGGACAGTAACATGTAATCTTTCCTCCTCACAAAGAGAGGCGGTAAATATACTGAAAAATAATGATGAATTGATTATAAAAAAATCAGATAAAGGTCGATCTATAGTTGTAATGAATCGACCTGATTACACAAAATGGGTATTAGAAATGCTAAAAGATGAATCCACTGATTGCCATGTTAATTACAATCCCACTTCAAACATTGCAAAAAAATTGCATAAAATAATTGATGAGGGCCAAGTGGTGGGCTGGTTTACTAAAAAGGAGGCAGATTATTTAAAGGTTGTGAATCCTGTGACTCCCATATTGCATGCACCCCCAAAGACGCACAAGGGGATATCACCACCTCCAATGCACCGCATAGTGGATGGCATCGGCTCCTTGTCCAAAAGAATGGGTGAGTGGTTGGATCAAATATTGCAGCCATTAACCCGTAGAGTTCCAGGGTTTATAAAAGATTCCACAGATGTCCTTAAAAATTTGGAACACATAAAATGGTTACCGAACTTTTCTTGGGTGGTTATAGATGTTGCTGCAATGTAATAATAATATTTTTATTTCTATAGCGCCAACATATTCTACGACAATAGACATTACAGCATACCAATAAACATATAGACTAAAACAGATACCAAGAGCAATGAGGGCCCTGCTCGCAAGCTTACAATCTATAAGGAGAAAGGGGAGACACAAAAGGTGGAAGATAATTCCTTTTATTGTTTGGACCAGCCATAGTGTAAGAATCGGGTGTTCCTGTGATGCTGCATGAACCAGTTAACAGTCTAAATATGTAACAGTACAGACACAGATGGCTATTAAATGCATAAAGCATGTGAGAACATGATGTGAGGAACTTGGTTATGGTAAAAAATTTTGAATGAGCCGCACAGGGATATTTAGGTTAATGTGTTGAGGCAATAGGCCAGTCTGAACGCTTAGGGCACGCTTAAACCTGTGGGGATTGGGGATTAATCATATTAACCTGGGTAGTGCATTCCAAATATTTGGCGCAGCATGTGAAAAGTCTTAGAGACGGGAGTGGGAGGTTCTGATTATTGAGGATGTTAACCTCAGGTCATTAGCAGAAAGGAGGGCAAGGGTAGGGTGGTAGACTGAGACGAGGGAGGAGATGAATGGTGGTGCTGAGCCATGGAGTGCTTTGTGGGTGAGGGTAATAAGTTTATACTGAATTCTGGAGTGGATGTTAACCAGTGTAAGGACTGGCACAAGGTAGAGGCATCGGTATAACGATTGGTGAGGAATATGATCCAAGCTGCAGCATTCAGGACAGATTGGAGAGGGGAGAGTTTGGTAAGAGGGAGACCAATTAGTAGAGAGTTACAATAGTCCAGATGAGAATGAATAAGAGAAACAGTAAGAGTTTTTACAGAGTCGAAAGTAAGAAAGGGTCGAATTCTAGAAATGTTTATGAGGTGCAGATAACAAGAGCAAGCCAGTGATTGGCTGTGGGGAGTGAATGAAAGCTCGGAATCAAGTATGACCCCAAGACAGCGGGCATGTTGCTGGAGAGTAATGGTGGAGCCACACACAGAAATGGCAATGTCGGGCATAGGTAGGTTGGTAGAGAGCGGAAACCAGATTGTAGAGGGTCGAGAAGAGAGTTATCTGAGAGATAGCGGATAAGTTGGGTGTGAACCAGGTGTTCCAGGAGTTTAGAGATGAAGGGAAGATTAGAGACAGGTCTATAGTTAGGGGCACAGTTTTGGTTGAGGGATTTTTTTTTAAGTAATGGCTGTATGATGGCATGCTTAAATGAGGAAGGAAAGATACCGGAAGAGAGAGAGAGAGAGAGGTTAAATATTTTTGATAGATGAGTGGTGACAGCAGGGGAAAGGGACTGGAGGAGATGTGATGGAATGGGGTCACTGGTGCAAGTAGTAGGGCGAGAAGATGCAAGGAGCCTTTCATCTAGAGACTTTTTTCCGATTTCAGTAGAGCAAAAGTGGAATATGTGCTTGATGCGGTTTCTTTTCTAATGTCAAATATTTTTTTTCAATTTTCTGACAAATACTATAGCCAAAAAAGTGGCGTATCAATGGGGGCAAAATATTCCCCATTGATCGCTAATCTGACAATGAGTTGGTGTGATTGGTTGTATATTTTTTCAGACACTAATCCATTCAAGAATCAGATAATACAATATCAGAGATTCATAGACGACATACTTACAGTATGGTCGTCTATTGAATCTTTGTCAGAAAATTTTGATGAGTATATTAATAATATTTTCAACTTGCAATTTAAACTATCCATTAATCCAAAAATTGTACAATTTTTGGATCTTACATTGGAGGGTACGACATTTTCTAAAATTAAAACCTGCACAAATAGGAAAGAAGTGGCTGGAAATACTGTTTTACATGCCAGCAGTCATCATCCTTCACACGCAATTAGAGTTATCCCAATAGGGCAATATGTGATGGCTCAGCGAAATTGCAATACGGAAGATGCATTGGAAAAGGAAAATACCATCATAGATAATAGATTGTGTAACAGAGAATACAAAGAGTAGATGATTAAAAGTGGATATAAACCACATACTACAGTATAATTGATGAATCACATAAAAAAACGAATGTAAAAGAGACACCATCCACATTGGTTTTGAGCTATAGCAGGCAGTTTCATACTATAAAGAAATTATTTTTTGATAATTTATCTATACTAACAGAAGATAAAGAGTTGTATAGTATGTTAAATATCAACTGTGGGGTGGTGGCACAAAGTGCAAAGTAACTGGGTGACATTTTATCTCCAAGCCTTTTGAAACCTAAGAATAGTAACATGTTTGGACAGTGGTTTTCATTTAAAGGATTTTTTAAGTGCGGTAGGAGAAATTGTATATTACAGTATGTCCTTTGGCAAAAAATTGTGATTCATTTGGAGATGCAGATAATAAGGAACATTTTATTATCGGTTCTTTTGTAAACTGTAAATCTAAATGAGTAGTTTAAACCATTGAATGCACACAGTGCAGATTAAGGTATATTGGGAGTACAAAGAGACAAGCATATGCTTGTTTTGTGTTTTCACCTGTAAGGTGTTGAAATAAGGATTTTAAAAAAATTGTAATAATAATTGAAACACCAAAATTATATAAAAATTTAAAGAATTTTTTAGCATGAATATTTTTTTCATGATATTCTACTTGGAAGAATTCACATTCATCTTCATAACATGGTATAATTACACCATGTCAATATTATACACATTTTGGGGTTTTATCTCTATCTCTATATATAAAACTGAATGTGTGTGTGTGTGTGTGTATCACCAACCAATCATGAAGCATCTTTCATTTCAACAGAGCTGTTCAAAAGAAGCTGAGCTGTGATTGGTTGCTATGAGCAAGTGTTCCCACTTGACACCTCAGCAGACACTGACATGGTGGGAGAAGTCTAGCATCCCTGGGAACATAAGCTCACAGCCATTGTCTGCCCCCCTGAAAGGAGCAGAGAGCACATAACAGAAATGAATCCCCCCTCCTGTGCCCATATCCCCATCACGCTTCCTCCATCATATAGGCATATCTTCCCTCATAAAGGGATCATTGGTATGGAAGTCAGAGAAAATCCATCCAGCGCTTTGGTTTTGACCCCAGGCCTCTCTTAAAGGGATCTCTGGTATGGAAGTTAGGACCGTTCCACGTAGCTCTGTGGTTCTGACCCCAGTTTCTCTTAAAGGGTTCATTGGTATAGAATTTAGGGCAAATCCACTCTGTGCTTTGGTACTGTCCCCAGGCCTTTCTTAAAGGGATCTCCGGTATGGAAGTCAGGGCAATTGCCTTCAAATGCTCTGGTACTGACCCCAGGCTCTCTTAAAGGGATCTCCTGTATGGAAGTTAGGGCAAATCCCTCAGTGCTCTGATTCTAAACCCCAGGGTTCTATTAAAGGGATCATTGGTATGCAAGTTGGGTCAGAGCAAATCCACTCAGCGCTCTGGTTCTGATCCCAGCCTCTCTTAAAGGGATCCCCGGTATGGAAGTGAGGGCAAATCCACTCTGCGCTTTGGTACTGACCCTAGGCCTCTCTTAAAGGGATCTCCGGTATGGAAGTTATGGTAAATCCCTCAGCGCTTTGATTCTCACCCCAGGCTTCTATTAAAGGGATCATTAGTATGGAAGTCAGGGTAAATCCACTCAGCACTCTGGTTCCGACACCAGACCTCTCTTAAAGGGATCCCCGGTATGGAAGATAGGACCGTTCCACTTAGCGCTCTGGTTCTGACCCCAGGCTGACGGGCTGATGTGGGATATTAGGGGTAGTAGTCCGGTGGCTCTGGCTGACGGAATGATCTGGGATATTAGGGGTAGTAGTCCAGTGGCTCTGGCTGACGGGATGATGTGGGATATTAGGGGTAGTAGTACGGTGGCTCCGGCTGATGGGATGATGTGGGATATTAGTGGTAGTTGTCCGGTGGCTCTGGCTGACGGGATGATGTGGGATATTAGGGGTAGTAGTCCGGTGGCTCTGGCTGACGGGATAATGCAGGATATTAGGGGTAGTAGTCCGGTGGCTCTGGCTGATGGGACGATGTGGGATATTACGAGTAGTAGTCCGGTAGCTCTGGCTGACTGGATGATGTGGGATATTAGGGGTAGTAGTCCGGTGGCTCTGGCTGACGGGATGATATGGTATATTAGGGGTTGTTGTCCAGTAGCTCTGGCTGACTGGATAAAGTGGGATATTATAGTGAATGTGGTTATGCGGAGTGGGCGGGGCTATACACTCAGCTTTATATATATAGATATAATCATTATAATTTGTTATAACTAACCGTAGTTAGTTACTATGCCTGGGCAGCGCCGGGCTCTTCAGCTAGTTTGATATATAATCTAAATTTTCTTATTTCAACATTTCACTATTGCATGTGTTTTTCATAATTTTGGTGTGTGATTTTATTTATAAATAACAATTTTTTCACTTGCACTGTGGAAAAATTCATGGGCACTAATAATTTGCAGTTTTGTAATGTCATTCTAGTATTTGTTACATCGCTTGCCATAAGTAACACCTAATTGTTAAGTGAATTTAGAACATCTGTGCTATATTTTTGAAAAGAATATTTAAATGACTGCATGTTATTTGACCACTAGTCATGAGTAAGACTGCTTAGTGCAGGCGAAACGCGTCGACTGGATCATGTCGACCTTGAAAATTTTCTTTTGTACGCACTATATTTTCTTTTGAAAAAGAAAAGAAAAATCCAGTCCTGTTGAGCCAGACTCCAATTTTTCCTATTATCCTTGATGTGAGGCCAGGGCGAGGCGTCTGTAACCTGCATGTCATGTTCTAAGGAAAAATCCCAAGTTATGGAATAAAGGACTATTGCACATTCTTTCGAACTGGTGAGTGACACTTCTTCTTTCTCTTACAGTATTTTGCAAAGGGTATAAACTTCATGCAGAGCATCTAATACCAGAGCTGGGGAAGTGCTATCATCTGGACCAGAGCTATGTAATCTGCCATTGATAGATGAAGTTTATTTCAAAACTCAATATTGGCTCTTATTTTGTCTACTAAAGGTGATACACTGATGAGCAAAAGGGTAACAATGTTTCTAACTTTTGACTTTCATGCTCCATATCTCACCACACCATCCACTACTACTTGAAATGCGAGACTTCCCTCATTTTATAGACAATCATCTTGGATATTTCATATATACATTTGACTTTCAACTATTTAGCATATGACTAGTTATGTAGATTATTGTCATGTCACTGCATTATTACTGTTTTGTTAATAAAATTTAAATTTACATTTTTATTATTTTATCAGTATTTTGTAAATCCAGCTTTGTCGTTCAACACTGCCTGAATCCTCTAGATCAGATGTCTCGACTGAAGTCTGATCCTAGGTCTCTTCTACATGTTCCAAAAGTTTATGCATGAATACAGTTTTTTCTTCAACTCTACCCATAAGTGTTCGATTGGTTTGAGGTCTGGAGACTGTGGGGGCCAATCCTTGTCATTGAACCATTTCCTCGCAGGTTGTTGTCCTGTTGGAACACTATATCATCCTTTTTGTACCCATAGTACTGGAGTGTGCAAAGTAACTTGTCTTGTAGGATACTCACATATAGCTCAACACTGAGACCACCATCGATGTATTCTCACCCACTACAATATCCTTTTATGGCCCCCACAGAATATGATCCCTTACAAACACATTAAGATACCCTCACATTTAATTTCTCCACACAATTTGCCCCCACAGTAACTCGTACATCTTGAGAATACAGATCCCATTAAATTTAAGATGCTGTACAGGGATCAGTGCCATTGGTCAACTCCACCCACCACCTAGGTCCCTCTGTGGCCTATTTGTCTGCTGATATTAGCGGTAAATTGTTGTCCTAGATATTTAAAGCATTAATTCTTCTTCAACAATGTAACCCACGGACATAAAATATCTTCCCTTCATGGCGTTAGAATTATTATTTTCCAAATAAGGTCTATTCCAGTTACCTCCTCAAACTCCTACACAATCCACATCACCCAATGCTGCAATTTGTCTTCCATAAGAAATAACAGGGAATCGTGTGCATACAGCAATATTTTGTCATCAGGGGAGGGAGGGCTACCCTGGCTGTTCATTCTCGATAGACAAAAAAAATCTGTCCTCCCCCATTTATCCTAATATTTAGGCTAGGTTAGCTATTTACGATTCTTAGCCATTATAAAAAAAATCAGGTCCCAGACCAAATTTCTTTAGAACCAAAAAGAGAGAGACATTTGACCCCATCTAACTCCTTAACAGCATTTAATAACAGGATGTGACTAATTACCTTTCTGATAATTGCTAATTACAAATTTTTTTTTTATGTAAAATGAAGATATAGCCAGAGTGCTGGCACCTCTGCCCAAACATACCATTCTTTTCTCTTTATGTATAAAGAAAATACTAGATACAGTGTGGATAAAAAGTATTTAGTCAGTCAGCAATAGTGCAAGTTCCACCACTTAAAAAGATGAGAGGCGTCTGTAATTTACATCATAGGTAGACCTCAACTATGGGAGACAAACTGAGAAAAAAAAATCCAGAAAATCACATTGTCTGTTTTTTTTTCATTTTATTTGCATATTATGGTGGAAAATAAGTATTTGGTCAGAAACAAAATTTCATCTCAATACTTTGTGATATATCCTTTGTTGGCAATGACAGAGGTCAAACGTTTTCTGTAAGTCTTCACAAGGTTGCCACACACTGTTGTTGGTATGTTGGCCTATTCCTCCATGCAGATCTCCTCTAGAGCAGTGATGTTTTTGGCTTTTCGCTTGGCAACACGGACTTTCAACTCCCTCCAAAGGTTTTCGATAGGGTTGAGATCTGGAGACTGGCTAGGCCACTCCAGGACCTTGAAATGCTTCTTACGAAGCCACTCCTTCGTTGCCCTGGTGGTGTGCTTTGGATAATTGTCATGTTGAAAGACCCAGCCACGTTTCATCTTCAATGCCCTTGCTGATGGAAGGAGGTTTGCACTCAAAATCTCACGATACATGGCCCCATTCATTCTTTCATGTACCCGGATCAGTCGTCCTGGCCCCTTTGCAGTGAAACAGCCCCAAAGCATGATGTTTCCACCACCATGCTTTACAGTAGGTATGGTGTTTGATGGATGCAACTCAGTATTCTTTTTCCTCCAAACACGACAAGTTGTGTTTCTACCAAACAGTTCCAGTTTGGTTTCATCAGACCATAGGACATTCTCCCAAAACTCCTCTGGATCATCCAAATGCTCTCTAGCAAACTTCAGACGGGCCCGGACATGTACAGGCTTAAGCAGTGGGACACGTCTGGCACTGCAGGATCTGAGTCCATGGTGGCGTAGTGTGTTACTTATGGTAGGCCTTGTTACATTGGTCCCAGCTCTCTGCAGTTCATTCACTAGGTCCCCCGCGTGGTTCTGGGATTTTTGTTCACCGTTCTTGTGATCATTCTGACCCCACGGGGTGGGATTTTGCGTGGAGCACCAGATCGAGGGAGATTATCAGTGGTCTTGTATGTCTTCCATTTTCTAATTATTGCTCCCACAGTTGATTTCTTCACTCCAAGCTGGTTGGCTATTGCAGATTCAGTCTTCCCAGCCTGGTGCAGGGCTACAATTTTGTTTCTGTTGTCCTTTGACAGCTCTTTGGTCTTCACCATAGTGGAGTTTGGAGTCAGACTGTTTGAGGGTGTGCACAGGTGTCTTTTTATACTGATAACAAGTTTAAACAGGTGCCATTACTACAGGTAATGAGTGGAGGAAAGAGGAGACTCTTAAAGAAGAAGTTACAGGTCTGTGAGAGCCAGAAATCTTGATTGCTTGTTTCTGACCAAATAGCATCTTTGTAATATACTTTAATTACTTTTGTGCAATTTATGTGCTGCTTGCTACCAGGATACCTGTCAAAAGCATAATTGAATTCAGTGTTAAAACTGTCAACATGATGTCATTGTCTGACCTGTTGTTCATATTAAGTGTCTATATTCACTACTTTGACAAAATCATTAAGTCTTGAAAATGAGCAGTGGGTCTGATTAGCTCGCTAACATCCTAACATTCTGGAAGTGTATTCAGAAACACATGTGAATGCAGAGTGGTCTGACTATTACAGGAGTTGATATAATCGATCAGCCTAATTTTTAAAGGGAATGGTTTTGGTTATGTAACCTGAGAGCAGCACAATTTAGGGGCTGAGACCCTGATTCTGTCCCTTGCTGATCTGCATGATGTTATTTTGATACAAACACTGTTCTCTCTGCTGCTCAGCAGTACTCTGAATGCTGAGCCTTGCATAACCCCATCCACACCTTTGATTGGCAGCTTTCTGTGTTAACTATACATTGATAGTATGCTGCTCATCAGTGGTGGGGGTGTGGTTGAATTAAGAGGCATGAGACACCTAGTCCTCTTAGGATAATCTCCTGCTGATACAAAACTGATTCAACACACAGGCTAGTCAATAATACATCACAAAAATCTGTGCCTCAGCCTCCACATCATGCTGCTCTCATAATACATAGCAGACATCTCTTGATGGATTTTTTTTTTTTATAAATTTCAAATGGCTGTCTACTTACTGTATACACTCAAAGTTTGAAGCACCCTCATGGTTTCAGGTGACTTTTTAGGATACATTTTCATATGTGTGTTCATGAGGAATTAGGGTAGCAAAGCTAGTAGAAAACTGATTTATTGACACAGAAACACACAGCCTAGTAAATAACACATCACACAAATCTCAGCCCCTACATCAAACTGCTTTCAGATTACACAGCAAACATCTGCTGACGGATTCATTTTAATAACATTTCAAATGGCTGGCTACTTACTGTAGACACTCAAAATTTAAAGCCCCCTCATGGTTTCAGGTGACTTTTAGGATAAATTCTGTTTGTGCTCTGGGGCGGCAAGTGAGCAGATCTTTCCTTGATTTCTCTGGCTTAGAGCAGGAAAATAAGGCTACTTTCACACATCAGTTTTTTGCCGTCAGGCAGGATCCGGCTATTTTTAGAAAAAACGGATCCTGCGTAAATTTTGGAGAACTGTAGAAACCGATCCGTTTTTCTGCCGGATCCGTCTGGCAGGTTATATCTGTTTCCTGGGGGCTGGCCAATTGGATCTGAGTATGCGCAGACTTAAAAAAACGGATCCGGTGGCTGGATCTGTCTTTTTCTGGATCCGGCGCATTCCGGTGCCCATAGACTTTCATTGTGGCAAAAAGCTGGACGCGTCGGATCCGGCGCTTCCGGCTTTTTCGCCGGAGACAAGAAAACATTACAGTAGCCGTTTTTTCCAGACGCCGGAATGAGACAAATAGCCGGATACGGCTAAAAAAGGATGAACCACAATGCCATCCGGCGCTAATGCAAGTCAATGGGGAAAAACGGATCAGGCATTGCATTTCACCGGATCCGGTTTTACAAAAAAAAGCCGGATCTCGCCTGACAGTGCAAAAT
Organism: Dendrobates tinctorius; assembly: GCF_039654945.1. Lineage (NCBI taxonomy): Eukaryota > Metazoa > Chordata > Amphibia > Anura > Dendrobatidae > Dendrobates > Dendrobates tinctorius. The sequence continues at coordinate 22,154,179 of NW_027361783.1, forward strand.
GGATGTGTGAAAGAGGCCTAAGCCTACAGTCCTACCCCGGAGCACGGGCATATCATTAACTGAAAGCAGAGGTTCACATACTTTTTCCACTCACAGACATGTGATTATGGATTAATTTCCTCAATAAAAAATGACAAAGTCTAATATTTTGACTCATTTGCTTTATGTGGTTCACCTTACCTGCTTATAGAACTCGTAAAAATCTGATTCAGTTTTTAGGTTGAATATATTTAGAAAAGGATCAAAAACTTTTAATGACCATGTAGGCTTCATACAGATGTTTTTTTTCTCAAACATGAAAAACACAGACTGATTTTAATTTGTATGCTGAACTACATTTTCATCAGTGTTTGGTCAGAATGCAGCTATTATCATCATCGTTTCAACATCTCGTCAATTATGCAAAAGAAAACTGAAGGAGGTTTTCAAGCTTAGCTTAGCAGATAGACACTGAAGCACTGAAAGCACTGGGACACAACTTGGATTTTATTTGTTTGGCTTTTGTCTCTATGTGTTGTTTTGCAGGAACTCGGTCTGCTAAAAAACACGAACATGTGACTAGCCCCTTATATAGGGCCGGCCTGAGAGATTACGGCGCCCTAGGTGAAACTATTTTGTTGCGCCCCTACTATTCTTGGCAGTAGATGAAAACTTGGGATATAAATTTAGGAGCAAAATAAACCACAACAACAATGATTAATTAACTCTCTCCTAACTCTTTAATCTTCTGTACACTTTTCTTTCCATCCCTAAAACGTTTTGCCTTTTGAAAAGATTTTTTATAATTTTTTCTATTTTTTCTCTGGCGTCCCCTTTGGGTCGGCGCCCTAGGCGGCCGCCTAGTTCGCCTATACGTTCGGGCCGGCCCTTATAATATCATGAGTAGGTGTTCTGTCTGTGAAATACAGAAACAGAATTTGTTCATGAAGAGCAGACGACTTAATGAAGCATTAAGCCATGTTCAGACAAGCGCATATAAAAATCATTCATTTTCAGTTAAAATAAAATTATATTTTTAGAATTATTATCCCACACTATGATGGGCTGGATAAAGTCATCAAGTTGGGTGTAGCATGGAACTGTGTGGAAGCAAGAGTATTTAGACCTGTGCTGGCGTAACACTGTGGTGCTGGTATGATAAGGGATGCACAGAACCACTCTATTAGAGAAAAGCACAAATAGGGCCTTATCCGATGATAGTTTCAAAATTAATTTCAGTTTGCACTCACCTAATATTCCGCAATGCCAAAGTATATAAGACTCATCAGAGCCAACAGCTGCCGCGGATCCACAGGTCCAACCATTGACTGATTCCACGTTTCCTTCTATCAGGTACTATGATAAGGGGTGGGAAGCATTCACTAGACCAATGTTTCAAATCCAGTCCTCACAGCCCGCCCAACAGATCAGGTTTTCAAAATGTCCTTAGTATTGCACAGGTTAGAAATCTATAATCGTTTCTGCTGCCTTCTTAATAATGCAATCACCTGTGATATACAAAGGAAATCCTGAAAATATGATCTGTTAGGGGACCAGAGTGACTGGACTTGGAAAACTATATTATAACAAACCTGGTCAAAGTGTGGCCACAGACCACTTCCAGCATTTTGGCTGTTTCTGTCTGGCCTGTGGATTGAGAGGGCCAAAGGTTTTGAAATTGGACATGCGCCACATGGTTACACCAGCCATGCCCAGCATTTCAATAGTATCTGTATTATCAGGATACAAATACCATTAAATAATATGGTGGAACAGGTTTTCAACTGCCTAAGCTACCAAGTATGATATTTTTTATTATTATTACTGTCAGTCAGTGATTAAGGGAAACTGTGGATGCATTATATTGTGTGAGGGAGCTGTGGGAGCATCATACTGTTTTGTGGGCTGTGTGAGCATCATATTGTGTGCGGGCATCATGCTGTGGGAATACCATGCTGTTTGTGGGGTTATCGAAGCACAATAATGTGGAGGAGTGGTGGAGAGCATCATAATATGTGCTGGGGGCCATGGGGAAAAACACTGTGTGGGAGCTTAGACAGCGAAATATGTGGGACATCACACTTTCAGTCACTTTTCGAGAGGGAAAACTGTGAGGCATCAAAGTGAGTGGGGGCTGTGGCGTTATCATAAAGTTTGTGTGGGCTGTATAAATACCATAGTGTAGGGGTGGACATACCCCAGTGAAGCTGGTGAACCTGCACAAGGATCCCGAAGAAGAGGAGGCCCGATCAGCTGCTGAAACGTCATTATCCATCCTTGAGCAAGCAGCAGCATCAACACTAAGTGGAGAGGAAGGGGGCTGTACTTAGGCAGTCAGTGTGACAAGTGGGTTGAGTAACTCACCAACCTGGGACGTGTGGCCTAGTGAGTAGTATTGGTGACCCCATTTAGGGCATGTGTGACATTTTGTGTTGCCTAGAGAATGATGACGGTAACGGGCCAAGTAGTGAAGCGCTGTGAGTTAGGATATTAGGACTAAAACATCACTGATGATAACAGCTAATGAATGGTAATTAGGGATGAACGAACTGTAAAATTCGGGGTTCGCACCGTCTGGTATAAAACCCCGAACACAGACTTTGTATCAGAAGTCAGGTTTACTGGTTGGGTTTGGATACCTAAAAAAGTTTGTTGAAAAGCTACAGCACAACAAATCAGCAAGCTCTTAGGCTGTGGAAACTTCCAGAGTCATTGCAGCCATGTCAAGTATTGGCATGGCTGTGATTGGCTGGCGCACCATGTGACCCGGCCTACATAAATCCCAGATCACAGGTGACATCAAGATTCATCTCTGCTTAGCTTGGGGACAAGATGCATCTAGAGTGTGCCTAATACCAATTTTTTTCTACTCTGCACTCGTATCTGTGGCAGTAGTGATCCTAAATCCAATTTTTTCTACTCTGCGCTCGTGTCTGTGGGAGTAGTGTGCCTATCCAATTATTTATACTCTGCACCCATGTCTGTGGGACTAGTGTGCCTAAAACCAATTTTTTATACTCTGCACCCGTGTCTGTAGAAGTAGTGTGCCTAATACCATTTTTTTATATTCTGCTCCTGTGTCTGTGGGAGTAGTGTGCCTAAAACCAAATTTTTATATTCTGCACCAGTTTCTGTGGGAATAGTGTGCATAAAAAAAATTGTTCTACTCTACACGCATGTCTGTGGAAGTAGTGTATGTAAAAACAAATTGTTTTGCTCTGTCCTTGAGTCTGTGGGAGTAGTATGCCTAAACAATTTTTTCTACTCTTCACCCTTTTCTGTGGGAGTAGTGTGCCTGAAAACAATTTTTTGTACTCTGCACCCTTGTCTGTGGGAGTAGTATGCATACAAAGAAATTGTTCTACTCTGCACCCCATCTGTGAGAGCCTGATTGCGGTGAGTCATGGCTGCGCAGTATGGAGGTGGGGAGATTCTATCTGCACTGTTGGAATGCGTGTCTTATTAAGGAAAAAGTTTGAGGGCATAGGTGGAGACCCAAGAGGAGGTGAAGGAGGCAGAAGCAGTGGAGGAACTGTTAGATACAGAGGTTTGTCTTGGTAATTCAAAGACTTGTGGAGCAGCCCCTTGACTGCCTGCCCCCACAGCCACCAGAGTCTCCCAGTGCCCAGTCAGCAAGATGTAATGCCCCTCTATATGTTTGCTCGTCCAGGTGTAAGTGGTGAAATGCACCCTGGCAGACATAAATTTTTTCAGGGAATGGGTGATGTTGTCGGCGTCATGCTGATGTAGCACAGGCACAGGTTTCTTTGAGAAGTAATGGCGACTGGGCAACTCGTACTGGGTGACTGTAATGGCCATCAACTTTCAGAAACCATCTGTATACACCAGGCTGAAAGGCAGCATTTCCATTTTGGAAATGGTGGAGTTCAAGCTTTTAGCTTTGCCGTGTGTAGAAGGAAACATGACCACAACTGCGGGACTAAGAGCTGGTTGCTGTGCTGAGAGAGGATGGAGTAGGGAAAACAGGACAAACTGCTGGACTGTGAGTGAGGTGCAAGCGATGTTATGGTGGATTGATTGACACAAAAGCAACAGTCATATCTACTTCCGTAACAGCTGACCAGCTCTCACTGACACTGACTTTGGTGAGTAAAAACAATTGTCGTTTCTGCAACTGGAGACCTGTGTATGAACACTTGGAATGGTGATGGAAGGGGAAGAAGCAGCAGATGGGTTGATGGGAGGGTCGGAGGTTGACGAGGCCCGCTAGTCCGCATTTTAGCACAGGGAGATTCCCACACTAAGTCATGTTGATCATGCATGTGGCGGTCAATGCATGTAGTTGTCAAATTATTGCAATTTTTGCCTCTACTGAGTTTTTTTGCAAATTTGACAGATAACATGTGTTGGGTCATCATTTACTGTCTCAAAAAATGCCCAGGCTAGGCAACCCTTGCTGACCCTGGGTACTGCACACTCGCGACTTGTGCTGACAACAGCAAGAGTTTGGGCTGAGGATGCAGTGCTTGTCATGGTTGCATCATTTGGTGTCTGTGTGGGAAGCTGCAACGTAACCTCCCCATCTTCCTTCTCATCCACCTCCTTTGTGCTACTCAGCTGCGTACCTCTGGGTTCACACCAGGTGGGATCTACAACCTCATCATCATCCTCTCTGTTCTCACACTTCTCACCCTGAGAGTCACCCTCCTTCTCTTTTTGTCCTGTATGGTCCACATGCGCCTCTGGTATCTCTGCCTCATCAGGTGACGATGGTCTGGATTCTTCTCGGACCCTAATTGATCCAAAATGAAAAAAGTTTGGGCATCGGTGCAGATGCATTCCTCCTCTGGATTCTGTGATTCTTCGGACCAGACCTTTGATGCCCATGGAACACAGTGTGTGAACAGCTCTTCAAAATGGCCCATCTGAGATTCCGCACAGTCAGTTGGGCGTTTGGAAAGATTTGATGCAAGGGGAAACAAGGGTGATTGGGGTGCTACTTCTGAGGATTATAAAGTGTGTGATTTTAAGGTGGAGGAAGAGGAGGAGAGGCCACTTGATGCAGCATTTGCCATCCACTGGAGTACATGCTCTTTCTGAGCCTCATCTACAAGGCACACCTGTCACTAAATGAACAATCGCTATTTATTTTCTTAGATAGTGTGCCTAAACAACACACTTATGCCTAACGATTTTTAAATGGAAATATAGCTTTCTGGTTTGCCAATGAAACACCGTTTTAGCACACATGCTTTGTAACAGCTAATTGGGCCTCGTGGCTGCACCACTATATTAGGCCTGACAATTTTTAAGTGGAAATATGGCCTTCTGATTTGCTACTGAATCACAATTTTAGCACAAACGGTTTGAAGTAGCTAATTGGCCCTACAGACTGCACCTCAATATTAGGCCTACTGATTTTTAAGGGGAAATATGACCTTCTAACACAGTGTTATCACAAATGAATTGGAGTAACTAATTGGGCTCTCTGGCTGCACCACAATATTAGGCCTAACTATTTTTAAGTATATATCTGACCTTCTGATTTGCCACTCTGACACACAGTTTTATCACAAACAATTTGGAGTAGTTAATTGGGCCTCTATATCAGTGTCACGCACAGTGTAGGACAGACTTAGTGCAACAAAAGGGATAAGAGAAAGGGAGCCAAACACTAGGAAAGGGGAGTGTGGAGACCCCTATACAGATCTAACGTCACTTTGTCTGCCCTATATAGGCTCTGTACCTATCGCCGAGCAGGATGCCTAATCCCTGCCTCACCCTGGCGATAAGTCCTGCAACGGGAAGGACAGGATGAACACTGGTTAATCCCCACTACTGCTAAAGACAGCTAGGATACACAAAGCAAGGGAACACTTTTCTTGAGACTCATTGAGAAACACCGTCATGCTTCAAACTCTAAAGAGGACTCAAGCTGACTGCTGCAGCTCCAAGTCTCAACAGGGATGTAAAAATAGAAAATAACACGCGCAAACACCCAGATCCAGGTGACACCATTAAGGCCATGGGAGGTGGCCACTAGTCTGCAAGGCCAACCGCTGAGACCTTCTGCAGCCAGATGCAGTGCGACTGTCTGCAGACTTTGACACACCCGTGACAATTAGTGAAAGTAATTGGCTGCCCACTCTCTCCAGTCCCACAAGCTCGCTGCCTCGGGGTTATCCTTGACACTGATCTCTCTTTCAAACCACATATCCAAGCCCTTTCCAATTCCTGCCAACTTCAACTCAAAAACATTTCACAGATCCGTTCATTCCTAAACCAAGAATCTGCAAAAACCCTAGTCCATGCCCTCATCATCTCCCGCCTTGACTACTGCAGCCTCCTGCACTGTGGTCTCCCCTCTAACACTCTCGCACCCCTCCAATCTTTTCTAAACTCTGCTGCCTGACTAATCAACCTGTCCCCCCACTATTCCCCGGCCTCTACCCTCTGTCAATCCCTGCACTGGCTCCCCATTACCCAAAGACTCCAGTTCAAAACCCTAACCATGACATACAAAGCCATCCACAACCTGAGTCCTCCATACATCTGTGACCTCATCTCCTGGTACTTACCTGCACGCAACCTCTAATCCTCACAAGATCTCCTTCTCTACTCCCTCTTATCTCCTCTTCCCACAATCACATGCAAGATTTCTCCCGTACATCCCCCCTACTCTGGAACTCTCTACCACAACATATCAGACTCTCGCCTACCATGGAAACCTTCAAAAAGACCTGAAGACCTACCTCTTCCGACAAGCCTACAACCTGCAGTAACCACCGATCCACCAAACTGCTGCATGACCAGCTCTACCCTCGCCTGTATCCTCACCCATCCCTTGTAGATTGTGAGCCCTCGCGGGCAGGGTCTTCTCTCATCCTGTACCAGTCGTGACTTGTATTGTTTAAGATTACTGTACTTGTATATATTATGTATACCCCTCCTCACATGTAAAGTGCCATGGAATAAATGGCGCTATAATAATAAATAATAATAATTAGGCCTAACAATTTTTAAGTGGAAATCTGGCCTTCTGATTTGCTACTGAATCACTATTTTATCACAAACTATTTGGAGTAGCTAATTGGGCTTCATGTCTGCACCCCAATGTTAGGCCTAACAATTTTTAAATGGAAATCTGGCCTTCTGATTTGCCACTGAAACACAGTTTTATCACAAGCGATTAGGAGTAGCTAATTGGGCCTCATGGTTGCACCCCAATAATAGCCCTAACAATTTTTAAGTAGAAAAGAAATCTGGCCTTCTGATTTGCCACTGAAACAGTTTTAGCACAAATTATTTGCAGTACCAAATGGGGCCTCCAGAGACTGCCACACAGTTTTTGCACAATATACTTTGATGCTGGAAGATCGATTTCACATGGGACAGGATCTATTTAACTGACAAGTTCACTTTCAGCAGCAGTACTAGCATGAGCAACTTGTCTGCACTGTGATAATGAGACAATGGCGCTAGCAAATCAAGATGTCTGCTTTTTCTCAACAGGGACATGTGACTTTGGAAGCCAATCACAGAAGACTTTGTGTCATGAGATAGCGGATGGTTTCCCTTTGCCCTGATTGCCTGCCGGAATCACACATAAAGTTAAGGGGAAATAAAAAAGAGCGTGCCGCTCCTCTAATCTCTCTAAATGTTGCTCTAACCTCTCCACAACCCTTCTCTTCATCAAACTTGCCCCCGTTCCCCCACACTCATCATACAGCACCACTATCCTAGCCAAAGTAATAACAAAAACAGTGGAAACATGATGATTTACCGAACTGTGACCGAATTTTGACATCTTTCAATAAAAATGCTTGTGAAAGCGAACATGAATCCAAATTTGCTACGTTCGTGCCTAATTTGAAAGTGGCGAATGTTTTTCTGAACACGTTCGCTCCTCTCTAGTAATGAGGATGTTGACCATGATGCTGACTATGACAACCTTTCACAATGCAGAATTTAATGAAACAACTAGGTCCTTGGTCACATTTGCAAGCAAAGCAAGCTGCATGCTTGGTTTCTTATGTGATGATGGGTCTATTGTTAGCATCAAAGGGTTTTCTAATGGACAGCCATCTCTTTAGAACCTTGCTAATAAAAGCAAAATTGATGAATTTTTTAATGCTTCTTAATGGGAGTCAGCATTAGCTTATTGTCTGGATAAACTTTGCCCAGCTTGTCAAAGGTCGGCAGGTTTTTCCTGTATACGTTTGACAACATATTATCTATCCTTTTAATGCATTTCCAACAAGCCTACTGTCACAGGTTTGCCACGACAGAGAGAAGCGAGAAGACTGCAGCGTCTGAATTCATGTACTCAGAGTGCTTGTGCATACGCAAGTGAGATGCTCAGCTGGCTATTTGGATGAAGTAACCTATGTCAGTCATTGGTGAAGAGAGGATGCATTAGCGCTGTGCATTATCCAGAGACCCAGAGACTCTCATCAGAAAACTCGGTGTACATTAGAATGGAGCAAAAGCTTTTTTGTTTTTCAGGGCATAGGATCTAGAGGGCTTGCTAGAAGGGTGCTAACAGGTTGGAGAAGTTGATGGCAACAACTTTATAGAGAAAACCTGATGACAGGCTCCCTTTAATTTATTTCTGCCTATTTTATTTTGTATTATAAGCTGTCTTGTATAGCCACTTTACAAACTTACTGGTGCAAACCTAGATCACTTTTTGTTGCTTGACTGGCACATAGTACCATAGCACATTTGATAGAACTTGTTAGGGACGGCGGAACGCACTAAATATAAATAATAGGAAGTGCGTTCGCCGCCCGGGTCCACCGTGCAGTAGGTGTAACAACCGCTGCTGAGTAATGGCGGACTCGCTATATGGCGGTATACTGCGCTCGGGTTAAACATCACCCGGGGTGCGCAGAGCAGACTCTGTTAAACTCACAGAGGCCCTAAAGCATAAACGCCAAGCTTGTTAGCTTCACAGGTCTCAGCTGGCGTGCACACATGGTATATGGTCACAGGACACGGTCCAAGACAGAGGTCGGTGTCCGTCTTGACCTACCATGCGTGAGGCGTCGCTCCCGCGGACGCCGGTAAGTACTGCTAACTGCAGCGCGGCGGTAACTACTGCCGCTATACGATAGTGCTGTGAGGCGTGACACCATCGGACGCTAGTGCAGAGGTGCGGTATGCACTGTGGCCTATAGCTTGCCACTGACTGGCGCTGCCTATCTCTCTAGTTCCCTATCCACATGCGCAATATCAGAGGGAAGGGGTTTCAAATGAGTCAGTCACCAGAATCATACATCCGTCACCATTCACACATAGCAAGTATAGCCTATACTAGCGCATGGGCGAGCGGCCATGCGGACCTTTTATAGCCATGCGCTTCCGGGACCTTCCAGACCTCTGAGATGGGCCAATCAGATCAGGACAAGGACCTGAGCACGTGACCCCCGATCTCCACTGGGAGATCGTCTCGTGGGCATGCCCAGTAGCGCGGCAAGAGGACTTAGCCTCTGGAGTGGTTTCCTGCAAAGCAGGTTGCGCTACCATTGCTGGTCCAGAGGTGGCAGCAACATCCAGACCCAGAGAGCTGGTCTGAGCAGGGCGCCTGGATCACCAAGATTGCTGTGCAGGTCCCTGAGCGGTCGGAAAGGAATGGGAGACCGCTGGATGTATGGATCTGGATTCCTGCTGTGCCGCTGCAGGAATCTGATGCCTAACAGAACTTAATAGTTATCTTTTAAACATGCTGCATACAGTTATTTTATGAGTGATGTATCTCTTACTGGGCCTACTATCCAGGTGATATTGGTGTATTAATCATGGTAGAGACCATTATGCTTTTTCATTACCCTTTTTTGCTGATTAAGTAGGAACATTGTTCCTTTATTTGACATATCCAATTAAACTTGTACTTTTTACAACATGTTACCATGTTTAGATGTGGAAATGAAAAAAATATATTTTACCCATATTTCATTTCATTGGACCATACAATATGATTTGAAATTTCTCTTGAGTACACAGATACCCAGTATGTGGTAGAAAGCTACTATATGAGCGCATGGTAGGACTTACAAGGGAAGGAGTCTAATTGAATTCGGGAGCGCAATTTTGGCTGGAACAGATTACGAATGCCATGTCCCATTAGAAGAGTCCCTGACATGGTAAACAGTAGAAACACCCACAAATGACACCATTTTAGAAACTACACCTCTTGAGGAATTCATCTAAGGATGTAGTGAACATTTTTAACCCTCAGGAGATTTGTATAACAATAGCCAATAGAAATTTTCCATTTTTTCCACTAAAATATTATTTTGACCCCAAGTTTTCAATTTTCAAAAGGGATGATAGGAGAAAATGGACCTCAAAATATGTCACACAATTTCTACAATACCTCACATGTGTTTGAAAACTACATCTGAGGCACAGTGCAAAGTTCTGTAGTGCACATTTTGCTGGAATGTCTGAGGTCATTGGCAGAGCCCTTGAAGTACCAGAACAGCAGAAACCCCGATAAGTGACCTCATTCTACAAACTACACATCTCAATGATTTCATCTAGAGGTGCAGTGATTACATTGTCTACCCAATGGTATAAAATTCTATGACAAATGTGGTCATGTGTGGCACTGAATTTTTCACCATTGTGTGGAAAAAATGATTACATTTTTACCGCAAAAAAATATTTTAGCCCCAAATTTTACATTATCACAAAAGGAAATCTGTAAAAATGTCACATTTGTCACACTATTTATGATGAATGTGGCAATACCTCATATGTGGCTGCACAGTATTGCTTAGCCACACAACATGACTGGGAATGTAAGGAGCGCTATTTGACTCTTGGGGAACAAATTATCATTGAATAGTTTGCTGACTCCATACACAGAGCCCTTAAGTACCAGAAGAGTAAAATCCCCCCTCAAGTGACCCCATTTTGGAAATTACTATTCTCCATAGGATAGAGGACAACTTCTAGATCAGTAGGACTCTGACTGTTGATTACCAAACAAAAATTGCCAGAACATGGCACTTTTGTGCAATATCTGAATGGAAGAAAAGTGTACATGCTTCATTGCCACTCTATTCATTCTCTATGGAATGCCGGTGGGTCTCAGCAATATTGAACCCCCCACTGAGTAAGAGGTTATCACTAGTGTTGAGCATTCCCTTAATTCCTTACAATTATGGTACATGTCCTCTCCCACTCCCAATTTCTTACAAATACATGGTCCATTTTTTTAATCCTTTACCAGACTGGGAAAAATACATTTCCTAATCCAAGATGTACATAGATAATCTGCAAAGTTAGGTTAACCTCTACCAAGTAAGGGCCCCGTCACACATAGCGACTAACCAGCGATCCCGACAACGATATGAACTTGTCAGGATCGCTGGTGTGTCGCTATGTAGGTAGGGGAAAGTTTAGGCGACAGGGATAGGAGGGTGACCCACTTCTTGCCGCAGACAGACACGAGACTGAGGCAGAGTTTGTATTCAACAGGTCCATTTTTATTGGCCGTCTTTCTGACGACCACCACAATTCACCACAGCAACTTTACGCTTCTCTTGTACACAGACCCGGGTACCTTCCCTTCCTTTGTTATTATAATCGTAGCATTCTCTGTGGCTCTTTTCACTGTGGCTGCCCTAAGCCCATCCACCACAGCGCTTCACCAGTCTGAGTACACCGTCCGTTCAATACCCACAGGCAGTCTTCATCTGCGACTACCATCCTCTGGGCCACCCCCCGTGACCGCCTCAACTGTCCTCTCTGGAGCCTTTCTACTGTCTCTATCTCTGCAGCAGAACTTCCTCTCTAGTGTGCTCCTCTCAATAACTGAACTTTCCAGAACCTTCCCTCAGTCTTTTATACTCCCAGTCCTGGTAGCTCCACCCACTATCACCTGATAGTTCCTCTGACCAATGGCAGTTATTCAGTCCCACTCGTACACTCTCCACTGCCCTCTACTGGTCAAACTATAATACGGCACCCTTTCTCTTTATCTCAGCGCTTTCACACCTACACTGCGCTACCCCTCTGCCTCTCACTACAGGCAGGTCTGTCCATCAGTCCAACTTCCCTACAGCTACTTGATCGCTGGTGAGCTGCCAAACAGGCAGATCTCAGCAGCGATCAGGACAGCGACACGCGGGTAACAAGCAATGCACGTCGCTTAATTACCCACAGTGTACATTAAGACACCAGCGCGCTGGTGCAGGGAGCTGGTAACCAAGGTAAACATCGGGTTTTTAAGTGCCGCGTGGTGCTTAGAAACCCGATGTTTACCTTGGTTACCAGCTCCCTGCACCAGCGCGCTGGTATCTTACATACACATTGGGTTTCTAAGCACCGCATGGCATATAGAAACCCGATGTTTACCTTGGTTACCAGCTCCAGCTCGCTGATCGCTGGTCTCCCGCCTGTCACACGCAGCGATGCGTGCTGGCCAGCGGGAGACCAACTATCAAAAAAATGTCCAGGCCGTTCGAGCACGATCAGCGATACATGGCAGGGGGGCCAGTCGCTGATAAGTGTCACACACAGCGATCTCACTGGTAAGATCGCTGTTGCGTCACAAAACTTGTGACTCAGCAGCGATCTTGCTAGCGAGATCGCTGTGTGTGATCGGGGCTTAAGAATAAGCTACCATGCTGGCAATTGTTTCACAAACAAAAATTTTAACACCTATCATCATTGTAAGACCATATAAGCAACTACAGCACTGATGTGACAGTCAGAGGCAGCATAAAAATACAGTAGCATTCAGTGACTTATAGGTGACTTCTTACTTGATTCAATAGTCTCCTTAGGAGACTTGAAGCTGTGGTCATCTGATCGCTTGTGATACACATATCAGGGCCTCAGCCCTACTATGTGTAGCAAAAATCATCATCTTCTAGGAACGCCAGCCACAGGCCGGTGTTCATAGCAGATCAACAATGGCAAGTACGGGAGCTTCTGCAGACCCCCGTTTGTCATCCCAACCCATCTGCACCTTGCGATCATGTGATAAGGGTGCCAATGGGCGGGGTTTGTGATGCGCTTACGACGCAATCATCCTAAATGCTGCTATCAGAGATTGACAGCAGCATTTAACATGTTAACAGTCGATGGTGGATCGCGATTCCACCTGCGGCTGTTAGGGGCACATGACAACTGATAAAATCAGATGTCATGTGCTGGAGATGATGTGGGCTCAGCATCGGATCCTGCATTAAAGGGGGATACATGACCTATGACGTATCTCTACGTCATAGGTCATGAAAGGGAGATTTGATACCTCCAAATCTACTTCCATCTAACGATTGGTGTACCCTATATTCAGTGCAATCCTGGTGCTAATGCATTCATATACTGAGCAATTTAAAAGGATTGTCCACCTTTGAAATAATTTTTTACTTCATGTTTTTGTAGCTAAAATCATTTTTTCGTTTGGGTTGCAATAAAATGTTGCACCGTTTGGCTGTTACATACTCTTTCTGCCCTTGTACATAAATTGGATGTGGTCTGTGGTTATAAATCTGATGAGAGGAGATCAGAATAAGAAAGATAAAAGAGTTAAAACCTCTGTGTCTGATAAATATCATAGCTGGCTGACTGATTCTCAATACATAGTGCAACAAAAAGGCTATGAAAGGCAAACAATGTAACCTTTTAAAGGGTAGCCAATTGCAAAAATGATTTTAGCCCCAATTACAGTGGATATAAAAAGTCTACACTCACTTGTTAAAATGTTAGTTTTTTTCATGCAAAAAACTCATACCGAGAAAAATCGATTAGAACTTTTTCCACTTTTAATGTTACCCATAGCATGTACAAATGTTTTTAAATAAAACTGAAATCATTTTGAGGAGAAATAAAAATAACAAAACAAAAATAATGTGGTTGCATAATTGTGAACACCCTCTTATAATTAGTGGTGTGACTGTGTTCAGAATTGGCCAATCACATTTAATTCCATGTTAAATAGTAGTCTGTATACCTCTACCATCATTTAAAGTTATTCTGATAAGCCCTATGTAATGTATAGCTGTTCTAGTAGAATTAGTAGAATTTTTCAGACATTTTCTTAGTTGTATTATGCAGCAAAAGCAGAGGGTGTGACCATGACTGGACCTGTGCTGGAGGTGGGGCCCACTGACACCAATTTCACCTGGATGTGCAACCTAGAACACACATTCTGGTGAAATGTATTACGATGCAGAGACCCATATGCAGAGTCTCAAAAACAATGGCTTGCCAGTTACACGCAGTGTCTGGCAGTGTTGTAGCTGTATTTGTTCTGACCCAAAGTCAGATTACCAGATAATCAGTGAGGCCGAATTAAGAGATTAGGCCCTCCGAAATATCGAGTGCGCGGAGAAAAGAATGCACACTTGTTGTGAGCAAAACAATTCTGTTTATTCTTCTATGAATACTTCTTCTTTTACCATTTACAGACAAAGTGATTCAATACCCAGGTCATGATGACTTTATTTATCATGAACCTATAACAGTTTTTGCAGAACCCCAAAACATTGTATATGAGATAACAAAGTATTAGATGGTGTATGAATTCCTTGAGAAAGTAAGACTGCTTAATACTAAACAAAATTGAGAACAGAGAGGAAAAACATTAACCGTCCTATATCAGCAGTGATGTAATTTGCTGCCCATACCGGCACACCAAAGTAAGCTACTGTCTCCTGAGCCAGCTACAGAAGAGGATGCATGCTGAGTGAGGGAAGATGAGTAGAGAAATTGGTTTATTTTTAAATGTAAAAAAAATTCAGAAATTTGTAAAAAAAAAAAAAAAATTAGCTAATGTCGACATTTTCCGAGGGTTGCAATATTTTCAAGATGTGGGGCTTTGCAAGGGCTCGGTTTTTTGTGCCGATGTTTTTATTGCTATAATTTTGAAGTTAATATGCATTTTTCTCTGTTGTTGGAGCTTCTGAAAAACTGCAGTTCGGTCATTTTTATTCTTTTTTTGTCACTACACCGTTTACCGATCGGATTACTTTATTTTATATTTTGATAGATTTGACTTACAAATGCAGCAATACCAAATATGTGTATTTTATATTTATTAATTTTAATGAGGGAAAAGTGGGGTGATTTGAACATTTATATCTTTTTCATATTTTTTTTACTTTTAGCAGTATTTGTTAAGGCCTCGTCACACTTAGCGATCTCGCTAGCGAGATCGCTGCTGAGTCACAATTTTTGTGACACAACAGCGATCTCACCAGCGAGATCGCTGTGTGTGACGGCGATCAGTGACCGGCCCCCCTGTCGGTATCGCTGATCGCTGCAGGAAAGGCCAGGACTTTTTTTTGGTCGCTGGTCTCCTGCTGGCCACCACGCATCACTGCGTGTGACTGGCGGGAGACCAGCGATCTGCTGGTAACTACACATCGGGTATCCAAGGGACGTGCGTCCCGATATCCGATGTGTAATAATAATAATAATAATTCTTATTTATATAGCGCCAACATATTCCGCAGCACTTTACAATTAAGCGGGGACATGTACAGACAATAAATTCAATATAAGTTAAGACAATTCAAACAGTGACATTAGGAGTGAGGTCCCTGCTCGCAAGCTTACAATCTACAAGGAAATGGGGGGACACAGTAGGTGAGAAATGCTTGTTAATTCAGGTCTGGCAATTATAATAGGGATTTTCATATAAAGCTGCATGATCCGGTCATCAGCCCGTGTGTTTAAGTGCAATTGACAAGTATCAAGTGCAGTTATCATGTGCATGAAGGGTGTGGAGACAGATGAATAGTAGGGTGCAGATTCAGAATAATATTTGGAAGGAGGGAACAGGGCAAAGTTAGCTTGCTGAGTAGTTGATGTGGTAGGCTTGTTTGAAGAGATGGGTTTTCAAAGCGCGCTTGAATAGGTCAGGGCTAGGTATCAGTCTGATCGTCTGGGGAAGTGCATTCCAGAGAGCTGGAGCAGCACGAGAGAAGTCTTGGAGACGGAGGTGCAAGGTTCGGATTACAGGGGATGTTAGTTACCAGCGCGCTGATGCAGGGAGCTGGTAACTAACGTACACATCGGGTATCTAGGGATGCACGTTCCTTGTATACCCGATGTGTACGTTAGTTACCAGCTTCCTGCATCAGCGCGCTGGTTACTAACGTGCACAGCGATGCCGGACGCTTGGGCATCACTGTGCTGATCGCTAGTGAAGCTGTCTGTTTGATAGCTCACCAGTGATCACATAGCGATTCACCAGCGATCCTGACACATTGATATCGTTGTCAAGATCGCTGGTGAGTCACTATGTGTGACTCCAGCCTTAGTCTCCAAATGGAACTTGAAGCTGCAATCTTCTGATTGCTTGTGCAATGCCATAGCATTAAATCAAAATATGAAGTCCAGTGTGTGAGGGGTTGACACGCTTAGCTGCTCCTCGAGGTAGACTCAGGCACATGGGTGGTTAAAGTCTCTCGGTGGTTTATTGCCTCATAAACAAAAAAAAGATTGTAACAGAAAAACAGCCCAAATGAAAATAAACAGTTCATACACTGTGCTGCCCAAGTCCTCTGGGACAACATATACGGCAGCTCTCACAGGAGCTAGCATTCAGGAGGCTTACTTTCCTCCACACACAGACACAGGAAGAAAACTGGCTGGACTTTTAACTCCCTAGAGCCACACCCTGAAGGTGGAGATATGATGGGTAGGTGTCCTGCCCATCTCTGACCTACCCTCCATAAAAGCCATGCCCATATAGCAACTGGATTGCTCTCAGCATATATCATGGTGGAGAGAACACTTATGGCTTTTACATCACGCAGGAAAGCAACCTTTGTGACACATATCTCCCCTCATGTATGGCACCAGTGACCCTGTCACAAGTGTCACTAATAATGATTTGAAACAAAATGTGCTACCCGGATATACTGTACCTTAAATCAACAGGACCAGGTAGACAAAGGTTACCACTTTAAAACAATATTTTTAAATAATATATATTTTATTGCCGAAATTACTCACAAAAAATGATGGCGTATCAAAATTAAAAAAGCAAGTAGGAGTGATTGAACAATAACAGACCTACGCATGCAGTAATGATATTACGAATCCCAAGAATCCAAGTTAATATGGTGGGCATGGATAAATATCATCCAAAAACACATTTATATACAAGGACAGAAAAATTCTCCTAATTTTTTATGTCCTAACATATCTTTCTAAGTAGGGCAAAAGGTCTCATGTCCATTATAAAAAAGAGAACCCACAGTAAAGAGATCCATAAAACTATCCAAATATGTCAATGCTTATATGGTAATGACAATGATCAACACATCAGGAGTAAATATATTTAAAGTGCAAGTGCATTTATAGAAACAAAATTTCTTGTGTGTAAGCCAAGTGGCTATAAAGAATGGGAAAAATAGAGCATTGAACTATAAATATGGAAATTTGCAATGCCTTTGGACGATGGATATGATATGCATGGTGCAAAATATTTTTTTAAGATATTGTTTTAAAGGGGTTTGTCTACCTAGTCCTCCTGATATAGAGTATATTCGGGAAACAAATTTTAATTCAAATGCCATAGCATTGCTATATGTAGCAGAAATCATGGGCTGGTTTTCACTTGAGTACTGTGATGACAAACACAGGGGTCTTCAGCAGACCCCTGGTTGTCATGGCAATACATCAGCATAACTGGATCACATTGCGGAAGCGCCGATGAAGGGATAGAACAGCACACAACCTGTCGGCGCACTATTAATGCTGCTATCACAAATTGACAGCAGTATTTAACAGGTTAACAGTTAGAGGCAGATGATAGCAGAAAAAAATGCAAAAAAGTGCACCTTGAATGGAAAAATGTTCACCACTGTATAAAAAGAATGGGCTGTGTTGCGAGCCGTTGAAATAAAACAAGCCCACACTGTCACATGAATGCAAAACATGACTGCTTTGACCCCTGAATATAAAAAAATGTTCTTTTGAATTACTGTAAATGAACAAGAAATATAAAAAGTAACATAGAATGTTATCACAGCTAATATTTTATACCTGTACTGTACGCACAGAAAACCACTTTAAATGAATGCTTCCAGTATACCATTATTTATATGATAGCCTTTGTTTCCTATGGATGCACTTACCATCCAGACATGCAATATTTATTAGGTCAAAGCGGTTATAGCGTTTTGCGTTTTTGATATCCTGTGAGTATTCCTAGTGTGGCTTAGATTTAAAGATGCATTTAAAATTCATGGCGAAATCGGCTTGTGCATTGCGTCCATTCATCTTCATTGGACAGCTTCTGTCTAGCAACAACAGACATTGTAAATCTTATCATGCTAATAAATGTGAGCTAATCAAAATGTCATGATTTAAAGTAGACAGAATATTATTTCGAGAATGGCTTAATGGTCAATATGAAAGGTAGATCTATTCGGACAGAGATTAATAATGCATTCTCATCATCTATGGTATACTGGCTGCACGGTTTGAAACTATATCCTCTGCTTGGTGAATGTCTGAGGAATATAAATCAGATCACAATGTAATCCCTTGTATAGTTTTACAAAAAGAAATAGAATTGGACTCAAATAGAGAATTCTATAATATTCCTCTACGTTATTTACGTTCAAGCCACAAACTATGAAATCCCCTACTGACCCTGTCATGTACTGCAAGTGCTACTTTCTGCATGCAACCAGCACATAACCACCTTCTCACATTACCACTCTCCAAGTAACTGACACATAGTACATGAAAGTTATTGCAGTGTATTATATTACATAGATGTTTCAGAAACCCCTTATACCAACTCCATTTTTTAGTATACCATATAGTGTGCAGCACAAATCATTAGAATTAGCACGCTAATGACATAAAGGGGTTCTTCAGGAATAGAAAGCAGATTGTAATAAACAAAATACCATATTAAGTAACTTCCAAAATATCTTAAAATTAGCACATTATGCTTGATTTGTCTAAAAAGCTACTAACTATATTACATTAAGATGGTTATTGTCTAATTCATCTGACAGCAAAAAAAGAAAGTTATTAGGACAAGTTCTGGTGAGTATGAGCCGCAAGAAGCTCTGCTGCTGTGATCTAGAAATATCATATACTACCGACTGTCAGTCTATCTCATAGCTTAAAGATGTACTCAGTAGAATGCTTTTCATATAAATCTTTAACTAGTTTATTAAAAACATGCTTCATAAACCAGTCCAAAACAAAATATACATATTCACTATTAACTAAGTGAATATGTATGACCACAATGGATGTCCTGACTAGCCTCTAGTCTTAACCCAGCTGCAGGTAATCCGACTAATCCACTTGTCACTAAAATTGAAATAAAATATGAAACTGTGAACCTGCACTTAGGAAGAGGCATTGGGATTACCTATGCTCCTTCTGATAGGGATTCTAGAGTTATATGCGTAGAAAAACCACTCAACCTACAGTGATAGTGTGCACAGAATAATTTCTGCTGAAAAACCTGACTCCCTTTCCAGAAGCCGCGCATTTTTATGCGTTTTTTCAGCGCGTTTTCAAAACGCATAGAACTAGCCAGAAACGCGGAAAAATCCGTGAAATTAATGAGCATGCTGCGTTTTTTACCACAATGCAGGTTTTTCACGGTAAAAAACGCATCAATATGCACAAAAAGTGAAAAATGCATAGAAATGAATGGGAAGCTTATTTTTAGCGGTTTTATTGGAAAAACTGCTAAAAATACCGCTAAAAAAACGCTGTGTGTGCACACAGCCTTATAGTTCCCTCATGCAAAAATACAATTAGCCATGTATATTTATTGAAAATATCAGGCTTCAGAGCACACACATAAAGGTATTGAGAATGTACGGCTTTAGAGCACACACCGCAAGCCTGATTTTGAGGTCATATCAAATGCAAATTAGCATCTTTTCAGTTTACATATAGGAAAATATATCCACCAAATCTTATTTATGTTCCCTGCATGCCTTCTGTCTCTCTTAATTGTGCCCTTTGGAATTCTCGCTCAGTGTGTAATAAGCTCTCCTTCATCCATGACTTCTTCCTTTCCAATTCACTTAACCTTATAGCTCTTACTGAAGCCTGGATCCAGCAGTCAGACACTACCGCTGCTGCTGCTCTTTCATATGGGGGACTACACTTTTCTCATACCCCAAGATCAGACAATAGAGCAGTTGGAGGCGTTGGTCTGCTCCTATCACCAAATTGTACCTTTCAGGTTATCCTTCAAGTACCCTCACTAGTCTTCCCTTCTTTTGAGGTCCATGCTGTCAGACTCTACACCCCCTTCTCCATGCAAGTGGCAGCGGTGTATCGTCCTCCCGGCCCTTCCCATCAGTTCCTGGAACATTTTGCCACGTGGCTTCCACATTTTCTCTCCTGTGACATACCCACCCTCATCATGGGTGATTTCAACATCCCCATCGCTCTTCCCCTCTCCCCATCTGCTACTCACCTTTTATCTCTAACCTCCTCTTTCGGCCTTTCGCAGCTTACTAACTCTCCAACGCATGAAGACGGAAATTCCCTCGACTTGGTCTTCTCTCGGCTTTGTGCAGTGAATGATTTCGCAAACTCCCCTCTCCCGTTGTCTGACCACAACCTTCTTTCATTCTCTATCAAGAACTGCCATCCCGCTCAGGTCACCCCCACTGTCCACACTTATAGAAACATACAGGGCATTAACACCCAGAAACTTATGAAGAACTTGCAGTCATCATTGGCCCCTATCTCCTCCCTCTAATGTCCTGATTCTGCACTGAAGCATTACCATGAAACACTTCAAAGTGCCCTGGATGAAATTTCACCTCCTATACATAGAACAACACGACACAGATGGTGACAACCCTGGCACACCCTGCAAACATGTTTCCTGCAGCGGTGCTCCAGGTGCGCCGAACATCTGTGGAGAAAATCCAATCTAACCGAACAGTTCATCCATTATAAGTTTATGCTTAGAACATACAACACTGCCCTTCATCTCTCCAAACAAACTTATTTCAACACCCTCATCACCTCACTGTCCAATAACCCTAAACGTCTTTTACACTTTTCATTCCCTACTCAACCCAAGAGTGCAGGCCCCAACCATGGAGCTTCGAGCTGACGATCTGGCCAATTACTTCAAAGAAAAAATTGACCATATCCGACAGGAAATTATCTCCCAATCACCTCATACCATGCATTTTCCTTCCTCCCCCACTGCATCTTGCTCACTCTCTGATTTTGAACCAGTCACAGAAGAAGAAGAAAGCTGGCTCCTTGCATCTTCTCGCTCAACCACTTGCACCAGTGACCCAATTCCGTCACATCTCCTCCAGTCCCTTTCCCCTGCTGTCACCGCCCACCTGACAAAAATATTTAACCTCTCTCTCTTCTGGCATCTTTCCCTCCTCATTTAAGCATACCATCATACATCCACTACTTAAAAAAACATTCTTCGACCAAAACTGTGCCACTATCTATAGACCTGTCTCTAATCTTCCCTTCATCTCTAAACTCCTGGAATGCCTGTTCCACTCCTGTCTTATCCACTATCTCTCTGATAACTCTCTTCTCGACCCTCTCCAATCCAGTTTCCACTCTTTACACTCTACTGAGACTGCCCTCACTAAAGTCTCTAATGATCTACTAACAGCTAAATCTAATGGTCATTACTCCATGCTAATTCTCTTGGATCTCTCTGCAGCATTCGACACTGTGGATCACCAGCTCCTCCTCACTATGATCCGCTCCATCGGTATCAAGGACACCGTTCTCTCCTTGTTTTCCTCCTATCTCTCTGACCGCTCCTTTACTGTATATTTTGCTGGCTCCTCCTCCCCACATCTTCCACTTACTGTTCCTCAAGGATCGGTTCTAGGCCCCCATCTCTTCTCTTTGTACACTGCCCCTATTGGTCAAACAATCAGTAGACTTTGTTTCCAGTACCATCTCTATGCTGATGACAATCAATTATATGCTTCTTCTCCTCACATCACGCCTGCCTTTTTAGAAAACACCAGCGATTGTCTAAACGCTGTGTCTAACATCATGTCCTCACTCTATCTGAAACTGAACCTGTCAAAGACTAAACTCCCTTGTGTTTCCTCCCTCTACTAATGCACCATCGCCATTTCTGTGTGTGGTTCCACTATTACTCCCCAGCAACATGCCCGCTGTCTTGGGGTCATACTTGACTCCGAGCTTTCATTCACCCCCTACATCCGATCACTGGCTCGCTCTTGTTATCTGCACCTCAAAAACATTTCTAGAATTCGACCTTTTCTTACTTTTGACTCCGCAAAAATTGTTAGGGTAGAGACACACTGGCGTATTTTTTGTCTGAGAATTGGATCGTAAAACTCGCACTGGCTGTCTGCTCTCCTGACCTGAGCTTGACAGCTGCATAGTAATCCATCACGCTGTCATGCTCGGATCAGGAGAGGTGCCGGCCAGTCCGTGCTATGCGATGCCATTATCGCATGAGAAATTCGGCAGTGTGACTACAGCCTTACTGTTTCTCTTATTCATTCTCATCTGGACTATTGTAACACTCTTCTAATCGGTCTCCCTCTTAACAAACTCTCCCCCTCCAATCTGTCTTGACTGCTGCAGCCAGGATCATATTCTTTGCCAGTCGTTACCCCGATGCCTCTACCTTGTGCCAGTCATTACACTGGCTACCCATCCACCCCAAAATCCAGTACAAACTGGGCTGAACTGCTCTGAACTCAGAATTTCTCATGGTGATTAGCTATGAATACACTGAGCATGAACTGCCATGACCTCATCACTGGCATTTTCCAATGGTCCTGAGGTCACATCAGTTCAGTCTGGCTGCGAGAACAGCTTCAGTGAATAGTGGTGATATCACTGATGCTGTGCTCCCTCACAGCCTGACCCGCGCTGAAGTCTGGAGCATGGGAAAATGAACAGGCATTTTCCCACACTCCAGAGTTCAGCATGTGTCAGGCTGTGAGGGAGCACAGACTCAGTGACATCAGTGCTAGACACTGATGCTGCGCTGGCAACATCTCCCCAGTCACCAGTGGTTTTTCAGCCGGGATGGTCACATCTTAGCGCTGGCCAGGTTGAAAAATGTATATCCTCCAGTAACTAGAGGCAATTTTAAGTGTGGTCACTGTCTGTATTGCAAGTTCCATTGTACTGACCGCACCATATGCATGGGTGCGATCAGTCATACAGACAGATTATATGGTGTACGTCATTTTCTGCACGTGTCGGTTTTACTACATAGGTAAAACCTTACGCCCCTTATACTGTACATCCGCTTTAAAGAACACTATAAATCGATTGGAGCAGGTAAAGGGGTTCCGCGTCTAATGAGTCACGTCAGGGAAATACATGTAGGTGACTTGCCTGTCCTCTCTTTTGCTGGTATTGAGAAGGTGGTTTTGCCCCCTCAAGGAGGAAATTTACACAGGATTTTGTTAAGACAAGAATCCAAGTGGATCATGGACACTTGTGCCATGGGTCCGACTGGATTTAATGATAGGATAGACATGTCTGTTTTTTGTGAGGAATAAGCAGATATATAATTGTGTACTATGTCCTGAGGCTGCTTTACTATTTATATTATGATATTAATAATAATAATAAATTTTATTTCTATAGCACCGACATATTCCGCAGCACTTTACATTTCAGAGGGGATTTGTACAGACAATAGACATTACAGCATAACAGTAATCACATAGATTATAACAGATACCAAGAGGAATGAGGGCCCTGCTCGCAAGCTTAAAGTCTATGAGGAAAGAGGTAGACACGAAAGGTGGGTGGTAACAGTTGCCCTGATTGTATGGACCAGCCATAATGTTAAATGTGTAACAGTACAGACACAGAGGGCTAATGGACGCATAAAGCATGTGGGAACATGATGCGGGGAACTTGGTTATGGTAAAACTTTTGGCTGTGCCACACAGGGATAGATTAGGTTAATATGTTGAGGCGATAGGCCAGTCTGAATAAATGCGTTTTCAGGGCACGCTTAAAATTGTGGGGATTGGGGACTAATCGTATTGACCTGGGAAGTGTATTCCAAAGAATTGGCGCAGAACGTGTAAAGTCTTGGAGACGGGAGTGGGAGGTTCTGATTATTGAGGATGCTAACCTCAGGTCATCAGCAGAACGGAGAGTGCGGGTAGGGTGGTATACTGAAACAAGGGAGGAGATGTAGGGTGGTGCTGAGCCATTGAGGGCTTTGTGGGTGAGGGTAATAAGTTTATACTGAATTCTGGAGTGGATGGGTAGCCAGTGTAATGACTGGCCCAAGGTAGAGGCATCGGTGTAACGATTGGTGAGGAATATGATCGTGGCTGCAGCATTCAAGACAGATTGGAGGGGGGAGAGTTTGGTAAGAGGGAGACCGATTAGAAGACAGTTACAATAGTCGAGACGAGAATGAATAAGAGAAACAGTAAGAGTTTTTGCAGAGTCAAAAGTAAGAAAAGGTCGAATTCTAGAAATGTTTTTGAGGTGCAGATGACAAGAGCGAGCCAGTGATCGAATGTGGTGGTCAAAGGAAAGCTCGGAGTCAAGTATGTCCTCAAGACAGTGGGCATGTTGCTGGGGAGATGAATGAGAAACTTGGTCTGAGCAGAAAAAGTAAATTAATGTGCATGAAAATGTAATTGCATATGAACACATGACCTTTACACAGAGAAAACCAAAAACAAAACACAAAACAAATATCCTGGAATAAAAAAAGTAAAAAATATATTGCAAAAATTGCATGAAGGTAGTAATAATAGTAATAATAAGGGTATTTAGTTAACATATTTTTGATCAAAATAATGAAGAAGCCATCCCGCCACGTCAAGGCAACCCCCGTGGGACAGTCCTAACTCTTGTATTTAAAACCTTTCTACTTGTCAAGTGACGTAAATGTGAACAAGGACAGAGGCACTGAACCACCAGTAATAGTATAGGCCAGACAGACAATTGTTTCATTGTGCATTCTGTGCATATAAGGGTGTATTTTTTACTTTTTTATTCCAGGATATTTGTTTTGTTTTTGGTTTTCTATGTTGCTGGGGAGTAATAGTGGAACCACACACAGAAATGTCAATGTTCAATCTTTGACAGGTTCAGTTTCAGATATAGTGAGGACATGATGTTAAACACAGTGTTTAGACAAATGCCGGTGTTTTCTAGAAAGGCTAACGTGATGTCAGGAGAAGAAGCGTATAATTGGGTGTCATCAGCATAGAGATGGTACTGGAAACCAAATCTACTGATTGTTTGACCAATAGGGGCAGTGTACAAGGAGAAGAGGAGGGGGCCTAGAACCGATCCTTGAGGAACCCCAACAGTAAGTGGAAGGTGAGAGGAGGAGGAACCGGCAAAAGATACAGTAAAGGAGTGGTCAGAGAGATAGGAGGAGAATCAGGAGAGAACGGTGTCCTTGAATGCATGTATTTAGGTTTACCGTTTTTTGCAGTTATTTGTCATCTCAAATAACTACACGATAGAACTGAACACTATTATCTTGCATTGATTAAGGTGTTTATTCCTGTTATTAGTACATCTTACTGGAATTCTCACAGACATATTTATATAATTGATTTTATGTATGATTTGTGCAGTATACAGTGGGGAAAAAAAGTATTTAGTCAGTCAGCAATAGTGCAAGTTCCACCACTTAAAAAGATGAGAGGCGTCTGTAATTTACATCATAGGTAGACCTCAACTATGGGAGACAAACTGAGAAAAAAAAATCCAGAAAATCACATTGTCTGTTTTTTTTTCATTTAATTTGCATATTATGGTGGAAAATAAGTATTTGGTCAGAAACAAGCAATCAAGATTTCTGGCTCTCACAGACCTGTAACTTCTTCTTTAAGAGTCTCCTCTTTCCTCCACTCATTACCTGTAGTAATGGCACCTGTTTAAACTTGTTATCAGTATAAAAAGACACTTGTGCACACCCTCAAACAGTCTGACTCCAAACTCCACTATGGTGAAGACCAAAGAGCTGTCAAAGGACACCAGAAACAAAATTGTAGCCCTGCACCAGGCTGGGAAGACTGAATCTGCAATAGCCAACCAGCTTGGAGTGAAGAAATCAACTGTGGGAGCAATAATTAGAAAATGGAAGACATACAAGACCACTGATAATCTCCCTCGATCTGGTGCTCCACGCAAAATCCCACCCCGTGGGGTCAGAATGATCACAAGAACGGTGAGCAAAAATCCCAGAACCACGCGGGGGACCTAGTGAATGAACTGCAGAGAGCTGGGACCAATGTAACAAGGCCTACCATAAGTAACACACTACGCCACCATGGACTCAGATCCTGCAGTGCCAGACGTGTCCCACTGCTTAAGCCTGTACATGTCCGGGCCCATCTGAAGTTTGCTAGAGAGCATTTGGATGATCCAGAAGAGTTTTGGGAGAATGTCCTATGGTCTGATGAAACCAAACTGGAACTGTTTGGTAGAAACACAACTTGTCGTGTTTGGAGGAAAAAGAATACTGAGTTGCATCCATCAAACACCATACCTACTGTAAAGCATGGTGGTGGAAACATCATGCTTTGGGGCTGTTTCTCTGCAAAGGGGCCAGGACGACTGATCCGGGTACATGAAAGAATGAATGGGGCCATTTTCGTGAGATTTTGAGTGCAAACCTCCTTCCATCAGCAAGGGCATTGAAGATGAAACGTGGCTGGGTCTTTCAACATGACAATGATCCAAAGCACACCGCCAGGGCAACGAAGGAGTGGCTTCGTAAGAAGCATTTCAAGGTCCTGGAGTGGCCTAGCCAGTCTCCAGATCTCAACCCTATAGAAAACCTTTGGAGGGAGTTGAAAGTCCGTGTTGCCAAGCGAAAAGCCAAAAACATCACTGCTCTAGAGGAGATCTGCATGGAGGAATGGGCCAACATACCAACAACAGTGTGTGGCAACCTTGTGAAGACTTACAGAAAACGTTTGACCTCTGTCATTGCCAACAAAGGATATATCACAAAGTATTGAGATGAAATTTTGTTTCTGACCAAATACTTATTTTCCACCATAATATGCAAATAAAATGAAAAAAAACCAGACAATGTGATTTTCTGGATTTTTTTTTCTCAGTTTGTCTCCCATAGTTGAGGTCTACCTATGATGTAAATTACAGACGCCTCTCATCTTTTTAAGTGGTGGAACTTGCACTATTGCTGACTGACTAAATACTTTTTTTCCCCACTGTATATCTGTATTTTCATTCTTAGAATGATTGGTCAATCCTGTATGCGGAATTTTTTCAGCCGTGCTGATATATCACTGAGGTATTTTAGTTTACATCTAATTGCCTCATTTTACATTATTGAAGCACAGAATGTTTTGTATTAATACATTCAGTGTCTGTACATGTTTCTAAGTATATTTATATACCGCACTTACTTTTTTCTGCTTGCATGGACGAGAGATGGTGTTAGCATTTAGATACATATGTCTGCCATATTTGTTTTATATTTATATAGTCCATACTATGCTGCATAATTATGTCATAATGATAAGATGATCGTAATAATGATTTATTTCTCTCTTAGGTGGCTCTCTTTGTCCATATTGATATGTAATTGCATTTATTTGTGCTTTCTTGCATCTTTGGTGTATTATCTCTTTGTTTTTAATTCACTCACGTTGTTTAGACAGCGGCTGTGGAAGGAGGAGGTATCAGGTGACGTAATTTCTCTATGAATCCGTCACTCTCTTCCAATTTATGACCCGTCGAAGAGCTTGGATAGTGCGAAACGATAGTTGTCAGCTCCCTCTGCACTCCTGATGTCACTCCTCCGGCCCGACATGTGTAGCATGTGGCAATAAATCAAGCAATATCTTCACCAGCTCGTTGAGTGCGACCTCATTTCTACTTGGATATACAATTATATCAGAGTAAATAAATCACCACAATGCATAAATATACATTTATATTTTTATTTTCTTAATTTTAATGCATCTCTTTTTATGATCAATATGCAATTATATATCGTTTAACCAGTTATTATCATTATTTCTTCATTAATCATTTCTGCAACACCGAAATGCCCGAAATGGACTTTAACACATCATGTGTCTGTCTTTTGGTGTCACTTTTTTTTAAAATCTCACCAGAATATATATTGCTGTATACTCTTATTTGTCATATGCTTTTTTTCCTGAGGAAGAAGTATGGTACTTCAAAATGCATAGACAAAATAAAAAAAACGCATTCTACTCTAGTGTAGACCTGGATCTGCTACATCTACCAGCAACACAAAATTATACACTTTTTTCTTTGCACATATTGCTGCGCGGTATTTGGACCCATTGACCATCTGCATTTGGAATTACATGCTCATTTAAATGCTGTATG
Organism: Dendrobates tinctorius; assembly: GCF_039654945.1. Lineage (NCBI taxonomy): Eukaryota > Metazoa > Chordata > Amphibia > Anura > Dendrobatidae > Dendrobates > Dendrobates tinctorius. The sequence goes on from NW_027361783.1 coordinate 22,182,445, forward strand.
AACACAACATTATCAGGTTAGCATAACCTTTAATTATTTTATCTATTTTAGCTGGATAAGACCTTATATCACCTTTCCCTTTTTCTTAGTTGCCAATAAAATGTTGCCGTAGGACCAAGTTCACCCTTACAGTAGTTTTCCCTCTGAATAAATAAGCAGCTTCTCCCATTTACATACATATAAATTTGCATAACCAGGTGCGAATCTAGTCCTAATAGCAGTCCCCCACTGCTGATTACAAAACTGTGAAACCTGTAAATAAGTTAGAAATGATTGTACACAATTTTGCAATTGAGTATCTACATAGCTAGATGAATTTGATGTTAATCAACGGCTGATATTATAGGTCTCCCAAGAGGTTTCTCACTAGTCTTATGTACCTTAGGTACATGATAAAATATTGCAATTTTTGGATTTGGTTTATTGATAAATTTTGACTCCTGGATAGTTAATAGTCACATATTCGTACCCATCCTAACTAAATTCATTAGATCCTTCCCATAGTCAATAGTGTTTTGTTTTTATAAATGCCCTATACGTTTTAGCATCCCTTAGCAGATTAGCAAAGATTCCGGAAGATTTTGTTCATAGTCCATAATAACTATATCTCACCCTTTATCCATCAAGCAAATTATAATATTCCCATTATTTTGAAAATTAATAATTGACCTCCTTCCCTCTGCTGAAGGATTATTATGATTCCATTTAGAGCAAATTCTAGTGTCTGCATTTTGTATCTCTCAAATTACTTGATTCTGAAAACTCATCAAGGATTCAGAATATCCCAGAAGGGGATTACATTCCCACTTACATTTTAAATCTGAAAGTAAACATGTGCTAACCAAACTTTCCTTATAAATGAGGAAGAAAAGACAACATGCTAAAGCCAGGGATCGCCAAGCAATAATTCGATATTTTATTTGAGCGTACAAAAACCAGATATTTAAAAACATTTAAAAACAGAGTGCCCACCAAAAGTGGGTCCTGCCCTGCATGCAGGCCAAAGGCAAAAAATGTTACATATGTAAACACAGCCGTGCAAATCAATAGAGGGTATATATCCTTACAATTACCCAGATCAGGCAAAAAAAAATTAAAAAAAATTATTTGGCACCTGGTATGGATAAGTATCACCCCTTACAAATAAGGAAAATGTTCATGACAAGAATTAATTTAATTATATTATGGTTGTTAGTGAAAAAAGGTTAAATCCCATTGATCCTGTCCCAAATGAAATATTTTCAAAAGGAAATGTACCTCCTACAGCCCAAAATAATTACCACCCAAGTGCACTGACTGATGGACAAAAATTCTCCTAAAAGAGTATTGCATGCCAAATGACAGTATAATCAATATCAGCTGTACATGACTGGTTATAAAGAGGTTGGTAGTTGGGCCTCACAATAAGAGAGCAGAAAGGGAGGAGGCACAAAAAAAGAAAACAAGCTCAATGTCCTGAAAAAAACAATAGCATAGCAATAGGAGGTCTGGTCTTGATGAAGCAAAAAGCAACAAATGCACATGAGTAGAAAGTCCTAGTGGACTAACAATAAAGCCAAACCCATAATAGCTGAACAGGCCATCCCATGGAAAGCAATCCCCACACTGCATATATAATATTCATTATGTTCATTATGTTAACTAGGGGGAAGGTCAGTGCGGAATCAGTGACCTGTCAGCAGTCTGCATTAAGAATAGCTAATCAAGCACCACATGAAGCCCCCCCACAGGCCGCCCCGGGGCACAAGCATATCATTAACTCAAAACTGACAATAAAGATTAAACAACTACAAGATGGATTTCATCAACCAAGGTATCATTGTAATCAGTATAATGGTGCTGACACTATCTTTAGGCTACTGAACACAATCCTGTTGACAAGTTCCCTTTAAGTGACCCTCTATTTTACAGAAAAAAAATTCTAGAAACATTAGGGTTGCTAGAATAATTATCTTCTACTTTTATTAAAGAAAACACAATTACAGACTACTCTCGAGTAGTATGCCGTACTCTTCAGTATTTTGTGCACTGGCGGGGGTATGGTCCGGAGGAGAGGTCTTGGGTTCCAACCTCAGACATACATGCGAATCGGCTGGTCAGTTCCTTTCACCATCGTCATCCGGACAAGCCGGGTCCTATGAGTCTTGAGGGTCCGGGGGTCCCTCGTAGAAGACGGGGTAATGTCATGTCGGACGCTGTTCACACCACAGCATCCGGCAGGCAGAGGTAGTTCCACCTCCATCCACTATAGCCTCAGTGGCGCCGGCTTGATCTTCAGGCTCTCGGGGGTTAACCTTGCTGGAGACCAGGTTGGATGGTTAGTCACGCCCACGGTCTTTAAATAGTCATGCTGGCCTATAGGCATCGCCGATTATAGCTTGTGTTTCATACCAAGTGGTTCCGGTCTGGAGTGGAGGTGTTGAAGAGAGAGAGATTCGTATCTGGTGGCGTATGATCCGTTGTTATCCTTTCTCCTTCCCATATTTGTGTTTAGTTGTGCCCTGTTCACATTACTGTATATTCCTGTGTGTGTATGGCGCAGTGCAGTTTAAGTTTTCCCTGTCTGTCATAATTTGTGTGGGGGCTTTGGTGGTGTGACTCCTCACTGGGTGGAGGGTGGAGGGTTAAGTGCAGGGCTGAGCAGGAGATAAGGAAAGGTTGGAGGCTCAGGCATTTGCACCATCAGCAAAAACCCTGGGTTGAGGGTCAGACAGGGTTTCCCCTAGTTACAGGGACATCACAGGGGCCCCGGGTATTTCAGCCTTAGTTGAACTAAGCCCCGTGTGACACTTTCGCTTTCCAGCAGCTCCTCTGACCAGGAGCTGCTCCACACTTGTCTGTTCACTTTTTCATCAACGGGAAGACTGCTCTCACTAAAACTCTACTGTCTCGCTCTGAACCTACAAGCTCTACCCACCTCCCAACACCCTTTACTACTCGGCAGGGTTGAGATCCTCCTCCCGTAGGGTACATCCAGGGTGCCCTGCTGCTATAGGGTGTGTGTTGGGTGCATGTGTTAGAGCACTGTCAGGTGCCTCCACCTTACCTGGGAAGTGGGATAACACACCTCTGGGTGAGGTGCAGTTCCTCTGTGGTGACTGAACCCTTAGGGGTGCCACATAAGTATTACTACATAATATCGGGCTGTCAATAGGTGAACAACACAGCACTACTGTGATAAACAAAAATTGGGTAAGAGAAATCAAGAAACAATCATATAAAGATGAAGTACCAATAAATAAATAATCATCACTGTCCCCGGAGAAAAGACAGATCTACAGTATATACAAAATGGCCATATTGGCACCGTTGCAAAATTTCAGCCAAAAACATTAATGTGTCACCAATAAAACACTATTTCCTCAAGGATAAGGATAATTATTGATATATTGGTACTTGATATATGATTGTGTAAGGGACACAAAGGAGTGTCCATAAGTGTAAAGATATATACGTGTATATATATATATATATATATATATATATATAGTATATTTAATGTCGGATGTTATGTACCCTTTCCCATTAACGTTATTCATATTTATTGTACATGCCATGTAAGGCAGCGCTCACCGAGTGTATTGGGGGACAGTCACTTGGCAGCGGATTCACGTCACACAGGAACACTTGCCGTTAAACAGTCTATATGGTTTATTGAACGGCATAAACCATATAAGGCAACATAAAGAAAACAGTCTTGTATCAGATAGATCAGTGTTCACATTAGCACTTCACTCTCTCAGTTCTGAGGCCACACAGGCTGTGCCATGTCCAATAACAGGCTCTATAGCCTCAACACAGTTATTTCCCCCCTGTCTGGGGTTACCTCTGAGGAGCTCCTGCTTCAGACGCTGATTCTTGGTTGGTCCTTTCTTTCGGGGAAGCGGCCACACTGGGCTCTCCATTCCGGACAGTGCCTTATTCACTAGGCCGCTTCACGGTCCCAGAACCACAGCTGGGCAGTGGCTTCCCCAAATGCAGGCCGTCACAGACTCTGCTCACACACATGGCCTGTCTGGGTGCTATTCAGGGATCCGACCCTACTCCCCGGGTCTCCCAACACACCGGCCTCACCAGGTCCAGGGCCTCAGCGGGTGCTATTCATGACGTCCATCCCCTCCTGAGACCGTCCAACACTCACGCTTCACCGGGCGTTATTCAGGGATCTGTCCCTACTCCCAGGGACCCCCAACACACCAGCCTCACAAGGTCCAAGGTCGCAGCAGGTGCTATTCACCTAGACCCTCCAGGACCTTCCACCCTGAACCATTCAGGTACACACTCTCTCCTCATGTGACCTACCCTGGTCACCTTATATGGTCTGTAGTCACGCCCACAGGATCACATGGCTATGACCTCACTAAAGGTCCTCTTACACACACAGCCATACACACACAGGCTTTACTTTGGGCATTCAGACACATGCCCCTGGGTGGGTTTGTAGGTGAATGATCCCACCCATCTCACCAAGCCACCTGGAAGCTTTTCCCTGTTACATAGTAACAAACACTCAGCATTACCTCTGCTGATTACCACATATTTCAGCTTCCATCCCAGGGCCACCCACCCTGGGATACATAACTGTTGTGAGTTCATTCTCTGGTTCACCAGTTGTGAGTTCTCCTTCCAGATTCCCCCTGGTGGTAACAGGAGGTAGAGAGGCTGATTTGATCGGTGGAGATCTGCCACCTGAGAATGAGGATGACGATTGGATTTCAGGAGTCTCAGATTAGATTTAAGACAGCCGACGCCCTATTCAGTTGCTGGTGATTCCTTCTGGCTTGTCAGCTCATGGTTTTCAGCTCTGTTCCAGTCATCTAAAGCTAAGTTTTTCTGCTAATGTTCACACTTGATTTTGTTGGTCTATTCAGTTTTTTGGTGTGGTCAGTCAGCCCCTGCTGGGAGCTGTGCTGAATTTCCACTCTTATTTATCAGTATTTTGCCAATTGGCTTTTTGTCCCTTACTAGTTCAGTCTCTTTTTGCTCTGTCGCAGAATATTTCAGAGTGCTGATATAGTGGGAGAAGTCTAGTGACTTCAGGGTTTATTTTGCTATCAGAAGTGTTGGACATGATTTTTGTAGGGTTTTTTGCAGGTTGCAGACAGTGTCTTCCCTTTCCTTTCCTGTCTAGTTAGTTTGGGCCCCATCATTTGCTCAGCCTATTTTCCTGCCTGTGTTTGTGCCTTCATCTTGTTTCACCGTCAATACATGTGTGGGGGCTATCTATTCCTTTGGGGTCTGCTCTGGGGCAGTTAGTTTTCCCTTTTCTTGCTTTAGGCTTATTTAGTCCTCCGGCCGTGATGAGGTGCCTAGGAACATCGTAGGCACGCTCCACGGCTACTGCTAGTTGTGTGGTAAGATCAGGGATCTGCAATCTGCATAGTTACCAACCTCTCTGGTTTTCCGTGACTTAGCTTGTTTTGCTTTTTTCTCCTCGGTAACCCATTCATAACAGAATCACCAGCCATATCGCAGATTCTAGGGTACTCAAAAGCAGGAAAAAGTTGTTAAAAAAAGAAAAAAAAAGTGTCAGAATTTTTTTTTTTTATATTTTTTCCTCTTTTTTCTCTGGGGCCGTAGGTGACTTTTTTTTTCTTTTTCCTAATGGAGATTAAGCAATTGTCTGATCGTGTGGAGCAGCTGGCTGCTAAAGTGCAGGGAATTTCCACCTACCTCATTCAGTCACATGCTGCTGAACCTAAGATTCCTACTCCTGATGTGTTTTCTGGGAATCGGTCTAAATTTCTGAATTTTAAGAATAATTGTAAATTATTTCTGGCCTTGAAGCCTAACTCATCGGGGAGCTCTGTGCAGCAGGTTAAAATTGTCATCTCCTTGCTGCGTGGCGATCCCCGGGATTGGGCTTTTTCTCTGACACCTGAAAATCCTATTCTGACTAATGTGGATGTATTTTTTCAGGCCTTTGGGTTGTTGTATGATGAACCTAATGCTGTTGATCAAGCTGAGAGAACCCTGTTGGCATTAAACCAGGGTCAGGATTCTGCAGAGTTATACTGTCAAAAATTCCGAAAGTGGGCGGTCCTTACTACATGGAATGATAGTGCATTGGCAGCTCTCTTTCGGAAGGGTTTATCAGAGACCGTAAAAGATGTTATGGTGGGATTTCCTGTTCCCTCTGGTCTGGATGATTCTATGTCATTAGCCATTCAAGTTGATCGGCATTTACATGAACGTAAAACTACACGGGAGGCGCTGCCACCTTTTGAACAAACGTCTGAACCTATGCAATGTGATGGGGTTTTGTCTAGGGCGCAACGTCAGGAGTTTAGAAGGCGTAAAAAGCTGTGTTTTTTCTGAAGAGACTCCTCTCATATTATTTCTGTCTGCCCAAAATGAGAGAAACGTTTTGCACACACATTTGCTGTGGGCAGTATACAACCTAAGTTTCTTTTGGCAATTACTTTGATCTGCTCCTTAGCCACGTTTTCCACAAAGGCTTTTGTGGATTCAGGAGCAGCTCTGAATCTGATGGATTTGGACTTTGCTAAACATTGTGGTTTTTCCATGACGCCGCTGCTGATGCCTATTCCTTTGGGGGTATTGATGCTACTCCTTTGGCGGAGAATAAACCTCAGTTTTGTACCCAGGTGACAATGCGAGTTGCCCCAGACCACCAAGAAAATTGTAAATTTTTGGTGCTGCATAATCTGCATGATACTATTGTTCTGGGTTTTCCTTGGTTGCAAACTCATAATCCAGTTTTGGATTGGAAATCTGGGTCTGTGGTGAGTTGGGGTTGTCAGTGTGTTCTTAGGGACACTCCTGTTTTCTCCACCTCTCTTCAGTCTCATGATATTCCTTATTATCTAGCTGATTTTTCTGATGTATTTAGTGAGAGCAAGTCTGCGTCTTTGCCTCCTCATAGGAGTTATGACTGTGCAATTGAGTTGATGCCTGAGTGCAAATTTCCGAAGGGTCGGCTTTTCAACTTATCAGTACCTGAACATGATGCTATGCGATCCTATATTAAGGAGTCATTGGAGAAGGGTCATATTAGACCATCCTCGTCACCTTTAGGTGCTGGTTTTTTTTCTTGTGGCCAAGAAAGATGGTTCATTAAGACCGTGTATTGATTATCGTTCCCTTAACAAGATGGCGGTTAAATATCAGTGCCCGTTACCTCTGATGTCTGATTTATTCTCCAGAGTTAAGAGTGCCTACTGGTTTACTAAGCTTGACCTCAGGGGGGCATATAATCTTCTTTGCATCAAGCTCTGGGATGAATGGAAGACAGCGTTTAATACTCTGGAGGGACATTTTGAGTAACTGGTGATGCCTTTTGGGCTCACTAATGCCCCTTCTGTCTCCCAGTCCTTTATGAATGATATTTTCCATGACCTTGTGGATAAGTTTTTGATCATCTATCTGGATGATATTTTGATCTTTTCTAGTGATTGGGATTCTCATGTGGAACACGTCCGGACTGTGTTCCGGATTTTGAGGGAGAATTCCCTGTTTGTTAAGGAATCGAAATGCCTCTTTGGTGTACAGAGGATTTCATTTTTGGGATTTATCTTATCTCCATCGACTATTGAAATGGACCCGGCCAAGGTACAGGCCATTTATGATTGGGTTCAGCCTACTTCTTTGAAGGCCCTCCAGAAGTTTTTGGGTTTTGCTAATTTCTATCATAAATTTATAATTAATTTTTCTGGTATTGTCAAACCACTGACTGATCTGACCAAGAAGGGCGCTGATGTGCTGAATTGGTCTCCTGAGGCTATCTCAGCATTTCAGGAGCTTAAGCGGAGATTTACTTCAGCTACAGTTTTACGGCAACCTGATGTCTCACTTCCATTTCAGGTGGAGGTAGATGCTTCTGAGATTGGTGCAGGAGCTCTTTTGTCCCAAAAAGACCCTGTGACATCTAAGATGAATCCCTGTGGCTTCTTTTCTCGAAAGTTCTCCCCATCTGAACGCAACTATGACGTAGGGAATCGAGAATTGTTGGCCATGAAGTGGGCATTTGAGGAGTGGAGACATTGGTTGGAGGGAGCTAGACATCAAGTTGTGGTCCTCACCGATCACAAGAATTTGATTTATCTGGAGTCGGCCAAACACTTGAATCCTAGACAGGCTAGATGGGCCTTGTTTTTCACGCATTTTAATTTTGCAGTCTCTTTTCTTCAGGGCACTAAGAATGTTAAGGCAGACGCCCTTTCTAGGAGTTTCTTTGCCGATTCCCTTAGTGTGACCGAGCCTACTACCATCCTAGGTGAGGGGGTAGTTCTTTATGCAATTTCCCCCGATTTGAGACGCGCCCTGGAGAAATTTCAGGAGGATAAACCTGAGCGTTGCCCTATGGGAAAATTGTATGTTCCTGACCAGTGGAGAAAGAGAGTGATGTCTGAAATTCATTGCTCCGTATTGGCTGGTCATCCAGGTATTTTTGGTACCAGAGATTTGGTGAGTCGGTCCTTTTGGTGGCTTGCCTTATCTCGTGACGTCAAGAATTTTGTACAGTCCTGTGGGACTTGTTCTCGGTCTAAACCCTGTTCTCGTTCTAGTGGGTTGCTGATGCCCTTGCCGGTGCGCAAGAGGTCATGGACCCATATCTCAAAGGATTTTATTTCTGATCTTCCTGTCTCTCAGAGAATGACTGTTATCTGGGTGATTTGTGATAGATTTTCGAAGATGGTCCATCTTGTACCACTCCCAAAGTTGCCATCTTCCACTGAGTTGGTGCCCTTGTTTTTACAACAGATGGTTCAGTTACATGGGATTCCTGAGAATATTGTGTCCGACAGAGGAGTCCAGTTTGTTTCCAGATTCTGGAAAGCCTTTTGTTCCAATCTGGGAATTCAGTTATCCTTCTCCTCCTCGTTTCATCCCCAGACCAATGGGCAGACTGAGAGAACAAACCAGACCTTGGAGTCTTATTTGAGATGTTTTATATCTGCTGATCAGGATGATTGGGTCTCATTTTTGCCCTTGGCCGAATTCGCACTGAACAATAGAGCTAGTTCTGCTACTTTGATGTCACCCTTTTTCTGTAATTTTGGGTTTCATCCTCGATTCTCTTCAGGGCAAGTGGAATCTTCGTCCTGCCCAGGTATGGACACTGTGGTTAAGAGAATGCAGCAGATATGGGACCAAGTGGTGGATAAGTTGTCACTCTCTCAGGAAAAGGCCCAGCGATTTTCCAACCGGCATAGGACCATTGGTCCCCGGTTTAAAGTGGGTGATATGGTTTGGTTGTCATCTAAGAATATTTCTATGAAGGTTGCATCTCCTAAATTTAAGCCAAGATTTATTGGTACTTATAAGATTTTGGAAATTCTTAATCCTGTTTCATTTCGAATGGCTCTTCCAGTTACGTTCAAGATCCATAACGTATTTCACAAATCTCTGTTGAAGAGGTTTGTTGAGCCAGTGGTTCCTATGGCAGCACCTCCTGACCCTGTGTTGGTTGAAGGCAATGTGGAATATGAGGTAGAGAAAATATTGGATTCTCGTTTGGTTAGACGGAGACTCCAGTATTTGGTCAAATGGAAGGGTTATGGTCAGGAGGATAATTCTTGGGTCTCTGCCTCCGATATTCAGGCCAATAGATTGGTTCGTGCTTTTCACCGGGCCCAACCTGATCGGCCTGGTGGCGTGGATGAGGGTTTGGTGACCCCTCCTCAAGGGTGGGGTACTGTTGTGAGTTCATTCTCTGGTTCACCAGTTGTGAGTTCTCCTTCCAGATTCCCTCTGGTGGTAACAGGAGGTAGAGAGGCTGATTTGATCGGTGGCGATCTGCCACCTGAGAATGAGGATGACGATTGGATTTCAGGAGTCTCAGATTGGATTTAAGACAGCCAACGCCCTATTCAGTTGCTGATGATTCCTTCTGGCTTGTCAGCTCTTGGTTTTCAGCTCTGTTCCAGTCATCTAAAGCTAAGTTTTTCTGCTAATGTTCACACTTGATTTTGTTGGTCTATTCAGTTTTTTGGTGTGGTCAGTCAGCCCCTGCTGGTGGCTGTGCTGAATTTCCACTCTTATTTATCAGTATTTTGCCAATTGGCTTTTTGTCCCTTACTAGTTCAGTCTATTTTTGCTCTGTCTCAGAATATTTCAGAGTGCTGATATAGTGGGAGAAGTCTAGTGACTTCAGGGTTTATTTTGCTATCAGAAGTGTTGGACATGATTTTTGTAGGGTTTTTTGCAGGTTGCAGACAGTGTCTTTCCTTTCCTTTCCTGTCTAGTTAGTTTGGGCCCCATAATTTGCTCAGCCTATTTTCCTGCCTGTGTTTGTGCCTTCATCTTGTTTCACCGTCAATACATGTGTGGGGGCTATCTATTCCTTTGGGGTCTGCTCTGGGGCAGTTAGTTTTCCCCTTTCTTGCTTTACTAAAGGCTCATTTAGTCCTCCGGCCGTGACGAGGCATCTAGGAACATCATAGGCACGATCAGGGATCTGCAATCTGCATAGTTACCAACCTCTCTGGTTTTCTGTGACTTAGCTTGTTTTGCTTTTTTCTCCTCGGTGACCCATTCATAACACATAACAGTCATTTACCATCCTGCCGTTCATCCTTTCTCCATCATAATAATGGAGATGCCTGTGTGCATGACTCAGACAGCACCCCCTAGCTGTCACAACGGTCACTGCATCACAGCCATGTAAATGTCTATTTATTGTATCTGTTATATGTATTTAACATTGTACACTGTTATATAGATAGGGAAAGTGTAGTACCCTAGTTTGCCCACTAGATGGGGTCAGAGATGCTCAGCTTGTAAACAGTTAAAGTAGGAGGGGCTAACAGCTGTTAAGCCAGGGATCATCTGGAATTTGAATAAGTTGGGTGGGAGTGCCCTGACAGGGCTTTTGGCTCCATAACGTTAAAGACAAGAGCCCAGTCATACAGAATTCGGGCCAGTATCTCATCAGGGAGTAACAACAGGAGAAGTGCTGACAGTGTAGAATTAGTGGGTCTGCAGTTGCCAAAAGAAGACTAAGCAGTATGGGCAGGTCACTCAGAATGTGGTGTGACTTATTTCATCTGTGGTTATTCTTGAGACCGGGGCTAAATGGTTAACAGGGTCCCCTACTGGAATAAGACTGAGCAGAGTTGATACTGAAAGACCGCAGAGCATGTCTATGTGAGGGGAGGCCAGGACTCCGTTGCCCTGGAGTCCTCGGCCATGACTACGGTCCTGGCTGAACCTTACAATTGTACCATGTGGGGTGGTACAATGGATGGAGCTTTAGACTTACTAATGCATTCCCCATGCAAATGTGGCGGCCATGTAACAAGCAGGAGTAAAGGAATGCAGATCGGAGTGCAGCAGGTAGCTTGGGGAAACAAATCACTAAGAAAGGTGACTATACATGATGTGAGATATATGGTCACTTTAATTCATCTGCTGTCTCATTAAATTAACATGCTAACTTTTAGCAGTGATCCACAAGTTGTATACGTTATTTTATATTTACTGTTTTACTCTAATTTCATCATATATTCCTGATTACACCTAAAATTAAAGTGTTAAAAATTATTTCATGACAGTAAGACGTACCTGACTTTCATTGCATTTCTTTGTTGTAAAGATTTGTTTTTAATAAATTAAAGGTTTTCAAAATAATCTATATTTTATCATTGAGACTTTTGCGGCACACACTGCTTCTTGCTCATATTAGAAAATAATTGAATGGCTGTCCTGTAGGTAGACTTGCTAAGTGTTGCATTTAATGACTGTAATGGAATAGCCTTAGGAACATATTCTTCTAAAAGATATTTATTTAATGATCCATGTCATATAAAATACTTTTTGAAATAACAGTATATTGTTCTCAGCAACCCTTTTACCAGAACACTTGAAACCTTAGAATTTCGAAATCAATAACCTAGGGATTAAAGTGGGAACCAAAACTTGGTCTTGCTCAGTGTGGAACAAACTGTATAACCTCCACTCTTCTACTTACTGTATATTTGTTATCAGTGGCCTAACTGCAAAGTTATGGGCCCCGGTGCGAACTTACAAATGGGGCCTCCCCCATGCCAAAATATTTTATCCTCTTAACGACCAGGGGTATTTTTGGTTTTGCATTTTCGTTTTTTTGCTCCCCTTCTTCCCAGAGCCATAACTTTTTTATTTTTTGGTCAAAATGGCCGTATGAAGGCCTTTTTTTTGCGGGATGAGTTGTACTTTTGAATGACATCATTGGTTTTACCATGTCCTGTAATAGAAAACAGGAAAAAAAATTCCAAGTGCGGTGAAATTGCAAAAAAAGTGCAATCCCACACTTGTTTTTTGCTTGGCTTTTTTCTAGGTTCCCTAAATGCTAAAACTGACCTGCCATTATGATTCTCCATGTTATTATGAGATCATTGACACCAAACATGTCTAGGTTATTTTTTGTCTAAGTGGTAAAAAAAAATTCCAAAGTTTGTAAAAAAAAAAAAAAAAATTTGCCATTTTTAGAGACCCGTTGCGTCTCTATTTTTCGGGATCTGGGGTGAGGACTTATTTTTTGCACGCCGAACTGAGGTTTTTAAGGATACCATTTTGTTGCAACATTTCTGCAACCTTTAGGAGGGATTTACCTTACATGGATTTGTAATCGGTGAGATACACAACAATTACATCAGCACAAGATGCAGTGTTAAATGTTTACATGGCGAAAAAGTCACTGAGCAGTGACTGCACCCAGCAAGGAAAAAGATTGAAATATAAACATTCCTAGAAGTTGATAAGATGAGGAGAAAAAATCCAAAAAATCCCCACACCGAGAGATCAGTGGTGGCAAAACTATAGGATAGACGCCAGAAGGGTAACTCAAAGCCCTCTGGGCACACATCACATCTACCCAAGATGCAGGGTCATAATGAATGCAGAAGTCAGGCCCATATGGGAGGGGGGGGAAACCAGCAGACACCAATAGCACCTGGATGTTGGTCTGCAATATGTGCTGCCGGCCAGAGGCTACTATTGACATCAATTGCTGCCTGTACAGGCACAACAGTCAGCTATAGAGGACACCGCACAGCATGGGAACCAGTAGAGTCAATTGTTTCTTTTTAAAGTGTGCTGGAGAAGAACAGAAAGGGCAGAATGGGGGTGGGGGCAAGACATCAGTATTTGAGTAATATTGCCATGTTGGCAGTGATACATGACTAGAACAATTAACACACTTTTGTGCAACCCATATTGGAGCTTAAATTAGCATAGGACAGAATTGCCAAGAGGATTGAAACCCCAACCTGGTGATTCTCCACAGCCCTGGGCCCAGCTGCTGTACACAGGCTTGTTGGCACCCAGTGCATGTTTCCCAAGTGTCCCATAAATTCTCACCCTCATCAAGTTGACATAAATATATATTGTACATTATATTATATATTTTTTTTTTCTCCAAACACACCCCCACCAGTGTGCTATTCATGGGCTTAAAGGCCAACTTTTGCCAGGACTTGATCATGATGTCAGGGGACAGCAGTGATGTGCTCACATGCAGTGGGCAGCATGCCCCCCAGCACAGACTTGTATAGTAGATTGTCCATGTGGGCATAGCAGCGGGTAACGGCACACATTACTACAGCTGCCACACAACACTCAGGACAGGCTGCATCCAATCCTTATCACTGGCCGATCACCTGTTCCATCCTCCGCTCTCGCCGTACAGTGCTCTGCCCGTATTCCAACTCGCAGGTTCCCATAAAACAAAGAACTTCTAAGGAACATTACACCACACAGATATCCTCTTTGCTTCCCAATACCAATTATTGTGTGTCAGTAGTGATAACTGGTATCATGAACTATAAATAAGTGCCGTCTCCCATGAAATGTGCGGTCACTAAAGGAGCACAAGGGAAAGGTGAGTAGTGGGCGCAGACCCCAACCTCAACCTACATAACAGTCTGCAAAGGTGTAGAGCTGTAATGCCATCATAAATTACTGCAAAATATAGATTTACTGCTCACTGGAGTTGAAAAATCTCACATACCAGCTATACTGTACAGAGATGCCATGCATGCAAAAAGGTGCATACAACATGGCTTTTATGTCTCACCTGGTAAGAAAGAGCCTCAAAACCTTTGATCTGGGTGTGCAGGTCTTAAGTAGCATGGAAAGCACTCAGCCACTCACACTCAAGCAGCGGGAGCAGCCTTTGGCCTGTCCTCTTCGGTGTGGCTGAAGGACCTGTGGACATGCCTCTCTCCGGTCACATGGCTGGATCACATGACTGCATTCAATCCATCTTCCCCCATGTACCTGGAGAACCTGCGCTGACGCTTACCTGTGAATCTTATAGTTGGGTCCTTCTCCTTCACTATTGCTGGACGGGCGGATGGGCCCCTAAGCAGTCCAGACTCCGTCGCAGCTGCGACCACTGTAGTTACGCCTTTGTTTGTTAGCTAACTTATTAGTTTAGTTTTTCTACTTTTTGCTCTTCTCCTCAAAACACATGATTCTTTGTAACCATAAATTAACTGGGTATCATCTATGTATAACCGTATTGTTATAAATGTACCTTCAATAAATACTAAAATATAGGCAACCTAATTCTAATTACGGTGCTATCTAAAACTCCAAAAAAAAAGTTCAACATTTTTTTCTGCATTCAATTAGTCATCCATATAGATTAACATGTTTTGTGTAAAATTCTGGTGGGTTAAAATTTTTAAAAACTACTTGGCCTTCACAAAATATTTATGTTCCAAAGATTTACTGTTGTTATATGTATAGTAAAACCTGCTTTGTGTTAAATTTTGTTGATTTGAAATAAAATCCTAAATTGGCCTGCTACAGGTGTAGAAATTTTGTTGTTCAAAAATTGTCCTGCTACAGGTGTAGAAATTTGGTCCCTCGATACTTGGTTCCCAAGCAGCCACTATTTCTCCCGTTGTAACTTCCCAGCCTTGTACCAGCACATGTCCCGGAACAGCACCCTTACCAATTCGGTTAGTGGGATAGTACACTTAATGACCTACATATGAACATGCGCTTGTGGCCAAAGATGCTACATTTCCTTGTGGCACACGTGCCACACTGGGTGAACACTGTGGACGCCGTGGCCGAGTCCCATCTTGGCACAGCACCAGAGCTACAGACTAATCATATTTGTTTGATTGGTATATTCTTTCATCCCTGTTTGTATTACCTTGTTAGTCTAGTTGGTGTATTGCGGTACACTACTACTTCCCTCTTCCCTGAGTGGGGGAAGGGTATAGACTAAGGGCAGATACAGGAGCTAAAGCAAGGTACGTGGCCCCGGAGTCGTCACCATCAGAAGTAATCCAGTGAACAGGGTGAGCTAGGGCGCCCCTAACGGAAGGGAGAAGGATGAAGCCCCTGGTCCCGAGACACCTGACAACTGAATCATGACATTGGCTCTGGCCGCAACTGTTTTTTGATCCATTATGGATTGTATCACTGCTTTGACAGAGCAACTGCAGCAACTCAGCCTGATGGTGGCAGATCTATGCACTGTCAATTTGCAGCACCCTATCATATCAGATTAGGGACCGTGACTCGTAGGCATCCCTTAGTGAAGCCCAAGATCGCTTTGCCTGACAGGTTCATTGGGGGGCGTGACAAGTTTGTCGTTTTCAGGGAGGCCTGTGACCTATACTTCAGGTTATGTCCTTTTTCCTCAGGAACTGAGGAGCAACGTGTGGGGATAATAATCTCTCTGAATCATTCACCAATTATGCAATTACAACATTTATCATCCTGCCCATATGAATGTCAGCAACCGTTGCATTCTATATATGCAATAAATTTTCTAGTCCTTTTCGGTATTGGGAACGCAATAGCTTCCTCCATTCTGCATGTGTAACATGACCGCCAGTTCTCTCCGGTATTTGGAGCGCAGTAACTCCCTTTAGTCATCACATATGACACGCATTCACCATTTTTTCGGAGCGCTACAGCTCCTTCCGGTTCTTGGAACACATAACAGTGTTTGTTTACATGCCGACAACTTCCGGTTTTCAAGTTCCGGTATACGCGGGCTTTGTCCCGCCCTCATCCTATTTAGACCCGCCGTTTTTACTCCATGGGGCGTCCAGACGAGCAGCGGAAACTGCATCCAGGTCGACATGCCCTATACCGCACATATACGGTAAGCATCTACATAGGGACTTATCCCCGCTTATGCCCCTCATTTGAGCTTACATACTCGCGGTCATTACCGCTCAGCAATTTCCTTTTACAGCCTCATATGGGCCTTGATTCTCTAGTACCAAACTGATAAAGTACCAACAGGTATTTACTGTGTGCATTTCTTCTTTTTTTCTTCTATTTTTTTCACATTTTTTTCATAATCTTCCACTTTTTTTCATAATCCTCCACTTTTATTCTTATGCATATAATTTTTACAGGCACACAGCCTTGTTACTCCAGGGAGTCAGCCTCCATAACCAGTGCCAATAGCATTATTTTGATTTACCAGGTATATACTCTCATTTGTCACATTCCTTTTATTAACTACTGTACACCATATACTCACCTTATGTTCTTCCCAATATAGCACAATACGTCCAAGAGACAGCTGGAGAATATAATGTAAATCTGCTCTATTTTCCCATAATAGGTATAATTCTAATAACACTTTACTTTATTTTTCACTTTTATCCGTTTTGGTAATCTTGAACCACCTCATTTCATTTATTATAGGAGTCCACAACTCTTTGTTCTTTATCTCGTTATATTTTGACAGCAGTCGGGTAGGCCATTGCTTTAATTATTTATCTTCTCTCTTTCACCTGGTTTCCTGATGTATCATCATAGTATTAATGAGATCTATTTATACATTATTTTGATGTATTATACTGCATGTCTGGACATATTGTTGAAAATGTACACTGGATATTACTGTATCAATTATGAGGATTTATTATGATTTCTTTTCTTCTGTACTCATTTTGAATTTGTTATAGCAGACTGACGAAGGCCGGTTGTAGGCCGAAACGTCTCTGAGACTGCATAAAAATAAAAGCTTCATTTTAAAAGGATCATTCAGTTGAGTGCCAAGTTACTTTATTATTTCACTTTGGTCTGGGTAACCTACTTGTGCACCCTGTGGTAGTGCCACGTTATACTTTACATATGCCATAAATATTGTCCCTGGGGTCAAGCACTGGTCCAGAGTGTCAGTCCATAAAGGTCTAAATACGGGAAGTTTGGAAAAGAGTCTTATCAGACCATCCTCATCCCCCATTGCTGATGGATTTTTCTTTGCAAAGGAGAAAGATGAAGGGTTACGCCACTGCCTAGATTTTTGCAAATTCAATCAGATCATGGTTAGAGATGAGGGAACCTTATAAGATTCGATACAGTTCCATTTGCCGAATGTTTAGACATTCGCCAAACGGTTCGATGAACATGTTTGCCGAGCATATCTGAACCCCATTAGATTCATAAGCTTCCCACACAGCTAAAATTAGGGGCAGACACCATAGAAAGTGACATGAATCTCTGGTGCAGAATTTACAGCTTGGAATTGAAGTTCAATGAGAACCTGGTGGTTACGGGAGCAGTGTTAGGCCTGTTTCACACTTCCGTTTTTGACCATCAGTCAAAATCCGCCGTTTTTGCAAAAAAAATGGATCCGCCATTTTTTTGGGCAGATCCGTTTTTTTCCCCATTGATTTGCATTACAGCACAAAAAACGTTACATGGTCCGTCCAGGCATCTCGGCGGACGCAAAAAATTTGACGGATCCGCAAAAAAACGGATCCAAAATTGTGTCAATAAGTAGTCTATCACACTAAAAAAAAATTGTTGGAGTACTAAAATTGTAAAATGTTTAGCGCAATGATATGCGATGTGTGTGGCATACAAAACACTTTGATAAATATATGAACTGTTGCTAAATATTTTTTGGCCAGCTAAATTTTTTTTGGTCAGCAAAATGGTGTCCAAAAATGTAAGACACTCCAAAAAATACTACAGTACAACAAAAAAGGCCAGAATTTACTGCGCACTCAGTGTGAGGCCTGGAATGGACAAAGCAGTTTTAAATTGCTGGATTTTCACGCTGTTGTATTAAAATTATCTGTCTGTAGTCTGCAGTGTGATCAAGCAAATAAATGTAGAAAAAAGGGGGTTCTGGATTGCTTTGTAATAAAATTAGCAGGATTCAGGTGCAAAAAAAATATTCCTAGCCACGGATACCTACAGCTAGGTATATATATAATAGGCAGAAACAGCAGCCAGTAGTGTTGTGAGTTCATTTTCCCCTTCGTCACTAAGGTCTGGTGAACTCTGGTAAAGGAAGGTAATGAGCCTGATTATCAGGCACCTGAGCCTAATGAGGATGACTGGCTGAGTAGAGTCACGGACTGGATATAAGGCTGCCGACGCCCTTCTGCCCTGCGGGTGATTTCTCTGTGGACTTCTAGGACACCAGTCTGATTCCTGCTCCTCTAAAGCTAAGTTTTCTGTTTTGCCTGTTAGCATTTTTGTTTTGTTTTTTGTTTTCCTTGCTTTTCTGTATTCTGCCATTCCCTGCTGGGGTGAGCTGAATCTCCTTTTGCCTGTAGCTCTGTCTTCAGAATATTCCTGAGTACTGACATAGCTTTTTTGAAGCCTAGCGTCTTCAGGGCCTTTTTCACTGTCAGTCTGTTGGCTCTTATTTTCATAGGGTTTTTCACGGATTGCAGACAGCAGCCTTCCTGTCCTTTTCTATCTAGTTAGCTTGGGCCCCGTCTTTGCTCAGTCTATCTTTCTGTCTGTGTTAGTATTTTTATCTTGCTTCACCGTCATTATATGTTGGGAGCTGCCTATTGCTTTGGGGTCTGCTCTGGGGCAGTTTAGATTTCCCCTTTCTTTCTTTAGGCCTATTTAATTCTCCGGCTGTGATCGAGGGGTCTAGGGCATCGTAGGAACCCCCCACGGCTACTGCTAGTTGTGTTGATAGGTTCAGGGGTCTGCAATCCGATAGCTGCCAACTTCTCTGGTTTTCTGGACTTAGCTAGCATTTCTGTTTTTGCCTCCTACGGTGACTCAATCATAACAGAATCACCCGCCATACCGCAGATCCTAGGGTACTCAATAGCAGGAAAGAATTGTGTTTAAAAAAAAAAAAAGGTGTGTGTATATTCTTTCCTCTATATCTCTGAGGCCGTAGGGGGAATTTTTTTTTTCTCTCTCAATGGAGATAAAGCAATTGTCTGATTGTGTGGAGCAGCTCGCTGCGGAAGTGCGGGGAATTTCCGCCTACCTTGCTCGTTCGCATGCTGTTGAACCAAAGATCCCTACACCTGATGTATTTTTTGGGGATCGATCTAAATTTTTGAGTTTCAAAAATAATTGTAAATTATTTTTTGCCTTGAAGCCTAACTCGTCAAGGAGCTCCGCGCAGCAGGTTAAAATTGTCATCTCTTTGCTGCGTGGCGATCCCCAGGATTGGGCATTTTCTTTGAAACCAGATGATCCTATTCTGACTAATGTGAACGCATTCTTTCAAGCTTTGGGGTTGTTGTATGACGAATAGTGTTGAGCATTCCGATACCGCAAGTATCGGGTTTCGGCCGATACTTGCTGTATCGGAATTCCGATACCGACATCCGATATTTTTTCAATATCGGATGTCGGTATCGGAATCGGAAGTTCAAAGTTGATTGACAGCCTGACGTCATCATGATGCGCGGTGTGTGCGCATCATGATGCGCCGTCATTTCGGGCCTTCCGGGGGTCTCTGCCGGCCTGCCGGGGGGCTGTGCAGGCTCCGGTGGTCTGTGCCGGCCTGCCGGGGGACTGTGCAGGCTCCGGTGGTCTGTGCCGGCCTGCCGGGGGGCTGTGCCGGCCTGCCGGTGGTCTGTGCAGGCTCCGGGGGGCTGTGCCGGCCTGCCGGGGGGCTGTGCCGGCCTGCCGGTGGTCTGTGCAGGCTCCGGGGGGCTGTGCCGGCCTGCCGGGGGGCTGTGCCGGCCTGCCGGTGGTCTGTGCAGGCTTCGGGGGTCTGTGCAGGCATCGTCCGATGGGACTACAAGTCCCATCGGGTGATGCCTGCTACCATGACAGTGATTGACACATTAGCCAATGATGGGACAGTAGTAGTCCTATCATCCGGCTAATGTGTTGAATGTAAAAAAAATAAAAAAAAAAAAAAAAAATTACATGCTACATACATACAACATGCATTCTACATATATACTACATGTAACATACATACTACATATATACTACATGCAACATGCATACTACATACATGCTACATGCTACATGCATGCATGTAGTATATACTGTATGTAGTATGTTTGTTGCATGCATGTAGTATATATGTAGTATGAATGTAGCATGTAACATGCATACTACATATATACTACATGTAACATACATACTACATATATACTACATGCATACTACATACATGCTACATACTACATGCATGCTACATGCATGCTACATGCATGCTACATACATACTACATGCATGCTACATACATACATGCATGCTACATACATACTACATGCATGCTACATACATACTACATGCATGCTACATACATACTACATGCTACATACATACTACATGCTACATACATACTACATACATACTACATATATACTACATGCATGCTACATACATACTACATATATACTACATGTATGCTACATACATACTACATGCATGCTACATACATACTACATGCTACATACATACTACATATATACTACATGCATGCTACATACATACTACATATATACTACATACATACTACATGCATGCTACATACATACTACATGCATGCTACATACATACTACATGCTACATACATACTACATACATACTACATATATACTACATGCATGCTACATACATACTACATGCCACATACATACTACATATATACTACATGCATGCTACATACATGCTACATACATACTACATATATACTACATGCATGCTACATACAATACATTCATACAATACATACATAGACATACAGTACATATAACATAGAGTAACATACTTACCAATACTTGTCACATTGTTCCCCAAAGCCATTGTCGTGTACGGAATAAATATTAACATAACAAACCACAAAAATACTCACCCATGATCCGAAGCAGTCCACGAGTGTGTCCCACGACGATCTTGGGTAGAGAACTGCAGCATCAGCTGATGCTGCCGCTCTCTACGGGCTGCAGGAATCCAATGACGGAAGGTAGGTATCCTTCCGCACTGTATTCCTCCGCCACTTAAAAAAAAAAGTCCCTAGTCTCACTTTATGCCATTGCTGCGTGGGAAATATATATATATATGTATATATATAGTATGTATGTAGCATGTAGTATGTATGTAGCATGCATGTAGTATGTATGTAGCATGCATGTAGTATGTATGTAGTATATATGTAGTATGTATGTAGCATGCATGTAGTATATATGTAGTATGTATGTAGTATGTATGTAGCATGTAGTATGTATGTAGCATGCATGTAGCATGCATGTAGTATGTATGTAGCATGCATGTAGTATGTATGTAGCATGCATGTAGTATGTAGCATGTATGTAGTATGCATGTAGTATATATGTAGTATGTATGTAGCATGTAGTATGTATGTAGCATGCAAGTAGTATATATGTAGTATGTATGTAGTATGTATGTAGCATGTAGTATGTATGTAGCATGCATGTAGTATGTATGTAGCATGCATGTAGTATGTATGTAGTATATATGTAGTATGTATGTAGCATGCATGTAGTATATATGTAGTATGTATGTAGTATGTATGTAGCATGTAGTATGTATGTAGCATGCATGTAGCATGCATGTAGTATGTATGTAGCATGCATGTAGTATGTATGTAGCATGCATGTAGTATGTAGCATGTATGTAGTATGCATGTAGTATATATGTAGTATGTATGTAGCATGTAGTATGTATGTAGCATGCATGTAGTATATATGTAGTATGTATGTAGTATGTATGTAGCATGTAGTATGTATGTAGCATGCATGTAGTATGTATGTAGCATGCATGTAGTATGTATGTAGTATATATATAGTATGTATGTAGCATGCATGTAGTATATATGTAGTATGTATGTAGTATGTATGTAGCATGTAGTATGTATGTAGCATGCATGTAGCATGCATGTAGTATGTATGTAGCATGCATGTAGTATGTATGTAGCATGCATGTAGTATGTAGCATGTATGTAGTATGCATGTAGTATATAAGTAGTATGTATGTTACATGTAGTATATATGTAGTATGCATGTTGCATGCATGTAGTATATATGTAGTATGTATGTTGCATGCATGTAGTATATATGTAGTATGAATGTAGCATGTATGTAGCATGTAGCATGTATGTAGCATGCATGTAGTATGCATGTTGCATGTAGTATATATGTAGTATGCATGTTACATGTAGTATATATGTAGTATGCATGTTGTATGTATGTAGCATGTAATTTTTTTTTATTTTTTTTTACATTCAACACATTAGACGGATGATAGGACTACTACTGTCCCATCATTGGCTAATGTGTCAATCACTGTCATGGTAGCAGGCATCGCCCGATGGGACTTGTAGTCCCATCGGACGATGCCTGCACAGATCCCCGAAGCCTGCACAGACCACCGGCAGGCCGGCACAGCCCCCCGGCAGGCCGGCACAGCCCCCCGGGGCCTGCACAGACCACCGGCAGGCCGGCACAGCCCCCCGGCAGGCCGGCACAGCCCCCCGGAGCCTGCACAGACCACCGGCAGGCCGGCACAGCCCCCCGGCAGGCCGGCACAGACCACCGGAGCCTGCACAGCCCCCCCGGCAGGCCGTCACAGCCCCCCGGCAGGCCGGCACAGACCACCGGAGCCTGCACAGCCCCCCCGGCAGGCCGTCACAGCCCCCCGGCAGGCCGGCACAGACCACCGGAGCCTGCACAGACCCCCTGGCAGGCCGGAACAGGCCCCCGAAAGGCCCGTACAGACCCCAGAGAGGCTGTACAAGGCAAAAATAGGGTTTTTCTTATTCCGATACCGGAAGTCCCATAGACTTGAATGGGACTTCCGGTATCGGAATCGGCGATACCGATACTTTTTTTTAAGATCGGCCGATCCATTCCGATCCGATACTTTGAAGTATCGGACGGTATCGCTCAACTCTAATGACGAACCTAATGCTATTGATCAGGCTGAAAAGTCCCTGTTGGCATTGAACCAGGGTCGAGATTCTGCAGAGTTGTACTGTCAAAAGTTCCGAAAGTGGGCGGTCCTTACTATCTGGAATGATAATGCCTTGGCTGCTCTCTTTCGGAAGGGTTTGTCAGAAGCCGTAAAAGATACTATGGTGGGATTTCCTGTTCCCTCTGGTCTGGACGATTCTATGTCATTAGCCATTCAGGTTGATCGGCGTTTACGTGAACGCAGGATTGCACGAGAGGTGTTGCCACCGGTTGAACAGACGTCTGACCCTATGCAATGTGATAGAGTTTTGTCTAAGGCGCAACGTCAGGAGTTTAGAAGGCGTAATAAGCTGTGTTTTTTCTGTGGAGATGCCTCGCATATTATTTCTGTTTATCCTAAACGAGAGAAACGCTTTGCACACACGTTTTCTGTTGGTGGTGTTCAACCTAAGTTTTTTCTGGCAATTACTCTGATCTGCTCCCTGTCCACATTTTCCGCCAAGGCTTTTGTGGATTCGGGAGCAGCGCTAAACCTAATGGACTTGGATTTTGCTAAACGTTGTGGATTTCCGAAGACACCTCTGCAGACGCCTATCCCTTTGAGGGGGATTGATGCTACTCCTTTGGCTAAAAATAAACCTCAGTTTTGGACCCAGGTGGTCATGCGGGTCGCCCCAGACCATCAAGAAAATTGCAGATTTTTGGTATTGCATGGTCTGCATGATGCCGTTGTTCTGGGGTTTCCCTGGTTGCAAATTCATAATCCAGTTTTGGATTGGAAATCTGTGTCTGTGGTGAGTTGGGGTTGTCGGTGTGCCTTTAGTGAGGCTCCGGTTTTTTCCACCTCTCCTCAGTCGCATGATGTTCCTGACTATTTGGCGGACTTTTATGATGTATTTAGTGAGAATGAGTCTGCGTCCTTGCCTCCTCATAGGAGTTATGACTGTGCAATTGAACTAAGCCCGGGGTGTAAATTTCCCAAGGGTCGGCTCTTCAATTTATCTGTACCCGAGCACGAGGCTATGCGGTCCTATATTAAGGAGGCGTTGGAGAAGGGTCATATTAGACCATCCTCTTCACCCTTAGGTGCCGGGTTTTTTTTTGTGGCCAAAAAGGATGGTTCTTTAAGGCCTTGTATTGATTATCGTGCCCTCAATAAAATTACTATTAAATATCAGTATCCGTTACCCCTGATTTCGGATCTATTCTCTAGAGTTTGAGGTGCTTGCTGGTTTACCAAGCTTGACCTAAGGGGGGCGTATAATCTTATCCGCATTAAGTGGGGGGATGAATGGAAGACGGCGTTTAATACTCCAGAGGGACATTTTGAGTACCTGGTGATGCCTTTTGGGCTCACTAATGCCCCTTCTGTCTTCCAGTGCTTCATGAACGATATTTTCCGAGACTTTGTCGATAAATTTTTGATTATCTATCTGGATGATATTTTGATCTTCTCCAAGGATTGGGATTCTCATGTGGAACATATTCGGACTGTGTTCCGGATCTTGAGGGAGAATTCCCTGTATGTCAAAGGATCGAAATGCCTTTTTGGAGTACAGAGGATTTCATTTTTGGGATTTATTTTGTCTCCGTCAACTATTGAAATGGACCCGGCCAAGGTACAGGCCATTTATGATTGGGTTCAGCCCACTTCTTTGAAGGCCCTCCAGAAGTTTTTGGGTTTTGCTAATTTTTATCGGAAATTTATAGCAAAATTTTCTAGTATTGCCAAGCCATTGATTGATCTGACTAAGAAGGGTGCTGATGTGTTGAATTGGTCTCCTGAGGCTGTTGCTTCCTTTCAGGAGCTGAAGCGAAGATTTACCTCCGCCCCATTTTTGCGGCAACCTGATGTCTCACTCCCGTTCCAGGTAGAGGTGGATGCTTCTGAGATTGGTGCAGGAGCTGTTTTGTCCCAAAAGGATCCTGTAACATCTAAAATGAATCCCTGTGCTTTCTTTTCCCGAAAGTTCTCTCCATCTGAACGTAACTATGATGTGGGGAATCGGGAACTGTTGGCCATGAAATGGGCATTTGAGGAGTGGAGACATTGGTTGGAGGGAGCTAAACATCAATTTGTGGTCCTCACTGACCACAAGAATTTGATTTACCTAGAGTCGGCTAAACGCTTGAACCCTAGACAGGCTAGGTGGGCCTTGTTTTTTACATGTTTTGATTTTGTGGTCTCTTTTCTTCCTGGAACTAAGAATGTCAAGGCAGACGCCCTCTCTAGGAGTTTCCTTGCTGATTCTCCTGTGGTGACCAAGCCTGCTACCATCTTAGGCGAGGGGGTAGTTCTTTCTGCCATCTCGCCCGATTTGAGACTTGCTCTGCAAGAGTTCCAGGAGGACAAACCTGAGCGTTGTCCCAGTGGAAAGTTGTATGTTCCTGACCAGTGGAAGAAGAGAGTGATGTCTGAAGTTCATTGCTCTGCATTGGCTGGTCATCCAGGTATTTTTGGTACTAGAGATCTGGTGAGTCGCTCTTTTTGGTGGCCCACCTTGTCTCATGATGTCAGGAATTTTGTGCAGTCCTGTGGGACTTGCTCCCGGTCTAAATCTTGTTCTCGCTCTAGTGGGTTGTTGATGCCTTTGCCGGTCCCCAGGA
The DNA here is from genome assembly GCF_039654945.1 of Dendrobates tinctorius. NCBI lineage: Eukaryota > Metazoa > Chordata > Amphibia > Anura > Dendrobatidae > Dendrobates > Dendrobates tinctorius. The sequence continues at coordinate 22,208,139 of NW_027361783.1, forward strand.
GGCCATGGACCCATATTTCAATAGATTTCATCTCTGATATGCCGGTCTCTCAAAGAATGACTGTTATTTGGGTGATTTGTGATAGGTTCTCTAAGATGGTTCATCTTGTACCACTCCCTAAGTTGCCATCTTCCTCTGAGTTGGTGCCCCTGGTTTTGCAACAGGTGGTTCGCTTACACGGGATTCCTGAGAACATTGTATCTGACAGAGGAGTTGAGTTTGTGTCTAGATTTTGGAGGACTTTCTGTTCCAAGCTGGGAATTCAGTTGTCCTTCTCCTCTGCTTTTCACCCTCAGACCAATGGGCAGACAGAGAGAACAAACCAGACCTTGGAGTCGTATTTGAGATGTTTTATTTCCGCTGATCAGGATGATTGGGTTTCATTTTTGCCCTTGGCCGAATCTGCTTTAAATAATAGAGCTAGTTCTGCCACTTTGATGTCACCTTTTTTTTGTAACTTTGGGTTTCATCCTCGATTTTCTTCAGGGCAGGTGGAGCCTTCTGTCTGCCCAGGTGTTGACACTGTGGTGGAGAGAATGCACCAGATCTGGGACCAAGTGGTAGATAAGTTATCTCTCTCCCAGGAAAAGGCCCAGCGGTTTTCCAATCGACATAGGACCATTGGTCCCCAGTTTAAGATTGGTGATATGGCGTGGTTATCATCAAAAAATATTGCTATGAAGGTGGCTTCTCCTAAGTTTAAGCCTAGATTTATTGGACCTTACAAGATTTTGGAGATTATTAATCCGGTCTCTTTTCGCTTGGCTCTTCCTGTCACATTTAAAATAATGTGTTCCATAAGTCCTTGTTGAAGAGGTTTGTTGAACCAGTTGTTCCTGGGGTGGCGCCTCCAGACCCTGTATTGGTTGAAGGTCACATGGAATATGAGGTAGAGAAAATACTGGATTCCCGTCTGGCTAGACGGAGACTCCAGTATTTGGTTAAGTGGAAGGGTTATGGTCAGAAGGATAATTCCTGGGTCTCTGCCTCTGATATTCATGCCAAAAGATTGGTGCGTGCATTTCATCGGGCTCACCCTGATCGCCCTGGTGGCGTGGTTGAGGGTTCGGTGACCCCTCCTCAAGGGGGAGGTACTGTTGTGAGTTCATTTTCCCCTTCGTCACTGAGGTCTGGTGAACTCCCTATTCTGGTAAAGGAAGGTAATGAGCCTGATTATCAGGCACCTGAGCCTAATGAGGATGACTGGCTGAGTGGAGTCACGGAAGGTAATGAGCCTGATTATCAGGCACCTGAGCCTAATGAGGATGACTGGCTAAGTGGAGTCACGGACTGGATATAAGGCTGCCGATGCCCTTCTGCCCTGCAGGTGATTTCTCTGTGGACTTTTAGGACACCAGTCTGATTCCTGCTCCTCTAAAGCTAAGTTTTCTGTTTTGCCTGTTAGCATTTTTGTTTTGTTTTTTGTTTTCCTTGCTTTTCTGTATTCTGTCATTCCCTGCTGGGGTGAGCTGACTCTCCTTTTGCCTGTAGCTCTGTCTTCAGAATATTCCTGAGTACTGACATAGCTTTTTTGAAGCCAAGCGTCTTCAGGGCCTTTTTCACTGTCAGTCTGTTGGCTCTTATTTTCATAGGGTTTTTCACGGATTGCAGACAGCAGCCTTCCTGTCCTTTTCTATCTAGTTAGCTTGGTCCCCGTCTTTGCTCAGTCTATCTTTCTGTCTGTGTTAGTATTTTCATCTTGCTTCACCGTCATTATATGTTGGGGGCTGCCTATTGCTTTGGGGTCTGCTCTGGGGCAGTTTAGATTTCCCCTTTCTTTCTTTAGGCCTATTTAATTCTCCGGCTGTGATCGAGGGGTCTAGGGCATCGTAGGAACTCCCCACGGCTACTGCTAGTTGTGTTGATAGGTTCAGGGGTCTGCAATCCGATAGCTGCCAACTTCTCTGGTTTTCTGGACTTAGCTAGCATTTCTGTTTTTGCCTCCTACGGTGACTCAATCACAACACAATAGTGGAACCTTTTGATGTATTCAGTGAGATCTACAGTATATACTCACATACAGTGCCTGCATGCCTTGCACTGATGTGGATATGCGCACATAGACTCCCCTGCCTACCTAGCACTGCAATCTATATACCCTGTAATTAGTCCTTAGAAGGACTGTTGGTTTAGCTGGATACGTGGATTGAACAATGGTAGACACACAATAAAACTAATAAAAGCACAAATCTGACCCTATCTCAGCAGCAGCTTTCCCTACACTGTCTGAATCCGGAGCTGAATGCGCCGAGCAGGGTGGCATCATGATGTTGCTGTGCGGCCAGCCAATCACTGTAAGACCACAACATAGATGACTGCAGCATTACAGTGCATGTCAGATAATCCTTGCATGTTGATTGTCACTCTAAAGAGCACCAAAATTGCAGGGTGGAGACCCGAGCTCCTGACAAATAATCCCGGAAATGCTCGGTGCTCGCCGAGTACACCCAGTACAGAGATACTCTGGCGAGTCACGAGTAGTTCGTACATTCGCTCATCACAAGTGAGAAGTGACTAGCATCACAAAATGCTTTGGATTAGCTAATTGGCCCTCCAGGCTGCACCACAATATTAGGCCTAATAATTTTTAAGTGGAAATCTGGCCTTCTGATTTGCCACTGAAACACAGTTTTATCACAAACAATTTGGAGTAGCAAGCGGTGCCTCCGGAGACTGCCATATAGTTTTTGCACAATCTACTTCAATGCTGGAAGATCGATTTCACACAAGACAGGTTCATATGTATTTAACTAACAAGTTCACTTTCAGCAGCAACACTAGCACAGGAGCAACCTCTGCACTGTAACACTGAGGCAATGGCACCAGTAAAACAAGATGTCCACTTTTTATATGGCCAGGGACACATGACTTCAGCAGCCAATCACAGAAGACCTTGTGGATGGCTTCTGTGCCCTGAATGGCTGCTGGAATCAACCTGCGTAAAGTTAAGGAAAAAAAAGTGTGCCACTCCTCTATCCTTCCCACATGCTCTTCTAACTTATTCACACCCCCTCCCTTCATCAAACACATCTCCTCATCCACACACATTTTATACAGCACGTGAAAGTGAACAGGAATCCAAATGTGCTACGTTTGTGCTGAATTTGAGATTGGTGAACGTTTTCAGAACAAGTTCCCCTCATTTATAATCACAGTGCAGGATCCGTATCCACGCCCTCTCATCCCATACCACTTTATTCAGATTGTAGGAGCAAAATGTTTTTTTAAACTAGATCTTGGGACATGTAATCACATTCTTATTAAAGAGGAGGATTAGTGGAAAACTGCTTTCAATATGACTGAGGAACACTGATACTGACTGAGTCAGTGATACTGACTGCTGAGCTGTGTATCTAATCCTATCCTGTGTGATACTGGCTGCTGAGCCGTGTGTCTAATCCTCTCCTGTGTGATACTGACTGCTGAGCTGTGTATCTAATCATATCCTGTGTGATACTGGCTGCTGAGCCATGTATCTAATCCTATCCTGTGTGATACTGACTGCTGAGCTGTGTATCTAATCCTATCCTGTGTGATACTGCCTGCTGAGCCATGTGTCTAATCCTCTCCTGTGTGATACTGACTGCTGAGCTGTGTATCTAATCCTATCCTGTGTAATACTGACTGCTGAGCCGTGTATCTTATTCTATCCTGTGTGATACTGGGCTCCCTCTGCAGTCTGTGTCAGAGGGTGGTCTGTGCTGGCACGGTAATAAATTGTGTTATTTCCAGCTTTACAGAAGGACGATAACACCATAGAAATGATAAGAATAATAGGCCTCAGTTACCACAACTGTCTACAAAGAAAACTGTTGATGATAGCAACCACTCACAGCTCATTTTTCATCTTTTAAACAGCTCTGGGACAGTGTGGCGAGTTTTGAGTGGCGACTTTTGTGTTTTGACTTTTATGTGGCGAGGTTGGTGTATGTGTGCTGAGGGTGGTATATGTGTTGAAGCACGTGGTAGTGTGTGGCGCATTTTGTGTGTGTTCATATCCCCGTGTGTGATGAGTATCCCATGTCAGGGCCCCACCTTAGCAACTGTACGTTATGTACTCTTTGGCATCAGCGCTCTCATTCTTTAAGTCCCCCTTGTTCACATCTGGCAGCTGTCAATTTGCCTCCAACACTTTTCCTTTCACTTTTTCCCCATTATGTAGATAGGGGCAAAATTGTTTGGTGAATTGGAACGCGCGGGGTTAAACTTTTGCCTCACAACATAGCCTATGACGCTCTCGGGGTCCAGACGTGTGACTTTGCCAAACTTTGTGGCTGTAGCTGCGACGGTGCGGATGCCAATCCCGGACATACATACATACATACACACACACACACATTGAGCTTTATATATTAGATTGCAGATAGATTTATGTAATTGTATAGGCAGGCTAACAGACAGACTAATCGCTAGTTTTCTTGTTTTTATGTTCATAGCTAAAAAAAAATAGAGGTTTCTAAGAATATTTGTGAGGCACAAAGCCTCTCATTGTCCATAGTTCTGCATTTGTGCTACCTATGATCTGAGCCTATTTATCAGTTTACGCTATTAAATTCTAGGCAGGCAATTCTTTCACACCTAGTTGTATTTCATTGAGATGATTTCCCAAGGGAAAAAAATGCATAAAATCCCTGATGTACCTGTTACAATGAGATTGCACATTTTTGTCCGTGTAGCTTGCTGCATGTTACAACAATTACTTCCAACCTACTTTCAGATTTACCAACTGAAATCAAGATTAGGGGTTTCTGTTTTATTTCTGTTTCTAACTTCCATAACCAATATGTGTGAGATACTTTAAGAAAACCTACAGTATTTACACATTAATTACACTGTGAATACAGAATAAACATCTCTTATTTTCATTCACTTTTAGACCAAGCTATACTTACTAATTTTTACAAAACACAACCTAAAAATGCCCCTAAAATAAATAAAAGCAGCCCAAAACCTGCACTTCAGTGTATGATTTGCCGAGCCATACCTCTTTTACTACCTAGCTTGCAAGTCTGCACTGAAAATATGTTTACTAAATACCCTTATTATTATTATTATTACCTTTATGCATTATTTGCAGTATATTTTTTACTTTTTAGTTCAGGATATTTGTGTTTTTTGTTTTCTCTGGTTAATGGTCATGTGTTAATATGCACTTACATTGTGCATACACATTAACTTACTTTTCTCAGTTCAGATTTGTTTTTTATTCATTTCATTGTGCATTCAGTGCATATATGGGTGTGACCGCCCTCTTTCTGTGCTGGGAAAGCCATCCAGTCTGGCCTAAGCTGTTACTAGTGGTTCAGCCGCTCGATCCTTATTCACATTCACGTCACTTGGCAAGTGAAAAGGTTTTAAATACTAGAGTAGGGACTGTCCCACAAGGGTTGCCGTGACGTGGCGGGATGGATTGTACATTACTTTGATCAAAATTATGTTTACTAAATACCCTTATTATTATTATTACCTTTATGCATTATTTGCAGTTTATTTTTTACTTTTTAGTTCAGGATATTTGTGCTTTTTGTTTTCTCTGGTTAATGGTCATGTGTTAATATGCACTTACATTGTGCATACACATTAACTTACTTTTCTCAGTTCAGATTTGTTTTTTATTTGTTTTTTATATATATAGTGGTGTAGTGACCACTGTGTCCGCTAGGGGGTGCTGTGTCGGTGGTCCAGGACAGGCGTATAAGCATTTCCAGTGTCCTGATAGGAGTAGGATGCTGAATGATCGTAATGTATCTCAAGGTGGGTGGCCTTGAGATGAAGACTTGTGTATGTGTTGATAAGCAGTGATACTGCTGAGGTTCCATGTCAATGTCTTAGGGAAGTCTTCAGGTAGCTGGAGAGACGAGCAGGACCTGCTACCTACAAATCCACCCAGGGGTGTGTTTAAGAATGCTATAGTAAAGTGTAAATGAGTGTGTGTGAAGGACCTGTGATGAGGTCATAGCCATGTGACCCGGTGGGCGTGGCTACGAACCATATAAGGTGGCCAGGGTAGGTCACATGGAGTGAATGCTTGGACCCGGTTGGTCTGCTGTGGAAGGTCCCACTGGGAGATGGGGCTTCCTGCCTGACAGCACGTGAAGTGGATTTGTGTAATGGCTGCCAGTATCTGAGAGTTCCCAGGGGAGGGAATGAACATCTGGAGTCTGAAGCAACCATGAGGTAACCCTGATGGGGTGAGACACCTGTGAGGCTGAAGAGCCTGTGTACTGGACATTGCGTAACCTGTGTGACCACAGGGATAACAGAGGGAAGCTCTGTAAAGAACGTTATGCTATGGATATGAACTTTATGTTGCTGCTGTGGGTTTATGATGCCTGAATAAACCGCATGGACTGTTATGGTTTTTTGAAAAATCCATACCGGATCTGATTATTTAACTGCCAAGCGGGTGTCCCCAACCTTGAATGACAGCGCTACCTTACAATATATATATACACATATCGTAGCAAAGCCAAGTAGGCTATGGTTAATTAGTTTTAATTAGGTGCACCGGCCTAGCTGTGCTTATGACTGGGCTAGCTTTTCACCTTAGTCTGTCAGTTGGGGGAAGCTGACTAGACTGGATTTAGAGAGAGGCAAGACCGAATTCCTCTCGGAAAAAAGACTGCACAGGCAATGTGCATGAAACTTCAATTATCGTTGCTATGGACAATAATCATTGCATTTTATAGAATTGGGACTAGCTCAGCCTTGTATGAGTGGCCAGGGTCTATTTTGATTAGGTAACACCTGGACAAGGCTATGGATTTGGTCTTGTGGTGGTACTGTTTAACCAGTAGAAATAAATGTCACATTTTTTAACTCTCGAATCCAGTGCATTTGTGAATGTTACCTAATGCCAACCTGAGAGCTTGAATCCCTACAATATACAGTGGGGGAAATAAGTATTTGATCCCTTGTTGATTTTGGAAGTTTGCCCACTGACAAAGATGTGAACATTCTATAATTTTAAGGGTGGGACAATTTTAACATTGAGAGATACTGTAGAATATCAAAAATAAAATCCAGAAAATCACATTGTATAAATTTTATCAGTGTATTTTGCAGTGGGAAATAAGTATTTGATCCCTCTGGCAAATAAGACCTACTACTTGGTGGCAAAACCCTTCTTGGCAAGCATAGCAGTCAAATATTTTTTGTAGTTGATGATGAGATTTGCGCACATGTCAGTAGGAATTTTGGTCCACGCCTCTTTGCAGGTCATCTGTAAATCATTAAGATTTTAAGGCTGTCGCTTGGCAACTCAGAGCTTCAACTCCCTCCATAAGTTTTCTATGGGATTAAGGTCTGGAGACTGGCTAGGCCACTCCATGACCTTAATATGCTTTTTTTGAGCCACTCCTTTGTTGCCTTGGCTGTAAGTTTTCGGTCATTGTCTAGCTGGAAGACCCAGCCATAACCCATTTTTAATGTCCTGGTGGAGGGAAGGAGGCTGTCACTCAGGATTTACATGGCTCCATCCATTCTCCCATTGATGCGGTGAAGTAGTCTTGTGCCCTTAGCAGAAAAGCACCACCAAAATATAAAGTTTTCACCTCTATGCTTGACAATGGGGATGGTGTTCTTTGGGTAATAGGCAGAATTTCTCTTTCTGCAAACACGGCGAGTTGAGTTAATGTCAAAGACCTCAATTTTTGTCTCATCTGACCACAGTACCTTCTCCCAATCACTCACAGAATCATCCCGGTGTTCACTGGAAAGCTTCAGTTGGGCCTGCACATGTGCCTCCTTTAGCAGGGGAATCTTATGGGCATTGCAGGATTTTAAACCTTTATGGCGTAATGTGTTACAAATAGTTTTGTTGGTGACTGTGGTCCCAACTGCCTTGAGATCATTAAAAAGTTCACCCAGTGTAGTTTTAGGCTGATATCTCACCATCCTCATGATCAAGGATACCCTACGAGGTGAGATTTTGAATAGTGCCCCAGATCGATGTCGATTGACAGTCATTTTGTATTTTTTCCATTTTCTTACTATTGCACCATCAGTTGTCTCCTTCTCACCCAGCGTCTTACTTATGGTTTTGTAGCCCATTCCAGCTTTGTGCAGGTCTATGATCTTGTCCCTGACATTCTTATAAGGCTCTTTGGTCTTGCCCATGTTGTAGAGGTTAGAGTCTGACTGATTAATTGAGTCTGTGGTCAGGAGTCTTTTATATAGGTGACTATATTAGACAGCTGTCTTTAATGCGAGTTGTTCTGTCCTCACTAAATGAAGCAGACTCATGTAGCTATACAGGCAGATAAACCGCTATACCAGAGTCCAATAAGAAGACTGTGGTTGAGTCTGTGCTTTTATTGAACGTGATAGTATATTGATGCGGTGAAACTGTAAACAATCACATACATACAATCAGTGCATGGTACAGCAGATATATACATTAAACATAGTGCATGAAGGTTACAAACTAAAACTGACCAGGGATACAACTGACTATGCTAGGCTAACATTAGGACAGAAATTAACTATAGAAAGCATAAGTACATACCGGCAATGCAATCGCAAGGAGACAGCAATGGATGAACTCCTTCTTGGATACAGGCTGAAGGAAAATGGAGGGAGATGGAGGTTGCGCTACCATAATGCATTGCAAAAAGAGGGGAGGAGATTCAGACATAGAAAATATAAAAAATAGAATTAGACTTACCGGTAATTCGGTTTCTAGGAACCTTCCACGACAGTCACCTTGGAGGTTGTCTCCCTGCCCTAATGGAGGACAGGAAACACAAAGAGGTTAAATAACCCTCCCCTTCCTGCTACCTCCAGTGTTTTTTCTGGACATACTAGCATGAATAGTTACCGCCAGTAGAGCAGGAATCGTCCGGTAAGATATTAGATAGGGAGGGAAATTAGTGCTGTCGTGGAAGGCTCCTAGAAACCGAATTACCGGTAAGTCTAATTCTATTTTGTACAATCACCTTCCACGACAGTCATCTTGCAGTTATACCAACACTAATTTTTAGGGAGGGACTACAGCTTGCAGAACGCGTCTGCCAAATGTTAGATCCCTATTAAAATTCAGTCTATTGTGTCTGGTAAAGGTGTGTACAGAGGACCTGGTGGCAGCTCTGCATATCTGCTCCGAAGACGCGTTCCCTCTTGCTGTCCATGATGTGGCGACTGATCGAGTGGAGTGGGACTTTAGCATCTCGAGAGGAGAGAGATCTCTTGATGAATATGCCAGGGAGATGGACTGCTTGATCCAACTTGCTATCGTGTTTTTTGCCGCCTTCTTTCCCTTATTCCGTCCTGAATACTGAATGAACAGGTTCTGGTCGATTCTCCAATCCCTGGTTAGTTCAAGGTAATGGAGGACCACCCTGCGAACATCCAGAGTGTGGAACCTTTCTTCCTTCATATTAGAAGGATTTGGGCAGAATGAGGGCAACACAATATCCTGGCCTCAATGGAAGTCTGACACCACTTTGGGCATAAAGGATGGGTCTAGGCGCAGTACTATACTGTCCGAGTTGAGTAGGAGGTATGTTCCTTGTACCGACAGTGTCTCTAGTTCTCCCACCCGCCTAGCAGTGGTGATTGCTACAAGAAAGACTGTTTTGAATGTGAGAATCCTCAATGAAATTTCTGACAAGGGCTCAAATGGGGCCTGTGTTAGGCTATTCAGCACTATATTAAGATCCCAGGGGGGGAACCCGACTAGGGAGTGTAGGCCGTATTCTGCTTGCAGCGGTCATGAATCATTTAACCCAACGGTGTCTGGCCAGGTCTTGGTCAAAAAAAGAACTAAGGGCAGATACCCTGAACCCTCAGTGTGCTTGGAGTAAGTCCTAGCTCTAACCCTTTTTGCAGGAAATCTAGGACCTGGGCAATATTGGGATGGAAGGTGTCAGGGACCTTAGGAAGACACCAGGAAGAAAATTTCTTCCATATTTTACCATATATGGCATTAGTTACTGGCTTTCTACTTTTTTGCAGGGTCCGGATTACTTCATCCGATAGCCCTTTGGCCCTCAGAATGTTGGCCTCAGTAACCAAGCTGCTAGACTCAGTTAGCTGGGGTTTGGGTGCAGTAAGGGCCCCTGGAAAAGAAGGTCGGTCTTTTGGGGTAGAAGCAACGGACCTTCCAGGGCCATGCCCAACAGGGCGTTGTACCAGCTCCGTCCTGGCCACATTGGAGCCACCAGGATTGTCATGACCCTGTCTGATCTGATTTTCTGCAGCGTCCTTGCGAACATAGGGATTGGTGGAAAGGCGTAGGCCAGTCTGAAGACCCATGGATGAGCGAACACATCCATCCCCCGGGCTCCGTACGTAAGTAGGTTGTTGTCTTCACGTTTTTGAGCATTTGCAAATAGGTCGACTTTTGGGTCTCCCCATCTTAAGGTCAGAGCCTGGAAGACTTCCTGATTCAGACACCACTCTCCCGGATGGACGTCCTTCCTGCTTAGGAAGTCCGCCTGGGTGTTTTCCGACCCCTTCAGGTGTACCGCGGAGGTGGATAATAGGTGTTTTTCTGCCCATAGGAAGATTCTTTTTGCCACCGTCTTCAGACTGGCATACTTCGTGCCCCCCTGGTGTCTGAGATATGCTACCGTGGTTATGTTGTCGGAGTATATCCGGACGTGATGATTCTGGATAAGGGATGAAGCGGCTTTTAGTGCTTCTTCCACTGCCTTCAATTCCCTTAGATTTGAGGATCTGGATCTTATGTTCTGGGACCATTGTCCCTGGAAGTAAGACTCCTCCACCACAGCTCCCCAACCTCTCAGACTGGCATCGGTACAGAGTATTTTCAGAGGAAGCTGGTCCCAGATTATTCCTCGTCTCAAGTTCTGGTAATTCAGCCACCACAAGAGGGCCGATTTTACGTGTCCTGGAAGTGGAATCGTTTTCGATAGATTGTTCCAATACTTCCTTGCGCTTACCAGGACGTATGACTGTAGGATTCGCGTATGTGCCTGTGCCAAGCATACCGCCTGAATACACAATGTCAGGGAACCCAGGATAGACATGGCGTCCCTCAGAGTCGGTGTCATTTGTTCTCTGAACCGGATTATTCTGCGACGAAGGCCTGATTGACGATCCTCGGGAAGAAAGGACATCCTTTTTTCCAAATCTAAGAGGATCCCCAGGAATTTTTTCCTTGGGGAAGGATGAAGGTTCGACTTCTGGAGATTCGGGATCCAACCTAGGGATTCGAGCATCTGCAGGGTCTTTGACACGTCCTAGTTCAGCCGGGACACTGATGGAGAGTGTCATGATCCAGGACTGGGTTTCGCTTTGGCCCGTCCTTATCAGACTGGGGGTTAATTGTTCCGCCTCTCTCTGGCAGAGGGCGGCTATTTAATGCACACTGGACCTAGGTCCGGTGTCAGTTATACTCCTACCCTCGGCTGAGTTAGTTGACCTTGTGTGTACGTGTGCCTTGTGCCTGATATCTTGCTTGCTTGTTTGGTTTTGATCTGGTTCTGTCCCTGTTACCTGCCCCTCTTGTACTACGCTACATCTCGTGTATGACTCTCTGCTTGTGACCTGACTTCTCTCTGCTCGTTCCCTTGGTACCACGTTGTCCTCTTGTGTATGACCTTTAGCTTTGTCTTACTACCCGTCTGTTTGTCCCTCCTGTGCCTTGTTTGCCCGTACTGTTGTGACCTTCGTTTTGCCTGACTCTGAGTTGTTGTATGGTGTCCTGTCATATCCGAAAGCAGGACACTAAGCCCCGCCCCTTGCAGTCACCTGACCATAGGTCCTGTGCCAGCTTGCTAACTTCAGTGTCCGCAGGTCCTGTGCCTCTTTACTTTCCGGCGCTGACTGGACCCTGACACTAATAGTTTGAAGCATGCATTGTCACCTCTGCTGCCCTGCTCCACAGGTATCTTTTAGCACTGTTTCTGTACTCAGGACACGCGCACTGGCTCTGTGAGTGAGTGTAGTGCGGCGTCTCTGACAGAGAGATAATGAGCAGATCCTCTAAATATGGAATGATGCATATTCCCTGAAGATGGATAGAAATGACTGCTTCCCTCATAATTTTCGTAAATACCCATGGTGCCGGGGAAATGCCAAATGGGAGGGTGTTGAACTGGAGATGGCTGATCCCTTGGTCGTGGGACACCGCGAACCTCAGGAATTCCGGTGACCCGGATGAATTGGGACATGGTAATACGCGTCCCTTAGGTCTATCGTAGCCATCAGCCAGCCCTGTCCTATAAGAGGGATTGCCAATTTTACTGACTCCATCTTGAACCTCCGGTATCTGATGAAACGATTCAGGGGTTTTAGGTTTATGATAAGTCTGTGCTTTCCGGAGGGCTTCTTAACCAGGAATAGGTGGGAGTAATGTCCTCTGCATATTTCCTGTTGAGGTACGTATGAAATTGCTCCTTCCCGTAATAGATCTTCTATCTGAAGAAGTAGAACTTTTTGGAGACTTGGAGACTGTGTAGGGGTGACTCTTAAACCGTGGGGGGAGGGTGTTCGAACTCCAGTTTTAGCCCCAACTAGCTGAAGAGCCCGGCGCTGCCCGGGCATAGTAACTAACTGTGGTTAGTTATAACAAATTAAAATTATCCTCCATCCCATAGTCCCGTGCCCATATACCCATCATACATATCCACCATCACATTGGCCCGTGCCCATATACCCATCATACATATCCTCCATCCCATAGTCCCATGCCCATATACCCATCATACTTATTCTTCATCCCATAGTCCCATGCCCATATACCCATCGTACATATTCTCCATCCCATAGTCCCATGCCCATATACCCATCATACATATTCGCCATCCCATAGTCGAGTGCCCATATACCCCTCACACATCCTTCTTTTCATAGTCCCATGCCCATATACCCATCATACATATCCTCCATCCCATAGTCCCATGCCCATATACCCATCATACATATCCACCATCCCATAGTCCCGTGCCCATATACCCATCATACATATCCTCCATCCCATAGTCCAGTGCCCATATACCGATCACACATCCTCCATCCCATAGTCCAGTGCCCATATACCCATCATAAATATCCGCCATCCCATAGTCCAGTGCCCATATGCCCATCACACATCCTCCATCCCATAGTCCAGTGCCCATATACCCATCATTCATATCCGCCATCCCATAGGCCCGTGCCCATATACCCGTCATACATATCCTCCATCCCATAGTCCAGTGCCCATATGCCCATCACACATCCTCCATCCCATAGTCCCGTGCCCATATACATATCTGCCATCCCATAGTCCCGTGCCCATATACCCATCACACATCCTCCATCCCATAGGCCCGTGTCCATATACCTATCATACATATCCTCCATCCCATAGTCCCATGCCCATATACCCATCATACATATCCTCCATCCCATAGTCCCGTGCCCATATACCCATCATACATATCCGCCATCCCATAGTCGAGTGCCCATATACCCATCACACATCCTTCATCTCATACTTCCATGCCCATATACCCATCATACATATCCTCCATCCCATAGTCCCATGCCCATATACCCATCATACATATCTGCCATCCCATAGTCCCGTGCCCATATACCCATCATACATATCCTCCATCCCATAGTCCAGTGCCCATATACCCATCACACATCCTCCATCCCATAGTCCCGTGCCGATATACATATCCGCCATCCCATAGTCCCGTGCCCATATACCAATCATACATCCTCCATCCCATAGGCCCGTGCCCATATACCCATCATACATATCCTCCATCCCATAGTCCCGTGCCCAAATACCCATCATACATATCCTCCATCCCATAGTCCCATGCCCATATACCCATCATACATATTCGCCATCCCATAGTCGAGTGCCCATATACCCATCACACATCCTTCATCTCATAGTCCCATGCCCATATACCCATCATACATATCCTCCATCCCATAGTCCCGTGCCCATATACCCATCATACATATCCTCCATCCCATAGTCCAGTGCCCATATACCCATCACACATCCTCCATCCCATAGTCCCGTGCCCATATACATATCCGCCATCCCACAGTCCCGTGCCCATATACCCATCACACATCCTCCATCCCATAGGCCCGTGCCCATATACCCATCATACATATCCTCCATCCCATAGTCCCATACCCATATACTCATCATACATATCATTCATCCCATAGTCCCGTGCCCATATACCCATCATACATATCCGCCATCCCATAGTCCCGTGCCCATATACCCATCACACATCCTTCATCTCATAGTCCCGTGCCCATATACCCATCATACATATCCTCCATCCCATAGTCCCGTGCCCATATACCCATCATACATATCCGCCATCCCACAGTCCAGTGCCCATATACCCATCACACATCCTCCATCCCATAGTCAACCATTATGACATCATAATGAGCGGCGGGGCTTGCAATCTATGATGACATCAGCGTCGCCATGGCAACCATTATGACATCATAATGAGGGGCGGGGCTTGATATGCACACAGTTTCCCCATTATGCAAATAGGGGCATGATGACATCATAATGAGGGGTGGGGCTTGACACGCACACACTTTTTCCCCAGTATGTAGATAGGGGCAAAATTGTTTGGTAAATTGGAACGCACGGGGTTAAAATTTCACCTCACAACATAGCTTAGGACGCTCTCAGGGTCCAGACGTGCGATTGTGCCAAATTTTGTGGCTGTAGCTGCAACAGTGCGGATGCCTATCCCGGACATACACACATACACAGATACATACATATATACATACATACATACATACACACTTTGAGCTTTATATATTAGATTGTATCGTATGTAGGATCCACTGGTTCGAGGTCGTGGCCTGCTATTGGGCGAAGAACTGAGTGAGTCGACCCCCCACCGGGGAGTTTGTCCGGAGGTTGTTGTTGCTGAGGGACAAGAATGTTTTTCCCTCTACCCCCCTTCGGGTAGCTCCATCGTCCCGTCTTGCCTTTCCCTCTGAACTCCCTTTGGGAGGCCTGCTCTCGTGGGGGACGAAAAAAACGTCTCTTGGCGACTCTCTGTTCGGGTAGGGATTTCTTTTTGTCAGAGGCCTTTTCAAGGATGTCATCCAAGACTGGTCCGAACACGTGGTGCCCCTGGAAGGGGTTGGCACAGAGTTTTGTCTTTGAGGTGATGTCACCTCCCCATGACTTCAGCCAAAGGGCTCTTCTAGCCGAATTTGTAAGGACTAGGGACCTTGCTGCTACCGCACCGTTTCTCCCGAAGCATCGGCTAAAAAGCCTGGTGCTTTTTGGAGGAATCATAGAATCGTAGAGTTGGAAGGGACCTCCTGGGCCATCTGGTCCAACCCCCTGCTCAAAGCAGGATTCGCTAAATCATCCCAGTCAGATGTCTGTCCAGCCTCTGTTTGAAGACTTCCATTGAAGGAGAACTCACCACTTCTCGTGGCAGCCTGTTCCACTCATTGATCACTCTAACTGTCAAAAAGTTTTTTCTAATATCTAATCTGTGTCTCTTCCCATTCAGTTTCATCCCATTGCTTCTAGTCTTTCCTTGTGCAAATGAGAATAAAGTTGATCCTTCTACAATGTGACAGCCCTTTAGATATTTGTAGACAGCTATTAAGTCTCCTCTCAGTCTTCTCTTTTGCAAACTAAACATTCCCAAATCCTGCAACCTTTCCTCATAAGACAGGGTTTGCAGACCGGTCACCATTCTGGTCGCTCTTTTCTGAACTTGCTCCAGTTTGTTGATGTCTAAGGGAGGGAAAGGAAATCTAAGATTTCTTCTCTGGGAGTACCCCCTGAGAGGTGTTCCTCTAACGTATGAAGCCAGAGGAATAATGATCTGGCGACGAAAGTGGAGGCTACATTTGCCTTAAGCAAGTTCTTAGAAACTTCCCAGGATTTCTTAAGGTGACTTTCTATTTTACGATCCATCAGATCCTTCAACTTGGAAGAGTCCTCGAAAGGGAGGGACGTCTTTTTAGTCACTTTAGAGACCTGCACATCTATTTTAGGAATTTCCCAAATAGAGCTATCACCCTCGAGGGGAAAGCGGCTTTTTAGTTCTGATGGTACACTAAGTGCCTTCTCGGGGGAGGACCACTCCTGAGCTATTAGATTTTGTATGTTTTCATGAACCAGAAAGCCTTTTCTACTTCTGGGTTTCAGCCCCCCAAACATCTCATCCTGGACTGAGAGCTTCACCTCCTCCTCCTCAACCCCCATGGTATTTCTCACCATGGAGACCAACTCCTCCATATCCTCAGAGGAAAAATAGTATTTCTTTGCGTCGTGTTTGGAGGTGGATGTGGAGCCCTCATTCTCCCAAATATCCTCTGACCCGGAGGAACGGACTTCTCCTGAATCTGAGTCGGCCTCCGTAGGTGCCCTTTTCCTCGTTTTTGGGGGAGGGCCCTGGGTCACCGGGGTCTGGGCCGCCATGGAGGTCTGAATCTCCTGTCTAATGAGAGTTTTTTTTGCTGTCAAACAGGGAGGGCTGTTCGGTGCGCAGAATGTTCTGCGTACAGGGCTGGCATAGCTTCTTTTTATAATCAGAAGGGAACCTGGCACCACAGATACCACATTTGCGAGGGTTTCTTGGGGCAGAGGCCTTGTCCTCCTACAAGAAGAGAGAGAGAAGGCTTGCTCAGACCCGTGCCACCAAAGTTTGACAGTTTAGGGATTGGCCCTGCTACTCGCGGTAGGAGGGGGAATGCTGGGCTGAGGGATTGTCACCGTCCATGTCCGCACTCATACAGACACACTGCGCTTATCTGGAGTCTGTGGCACCCTTATATGGGCGTTTGCAGCGTCCGTCATATTGTGCCCCTCCTTCCTCCTGGTCCATGGGGAGGAACTGCCGTCCGACCCCTGCTGCCATCGGATCCCCGTCGCGCGTCCCCGTCCCGGGAGATGCTGGAGGACGCGAACCGAAAGTGTGCCGACGTCACTTCCGGTCTGAAGCTCCGCCCCCTCCGATGCACGTGCGGCCTCGAACAGCAGCGTGGGAGAAAGGAGAAAGCCGGGGAGCTAATGGGAGGACCCCGGCCAGCACTATACCGCCCCGCTTTGCCCCGGGGGTCGCGGGAGGGGCGGACAAGTCCCGAGTCACACCGGGAGGTGGAGACGGGAGCAGCGACATGGAGGAGGAGAGGCAAACCCCCCGACCTCGGCTGCCCAGCTGTGAGTATGTAGGAGCTCCGCTCGCTGGCCACGACAGCCCCTTCTGTAACCTCTTCATGCCCCACTGGGGGACAGGAAAAACAATGGAGGTAGTAGGAAGGGGAGGGCTATTTAACCTCTTTGTGTTTCCTGTCCCCCATGAGGGCGGGGAGACAACCTCCAAGGTGACCGTCGTGGAAGGTGACTGGAGAAACAGAAAATAGGACCATGAACATGACTCTGGTCACTAGAGGGAGCCAAAACACTGCAAACAAATAAAGTCAATGAATTTGTACGTTTCTCTATACTTTTACTAGTAAATTTCTGCAAATTTATACAAACAGATAATCAGAGATTACAAATTAGATGTTGGAGACAGAACACGTATAACAAGTTGATTAGGAGCATCTAACTGGTCTGTAGGAGCCAGAACTCTTAATGGTAGGTAGGGGATCAAATACTTATTTCCCACTGCAAAATGCAAATAAATTTAAACAATTTATACAATGAGATTTTCTTTATTTTATTTTTGTTATTCTATCTCTCAATGTTAAAATTATCCTACCCTTAAAATTATAGACTGTTCATGTCTTTGTCAGTGGACAAACTTACAAAATCAGCAAGGGATCAAATACTTATTTCCCCACTGTATATTTCATGAAAGCAGGAGGTAAGGTCCTGCGTGCAGGTATATGTCATCAAGGTGGCTGGCCTTGGTAATGTAAAGTCTGTAGCGGTAGCACTGGGTTAGTGAGAGGGGCTCTACCTCACTGGATTTGGGGACGAAATTAAAGATTAACTAAAAACCCTTGGGTGAGAAAGGTCATTCCCATAGGGCAATAAACTTTATTCTGGTTTGATATAAACACCCTTTGCCTGTGCATATCCAAGCAGCTACCAAAGAGCAGAAACCCCTACAATTAGTGTTGAATATGGGCTCAGTCTCAAAGAGCACAGATGATTACAGTTTACAGTCTGAAGAACTCTGTAGTGGATACCTCAGTATTGCAATTATAGTCTGAAAGCATGGAGAAGCTTATTAAGCAATTGGTCTAGACCTATCTGCAGCAAAAGTTTCAGCAGCTGCAGCATCATCAGCAGATGACTTTTCTGCAAGAAATTGTCAGGACCATAGAGACGGCACCTCCCACCTGCCAATGTGAGGCGAACAGTGATTGAGCCCATGCAGAGAATTACTTTGAAGGACAACATAATGGCTTTCCTGACTGTCTTTTAGAGGGTGGCAGACAGGAATAAACTGCCGCCAGAACAATGGACAGAGGTCCTAGCTTCATACTTTATTGGGGAAGAGCAGAAAGCATACTATTAACTTGTCCTGCAGGAAGCCAAAAAGTACGACAAGCTGAAGGCAGAAATTATGGCACATTTGGGTGTAACCATGGAAGTCAGGGTGCAATGGGTGCCTCTCTGTTGCTACTAAAAGGACAAGCCACCCAAGTCCTGCTGCAAAAATGGCTGCAGCCTGAGACCAATACTACAACATAGATGGTGGAAAGAGTGGTAACGGACCAATGTATCTTCTCATTATCTAGGTCCATGTAAAGCTGGATTCTCCAAGGAGTTCCCCAGAATGCAGATGACCTCATGGAAAGATACTTTGCTGTGATTGATCTCTTTCAAGTGTTTATTTCTGTTAATGTTGATGATTATGGCTTACAGACAATGAAAACCCAAAAGTCATTATCTCAGTAGATTAAAATAATTAACTAAAACACCTGAAAAGGCTTCCTAAGCATTTAAAAAGGTCCATTAGTCAGTTTCAGAAGGCTTCACAATCATGGGGAAGACTGCTGACTTGACAAATGTCCAGAAGGCAGTCATTGACACCTTCACAAGGAGGATAAGCAACCAAAGGTCATTGCTAAAGAATCTGGCTGTTCACAGAGTGCTGTATCCAAGCATATTAATGGAAAGTTGATTGGAAGCAAAAAGTGTGATAGAAAAAGGTCCACAAGCAACCGTGATAACCCCAGCCTTGAAAGGATTGTTAAGAAAAGACCATTCAAAAATTTGGGGGAGATTCACAAGGAGTGGACAGCTGTTGGAGTCATTGCTTCAAGAGCCACCACACAGATGCATTATTTATGTCAAGCCACTCATGACCAATAGACAATGCCAGAAGCATCTTACCTGGGCCAAGGAGGAAAAGAACTGGTCTGTTGCTCTGGTGTCCAAGGTGTTGTTTTCATATGAAAGTAAATTTTGCATTTAATTGGAAATCAAGGTCCCAGAGTCTGGAGGAAGAGTGGAGAGGCACACAATCCAAGCTGCTAGAGGTCTAGTGTAAAATTTCCACAATCAGTGATGGTTTGAGGAGCCATGTCATCTGCTGGTGTAGGTCTACTGTGTTTTATCAAAACCATAGTCAGTGCAGCCATCTGCCAGGAAATTTTAGAGCACTTCATGCTTCCCTCTGCCAACAAGCTTTTTGGATATGGAAATTTCATTCTCCAGCAGGACTTGGCACCTGTCCACACTGCCTAAAGTATCAATACCTGGTTTAAAAACAACAGTATTACTATGCTTGATTGGCCAGCAAACTCGCCTGACCTTAACCCCATAGGGAATCTATAGGGTATTGTCAAGAGGAAGATGAAAGACACCAGACCCAACAATGCAGACAACTGATGATCTGAAGGCTGCCATTAAAGCAACCTGGGCTTCCATAACACCTCTGTAGTGCCACAGGTTGATCGCCTCCATGCCACACCGCATTGATACCATAATTGATGAAAAATGAGTCCCGACCAAGTATTGATTGCATTTACTGAACATACATTTCAGTATGCCTACATTTCGGATTTTAAAATCATTTTTAAAGCTGGTGTTATAAAGTATTCTAATTTACCGAGATAATGACTTTTGGGTTTTCATTTGCTGTAAGCCATAATCATCAGCATTAACAGAAATAAACACTTGGAATAGATCACTCTGTTTGTGTTACGGGGCTGGTGGAATGCACCAAATAATAAAGATTAAATAATATATAAGGTGCATTCGCAGCCCAGGGCCCACCGTGCAGAGGTGACCAACTGCTGCTGAACAATGAGGGAAAGGCATATAAGAGGAAAGCCGGACACCAGTGGGTAACCACTGAGCCGGTGCTAGCAGGCACGAGCTCCGTTACTTCACGTAACACGTACCAGCCGGCAAACAACCGCAACCTGTTAGCGTCACAGGTCACGGTGGTGTGAACCACTGCTTGCAACGTGTGCAGTGTCCGCCCTGATGGACGCCACTAATCAGCCTACCAAACGGTGCTGGAAAGCGCACACACGGCGCTACTGTAGCGAATGCTACGGTAGCAGTGGCTAATGAGGCCTACACTGGCCGACGCTCAAGGCGCTAGCGGTAGATGTGGAGCAACACTGCGGCGCTATGCAGTGCTAGAGCTAATGTGCGGACTCTAATTCCTAACCCTAACTCATACGTAATATCCAAGGAGGGGGGAATTATAATGCGTCAGTCACCAGGCTCATTCATCCATCATCATACATACACTAAATACATTAGCCTCAGAGTCTATCATAGCGCATGGTGGGGCGGTCATGTGAGCCTTTTATAGCCGTGCGCTTCCGGGACCTTCCTGATCCTCCAGGTGGACCAATCAGAACTGGAGAAGGACCTGAGCATGTGACTCCCGATCCCCAATGGGAGATCGTCTCATGAGCATGCTCAGTGGACCGAAGGAAGGACTTAGACTCTGGAGTTTTTTTGCTGCTGGACAGGTTGCATTGTCATAACTGGACCAGAGGTGGCAGCAGCAACTGAACCCACAATGCTGGTGTGGGAGGAATGCCGGGATCGTGGAGTCTGCTGAGAAGGCTCCACTGTGGCTGGAGGGGAATGGGAAACCGCCGATGGCAAGGCTCAGGATTCCTGCTGTGCAGCGCCCGGGACCCAACGCCTAACAGTTTGTAATGCCTCTATATAATATGAGCTTCACATTTTGTATTCAAGAACTGGAATAAATTAACTTTTTGATGATATTCTGATTTTGTGAGAAGCACCTGCATCGTGGACCAGGTTGACATACG
This sequence comes from Dendrobates tinctorius, assembly GCF_039654945.1. Classification (NCBI taxonomy): domain Eukaryota; kingdom Metazoa; phylum Chordata; class Amphibia; order Anura; family Dendrobatidae; genus Dendrobates; species Dendrobates tinctorius. The sequence continues at coordinate 22,229,322 of NW_027361783.1, forward strand.
CACACACTGTGGTTCCATGTCCCACCAAGTAGGAATTGTTAAGGACTTATTACATGCTATTATTATTGGATGAAATTTTCTTTTGTTCTTGGACTTATGGACTAAACTGTAGCACCCAGTGACATTAGGAGTCAGCTATGGTAATAAGGTCACAAGATGTAACTGATTAATTTTCCTTTCACTGTGCTGGCTAGATAGGTGCATGGAGAAGCATCCCTTGAAACAAATATCCCTGGTCTAGAGAAGTCGCCGGACAACTTTGGGACTGCCCAGTGCAGGGACTTGATGGTGAAAGGTGCTCTGGAAAAATGGGGCAACAAGAATGAGCAGACTTGTTGAAATTAGGGTTCGACAAGTGTGGCCAACTTTAACCTCTCCGCACAGAGTAAATAATGTAACCTCCACTGTCGGATACTCAGTGAGTTCACCATGAATACACCCAACATCCACATTTTTCCCAGTGGGTTCTAAGCCCAAGATTAATGATCCATGCACAAGTGTCACTATGCTCCCTGAGTCCAGGAGAGCCAAGGCCTGGTATTCGTTGACGCGCTCCTGGTACAGATGGGCTTCACCTGCTAGAACGAACAGATCTGCAGTGTTAATGGCCTGGGCGTACATTGATATATGGCGAGTAAACCCGCAGTCCATGGGTTCGGTTGTCAGGGGTCAGTTGAAAGCCACATGTCTGTTGTGAGTTCATTTTCCCCTTCACTACTGAGGCCCGAGGAACTCCCTCTTCTGGTAAAGAAAGGTAGTGAGCCTGATTATCAAACACCTGAGGCTGATGATGATGACTGGCTGAGTGGAGTTACTGACTGGATATAAGGCTGCCGACGCCCTTCTGCCCTGCGGGTGATTTCTCTGTGGGATCCTTGGAGACCAGTCTGAATTCCTGCTCCTCTAAAGCTAAGTTTGCTGCTCGGCTTTTTGCATTTGTGCTTTGACTTTGTTTTGCTTTGTTTTTCTGGATTTCTGCCATTCCCTGCTGGGGTGTGCTGAACTCCTTTAGCTCTGTCTTCTGAAAATACCTGAGTGCTGATTTAGTTTTTGAAGCCTAGCTGCTTCAGGGTCTTTTTCATATCAGCTTGTTGGCTTTTGTCTTTGATAGGGTTTTGGCAGATTGCAGACAGCAGCCTTCCTGTCCTTTCCTATCTAGGTAGTTTTGGGCCCCGGCTTTGCTCAGTCTATCTTTCTGTCTGTGTTAGTGTTTTCATCTTGCTTCACCGTCATTATATGTTGGGGGCTGCCTATTGCTTTGGGGTCTGCTCTGGGGCAGTTTAAATTTCCCCTTTCTTTCTTTAGGCCTATTTGATTCTCCGGCTGTGATCGAGGGGTCTAGGGCATCGTAGGAACCCCCCACGGCTACTGCTAGTTGTGTTGATAGGTTCAGGGGTCTGCAATCTGATAGTTGCCAACTTCTCTGGTTTTCTGGACTTAGCTTGTATTTCTGTTTTTGCCTCCTACGGTGACTCAATCATAACACATGTCCTACCCCTTAGCACCACCAACACCTAATAGCTGCGGCATGACTGGACCACGGGAGCGATTTAGGGGAAACTGGTCTCTTGTCACTCTCACTCCAGGGTACCCCCCTCATTACGGGCTCAGTCCTGATTGACCCCAGCATCGGGTCTTGGCCCTTTTCAAGGCTTCTGGGCTGGCGGGGCCCAACATGATAACCGTAGTGGGGCAGAGTCCCATATGAAGTCCTGAGTGGCCGTATAATGCTCGATCAGGCTGACCACCTCGTCTAGGGTGCCTGGATCCCCTAGGCTGACCCGACGCTGAATAATGGCTGGCAGAGTTCTCACCAGCCAATCGACCACCACCCTCTCTACCATCTGGGTAGTGGTTTAGGTCTTAGGCTGAAGCCATTTTTTTACTAGCTGCAGCAAGTCATATGCCTGAGACCTGGTGGGTTGGGCCCCCACAAAGGAAAATTGAAACACTCATTGTGCCCATACATACATGTTAACCACTAGTTGGGCAAGGATCTCACCTTTCAGTTTCTCATAGTTCTCAGCATCCTCCTGGCTGAGGTCAAAGTAGGCTTTCTGGGCATCCACCACTTCAGTCCATGGAGAAATCGGCAGGGTTTCCCGCTCTGTTGTGCTCTCAAACACGGTGAGGAAAGCTTCCATGTCATCTTCAGGACTCATCTTCCTCAGTGCTGACCGGATTTTGTCCCGGGCCTCAGAAAGGATCGGGGTCGCTGGTGAGGGTGTCTGTTGCAGGGCCGCAATCTGCTGCAGGATTTGATCATTAGCCTTTTGCTGCTGCTGGTACAGCTGATGATGATGATTGTGCTGCTAATGTTTCTCTTGCTGTTGCCGCTGAAACTGCTGGTGTTGCTCTTGCTGTTGCCGCTGAAGCTACAGCTGCCGCTGAGTGAAGGCCAACTGCTTGAGTATTTCTTCCATTTTACTAGCAGGCCTGAGCTGTAGCACTGCAGGCTTAATTACTGACACACAGTTCACTTTGGGTATGCCTCAGTTCACACTGCCTGCATTCTCCAACCATATGTAGTGCAGCGGGGTTGGTGCAGTGCGACAAATAGGCAGGGACCACAGAAAGATCAACATAAACAGTGTCTTTATTCTCAGACTCACATACAGGAGTGATAACCTCCAGAACGCTGCTGGGTTTCAGCAAATACTGTCTGTGTTCAAAACCCGTTGCCTTAAGCAATGGCACCGCCATGTCTCTTGGGTGCATCAGCCTTCTTGAAGTCTTTGGCATGTTAGCAACACAGACCTGGGTTGCACAGGGTCTCCTGCTCTGCAGCTTGCAAACTCCTATCTGACACACCCAAGACAAAACTGACAGACTTTAAATGGAATTGTGGCCATAGAGCCACTTCCAAAACCCAGAGTGCAGAGAGGGAGTGGCCCCAGTACCAAACCTGCAAATCCCTCTAAAAATGAATGCCCTTGATGGGTTTTTCCTAAAAATCTGACTCGGTCACTACTTGGGCCCAATCCACTCTTTCTTTTATTTTGCCTTGTGATTCACAAGCATTCTTCTGTGAATATAAGGAGCTCCAGGGGGTTTAATAAGGTGCCATCTATATCTTGGGGGACACATATCAACCCTCGCCTATGATTCCCCTCACTGCTTCACACCAGCCAAGGATAAGCAGAAAGCTGTGAGCTTTCCAGCCTTTTAATATCATCTTCTAGCTGTCTGCTTTGCCTTTGCTGGTGGTTACTAATAATGGTGGGACCCAAAAAGAATGATGTAGTGTCCCCCCTAGGTTACTCTTGGTCATGTCTCATGAGCTATGACATCAGTCACATCATCGCCCATGAGACATGACTGGGAGAGAACCTCATTAGTAATTGAGAGGCATCTATCAGACACCCCCATAACTAACCCTGTATTTAAATAAAGACTCATACATACATAATATATATTGATGTCATTATTTGTGAGGCATAACCGTGAGTAACCTATGAAGCTTTGTTCTCAGAAAAGTTCTCCATAGGTTGCAGGAGAGAATCGCTGGACACTGTGGGAACCACAAAGGATTACGTCGGAGCTGCTGGAATTAATATTTAATAAATGGGTAAACCAGGAAATGTGTGTTGGAGTCTTTATTCAAAATTTTGTTTTACCTGTGTGTGTCCTTTTTCTTTTTAAATATGGGGTTAGTTATGGGGGGTCTGATAGATGCCTCTCCATTACTAACCTGTGCGCTTGATGCCAGCTGACATCAACCACAAAAATGATTACCCTGATTGCCACTGCACCAGGACAATCTGAAAGACCCAAGGCCAATCCTTTTGCTGGTTATTAAAAATAAGGCCGACCCCATATAATTTTTGGGGGGCCATCTATTTATCCATTTTTAATAACCAGCAAGGGAAAAGCAGACAGTTGTGGACTGATATTAATAGGCAAGGAAGGTCCATGGATATTGGCCCTTTCCCAGCAAAATAAGACCAGCACATAGCTTTCTGCTTTCCCTTGGCTGGTTATTAAAAATATAGGGGTCCCCCAAATCGTTTTTTCAATTTTTTAAAATTATTTTACACTATTCCTGTAATGGACTGGGTGATGGAACTACTGTGCTGTGATCTGAGGAGAGCCTGGAGTGGCGTGACTAGGTTGCTCACCAAGTTCGACCTCGGGTGCATGGCAGCAGATATTGTGATCCAAGGAGAGATGAGAAAGGCAGGACCAAGTGCTTTTTTTCAGCCCCTGCTCTACTGCTGAATCAGACTGTCTGGCAGCATGCTCAAGGCAGACTAATTTTGTCTTCAGGAGGCATGGTCAGGCAAGCTGTCATTCAATCCAAAACATCTACTCCCACCAATAGGAGCACAGTGACAACTTCCTTTCATTTTGTACAATTCCTTTGCCAGAAAAGGGAAGTATCAAACAAAACAGAAGAGGACAATGAATCTTCAAAGCAATCCAGTACCATGTGATCCCTGCTGAGATGTGCTCATAGAAGCTAACACAAGTATATTATAAAAAGTATTGTTTTATAAAGCTATGATACATAATATGGGGTGAAAAAGTAGTGGAAAATCAATTTAAGGGTGTCAAATTGGCAGAAACTTTGTCTATTTCCCAAAAAACAGCAGTCAGAAAGTGGCACACCAAAGCAGGTGTTAGGCGTTAGGTTTCTGCGCCTGCTCTGCAGGAATCCAGAGCCTCACATTCTGCGGTCTCCTGCTGTCTTTCTACTGCAGAGGAGATTACTTTGCAGCAGACCGCTCCAGAGACTAAGTCCCTCTGTGCTCCTACTGGGCATGCTCACGAGACGATCTCCCTTTGGAGATCAGGAGTCATGTGCCCAGGTCCTGTTCCAGATCTCATTGGTCCATCTAGGAAATCTGGAAGGTCCCACATGGCTATAAAAAGTGCACATGGCCGTTCCGCCATGCGCTAGTATAGACTATACTTGCTATGTGTGAATGGTGACGGATGTATGTTTCTGGTGACTGACTCATTATAAAACCCCTCTCATACACGTGTCTGGTTACCCCGACAGCGCCATTTCGCCATACTGGCTTCCTCAATAGGGGGCGTATATACACGTGTATGAGAGAGCCGCAGAAGTTTTATACATGTAAGTTGTTGTATAAGTGCAAACAGGATTGCATTGTTACATCATGCAGGAATAGCTTATTTCAAATTGAATCAGTATAGCTGGCATATTAAGCAGGACACATGATTAACCTGTAGTTCTCTGCACTAGGCATTGGATATATTCACATTAAGGAGAAATTTTCTTGGCCGCACACACAGTTAGGTTGTTCTTTTGTTACAACAATTAGTTACATATTTACACAATCAAGTAAGCTTATGCATTTTTGTTTATAAGTTTTTGTAATTAATCAGAGAAACATTGAGAACAAAAGTCGCTACTATCTGAGCATTTATGCATTGTGATTACTCCATTAAGGATTAGTTAGCCTTGTCTTTGATTATCATGGTATACACATAGTATAGGGAGTTAAACCCAATTGTTATTTTCCTTCAGCAGTGTGTATTTCACACTATTTAATCAAAGATGTGTTTCTTCTGCTTTTAGAACTATTGGGCCTTTCCCTAAAAATATTTAGACAGAAGTTTATATAAATATAGCTTATGAATTTATGCTTAAGAAATAAACACTATTTGGAGATAATTTGTATGTAAAAAAAATTTAAAAAAGAAAAGAAAAAAACATTCTGTGATTATGTTGCATAAAGCTTAATTCTGTGAGCATCTATCATTACATTTGTACTCCCTTTTTTTAGAAATTTCCTTTTAAAAAAGAATTTTATGAAATTTATTAATAAATGATTGGTTTTATTGATTCATCTATTTTTTGCCTATTTGCCTTTGTTATGTCTGCACAAATTTGTGGCAGAAATTGAGATATAATATGCTGAATTGAGGTGGCTATTAGTTTTGGACTATTTTGTTATGTATATCCAGATATTTGTTGGGAATCTCACTTAGTCAAAAGTAATGGGTCCAGAAAATTCTTATCTTCTCTTGCTGACAACCTTATCTTTCAAAAAGTAGAAGCGAGAACAAGAGGATCTGCAATCTTGGACCTAATTCTTAACAACAGGAAGGAAATGGTTGAGGAAGCAAAGATGGCTTGGAATTTAGGAGGCAGAGATCATGTGATCCTTGAATTTTGGTTTACAAGAGGAGGAAGACCTGCGAGGACTCAGACTTTAAAGTTGGACTTCAGAAAGGCAGATTTTAATAGACTCAGAATGAGGGTAGGAAAGGTCCAATGGCTGCGCCCACAGTGCCAGCAAATGTGCCCATAATGCCAGCCACTGTGCCCTCAGTACCAGTCAGTGTGATCAGCAGTGCTAAATGGGTGCAGTTGGGCATGGACATAGGTGTAACTAGTTGCGAAATGGGTGTGGTCAGGGCTTGGCCTAAAATTTGCACCCCAGTCTTTGTCCCTCTTTCCCTTCTTCAAAAGTTGGGAGGTATGATAGGGGCGGCTATGACCAGGGGGTCTGGTTGCCCAATGGATAGCAGTTATGCCAGGAACTCTGTCACTGTGCGTACAAAAGGGGACAGAGCTTTGGGAGGAGTACTGCAACTAAAAGCAATAAATAGTACTGAGCTGAAATACTGGGCACAGCTGTGACTACATGTTATATAGTCATGTTAATCTCTCACTTCTTGTAACCTACAAGTGTACAAAGATATTATATAGTCACCATGTGACTAGTGGGCCTGTGTATCTTCAAATGCCAGGGCTGAATTTTAGTCCCAGTCCGGCCCTGACCGTGATCCAAGGAGAGACGAGGGAGACAGGACCAGGTGCTATACCAGGACTGACCTCGGGTGAATAGCAGCTGACCCTCAAGGGCCAGGTGGCAGGGATGGCCAGGAATGGTAGATTAGGCAAGTATTGTCTGTCATGGCTAGTATAGTGACTGGCACAAAGACACACTGGCAGGCAGGCACAGGTGGACACAACTGGTATCTTGGCAGGCAGGTGCAGCGATACTGCTGATAGACAGGCAGGCAGGCACTACTGACAGAAAGACAGGAAGATACTGCAGATAAGCAGGCAGGTGGGTACAGCTCATAGACAGGAAGGTGGGCATGGCTGATAGACAAGCAGGCAGGCGGGCGGACACATCTGATAGACTGGCTTGGTGTACTGGATATGAACACTGGGACCTGAGAACTATCAAGTGTGTGAGATACAGCATACAACGTTGCACCAGCACCTCCCACCTGGTGGAAGTGCCTTAAATAATAAGTGTCTCCAAGCCATTGGCTGGGGACACTTAACGATGACAAGCAATGTCCCTTTAAGAGAGCAGGACCGCGCACACGTACTAAGCACAGTGCCCAGGGATTTGGGAGCTGTGTGCAAATTGAAACATTTCATGCAAAATAATTACCATTAGTTACAAATACGTCCAATAAGGAAGAATAAAAAGTGAAAAGCAGCAAATACATCAAAAATGTCAAGCAGCACTCAATGTGCAAAGCAACTGTGCAATAAGTCTCAGTAACACCATGTGTAATAACAAGCACAAATGGCTATAGACATAGGGCGAGACAGAGAAGAGAGGTTATCAATGATGATGCTTACCCATAGTAGAGGAGGATCAAATATCAGAAGATGAGGAGAGCTGTTTTCTTCTCTCCGACATGGCCAGCCACCTTAAACAAGTGACCCCACAGAAGAACCTGCTTCCTATCTGATTCAGGCACAAAATTTTTACCTGAAAGGAACTGACATAAATCCAATGGACCAACTGAAAAAATTTTGGATGGCTCAATGATGTGTTGGGGCTCCTCCTCCCCCTCTCCTGAAGAAGCCTGCACCTCCATAAAGAACTGTTTATTAAGGTCCGGACGATGCAGCACAGGAGCTGTGGAAAAGGCCTGTATTGAAAACACAAATGCGTTCTCTGCCTTTGGAGACCATACCTTAGGATTCGTCCTCTTGTGGGTCAGGACAGAAATAGGAGCAGTCCGAGAGGAGAAATGTGGAATGAACTGGCGGTAATAATTAGTGAATCTGAGAAACCACTGGATAGCTTTTAGACCATCTGGAAAGGGCCACTTTAAGATGGCGGATACCTTCTCGAGATCCATTTTCTAGCAAGTCTCAGAGATAATGCACCCAAGAAAGAGAAGAGAAGTCTGTTTGAGAACGCACTTTTCATATTAGTTGCATAGTCGGTTATTCCTTAATCTCTGCAGGACCTGTCAAGCATTCCTTCGGTGTAAAGGCAGACAGAGAGAGAACACCAAGATGAAAAAAAAAATGGAAAATGGCAGGTACAAGCTCTGAAGTTTGACGGCTGCGGGATGTGCGTAAAGGGGGCTGAGGAAAAAAATGCGAGCACGAGTGTTGATCATTGAACTGCGTCACCAATCAACGCTCGGCGGCTGCTAAATGTGTGCAAAGAGGGGTGGAGGGGGTAAAAAGAGGGGGAAAGGGAAGGGGGAAGGGGGGATTGGGTTGTATGAAGAGAGATCGGGCAGGGATCAGGGATCAACACTTACAGATGTAGTGTCTCTTCTTTCTTCTTTTTTCTGTTTTCTTTCTTTTTTCTTCAGCAGGGATTGTGGTGTCACAGGCTGCTGTAGCACCACAAAGCCCAGCAAAGCAGGAGATCCAGCAGTTTGACTGCTCTGTAGAGAATCTTCAGCTGGTGTGAGGATTCCTGTACAGCGGTCATACTCAGGTTAGAGACAGGTCACAGAGCGATCATAGCGCTGCTGTGTTCTGTCATTGGTGAGATTGAATGATCACATCAATCCCACCAATCACTGCTCTGCCTAGTGACCATGGCAACTGCCTAGGATCGCTCTGAACCTATTACAGCACCAATCCAGGCAGGTACCAGCAGGGCATAGTGCGGTAATACCACTGCTCTGCCCTGCAATTGGCGCAATCGATGCGATCAGCAATCGCGCCAATACGGGGGGCTATCGCTGGTGCTTGTTGTTGCCAGGCACCAGCCTAGGATCGAGTACATCGGTACTCGATCCTAGCCTGGGACCTCATTGTTTCAGCCAATCAGATCGGCTGAAACAATGAGAAAGGCTGCGATTGGCTGTTCAGAATTGAACAGCCAATCACAGCGATCGGGAGGGTGGGATCAGAGCACGGGATGCCGACATCATCTTCCCTAAGGTAAGATGGCATCAGAATTTTAATGCAATCACCACGACTTAAGTCATAGTGTCGCATTAAAGGGCATGACATACTATCCCGTCCATGGTCATACAGGCCCGGGTCACATGGATGGGATAGTACGTCAGATGTCAGAAAGGGGTTAATGAACCCCCAACATAGAACAGGGTTACTGGCATAGCATGGAGGAGTAAACAGATGGGGTCCAGAACCGGGTACGTAGCTGGCAAACTGTTGGGGCACATCCAACAGTGTTACAGCTTGGGTAAATGTTGATGTGGCGGGAGTTATTAGCGTGTCTAGACATATGTCTACTTTCCGCAGGTAGGATAGGATCTTGTCCTGTTGGTTTTTCTTGTGGAAGACCTCCTGTTACAAGTCAGAGATGGAAGAAGCCTGAGAGCCAGCAGTTTCCATGGTCTGTGCAAACTGTAAAGGACTGAGTGGTGGAGCCACTGTGCCGTGATCTGAGGAGAGATGAGGGAGGCAGAGCCAGGTGGTACACCAGGACTGACCTCGAGTAGATGACAGCTGAACCCCAAGGGACAGGAGGCATGGACAACCAGGAATGGCAGATTAGGCAAGTACTGGCTGGCATAGTGACTGTCACAAAAGTCACGCTGGCAGGCAGTTAAAAGCCAGCATGACTAGTATCTTGGCAGGCTGGTGCAGATGGACACTGTTGATAGACAGGCAGGCAGACATTGCTGATAGGCAGGTGGACACTGTTGATAGACAGGCTGGCTTGGCTGATAGACAGGCCGGCATAGCTGATAGACAAGCAGGCAGGTGGGCACAGCTGATAGATTGGACTGGTATACTGGATACGAGCACTGGTACCTGAGAACTAGCAAGTGTGTTAGGAACAAACAAACAACGTTGCACAGTCACCTCCCACCTGATGGAGGTGCCTTAATTAATAAGTGTCTCCCAGCCATTGGCTCGGGACACTTTACACTTTAGGATGGCACACACTGTCCCTTTAAGAGTGCAGAACCATGCGTGCTCCCTAAGCACAGTGCCCAGGGATCTGCGAGCCCCCAGGCAGCAGGAGAATGAGGGAGACGTGCGGGACCACAACGGTGAGAGAGTCAGCTTTTCTGCCGGGGAAGAAAGTGCAAAGACATCTGTGTAACTGTTTGTTTGTAGAAGGTGCCCGGCCCCCAGGATTTGGACAGGGGGTTACACCGGAAAGCAGAAGAAAAAGTCATGGACAACAGGTATGTGTCACCAAGTCAGCTGGCCTCAGTAATGTAAAGTCTGTACCAGCAGAGCTAGGTTACTGAGTGGATTTTTGTTTGACTGAAGTTTGGGTCTGGTATTTAAGAGCAATTAAAAGAGCTTGGATGGGGAAGGTCACTTCCATTCTCCAGTCCGGATCTTGAAGCCATAATAGCAGTCAACTGGGTTAGCTTACCAGAGTGTGTTGTGTTGGAGCTGGAGAAAAACCGTTAATAGTGGACTATCTATGCTAATGATTGAAAAGTGCCAAGTTGGTGATACCATTTTGATTCACTTTGTCTTACCCAAAGAAAGGACTGTTTTGCTTTCATTTGTCTTGAAGAAGCAACCGATAGTTATTCATTTATGATGTTTTGAACTGTAAAGTTTATGAATGACAATAAACTTTATTCTGTTTATAAACAATCTGTGTCTCTGCGTATCCTAGCAGCTACCAGAGAGCAGAAACCAGTGCAATCTCTGACTGGTAGGCAGTTTACTGGAAAACATACTTTCCCCAGCTGCAGCTGGAAACATTGCAAGCTTAGCTATAAGCTGTGCTAATATAGAACACACAAAAGGGTTTAGATTAGAGTGGATAGTTCCTGTGTTGTCTGTCAGATTTTTATGAGGGATGATTCAAATAGCAAAATGTGCCAGCATTTCTGTAGAAATTGTAGAAATTGTTTCAAGAAATTGAAGCAATTCTTCTATGCCTAACATTATGATACATTTTAAACACTTTTGCAATTCTCAACAGGTTTTTAAAAGTGCATTTATAATAGTGAAGTCATCATTTTTAGAACAGGCTCTGTGTAATAGTATTTGGCTATGATAGTATTTGTGCAATATATGGCATTTTAGTTATTAAGTGTCACAACTCTGTTGTCGGTTGACCCAGGAACAGCAGCTCCTTCCTTGTCCCTAACGCAAGGGTGTGCCATAGCTTACCCTGTTCCACAGGTTACTTCTGAATGTGAAGATTCCAGGGCCACGTATCTTACCTTATCTCCTGAATCTGCCCTCCATCTTTACCCTTCCCCACCCAGGCAAGAGGGGAGTAGTTGTGCACCATAGTACACCAACCAGACAAACAAGGTAACACAAACAGGGGAAATGGAAAATACCAGGCATACATACTGTATATTGACTCACATATAACAGAGGAATGCACCGGGGAGTCAAGGATGGGGTTAAACCAAAGTAGGTGAAGGAAAGGGAATTATCACACTAAACCAAGCAACAGTCACAGATAAACCCACCAAACGCCTTCTCATATAACCACAGATTCTAAATATACAAGATTCTTATCATCCATGATAACCATAACTGTATGAACTGCTCCCTCCAGAAAATGACGCCACTCTTAAAAAGCTCCCTTGATTGCCAAGAGTTCCCTGTTACTTATGTCATAATTATTTTCTGCAGACGACAGTTTTTTTCGAAAAGTATTGTACTGCAGCAAGGTTGATGCAGTGTGATAGACAGGCAGTGACCACAGTAAAGTTCCAAAACAAAAGTCTTTTTAATGTTCAGTGTGTTCACAAAGCAGAAAACAAAAGCGTATCCTCCGGATTGCAGCCGGGAAACAAGAAAGTCCATCAGATTGCAGCTGTGTATGCTGTGGGTGCCAGCCCTTTCAGCTACCTTGGCTGTTTGGCTTTGTTTGCCTGTGTTGCCTCACACAGGTGGAGCTATGCAGACTCTTCTGCTCTGCACTCTTAGGCCAGGGTCAGACTAGCAAGATACTCGGACGAGTCTCGCACGTCAATACCTGGCACTCGGATCAGCGCGTTCAGCTGCATGGTGTTAGGAACGGCGGAATGCACTAAATAAAAATAATAAGGTGCGCTTGCCGCTTGGGGTCCACCATGCAGTAGATGTTACAACCGCTGCTGAGTAATGGCAGATGAGCAATATGGCGATATAATGCACACGGGTTCAACTTCACCCAAAGTGCGCAGAGCGGGCTCTGTTCACACACAGAGGCGCCGCAACAAAAACATACAAAAGGCTGAGCCTGTTAGAGTCACAGGCCTCAGGTAAATGCACACACAGTATAAGGTCACAGGAGCAGGAACTAAGACAGAGGGGCTGCCTCCGTCTAGACCTACCATGTGTGCGGCGTCGCTACTGCGAACGCCAAGAAGGACTGCAACTGCAGGGCGGCGCAGGACACTGCCGCTGGACGACACAGCTACAAAGCAGGCTCTATGTCGGACGCTAGCGCAGAGGTGCGGTGTGCACAGTGGCCTAAGGCTTGCCACAGACTGGCACAGACTACTGAACTAATTCCGTAACCACATGCGTAATATCAGAGGGAAGGGGTTTCATAATACGTCAGTCACCAGAATCATACATCCGTCACAATTCAGACATAGCAGTATAGTCTATACTAGCACATGGCAGAATGGCCATGCACGCTTTTTATAGCCATGCGGGATCTTCCAGATCTCCGATATGGACTAATGAGATCTGGAACAGGACCTGGGCACATGACTCCCGATCTCCAATGGGAGACCGTCTCGTGAGCATGCCCAGTAGGAGCACAGAGGGACTTAGTCTCTGGAGCGGTCTGCTGCAAAGCAAACTCCTCTGTAGTAGAAAGACAGCAGGAGACCGCAGAATGTGAGGCTCTAGATTCCTTCAGAGCAGACGCAGAAACCTGACGCCTACCACATGGAACACACAGCAACCTCTACATGTGACATCGGTCACTGCCTCACAGTATGCAAATGAACGCTATTTACCAGGAGATGCACCCTGCCAAAATGCAGCTTCCACCCCCACATCAGACGCATCAACCTCGACGATAAAAGGCTGAGTTATGTCAGACAGTATGAGGATTGGAGCAAATGCACTTTTTAAAAATATGGCAAATGCACTTTTTAAAAAAATAGTGAAGTGCTTCTTTTCAGTGCAGGAGTAGGAGCAATCAGACGCTGCAGTCTTCTGGCACCTCTCTGTTGTGGTAACCATGTGACATTAAGTCTTTTAGGCTACTTTCACACATCAGGTTTTCGGCGTCAGGCGCGATCCGGCGTCGTGCCGGAATGCCGGATCCGGCAAATGTTTTGTAAAACCTGATGTGCCGGATCCGGTTTTCTGCCGGATCCGTCTTGTTCTTGACAGACAAAACCGGATCCGTCTCATCCGGTTCATCCGTTTTTCTATCCGTTTTTTCGACGGATTACGCCGGATCCGGTTTTTAAAATTGACCCTTGTGGCCCCTCAAGGCAGAGTACACTGGCAGGATGACAGAGTGTGAAAGATTTGTGCCCTAACCAAACTTGTGTACCTTCTGGACCAACAGTATATACCTTTGCCAACCAAAGTTGGCTATCTTGTCATGGTCTACCATTTTTAGCTTTAGGCCACAGGTGTGTACCTGGTTGTGTTTTATGCAAAGTATTTCACCTTTTAACAAAAGTTGTGTACATTGTTAGGAAATCACCAACAATAAACACAACTTTTTAGGTGAAATACTTTGCTTCAAACACAACCAGGAACACAACTGTGGCAAAAAGCTAAAATTTACCCACAGTTATACCTGGTTTTGAATACCTTTTTACCTTTGAAATACCCTGTATTTAACCTTTTTTTTAAACATAGTTCGCCGCAGAAAGAAAAGACAGACAACCATTGTGAAACGATAATTTAACTTTTATTTAAAATTTTTTTTTTTTTGTAAAATGTTTTTAAAGTGCAAAAAACTTTTTTAATAAAGGTTTTAAACCCAATGGGCATTTTTATTAAAAAACACACATTACAAATCTGTGTATTGTGGGGTGGAAATACTGCTGGAGGGGCTGCGGGACACTTCGACACTGGGTGTGTGGAGAGAGGACTGGGATCGTGGTGGGGAAGGAACAGTTAGAGGTGAAGGTGTGGAAAAAACTACAGAATGGGTGGACATGTGGGAAGCAGAAGAGGTGGTGGGTGGTGGAGTGGAGGGTTGGGCAGGGACTGTAGGAGCAGATGATGTTGATGGAAAGTTGTATGGGGAAGGAGTTTGGTACGGGGAAGGAGTTTGGTACGGGGAAGGAGTTTGGTACGGGGCAGGTTGCTGGAAGTGGGGAGATGACTGGTACTGGGGAGGTTGCTGGTACTGGGGAGGTTGCTGGTATGTAGTAGGAGGGGGAGGATGAAAAGTGGCTGGAGGGGGTGCAGATGTAATAGGAGGGGGAGGATGGAAAGTGGCTGGAGGGGGTGCAGGTGGAGGAACTACAGTGGTGGGAGTTGGAGGTTGGGAGGTAACCTGCTGTAGAGCACCGTGGCACGAATGCATTACATGCATCTGCTGGGCAGGAGAGAGCGTTTCCATGCGCTCCACAACAGACCTGAAAAAGGTGTGGTTTGGCGAAGATCTTGCTTCTGAATGCATGGTTTGCAGAAGTGTCTTCACCTCCAGAATGCTGGAGTTGATCTGCTGAAAGCCTGCGGAGATTTGCTCTGACAAGACTTTGAGACAGTTCTGGAAAGATGCATTCAGATGCAATAACTCTTGCGCATAACTCTTTTCCTGACCCCTCTGCCGCTGCCGCCCAGTACCCGCAGGTGTACTAGAGGCGGCAGGGGCAGAAGGGTGGGGTAAAGGGAAAGCGATCTCCTCACCAGCAGCTTCATGTAATGTAGGCGGCCACGATGCTCCTGTGCTGGTGGATGGGACAGATGGGTCGAATGTGTGGGAAGGCAGGGAAGGTGCAGATGTACCGGGGCGGTCGAAGTGTCCCTCGGTGCCGGTCTCCTCAGGGATCGCCTCAGAAGGGTCCAATCGTGCAGGCTCCCGAGTGCTGCTCACCGTGCTGTGGAATAAAGAGAAAAAAAAAACAATTAAAATACTGACATGGTATGGCCCTGGCTGAAAAAAAAAAGTTACATCTTTTTCACATGTGGTGTGTAATATTTACCTTCTGGTGAGCATTGTTTCCCGGAGGAACGACAGGGCTTGTGCGTACTTGTACTTGCTCCTGCGTCCTCCAGATCCACTCGGGGCCCGCATCTCTTTATTGAACTCCTTCTTGAAACGATCCCTCACAGACCGCCACCGATTCACAATTCTGTTCCCTGAAACGAGAAAGGAGTGGTTAGTATACAACATCAGTGTTTCACAAACTCCAGTCCTCATGGTCCCCAGGGGTCATGTTTTCAGGATTTCAATAGTAAATAGAAATCCTGAACACATGATCCGTGGGGACCACGAGGACTGGAGTTCGGGAAACACTGGTTTACATCAAGCAACCGTTACTGTATATACTTACGCTCTTTAATCTGGTCCCGAGCTTCGAGGTCCTCCCAGCGGCCCACAAGGAGAGAACAGATTTCCTCCCAGAGTCGTCGGGTAATGATCAGGTCAGCGTGGCGGCGGTCAGCCATATTCCAGAGCGGCTCCCTTTCTCTGACGAGATCGATGAGGTGGTCCACATCAATCCCTCCATCCTCACCGTCAGAGTCGGGAGCACGCTGTGAAGGCTGTTAAAGAAAAAGACAAAAATAACATAATTAGCCTCCACAAAAGAAATGAAATAAAAAGTGCCAAAAAACAAAGCAAAAATATTTATACTTACACGCTGGTGACCGCCGCGTTGCTGTCGCCGACGACCCTGGGAGGCACTGCGAGGACCTCTTGGCCGAGCACCAGATTGGGAAGACTAGAGAAGAAAACAAAAAATGTTATGAGTTTGGATGTAGGCATTTGTTTGCTGTGTGTGGTCTGCAGAACATTGTTTTCTATGTGTTGTGTGTAGTGTGATGTTGTGTTTCTGCGTTTGATGCAAAAAACTTACGAATTGTGAGCCCACTCCAAGCGTCTGTCCACCCCTTCCTTCTTCTTCTGGGAGCTCCTCTTCATCTTGTGATTCCTGTTTTGAAATAAAAGGCAATGAATAGACATATATTACAGAGATGATGGATTTTGGAAATAAAAACTTACCGTCAAACGCTGACGATGCGAGGGAGGGCTCCCAGAAGAAGATGTGCTGTCCTGTTGATGGCCAGACTCCATGGCTGTGGGTATTGCTGCTGCCAGTGATGCCATTTCTGCTGCTGCTGCTGCTGCATCTCTTTGGCGGCTGTTGAATAAAGAGAAACAAAGGGCCAATGAATATCTTGATATTCCATGGCCCTAGTTTGGAGGAATGGGGGATTTGATAATTACCGTCTCTCATCTGCTTCTGGACTCCCCTCCCGTTCAGCATGCTGCTCCATTTGGGGTGTTGCTGATGGTGCTGCTGCTGCATCTCTTTGGCGGCTGTTGAATAAAGAGAAACAAAGGGCCAATGAATATATTGATATTCCATGGCCCTAGTTTGGAGGAATGGGGGATTTGATAATTACCATCTCTCATCTGCTTCTGGACTCTCCTCCCGTTCAGCATGCTGCTCCATTTGGGGTGTTGCTGATGGTGCTGCTGCTGCAGATGTCTGCTGCCTTCTCCTGCGCCTGGTTGCTGTCTTGGGTGGCATGTTGGGTGTGGCTGAGGGTCCCATTGTCTTGCTTTTATATATCTCCTGTGGGCAGAGCTACTGAGCATGCTCAGACCAAAAAAAACCGGATCCGGCCACCGGATCCGGCTTTCGCCGGATCCGGCGCATTGCGGCGCTCATAGGCTTTCATTGTGTGAAAAAGCCGGACGCGTCGGATCCGGCGTGTCCGGCTTTTTCGCCGGAGACAAAAAACGTTACAGTAGACGTTTTTTCCAGACGCCGGATCGCGACACATTGCGACACATTGCCGGATCCGGCGAAAACCGGATGAAACGCATGGCCATCCGGCGCGATCCGGCGCAAATGCAAGTCAATGGGGGGGAAACTGGATCCGGCATTGCATTTCGCCGGATCCGGTTTCTGTCAAAAGCGCCGGATCGCGCCTGACGGCGAAAACCTGATGTGTGAAAGAGGCCTTAAACAACTAGCAGTGATGTATCAACACATGAATAATACACTGTTCTATCCCCATGCGAACCCAATGACACTTATTTACATATCCATTTTAATAAAGCACTTATCTAGAGCAAACAAATGAATCATAATCTTTCACCCTTTTTCTTCCTCTAAAACAGGGGTCCCCAACCTGTAGCTCGGTAACCACATGTGGCTCGCAGGTCCGTGATGTGTGGCTCGCAACTGTCTGCCAGCTTGGTGCACTATCATCAGGTGTAGCAAACAGCTGTTAAGAGCATATCTCCAGATGGTAACTTTTGTGTGGAGCCCTGCACAGAAGAGCAGATCTGAATGGGGTAAGATTGGAATCCCTGATGCTTGGCATACAACTGCCTTGGTGTGATTTCAGTGGAAAAGCTTTGACAGTAATTATACCGGTAATAGGGACTCTGGTTGTCACTACTGTGAGTGGGGCAGAAGCTGGATGTGGTTGAGACCCTCTCTCAGAGCTGAATGCGGATCGCAACCCTATTTCATAGATGAATGTGACTCTCAAGGTCAGCATGGTTGGGGGTCTCTGCTCTAAAACATGATCTCCAGCTTACTGTATATCCAGCTATTCCATTATTACTACTAAGTTTGGATTAGAATTATTTTCAAGTATCCATGTGTCACAGTAACCAGATTTAAAGGTATTGTATTGGGTGAGTAATTGGATCTAGGGTTAAAAGGGTACTGTACTTTCAACAAAATTTCCATAAATTAGCAATACTAATGATTATTAGACACTTTGAGATATATCTCATTAGATAATTCTGCTTCTTTCTCCATGTATGATCCATTTCCTACCTTCACCCTGCCTTCTTAACATGTTATTCACTGTGTAAAAAGAACACTACTCTCATGTTTAGACAAGTCTTCCAGCACACAGAGGTGACAGATGATAAAGTCTGTTGAGAGGAGGATGGGAAGGAGGAGCGGGAAGCAAAGTGAGAAAACAGGCAAAGATTAACAAAAAAAAATTGTGTTAATTCTTCTAAGGCCGGGGTCACACTAGAGAGAAATACGGATGAGTGAGAGGCGTAAAAACCATGCATTACACACTGACAAATGATTCTCTATGGGGTAGCTCCCATCAGCTGTATATTTCTCGCCCGTATTTTACGGTCCATGCCAATCGCAGCATGCTGCGATTGTCCGCCTACTATGTCCGTAGTACGCCAATGCAAGTCTATGGGTGCGCAAAAAATATGCCTTACACACGGACCACACGTGTGACTTGCGAGAAATACGCAGGTCTTTTGCAGGTGACAGGATATGGGCCAATCCATCATCCTTCCTGTGCTTGGCCTTTTTGCCTCATGAGGCATGTAGAATTTTATTTGAACCATTGTTTAACACTGACATAATTTGTCCCTGGCCACAAGCTCCTCATCCTCCGAGGCAACCAATTTAAGAGTAGTTACTTGACCCCTGAGCTCTTGTGACCCTGTGTATCTGGCCTGGATGCCCCAATTATATATGCCACCCTGGGTAGAAAGCACACCCTAGAAGGCCACATGACTATGCTACTTTTAGCAAATTTTATATATCTAATATGTGAAATTTAGAATATTTCCTGTCACATTGCAGTGGAAGATGTGATGAGACGCTGACGCAGCATCCGCGACCAGTACAGGCGTGAACTTCAGCAGCAGGCCAGAAGTGGTGATGCGGGCCACACAAAGCGCAAATATATATATTATGATCGCCTCTCCTTCTTTGCTCCTATTCTGGATGTGAGACCGTAAGTAGATACCTCACACCACATTACACAGATACTTTACAGGGACCAAAGTAATGTTTTTAACTTTGGCTATGTTCTATTTCATAACAGAACTCAGTCAAACCTTACGGAAAGGGAAACTGGCTCACATACAGAGCCCATCATCAATCCTGTGGGTGGAGGGGAAGAGGTGGCTGGCCCATCTTCTCCCCCTCCAAGAAGCATGGGTGATGTTTCTTCTCCTGAAAACCCAGCGCCTGCACCACAAACCCCACCACCAGGAGCACATCCACAAGCAGGACCATCTGCTGCAGCACCATCCGCCATACAGGGTGAGCAGGGCAACATCAGCAGCAGCACAACTGCCCAGATACAGGGCTCCCCACAGCCTGCTGGACCATCCCGGCGAGGAAGGAGAAGAAGAAGGTGCTAGATCCCTGCCCAAGATACCCATACCAATGTTGACACAGGGGTACTGAACTATCTTGCTCGAGTCAGTAATGATGATGGGGAGGAGGCGTACTCACACAGCCTGGCCCGGTATCTTCGAGCCCTTTCCTGTGAGGTGAGGCTACGTATTCGAGGATGTTTTCAGATCCTGCTTGATGCAAGCATACACCCCAATACCCCATATGAGTTATGTGAATATCTGGAGAGGTAGCAGCTTTCCCCAAGGAATCTGATGTGCCTTAGACACCCCACACACATGCTTGCTCAAGCAGGCTCTGAGGATCCTCAAACACGTGGGACTACACCTCACCCCCTTCCTCCCCCTACCCAACCTTGCCCACAGCAGCCACATATGTCTGCCTCTAGCCAACCTCACCAATATGGCCACTTGTTCCCACTCATTGTTGGAAGCTGGTCTCAACCTGGTTGGGGATGACATGGCTATTTTGGTGGGTATGAGCCATGGGCCTACTAGCCCCAACAAGAGGCCCCTCTCCAATTTCAGTCAGCCCAGTACCCACCACAATCACAGGAGGCAGTACACTACCCACATCATGGGCACCAGTATGCCCCCACACAGGGCGAGGGCCAAGTTGGGCAAAGTAGCCAGCAGCAAACACAGGCTGGTCTTCTGCCTTCTCCTCCCCCGACCTAACAACATTTGTAATGTAGGAATATTGGTCTTGCATAATTGTTTTTTTCCTTCTTTTTGGGTTCTGAAAATGTGTTGCTTGTAACTTTGCAAATCTGCAAAAAGGCCACTTTGGGCCATTGCCACATTTACCGTATGGCAATAATATGTGTTTCAAAAAAACAAAAAAAAAAGGCAAAAGTAAAAATTTGTCTACAACATTTTACGTCTCTGTCTCAATTATGAAAAAAGTTATCAGCATACTAACATACGCTTACCAAGGCAATTAAACAGTGAGAGAATCATAAGGGGTTGAAATATATATATATTTACACAGACAGAAATCAAAAATTTATAACATACAGTTGTGGCCAAAAGTATTGACACCCCTACAATTCTGTCAGATAATACTCCGTTTCTTCCTGAAAATGATTGCAAACACAAATTCTTTGGTATTATTATCTTCATTTAATTTGTCTTAAATTAAAAAACACAAAAAGAATTGTCCTAAAGCCAAATTGGATATAATTCCACACCAAACATAAAAAAGAGGGAGGACAAAAGTATTGGCACTGTTCGAAAAATCATGTGATGCTTGTCTAATTTGTGTAATTAACAGCACCTGTAACTTACCTGTGGCACCTAACAGGTGTTGGCAATAACTAAATCACACTTGCAGCCAGTTGACATGGATTAAAGTTGACTCAACCTCTGTCCTGTGTCCTTGTGTGTACCACATTGAGCATGGAGAAAAGAAAGAAGACCAAAGAACTGTCTGAGGACTTGAGAAACCAAATTGTGAGGAAGCATGAGCAATCTCAAGGCTACAAGTCCATCTCCAAAGACCTGAATGTTCCTGTGTCTACCGTGCGCAGTGTCATCAAGAAGTTTAAAGCCCATGGCACTGTGGCTAACCTCCCTAGATATGGACGGAAAAGAAAAATTGACAAGAGATTTCAACGCAAGATTGTGCGGATGTTGGATAAAGAACCTCGACTAACATCCAAACAAGTTCAAGCTGCCCTGCAGTCTGAGGGTACAATAGTGTCAACCCGTACTATCCGTCGGCGTCTGAATGAAAAGGGACTGTATGGTAGGAGACCCAGGAAGACCCCACTTTTTACCCCGAGACATAAAAAAGCCAGGCTGGAGTTTGTCAAAACTTACCTGAAAAAGCCTAAAACGTTTTGGAAGAATGTTCTCTGGTCAGATGAGACAAAAGTAGAGCTTTTTGGGCAAAGCCATCAACATAGAGTTTACAGGAGAAAAAAAGAGGCATTCAAAGAAAAGAACACGGTCCCTACAGTCAAACATGGCGGAGGTTCCCTGATGGTTTGAGGCTGCTTTGCTGCCTCTGGCACTGGACTGCTTGACCGTGTGCATGGCATTATGAAGTCTGAAGACTACCAACAAATTTTACAGCATAATGTAGGGCCCAGTGTGAGAAAGCTGGGTCTCCCTCAGAGGTCATGGGTAGAGTTGAGTGAAACGGGTCGAAAAAATTCAAAAGTCGCCGACTTTTGGCAAAGTCGGGTTTTATGAAACGAAACCCGACCCTAGGATGAGGTCGGCCACGAGGTCGGCGACTTACGCGCCAAAGTCGCGTTTCAAAAGTTTGTTTTGCGCTCTTTTTCAGCCAATCAGGATCCACGGACACTGTGGGCAACGTGATGACATAGGCACGGGTCACCACCATCTTTCAGAAGGGCATGCAAGTGATTGGCTTGCTTTGGTGGGCGTCACAGGGGGTATAAAAGGGCGTGCACGCCGACCGCCATCTTACTTCTGCCGATCTTAGTATAGGGAGAGGTTGCTGCTGATTCTGTAGGGAGAGCGTTAGGCAGGGAAGAAGACAAAAAAACTGTTTCTGCTGCTAGCGATTTGGCCTGCACAACACACAAGTCACTGTGTGTGCAGTGCAAGGGGAGGCTATATTGTGGTGTATCAGTGGTGTTGGTTGTTGGGCTGCCTTTTAAGGCTTCCTGACACGCTGGCATTGCTGTTTACCCACTGCTCCGCAAACTGCTTTTTTAAAAGCAATCCAATCTCCCTTATCCTCTCGTAACTTTGGTCACAGGCAGCTGTGCCATCGAGCGTGTCACATAGCGCTCAGATATCAGTGGGCCGCACACAATCCACAAGTGTCCAGTGTCCAAAAGTGTACGCAGAGATTCAAAATCTCCATTATCCTCTCGTCACTTTGGTCACAGGCAGCTGTGCCATCGAGCGTGTCACATAGCGCTCAGATATCAGTGGGCCGCACACAATCCACAAGTGTCCAGTGTCCAAAAGTGTACGCAGAGATTCAAAATCTCCATTATCCTCTCGTCACTTTGATCACAGGCAGCTGTGCCATCGAGCGTGTCACATAGCGCTCAGATATCAGTGGGCCGCACACAATCCACAAGTGTCCAGTGTCCAAAAGTGTACGCAGAGATTCAAAATCTCCATTATCCTCTCGTCACTTTGGTCACAGGCAGCTGTGCCATCGAGCGTGTCACATAGCGCTCAGATATCAGTGGGCCTCACACAATCCACAAGTGTCCAGTGTCCAAAAGTGTACGCAGAGATTCAAAATCTCCATTATCCTCTCGTCACTTTGGTCACAGGCAGCTGTGCCATCGAGCGTGTCACATAGCGCTCAGATATCAGTGGGCCGCACACAATCCACAAGTGTCCAGTGTCCAAAAGTGTACGCAGAGATTCAAAATCTCCATTATCCTCTCGTCACTTTGGTCACAGGCAGCTGTGCCATCGAGCGTGTCACATAGCGCTCAGATATCAGTGGGCCGCACACAATCCACAAGTGTCCAGTGTCCAAAAGTGTACGCAGAGATTCAAAATCTCCATTATCCTCTCGTCACTTTGGTCACAGGCAGCTGTGCCATCGAGCGTGTCACATAGCGCTCAGATATCAGTGGGCCGCACACAATCCACAAGTGTCCAGTGTCCAAAAGTGTACGCAGAGATTCAAAATCTCCATTATCCTCTCGTCACTTTGGTCACAGGCAGCTGTGCCATCGAGCGTGTCACATAGCGCTCAGAT
The DNA here is from genome assembly GCF_039654945.1 of Dendrobates tinctorius. Lineage (NCBI taxonomy): Eukaryota > Metazoa > Chordata > Amphibia > Anura > Dendrobatidae > Dendrobates > Dendrobates tinctorius. The sequence continues at coordinate 22,252,449 of NW_027361783.1, forward strand.
ATCAGTGGGCCGCACACAATCCACAAGTGTCCAGTGTCCAAAAGTGTACGCAGAGATTCAAAATCTCCATTATCCTCTCGTCACTTTGGTCACAGGCAGCTGTGCCATCGAGCGTGTCACATAGCGCTCAGATATCAGTGGGCCTCACACAATCCACAAGTGTCCACTGTCCACAAGTGTGTGCAGAAATTCTAAAACTCCCCTGTCCTATAGACACCTTGTACCTTGTTTTACATTACTATATAGTTTGTTGGATTTTGTCTACATTTCTACCAAAAATGAGGAAGGCTGGTGGAAGAGGCCGTGGAATTGGGCGGGGGTTGGCAGCTGGTAATGATGGTGTTGGTGGTGGATCTGATGGTAGTGGCAAGAGCAAAATAGGACCGAATGCAGGAGGTGCTGACCCTGCGTCATCGTCTGGCTACATAAGGCCTCGAACGCTTAGTTTTCTAGGAGTTGGCAAACCGCTTTTAAAGGCAGAGCATCAGGAAAAAGTTTTGTCTTACATTGCTGACTCAGCCTCCAGCTCTATCGCCTCCTCTTCTTCAGTTGTAAAAAGTAAAAGCACTGAGTCGTCATTGGAGGCTCATGTTCATGAACCACACCTTTCCTTGTGTCCTTCACCCCAACCAAGATTGAAGGATGATGCAGGCCATACTACTGATTACTCCATGGAGCTGTTTTCACATACCATGCCTGGATTATCAAGTGAAATGGTGAATTACCCAGGCCAAGATGAATCTGACATGGAGTGCACTGATGCACAGCCGCTGATGGATGATTCTGCTGGTACATTCACTCAGAGCACTACATTGTCCTCGCAGTGTACAGAGCCAGATTTTGACCCTGATGAGACTCAGGTGCCCCTTCCCGCACACTATACCACCATACACGGTGACACAGAGAAAGGTGCACATGACATAGAAGAGGAGGTGATGGATGACCCAGTTGTTGACCCAGATTGGCATCCATTGGGGGAAGAGGGTGCTGCTTCCAATAGCTCAGATGAGGAGCATCCACAGCAGACATCGACATCGCAACAGCTGTTATCTGGCAGGCCCGGAGCACTCCAAAGACAGGTTCCAAACATCAAAAGAGTTGCTGGACAGCTTGTCCAGAGGGTCAAAAGATCACAGCGTGCTAGGCCGCAAAATGTCTGCCAAAGTAGGAAGAGTGCAGTGTGGCAGTTTTTTGAACAAAATCCTCATGATCAGGCCAAGGTTATCTGTAAGAAGTGCGCAAAGACCTTTAGCCGAGGGAAAAATCTGAAAAATTTGAATACCAGTTGCATGCTTAGACATTTAACCAGCATGCACTTGCAAGCGTGGACACAACACCAAACCTCAAGTGCCACATGTGCAACTGATCACAACGAAGGTAGTCAGCAACGCTACATTGTTTCCCCCACTGTAAGCCCACCGGTTAGCACAGCAGCAAATGTTGAGGTGTCATTGCAAGGCCACAGCAGTCAGGGAATCCCACTGTTATATCAACGAAAGACTGATTCTAGGCCATCAGAAAGAACACCAACTCCATCACCATCATCAACCCTCTCTCAGTCCGCCCTGTCCACCGCTACTTCCACCATATGCAGCTCTCAAGTCCAGCTCACCCTCCCAGACACTATGAGTAGGTCAAGAAAGTACTCAGTCTCTCATCCGCGTACACTGGGTTTGAACGCCCACATTGCCAAACTAATCTCGTTTGAGATGATGCCCTTTCGGTTGGTGGAAAGCACAGCTTTCCACGAACTCATGGCCTATGCAGTACCACGCTATGACCTACCCAGTCGCCACTTCTTCTCTCGCAAAGCCATCCCAGCCCTCCACCATCATGTGAAAGACCGCATTGTCCATGCACTCAAGCAGTCAGTGAGCGGAAAGGTGCACCTCACAACTGATGCATGGTCCAGTCGGCATGGCCAGGGTCGTTACGTGTCCATCACTGCGCACTGGGTTAATGTGGTGGATGCAGGGTCCACAGGGGACATCGGTGGTGGGACAGTGCTGCCTAGCCCACGGTATAGGAAACAGTTGGCTGTAGGCGATCGACCCTCCTCCTCCTCCTCCTCCTCCAGAAGCGAAAGCTCGTCCACAGAGCGCAGTCGTACGAGCACTCCATCTGCAGCTGCCACTGTTGCACACGAGTGTCCCCCTATCGAGCAGCTAGTGGAAAGCGTCAGCAGGCTGTGTTGCAGATGATGTGTTTGGGCGACAGACACACCGCCGAGGTGCTGGCCGAGTACTTGAAGCGACAAACTGAGTCATGGCTGGGCAGTGTACATCTTGAGGCAGGCAAGGTAGTTAGTGATAACGGCCGTAATTTTGTGGCAGCCATAGCCCTTTCAAAACTCAGCCACATACCTTGCTTGGCTCACACCTTGAACCTGGTGGTGCAGTGCTTCCTCAAAAATTATCCGGAGTTAACAGCCCTGCTCCAGAAGGTGCGAAGACTGTGCGCGCACATCCGCCGGTCGCCTGTACACTCCGTTCGTATGCAGAAGCTGCAGCGATTGCTCCACCTTCCCAACCACCGCCTCATTATCGACATTGCAACAAGGTGGAACTCCACCCTGCACATGGTGGAGCAGCTGTGCGAGCAGAGGCAGGCCATAATGCATTTGTGGGAGGATACACGGCCAGGCACTTTGAGAGCAGACATGGAGTTGACAGGCGTGCAGTGGTCGAAGCTGAAAGACCTTTGTAAAGTCCTTCAGTGTTTTGAGGAATGCACACGGCTGGTAAGCGCAGACGACGCCATCCTAAGCATGAGCATCCCACTTATGCGTCTGCTCATGCAAACTTTGACGCACCTTAAGGAGCAGGCGTCTGCAGCCAATGTTGATGAGGAGGAAGAGGAGGAGGGAATCCTTGATGACATTCAGCCATTGTCTGCTCAGGGACCTCTCCTGGACGAGGTGGAGGAAGAAGAGGAGGAGGAGGATGATGATGGGGATGATTACTTAGGGGAGGAGGATGCATCTCGTGGGGCAAGTGAAAATGTTGGCGTGGCAAGGTCTGGTACAGGGTTTGTGCGTGACTGGAGGGATGTGGATTTGCCAGAAAGTGCTCCTCCACCCAGCACTCGCAGTGCATCATTGACACCGGGAACATTGGCCCACATGTCAGATTATGCCTTGCGGATCCTAAAAAGGGACCCCCGCATTGCCAAAATGATGAACGATGACGACTACTGGTTGGCCAGCATCCTGGATCCACGCTATAAAGGCAAATTACAAAACATCATGCCACAGGAGAACCTTGACCTAATATTGGCTAATAAACAAGCAACTCTGGTAAATCGGTTGCTTGAGGCATTCCCAGCACACAGCAGCGGTGATGGTTCTCACACGGGCCGGGGGCAGCTTGGCAGAGGTGTTCGTGGTGCACACAGCAGAAGTGGCGTTGGAGACAGGGGTTTCATGACAATGTTGTGGACTGATTTTTCAAATACCGCTCACACAACTGGTAATACTGCATCGATGGAAAGTGACAGGAGACAGCAGTTGTCAACTATGGTTACAAACTACTTTTCCTCCCATATCGATGTTCTCCCACACAGGTCATTCCCCTTTGACTATTGGGCCGCTAAACTGGACACCTGGCCTGAATTGGCCCAATATGCCTTACAGGAGCTCGCTTGCCCAGCTGCAAGTGTGCTATCGGAAAGAGTCTTCAGTGCAGCTGGATCAATCCTGACAGAAAAAAGGACCCGTCTGTCAACCCAAAATGTGGATGATCTAACCTTCATTAAAATGAACCACGCATGGGTTTCCAAGGATTATGTCACACCTTCCCCTGATGACACATAGGGTGACAGAAAAATGGCTTGCTTTGGTCCACCTCTTCCTGGTACTTCACCTATTTCGCCTTTTGCATCAGCTGAATGTCCAACATCAACATATGCCACTTTCTAAAACTCCCTAACTGTGCTGCCTCCCCCCCCATGGCCGGGGTCACCACCTACCGCACGACACCGTGCGAGTGCCGTTGCCCTGGACAGGTGGGTAGGCCGACTCTTGTGCGCGGGCACTGGCACAGGGTCCCTCATAGTGCAATCAAGTGTCTCTGACGGTGGTGGTGCACACCCGCCGTCAGACACACTGCTGTACTATGAGGGGCCCAGTGCCAGTACCGACGCCCACGAGTGGGCCCCCCTTGCTTGGCCAGGGCCCCAGCATTTGCAATCTTTACCTCTCCCTGCTCCTCCGCTGTGTAATCTGGGCCGTCAAATCCATACTGTGCCTGACACCGTCTGAGCCTGCCTCCTGAGACATATATTTTGAATGTGTACGCTATCCATACATGTTATACAGGGATACAGTACCCTTTCTAACCTTTGTGCAATGACGTGCAATCCATACTGGGCCTAACACCGTCTGAGCCTGCCTCATGCTGTATAGACATATATTTTGAATGTGTACGCTATCCATACATGTTATCCGGGGATACGGTACCCTTTCTAACCTTTGTGCAATGACGTGCAATCCATACTGGGCCTAACACCGTCTGAGCCTGCCTCATGCTGTATAGACATATATTTTGAATGTGTACGCTATCCATACATGTTATCCGGGGATACGGTACCCTTTCTAACCTTTGTGCAATCACGTGCAATCCATACTGGGCCTAACACCGTCTGAGCCTGCCTCATGCTGTATAGACATATATTTTGAATGTGTACGCTATCCATACATGTTATCCGGGGATACGGTACCCCTTCTAACCTTTGTGCAATGACGTGCAATCCATACTGGGCCTAACACCGTCTGAGCCTGCCTCATGCTGTATAGACATATATTTTGAATGTGTACGCTATCCATACATGTTATCCGGGGATACGGTACCCCTTCTAACCTTTGTGCAATGACGTGCAATCCATACTGGGCCTAACACCGTCTGAGCCTGCCTCATGCTGTATAGACATATATTTTGAATGTGTACGCTATCCATACATGTTATCCGGGGATACGGTACCTCTTCTAACCTTTGTGCAATGACATGCAATCCATACTGGGCCTAACACCGTCTGAGCCTGCCTCATGCTGTATAGACATATATTTTGAATGTGTACGCTATCCATACATGTTATCCGGGGATACGGTACCCCTTCTAACCTTTCTGCAATGACGTGCAATCCATACTGGGCCTAACACCGTCTGAGCCTGCCTCATGCTGTATAGACATATATTTTGAATGTGTACGCTATCCATACATGTTATCCGGGGATACGGTACCCCTTCTAACCTTTGTGCAATGACGTGCAATCCATACTGGGCCTAACACCGTCTGAGCCTGCCTCATGCTGTATAGACATATATTTTGAATGTGTACGCTATCCATACATGTTAGCCGGGGATACGGTACCCTTTCTAACCTTTGTGCAATCACGTGCAATCCATACTGGGCCTAACACCGTCTGAGCCTGCCTCATGCTGTATAGACATATATTTTGAATGTGTACGCTATCCATACATGTTATCCGGGGATACGGTACCCTTTCTAACCTTTGTGCAATGACGTGCAATCCATATTGGGCCTAACACCGTCTGAGCCTGCCTCATGCTGTATAGACATATATTTTGAATGTGTACGCTATCCATACATGTTATCCAGGGATACGGTACCCTTTCTAACCTTTGTGCAATCACGTGCAATCCATACTGGGCGTGAGAACGGCTGGCGAGCTTTTAAGCAAGCTACAGCACCTGTCCAGACAAGTACAGGGATTCCCTAGCGAGGAGACTTATTTGATTGTTTTCTATGTTGGGACAGCAATATTTGGGGAGCACTATACTCTGGAGAATGATAGATGGGGCCCACCATACACTGGAACATTCCAAAGGTGGACATCAGACACTGGAGCAGCATTTACAGGGCCCATTATACACTAGAGCATTAGAAATGGGGCCCATTATGTTTGGAGCATTATTTGGGCCCATAAGACAGTGGAGCTTCATCCATGGGGACCAACATATACTGTAGCATTATGTGGAGCTCATCATATACTGTTTCAAACATTATATGGGACCAATGATTTTGTATGGAGAAATAGATGGGCCTCGTCATGAGATGTAAAAAGTGAGGTATTTTTCATTGTACTATACCGCTATTTCTCTGCCGTATCGGAGCATGATGAGTTGTGGTATGTGTTAAAGGGGCGCTCTTTCGCCCAGGGCACATGAAAACCTGCAGCCAGCCCTCCCCCCCCACAAATTTAGCCAAATAACCCCCATTTTTCAGTGCGTAACTTGTATTATGAAGTTAATTAAGGTTGACAAGCTTAAGTAAGAAGAATTGATGCTTTTGGCATTCAAATGGGCACTGTAGGTGTGTTTCCTGTCCTCCTCTCACTGCCGACTTTCATTCCCCATTGACTTACATTGGGTTTCGTGTTTCGGGACGACCCCGACTTTTCCCTATAATCGGACGATCTTGCTCGACCCGACTTTTGAAAAAGTCGGGTTTCACGAAACGAAACGCGACCCTAAAAAAACAAAAGTCGCTCAACTCTAGTCATGGGTCTTCCAGCAGGACAATGACCCAAAACACACTTCAAAAAGCACTAGAAAATGGTTTGAGAGAAAGCACTGGAGACTTCTAAGGTGGCCAGCAATGAATCCAGACCTGAATCCCATAGAACACCTGTGGAGAGATCTAAAAATGGCAGTTTGGAGAAGGCATCTTTCAAATATCAGGGACCTGGAGCAGTTTGCCAAAGAAGAATGGTCTAAAATTCCAGCAGAGCATTGTAAGAAACTCATTGATGGTTACCGGAAGCGGTTGGTCGCAGTTATTTTGGCTAAAGGTTGTGCAACCAAGTATTAGGCTGAGGGTGACAATACTTTTGTCTGGCCCATTTCTGGAGTTTTGTGTGAAATGATCAATGTTTTGCTTTTTGCTCCATTCTCTTTTGTGTTTTTTTCATTTAAGAAAAATTAAATGAAGATAATAATACCAAAGAATTTGTGTTTGCAATCATTTTCAGGAAGAAACTGAGTATTATCTGACAGAATTGCAGGGGTGTCAATACTTTTGGCCACAACTGTAGACACAGCATGCTCTTGCCAAGAAGTTTCCCCCTCAGGTGACATAAAATAATTTGTGAAAATATCAAGCACTTTGAGACCAGAGAGCGGTCTACGTTGAGGGTTGATATGTGGTCTCGCCCTACGCACATTGTCTGACCCATGCAAAACACCAGCAGAGGAGGAACAATCATGTATCCTGGTGAAGTTATGAAGAGCGACACATGCTTTGATAACTTCATTCACATTTTGTTCACTCAGCTGAATGGAAGACTTGACGACCCGCCATTTGGCACAAAGAATGCCAAAGGAACACTCCACCAGTCGCCGAGCACGTGATAGACGTAAGTTAAAAATTCTGCGCCGGTGGTCCAGGTTGCGCCGGGGATATGGCCTCATGACATTGCGCGTTAACTGAAACGCCTCATCTGCCACAAGGACATAAGGGACTGATTCTTGAGTGGAGCCTGGTAGCTGGCGTGGTGGGGGTAGATCCAACTGGTTGGTGCGTAGCCGCCGACCCATAATGGAAGTATTGAAGACTCTAGAGTCTCCCGTCCTTCCATAGGCCCCTATGTCGACAATTATAAACTTGTACTGATTGTCGACCAGAGCCAACAATACAACAGAAAAGTATTGCTTATACAGTTAGGTCCATATATATATATGGACAGAGACATTTTTCTAATTTTGGCTCTAGACATTACCACAATGAATTTTAAACAAAACAATTCAGATGCAGGCTATTGACTCCAAGGCTATTTCATGGACAGGTGTGGGCAATCCCTTCATTATGTCATTCTCAATTAAGCAGATAATGTTGTCTCTGTCCAAATATATATGGACCTAACTGTAATTGAAGAATTGGGAGCAAGAGTTCGGCGGCTTACGCACCCGGATATGTTTGCCATCAAGGGCCCCAATACAATTAGGAAACTGGCATTCCTCCTCCAAGTCCCTTCAGATCCTCAACCAGTCTTCCATCCTGGGCTCGGGCATGATGAGTTGATGGAGTCTAGACCATATTTAACTACATGTCGACCTGACTATGCCAGAAATGGTAGATCTTCCAATGAGAAACTAATGGTGGAGGGCGGCATAAGACAGGCCAGTGGACAGGAAGCTGAAGAACACCAGAAATAGAACATTTTAGAAGGCAAAAATGATAAAAAAAGACCAGCTACAGACATCCCAAACTTTTTATTATTTCATATCTACTAACACACATATTTTTTCTAGCATAATGACTACGTGATATTTAGTACATATTACACATAACATTCTGGTATGTAATTTTTAATATATCTGGACTAAGATGAGGGCAAAAAAATTATTCCAAAAACAAAAATACACATACTTTAGGCAACACATCATGAACATAGAGAATGTGGTTTTGTAGTACATACCGTAATGTGAGTAGAAGTCGCTCCTCTGTAGATATAGCTTTGCGCATCCTTGTGTCCTGAAAGGTTATCCCAGGGTGCATCTCCAAGAGTAGATCAAATGTTGCAAGGCTCATGCAACAGTATTGGAAAAACTTCTCCGGATGATCCCGCAGAGAAGAATAGAGCCGGTGAAAATGACCTCTTGTGAGTCGGTGCCTCAAAAGTGGATGGACCCACAGACGTCTCCAATGTTTCTCAACTCCAGTCCTCAATACCCACCATCAGGTCATGTTTTCAGGATTTTCTTAGTATTGCATAGGTGATGGAATTAATGCTTGAGCAGGTGATGAAATTATCACCTGTGCAATACTAAGGATATCCTGAAAACTTGACCTGTTGGTGGGTCTTGATGACTGGAGTTGAGAAACACTGCTTTAATACAAGGGTTTGGAAGAGGAAATAGATACCACACTCCACTGTGCTGTAGAGTATGGGTATTTTTCCATGGGGCATATTCCTTCACCCTTGCTGCGGATTGGATTTATAGACCGCAGCATGTCTATTCATCTTGCAGAGATGCTCAGTCTCCGCAAGATAAATAACACAGTCCTATGAATAGGATGCGGTGATTCCGCATGTCTTCAATGAACACATGCGGTATCACCGCACGTACAACAGGGGGCAGAGCTTTGGGCTGAGCTGGGTATCCGCTGCCTCCAAAGCACAGGGATTCCGGATAGTGGACACATACCCAAAGGCTAAGTGCACACGTACCGGAACTCTCGCGGAAATTACCGTGAGAATTCCAGAATTCCAGTCCGCGGGAAAATCGCATTTTAAATTCCCGCGATTTTCCTGCGGAAAAACTAGCATTTTGCAAGCGTATTTAGCTTGCAAAATGCTAGCGTTTTCCAAGCGATCTGTAGCATCGCTTGGAGAACTGATTGACAGGTTGGTCACACTCGTCAAACATAGTGTTTGATGAGTGTGACCAACTTTTTACTACTGAGGCCGCCTATGCAGCATCAGTAGTAAAAGATAGAATGTAAAAAAAAATAAAAAATGGTTTTATTCTTACCCTCCGACGTCCCGCCCATCCGTTCCCAGTAATCCTTTGCGAAAATGCCCGCGATGACGTCCGTTCTCGCGGGATCGCGATGTCTCGCGGTAATTCGCGATGACGTCGCGCGAATGACCGCGAGACTTCACGATCCCGCGAGAACGGACGTCATCGCGGGCATTTTTGCAAAGCACTACTGGGAACGGGAGCGTGGAGAGAGGCGGGAATGCTGCGCGGGACGCCGGAAGGTGAGAATAACAATATTTTTTATTTTTAAATTCTTTTTTTTTACAGGGATATGGTACCCAAAGCCCGGAGGACAGTCTCCTCTCCTCCGGACCGTGGGTACCATCCGCAATTGTTCTGCTTACTTTCCGCATGGTGTGCACAGCCACATGCGGGAAGGAAGCGGAACAATGCATTCCTATGGGTGCGGGATCGCCGCGATTCCGCAAATTAATGAGCATGCTGCGGTTTTTACCGCAAAGCGATTCCGCCACGGTAAAAACTGCAGCATTAGCACAGCATTGCGGAATCCCATAGGAATGCATGGGATGCTTATTTTTCGCATTTTTGCGGCAAAATCGCGCCGTTAAAACCGCCGCGGAAACGCGAAAAAAACTCCACGTGTGAACTCAGCCTAAAACTTAATACCACAATGAAAGAACCATTTTATCTTTTAACATTTGCTGTGCGAACCACTCACTTTTATGTATGCCACTCTCCACATTGTTTTATAAGAAGACAGAGCTTATATTTATTGCAACTGAAAAGCTGGATGAAAACCTCTTGACAATTTGAAAACTAGGCTTGACAATTTTAAAAAGATATGATATTGACATAGCTAAATGGAATTCTTTGTAAGCTGATAGAAGAGAACAAGTAATTGACTTCAATTTATTTATTTTTTTGTTAATTTAATTTTAGAAAGAAATGATCTCTAAACTTTAAACATTTCTTAAAGAACAACAATCAGTATTTTGAAACAGGTGCTTGAAAAAAATTGATTAATGGCTAGTTGTGGTGCAAAGTCCGATGGGACTGGAAAATCTATCTTTTGATTTAACAACCCTAGCTAAGGACATAAACCATAAAGTCTACACTCTGTTTGTATAATGATAAAATATAAACTGTTGTTAGTATAAATATACTGTATATATATTGACTGCAGTGTTGAGATAATATGAGGTTGTGAACGATAGCAATACCTTTAGATACAAGTAAAATGATTCATACAGGAAACTTACAAAAGACCAAGTTGGATCACTTAATAAGAGCATGCTTTTTAATATCTCTTCAAGGGAATGACTTCATTAAGTTTCCTTTAAGCATCTACAGCATGTTATTCCCATCCAAACTAGTACTGGGGAAAATCTATACAGTTAATTAGTAAAGTCAGAATATACAGTATAAGCTAAATAATTGTCTCTCCTGAGGGCTAGACCTCAAATGTATTACTCATTATTAAAAAGTGAAAGTTCTGTATGGAAAACTGTGAATATTTAAATTCTTTGTGGATTATGCATGCATAATCTATAAATTATAGTAAAGTCAAGATAACTAAAAGCAGAATGGTGAAGGAATATACAGTAAAATTAAGGTAATAAGTAAAACCCAAAATTCTCATAACAAAATTTACCCCAAAAATTCGATTTGAAGTGAATAAAGTTGCACTAATCTCAAAACTGTGCTTGCCCTGAAAATACACATGTAGGAGAGTAGAGGGGAAGAACCTTGCTGACCTTTGTGCCCGGCACCGTTCTTCCCTAGCACAGAGTGGTCACAGACACTCCTGCTGGGGATTCAGAAGCCTCTGCAGATGTCACTTCTACATAGCGGAGGCTTCTTTTCCAGTCTATATTAATATGGTTAAATGCTCAAAATGTAATCGTAAACATCAAAAAAATAGAAGCTCAAAATGATTTCAAGAATAATACAAAATTTATTTAAGCATAAACAATGTGACAAAAAGAGTGTCTGGGTACGCACACATAAAGGTAGGAGAGGGGAAAGGGAAGAGAGGCCTTCGGAAGCGCCGTCTGTTCCCTGCTCCACGTCCACACCGCACCATGTCTGAAGGTAATGCACACTATATTTAATGGGTGCGCCAATCATGTCAGTACCTTGCTCTGAACAGTGTAGAGTAGAGTAGAACCTAGCCATCATATTCCGACGCGGTTAATTTAACTTTGACAGGCCCTTACTCGCATCAGATTCTTTCATCATTGATCTAATTACGGTGTCCTGTTTGGTAGATTCAGACGAGCGCTTCCGTCCCCCCTCTTTTTGTCTGGGGCATTTTTACAATTTATTGGGTCACATAATGTACAAACGATTAATGTGAACATGTTTATCTTTATTACCTGACTCTGGACAATCTCTCTTCCCTTTCCCCTCTCCTACCTTTATTTGTGCGTACCCAGACACTCTTTTTGTCACATTGTTTATGCTTAAATAAATTTTGTATTATTCTTGAAATCATTTTGAGCTTCTATTTTTTGATGTTTACGATTACATTTTGAGCATTTAACCATATTAATATATATGAATAACATGTGAGCATGCTCAGTTAATACCTTTTTGAAAAAAAAATTTTTTTTTTTTTCTGAATTGTTTTGGTTTTTCTTGGTATAAATAATTGGTCTAGAGGCTCTTCCACCTGACCATGTGGAATAGTTTTTTGGTTTAATTCTTTTCCAGTCTACTCTGAGGATGGGGCAGGACTTCCGGGGTCATTCTGATTGGCAGCCGGATCCCCTCTGCCTAACGGGCGAGCCAGATGTCAATCAGACTAACCTTGGAGGTCCCGCCCTGTCTCAACAGCTGAGGAAACTGAAGGTTTCTAGGACCTCTCTATACAGGGGAAGAACGGCATCTGTCATAACAGGCAGGTAAGTTGCAATTACCTGGGTAGAACAATTGTAATGATCCTAAAAATTAACTTTTAATTTTTTAATTGCTGTTTATGAGACTATTGTTTCATCCATTCTCGTCTCATGTTCTATGTGTAGACTTTTTTTGAGCTTTTTTCTGGAAAAAATCCACCGTATGGTCTGTCATTGTTTGTAGCAGAAGCTCTTTTTACTCCAAGATAAGATATATAAGCTGCATTATTTAAGCTTTCTTTACTCCGAGATAAGTCTACCCTATTGCTATATATTTTTGTGGGTCGAGTGCTCATTTTTGGTATTACGAGATAAGTTCTCAGCACTGTTGCACCTTCTCAAGAGACATTATTCAGTCTCTCCACTAGGGGTTTTTCGGGTGTATATGTATGTTTGTGTTTTTTCTGTGTATCCTTCTCTGTTCAGCAGGGATCAAGGGTGTTTTAGGGCTACCTATGTTGAGCGGGAGCGCCACATCGTCAACAACTAGGATGCCAACCTCTGCAGTCAGGAAGGGATCTATTAGGGTCTAACAGGGTGAGTATAGCTGCCCCTGGTATCTTGATTAATATAAAAAATTAATTTTTATGGGAAGTATTGCTCTACACTCTATAAGTTGGGATTGTCTCAAGTTTTTAATTATTTAATTAAAAGTTAATTTTTAGGATCATTACGATTGTTCTACCCTCGTTTTTTGCTCTTGATGTTTTTTGATCCTTTATTGTGTCTGAGGTTTTTTAAGTTGCAATTACCTGCCTGTTAGTACAAAGATACATTTTTTGTTTTTATGAAATGTCCCAGATACCTCCTTTAAGTGCTTACTATCTTCAGTAGTAAGAGAGATAAAAAGAGTTTGAGGGAGAACATCACTGATCATGAGCGCTTATACTCTATAGGAGATAGAAAGAGAGAAAGAGAGGACCCTGCTGACCGTAACAGCTTACATTCTACAGTAGAGAGAGTGTTGATTCTGCTGACCATAAGAGCTTACACTGTACAGGAGATGGAAAAAACTATGCAATACAAACTGTGCTCTGCTGGGAACCACTGATGCCAGATCACCTAGATTCAAGATTCAAAGAAGCTTTATTGGCAGGACTAAATGCACATTAGTTTTGCCAAAGCAGGTGTACAGAAGGGAATAGGGATAGGGACTGTAGGGATGTTGGGAAGGGGCTGTAGGAAAGGTGGATGGGGCAGATCCAGGATGGGGCTATAGAAGTCCATGGCATAGGGAAGGTGGATGGGGGCATGGGGGCAGATCCAGGATGAGGCTATAGAAGTCCATGGCATAGGGAAGGTGGATGGGGGATTGGGGCATATCCAGGGTGGGTGCCATAGAAGTCCATGGCATATCATAGTTCTCTTTCTCGCAGTTTATGGCATTCGCTCACATATTGCGCTGCTATCTCCACTGCTCTCTCTTCTTCCCCCAGCAGGATGTATGTTTTCTCTTCCTCCTTCATGGTGGTGAATAGATATTGACCACCATTGTACAAGTGTCATATTCCCCTGTAAAGCGCCATGGAATAAATGGCGCTATAATAATCTAATATAGCAAAGCTCAAGTGTGTGTATGTATGTATGTTTGTGTGTATGTCCGGGATTGGCATCCGCATCGTCGCAGCTACAGCCACAAAATTTGAGAGTGTCCTAGGCTATGCTGTGAGGTGAAATTTTAACCCCGCGCGTTCCAATCCACCAAACAATTTTGCCCCTATCTACATAATGGGGAAAAAGTGTGTGTATCAAGCCCCGCCCCTCATTATGATGTCACAATGGTTGCCATGGTGACGCTGATGTCATCATAGGTTGCAAGCCCCGCCGCTCATTATGATGTCATAATGGTTGACTATGGGATGGAGGATGTGTGATGGGTATATGGGCACTGTACTATGGGATGGAGGATATGTATGATGGGTATATGGGCACGGGACTATGGGATGGAGGATGTGTGATGGGTATATGGGCACTGGACTATGGGATGGAGGATATGTATGATGGGTATATGGGCACGGGACTATGGGATGGCGGATATGTATGATGGGTATATGGGCACGGGACTATGGGATGGAGGATATGTATGATGGGTATATGGGCATGGGACTATGAGATGAAGGATGTGTGATGGGTATATGGGCACTCGACTATGGGATGGCGAATATGTATGATGGGTATATGGGCATGGGACTATGGGATGGAGGATGTGTGATGGGTATATGGGCATGGGACTATGGGATGGAGGATGTGTGATGGGTATATGGGCACTCGACTATGGGATCGTGGATATGTATGATGGGTATATGGGCACGGGACTATGGGATGGAGGATAGTTATAATTTGCTATAACTAACCACAGTTAGTTACTATGCCCGGGCAGCGCCGGGCTCTTCAGCTAGTAAATAATAATAATAAACTCCACTAGAACATGTTCCTGCCACTTCTGCTTCTGTCACCAAGTGTCATCGTATTGACTCTGTGAGCGGCAGTGGTGATAGAGATGTCAGAACCTTAAGCTCTGGATGGCAGGTTCTGTCCAGCCACTAAGGATGGAGTAACTGGGATCTTTAGGCTATGTGCACACGTACTTTTGAGAGCTGCGGATTTGTCCCCGTGGATTTGTAAAAAAACGCAGGAAAATCCGCAGGTCAAAAGTCCTGCGGTCTAGCCTGCGGTTTCACACCTCATAATGGATAAGGTGTGAAACCGCAGCAGAATCCGCACAAAGAATTGACATGCTGCTGATTGCAACCCGCAGCAAATCCGCGCGGAAAAATCTGCAGCATGTGCACAGCGTTTTTGGTTTTACCATTGGAAACAATGGTACTGTACAATGCAGCAGAAACTGCTGCGGACCCGCATGGCCAGAAACGCTGCGGATCCGCAGCAGAATCCGCACTGTGTACACATAGCCTTAGTCTTGTCAAGTTTGACAGTGTGGGTGCATGTGCTGCCCAGCTGAAGTTATCAGCTCCCTTCTTCAGGCATGTGGAGAGCACTACACCCTACTAATGCTTTCAGCATGCTGCTGGAAGCTGCTAGATATAGCTAAGTGTTTCCCTGGCTAGGTGTGAATCTTCTGCTGCTGTTTGGTTGGAGTGTATTCCTGTTTCGACCATGGTTTCTGACTATTTTTATGGATCTTTATTTTTTTTTATGTGACCTCTTGACTCTGAAACTTCTTGGCAACCTATCTTGCCTCTGGACAGCAGCCTTTTCATGGTAGCATTCCACTGGGTTCTATTGTAAAACCAGATCCCTGTACAGGAGTTAAAAGGTATTAGGATTTCTATGGAGTCTACCAGATGCTTGTGCCAAGTCTGTCTGAAGAAGCCTTTTGAGCCAGTGGCCTCAGACAGGATACAACAAGGTATGATAGTCCAATAGATGTCATAGCTACAGTGCATTAGGAAGAAGCTCACACGGCCACATAAAAAGACATGAATCCATTCACTGCTGCTTTAGTAGTGTAGGAAATGATGCCAGACAAGTTTTTTTTGAAAAACGCAAATTGAATCTCAAAGTGTTCAAGTTTGCCTGTAACCACAGATTTAAGGAAATCCAACTCAAACTCAATCCTCTGCAGATCATGGCGTTCATCTCTCCTCAGGACAATAATAAGGATATCATACAAAGACTAACCTAGCAGATTACATAAGTTTGTTTTTCTATAATCCTATTTATCAGGTCTATAGAAATCAATGAACCATCTTTGTATAAACTCCCAGCCTCTTTCGACAATGAACATGCTAGAGTTTGCTTAGAATGTTTCCATAAATTCGGGACAGTCCAAGACAATCCAGGAAATGTGAAATGTGCACTATGGCAGTTATCTGTTCAATATAATAGGCTACTAATAAGTTGAAGTAATTCTCTGTGTTAATCTGTTTTAATATTATTTTAATGACCTACTGCTCTGCATAACTCAGTACAATAAATTAGTGATTAATATGAAATCTCAAAGGGGATGACATTATTTCCATTGATTAAGAAATTGTAGCTATAAGGCAATAGTTATCTAAGTCTTTACAATGTCTTCTTTATGTTTATTACGCAGTGACAAATATGTGATACCAGAAGTGTGTACTTTGACCCATAATGTGGCCATCAAACTTGGTATAATTTACTTATCTTGTTTTTTGTTCTTTACGTGCATAATATGTAAGCAAACAAGTAGAAAAAAAACACACAGCAGACAAACACATGTTAAATACAATTCTAAAAGAAGCCCCGACCCCCTCAGATATTGCTTCTTACCTCAACCAATGTAAACATGTGTCTGGTCAACTATAAATCCAATAAAATACTTACCGATCATCATCTTCCCAGTTTACAGCACTGCTCTGGTCCTCTTCTTACTCACGTGAATGAAATTCCAACTCGCCGGATCACACTAGGGATAATGTGTGACCCACAAGTCACTATTACAATGTAAGCCAATGGAAACTCAAAGTGTGAATCAGGGTGAAATAACTCTTCCATGATGTTGTGTGTTGGGGAGAGACAGATCCAGGCACTTGAATTTCAACTGCCGATCCATTTGTATGATGCAGACATAAGATTTGCCAGTGGAGTCTGGCAGCTGCAAAAAACATAAGAATGCTTGATCGAGCTGCTCATTCCTGTGTATTGGGAAAAAAGGGGAGAGAAAGCTGTCGTTCGAAAGATCAAATAGTGTATAACCACAGATCTTTGGTTGAGCTCAAGAAGAAGTGTTGCAACTACGAAACTCGTAGACTAATAAACAGCATCTTCAGATTTCCAGGATCCTTGGTTTCATTCATCTACAATCCTTTGGTCCGGCAGCACAGAATTTAGCCCATTTTCCCAACAATTGTTGTCCTCCTTTTTTGGGTCTGTAGTAGCCAAATACAGGCTCCCTTTATGGTTGTGGTACACAAACTAGAAAGTTGAGCAGTTTTTAGAAATCTTATTCCAATTTTTAATCGGATAAGCGTTATTGCTTTTCCAGCCTATTCAGTATGGACTAAACCAATGTAAAGCTTTGATTAATGGAATGATTTGGTGATAAAACCAGTATTCATATGATATTTTGAGTTGTTACAAATTTGCATGAGGGCAGTTGTGAGTAAAAAATTTCTTAGCATATATTTCATCATCTCGCTCTATATTTTGCCAATGTCAGCTCTACCTATACTGTAGGTGTTAGGATCTTCTAAAGGTGTGTTCTCACTTTGAGGCTATAATGCAGTTTTTGCAGCATAAAACGCTTCATTTTAGGCTGGGATCACACATGCAAGAAACTCGGATGAGTCTCGCATGTTAATAACCGACACTGCTGCCGGCACACGGCTGCATGTATTGCTATGTGGCCGCATACTCCGATTTGAGTGCCGGTGGCAGTGCCGAGTATTAACAAGCGATACTCGTCCGAGTTCTTTGGTATCCATGTGGGTTATTTCAAGGCATCTGCTTGCTCTCTGGATTTAGGCTTGATTGCACCTGGCTATGTGTATTTTTGTTGCCAACCCTGATGTGTGCCAGTTTCTTTATTTATAGACTTTATTTTCATAGTCTTTATTTTGTACCAAAGTCAAATGACGTTTTTCCATATCCGTAGATGTTTTAAGGTGAAGAACAACGAATCACTTAGACCAGTGTTTCTCAACTCCAGCTCTCTAGGCCCCCATCAGGTTGTGATTAGTGATGAGTGAATAGTGAAATATTCGATTTCGGGAAAATCGGCACAAATAATTTCTAATATCTGTGCATTCATGCCGAATAACTTAAGACAAGATAGTGGAATACATATTCCCCATCCCTTTACAATGCCATTTCAAACATGCCCATTTGAATTTTGAGCATCGCCCGCCACCACCACCATGTGCATCGTCATGTGTTTATGTGACCCTAGCTGACAATTTGCAGAGGGCCAGCAGGTGTTGTGAAACTTGCATTTTTTAAGCTCCACAGTTTATTTTTGCCACTGGATCCCAATGGAACAACTGTCTTTACAGGTGAAGCCACTGTAAGGTAAATATAATACAGGATATGGGGGAGCTGTAAGATCAATGTCAGTAAATTGGGTTCTACCAGACACCAAAAGCATTAGAATTAAATTCTGAATACAGTGTATGCAAAGGAGGGCGTGTATTTTGGTCAGTCTGTCAGGTCTGAAACCCATGTCAGGAACAAGTACAAACCTCATTTTACTTGAAAGCAGCCTCCTCTGGGAAAAAAGACAGGAGGGCCATAGACCAATCTGCACAAGTCTATGCATTTTCTATTGATTTTATAAATAGCGTATCTTGTGACTAGCGCAAAGCCTGCAGAGATACACAAACATGACTATTAGAGTTGAGCGAAACGGGTCGAAAAAATTCAAAAGTCGCCGACTTTTGGCAAAGTCGGGTTTCATGAAACGAAACCCGACCCTAGGATGAGGTCGGCCATGAGGTCGGCGACTTACGCGCCAAAGTCGCTTTTCAAAAGTTTGTTTTGCGCTCTTTTTCAGCCAATCAGGATCCACGGACACTGTGGGCAACGTGATGACATAGGCACGGGTCACCACCATCTTTCAGAAGGGCATGCAAGTGATTGGCTTGCTTTGGTGGGCGTCACAGGGGGTATAAAAGGGCGTGCACGCCGACCGCCATCTTACTTCTGCCGATCTTAGCATAGGGAGAGGTTGCTGCTGATTCTGTAGGGAGAGCGTTAGGCAGGGAAGAAGACAGAAAAACTGCTTCTGCTGCTAGCGATTTGGCCTGCACAACACACCAGTCACTGTGTGTGCAGTGCAAGGGGAGGCTATATAGTGGTGTATCAGTGGTGTTGGTTGTTGGGCTGCCTTCTAAGGCTTCCTGACAGGCTGGCATTGCTGTTTACCCACTGCTCCGCAAACTGCTTTTTTAAAAGCAATCAATCTCCTTTATCCTCTAGTCACTTTGGTCACAGCTGCGCCATCAAGCCTGTCACATAGCGCTCAGATATTCATTGGGCCTCAAACTGCTTTTTTAAAAGCAAGCCCAATTTTTTTTTTTGTCCTGCTGAGAAGAAAAAAAAACTGCTTCTGCTGCTGATAGCAATTTGGCCTGCACAACACACCAGTCACTGTGTGTGCAGTGCAAGGGGAGGCTATATTGTGGTGTATCAGTAGTGTTGGTTGTTGGGCTGCCTTTTAAGGCTTCCTGACAGGCTGGCATTGCTGTTTACCCACTGCTCCGCAAACTGCTTTTTTAAAAGCAATCCAATCTCCCTTATCCTCTAGTCACTTTGGTCACAGCTGTGCCATCGAGCCTGTCACATAGCGCTCAGATATTCATTGGGCCTCACACAATCCAAAAGTGTCCAGTGTCCAAAAGTGTGTGCAGAAATTCAAAATCTCCCCTGTCCTATAGACACCTTGTACCTTGTTTTACATACTATATAGTTTGTTGGATTTTGTCTACATTTCTACCAAAAATGAGGAAGGCTGGTGGAAGAGGCCGTGGAATTGGGCGGGGGTTGGCAGCTGGTAATGATGGTGTTGGTGGTGGATCTGATGATAGTGGCAAGAGCAAAATAGGACCGAATGCAGGAGGTGTTGAGCCTGCATCATCGTCTGGCTACATAAGGCCTCGAACGCTTAGTTTTCTAGGAGTTGGCAAACCGCTTTTAAAGCCAGAGCATCAGGAAAAAGTTTTGTCTTACATTGCTGACTCAGCCTCCAGCTCTATCGCCTCCTCTTCTTCAGTTGTAAAAAGTAAAAGCACTGAGTCATCATTGGAGGCTCATGTTCATGAACCACACCTTTCCTTGTGTCCTTCACCCCAACCAAGATTGAAGGATGACGCAGGCCATACTACTGATTACTCCATGGAGCTGTTTTCACATACCATGCCTGGATTATCAAGTGAAATGGTGAATTACCCAGGCCAAGATGAATCTGACATGGAGTGCACTGATGCACAGCCGCTGATGGATGATTCTGCTGGTACATTCACTCAGAGCACTACATTGTCCTCGCAGTGTACAGAGCCAGATTCTGACCCTGATGAGACTCAGGTGCCCCTTCCCGCACACTATACCACCATACACGGTGACACAGAGGAAGGTGCAAATGACATAGAAGAGGAGGTGATGGATGACCCAGTTGTTGACCCAGATTGGCATCCATTGGGGGAAGAGGGTGCTGCTTCCAATAGCTCAGATGAGGAGCATCCACAGCAGACATCAACATCGCAACAGCTGTTATCTGGCAGGCCCGGAGCACTCCAAAGACAGGTTCCAAACATCAAAAGAGTTGCTGGACAGCTTGTCCAGAGGGTCAAAAGACCACAGCGTGCTAGGCCGCAAAATGTCTGCCAAAGTAGGAAGAGTGCAGTGTGGCACTTTTTTGAACAAAATCCTCATGATCAGGCCAAGGTTATCTGTAAGAAGTGCGCAAAGACCTTTAGCCGAGGGAAAAATCTGAAAAATTTGAATACCAGTTGCATGCTTAGACATTTAACCAGCATGCACTTGCAAGCGTGGACACAACACCAAACCTCAAGTGCCACATGTGCAACTGATCACAACGAAGGTAGTCAGCAACGCTACATTGTTTCCCCCACTGTAAGCCCACCGGTTAGCACAGCAGCAAATGTTGAGGTGTCGTTGCAAGGCCACAGCAGTCAGGGAATCCCACTGTTATATCAACGAAAGACTGATTCTAGGCCATCAGAAAGAACACCAACTCCATCACCATCATCAACCCTCTCTCAGTCCGCCCTGTCCACCGCTACTTCCACCATATGCAGCTCTCAAGTCCAGCTCACCCTCCCAGACACTATGAGTAGGTCAAGAAAGTACTCAGTCTCTCATCCGCGTACACTGGGTTTGAACGCCCACATTGCCAAACTAATATCGTTTGAGATGATGCCCTTTCGGTTGGTGGAAAGCACAGCTTTCCGCGAACTCATGGCCTATGCAGTACCACGCTATGACCTACCCAGTCGCCACTTCTTCTCTCGCAAAGCCATCCCAGCCCTCCACCATCATGTGAAAGACCGCATTGTCCATGCACTCAAGCAGTCAGTGAGCGGAAAGGTGCACCTCACAACTGATGCATGGTCCAGTCGGCATGGCCAGGGCCGTTACGTGTCCATCACTGCGCACTGGGTTAATTTGGTGGATGCAGGGTCCACAGGGGACAGCGGTGGTGGGACAGTGCTGCCTAGCCCATGGTATAGGAAACAGTTGGCTGTAGGCGTTCCACCCTCCTCCTCCTCCTCCTCCAGAAGCGAAAGCTCGTCCACAGAGCGCAGTCGTACGAGCACTCCATCTGCAGCTGCCACTGTTGCACACGATGTGTCCCCCTATCGAGCAGCTAGTGGAAAGCGTCAGCAGGCTGTGTTGCAGATGATGTGTTTGGGCGACAGACATACCGCCGAGGTGCTGGCCGAGTACTTGAAGCGACAAACTGAGTCATGGCTGGGCAGTGTACATCTTGAGGCAAGCAAGGTAGTTAGTGATAACGGCCGTAATTTTGTGGCAGCCATAGCCCTTTCAAAACTCAGCCACATACCTTGCTTGGCTCACACCTTGAACCTGGTGGTGCAGTGCTTCCTCAAAAATTATCCGGAGTTAACAGCCCTGCTCCAGAAGGTGCGAAGACTGTGCGCGCACATCCACCGGTCGCCTGTACACTCCGTTCGTATGCAGAAGCTGCAGCGATTGCTCCACCTTCCCAACCACCGCCTCATTATCGACATTGCAACAAGGTGGAACTCCACCCTGCACATGGTGGAGCGGCTGTGCGAGCAGAGGCAGGCCATAATGCATTTGTGGGAGGATACACGGCCAGGCACTTTGAGAGCAGACATGGAGTTGACAGGCGTGCAGTGGTCGAAGCTGAAAGACCTCTGTAAAGTCCTTCAGTGTTTTGAGGAATGCACACGGCTGGTAAGCGCAGACGACGCCATCCTAAGCATGAGCATCCCACTTATGCGTCTGCTCATGCAAACTTTGACGCACCTTAAGGAGCAGGCGTCTGCAGCCAATGTTGATGAGGAGGAAGAGGAGGAGGGAATCCTTGATGACATTCAGCCATTGTCTGCTCAGGGACCTCTCCTGGACGAGGTGGAGGAAGAAGAGGAGGAGGAGGATGATGATGGGGATGATTACTTAGGGGAGGAGGATGCATCTCGTGGGGCAAGTGAAAATGTTGGCGTGGCAAGGTCTGGTACAGGGTTTGTGCGTGACTGGAGGGTTGTGGATTTGCCAGAAAGTGCTCCTCCACCCAGCACTCGCAGTGCATCATTGACACCGGGAACATTGGCCCACATGTCAGATTATGCCTTGCGGATCCTAAAAAGGGACCCCCGCATTGCCAAAATGATGAACGATGACGACTACTGGTTGGCCAGCATCCTGGATCCACGCTATAAAGGCAAATTACAAAACATCATGCCACAGGAGAACCTTGACCTAATATTGGCTAATAAACAAGCAACTCTGGTAAATCGGTTGCTTGAGGCATTCCCCGCACACAGCAGCGGTGATGGTTCTCACACGAGCCGTACGGGCCGGGGGCAGCTTGGCAGAGGTGTTCGTGGTGCACACAGCAGAAGTGGCGTTGGAGACAGGGGTTTCATGACAATGTTGTGGACTGATTTTTCAAATACCGCTCACACAACTGGTAATACTGCATCGATGGAAAGTGACAGGAGACAGCAGTTGTCAACCATGGTTACAAACTACTTTTCCTCCCATATCGATGTTCTCCCACACAGGTCATTCCCCTTTGACTATTGGGCCGCTAAACTGGACACCTGGCCTGAATTGGCCCAATATGCCATACAGGAGCTCGCTTGCCCAGCTGCAAGTGTGCTATCGGAAAGAGTCTTCAGTGCAGCTGGATCAATCCTGACAGAAAAAAGGACTCGTCTGTCAACCCAAAATGTGGATGATCTAACCTTCATTAAAATGAACCATGCATGGGTTTCCAAGGATTTTGTCCCACCTTCCCCTGATGACACATAGGGTGACAGAAAAATGGCTTGCTTTGGTCCACCTCTTCCTGGGACTTGACCTATTTCGCCTTTTGCATCAGCTGAATGTCCAACATCAACATATGCCACTTTCTAAAACTCCCTAACTGTGCTGCCTCCCCCCCCATGGCCGGGGTCACCACCTAGCGCACGACACCGTGAGAGTGCCGTTGCCCTGGACAGGTGGGTAGGCCGACTCTTGGGCGCGGGCACTGGCACAGGGTCCCTCATAGTGCAATCAAGTGTCTCTGACGGTGGTGGTGCACACCCGCCGTCAGACACACCGCTGTACTATGAGGGGCCCAGTGCCAGTACCGACGCCCACGAGTGGGCCACCCTTGCTTGGGCAGGGCCCCAGCATTTGCAATCTTTACCTCTCCCTGCTCCTCCGCTGTGTAATCTGGGCCGTCAAATCCATACTGTGCCTGACACCGTCTGAGCCTGCCTCCTGAGACATATATTTTGAATGTGTACGCTATCCATACATGTTATCCGGGGATACGGTACCCTTTCTAACCTTTGTGCAATCACGTGCAATCCATACTGGGCCTAACACCGTCTGAGCCTGCCTCCTGAGACATATATTTTGAATGTGTACGCTATCCATACATGTTATCCGGGGATACGGTACCCTTTCTAACCTTTGTGCAATCACGTGCAATCCATACTGGGCCTAACACCGTCTGAGCCTGCCTCCTGAGACATATATTTTGAATGTGTACGCTATCCATACATGTTATCCGGGGATACGGTGCCCTTTCTAACCTTTGTGCAATCACGTGCAATTCATACTGGGCCTAACACCGTCTGAGCCTGCCTCCTGAGACATATATTTTGAATGTGTACGCTATCCATACATGTTATCCGGGGATACGGTACCCTTTCTAACCTTTGTGCAATCACGTGCAATCCATACTGGGCCTAACACCGTCTGAGCCTGCCTCCTGAGACATATATTTTGAATGTGTACGCTATCCATACATGTCATCCGGGGATACGGTACCCTTTCTAACCTTTGTGCAATCACGTGCAATCCATACTGGGCCTAACACCGTCTGAGCCTGCCTCCTGAGACATATATTTTGAATGTGTACGCTATCCATACATGTTATCCGGGGATACGGTACCCTTTCTAACCTTTGTGCAATCACGTGCAATCAATACTGGGCCTAACACCGTCTGAGCCTGCCTCCTGAGACATATATTTTGAATGTGTACGCTATCCATACATGTTATCTGGGGATACGGTACCCTTTCTAACCTTTGTGCAATCACGTGTAATCCATACTGGGCGTGAGAACGGCTGGCGAGCTGTTAAGCAAGCTACAGCACCTGTGGTTTGCACACGTAAGTTTTTCATTTTTTCAGGAATGACGGTTAGGCCTAATTCCGGAACTGCAGTTGACCTGCACTTACTGGGAAATCATTGTTCACGGGTAATAATTGTAATCAGTGATCCCCATCACTAACGTTGTTCAGCGGGTTATCTGCACCTGTAAGCGACAAACGCTGGCCTTTTCAGTGTAGCGCACATGCAGCCACGGACATGTAAGGGCATGACACACCAGTTATTGGCCAATCTCATGTTCCAGAGCCTCACGTGTCCCTCTAGTAAGCCGGACTCGGACCGCGGGGCATGACGGAGTCTCGTTCGCTAACGGAATTAAGCTTGCAATGTGTGCATCTGTTCTGTAGCTGGCATGGTTGAGGTTTCCCAGGTGGAGTCGAATTTAACCGTAGGCTCCACTCCTGGTGGTGCCCTTCTGGACATTCCTTTAAGGTTCAGCTTTGCAACCATACTGCCCACGTAAAACAAACAATTTGCCTTCATGAACGCTGTTTGGAGGGTCATGACTCGTGGGAATAACGCCGCCCAATCAGTTAACCTGCTAGAGAGATCCTTCGTTGCTCCCAAGCATGACATCACACTCCCTAGGAGGAAGGTAATGCCACTGTGGCGACCGTACTCCTGGGGGCGACACAAGTGCACTGATGCCCAGCCACTGCTCGATGAATCTGCTGGTACATTGACCCAGACCACTACATTCCCCTCGCACGCTACACGGCCTGAATCTGACCCTGATGAAACTCAGGTTACCCTTCCCATATACAGTTCCGTCTTACACGGTGACAAAGAGGAAGCTGCAGATGAAAGTGCAGGTTCGGCCCACCCGCCATCAGACACACCACCGTACTATCAGGGGCCCTGTGCCAGTGCCGTCGCCAACGAGTGGGCCCCCCCTGCTTGCTCAGGATCACAGCACTTGCAAGGTTGAAATACTGTGCAGTGAGATGGAAGATGGGGACGACGAGGAGTCCAGACTAGTACAGGGATTCCCTAGCGAGGAGACTTATTTCATTGTTTTCAATGTTGGGACAGCAATTTTTGGGGAGCACGTTACTCTGGAGAATGATAGATGGGGCCCACCATACACTGGAACATTCCAAAGGTGGACATCAGACACTGGAGCAGCATTTACAGGGCCCATTATACACTAGAGCATTAGAAATGGGGCCCATTATGTTTGGAGCATTATTTGGGCCCATAAGACAGTGGAGCTTCATCCATGGGGACCAACATATACTGTAGCATTATGTGGAGCTCATCATATACTGTTTCAAACATTATATGGGACCAATGATTCTGTATGGAGAAATAGATGGGCCTCGTCATGAGATGTAAAAAGTGAAGTATTTTTCATTGTACTATACCGCTATTTATCTGCCGTATCGGAGCATGATGAGTTTTGGTATGTGTTAAAGGGGCGCTCTTTCGCCCAGGGCACATGAAAACCTGGAGCCACCCCCCCACAACTTTAGCCAAATAACCCCCATTTTTCAGTGCGTAACTTGTATTATGAAGTTAATTAAAGTTGACAAGCTTAAGTAAGAAGAATTGATGCTTTTGGCATTCAAATGGGCACTGTAGGTGTGTTTCCTGTCCTCCTCTCACTGCCGGCTTTTATTCCCCATTGACTTACATTGGGTTTCGTGTTTCGGGACGACCCCGACTTTTCCCTATAATCGGACGATCTTGCTCGACCCGACTTATGGAAAAGTCGGGTTTCACGAAACGAAACGCGACCCTAAAAAACCAAAAGTCGCTCAACTCTAATGACTATATATCTCTAATTTTTGTGAGTCTGCAGTTGCTGTGTGTAATAAAGCTGATATCTTAAAAAAATGCCACACATTGCTAGATACAGTGGGTATGGAAAGTATTCAGACCCCTTTAAATTTTTTCACTCTTAGTTTCATTGCAGCCATTTGGTAAAATCAAAAAAGTTTATTTTTTTTCTCATTAATGTACACTCTGCAACCCATCTTGACTGAAAAAACAGAAATGTAGACATTTTTGCAAATTTATTAACAAAGAAAAACTGAAATATCACATGGTCATAAGTATTCAGACCCTTTGCTCAGTATTGAGTAGAACCACCATTTTGAGCTAGTACAGCCATGAGTCTTCTTGGGAATGATGCAACATGTTTTCACACCTGGATTTGGGGATCCTCTGCCATTCTTCCTTGCAGATGCTCTACAGTTCCGTCAGGTTGGATGGTGAACTTTGGTAGACAGCCATTTTTAGGTCTCTCCAGAGATGCTCAATTGGGTTTAGGTCAGGGCTCTGGATGGGCCAGTCAAAAATGGTCACAGAGTTGTTCTGAAGCCGCTCCTTTGTTATTTTAGCTGTGTGCTTAGAGTCATTGTCTTGTTGGAAGGTGAACCTTCGGCTAAGTCTAAGGTCCAGAGCATGCTGGAAGAGGTTTTCATCCAGGATAAAATCTATTTACTTGGCTGCATTCATGTTTCCTTCAATTGCAACCCATCGTCCTGTCCCTGCAGCTGAAAAACACCCCCATAGCATGATGCTGCCACCACGATGTTTCACTGTGGGATTCTATTGGGCAGGTGATGAGCAGTGCCTGGTTTTCTCCATACATACACGTAGAATTATCACCAAAAAGTTCTATCTTCGTCTCATCAGACCAGAGAATCTTATTTCTCATAGTCTGGAAGTCCTTCATGTGTTTTTAGCAAGCTCTATGTGGGCTTTCATATGTTTGGCACTGAGGAGAGGCTTCCATCTGGCCACTCTGCCATAAAGGCCTGACTGGTGGAGGGAAGCAGTGATAGTTGACTTTGTGGAACTTACTCCCATCTCCCTACTGCATCTGTGGAGCTCAGCCACAGTGATCTTGGGGTTCTTCTTTACCTCTCTCATCAAGGCTCTTCTCCGATGATTGCTCAGTTGGCTTGATGGCCAGGTCCAGGAAGACTTCTGGTGGTCCCAAACTTCTTCCATTTAAGGAGTTTGGAGGCCACTGTGTTCTTAGAAACCTTGAGTACTGCAGAAATTCTTTTATAACCTTGGACAGATCTATGCCTTGCCACAATTCTGTCTCTGAGCTCCTTGGCCAGTTCCTTTGACCTCATGATTCTCATTTGGTCTGTCATGCACTGTGAACTGTGAGGTCTTAAATAGACAGGTGTGTGCCTTTACAAATCAAGTCCTATCAGTTTAATTAAACACATGTAAGAAGAGAAGGAAGATCCGGCACTGAAGATTTCATAAAATCCACAGGAAACTTTATTCACATATTTTCATAATAAAAACAGAGAGGGGAAGAGGACCCCCACCCCTTGCGCGTTTCGAACCCCACAACAGAGGAAGAAGAACCTGTTGTGGGGTTCAAAACGTGCAAGGGGTGGGGATCCTCTTCCCCTTTCTGTTTTTATTATGAAAATATGTGAATAAAGTTTCCTGTGGATTTTATGATGTCTTCAGTGCCGTATCTTCCTTCTCTTCTTACATTTGCTACACATGGTGGTCAGCCATTTGATCCATAGGCACGACCGGCTTACAGGACTATTTTTGGTGAGCACAAATCCATTTCCCTTTTCCCTTAATTAAACACAGCTGGACTCCAATGAAGGAGTAGAACCATCTCAAGGAGGATCACAAGGAAATGGACAGCATGTGACTTAAATATGAGTGTCTGAACAAAGGGTCTGAATACGACCATGTGATATTTCAGTTTTTTCTTTTTTAATAAAATTGCAAAAAATTCCACATTTCTGTTTTTTCAGTCAAGATGGGGGGTGCAGAGGGTATATTAATGAGAAAAAAATGAACTTTTTTAATTTACCAAATGGCTGCAATAAAACAAACAGTGAAAAATTTAAAGGGGTCTGAATACTTTCCATACCCACTTGTTAAAGAAGTGGTTAATTTCTGTTCTGTAAAATTGAATAAAATACAAGAAACTAGTATGATGCTGGAATAGTCTATGATCCAGTTATCATCTGTCTACGTGGTAAAAATTATTTTTATAGCTAGTGGTAATTTCCAACAATTCCCAGAAATTGTGAAGGACATGTTATTGTTTCCAGATTTAAGTGAGATGGTCTGCAACCATCCAAAAACAGCTTTTTAGCCAAATCTCTTAAGAACACAAACTTATGAACTGTTAAACTAGAACACATTGACATTAGGAAGCACCTCCGTATTCCTGTTATCTATGTCATCTAATTTATCTTGTGTCCCAGGATGTGTTTTTTACAACTCATTGTATTACCTATATTTTTATGCCAACAATTATGTAACCTCCCTTTTTATTTTGCCAATTATTATGTAATCTTCATGTTCTTTTGATCTTGTACTATAAAAGATCAAACTGTCAATACACTTTAGAGACTATTTGCAAAGACAACGAGCAGTCTGTCTCTCTGATTATGCTTCATTGCATGGGCACCCATAAGATAGAAAATGCCTGAGGAGAAATAGAAATCCCTTCTCATTGTATATTGAATTTGTACATAACACCTCTGTGAGGGTACTTGTTGAAAAAGAAAAGCAGGATTTTTTCATAAGCATAAAGAATTCAATATGAGAAAGGGTGACTTTAAGGGATGTGGATGTGTTAGTGCCCGAAAAAGCTGTGTTACCAATGTGAAAGCAATTGGATCTCATTCTAGCTTCCTGTCAAAATGTGGTCAGCGTGGTACATCACTGATGAATTCAGACAATTGCCAGGATGCTGTGGGCTGCATGGCAGACAAAGGTTTCAGTGTGTTCACAAGCAGCACCACAAAGTCTTCCACACGGTCTAGTCTCAGTAGCCAAGAGGCTGGACCTCTGAATCCCCAATCTGGTCCTCCTTCCTCCAATCATCAAGAGTCCCTGGAGACACATGACTTCAACTCTGGCCACTGTGAGGAACTGTTTATGTCCTCTTGTAATTTGTCAGGCCTCTCAATGTGCCCAATTAATCCCTTTGAGACAAAGTCTGTTTTCACCTTAACGACCAGGCCAATTTTTACAATTCTGACCACTGTCACTTTATGAGGTCATAACTCTGAAACGCTTCAATGGATCCTGGTGATTCTGGCAGTGTTTTCTTGTGACATATTGTACTTTATGATAGTGTGTTGTGAGTTCATTTTCCCCTTCACCATTGAGTTCTGATGAACTCCCTCTTCTGGTGAAGGAAGGTAGTGAGGATGATTACAAAGCACCTGAGCAGAATGATGATGACTGGGTGACTAGAATTGCTGACTGGATATAAGGCAGCCGACGCCCTTCTGCCTTGCGGATGATTACTCTGAGGGATTCTTGGAGACCAGTCTGATTCCTGCTCCTCAAAAGCTAAGTTTTCTGCTCTACTTTTTGCATTTGTGTTTTGGTTTTGTTTTGCCTTGTTTTTCTGGATTTCTGCCTTTCCCTGCTGGGTGAGCTGAATTCCTTTTTGCTCTGTCTTCAGAAAATACCTGAGTACTGATATAGTCTTTTTGAAGCCTAGCGTCTTCAGGGCTTTTTTCCCTATCAGTCTGTTGGCTCTTGTTTTTGAGAGGGTTTTGGCGGATTGCAGACAGCAGCTTTTCTATTCTGTCCTATTTAGTTAGCTTGGGCCCCATCATTTGCTCAGCCTATCTTTCTATCTGTGTGAGTGTTTTTTCATCTTGCTTCACCGTCATTATATGTTGGGGGCTGCCTATTGCTTTGGGGTCTGCTCTGGGGCAGTTTAGATTTCCCTTTCTGTCTTTAGGCTATGTAGTTCTCCGGCTGTGTGCAGGGGTCTGCAATCCGATAGCTGCCAACTTCTCTGGTTTTCTGGACTTAGCTAGTATTTCTGTTTTTGCCTCCTACGGTGACTCATTCATAGCATAGTGGTAAAGTTTCTTCGCTATGACTTGCATTTATTTGTGAAAAAAAATGGAAATTTGGCGAAAATTTTGATAATTTCACAATTTTCAAACTTTTAGTTTTTATACCCTTAAATTAGAGAGTCATATCACACAAAGTAGTTAATAAATAACATTTCCCAAATGTCTGCTTTACATCAGCACAATTTTGGAAACATAGTTTTTTTGTTAGGAAGTTATAAGGGTTAAAATTACAACAAAATTTGCAAAACCTTTTTTTTAGGGACCACCTCACACTTGAAGTAACTTTGAGGGACCTGTATGATAGAAAATGCCCAAAAGTGACACCATTCTAAATACTGCACCCCTCAAGGTACTCAAAAACACATCCAAGAAGTTTATTAACCCTTCAGGTGGTTCACAGGTATTTTTGGAATGTGGAAGGAAAAAATAAACATTTACTTTTCTTTAACAAAAATTTTCATCTAGACTTAATTTTTTTTACTTTCACAAGGGTAACTATCAAGATCCTGACAGAGCCGGTGTACAGCCTCCACTGAGCAGGGACTCACCCGCACTGTAGGGACCCTTGGGGATCAGGACAGCCAGAAATTATAGGTGCACAGGACCTGAGTGATGAAGTTTAGCAAGCTGGCACGGGACCGTGACTGCAAGGGGGCTTGGCTTAGCGTCCTGCTTTCAGAGAAGACAGAAAACTCAGAGTCAGGCAAAACGGAGTTTATACACAGTACGGACAGCAAGGTACAGGAGGGATAAACAGACGGGAGGTCAGACAAAGCCAAAGGTCATACACAAGAGGGTGACGTGGTACCAAGGGGACGAGCAGAGAGAAGTCGGGTCACAAGCAGAGAGTCATACACGAGAGGTAGCGCAGTACAAGAGGGACAGGCAGAACTCGTAACAAGGACAGAACCAGATTAAAACCAAACAAGCAAGCAAGATATCAGGCACAAGGCACACGCACGCATGAGGTCAACTAACTCAGCCAAGGGCAGGAGTATAACTGACACCGGACCTAGGTCCAGTGAGCATTAAATAGCCACCCTCTGCCAGGGAGAGGCGGAACAATTAACCCCCAGTCAGACCAGAATGGGCCAAAGCAAAACCCTGTCCTGGATCATGACAGTAACAAGAGAAAATGGACCATACATTTTGTTGCGCAATTTTTCCTGAGCATGCCGATACCCCATATGTGGGGGAAATCTACTGTTTGGGCACACGGCAGGTCTCGGAAGGGAAGGAGCGCTATTTAACTTTTGGAATATGCTGGAATAATTAACGGACACCGTGTCGCATTTGGAGAGCCCCTGATGTGCCTAAACAGTGGAAACCACCCATGAGTGACACCATTTTGGAAGCTAGACCACCTAAGGAACTTATCTAGATGTGTGGTGAACACTTTGAACCCCCAAGTGCTTCACAGAAATTTATAACGCAGAGCCATAAAATAAAAGATCATACTTTTTTTCACAAAAATGATCTTTTCGCCCCAATATTTTATTTTCACAAGGGTAACAGGAGAAATTTGACCCCAAAAGTTATTGTCCAATTTTTCCTGAGTATGCCAATTACCTATTTGTGGGAGTAAATCACTGTTTGGGTGCACAGCAGAGGTCAGAAGAGAAGGAGCACCATTTGAATATATCAAACGCAGAATTGGCTGGAATTTAGATCGGACACAATGTCACGTTTGGAGAGCCTCTGATGTGCCTAAACAGTGGAACGCCCCCAATTCTAACTCCAACCCTAACCCCAACACTCCCTTAACCCTAATCCCAGCCCTAACCATAACTCTAACCACAAACCTAACCCTAACACACCCCTAAACCTAATCCCAACCCTAACCTTAATCCCAACTTTAACCCAATCCAAACCCTAACCCAAACCCTAACCTCAACTCTAGCCCCAACAATAACCCTAATCCTAACTTTAGCCCCAACCCTAACCCTAGCTTTAGCCCCAACCCTAACCCTAGCTTTAGCCCTAACCCCAATCCCAACCCTAATGGGAAAATGGAAATAAATACATTTATTTTATTTTATTATTTTTCTCTAACTAAGGGGGTGATAGATGGGGTTTATTTACTATTTATAGAGGGTTTTTATGTTTGGCAGCTGTCACGGGCAAAGACGCTTTTTATTGCAAAAGTAGGCTTTGCATCACCAAATTTTGAGAGCTATAATTTTTCCATGTTTTGGCCCACAGAGTCATGTAAGAGCTTGCTTTTTGCGGGACAAGATGACGTTTTCAATGGTGCCATTTTTATTTACATTTGTCTTTTTTATCGCGTTTTATTGCACTTTTTGTTTGGCGGTATGATGATAAAACATTGTTTTTTGCCTCGTTTTTTATTTATTTTTTATAGTGTTCACTGAAGGGGTTAACTAGTTGGACAGTTTTATAAAATGCGTCGTTATGGACGCGGTGATACCAAATATATGTACTTTTATTGTTTTTTTCTATTTACATAAATAAATAAATTTATTGGGAAAATATTTTTTTTTTCGTTATTTAGGAATTTAAAAAAAATATTTTTCACTTTACATTATTTTTTTTTACTCTTTTACATTGTCCCAGTATGAGACATTACTATATAAAGTCAGATCACTGATCTGACACTTTGCACAGCACAGTGTCAGATCAGCAATCTGACAGGCAGTGAAGGTGGCTTGCCTGCAGGCGCCCACAAGCCACCTCACTGAAGGACCCGGAAGGACCCCGTGGCCATCTTGGAGCTGGGGATCTCCATGGTGACCCCCAGGACAACGCGATCACATCGCGTTCCGGTGGGAGTGCACAGTGAGCCCCCTCACTGCGCGATGCTTCTCTATGCCACTGTCACTACTGACCGGCATCCGAGAGGTTAAATGCCCACGATCGGTGCTAGTATTGATCGTGGGCATTGCTGCAGGGTGTCAGCTGTCACATGCAGCTGACAACCGCACGCGATCGCCGTGGCGCTCACGATGAGGCTGAGGCAATCGCGATGCCGTACTAGCACTGCGGCTGGCACAAATGCAATTCCCGCAGCGCAGTACTAGTACAGCGCATGTCACTAAGCAGTTAAAGAGAGTCATGAGGAGGTGGCGTGGAGTGATGCCGAAACATTTGAGCACCCACGATCAGGAGAAAGCCACGTTGGGGAAGGTCAATTCATATCGGAAGAGGTGGAGGATAATCATGGTGCAGAGTTGCTATGAGGTCAGCCTAAAATCGCAACTCAGAAGGAGGATCAGATTGAGCAAATGGAAGATGATGTAGTCAATGTTGAGGCCACTGATCCAACCTTGCACGGTGGCACGCATAACGAGCACAGCAGTGCAGACAGGGATGGATCCGTAGGACAAAAACAGGTAAGAAGAGGTAAAGAGGTAGTGGTTTGACCAGAGGGAGAACTCGGTCAACTGTTCCACAGAGCCCCCCATCTCGGCTAGATAACAGGCCAAGGGTGCATTGTTCCCCTGTATGGCAGTTTTTTCTGAAATTTTTTCAGACAAAACAACTTTAATTCACATCATCTTCCAATCCAAGCTAAGAACAGGCAAGAACACTGCCAACCTGAGCAACACCAGCATACAAAATCACAAGGCAGCCAAGCAACCTAGTAGGTGGGCGGAACACCGGGGCACAAAATCTTTGTCTGATAGTGAAAGTCTGAGAGTGAAACCACTGACTCTTCCCATGTGTTACGGCTAGAGTTGAGCGATACCGTCCGATACTTCAAAGTATCGTATCGGATGGTATCGGCCGATCTTTAAAAAAAGTATCGGTATCGCCGATTCCGATACCGGAAGTCCCATTCAAGTCTATGGGACTTCCGGTATCGGAATAAGAAAAACCCTTTCCTGCCCTTGTACAGCCTCTCTGGGGTCTGTACGGGCCTTTCGGGGGGCTGTGCCGGCCTGCCAGGGGGTCTGTGCAGGCTCCGGTGGTCTGTGCCGGCCTGCCGGGGGGCTGTGCCGGCCTGCCGGTGGTCTGTGCAGGCTCCGGTGGGCTGTGCCGGCCTGCCGGGGGGCTGTGCCGGCCTGCCGGGGGGCTGTGCAGGCTCCGGGGGGCTGTGCCGGCCTGCCGGGGGGCTGTGCCGGCCTGCCGGTGGTCTGTGCAGGCTCCGGGGGGCTGTGCCGGCCTGCCGGGGGGCTGTGCCGGCCTGCCGGTGGTCTGTGCAGGCTTCGGGGGTCTGTGCAGGCATCGTCCGATGGGACTACAAGTCCCATCGGGCGATGCCTGCTACCATGACAGTGATTGACACATTAGCCAATGATGGGACAGTAATAGTCCTATCATCCGGCTAATGTGTTGAATGTAAAAAAAAAAAAAATTACATGCTACATACATACAACATGCATACTACATACATGCTACATTCATACTACATACTACATACATGCTACATACATGCTACATTCATACTACATAAATACTACATGCAACATACATACTACATATATACTACATACATACTACATATATACTACATGCATGCTACATACATACTGCATGCTACATACATACTACATGCTACATACATACTACATGCTACATACATACCACATATATACTACATACATACTACATACATACTACATGCATGCTACATGCATGCTACATGCTACATACATAACACATATATACTACATGCATGCTACATACATAGTACATGCTACATGCATGCTACATACATACTACATGCTACATACTACATATATACTACATGCATGCTACATACATACTACATGCTACATACTACATATATACTACATGCATGCTACATACATACTACATGCTACATACATACTACATATATACTACATGCATGCTACATACATACTACATGCTACATACATACTACATATATACTACATGCATGCTACATACATACTACATGCTACATACATACTACGTATATACTACATGCATGCTACATACATACTACATGCTACATACATACCACATACATACTACATACATGCTACATGCTACATATATACTACATATATACTACATGCATGCTACATACATACTACATGCTACATACATACTACATATATACTACATACATACTACATGCATGCTACATACATACTACATACATACTACATACATACCACATACATACTACATACATACTACATGCTACATACATTCATACATATATACTACATGCATGCTACATACATACTACATATATACTACATGCATGCTACATACATACTGCATGCTACATGCATGCTACATACATACTACATACATACTACATGCTACATACATACCACATATATACTACATACATACAATACATTCATACAATACATACATAGACATACAGTACATATAACATAGAGTAACATACTTACCAATACTTGTCACATTGTTCCCCGAAGCCATTGTCTTTTCCGGAATAAATATTAACATAACAAACCACAAAAATACTCACCCACGATCCGAAGCAGTCCACGAGTGTGTCCCACGACGATCTTGGGTAGAGAACTGCAGCATCAGCTGATGCTGCCGTTCTCTACGGGCTGCAGGAATCCAATGACGGAAGGTAGGTATCCTTCCGCACTGTATTCCTCCGCCACTTAAAAAAAAAAAAGTCCCTAGTCACACTTTATGCCATTGCTGTGTGGGAAATTCCCACACAGCAATGGCATAAAGTGAGAATAGGGACTTTTTTTTTTTTAAGTGGCGGAGGAATACAGTGCGGAAGGATACCTACCTTCCGTCATTGGATTCCTGCAGCCCGTAGAGAACGGCAGCATCATCTGATGCTGCAGTTCTCTACCCAAGATCGTCGTGGGACACACTCGTGGACTGCTTCGGATCGTGGGTGAGTATTTTTGTGGTTTGTTATGTTAATATTTATTCTGGAAAAGACAATGGCTTCGGGGAACAATGTGACAAGTATTGGTAAGTATGTTACTCTATGTTATATGTACTGTATGTCTATGTATGTATTGTATGAATGTATTGTATGTATGTAGTATGTATGTAGCATGCATGTAGCATGCAGTATGTATGTAGCATGCATGTAGTATATATGTAGTATGTATGTAGCATACATGTAGTATATATGTAGTATGTATGTAGCATGCATGTAGTATATATGTAGTATGTATGTAGTATGTATGTGGTATGTATGTAGCATGTAGTATGTATGTAGCATGCATGTAGTATATATGTAGTATGTATGTAGCATGTAGTATGTATGTAGTATGTATGTGGTATGTATGTAGCATGTAGTATGTATGTAGCATGCATGTAGTATGTATGTAGTATGTATGTAGTATGCATGTAGTATGCATGTAGTATGTATGTGGTATGTATGTGGTATGTATGTAGCATGTAGTATGTATGTAGCATGCATGTAGTATATATGTAGTATGTATGTAGCATGTAGTATGTATGTAGTATGTATGTAGTATGTATGTGGTATGTATGTAGCATGTAGTATGTATGTAGTATGCATGTAGTATGTATGTAGTATGCATGTAGTATGCATGTAGTATGTATGTAGCATGTATGTGGTATGTATGTGGTATGTATGTAGCATGTAGTATGTATGTAGCATGCATGTAGTATATATGTAGTATGTATGCAGCATGTAGTATGTATGTAGTATGTATGTAGTATGTATGTGGTATGTATGTAGCATGTAGTATGTATGTAGCATGTAGTATGTATGTAGCATGCATGTAGTATATATGTAGTATGTAGTATGTATGTAGTATGTATGTGGTATGTATGTAGCATGTAGTATGTATGTAGCATGCATGTAGTATGTATGTAGCATGCATGTAGTATGTATGTAGTATGCATGTAGTATGCATGTAGTATGTATGTAGTATATATGTAGTATGTATGTAGCATGTATGTGGTATGTATGTAGCATGTAGTATGTATGTAGCATGCATGTAGTATATATGTAGTATGTAGTATGTATGTAGTATGTATGTGGTATGTATGTAGCATGTAGTATGTATGTAGCATGCATGTAGTATGTATGTAGCATGCATGTAGTATGTATGTAGCATGCATGTATGTATGTAGCATGCATGTAGCATGCATGTAGTATGTATGTAGTATGTATGTAGTATGTATGTAGCATGCAGCATGTATGTAGCATGTATGTAGCATGTATGTAGTATGTATGTAGTATATATGTAGTATGTATGTAGCATGTAGTATGTATGTAGCATGTAGTATGCATGTAGTATGTATGTAGTATTTTTTTTTTTTAACATTTAACACATTAGCCGGATGATGGGACTACTACTGTCCCATCATTGGCTAATGTGTCAATCACTGTCATGGTAGCAGGCATCGCCCGATGGGACTTGTAGTCCCATCGGACGATGCTTGCACAGACCCCCGGACATCAGCACAGCCCCCCGGCAGGCCGGCACAGCCCCCCGGCAGGCCGGTACAGACCCCCACAGGGTGCACAGACCACCGGCAGGCCGGCACAGCCCCCCGGCAGGCCGGTACAGACCCCCACAGGGTGCACAGACCACCGGCAGGCCGACACGGCCCCCCGGCAGGCCGGTACAGACCCCGGGCAGTCCACACAGCCCCCCGGCAGGCCGGCAGAGACCCCCGGAAGGCCCGAAATGACGGCGCATCATGATGCGCACACACCGCGCATCATGATGACGTCAGGCCGTCAATCAACTGAACTTCCGATTCCGATGCCGAATTCCGATATTGAAAAAATATCGGAAGTCGGTATCGGAATTCTGATACAGCAAGTATCGGCCGATACCCGATACTTGCGGTATCGGAATGCTCAACACTAGTTACGGCCTTTCAAATCAGTCCATGAAGCAGGCTCTGATGCCTCCTGCCCACAAACTGCAGTTGCACAGACACAACAGTCAGCAACCATGTCCAGTTCGTTGTCCCAGTGCAGCATTCACTTGTCCCTGCTACAGACATTTAACAGAAAGCAGAAATATTCACCCACCCACAGGCAAAAGCTATAAACACCCACATTGGCAGATGGGTAGCCCTGGAAATGTTGCCATTTCGACTTGTGGGAACTGAGTCTTTTCATAAACTCTTGGCCGTGGCAGCACCACGGTACTCAATTCCCATCTGACACTATTTTCACGGTGTGCCATCAACGCGTTACATAAGCAAGCATGTGTTACACAATATCAGCTGAGCTGTGGCCAATGCAGTCACAGTGAAGGTGCTACATTTCCCTTATGGGGCACTGGCTGAACTTGGTGTAGTATGAGACAGATTCAGAGGCTGGGACATCACACATCTTATTCACACCAAGAATAGTGGTCTCAACTTCCATCAGGGTTTCAGTCTCCTGGTATTACAGTTCCTGTTTCTCCTCCTCACCAAAAGTAGCCTCCGCATCACTCCCCAGGTGGGAGGTCTGCAGCACTGCCTTGGCGAAGTGGCAGCACATTCTGCTGAAGCTCATTTGCTTAGATAATAAAGCTCATAAAGCAGCTGAGCTGTTGAAGGAGGTAAAAGAACAGACCGATCAGTGGCTATCCAAGCTGAACATCCAACCAGGTCTGGTTGTGTGCAATAATGGGAGTGACATAGTGGTCGCTTTAAAGTTCAGCAAGCTGGTAAAAAACGTTCCATGCATTGCTCACATGCTGAACTTGATTAGACTGCATTTTTTTAAAACATACCCTGATTTGCCGGACCTACTTGCCAAGGTACGGCGTGTCAGCGCACTGTGACGCGAATCACGATAGTAAATATATACAGTGGGGCAAAAAAGTATTTAGTCAGTCAGCAATAGTGCAAGTTCCACCACTTAAAAAGATGAGAGGCGTCTGTAATTTACATCATAGGTAGACCTCAACTATGGGAGACAAACTGAGAAAAAAAAATCCAGAAAATCACATTGCAAATAAAATGAAAAAAAAACAGACATATTATGGTGGAAAATAAGTATTTGGTCAGAAACAAGCAATCAAGATTTCTGGCTCTCACAGACCTGTAACTTCTTCTTTAAGAGTCTCCTCTTTCCTCCACTCATTACCTGTAGTAATGGCACCTGTTTAAACTTGTTATCAGTATAAAAAGACACCTGTGCACACCCTCAAACAGTCTGACTCCAAACTCCACTATGGTGAAGACCAAAGAGCTGTCAAAGGACACCAGAAACAAAATTGTAGCCCTGCACCAGGCTGGGAAGACTGAATCTGCAATAGCCAACCAGCTTGGAGTGAAGAAATCAACTGTGGGAGCAATAATTAGAAAATGGAAGACATACAAGACCACTGATAATCTCCCTCGATCTGGTGCTCCACGCAAAATCCCACCCCGTGGGGTCAGAATGATCACAAGAACGGTGAGCAAAAATCCCAGAACCACGCGGGGGGACCTAGTGAATGAACTGCAGAGAGCTGGGACCAATGTAACAAGGCCTACCATAAGTAACACACTACGCCACCATGGACTCAGATCCTGCAGTGCCAGACGTGTCCCACTGCTTAAGCCTGTACATGTCCGGGCCCATCTGAAGTTTGCTAGAGAGCATTTGGATGATCCAGAGGAGTTTTGGGAGAATGTCCTATGGTCTGATGAAACCAAACTGGAACTGTTTGGTAGAAACACAACTTGTCGTGTTTGGAGGAAAAAGAATACTGAGTTGCATCCATCAAACACCATACCTACTGTAAAGCATGGTGGTGGAAACATCATGCTTTGGGGCTGTTTCTCTGCAAAGGGGCCAGGACGACTGATCCGGGTACATGAAAGAATGAATGGGGCCATGTATCGTGAGATTTTGAGTGCAAACCTCCTTCCATCAGCAAGGGCATTGAAGATGAAACGTGGCTGGGTCTTTCAACATGACAATGATCCAAAGCACACCGCCAGGGCAACGAAGGAGTGGCTTCGTAAGAAGCATTTCAAGGTCCTGGAGTGGCCTAGCCAGTCTCCAGATCTCAACCCTATAGAAAACCTTTGGAGGGAGTTGAAAGTCCGTGTTGCCAAGCGAAAAGCCAAAAACATCACTGCTCTAGAGGAGATCTGCATGGAGGAATGGGCCAACATGCCAACAACAGTGTGTGGCAACCTTGTGAAGACTTACAGAAAACGTTTGACCTCTGTCATTGCCAACAAAGGATATATCACAAAGTATTGAGATGAAATTTTGTTTCTGACCAAATACTTATTTTCCACCATAATATGCAAATAAAATGAAAAAAAAACAGACAATGTGACTTTCTGGATTTTTTTTTCTCAGTTTGTCTCCCATAGTTGAGGTCTACCTATGATGTAAATTACAGACGCCTCTCATCTTTTTAAGTGGTGGAACTTGCACTATTGCTGACTGACTAAATACTTTTTTGCCCCACTGTATACTACTTACTGTAAGTAAAAGGAGGTCAAACAATCCGAGGTCAGGTCCAAGAAATGATGCAGTACGACAAAGGGAAGTCAGAGACGAAGTCCAATACACGAGCTGACGTCAGGAAAGCCAGAGAGACAAAACAGTTTACAGGGAGCAAGCACAAGCAAAGTCAGGTGACAAGCAAATGGTCTGAGTCCGGGAAGAGAATCAAGTCAAGCTGGGTCAGGTACAGAGCGTAGAGGGATCAACGTTACACAGGCAACAGCAAGTGTACGATTGACACTGGGGTGAGGTACTAGCATGCTTAAATAGAAGCCTGATTAGGGAAAATGATCACGGGTGATTGCAGCACAGAGCCAGCACAGACTGACAGCCCCAACACAAAGTACCAAAAAGACAGAAACAGAGTGAAAATCATGACAGTACCCCCTCTTCAAGGGGGAGGCCATCGGAACCCCAGGTTTCCCAGGAAACCTCCGATGAAAGGCCTGGACCAACCGATCAGCCCTTACAGAATGAGCTGGAACTCAGGATCGTTCCTCAAATGCACACCCCTTTCAATGTACCAGGTGTTGAAGGGAATTCTGGATCATTCGGGAATCAATGACCCTTTGTACCTCATATTCCAAGCTTCCCTCAATAGACATCGGAGGAGGCGGGGCAAAGAAGAAAGACTTGTGGAACACATTAGGAATGCAGAAAGAC
This sequence comes from Dendrobates tinctorius, assembly GCF_039654945.1. NCBI lineage: Eukaryota > Metazoa > Chordata > Amphibia > Anura > Dendrobatidae > Dendrobates > Dendrobates tinctorius. The sequence continues at coordinate 22,293,978 of NW_027361783.1, forward strand.
TGAGGGAGCTTTAACAGGATGCAGCTCGACTGGCCGCCTCCAGAATTTCATACAGACCAATGAATCTAGGACCCATCTTTAGCGAGGGCACCTTAAACTTAATATTCTTAGAGGAAAAGCCACACCTTATCTCCCACTTTGAATGCAACCCTGACGAGAGCCCCCTATCTGCCTTCTGCTTCTGCGGATGCTGAGCCGTCCCAATATTCTTTTTAACCTTCCTCCAAACATACCCCATCTCTTGAATGATGACATCCACTCCAGTACACCCAGAACTTATCCTTGAAAACTCACCAAAATGAGGATAAAACCCGTAATTACCGAAAAACGGCAAGGTCTCCGTGGACTGATTAACCCGACTGCTAAAGGCAAACTCAGTCAGTGGAAGAAATGATGACCAATTCTCCTGCTGATCGGCGACAAAACATCTTAAAATTTGCTCCAAAGACTGATTTGTCCTCTCAGTCTGACCGATAGTCTCAGGGTGATAAGCAGAGGAAAAGGACAAATCAATCCCAAGTTTTCTGCAGAAAGCCCTCCAAAATCTAGAGAGGAATTGCACACCCCTATCAGATATAATATTTAGAGGAATCCCATACAATCGTACCACATGAATAATAAACAGTTTGGAGAGAGTTTCAGCATTGGGTAACCCTGATAATGGGACGAAGTGAGTTTGTTTGCTGAAGCAATCAACTACCACCCAAATAGCAGTCGTTTCCCCCCCAGACTGCAGGAAATCTGAAATAAAATCCATAGAAAAATAAGTCTATGGTCTTTCCGGAATTGGCAAAGGAGCCAATTCCCCAGTTGGCCAGCAATGTTGTACTTTGGCGCGTGCACAAGTTTCACAAACAGACACAATATCTCTAATATCCTTATGCATAGCGGACCACCAAAAGAGTCTAGCAACTGCCTTCTGGGTGATCTGGGTGACAGTGACCCAGGATAACCACTCAACACAGAATCATGGAATTCCTGCAAGAGGCATAATCTGAGATACACAGGGACAAACAGCTTGCATTCAGGAGTATTGGAAGGAGCCAAGGACTGAGCAGTACGGATCTCAGCTTCCAGCTCAGAGGAAACCATGGCCACAATGACACCCTGAGGAAGAATAGAGGAAGGAGGTTCTGGTGGAGACACAGAATCAAAACTACGGGACAGAGCATCCGCTTTCACGTTCTTAGACCCTGGTCTGAACGTAATAGAAAAATTGAATTGTGAAAAAAATAAAGACCATCGGGCCTAACTAGATGTCACCCGCTTGACAGATTCAATATGCCTCCACTCTTCAAAGGCCAACTTGACCGCAAGCAACTTCCGATGATTACCCACGTCATAGTTTCAGCAGAAGAGCATTTTTCAGAGAAGAAGGCACATGGTTGCAGGTTAGTTAAGGTCTCAGGACCTTGAGACAATACAGCCCTCACCCTGACCTCAGAAGCATCTACCTCTACAATAATCGGCCTCTGGAGGTCTGCTTGCACAAGAGCAGGGGTGGATATAAAACATTTCTTCAAAATTTTCAAAAGCCCCAACTGCTTCCGGTGACCAAACCTTTAGCTCCGCCCCTTTACAAGTGAGGTCTGTAAGAGACTTGATGATTTGAGAAAATCCTCTAATAAATTTTCTGTTATAATTTGCGAACCCTAAAATATGCTACAGAGCCTTAAGGTTGCTGAGTTGAACCCAATCAATGATGGCCTGAAATTTCCCAGGATCCATCTTAAACCCAGAGGCTGACACAATGAAACCCAAAAATGACATTTCTTGAACAGAAAAGGTACGTTTCAGTTTTAGCAAACAAACAATCATCCCTCAACCTTTGCAAAACCAAACAGACATGTTTATAATGTGAATCCAGGTCAGATGAGAAAATCAGAATGTCATCCAAATAAGCCACAATAAATCTCCCAATATAATCAGAAAAAATATAATTCATAAAATTTTAAAAAAACTGCAGTTGCATTCGTTAGACCAAAAGACATGACAAGATTTTCAAAGAGACCTTCAGACATTAAAAATGTTGTCTTCCACTCATCACCCTCACAAATCCATATAAGATTATATGCCCCTCTAAGATCCAGTTTGGAAAACAATTTGGCCCAAGTAAGTTGATTATAGAGATCGGGGATAAGTGGAAGTGGATAAGTATTTTTAACCATTATTTTGTTTAACACTCAGAAATCGAGGCAGGGATGAAGATCTCCATCTTTCTTTTTAACAAAAAAGAATCCAGCAGCTACTGGCAATGAGGAAAGGCAAATATGACCTTTTCGTAAACTCTCACTAATATACACTTTCATGGCTGACCGCTCAGGGCCAGACAAGTTATACAAGCAAGCCTTGGGTAATTTGGCATTAGGAATGAGATTAATTGCACAGTCATAGGGGTGGTGAGGAGGTAATCTCAAACTCTTTTTCCGAAAAAACATCTCCAAAGTCTCCAGACAAACGGAGCAAAAATGCACAGGTTTCAGACATTTTTCAATACAATAAGGACCCCATTTGACAATATCTATCCAATTCCAGTCAATATGCGTACACAGCCAAGGAATACCCAAAACAATTCCAACAGGTAAGTTGTCCAAAAACAAAGCGAGATAAATTCCGTATGAAGAGACCCCACCTTGAGTGTGAACTCCACTGTAACTAACCAAGCCAGATTTTTGAGAACAGTGTTCCGTCAATGGCCATGACTTGAAGTGGACTTTCTAGGTTAACTGTCCATAATCCTAACTTCAGAACCAGTCCCGCATCTATGAAATTAGCAGCAGATCTGCAGTAAATAAAGGCAAATGTGAACAGACACTGATCTTGAAAAAGAAGTACAACATTTAACAAAACCTTATCAGAGGAGTAAAATGGTACCTGTAAGTCTGAGTGACCTCCTTGACAATCACCCAGACTTACGCATTTCCCGACTGCTTGTTTCCTGCAGGTCGTGCCGAGCAATCCTTTAAGAAATGCCCAGCTTGGCCATAATAGAGGCAAAGTCCAAGTTCCTCACGGCGTCTCCTCTCCTTAATCCTTGAGTTGGCAGCACCAACCTCCATAGGTTCCACCTCAGGTGCACAAACCGGGCCAGTTGGACAAAATGGATCCTCTTTTTGCAACTCGCGTCTCTCCCACATCCCCCAATCCATGCGGATAGCCTAAGTCATGACTTCCACCAAACAACCAAGTGGAGCATGTAGAGCCAGAGCATCCTTAAGAGACTAAAAAAAGACCCCTGAGGAATTGACATCTGAAAGCTACGTCATTCCACAGGACCTCAGAAGACCACTGACGAAACTCAGTACAGGAGTCTTCTGCTGTGCAGTTCCTCTGTGTCAGGTTCATGTCATACTGATGTTCCGTGGAAAAATCGCACAGAAATTGCATTACACTTGCATGACACTCGCATGACACTCGTACAGCACTCGTCCGTTTTTTCGGTCCGGAAATCGGACCGTCATTTTTCTCGCAAATGTGTATGAGCCCTTAATGTTAAATTCTGTTTTTTGCTAGGACTGTTTTCAATTTAATATTTACAGACACCACTATATTGCTGTGTTGCACATTATATTGATATTGTGCCATCTTACTAGGATGTTTTGCTCAATCTAATAAACAGTAATCAACATTTTGTAAAGGGAAGTAAATATTAATGCTTGGAAAACTAAAGTGACATTTTACTGTGATATTCTTTTGTTTGACGTTTAACAAGGCACCATGGCAATAGGTATAATTTAGATTTCACTTAGATATCTAGATAAAATGAATGAACCCATACATCACTGCCTCACACTCTCTGTCATTATCAGTTAAATAATTATAGTCAGATAAAATTGTTTCAAGTATTTTGCATTACATACCACTTAGTGAGTAATAGCTTAAATTATATATCCATTAGTGAAACCCATTTATTGCCATTCTCCAGCTATAGCAAGCACAGAAAAATGTCTATAAAAAATTTGGTAGAATAAACACAACAAACTGTTCAAACCTTTCAATAAAAATGTTCAAATACTTTTAATGTGAAAAATGTATATTTACAAGTGCTTGGATGCAACAGCACAGACAATAAGGAGACAGTGGTACTTAATAAATATCTTTATTTATTTCAAGGATAAACGTGAACAAAAACAGTACAGTACAATATGGCTCCATCAGAACACAGTAATACAATTAAACAGGGTATTTAAACTGCGATATTTAGTCATGGCCGAAAGTGTTTGCACCCTTGAAATTGTTCCAGAAAATTAAGTGTTTCTCCTAGAAAAGTACAGTATTACAATCACATGTTTTGTTATAACATGTTTACAGTATTTTATTTGCATGTATGGGAACAATACAAAAAAAATTTGCAAAAAGAGGCAAATTGGCCACAATTTAACACAAAACAGGCCTGACAAAATTGTTGGCACCTGTTCAAACAACTTTCTTCAAGCATGTGATGCTAGTTAAACTCCTTTCTGACATCAGATGTAATATTCCATCCATGTGCCCTGGGCCTATTTGACCATGGATGAAATATTACGTCCGACCGATCGCCCACGTGCATGGTGGGTGTGCGGTCGATCGTCACCAGGTGTCAGCTGATTCTGACAGCTAACACCCAGCACTAAGTACCAGGAGCGGTCACAGACTGTTCCTGGCACTTTCAACTCCAAAATGCTGCGATCGAATACGATCGCAGCATTCCGGAAGCCGGCAGAGGGCTGATAGAACCTCTGCCTTTGGATCGGAGATCCCGTGGCGTGACACGGGGTCCTGATTGTTGCTAGGGTGACCCGATGTCGTAATGATGACATCCGGGTCACCAGACCTAGCAAACCTGCTGATTATGCCCAGTGCACGATGAGTAAGTTTGTCTGTCAGTGCAGAGCTGACAGTTTCTGCAGCATGGAGATGCTGCTTCATCTCCATGTTGTATGAGCGATCAGTCAGCAAAAAACAATAGTCCCATCAAGGGACTAAGTAAAAAAAAGGTTAGAAAAAAAGAAAAAAAAATTTTAAATAATTGTAAAAATATTTTTTTTTTTTTAAAAATCAAAAATAATCAAAAAACAAAAGAAAAAAAACAACTCGACCCATAAAACTGTCCCACTAGTTAACCCCTTTAGTGAACACCATGAAAAATATATAAAAAAAACAAAGTAAAAAACATTGCTTTATCATCATACCGCCAAACAAAAAGTGAAGTAAAACGCGATACAAAAGACGGAAATAAATAAACGTGGTAGCGTTGAAAACGTCATTTTGTCCCGCAAAAAACAAGCTGCAATAAAGCTCCATCACTGTAAAAATAAAAAAAGTTATAGCTCTCAGAATAAAGCAATGCAAAAGTAATTATTTTTTCTGTAAAAAAAGATTTTACTGTATAAAAGCGCCAAAACATAAAAAAATATATCAATGAGGTATTGCTGTAATCGTATTGACCCTAAAAATAAATCAATTTTACCACACACGGAACGGCATAAACCCCCCCAAAAAAAATTTCTGAATTGCTGGTTTTTGTTTGTTCTGCTTCACAAAAATCAGAATAGAAAGTGATCAAAAATGTCATGTGCCCAAAAATGGTAAAAATAAAAACGTCAACTCGTCCTGCAAAAAGCAAGACCTCACATGACTCTGTGGGCCAATATATGGAAAAATTATATCTCTCAAAATATGGTGATGCAAAAACTATTTTTGCAATGAAAAGAATAAAAATAAAAAGGACACTGCTTAACAGACGGAGTCCAGAGTATCTCTGCTGCCTCATTCATTATAGTGAATGGATCCCTCGGGGGTTTCATCTGAATCGCATCAGAGACTTAGACGGAAACCCCAAAGTAAGGGGTAAAAGTAGAACGCCGGATAAATGTGATCCCAAAGTTATGTAAAATCCACAAAAAAGCAAGTCCCCACTCAGGTCTGTCATCCGTTAGTGGAAATATAGGGGGCTTCCACATTACTGGTACCAGGCTCTAGAAAGGCAAAATGGCTCATCACCGGCCAAAAGAAATTAAGCAAATTCTCTATTCTCAAATCCAAATGTCCCCCTCCCTTCTGAGCCCCACAGTGTATCTAAACCACATAATGCGTCCACATTTGGCATTTCTGAAGCAATGAGAGCTCACCTAACTTACAGGTGCATGCCTCCAGAAGCACAGACTGGGCATAACGTACTGGTGACTGCAATGTACTGGTTACTACAGCATACTGCTCACTACAACGGCAGTTTGCAATTTTCACTCAGCAACATTCATTGCTGCTTGTTTCTGGAAAATACCCATGGAGTCAAAATTGTCAGTACACCTGTAGATAAATTACACAAGGGGTATAGTTTCCCAAATGGGGTCACTTGAGGGAGGGTTCTGCTCTTCAAGCAATTAGGGGCCCTCTATATGGAGTCCGCAAACTATTCTAGGAAAATCTGCGCTCCAGGAGGCAAATAGCGCCCCGTTCTTCCCGAGTCTCTCCATATGGCTAAGTAGTACTATAAGGCCGGGGTCACACTTGCGAGTGTGATGCAAGAAACTCACGTAAGTCTCAAGGATCAATACCTGTCATTGCCACCGGCACTCGGGACCGGAGTGTGCGGCTGCATGTATTTCTATGCAGCCACACACTCCAATATGAGTGCCGGCGGCAGTGTTGGGTATTGACGCGAGAGACTTGCTTGAGTTTCTCGCATTGCTCTCGCATGTCTGACACCAGCCTAAAACCATTGTGATGCAGTGACCCCTATGACAGCTAGGGGGCACTGTATGGCCTTTCCAGGACATGCATGCAGGCGTTTCCTGTATTGTGATGGATAAATGATGAGCGGCAGGATTGTAAATGGCCGATATGTATCACAGGGTGGGTGGCCCTGTGAAGGAAGCTGGAACCTGTATTGATCAGCAGAGGTACTGCTGAGGGTTTGTTACTGTGTATTAGGGAAGCTTCTAGGTGACGTGGTGAGATGGGTGGGACCAGTTACCTACAAACCCACCCAGGGGTGTGTGTCTGAATGCCCAAAGTAAAGCCTGTATGTGTGTGGCTGTGTGTGTAATAGGACCTGTAGTGAGGTGACGACCATGTGATCCATACCTCACCTGTGGGTGTGGTTATGTACCATATAATGTGTGTCATGATGAGTCACCGAAGGAGGAAAAAACAAAATACCAGCTAAGTCCAGAAAAACCAGAGAGGTTGGCAGCTATTGGATTGCAGACCCCTGAACCTATCCACAACAACTAGCAGTAGCCGTGGGGGGTTCCTACGGTGCCCTAGACCCCTCGATCACAGCCGGAGAACTATATAGCCTAAAGACAGAAAGGGGAAAAATTAAACTGCCCCAGAGCAGACCCCAAAGCAATAGGCAGCCCCCAACATATAATGACAGTGAAGCAAGATGAAAACACTAACACAGATAGAAAGATAGGTTGAGCAAATGATGGGGCCCAAGCTAACTACATAGGACAGGATAGGAAAGCTGCTGTCTGCCATCCGCAAAAACCCTATCAAAACGAGCCAACCGACTGATAGGAAAAACAGGCCCTGAAGTCGCTAGGCTTCAAAAGACTATATCAGCACTCAGGTATATTCTGAAGACAGAGCAAAATATCAACAGATCAGAGACAAAAGTGGAGCTCTGCTCACCCCCGGCCGGGGATGGCAGAACTCCCAAAAACAAGGCAAAACAAAAACAAAACTGATGAGTACAAAAAAGAGCAGAAAACTTAGCTTTGAGATGCAGGAATCAGACTGGTCTCCAAGAATCCAGCAGGAAAATCACCAGCCAGGAAGAAGGGCGTCGGCAGCCTTATATCCAGTCCTCAATTCCAGCCACCCAGTCATCATCTAGCTGCCCATGTGTTTGGCAATCAGCCTCACTACCTTCCTTCACCAGAGGAGGGAGTTCATCAGACCTCAATGGTGAAGGGAAAAATGAACTCACAACAGTACCTCCCCCTTGAGGAGGGGTCACCGAACCCTCATCCATGCCACCAGGGCGATCCGGGTGAGCCCGATGAAAGGCACGCACCAATCTTTCTGCATGAATATCAGAGGCAGAGACACAGGAATTATCCTCCTGACCATAACCCTTCCACTTAACCAAATACTGGAGTCTCCGTCTAGCCAGACGGGAATCCAGTATCTTCTCTACCTCATATTCCATGTTACCTTCAACCAATATAGGGTCAGGAGGTGCCACCACAGGAACTACTGGTTCAACAAACCTCTTCAACAAGGACTTATGAAACACATTATGAATTTTAAATGTGACAGGAAGAGCCAACCGAAAAGAGACCGGATTAATAATCTCCAAAATTTTGTAAGGTCCAATAAATCTAGGCTTAAACTTAGGAGAAGCCACCTTCATAGCGATATTTTTTGATGACATCCAAACCATATCACCCACCTTAAACTGGGGACCAACGGTCCTACGCCGGTTGGAAAACCGCTGGGCCTTTTCCTGGGAGAGAGACAACTTATCCACTACTTGGTCCCAGATCTGGTGCATTCTCTCCACCACAGTGTCAACACCTGGGCAGGCAGAAGGCTCCACCTGCCCTGAAGAAAATCGAGGGTGAAAACCAAAGTTACAAAAAAAAGGTGACATCAAAGTGGCAGAACTAGCTCTATTATTTAAAGCAAATTCGGCCAAGGGCAAAAATGAAACCCAATCATCCTGATCGGCAGAAATAAAACATCTCAAATACGACTCCAAAGTCTGGTTTGTTCTCTCCGGCTGCCCATTGGTCTGAGGGTGAAACGCAGAGGAGAAGGACAACTGAATTCCCAGCTTGGAACAGAAAGTCCTCCAAAATCTAGACACAAACTGAACTCCTCTGTCAGATACAATGTTCTCAGGAATCCCGTGCAAGCGAACCACCTGTTGCAAAAATAAGGGCACCAACTCAGAGGAAGATGGCAACTTAGGGAGTGGTACAAGATGGACCATCTTAGAGAATCTATCACAAATCACCCAAATAACAGTCATTCTCTGAGAGACAGGCATATCAGAGATAAAATCCATTGAAATATGGGTCCATGGCCTCCTGGGCACCGGCAAAGGCATCAACAAGCCACTAGAGCGAGAACAAGGTTTAGACCGGGAGTAAGTCCCACAGGACTGCACAAAATTCCTGACATCATGAGACAAGGCGGGCCACCAAAAAGACCGACTCACCAGATCTCTAGTACCAAAAATACCTGGATGACCAGCCAATGCAGAGCAATGAACTTCAGACATCACTCTCTTCCTCCACTGGTCAGGAACATACAACTTTCCACTGGGACAACGCTCAGGTTTGTCCTCCTGAAACTCTTCCAGAGCACGTCTCAAATCGGGCGAGATGACAGAAAGAACTACCCCCTCGCCTAAGATGGTAGCAGGCTTAGTCACAACAGGAGAATCAGCAAGGAAACTCCTAGAGAGGGCGTCTGCCTTGACATTCTTAGTGCCCGGAAGAAAAGAGACCACAAAATCAAAACGTGTGAAAAACAAGGCCCACCTAGCCTGTCTAGGATTCAAGCGCTTGGCCGACTCCAGGTAAATCAAATTCTTGTGGTCAGTAAGGACCACGACTTGGTGTTTGGCTCCCTCCAACCAATGTCTCCACTCCTCAAATGCCCATTTCATGGCCAACTGTCCCGATTCCCCACATCATAGTTACGTTCGGATGGGGAGAACTTTCGGGAAAAGAAAGCACAAGGATTCATTTTAGATGTCACAGGATCTTTTTGGGACAACACCGCTCCTGCACCAATCTCAGAAGCGTCCACCTCCACCTGAAAAGGGAGTGAGACATCAGGTTGCCGCAAAACCGGAGCAGAAGTGAATCTTCCCTTCAGCTCCTGAAAGGAAGAAACAGCCTCCGGAGACCAATTCAGCACATCAGCACCCTTCCTAGTCAAATCCGTCAATGGCTTGGCAATACCAGAAAAATTAGCTATAAATTTCCGATAAAAATTAGCAAAACCCAAAAACTTCTGGAGGGCCTTCAAAGAAGTGGGCTGAACCCAATCATAAATGGCCTGTACCTTGGCCGGGTCCATTTCAATAGTTGACGGAGACAAAATAAATCCCAAAAATGAAATCCTCTGTACCCCAAAAAGGCATTTCAATCCCTTGACATACAGGGAATTCTCCCTCAAAATCCGGAACACAGTCCGAACATGTTCCACATGAGAGTCCCAATTCTTGGAGAAGATCAAAATATCATCCAGATAGATAATCAAAAATTTATCCACAAAGTCTCGGAATATATATCGTTCATGAAGCACTGGAAGACAGAAGGGGCATTAGTGAGCCCAAAAGGCATCACCAGGTACTCAAAATGTCCCTCCGGAGTATTAAATGCCGTCTTCCATTCATCCCCATGCTTAATGCGAATAAGATTATACGCCCCCTGAGGTCAAGCTTGGTAAACCAGCAAGCACCTTTAACTCTGGAGAATAGATGAGAAATCAGGGGTAACGGATACTGATATTTAACAGTAATTTTGTTGAGGGCACGATAGTCAATACAAGGCCTTAATGAACCATCCTTTTTAGCCACGAAAAAAAAACCAGCACCTAAGGGTGAAGAGGATGGTCTAATATGACCCTTCTCCAATGCCTCCTTAATATAGGATCGCATAGCCTCGTGCTCGGGTACAGATAAATTGAAAAGCCGACCCTTGGGGAATTTACACCCCGGGTTCAGCTCAATTGCACAGTCATAACTCCTATGAGGAGGCAAAGACACAGACTCATTCTCACTAAATACATCATAAAAGTCAGCCAAATAGTCAGGAACATCATGCGACTGGGGAGAGGTGGAGAAAACAGGAGCATCACTAAGGGCACACCGACAACCCCAACTCACCACAGACAAAGATTTCCAATCCAGAACTAGATTATGGATTTGCAACCAGGGAAACCCCAGAACAATGGTATCATGCAAATTATGCAACACCAAAAATCTGCAATTTTCTTGATGGTCTGGGGCGACCCGCATTACCACCTGGGTCCAAAACTGAGGTTTATTCTTCGCCAAAGGAGTAGCATCAATACCCCTCAAAGGGATAGGCGTCCGCAGAGGTGTCATAGGAAATCCACAACGTTTAGCAAAATCCAAGTCCATCAGGTTCAGAGCTGCTCCTGAACCCACAAAAGCCTTGGCGGAAAATGTGGACAGGGAGCAGATCAGAGTAATTGCCAGAAGAAACTTAGGTTGAACACCACCCACAGAAAACGTGTGTGCACAACGTTTCTCTCGTTTAAGGCAGACAGAAATAATATGCGAGGCATCTCCACAAAAAACACAGCTTATTACGCCTTCTGAACTTCTGACGTTGTGCCCTAGACAAAACTCTATCACATTGCATAGGTTCAGACATTTGTTCAACAGGTGGTAACATCTCTCGTGTAGTTTTGCGTTCACGTAAACGCCAATCCACCTGAATGGCTAATGACATAGAATCGTCAAGACCAGACGGAACAGGAAATCCCACCATAGTATCTTTTACAGTTTCTGACAACCCTTCCGAAAGAGGGCTGCCAAGGCACCATCATTCCAGGTAGTAAGGACCGCCCACTTTTGGAATTTTTGACAGTACAACTCTGCCGAATCCCGACCCTGTCTTAATGCCAACAGGGTCTTTTCAGCCTGATCAATAGCATTAGGTTCATCATACAACAACCCCAAGGCTTGAAAAAATGCATTCACATTATTCAGAATAGGATCATCAGGTTTCAAAGAAAACGCCCAATCCTGGGGATCGCCGAGCAGCAAAGAGATGACAATTTTAACCTGCTGCGCGGAGTTTCCCGATGAGTTAGGCTTCAAGGCAAAAAATAATTTACAATTATTCTTGAAATTCAAGAATTTAGACCGATCCCCCAAAAATACATCAGGAGTAGGAATCTTTGGTTCAGCAGCATGTGAATGAGCAAGATAGGCGGAAATTCCCCGCACTTCAGCAGCGAGCTGCTCCACACGATCAGACAATTGCTTCATCTCCATTGAGAGAAAAATTCCCCCTACGGCCTCAGAGATATAGAGGAAAAAATATGCACACGAAAAAAAAAAATTCTGACACTTTTTTTTTTTTTTCCTTTCTTTTTTTTTTACAATTCTCTCCTGCTATTGAGTACCCTAGGATCTGCGGTATGGCTGGTGATTCTGTTATGATGAGTCACCGAAGGAGGAAAAAACAAAATGCCAGCTAAGTCCAGAAAAACCAGAGAGGTTGGCAGCTATCGGATTGCAGACCCCTGAACCTATCCACAACAACTAGCAGTAGCCGTGGGGGGTTCCTACGGTGCCCTAGACCCCTCGATCACAGCCGGAGAACTATATAGCCTAAAGACAGAAAGGGGAAAAACTAAATGCGAAAAAGAGATGAATCCAGCGAGCCAAGTTTGAAGTACATAAAAAATCTTTTTCTTTATTTCAAACGTAGATTAAAAATATTTATCCATAGCAGCATATTATAAATATAGGCAGAGATAGGAAAAATTACTGCTGTAAAGCGCACAGCAAGACGCGTTTCGGCTAAACCTTTATCATTGCCATAATACACATTGCTATTTTTCTGGGATATAAGAAGGAAAAGATCCTAAGATAGGTGGTGCTATAGTTGATTAAGCATTAATAGATCACACTTGTGGGCATCCAACTATAAGATTAACTATTTAAAAACAAGTGTTAACCCTAACAAAAGCTAATACGCTAGCAGTAATTTTTCCATATATTTTACAAATATTTTACAATACATGATATAACAGAATATATATAGAGAGATTTTATTCTCATGTTATCCTCCACAATACTTCCATAATATTTTTACTCAAAAAAATATATATTTATGAACTTGTTATATCATGTATTGTAAAATATTTGTAAAATATATGGAAAAATTACTGCTAGCGTATTAGCTTTTGTTAGGGTTAACACTTGTTTTTAAATAGTTAATCTTATAGGTGGATGCCCACAAGTGTGATCTATTAACGCTTAATCAATTATAGCACCACCTATCTTAGGATCTTTTCCTTCTTATATCCCAGAAAAATAGCAATGTGTATTATGGCAATGATAAAGGTTTAGCCGAAACGCGTCTTGCCGTGCGCTTTACAGCAGTAATTTTTCCTATCTCTGCCTATATTTATAATATGCTGCTATGGATAAATATTTTTAATCTACGTTTGAAATAAAGAAAAAGATTTTTTATGTACTTCAAACTTGGCTCGCTGGATTCATCTCTTTTTCGCATTTATTGTTGGCAAGAGCTCCTGTCATTTATCCGTTGCTGAGAGCCTATACAGTATAGCAGCTTATCTTTTGAACCAACCAGGTAAGCTGGCATTTTTTCTTTTTTATTGTTTCGGGAAAAACTAAACTGCCCCAGAGCAGACCCCAAAGCAATAGGCAGCCCCCAACATATAATGACGGTGAAGCAAGATGAAAACACTAACACAGATAGAAAGATAGGTTGAGCAAATGATGGGGCCCAAGCTAACTACATAGGACAGGATAGGAAAGCTGCTGTCTGCCATCCACAAAAACCCTATCAAAATGAGCCAACCGACTGATAGGAAAAACAGGCCCTGAAGTCGCTAGGCTTCAAAAGACTATATCAGCACTCAGGTATATTCTGAAGACAGAGCAAAATACCAACAGATCAGAGACAAAAGTGGAGCTCTGCTCACCCCCGGCCGGGGATGGCAGAACTCCCAAAAACAAGGCAAAACAAAAACAAAACTGATGAGTACAAAAAAGAGCAGAAAACTTAGCTTTGAGATGCAGGAATCAGACTGGTCTCCAAGAATCCAGCAGGAAAATCACCAGCCAGGAAGAAGGGCGTCGGCAGCCTTATATCCAGTCCTCAATTCCAGCCACCCAGTCATCATCTAGCTGCCCATGTGTTTGGTAATCAGCCTCACTACCTTCCTTCACCAGAAGAGGGAGTTCTTCAGACCTCAATGGTGAAGGGAAAAATGAACTCACAACAAATGTGCCTGAGGTCTGGTCACATGGGAGAGAGTGTGTACCTGAGTGGTTCAGGGTGCAAGGTCCTGGAGGGTCAGTGTTAGGAGATCCTGCGAGTAGGATCGGATCCCTGGAGTACGTGCTGTGACCTTGGACCTGGTGAGGCCGGTGTGTTGGGAGATCCTGGGAGTAGGATCGGATCCCTGAATAGCACCCGGTGAGGCGTGAGTGTTGGATGGTCTCAGGAGGGGACGGATAGCACCCGCTGAGGCCCTAGACCTGGTGGCTGGTGTGTTGGGACACCCTGGGAGTAGGGTCGGATCCCTGAATAGCACCCGGTGAGGCCTGTGTGTTGGATGGTTCCAAAGTGGAGACAGACATCCTGAATAGCACACAGACAGGCCACGTGTGTTTGCAGTGTCAGTGACGGCACCGCATTGGGGGAGCTACCGTCTGTTTGTGGATCTGGACTGTCAGGTGGCCTGGTGAGCAAGGCGTTGTCCGGGACGGTGATCCCAGTTCGGCAGCTTCCCTGAGAGAGAGGATTACCAAAGAGTCGGCATCTGGAGCAGGAGCTCCTGTGAGTCACTCACAGTAACTGGACAAAGAGGTCCAGCATGATTAGTGACAGCGTGTTAAAGCCATGTACCAAGGATTGTGATGGACTATGTGTAAGCATGTGACGTGTAACATGTTCCTCAGCGGTTTATGAAGGTATAATAAACTGCACTAGACTGTTTAAGTGAAAGTGTTCCTGTGTGCCTCAATATCGCAGCCAAGTGAGTGTCCCCCAATGCACTCAGTGAGCGCTATTGTACACCATATATGGGGCATTGCCACGTTCAGTAGGAAATGTGGGACAAATATTGATGTAATTTTTACCCACTTGTGTGAAAATGTAAAATCTGGGGCTAAAACTAAATTTTAGTGGTAAAAATGTAGTTATTTTGTGGGCTCTGTATATGGAGTCCACAAACTGTTCTAGGACAATCTGCGATTCAGGAGGCAAATAGCGTGCCATTCCTCCAGAGTGTCCCGTGTGGCTAAGTAGTACTGTACAGCCACATATGGGTTATTTTTACCCACTTATTGTGTGAAAATGTAAAATCTGAGGCTAAAACTAAATTTTGGTGGTAAAGATGTAGTTATTTTTTCTTCACTGCCCAATGGTATAAAATTTTGTGACACGCCCATGGTGTCAAAATGATTACTACACCCATATATGAATTCATTGAGAGGTGTAGTTTGTAAAATGGGGTCAATTGTGGGGGGTTCTACCATTCTGGCACCTCATGGGCTCTCCCAATGGGTCATGGCACCTGCAAACCATAACACTAAAATCTGGTGCTCCTTGCCTGCTGAGCTTTGCACTGTGTCTGATAAATATTTCCTGATTCCATGTGCTCAGGAAAAAATTGAACTCAGTTTGTTGTAAATAAATTTCCTATTAGCCCTCAGAAAAATTAAAAACTTGGGGCTAAAACAATATTTTTCCATCATACATGACGGCACCACTCTCTCCACATCAGTTGGTTTCCTGTCCTTGATGGGGAACCGTCAAGATGAAGACTCTTGAAGATTCTTGAAGAAAAAAGAGGATTCCTGGGCCTGGGTCGGATGGTTACTGGTAGGCATGGGTCTGCTACATCTGTCACCAGGTACCGGTAGTCGCCTCGGGGGCCATGTATTCCCTTGTCCCCCCTGAGCGAAGCCTGTGAGGCAGATGCCCGGGTGAATTTGGAGCCTCGGAGACCCCGTTTCTTGTACCCTCCCTGATGCTTACAACCTGCCAGATATATGGAGGTCCTCGGAGGCCACATTTATTGTGCCCTCCCTGTCGACAGTGGGTGGCCATGCAGCCTGTGAGGCACATCGGTGCCCGGGCAGAATTCAAGCTCCTCGGAGACCACGTGTGTGTACCCTCCCTGTCGAACATATAGAGCCAGGCACTAAGGGCTGCCCTGAGGAAGAAATACCTGCAAACAGTGGTGGCAGTGCTGATGCTTCGTCCGGACCAGGCGCAGCTATGAGAACGACAGTAGCAGCGTGGTTAGCTCTGAGATCCGATGCGGCTTCTCTGCAGCACTATGGTGGCAGGCACTTGGAATGCCGGGAACAAGCCGCAGGTACACGCCGGAAGTGTTCCAGGCGCATACGGGAAGTGACCCGGGTGCACACCGGAAGTGAAGCCGGGTGCGCGCAGAGGGTATGTACACCCGGCCAGTGCTCACCAAGCAGCAGCGCAGAGCCGGAATGTCAGGGGAGCACGCATCAGAGGTCAGGTGCGCTCCGGAGGTAATCCTTGGGTGCGCACACATGGAGAGGTGCGCGCACCGGAAATAGTACAGAGCACGCACCGGAAGTGGTTGCCGGGTGCGCGCGTGCGTTCCTCAGCCGGGTGTGTGCGAGATGCACATACACCCGGATAATAAGAAGGGGGCACAGACACCGGATAGAGAGCACGCACCGGATGTGGTTGCCGGGTGCGCGCACAGACAAGGCACAACGCGCATGCGTGGGGATAAGATCCAGGAAGCGCAAGCGACGGGCAGGTGCAGGATCAACCAGGTGATCAATTAATTAAAAGAAAAAGGGTCATTGCTGCTATTTAAAGGCAAATAGAAGTGCGCATGGACATCACCAGGCCATTAATGGGTTGGATGTGACTGCTCTCATCAGGTAGCAGCAGCAGCTAAGCAGCTTGTGAGATGGAGAGCCCTTTGCCAGAGCTCTTGCAGCTGCACCAGGAGGTGCAGGAGAGGCGGTCTTGCTCAAATGAGAAGAGCCAGATGCGCCGCAGCAGCAATGGGAGCCGCTCGGGCAGCAAACAGGCGGATCTTAGCCATTCTAAAAAGGAGGGGTCCATTGTCTCATTGGGAGACAGCGAGAAAACCAGTTAGCCTAGAGATCCGGTACCCGTTCTGTGAAGTGTCCGAGTGGTGAGTGAGCTTCGAGAAAGTCCAGCACGCTAATGTCTGTTCTCTTTCTCTCTCTCTCTTGTCTCCTCTCTCCCCTCTTTTTACATACATTGGTGGGGTGGAGTATAGGAGGTCCCTCAAAAGAGTAGATCAAAATGTAAGAATAAGGAATGTCCCTTATGTAAATGTCCCTTAGGAGCATTCTGGAATAAGATTCTATGATTCTATGATTCTATGATAAGAGATTGTGCCAGGACTGTATTAATAGTAGCGGAAGAGACACCCTCTTTCGCTGAAAACCTGAGATCCCTGATTCAGTCAGAGGTCTGTAAATCAGTAAGGGCTTTACAATCAACGGATATGGATAGCAAAGCAAGAGAAAGGCCCAGCCCCTCGTTGGTCTCTCAGGAGGACTCCACAGGATCAGAAGAGGACTCTGATAAATCCCGCTATTCAGATAGCAGTTCTGATGAGGAAGACGCATTCCCAGTGGAAGCTACAGATAAGCTTATAAAAGCAATCCGATCTACCATGGGGCTGGTAGACGAGCTGGCAAAAAAGACAGCTCAGGAACTCATGTTTAGTGGTTTGCAAAAGAAGAAATGCAGAGCCTTCCCTATTAACGAACAGCTGGAAGGGCTCATAAAAAGGGAATGGGAAAAACCAGAGAAGAAGTCCCAGATAATCAATTCCCTGAAAAGGAGGTACCCCTTTGATGAAGAGGCATCCTCATCCTGGAAAAGAGCTCCAAAGATTGACGCAGCGATCTCAAAAGTCGCCAGAAAATCCTCACTACCCTTTTAGGTTTTAGGTTCCCTGAAAGATCCTCTGGACAGAAAGACAGAAAGTTGTCTTAAAACAGCCTGGGAGGCCTCGGCAGGAGCACTAAGGGCGGCCACTTGTGTGGCTAGATCCCTAAAAATATGGGTTGATAACCTGGAGGATCAGCTAGAGCAAGGAGTCCCCAGGGAGTCTATCCTATAAGCAATACCGGCCATCAGAGCAGCAGCAGTTTTTCTAGCTGAGGCTTGTGCATTCAGCAAAGCTAGCAGAAAAATCAGCAGCTTTAACTAATGTGGGACGCTGTGTAGTATGACTCAAATGCTGGCCGGGGGACACACAGACAAAGATGAAACTGCTCTCTGCCATGTGAAGGAAATTTCCTGTTTGGACCGGCATTGGATGACGTGTTAGAAAAGGCCGGCGACAAAAAGAATTTCCCAAAGCAGCCATTTCAGGCCTTTCGGCGCTCCTTTCAGAAGGGCCAAAAATTCCGAAGACAGTAGTACAGGGATCAAGACAGAAATAACTATGACAAGCGATGCAGAGGAGGGAGAGGATTCTACTTCAGCAAGTCCTCCAAAGACACCAAAAAAACCCTCCAAGTGACGGTCTTTCTCAGGTGGGGGGAAGGCTCTCTCACTTCCTCCCAACCTGGGAGAGGATCTCATCCAGTACATGGATCCGGCAAATTGTGGGGTCAGGTCTGGAGTTAAGGTTCCACCACTGGCCACCACGAAGATACATGCAGACTCCAGTACAGTCCTCTCAAGAAAAGCAAGAGAGTCTGGAAGAGGAAATAATCTCGCTCCTAGACAAACATGTCCTGGAAGAGCTTCCGGTAGAGGAAGGTTTTTACTCCCCCTATTTCTTATAAAAAAAACCAGACAATTCCTGGAGAACAATTATAAATCTAAAAGGCCTCAACAAGTACCTGATAATCCCATCATTTAAGATAGAAACGATAAGATCGACAGTGAAGCTCCTCTTTCCTCAGTGCTATATGGCAGTCCTTGATCTCAAGGACGCTTATTACCACGTTCCGATCCGACAACAAGATCGCAAATACCTCAGGGTGGCGGTCCAGATGAGGTCTCAGTGGCGTCACTTTCAGTACCCTTTGGGGTAGCAATAGCCCCCCCCCCGAGTTTTCACGAAATTAATTGCAGAGGTCACAGCGCATCTCAGGGAAAAAGATACTCTGGTGATACCATATCTGGATGACTTCTTGATAGTGGGAAGAAATTTCTCTCACTGTCTTACTGTCAAGAACAGGTCAAAATAGTGATGGAGACACTACAGACGCTGAGATGGCAGCTGAGCCTCAAAAAATCCAAACTGGAACAAGCAATGATCCAGAATTTCTTGGGGTTAACAGTGGACTCGGTGGTGCAGGAGTGTCGCCTCCCAGAGAAGAAAGAAGAAAAGATCAAAAAACTAATAGTAACAACAATAAAAAAAACTGAAGTGATTCTTAGAAGGGCCATGTCGGTGTTGGGGTCCCTATCCTCCTGCATGCCGGCGGTGAAATGGGCCCGGTTCCACACAAGGGAACTACAATGGTGTGTGCTACAAAATGACCTGAGACTTCAGGGACAGTTAGATCAGAAGCTCACCCTCCCAGACCCTGTACTCCAGTCACTCAGGTGGTGGTTACAGATAGAGTCATCTCCAAGAGGAGTACCCTGGACATGCACAGCCTCCAAGGTGGTCACAACGGACTCCAGTCCTTGGGGGTGGGGAGCCCACCTAGACACACTATGGCTCCAGGATCCCTGGGTCCAGGAGGAAAGAAATCTATCCTCAAATGACTGGGAACTTCTAGCAATCGAAAGGGTTGTTGACACACCTAAGAGGACACCATGTGAGAGTCCTATCAGACAACTGAACAGCGGTAGCATATGTAAACCCTCTTAGGGGCGCTCCCGTTCTCAGTCCTTGTTGCAGATAACAAAGAGGATCATGACTTTGGCAGAACACCACGTGATATCTACATCCTTTTGTCATGACATATTATGCCTCTGTGGTTTGTGACTTGGATGGCAAATAGTGTGGCGGCCATGGCTACAACCATGTTGTTTGCAGTGTTCCATCTGTATGTCATGCCTTAAATCATCTTGCCAAGTTCCATCTATCTCTATATGACATATTGGTTAGCTCCTGACTGTTGTAACGTCTCTATATCATGGGTCTATCTCTTAGACCTCATGAATGGATATAATTTTTTGTTATTCTAATTTGTATACATATACCTTTTTTTTTTTTTTTTTTTTAATATACAGTATATATTTTTATTTATTTTGCTCCTTCTTCCATACTTTTGGCGTTATATATAGACTATGAATATCTGTCCTCCCTTGGTCATTGGGGATGGCTCTTGCCCAGAGACAGTTGCTAAGCAGCTGGAGGTGAGGCTAATAATGGTATGGGAGACCTGACGTACAACATTGTTGATCAGAGTATGTTACTGTTACCACGGCTGGTCAGGAGACAAATCTCCAGGAGTGGACCCTCTGGACCGTGGCACTGAGGGGCCCCAGGTGAGCTGCCAGGTGGAGCTGACCCCTATACAGGGATCGTTAGGAGCAGGCCCAGGGGTTCGGGTACCACGATAGCCGGTACCGAGAGGGGCGGCTCAGGACGGACTGGAGTAGGAGTGCGGGACTGAAGCGTAGACAGCAGAACGGGATCACTGGAGACTAGGCCGGAGTAGGACTGCAGGACTGGAGCATAGACAACAGGACGGAGCAGGAACACAGGAGGCAGGACTGGAGTAGGACTATAGGACTGGAGTCGGGATAGCAGGATGGAGCAGGAACACCGGACGCAGGACTGGAGTAGGACTGAAGGACTGGCATGTGGATAGCTGAATGGAGCAGGAACACCGGAGGCAGGACTGGAGTAGGACTGAAGTGTGGATAGCAGGGTGGAGCAGGAGCACCAGAGGCAGGACTGGAGTAGGACTGAAGGACTGGAGTGTGGAGAGCAGGATGGAGCAGGAACACCAGAGGCTGGAGTGGGGATAGCAGGGTGGAGCAGGAACACCGGAGGCAGGACTGGAGTGTAGATAGCTGGACCCACGGAGCACTGGACTGCGGGGCTACTGCAGGGACCACACAAGACAGGACTGCGAGACTGCAGAGAGCACATGAGGAAACAGGGCCCAGTGTGCTAGCAAACACAATAATCAGGTGCCTCCCTCAGGGGGGAGCGGCCTGATATGGCCCTGTCAGGTCTGCCATTGGTTGCATGTTGTATGATCTTCTCTGCCTTTTTTATTTATTTTTTATTTATCTTTTCGTACCATTTAACATCTTTGGCACATATTTATTCATCTATTGTGATGCTGTGCTGTCTTGGATGTTGCAGTCTGTGTCCTTGCTCTGCGCAGTGGCGTCGGCGCAGTCTGGGCTCAGAGTGCTGTGTTTTTGTTGCAGCTACTATCTGACAGGTCAAGCTGCAACCACAGTGTGACGTATGTGCCTTTGTACATGCCCAGCTCAGTACTTCTGCCTACTTCCTCTATGGATCTGGGCACATACGCTCTTCTAACTAATTGGCCATATTGGTCCACTTTCTTTTTACTTCCTGTATTCCCCACTTCCGGGTTCAGCTCCATCTTGGTACACTCTCTTTTTACTTCCTGTATTCCCCACTTCTGGGTTCGGCGCCATCTTGCTATTGCACAAGTCCACCGGGATGTCTCCATGTGAAAGCTCCACGCAGCTGCTGTAAGTTTGTTAATTATTTTGCTATAAATACTCAGCTGTCTGGTTAAACTAGCACCCTTGCCCCTGACGAAGCCATGGAAGTGGCGACACGCGTTGGGCTTCTGCCCCCTGACCCTCCAGTTGGTAAACACCCTGGTCATGCTGAATTTATCTTGCTTGGCTCTTTTTATTATTGAGCTATTTGCATTGATCTATTTCTGATGCCCTGGCATTCTATTGGTCTGATCTATTTCTTTTGCTGTGTATAGAATCGTTTTCTTTCATTGCTGCATGTAGCCCTCCGTAGGTCAGCATAGTCTTATCTTCATATTGGTTCCACAGACGCCATCTAGTGGCCAGTCATTATATCAGACAATTATTTACTATAATTGGAGCCTTGCTGCAGCAGTTGTATTTATATCCCTGTGTATGTATTGTTATTATACCTTATCCTCAGGCCTTTGGGGGATTTATGAGCATAATATGGTGACCATTGCATAAATATAATTAATTGCTCATCAATCTCTCTGTATATATTTTTTTGGTCCATTTGACCATATTAGTTCACATGGGATTATAATCAGGTACATTGTGTTTCCAGCCGTTCAGTGTTCAGGGGGATTATAACACCAGATGGGGGCTTTGTGTCCTTGTTTTTAATTGTGTTTATTAACTTGTGATGTGTGTTTTCTGTGATCAACTGAATAAAGAATTTCACAATTTGTACATATTGGTGATCCCTGGTGTATAGTATGTCTCTTTTTCTCATTTTTACATATATCTTTTGACATACTCCAGGCTTGTATCCCATTGTTTATATGGATCTGATGGTGCCCTCCACCCCCTCTTTTCCCAAGTTTGGCAGAACACCAGTTCCTCTCATTATCGGCCCTGCATATCTGAGGTGTAGACAACCTGAAGGCAGACTTTCTGAACAGGAACCACTTGAGGCAAGGAGAATGGTGCCTAAAAGAGTCCATTTTTCAACGGATAGTGCACATGTGGGGAAAACCCAGTATAGATCTTTTCGCCTCAAAAGCCAACAGGAAGGTTCAGAAATTCTACTCCCTAAGTCCAGCAGACAGGCTGTTGGCAGTACACGCCTTCAGGATAGAGTGGACATCATGTCTCCTGTATGCCTTCCCTCCAATATGCCTCATACCAGCGGTTCTAAGGAAGCTCAGGGAGGTCAGAGCCAGAGTGATTATGATAGCTCCCTTTTGGCCGAAAAGACCATGGTTCTACTGGCTGAGAGTGATGTCAGTGACAGACCCATGGGTGCTCCCAGAGGACCACGACCTTCTAACACAGGGTCTCTTCAATCACCCTCAGAAGTCCGGGCTGCATTTGACAGACTGAAATTTGAAAGGTTACTACTAGAGAAAAAGGAATTCTTAGCGGGGTTAATATCCACCTTACTCAGTAGCAGAAAACCAGTGACTGCAAAAATTTATGGAAGGATATGGAAAAAATTCTTATTTTCCTCAGGCCCAATAGGGGAAGGGGAAGTCTCAATAATGGCAATACTGGAATTTCTGCAGAAAAGTTTAGAGTTGGGGTTAGCTGTCAGTACCCTCAAAGTACACATCTCAGCCCTGGCAGCCTTATTCAACTGTGACCTGTCAAATAATAGGTGGGTGGCCATAATAATCCGGGCCTGTACTAGAGCTGACTCTGTCCTGTCCCCTACTCCTCCTCCTTGGGATCTAAATTTAGTCTTATCATCTCTGACAGAGAGTCCCTTTGAACCACTAAACACAACATCAGATAAAGTTTTAACTTTAAAGACAGCCTTATTAGTGGCGCTCACATTGGCCCCTAGGATTGGGGATTTACATGCACTGTCAGCAGACCCTCCCTACACTCAGGTCATGGATGATGATAGAGTTGTGTTAAAATTAAATCCAGCATACCTTCCCAAGGTGGTATCAAAATATCATAGGGCTCAGGAGATAGTCTTACCATCCTTTTGTCCTAAACCTAGTAATCAGAAGGAGGAGAGGCTTCACTGCCTAGCTGTTAGAAGATGTATCATGCAGTATTTAGAGGTAACGAGACCTTGGAGAAAGCAGAGGGCCTTATTTGTCTCATTCCAGGGGGCAAGGACGGCCCTTAAAGCCTCTAAACAGACTATAGCTAGATGGGTGAGAGAGGCCATTATGCTAGCTTATAGTAGTGCAGGCAGGGCGGTTCCAGAGAGTCTAAAAGCCAACTCCACGAGGGCCATGGCGACGTCCTGGGCAGAGAGAGCAGATGCTTCCATTGACCAAATCTGTAAGGCGGCCACTTGGTCCTCTCCATCTAACTTTTTCAAACATTATAGGTTAGACCTATCTGCTACCTCTGATCTCACATTCGGGAGAAGAGTGTTACAAGCAGTGATCCCTCCCTAAGAGAATACAAATCTCTGTAACTCTCATGGTGCCATCTTGTATGATGGAAAAACACGGGTATTACATACCTGGTAATGTGTTTTTTCATGAGACATGACGGCACCCTTATATTCCATCCCTATTGATCACATCATTAGTTGGGTGCATTATTAACATTAGACACTGCCTTGGATGTTGGAAATTTAGTAGTATAAAGGATGTATTATTTATATGTACACTAACCTGCGGAGTTCATCTCATGCTCTGTAAAACAACTGATGTGGAGAGAGGAGCCGCCATTTTTATCTTGAAGGTTTCCTGACCTAGAAGGGCAGATCCCCTCTCTCGTGGAGCCGTCATGTTTCATAAAAAAAACACATTACCAGGTATGTAATACCTGTGTTTTAGTGGTAAAATGTAATTTATTCTTTCTTCACCGATCAGTGGTATAAAACTCTATGAGGCACATGTGTTGTCAATGTGATCACTGCACCCCTAGATTATTTCATTTGGAAGTGTAGTTTGTAAAATTATTTCACATATAGGGGGATTTCTGTTGTTCTGGCACCTTAAGGGCTCTGCCATTGTGACATGGCACCCTGAAACCATTCCAGCAAAATCTGAACTCCAATGTGGCGCCTCTTCCCTTCTGAGCTTTGCACTGTGCCTCAAAAGTAGTATTCTCCCACATAAGGGTATCAGCCTACTCAGGACAACTTGCACAACAAATTATATGGTGCAATTTTTCCTGTTACCCTTATGAAAATGCAATGTTTTGTGCTAAATACATATTTGTATGGAAATTTTTCTTTCTTTTTTTATTTTTACGGATCAACATTATAAATTTCTGTGAAGCACCTGAGGGTTCAGTGTGCTCACCAAACATCTAGATCAGTTCCCTGAGGGGTCTAGTTTCCAAAATGGTGTCAGTTGTGGGGTATTTTCACTGTTTAGGCACATGAGAGGATCTCCAAACGCGACATGGCGTCCGCCAATTGTTCCAGAAAATTTTGCATTCAAGAAGTCAAATGGCGCTCCTTCCCTTCCAAGCTCTGCCGTGCACCTGAATAGTCAATATGAGAATCACAGATAGAAAGGGTAGAATTTGACTCAATCTTTGCATTGTGTGTCTGTGTTTGCGACACTAAGGGTGGAGAACAGAAAAAGGACAAGTCTGAAGACTTAAGAACCAAAATTGTTGAATAATAACAACAATCTCAAGAATACAAGTCCAGCGGTGGGAAAATTATCCCCGTCGGTCAGAGAGCTGCGGTTCCCACGCTGTAAAAAGACAGCAGGAGCGCTCAGCTGTGGTCGGAGGTATAAAGCTTACCTCCGGTCACTGGTGTCAGCTGATGGGGCTACTGATCCCATCATCCGACACCTGCAAGCTGCTAATTACAGTGAGAGTAGGAGCGGCGAATGGGAGTATTCATTAGCAGCACCTGCGCTGTAAATAATTTTTAAAAAAACGGCATGGGTTCCCCTGTATTTTTGCTAACCAGCCAGTCAAAGCTCACAGCTGGGGGCTGCAACCCTCAGCTGTCAGCTTCAGCAAGGCTAGTTATCAAGAATAGGGGGGTCCCCATGGTGTTTTGTTTTTCAATTATTTAAATAAATTAAAAAAATGGCATGGGCTCCCCCCACTTTTGACAACCAGCCTTGCTAAAGCAGACAGCTGGGGGCTGGTATTCTCAGGCTGGTAAGGGGCCGTAGATATTGGCCCCTCCAGCCTAAAAATAGCAGCCCGCATATGCCCAGAAAAGACACATCTATTAGATGCACCAATTCTGGCGCTTTGCACGGCTCTTCCCATTTGCCCTTTAGCGGTGGCAAGTGGGGTTCATATTTGTGGGGTTGCTGTCACCTTTGTATTGTCAGGTGACATCAAGCCCACGGATTAGTAATGGAGAAGAGTCAATAAGACACCTATCCATTACTAATCCTATAGTCGTATGGTAAATATATATTCCAAAGGGTGTGCAACCAAATATTAAGTTGAGGGTGCCAACAATTTTGTCCGGACCATTTTTGGGATTTTGTGGGAAATTATGTCCAATTTGCCTTTTTTTCTTTTTTTTTTTTATTGTGTTTTTCCAATACACACAAAGGAAATAAACATGTGAAAAACAAAACATGCATAATTGCAAACATTTTCTGCGAGAAATACTTACATTCCTGGGACTATTTCAAGGGTGTCAACACTTTTGCCCACAACTGTATATATTTGCACACTGTTCTTTATGTTTCGACTTAAGAGACTGTTATCATAAGTCTTGTCTCGTCCTAAAGCCCCAACCTAATGTGCATCACTTTCACTACTGGGCCCATCACTGCTGTCTTTCAGTGGTCATTGATACTTTCATTACAAAGGCTGCCTTTGTTCTCTCAAGCATGGCCTTAAACTTAATTTTTTACTGTATGTAATGCCTCACATGGACATCTTTTCTCTGCGGCTGTCAGGAATATGAATAACTACTAAACTTCTATGTACACTTCCAGAGCTCGTGCTGCCCCTCCCCATCACGTTTGATCAATGTCACATTGAGCTTCTCATATGCAGTTCTCTCTCCCCATGCCTGTGTGTAATCTTATCCCTCCTTCCCCCCCGCTCAGGAATGGTGCTTTTGACCAGGTAAATCCAGTTTGTCTGTAGCACATGGATTTGAAAGTTCCTTTGTTCATTCAAACTTGAATGTAATAATACAGAAAAATCATAGAGGCAGGAAACTTATATTTTTGGCATCTGCATAATTAAAGCTATTCACAGCAGCATTTTTAGGCTTCTGCGCCCACCAGAAATCGAGTACAGGGTATAAGCTTCCCAGTAACACAAAGATATATGATATTTGGTATCAAAAGAAAGGTAATGTCGTCATAAGAAAAATGATACCCCTGTCATCTCTTTCTGAGGTTTCCACCCAGAGGTATGACAAATAGAAGTTTTTTAGTAACTTTCAAAAGGGGACTATATACCCTAGCTCAGCCCACCCTGTAAGGTTATCGAGGGGGACAACCTTGGTTTTGAGCAAAGGTATAATGCTCAGAGGCCCAGACAAAGAGGAATCTTTTGCCCGGGTAATCAGCTATGGAAAGCTCTGCATTTTGACCTGTTGCTCTGGGAAGCTTCCGCTCCCCCCTCCTCCACATGGTGTGCCAGTGATTGATATGTGTAAGTTTCAGATTTTAATCCCTTTTATTTTGTAACTATCTATATATACTGTATCTTATCACTTTTTTAACATCTTTTATATTTTTGTTAACACTGCCTATATTTTGTGGAGTAAATCTATAAGTTTACTAGTTTTGTTTTTCTTGCTCTATAAACGTACCGCCACGACCTCGGTGCTAATTACGCTACCGTGTGGGTTGGCTTCTGACACGATATTGATTTTTTAATATCAAGTGAGGAGCTGGTGGCAGCAAAGTGTTCTGGGGTATTTGGGAGACCCTGACAGTGACGGAACGGAAGGATATGTGTGTATTTCCTGCCTGAGACTAGTGTTATGAACTCCCTTGCTCGGATTTCTGAGCCCAAGCTCCCTCTGCTCCCTCTGGTGGTTAGTGAGAGTAGTGGTGCTGGCCAGGTGGATGGAGGTTCTCCACCTAATGATGATAATTGGGAATCTGGGATTGCTGGCTGGGAGCATATAATGGAGCTGGCTGCTCTTGAAGGTTGCTGGTGATTTTTCCTCAGTGTGCATTTGGAGCTCTTTTGTCCCCTGCCTGATCTGCATGTTCAGCTAAGTGATTCATTTGCTAATCCTTTGCATCTAATCTGGTTGTGTCTTTTTTTGCTTTCTGTTTTGCTGCTAGGGTTCAGCATGCTCCCTGCTGGGGGCAGCGCTGGGCCCTGCTTCTTATGTTGCAGCTTGTTCAGTCCCCTGTTATTTTAGTATCTTTTCTTTGCTGCCAGTTTATACCAGAGTACTGATCTAGCGAGGGTGAGATCGTGTCATCTCAGGTTTTTTTGTATATCAGAAGTGTTGGACTTTTTCAGGGTTTTGTGTGTGATGCAGACAGTATCTTTTCTGTCCTATCCTGTCTAGACAGTTTGGGCCCCACCGTTTGCTCAGTCTGTTTTCTGCCTGTGTTTGTGTCTCATCTTGTCTCACCAACAATATATATTTGGGGGCTGTCTACTCCTTTGGGGATCTGCTCCGGGGCAGTTTAGATTTCATCTTTCTGTCTTTAGGCTTAGTTAGTGCTCTGGCTGTGACGAAGTGTCTAGGGCATCGTAGGAACGCTCCACGGCTACTGCTAGTTGTGCGGATAGGGTCAGGGGTCTGCAATCCGCTTAGTTACCAACCTCTCTGGTCTTCTGGTGGCTTAGCCTGTTCCTGCCATCCTCCTAAGTGACCCATTTATAACAGACTGGGGATATACATACAGCCCTCACTGCAGAGTGCCCATTAGCCAGTACTCGGCAAGATAGCCCTTCTGACAACTACTTATCCTAGGTCTAGTTCCCTGACTGGCCTGAAGGTAAGGGGGGTGCCAGAGAGCTGCATGTTCCTAACCAGAAAAGAGGGATATAATAAATCCCTTACAACTGGGGGCAACTTCACACCCCCAGTTCCTGACAGAGGCCAAGTCTCTCACATTGTCTTGTCTCGGATCTAATGGATCTGGTCTCTCGTCTCTGGCCTTGGCTTGGCTCACTCAGCTTGGATCTCCCCGATTTAGTCCCTCAGTTCTCCAACTGCATCTGAATACTTGGGTTGGCTCTTAAAATGGTGGCTATAAGCCAGCTCTCTGTTGCTGCATGTCTGTCCAGCTACAGGTTTGGGCGTCAACTCCTCCACTACACTGCCCTCTTAGGCCTTTTATAAATATTAAATGCACAGAGGTGTCACCTGACCTGGTGTCTTCTCCAATGTCTTCCTTGAGGGAATATGCAATTCACTATTGGGTTCCTACTAATGCAGTTCTCTCTGTTTTCACTTTTTATATCATCTTTGATCAGCAGTTGGTGATGTTTAGTTGCAGATACTTGGCTTAAGTACTATTGTGTGTGCCTCTTCACTCATTCATCCCCTTACATTCCATTCTTCTTTAAACCTGCCAGTCCTCAGGCAAGAAGGATCACTTCAGTCCTTAGATGCTCTTTGCCGGTGGCCCCAGTATAGCTATTATCGGGGCACATTCCTATGTCTCTCGCACAATGTATTATCAGATGAAATCATATTCAGAGTACCTTGTGGGTAATAAATCAGTGTTATCATGCTCAGTTCTAGGGGCCATTCCTGGCTTACTTCTTCATGAGCACTTGGGCCATCTGTCACCTCTCTCGTGGATTCAGGTTCGACCTATTCTCTGGGTCAGCCTGGGGTGGAAGTGTGGCTTCCTTTGGCACTGCTGGAACCACCCACCTTTCATCCTCATCCTCTGCTTGTCTCCTTGCTGCAGGGTTCCTCTGCTCTTTCGGGGGTTCAGGCAATTTCTACCCTTCAAACACACAGGAGTGAAGTATGTTGTGGTGTAGCACCGTCAATGGTACCTCTTCTTCTCCCTCTGTTTGAACATCATACACCAGCCGTCTCCCATGTGTAATCCAGCTTGCCCTTATGGCACTTTGCCTGATCTCTGAGTTGTTGCAGTGCATCCTGCACTTGGGTCATATCCAAGTGGCTCAACTCCTGGAATTTGTTTCACAAGCCATCTCAGCATCTGCAGCATCCTGCACCCAGGTGGACATGCTCTTCCTGGTGCAGTCTTCCTCTGGGTCAAGCACTAGTTCAGTTATTTCATGGCTGTTATGGCAAAACAGCAAGGTGTAGGGCTTGTACATGATTGTGTCATGAGTTCGGTTATTGTACACCCATACCAGTCCCAGAACAGATTTAAGCCACTTCACCTTCCAATTATCAGGATCCTGTCAGCACCGGCAAACTGCCACGGCTGAGCAGGGTGACTCACGCACACTGCGAGAGGGCCCGGGGTCCGATACTGCATGGAAAGTTCAGGCAGACGGGACCTGCGACGCTGAAGGTAGTAAGCAGTGAAGGACCTACGATCATGTGACCGCAGGGGGTGGGGCTTAGCGTCCTATTGCTGGAGATGATTGTAGGACACTGTTAGCGTGGCAGGTCTGGAGCCGGAATCTCCAGGAGTGGACCCTCTGGGCCGTGGCACCAAGGGGCCCCGGGTGAGCTGCCAGATGGAACCGACCCCTATACAGGGACCGTTAGGAGCAGGCCCAGGGGTTCGAGTACCACTGTAGCCGGTACCGAGAGGGGCGGCTCAGGATGGACTGGAGTAGGAGTGTGGGAGTGAAGTGTAGATGACAGAACAGAGCTGGAACACAGGAGACAGGAGTAGAGTAAGACTGTAGACTGGAATGGGGAGGGACTAAAGTGTAGATGACAGGACAGAGCTGGAACACAGGAGACAGGAATGGAATAAGACAGTAGACTGGAATGTGGAGGGATGGCTGGAGCAGGAACACAGGAGACAGGATTAGAGGAGGACGGAAGGAATGGAGCAGGATGGAACAGGAACACCAGTGGCAGGACTGGAGTAGGACGGAAGGACTGGAGCAGGATGGAACAGGAACACCGGAGGCAGGACTGGAGTAGGACAGAAGGACTAGAGCAGGATGGAACAGGTACACCGGAGGCAGGACTGGAGCACAGCAGGGGACACAGATAGCAGGACAGCGAGGCTGCTGCAGGGAGCACACGAGAACGGGACAGAGAGACTGCAAAGAGCACACGAAGAAGCGAGGCCCAGTGTGCTAGGAAACACAACGATCAGGCGCCTCCCTCAGGGGGAAGCGGCCTGATATGCCCCTGTCTGGTCTGCCATTGGTCAGGGGGTGCTTCCGGGTCAGGGCATAGCCAGAGCAGAAGGGAGGCGCGGCCGCAGCCTATGGTGCACGTGCATTGCATGCAGAGACGCCATTGGCCACGCGCCTGTCAGAGGTGACCGCCGTGGCCGTCAGGCGGCGGGAGGCTGCGGCGTGGGAGCGATGGCCGGGTGAGTATGCAGAGATGGCGTGGGAGAGGAGGCCGGGTGAGTATGTTGGCACGGCATGACAGATACTTACTACAGGGATTCTATAGTAGAGGAGAGGGAAACTCAGGTCAGGCAAGCAGAGGTCATACACGGAGAGGGTGGCACGGTACCAGAGGGGCAAGCAGAGAATAGTCAGAACGTAAGCAATGAGTCATACACAGAGAGGGTAGCGCAGTACAAGAGGGACAGGCAGAACTCGTAGCAAGGACAGAACCGGATCAAAACCAAACAAGCATAAAGTATCACAGGCACAAAGCACACCAGGGTCACACACACTCGGCCAAGGGTCTCAGTATAAGTGACGAGGAATGAGCCCACAATGAGGCTATAAAACGCCTCCCGGAATCTCAGAGTGAGGCTGTCCAGATTAACCTCTTAACTACCTAATCCCACGAACTAAGTAGATCATGACGCCAATCATCTTCCTCAGCATTTATATCAACATCCTATTGAAGTGTTTGCAGGACCCGTCTCCCTGAGGTTGATAGGGCGTTGTCCTGAACTTCTTCATGCCATAGAGTCAATGCAATTTTTCCATGACTCTCCCCTGGATGCATGCCCTCTGATCAGAGTGGATTCTCTTCAGGCACCCATACACCCAGATGAAGTCAGCCATCTGATCCCGGGTCTGGGTCAGAACTATGAATTTAATGAAATGATCCATCATCACCAAGCAATATTCATAACCTTCATGGGACAAGCCAATCATAAGGTAGTTCACCATTTACACTTATAGCTGCTCAGACATCCTTATCACCTGAGTGGGTGCTGTCTGTTCTGGAGGCTTAGTCTATTCACACTGCCGGCACTTCCAACAAACATCTTCCACCACTCACTGTAGTTGTGACCAATATATAAGTAGCTGCAGCCATTGGAAGTTCCTCTCCATCCCTAAATGCCCACCACTATCATGGGCTTCCTTCACCACATTCGGCAGCATCCCTTCTTTAGTTACTACTTACCACTTAGTCCTGAATTTTCGGGGCAACTGAATCCACCTGTATAACAGGCCATTCTTCTTACAGAGTTTCTCCAATTGTCATAGCATCAATAAGAAACAGATACATAAGGCTGTGCTCTCTTTTCTTGTTTTGGCATCTGCTTTCATCAGAGGAACCCATCCAGGAACAGTCAGCGCCAGTAACCACACAGATTATGTAAATTCTTACATATTTTTCCTTTTGGTCCTTTGTACACCTGCATATGGGGCTTTGACATGCAGCTTGGCTTCTGATATAGATCCATTAGTCCATAGATTTGTATGCACGTGCAATTTACCTAGGATATCTATCCTGACATTCCACCTGTATCATACCACATACTTGAGTATATTATAAATCTTGACATAAATACAATACTTGTCAATCCAGGCATTTTTTGCACTTACTTTATGCACTTCATTTAAAATTTACATATATTCTATCGACAATTCTTATATCAGCACATAGGATTATTTATCATTATTTTTTCATTTTTCATTTTATACCTGCTACCTTATCATGTGATTGTATTTTCACACTTCTTATAATAGTATGCGTGCATATACAGCTTTGGCAAAAAGTATGAGACCACCACATCAAACCCTGTCATGGGCAGCCCATTCTCCAGACCAGAACCCCATTGAAAACCTCTGGAATGTAATCATGAGGATGATGGATAGTCACAAGCCATCAAACAAAGAACTGCTTAATTTTTTGTGCCAGAAGCAGTGTGAAAGACTGGTGGCAAGCATGTCAAGACGCATGAAAGCTGTTTTTATTAATCATGGTTATTCCACAAAATATTGATTTCTGAACTCTTCCTGAGTTAAAACATTAGTATTGTTATTTCTAAATGATTATGAACTTGTTTTCTTTGCTTTATTTGAGGTCTGAAAGCACTGTTTTTTTTTATTTTGACCATTTTTCTTTGTAAAAAAAAAGAAATTCAAAATTTATTGCTTGGACATTCGGAGGCATGTTGTCAGAAGTTTATAGACTAAAAGAACAATTTACATTTTTTCTCAAAAATATACCTATAAAGAGAAAAATCAGACAAGCTGAACATTTTAAAGTGGTCTCTTAATTTTTGCCAGAGCTGTATATACCTATATTTTTTTTTTGCAGTACTGTGACTGGTCTGGTGGCTTGCGCCGGCTTTTCACCTGGTTGTTATTACCACTTCTATCATCTTATCTTCTTGTAATTAATAAAGATATATTGCTATTGTATTCAAGACTCCTGTATTCATTTTTTCCTTCTCTTGCACTTATAATTTTGCCGAATGGTCTTCAATTATCCTACTTGCACATGTGGTGGTGATTATTAATGGTTTTCACAACTAAACATTCCCATTGTTGATTATTTGTTAACTGCATGTGTGCTTACTTTTGAGAATCTTTTTCTATCTATTAATATCAGACTAAGCAAACTTTTAGGTTATGGCCCATACCAAGGTCAAAACTTCAAGATTGAATGAGCTGCAATTTTCAATATTTCTCTCTGTACCCCATAGGGATCTCCTAGCATAGGTAATCACTTGTTCTTGTCCTTCTTGGTCCTGAGCCAGCACGGTTCCTAGACTGTAGAGCAGGGATGAGTGAACCTGAACTGTAAAGTGAACCCAAACTAGTGTCCGGTATAAACCCCAAACACGTACTTCTTACCAGATGTCAGGTTTCCTGTTCGTGTTTAGATGCCTAAAAACGTTTGTTGAAAAGCTGCAGAGCAGCCAAGTAACACGCTTTTAGGCTATAAGCACTTCCTCAGCAATCACAGCCATGTCAAGTACTGACATGGCTGTGATTGGCTGGAGCACCGCGTGACCCAGCCGGTATAAATGCCACCACCATTCTGCTCTGATTAGTGTAGGCATAGGATGCAGCTGTAGTAAGGGACAGTGTTAGACTGTGTACTCTGCAAAAAAGCTTATTTGTGCACTCTACACATGTCTCAGTGTGAGTACTGTGCCAAAAAGATGCAGCGTGCACTCTGCACCCATACACTGTATGTGGCAGTACGGTGTCAAAAAGCCTCCGTGAGTACTCTGCACCCATAGCTGAGCAGCACTGTGCCTTTAAGCCTCTGTGTGTACTTTTCAACCTTACTTGTTGGAGTACTGTGCCTTTAACCCCTTAACCCCCGGAGGTGTTTTTGCATTTTTGTTTTTTGCTCCCTTCTTCACAGAGCCATATTTTTTTTAGTTTTCCATCAATATGGCCAAGTGAGAGCTTGTTTTTTTGTGGGACGAGTTGTACTTTTGAATGACACCATTAATTTTACCATGTCGTGTACTAGAAAATGGGAAAAAAATTCCAAGTGCAGTGAAATTGCAAAAAAAGTGCAATCTCACACTTGTTTTTTGTTTGGCTTTTTTTTACTAGCTTCACTAAATGCTAAAACTGACCTGCAACTATGATTGTCCAGGTCATTACGAGCTCATAGACACCAAACATGTATAGGTTCTTTTTTATATAAGTGGTGAAAAAAAATTACAACCTTTGGTAAAAAAAAAATATTGCGCCATTTTCCGATACTCGTTGCGTCTCCATTTTTCATTATCTCGGGATGGGTGAGGGCTTATTTTTTGCATGAAGAGCTGACGTTTTCAATGATACCATTTTGATGCAGATACGTTCTTTTCATCACCCGTTAATACATTTTAATGCAATGTCACGGAGTCCAAAAAAACGTAATTCTGGCATTTTGACTATTTTCTACACCGTTTAGCGATCAGGTTTATCCTTTTTTTTTTTACTGATAGATCTTTGTATATTTGTATGTTTGTTTTTTTATTGTTTTACTTTGAATGGGGTGAAAGGGGGGTGATTTGAACTTTTACATTTTTTTTATATTTTTGAAAACTTTTTTTTTTACTTTTGACATGCTTCAACAGCTCCATGGGAGATTAGAAGCTGCCATAACCTGATCGGCTCTGCTACATAGAGGCGATTAGTATATGAAAAACCTTGAGGCACGTAGTAGATGCTGGTGATTCCAATATTTATTATCTCATGAATAAAGATCCACGCTTGACATAAACAAAAAAAACACTTTTCAGCCATACTAGACATTGTAACATATTATATTACATAATATATTTTCTAATTTCTCTTAGAGGTTTATTCACCTGAGTCGAGGACCCCCTTTCTTCATGACATATTTCTAATGCAAAATATTATGTCCTTATCTTATTATTATGATGCCAAATATTACAAGATTATAAATATATTTGTTTTCCACAATGTCTAGTATACATTTGGTTATTTATTTCTTCTGTGTCTAGATAAACCATGAATAAGACCTTGCATGGCCGAAACGTCATTTTTTTGTTTATGTCAAGCGTGTATCTTTATTCAAGAGATAATAAATATTGGAATCACCAGCATCTACTATGTGCCTCAAGGTTTTTCATATACTATTTAATTTTTTGTTTCCTGACGGGCAACCCTCTTGTCAGCCATCCCCCTTTACTTCCTTATTGACATAGAGGTGATGATCAGTTCGCCTCTATGTAGTAGAATTACTCACTTGCTATGATACAGAAAAGATGTATATCTTTGTACTGTGCTATGTTGTGCATAAATATGTGACTCTTCAGATTTTGTATTAGTCAATGCCTGATGAAGAGACCCGAGTAGTCTCGAAAGCTTGCAAAGTGTTATCATCTTTTCAGTTAGCAAATAAAAGGTATCAACCACTGAGGACTCTCAATTCTGAATATTTTTCACTTACTATGAGTGCCGACAATGGGGTGCTGCTCACAGCAAGCCGGCACTGACAACCATAGAGGTCTCCAGGAGACCTCTGGTTGTCATGCCAACATACCGGTGACCAGTGATCATGTGACGCGGGTCAATGGTGGGCAGATTTCCGGCGCGATTGCTGGAATAGCTTGTTTAATGTTGCTGTAGTGTTTGACAGCAACCCCAGTGTTGTGATCACCGTTAATGGAATAACAGCGACCGCAAAAAAAGTCAAATTTTTCCATTTAATTTCTCTCTCCTCTGATGTGATCGCACATCATAGGAGAGAAAAATGGGGCCCCCTAATCCTCCATTCCTCCTCCCAGTACCTCCGGTGATCCTGGATCATTCTGCATTCCCCTGTGATGTCCTCCAGCACCTGACAACAATAGGACATTTTTCCTATTGGTTCATTTAGACCCTATCACAGTGATCAAAATAAAAAAAATAGTAAATAGTAAATCAAACCCCCCTTTTTTACCCCCTTACTTAGATAAAAATAATTAATTTTTTTTATTTATTTCCATTTTTCCGTTAGGGTTGGGCTAGGGTTAGGGTTGGGGCTAGGGTTAGAATTGGGCTAGGATTAGGGTTGGGCTAAAGCTAGAGTTGGACTAGGGTTAGAGTTGGGGCAGGGGTTAAGGTTGGGCTAGGGTTTGGACTGGGCTAATGTTAGAGTTGGGCTAAAGTTAGGATTTGGCAAGGGTTAGGGTTGTGGTTATGGTTAGGATTAGTTTAGGGTTGGGATTAGGGTTAGGGGTGTGTTATGGTTAGGGTTGAGATTAGGGTTAGGGGTGTGTTGAGGTTAGGGTTTGAGTTAGAATTGGGGGGATTCCACTGTTTAGGTACATCAGGGGGCCTCCAAAAGCAACATGGTGCTGTCATTGATTCCAGTCAATTTTGCGTTCAAAAAGTCAAACAGTGCTACCTCTCCTCTGAGCTATGCACCCAAACAGTGGTTTTCCCCCACATATAGGGTATTGGCATACTCAGGAGAAATTGCACAACAAATTTTGTGGTCCATTTTCTCCTGATACCCTTGTCAAAATAAAAAACTTGGATCCAATTTAAAAAAGTGAAATGTTCATTTTTTCTCCTTTCACATTGCTTTAGTTGTCGTTAAGCACCTGAAAGGTTAATAAACTTCTTGAATGTGGATTTGCACACCTTGAAGGGTGCAGTTTTTAGAATGGTGTAACTTTTAGGTGTTTTCTGTTATATTGTCCCTTCAAACTCACTTCAAATGTGAGGTAGTCCCTAAAAAAATTGTTTTGTAAATTTTGTTGTAAAAATAATTAATCGCTGATCAACTTTCACTAAAGTAGAAATAGTATAATGGGGAGCAACATCTCTTCCATAACAGCTAACCCAGCAGCGGCCTGGTGAACACGTGTGCCTGCTAATAAGGAGCAATGAATATTCATTCCCTTTAATAATGGGCACATGTGATCGACCGGCAGCTGAGGCTTACATTGTGCTCACTATTAAAGAAAATGAATATTCAATGCTCCACATATGAATAGTTCCTCCCACCTCAGAGCGCAGGCTTCACTGCATAGAGGTGGGCAGGACTATGGGCGAGGGGAGCACTGAATATTCATTTTCTTGAACAGCGGGCACAGTGTTAGGGCACAGTGTGACCCATTCCTCTGCTGCTGCTGATTCTCTCCCATCCACAGCCACAGGGAACATATATATAAGGTACATCTGGACTGTAAGATGCACCCCCTACTTTCCTCCAAAGTTTTGGAGGAAAAAAGTGTATATTCCGAAAAATACGGTACAT
Source organism: Dendrobates tinctorius (assembly GCF_039654945.1). Taxonomy (NCBI): domain Eukaryota; kingdom Metazoa; phylum Chordata; class Amphibia; order Anura; family Dendrobatidae; genus Dendrobates; species Dendrobates tinctorius. The sequence continues at coordinate 22,331,220 of NW_027361783.1, forward strand.
ATTTATGTCATGTTTACATGTACAAAGTGCTCCTGACAAAATTCAGTGAGGGGCGGCAGTACTCATTTCACATTGGTAATGAACAATTTATATTTAATTACATTACCAATTGTTATTTTTAGACATTTTGGACTAATTTGGGCTTACTGTCAATTAACATTAATGAAGTAAAACAATTCTAAAAAAAATTACAATCAAAAGGTGTGGTTCTAATTATTAAATTTACAAAAAAATATAATTGAACAAAAACTAAAAAAGTGATATCCATTAGTACATTACTTGGCAAGAAATAAACAAATACTGTACATTACTAATTACTTATTTTAACGCTAACTTTTATTATGAGGTACTACATATAAAAGAGAAAGTATTCAAATTATTTGACCCAGTATCAAATACAACACTACTTAATGATAACAAGAACTCTAACTGTAAAGTGTGCATATTCCCTAATTGTTCATAATCACGTAGAAAGCATTGTAAATGTATATACAGTTGATTAGAAAACATTCATGTTGATTGCACTTTTGCAGGCAAATAGTTTTTTTTAAAAATCCTGTCACTGAGTGTGAGTCATTCCAGGAGACTAATCAGAATTTCATCGGCAAATCAGAATTCTGACATTTTCTAATTTATTGCATTTGTCATAATAAAAACTGCAGAGAATAGAAACTTTAGCAATTTAACAGACTGAAATTGTTTCCTAAAATTGCATTTTTATTCTGAGACTTCTGCCCTTTCTAATAGAAAATTAAACTTTTGACAAAACAATTAAGGGCAGGAATAAACAAGTTATAAAGTACAATATTTGTCTTGTTAAATAGTCAATTTCCTGTTCTTTAAACATACAATAAACACAACGTATAGCACCGATTTACAACCCTATTACTGCAGGGGAACCTCTGAAAAATATTTTGACTCCCTTTACACTAAACGGCTCACCAGCGATCCTGACAACGATACGATTTGGTCAGGATCGCTGGTGCGTCGCTATATGATAGCTGGTGAGCTCTCAAACAGGCAGACTCACCAGCGATCAGGACCAGCGAGGACGCTGGTATCCAGAGTAAACAGCGGGTAACTAAGCACACGGTGCTTAGTTACCCGCTGTTTACCTTGGATACCAGCTCCCAGCGCGAGCATGCTGGTCCCAGGGTACACAGCGGGTAACTAAGCGACGCACACGCTTAGTTACCCGCTATTTACCCTGGATACCAGCTCCCAGCATCTGCTTACAGCGCTGGGAGCTCGCTGATCCTTGGTCTCCCGCTGCCACGCGATGCGTGCTGACCAGCGGGAGACCAACGATCAAAAAATGGCCCAGGACATTCCTGCACGATCAGTGATACCCAGCAGGGGGGGCGGTCGCTGATGCGTGCCACACACAGTGAGATCGATGGCGAGATCGCCGATGCGTCACAAAATCGGTGACGCATCAGCGATCTCACTAGCGATCTCGCTTAGTGTGAAGTACCCCTTAAGCAGAGACGGATTATAATATGGATAATCTGGGCTACCACTTGGGGGGGGTGGGCAGGTTGCCCTCATTATAATATTTTGTTCGATGTCAATTATCACCACATAGGGAGAGATCCTGTAACTCTGCTGCTGGCAATAGAAAATGAAGAACCTATAATGAGAAACACCACATTGCTGCCTGACTGTACATTGGCTGGCCACCCTTTAGGATAATTTTCCAAAATTTATGTAGTTATTTTTGGGTATTTATGCTAGCCTCTGAACATGTCGGCATATTTTACAAGCCACTTTGGCCAATTTTGGTATAGGTGCACGTAATCTTCCCCCTCTGCCTGCCTTTCCTGTCATTGGTGTTAACTTGTTATTTGCAATTTTGCTGATTATTTATATATGCTGTTTGTGCCAGCACTTAATAATGACTTTGAGATCCAAAATTAAGTAGAGCCTCAGAAGAGCGTGGAAAGAGTTAGGCACACGAAAAGAAGCAGGTAATTTCAATTTATATGAGACTGCGTTAATTTATTTCAAGACTTCAAAGGGACCGATGAAGTGAGGACCCAATTTGTAGGAGGGCATCTTCAGACGGATATACTTGGAGGAGAGCAACACCTTATCTGCGGTCTGAAAGATTGGAGCATCCAGGTGCCTTTTGTCCGCATGTCTCTTCATACGTTGTGACACTTTTTCCAGGGCAGACTTGGTATCACTCCATACTTTAGAGAATTCCTCTGCAAAGGTGTCTGCTGCAGGGACGCCTGAAAGCCCAGAGATGGGAAGAGGGATTCCGGGTTGCAGTCCAAATACAATCTGGAAAGGAGACCTTCCTGAGGATTCACTTACTTGATTATTACACGAAAATTCAGCCCAGGGCAGTAACTTGACTCAGTTATCATGATGCGCATTGACAAAGTGACGCAGGAAGCCGGATAAGATCTGATTGTTTCTCTCCACTTGCCCATTGGATTGAGGATGATAAGCAGAAGAAAAGTCCAGTTCTACCTTCATTAGTTTGCAGAGCGCTCTCCAGAACTTTAAAGTGAACTAGACGACCCTGTCGGACACAGTGTGGGGAGGAAACCCATGAAGACGGAAGATATGCTGTATTAAGTAGTCAGAAAGCTCAGGAGCAGATAGAAGACCTGGCAGAGGAACGAAGTGAGCCATCTTTGAAACTGAGTAGCGGGGGATACCACGTCACCACTGACCGCACTCTAATGTAAAAATATTAAATTGGCGCACTGCTAATTATGCAGAGTAATTACGTGGGTGCAATTCAATGGTCAAACGTAGTAACAACCAAAACAAGGAAAAAGACCACTATGATGAATGCACACCACAATTGTAATTTGTGGATAGAAAAAGCTTTATTGACAACACTGTATAAAAACATCTAAAACCAGTGGTAAGGAACAAACCGCATGTGTCCTGCTCCTATATACAATAGATAATACAGTACACAAAATATGCAGCAGCCCTGTATAGACCAGCAACCGGCAAGAAAACAACATGTGCTAGAAGTTCATATATATACCCACAATAGGAAGAGGGTCTAAACCAGAGAAACCATGTGATAACCTGGATATACAAAAAATTGTATATATAAGTACAATAGTCAAGCAAAATTAATTACATTGCAGTAGACCCAAGAATACAATATACACACATGCTGTCTGCAGTAATTGAGCGCTCCTGGAAGAACCAACACAGCCTCGTAGTGTGGCAAGAAGTGCCATGTATACAGAAAATATGTGCACTAAATAGTGCCAATAATACCCATGTAATACCATGTCAAGAGTATACTAACATGGTAACAACAACAGCACAAAAAAAAAGTGCTGAACATATAGGACATGACACAACCCGCATGCATCAAGGGTAATATGGTAGACAAAGAAAGAAAGTAAAAGCACAGCAGTGCTTATGGAGATGATGTGAGGTAGTCTGTAGGGCTCATGAGGAGTGCACCTCACATATAAAGAGCGAATCACCAAGGTTCCATGCTGGAGGGCCCAGATGAAGGAGACAGAGCACAGGGGCGGAAGGACCCAACGTGTGTCACCGTTACACGGACGGCTTCATCAGGGGAAGTGTACAGAATGAGGTCAATTCAGCCTTTAAATACCTGCGATATATCTCATCAGTGCAGCCATGTGTGCCAGAGTGTCCAGGAGAGGAAGCGGAAATGACGAGGAGAGAGCTGGCAGATGTCTCTGCCCAGAGTAATCAAGTGCACATGTGCTGGTCAATTGAGACCAGCACAACACACAAGACAGTGAGAAGGTTGTGTAGAGCACATGCGCAGCTCCCGGGAGCAGGGGGAGAAGGATATGTAAATAATAAGGCACACAGAAGGAGCCTGTCAGCCTAAAATGGGAGAAGAAAATGTGACCTGTCTGCCCAAAATATTGCATGGGGAAAAGAAACAAATGACAAACAAGAAATATATAATCAAAAAATATGTTAAATAAATTGATAATGCATAATGAAAAAATGAAAAAAATACAAAAAATAAATAAAAAATATATGATGAAGAAAGAATATATAAAAAATGATAAACAAAAAAATAAAATAATAAAAATGAAAAATAATAAGTGAAAAATTGAAAAAATATATATAAATGAACTATCAAAAAATAATAACTATCCAAATAACAAAATGAACCAGGCCCCCACTTGTAGTAATAAAATCCTCATACCAAAAAGGCGCCAAAAGTATGTATAGCGCTGTAGACACAATATATGAGACCATTATGTGTTCTACATATAAAGAAAAAATCAAAAAAATTCCTAGTGGCACATAAATAAACCACTGCATGAAATATGAGGTTATAGACATTTAAGAGGGCCAATAAAGCACGAGGCCTGTACAAAACCTATGAGAAGAGACTTGATGAACCAATGTTCCTAGATTCATATTTTAATTCTCCCACAAAAAATTATTATAGGAGACAAAATGAAACACATAAAATAGTCAATGTGAAAAACAATAATACAAAAAAAGAAAAGAAAAAGAAGAGAGAGTGCTCCATCTGGTGTCCATCCAGTATCCAGTACCTGAACCAGTAGTCCCAAAAGGAAATAGAGAGTTCCCATGATCATAATGGTCACACTTCAAAATCCATGGAGAGTTGGATGCATCCTGGAAGATCCATGTAACACAACCATGCCAGTTTCAACAACCTGAACCTGTCCAGAAACCAGGAAGGTATCCATGATGGAATCAACCCAAAAAACCTGTAAATGATAGATCCTCATTAATTCCAGACGGTGCCATGGAATGCAACAAAAAGATCCAACGTGATTCGGCCTGTAATAGTTTTTTAACTAGAGAACCACCCCTTCCTTTGTGGGCTTCAACAGAAGCTGTATTGATCGTGGAAAAGTGCTTCTGAATTCTTTGACGCAATTCTTGTGAAGTCTGACCTACATAGATCGATGGACATGGACAGATAATAGCATAGACATAGTAACATAGTAACATAGTTAGTAAGGCTGAAAAAAGACATTAGTCCATCCAGTTCAGCCTATAAAATTCTGTCAGAATAAATCTACGTCCTTCTAAAGAACCTAACAATAACTGTAAGATACAATATTGTTACACTCCAGGAAGACATCCAGGCCTCTCTTGAACCCTTCGACTGCGTTTGCCATCACCACCTCCTCAGGCAGGGAATTCCAGATTCTCACTGCCCTAACAGTAAAGAATCCTCTTCTATGTTGGTGGAAAAACCTTTTCTCCTCCAGACGCAGAGAATGCCCCCTTGTGACCGTCACCTTCCTTGGTATATACAGATCCTCGGAGAGATATTTGTATTGTCCCCTTATATACTTATACATGGTTATTAGATCGCCCCTCAGTCATCTTTTTTCTAGACTAAATAATCCTAATTTTGCTAATCTCTCTGGGTATTGTAGTTCCCCCATCCCATTTATTAATTTTGTTGCCCTCCTTTGTACCGGCTCTAGTTCCATTATATCCTTCCTGAGCACCGGTGCCAAAAACTGTACACAGAACTCCTTGTGCGGTCTAACCAGAGATTTGTACAGAGGCAGTATAATGCTCTCATCATGTGTATCCAGACCTCTTTTAATGCACCCCATGATCCTGTTTGCCTTGGCAGCCGCTGCCTGGCACTGGCTTCTCCAGGTAAGTTTATCATTAACTAGGATCCCCAAGTCCTTCTCCATGTCAGATTTACCCAGTGGTTTACCGTTCAGTGTGTAATGGTGATATTGATTCCTTCTTGCCATGTGTATAACCTTACATTTATCATTGTTAAACTGTATCTGCCACCTTTCGGCCCAAGTTCCCAAATTATCCAGATCCATCTGTAGCAGAATACTATCTTCTCTTGTATTGACTGCTTTAGGCCTCTTTCACACTTCAGCTTTTTGCATCAGTCAAAATCCGCCAAAAGGACGGATGCCGGATCCGTTTTAGAACTGATGACAACGGATGCCACCCATCCGTTTTTTTGAAAGAATTTCGGGTTAAATCAGTGTCTGGAGGATCCGCCAGAGAAAAAAAACGTTGCAAGCTCCGTTTTGAAACCTTTGAGGATGGTGATGGACAGCAACTTTTGGCGGATCCGCAAAAAAACGGATGCAACGGACGGCAATCCGTCACAATCCGCCTATAATGAAAGTAAATGGGGAAAAAAACGGATCCTCAAAAGAAAATTGCGGATCCGTTTTTTTCAAAACCTGGCGGATTGTGACTGATTGTAAAAAACTGAAGTGTGAAAGAGGCCTTAGATAGTTTTGTATCATCTGCAAATATCGATGTTTTACTGTGCAAACCTTCTACCAGATCGTTAATAAATATGTTGAAGAGAATAGGTCCCAACACCCACCCCTGCGGTACCCCACTGGTCACAGCGACCCAGTTAGAGAATATACCATTTATAACCACCCTCTTCTTTCTATCACTAAGCCAGTTACTTACCCATTTACACACATTTTCTCCCAGACCCAGCATTCTCATTTTGTGTACCAACCTCTTGTGTGGCACGGTATCAAACGCTTTGGAAAAATCAAGATATACCACATCCAATGACTCACCTTGGTCCAGTCTATAGCTTACCTCTTCATAAAAACTGATAAGATTGGTTTTACAGGAGCGATTCCTCATAAACCCATGCTGATATGGCATTAAACAGTTATTCTCATTGAGATAATCCAGAATAACATCCCTGCTGGTCTTGCAATTAATATACGTCTTCAATCTATGCTGTGCCTGGTCGATGGGGTTGCAGAACATATCCCGCGTGGGGTGCATAAATGAGCAAATATTGCAATCCACACAAGGGAAGGAACCTTTCAGAACAATGCCCCAGTTTAATCTAATCGTGGGCCTAGTATAATCGCTCCTGGTAAGGATGTCCCTCAAGTTGGGTGCTCTCCTGGCAGTAACCAGTGGTTGTTTGCTCACAACCTGAGATGTTTGCAAATCTGTCGTCAGAATCGTCCAATGTTTATGTAAGATGTTTCTTACCTGTGACCAATGGATACTGAAACTCGTGATGTAACGGACATGATTGTCTGTAGGTTTCTTCAACGTGGTCAGATATGATGCTTGTGACTGAGTATTGGCCCTCTGGTAAGCCCGGGAAATGCATTTGTTGGGATAGCTCCTCTGCTTGAACCTCTCAGTGAGATCACGTGCCTCCCTGCGGAAGTCTTGATCATTGGTTCAGTTTCTCCTGACCTTCATAAATTACCCGACAGGAACCCCCTTTTGGTGTGTAGTGGGTGGAAGCTGCGATATTCAATCAAACTGTTTGTAGCCGTGGGTCTGTGGTGTAAACAAGTGGACAATGCGCCATCCCGGCATGTGATCTGAAGGTCCAAGAAATTAACTGAAAAAGATGAGATGGTCTGTGTCAAAAAGATGTTAAGAGAGTTGTCATTTAGATAACTTAAGAATGACAAGCATTCCTCAGGTGAACCAGACCAGATAAAAAAGACATCATCTAAGAATCTTGACCAATGTCGTACCTTGTCCCAGAACCATCTGGAAGTATAGACAACTGTGGCCTCACACCATCCTAGAAAAAGGTTTGCAAAAGCAGGGGCACAGCCTACACCCAAGGCAATGCCTGAAATTTGAAGGAAAAATGTCCTATCAAATAAAAAGAAGTTATGCTTTAAGGCAAAATCAAGAAGGTCAATGAGAAAAGAGTCATGCATCCTGTCTGAGTTGTGTTGTTGATCACGAAAATAGAGTACCGCCTGCATACCATCATTGTGATTGATGTTTGAATACAATGATTCGACATCACACGTGACCATGATCTCATCCGGGGAGAGGGTAACACCTTGGTAGGACATGATGAAGTGTGATGAATCCCTAATGTATGAGGGCAATTTCAGAACAAGAGGCTGCAAGAAAAAAATCAATATATATGCAAGCTTTCTCACACAGGCTGCCTATGCTGGAAACAATAGGCCTGCCAGGAGGTCTGGTGATGTCTTTATGAATTTTGGGCAGCATATAAAAAGTTGACACTATGGGTTGTTCAACCCAAATAAAATTGCGTTCGCCAATACTGATAATGCCCAGATCAAAAGCCCTATCAATTAGAGATCTCATTTTTGTAGAGTACACGCCAGTAGGATTTGACGGAAGCTTACGATAGAATTTTTGGTTCTCCAATTGTCTGTGTGCTTCCTCCTGATAAAGGTTATGGGGCCATAGAACAATGTTGCCCCCTTTGTCTGCCTCCCTAATGATAAATTCATTATTGGATCTTAAATTAAAGAGAGCACGTTTTTCAGAGGGAGTCAAGTTAGCAACAATGGGAACTGTCAAGGGCAATGCTTTGATGTCTTTTTTTACCATTTCAAAAAAGATCCTAACGGCCGGTACAATGGAGAACGGTGGACAGACATTGGACCTGTTCCTGTGTGGAAATCTGGGCCTACCTGTGTCAGTTTCTCGCTCACGTAAGAGATCCATGAGATCCTGAAAGACTCTCTGATCAGTCTGATCCGCAAAGGGAATGAACATAAGGATGAGTGACCTCATGGAGATCAACATCCAACACTGCGGAGACACCATCACATGTTTCTCAACGCAGTGATCTAGAGCAAATTGCTCCTACTAGCCAGTTTCCTACTCCACACTGATGAGGGGCAATACCCCGAAACAGCTGTCTGTGGATGGATACCATGTTTAGGCATAGGTGGTTTCCTTCATTGGAGACTGCCCTTCCCGTGGTTGTTCCTTCCCGGGGAAAGACCTGGCTAGTCATTGCTTGCGTTGAGAAACATGTGATGGTGTCTCCGCGGCTGTTGATTTATATGCTTTTGCATATTTCCCATAAGGGATGGGGGCATTGCTCTAGATCACTGCGTTGAGAAACATGTGATGGTGTCTCCGCAGTGTTGGATGTTGATCTCCATGAGGTCACTCATCCTTATGTTCATAGCCTTTCACTAGGCATTGCTCCTACTAGCCAGTTTCCTACTCCACACTGATGAGGGGCAATACCCCGAAACAGCTGTCTGTGGATGGATACCATGTTTTGGCATAGGTGGTTTCCTTCATTGGAGACTGCCCTTCCCGTGGTTGTTCCTTCCCGGGGAAAGACCTGGCTAGTCATTGCTTGCGTTGAGAAACATGTGATGGTGTCTCCGCGGCTGTTGATTTATATGCTTTTGCATATTTCCCATAAGGGATGGGGGCATTGCTCTAGATCACTGCGTTGAGAAACATGTGATGGTGTCTCCGCAGTGTTGGATGTTGATCTCCATGAGGTCACTCATCCTTATGTTCATAGCCTTTCACTAGGCATTGCTCCTACTAGCCAGTTTCCTACTCCACACTGATGAGGGGCAATACCCTGAAACAGCTGTCTGTGGATGGATACCATGTTTTGGCATAGGTGGTTTCCTTCATTGGAGACTGCCCTTCCCGTGGTTGTTCCTTCCCGGGGAAAGACCTGGCTAGTCATTGCTTGCGTTGAGAAACATGTGATGGTGTCTCCGCGGCTGTTGATTTATATGATCCGCAAAGGGAGACATCTGGGGCTTGTTATGTAGAACCTTGAGAATGATTTTCCTGCAGAATAAGAAGAGATCTTTCACCAAGGTGAACTTATCAGTCTGTTGTACAGGCGAGAATGTAAGACCCTTCCTTAAAACAGCAGTCTAAGGCTACTTTCACACTTGCGTTTTTTTGCTGCGCGTTTTTTGCGCACACAAACGCATGAAAAAAATGCATCACGCGTTTGTGTGCGTTTTTTGCAGGTTTTGGTGCATTTTTTTAAAAAAAAAATGCATGCTTTTTTTGCGCATACGTGCGCATTACAATGCGCACGTATGCGCACCCATAGACTTTAATGGATGTTTTGCTGTAAAAAAAAAACTCATTGCGTGCGCATGCGTTTTTTTGGGGCAAGTCGGACGCATGAAAGATGCAACAGGATACATTTTGTGCGCCCGAGCGCACACTGCAAAAAAAGCATGCGCATACAAACTCGTACGTGCGCATATGCGCACCCATGTTAAAGTATAGGGGAAAAAACGCATGCGTTTTTTTGCGCTAAAAAGAAGCGCAAAAAAACGCAAGTGTGAAACCAGCCTCAGTTGGTGACAGGACATGTTGGGATAAATTAATGATTTGAAGAGTATCAATTGAGTGGGGCATGTTATACTCACGGGCACCAGATGGCAGGGCTTGTGTCACTTGCGATATTGTCTCCGTTGGTTGTACCGTGGGGGTCTGTAACCCCTGTTCCTGGTGATCCGGGTGAAGAGGCCTGCGCCTCCTGCGGCCTCGCCTGGTCCTGGGTCTGACTCGCTCTCTACCGAGGATAAAATTATCACTGACCACACTCCCACTCTCATAGGTATAAGTACAGTACAGGCTTTATGCCCAACCCTGCGTGCATCGTAACTCTTCATTTAAAGTGAGGTGCATAGGACCCAGCGGGTTTTATGGCCGAAGCAATCTGTAACAAATGGAAGCGGAGGCACCGAGGGTGAAGTGCACATTCGTTTATTGCTATTTTGGTGGAACCACTGGACCACGGTCTGGGGGCTCTGAAGGGGGCATGACTATGCGAACCCCTGACACCCATAGTAAGACCCCTCAAACAGGATCAGAGTGGAATGTCCGAGGGACACAGGTGCTACCTCCTGTTAGACCACGGACACAAGGAAGCTGGCCCAGCAAAACAGGTGCACAAACAGGGATAACAGATAGTGTAGAACTCGACAGGTGGGATGCGGCTGGCCGGGACGGAGCTGGCAGGCAGTACTGACGTCTTCATAGGTCATCATAGGTAATGGAGAGACAGACGTCTGAGACGGATGGAAATTGCACAGGTAGCACTGGTGTCATCCTGAGGATGGGGTAGCAAGCCGCAGATAGTCTAAGAAGACAAGCAGTATTAGCTGAGTACTGGCAGGACACAGACAAAGCACAACAGATCACAGGAACGTCAGATCACTGAAACAGAAACTAGCAATGGGAAACACTTGTTGCTCTGGTACCCATTCTATGGCACAGGGGCCAGAAGTAGTACACACAATGCTATCATTGGTTAATCACGTTTTGAAAAATGCACGCTGTCTCTTTAAGAGACCGAGAGTGCACGCGTGGCCTTAATCTCATACTAGGGGATGTGCTGGCTGCGCCCCAGGAAGCAGGGACAGGAGCAGAGCGCCAGGAAGCAGACTGAGAGTGGGGACCCCATAGGAGGCCCCATGGAGTTACGGGCACCACAGTAGGAGGACGGAGACCCCGGCGGGGACCCCACGTGGTCAAGGGTGTTACACAGTGTCTTCTGTACCCCCCGATGACCAGCCAACTTGGAGTCATGGACAAACTTGAGAACCTGCAGCCTTACGACCTCCGGAATGTATAAACGTCTGCATCATAGGCCTCCTTAATAGTCTTCCATAAGTCCTGATTCTGGACGACTCTGGCAAAGTTGGCATCTGACAAAATTGTCTTTGACGGGGTCTCAGGTTTGGAATCTGTGGCATGGATTTGGGACAAAGCATCCACTTTCCCATTACTTGAACCTGGGTGGTACGAAATGACAAAATTAGATTCAAAAATAGACTTCAACGAGCCTGACGTGGAGAAAGACATCTCGCGGATCTAAGAAATTCCAGATGGCGATGATCTGTGAGCACAATAACTTGTTGCACTGCCTCCTGCAGATGGTGCCTCCATTCCTTAAATGCAACGATAATGGCAAGAAGCTCTTTATCTTCCACATCATAGTTCTTCTCTGCAGCAGAAAGTCTACGAGAGAAAAAAGCACACAGATGTAGCAGACCCTTCTCTCCTGTTCTCTGCCAGAGAATGGCCCCCAGAGCACAATCCGAAGCGTCCACTTCCACGATGAAAGGATGTGCTGGGTTAGGGTGAATCAATATTGGTGCAGAAGTGAAACAGGTCTTAAGACAATCAAAGGCCTCTTGAGCCTGTGTAGACCACAAGAAAGTCTTTTCCTTCTTGGTTAGTTGTGCAATAGGTAGAACAATTTCAGAGAAATTACGAATAAACCATCTATAAAAGTTTGTGAATCCGATGAAACGTTGTACCTCCTTGACATTTTTAGGTGAGGGTCAATCAAAAATAGCCTGGATCTTACTTGCCTCCACGTTAAGCCTCTGTGGCGAGATGACATAACATAGAAATTGAATCTCTGTGCGATGGAACTTACATTTCTCAGGTTGATGTAGAGATGATTCTCTTTCAGGCGTCTGAAAACAGTTTTAACATGTTCTTGATGTTCCTGCAACAAATCAGAAAAAAATTAAAATATCACCCAGATAGATTACGACGAAATGATCTAACAGATCTCTAAAAATGTCATTAGCCAGGTGTTGGAAGGTAGCCAAAGCATTGCAGAGACCAAAAGGCATTACAAGTTATTCGAAGTGCCCGTAACGACATCTAAGAGCAGTCTTCCATTCATCCCCAGAGCGGATCCGAATTAGATTATAAGCTCCTAGAAGATCCAACTTAGAAAAGATTTTAGCATATCATACTCTTTACAGTAGTTTGGGAATTAATGGCAAAGGATAACGGTTCTGAATGGTTACCTTGCTGTTCTCCCGATAATCAATGCAGGGTCTAAGAGTTCCATCCTTCATTTTTAAGAAAAAGATGGGTGCTCCAGCCGGTGATGATGAGGGGCAAATGAAACCCTTAGCCAAATTTTCATCAATGTATTCCTTCAAGACTTGCAGCTCTGGAACTGCCTGTGGGTAGACATTCTTGAATGGAATTGCCACCCCCGTAAGTAGTTCAATAGGGCAATCATAAGGTCTATGAGGAGGAAGCTGGTCTTCCATTTTCTTTTCACAAATATCAGAGAATTCATTATAAATAGATGGTAACATGGATACCTCAGTGGTACATTCCGTATCCCGAGAACTTGCCTGACTTATTACTGGTGTCTCCCTTGGTGGAAAAGTGATCTACTTGTCTTCCAGTTGATAATTGGATTCTGCGACTGCAGCCAGGGAATTCCTAAAATTAAAGGGAAGTTTGGTGAAGAAATTAACATAAAGGATAGCATTTCCTGATGATTGGGTTCAATGAAAACCTCCAGAGGAACTGTCTCTAGATCCACTGGTCCTGAAACTATAGCGGAACCATCCACAGTTTCCATGGTTACCGGAGTGGCTCTCTGCTGAGTGTGTATGCCATGTTCCTTGGCAAAGGTTAAGTCAATAAAGTTACCTCCTGCCCCTGAATCCACCATGGCTGCACAATAGATCCATTGTCCCGACAACTGGATCTTAACGGGATGGGAACAATGTGTCTCTTTATCCTTCCGTATGTTAGAAGAGGCAGTCACCGATAGGGAATGAAACACAGCATTCATGGAAAAGCTGAACTCAGAAGCAACAGATTCTGTATCCTGATAGTCCTATTGCCCTACATTAGCTAGTACCTTGTGATGCTACTTGGGACAGTTAATAAGGAAGTGATTTGACTGACCGCAGTAAAAACATAAACTTTCCCAAAAACGATGCTCCTGCGCTCATTACTCTCACGCCGCTTTAAGGCATCCACTTGCATGTGAAATGGTTCAACTTCCCAAGAGGATGTACCTGCAGGATCTTTGGGAGAAAGGGGAGATTTAGTGCCATGGTTAGAGGCTTCAAATCTCTCCTGTCTACGCTCAACAATTCGTATGTCAATGCACACACAATGCTGTATGAATTCCTCTAACTCTTGAGGAGCCTCTGCATGGGCCAACTCATCCTTAATCACACTAGAAAGTCCCCCCTTAAAAATGGGTAATTGGACATGACAGACCCAAACCGTATCCACCACCAGCCATCTAAGGCAGATTCCCCAATGTTTAGTTTGGGCAATAGGCCTTTGATTTTACAGGAAAGTCCGCAGGAAATTTAGTACAACCTCATGCTGCCAGAATGATATGTACTCCTCGTGTATCTAGCCCACTGCACCTTTAACTTGATCATCACACGAACCTCACACTACTTCTGATACTTTAACTCACTAAACCAGGAAGTAGTTCCCCTTTTTACTTGACCTCCCTCCTCCCATCTTTGACTGGCCCCAAACATTTAACTGTCTCTTTACTCTGTCTACTCCAGCAGTATATTGCTGGGCAACCTTAATCTTTCACCTACTTAACTGCAGTCAGTATTTTCTAACAGTATGTGCTAAGAATATTACACTTACAATACCCATTATTGTCTATCTGCGCTGTGACCAAAATTCTAAACTATATCCAATACTTTCCCTATACCTGAGTGTACCAAAGTTATCTTAGGCATTACATTTCAAATGTCACCTTAGAACACAGTAAAACTGCATGACAGTATTCACACTAAACAACTGTTGTCTTCAGTCGCAGATAGTGCTAATCCTCATGTACACACTTAACAGCTTATCCTAAAAATTCACCTAAAATGACAAGTACGCTTTAACACTTTCTCCCCACAGCCTGTTTCCACCTTCCTGACCAGACCATTTTTTCAATTCTCACCAGATTTACTTTATGAGGTTATAACTCTAAAATAATTCAACATATTTCTGAGAATGTTTTTTCATGACGCATTGTATTTTATGTTAGTGGTAAATTTTGGTTGATATAATTTACATTTATTTATGAACATATCAAAAATTTTACAAAAAAAGTAAATATTTTGCAATTTTCAAACTTTAATTTTTAGGCCCTTAAACAGATAGATATGCTACAAAAATAGATAATAAATATAATTTACCACATGTCTACTTCACATTAGCATCATTTTTGAAACATGATTTTTCTTGCTTGGAAGTTAGTGTTAATAGTTTATCAGCAATTTCTAATTTTTCCAAAAAAAATTTACTAAATCGGACCACATCCCATTTGAAGTGACTTTGAGGAGCCTATGTGACAGAAAATACCCAAAAGTGACACCATTTTAAAAGCTACACACCTCAAACTGCTCAAAACCACATTCAAGAAATGTATTAACCCTTTAGGTGTCTCAGGAATTAAAGCAATGTGGAAGGAAAAATGGAAATTTTACTTTTTCCCACAAAAATATTGCTCTAGCCCCAAATTTAGCATTTTCAAAAGGGTAATAGTAAAAAGTGGACAATTTTTCCTGAATACATCGATACCTCCAATTTGGTGAAAAACTACTGTTTGGGCACATGGCAAGGCTCAGCAGCGCAGCCCACCTACGTGTTCATCCAATTTTATTAAAATGTTAGAAAAAAACATGCATATATTTTTTATTCCTATAAGTGCTAATCCAGATATCAGTTTTTGCATATAAGTGGAATTACTCAGATAGCACTTCATAGTGTATTCGAATGTTTTTTGCATGCTGAGTGGTCCATGCAGAATCACGGGAGTGATCTGATATTGTTCCAAGTGTCATACACTTGGCAATGCAAGTCTATGGGTCCGTTTAAAAATCTGACAGCACTCAGATATCAAAAAAGATACCATCCGAGTATTTTCCATTTTTCACAGAATGTTAGGAGGAGAAACTGTTTTTTTCACAAACAAGAAAATCTGATGAAATTTGAAATCTGAAATCTGATGAAATTGGGGCCAAAGTCTAATGAAACAAGGATGACTGATGAAAATCTGTTCACACGCTGGTGAAAGTCACTGATGAAACTAAGTCCATTTTTATCGTACATGAGCAAAACTGATGTCTGAATGAGGCTCCCCTAGGAGTATTTCATCTACAGTGCTGTGCAAATTAATTGGGACAAAGCATTTTTTTAAGTAAAATCGAAAGTTGGTTACCAGTCACTGATTCAAACCAGTTTTAACTGCTTTGAACAGGCATTCACGCCTTATGAAATGTTGCTTTCATCTCAAGTATTATTGTACTTTATCTGTCAGGAGGAACATAAATCTCCTCTTTATTTTAAAGAAATTAACTTTGGAAATAGAATAATTTAAATTAAAACAGGAAACAAGTTCCCATAAAGTAATACATTATTTATATGTTCTTTATGTCAGACTTCATTATCTTGTGAATAGTAAAATAAAATTATGAATTGTTAACTTTAAAAAGGTTCTTCTATTTCTACAAATTCTATAGGTAGTATTTAAAGTATGACAACTTCTAGAAATGCTGTAAAAAAACACATGCTGTTAGATGACAGCCAATACCCATTTATTGCTTGTGGATGATGTATTAAAACTGACGCAGAGAATAATAATAAATTGACACCCCTGCAATTTTGTCAGATAATACTCAGTTTCTTCCTGAAAATGATTGCAATCACAAATTCTTTGGTATTATTACCTTCATTTAATTTGTCTTAAATGAAAAAACACAAAAGAGAATGAAGCAAAAAGCAAAACATTGATCATTTCACACAAAACTCCAAAAAAGGCCAGGCAAAAGTATTGGCACCCTCAGCCTAATACTTGGTCGCACAACCTTTAGCCAAAATAACTGCGACCAACCGCTTCCGGTAACCATCAATGAGTTTCTTACAATGCTCTGCTGGAATTTTAGACCATTCTTCTTTGGCAAACTGCTCCAGGTCCCTGATATTTGAAGGGTGCCTTCTCCAAACTGCCATTTTTAGATCTCTCCACAGGTGTTCTATGGATTCAGGTCTAGACTCATTGCTGGCCACCTTAGAAGTCTCCAGTGCTTTCTCTCAAACCATTTTCTAGTGCTTTTTGAAGTGTGTTTTGGGTCATTGTCCTGCTGGAAGACCCATGACCTCTGAGGGAGACCCAGCTTTCTCACACTGGGCCCTACATTATGCTGCAAAATTTGTTGGTAGTCTTAAGACTTCATAATGCCATGCACACGGTCAAGCAGTCCAGTGCCAGAGGCAGCAAAGCAACCCCAAACAATCAGGGAATCTCCGCCATGTTTGACTGTAGGGACCGTGTTCTTTTCTTTGAATGCCTCTTTTTTTCTCCTGTAAACTCTATGTTGATGCCTTTGCCCAAAAAGCTCTACTTTTGTCTCATCTGACCAGAGAACATTCTTCCAAAACGTTTTAGGCTTTTTCAGGTAAGTTTTGGCAAACTCCAGCCTGGCTTTTTTATGTCTCGGGGTAAGAAGTGGGGTCTTCCTGGGTCTTCTACCATACAGTCCCTTTTCATTCAGATGCCGACGGGTTGACACTGTTGTACCCTCGGACTGCAGGGCAGCGTGAACTTGTTTGGATGTTAGTCGAGGTTCTTTATCCAGCATCCGCACAATCTTGCGTTGAAATCTCTTGTCAATTTTTCTTTTCTGTCCACATCTAGGGAGGTTATTCACAGTGCCATGGGCTTTAAACTTCTTGATGACACTGCGCACGGTAGACACAGGAACATTCAGGTCTTTGGAGATGGACTTGTAGCCTTGAGATTGCTGATGCTTCCTCACAGTTTGGTTTCTCAAGTCCTCAGACAGTTGTTTGGTCTTCTTTCTTTTCTCCATGCTCAATGTGGTACACACAAGGACACAGGACAGAGGTTGAGTCAACTTTAATCCATGTCAACTGGCTGCAAGTGTGATTTAGTTATTGCCAACACCTGTTAGGTGCCACAGGTAAGTTACAGGTGCTGGTAATTACACAAATTAGAGAAGCATCACATGATTTTTCGAACAGTGCCAATACTTTTGTCCACCCTCTTTTTTATGTTTGGTGTGGAATTATATCCAATTTGGCTTTAGGACAATTCTTTTTGTGTTTTGTCATTTAAGACAAATTAAATGAAGATAATAATAACAAACAATTTGTGTTTGCAATAATTTTCAGGAAGAAACTGAGTATTATCTGCCAAAATAGGGGGGTGTCAATACTTTTGGCCACAACTGTATATGGATCTATTGCAGTTGACTTTTTTTAGATGTATTTGGCTTTCTCCTGGACAGCAGGAAAGGATCAACAACTGTCTCTTGTCACAACTTTGCTGCCAGTATATCACCTATAGAGCACATCGAAGTTGTAATAAAAGCTGACTTATTGAAAGAGAGAATGAAGAATTCTTTCATGAGCAGAGTACATTGGGGCAAGGCAAGGAATGGTTTTAGGGCTTGTATTTACAGTGGCATGTATAAGTTTGGGGACCCCTGGTAAAATTACTGTTATTGTGAACAGTTAAGCAAGTTGAAGATGCAATGATCTCTAAAAGGCCTGACTTTAAGGTGAAGACATTTCCTTTGTATTTTAGGCAAAAAAATATATATATTTTCATCTTTTACATTTTAAAAATTACAAAAAGGAAAATGGGGTGATGCATACGTTTGTGCACCCGGTATGGTAAGTACCTAGTAGTACCCACTTTTGAAAGTATAACTACTTGTAAATGCTTTTTGTAATTTTGACTAGGGGTGCCCAAACCTTTACATGCCACTGAATGAGGTAGTAGATTCTCCCCACCATCTTTGAATTTAAAGCCTATGAAGTGAGATAGCTTGAAGCTTGTGGGTTCAAATGCAAACTCTCCAACATGACCCCCAACTATCAAAGCCCTTCATTGATATTCATTTTCTCACATGTTCCAAGTTGAAGGGGAGAAACAGTACAGGTGGTGATCTGCACTTAACATCTAAGCCACGGTGTGAGATTGTTCCACAATTGTTATAACCTCTTGAATAGAGATAAGAGAATATACTCAAGGGGAATTCAAATAGAAATTTGAAAAAATTCCCATTCTCCAAAATGCAGATTTTTTTTGTAATTCATTTTAGCGCAAATTCAGCTAAATGGTGGCTGCTGATTGCCATTTTTCTGAACAGTGAAGGGCCATGAAATAGTTAAAAAAAATCTTTATACTCACCGCACCGGTCTACCTCTTTAGCCCCTCTTCTTCTCACCGTCATCTTAATGGTCCTTGCAGCATCTTCTTATCACCGGCACTCACATTAAAATCCATGGGCCTCTCCCTAGACCGAGACGTCGGCTCTCTCCAGACCCAAAACATTTTAAACGTACCTGGGATGGTTCTGCAAATGCAAGCGTAAATTAATAGCACGTGCTGCGACATCATGACCTATTGGGCACTTGTGCAGAACACTCCCAAGCTTCATCAGAGCCAAAGTCCTGGCCTAGTTTGAGAGTCCATGGGATTTCTGTGTGAACATCGATACAAAAAGATGGGACGAAGACTTGATAAGTTATAGTGAAGAGGGGTGGAGCCAAAGACATGAGCGGTGAGGTGATTGTAAGGATTTTTCTCATTTTTTACAACTTCCTTTCATTATAGTCTGGAGTCTGAAGAGACCTCAGAGAATCATAAGGGATATTAAATTAGCAGAGAATTACTTCTTTGTGAATGGAATGTCCCAGGAAAATCTACGCAAACAGACAAGTTCAAATTTTACCTGATCTGCTCAGCTATACTCTTGAGATAATGTATAAAACAATCTAATATATAAATGTGATGGTCAATGTGTGACTGGACACACCGCCTCCAGCAGGGCGAATTTCTCTGACAACACGTGACCCTGGATACACCGCCTCCAGTAGGGTGAATTTAAATAATATAATGTGCAGCCAGATACACCACCTCCAGCAGGCGAATTTCAGTATTACACGTGTAACTGGACACACCGCCTCCAGCAGGGCGAATTTAAGTAATAAGGGAAACACCAGGGAAACTGGTACAATGGAGGGCCCTGTGATAGGGAACGGGGACGTGGAGACCTCCTGCACTCCCCTGAGTCAGTGTCTCTACACTCCTAACGATCCCTAGGCCAGTTCCGCACCGGGCCCTGATCAGGAACCTAAAAGCCCTAGCTGGCCCTGCACCTAGTCCTTTCTAGTGAAATGGACGGTGCAGAAACTAATCCCACCACTGCACTGAAACACACAAAAGGAAAGTTACAAAACAGGGATAACACCACTTAGCTTTGCTCTGTTGCTCTTGCTCCCAGCAATAGAGTCCAGAACGTCAGTACAGCTTTCCTCCAGAAAAGCTGCTGCTTCACAAAGCTTTATCAGAGCTGCAAGGAACTCTCTTTAGATTCTTCCTCCACCAAGGATGGTTGAAATGAACACTATCGCCAACAGTGATTGCAACCACCTGACACTCTTTTATAGGTAAGCCAGCAATCACACCTGCTTCATTATCGTGTGCAATAACATTAACCACCACCGGGGGAAAACTAGAACAAAAGACACCACCGTGTAATAACCCCAATGGCCACCGGGGGCAAAAACTACCTTTAAGCTCAAGCTTAAGGAAAAAAAAAAAGGTTACTAGTGCTTTTATCTGTCATGATCCAGCATGGATCATGACAATAAAGCTCAATGTGTGTGTGTGTATGTTTGTATGTATGTACAGTGGGGAAAAAAGTATTTAGTCAGTCAGCAATAGTGCAAGTTCCACCACTTAAAAAGATGGCGTCTGTAATTTACATCATAGGTAGACCTCAACTATGGGAGACAAACTGAGAAAAAAAAATCCAGAAAATCACATTGTCTGTTTTTTTTTCATTTTATTTGCATATTATGGTGGAAAATAAGTATTTGGTCAGAAACAAGCAATCAAGATTTCTGGCTCTCACAGACCTGTAACTTCTCCTTTAAGAGTCTCCTCTTTCCTCCACTCATTACCTGTAGTAATGGCACCTGTTTAAACTTGTTATCAGTATAAAAAGACACCTGTGCACACCCTCAAACAGTCTGACTCCAAACTCCGCTATGGTGAAGACCAAAGAGCTGTCAAAGGACACCAGAAACAAAATTGTAGCCCTGCACCAGGCTGGGAAGACTGAATCTGCAATAGCCAACCAGCTTGGAGTGAAGAAATCAACTGTGGGAGCAATAATTAGAAAATGGAAGAAATACAAGACCACTGATAATCTCCCTCGATCTGGTGCTCCACGCAAAATCCCACCCCGTGGGGTCAGAATGATCACAAGAACGGTGAGCCAAAATCCCAGAACCACGCGGGGGGACCTAGTGAATGAACTGCAGAGAGCTGGGACCAATGTAACAAGGCCTACCATAAGTAACACACTACGCCACCATGGACTCAGATCCTGCAGTGCCAGACGTGTCCCACTGCTTAAGCCTGTACATGTCCGGGCCCGTCTGAAGTTTGCTAGAGAGCATTTGGATGATCCAGAGGAGTTTTGGGAGAATGTCCTATGGTCTGATGAAACCAAACTGGAACTGTTTGGTAGAAACACAACTTGTCGTGTTTGGAGGAAAAAGAATACTGAGTTGCATCCATCAAACACCATACCTACTGTAAAGCATGGTGGTGGAAACATCATGCTTTGGGGCTGTTTCTCTGCAAAGGGGCCAGGATGACTGATCCGGGTACATGAAAGAATGAATGGGGCCATGTATCGTGAGATTTTGAGTGCAAACCTCCTTCCATCAGCAAGGGCATTGAAGATGAAACGTGGCTGGGTCTTTCAACATGACAATGATCCAAAGCACACCGCCAGGGCAACGAAGGAGTGGCTTCGTAAGTAGCATTTCAAGGTCCTGGAGTGGCCTAGCCAGTCTCCAGATCTCAACCCTATAGAAAACCTTTGGAGGGAGTTGAAAGTCCGTGTTGCCAAGCGAAAAGCCAAAAACATCACTGCTCTAGAGGAGATCTGCATGGAGGAATGGGCCAACATACCAACAACAGTGTGTGGCAACCTTGTGAAGACTTACAGAAAACGTTTGACCTCTGTCATTGCCAACAAAGGATATATCACAAAGTATTGAGATGAAATTTTGTTTCTGACCAAATACTTATTTTCCACCATAATATGCAAATAAAATGAAAAAAAACAGACACTGTGATTTTCTGGATTTTTTTTTCTCAGTTTGTCTCCCATAGTTGAGGTCTACCTATGATGTAAATTACAGACGCCTCTCATCTTTTTAAGTGGTGGAACTTGCACTATTGCTGACTGACTAAATACTTTTTTTCCCCACTGTACATACATACAAACATACACACACACACATTGAGCTTTATTGTCATGATCCATGCTGGATCATGACAGATAAAAGCACTAGTAACCTTTTTTTTGGAGATTTGGAGCGGTGTTTTGGATCATTGTCTTGCTGAAATATTCATCCCCTGCGTAACTTCAACTTCATCACTGATAATTGCACATTATTGTCAAGAATCTGCTGATACTGAGTTGAATCCATGCGACCCTCAACTTTAACAAGATTCCCGGTGCCGGCATTGGCCACACAGCCCCAAAGCATGATGGAACCTCCACCAAATTTTACTGTGGGTAGCAAGTGTTTTTCTTGGAATGCTGTGTTTTTAGCCTCCATGCATAACACCTTTTTGGATGACCAAACAACTCAATCTTTGTTTCATCAGTCCACAGGACCTTCTTCCAAAATGTAACTGGCTTGTCCAAATGTGCTTTTGCATACCTCAGGCGACTCTGTTTGTGGCGTGCTTGCAGAAACGGCTTCTTTCGCATCACTCTCCCATACAGCTTCTCCTTGTGCAAAGTGCGCTGTATTGTTGACCGATGCACAGTGACCCCATCTGCAGCAAGATGATGCTGCAGGTCTTTGGAGGTGGTCTGTGGATTGTCCTTGACTGTTCTCATCATTCTTCTTCTCTGCCTTTCTGATATTTTTCTTGGTCTGCCACTTCTGGGCTTAACAAGAACTGTACCTGTGTTCTTCCATTTCCTTACTATGTTCCTCACAGTGGAAACTGACAGGTTAAATCTCTGAGACAACTTTTTGTATCCTTCCCCTGAAAAGCTATGTTAAATAATCTTTGTTTTCAGGTCATTTGAGAGTTGTTTTGAGGAGCCCATGATGCCACTCTTCATAGGAGAATCAAATAGGAGAACTACTTGCAAGTGGCCACCTTAAATACCTTTTCTCATGATTTGATACACCTGGCTATGAAGTTCAAAGCTCAATGAGGTTCCAAAACCAATTTAGTGCTTCAGGAAGTCAGTAAAAAGTAGTTAGGAGTGTTCAAATCAAGAAAATGATAAGGGTGCCCATACTTTTGCACCGGTCAAATTTTGTTTAAATGCAGATTGCACATTTTCTGTTAGTACAATAATCCTCATTTGAATCCAGAAATATAACTGAGTCCATCAGTTATGAGATTTATGAAACTGAAATAGCTGTTGCAAAAACCAAAATCGTTATAAAGAAAAAAGGTTAACATTAATAGGGGTGCCCAAACTTTTACATATGACTGTATGTATGTGTGAATGTCCGGGATTGGCATGTGCACCGTCGCAGCTACAGCCACACACATCTGGAACCCGAGAGCATCATAGGCTATGTTATGAGGCGAAATTTTAACCCGCGCGTTCCAATTCACCAAACAATTTTGCCTATTATTCTTATCATTTCTATGGTATCCTTCTGTAAAGCTGGAAATAACACAATTTATTACCGTGCCAACACAGACCACCCTCTGACACAGACTGCAGGGGGAGCCCAGTATCACACAGGATAGGATTAGATACACAGCTCAGCAGTCAGTATCACACAGAATAGGATTAGATACACAGCTCAGCAGACAGTATCACACAGGATAGGGTAAGATACACGGCTCAGCAGACGGTATCACACAGGATAGGATTAGATACACTGCTCAGCAGTCAGTATCACACAGGATAGGATTAGATACACGGCTGAGCAGTCAGTAACACATGATAGGATTAGATACACAGCTCAGCAGAAAATATCACACAGGAGAGGATTAGCTACACAGCTCAGCAGACATTATCACACAGGATAGGGTTAGATACACAGCTCAGAAACAATATGTGCCAAAGGAGAGGACATTTTCATTCCAAGAATTCCACTCATTCCTTCTGATTTGTTTTTTTCTTTTAAACGCCTCCAGTTTCCAGTTCAACTGCTATTTGCAATGTCCATTAACAATGCTCAGGAACAGTCCTTGAAAGTAGTAGTGATCGATTTGCAATCTCCATGATTTTCTCATGGTCAACTTTAAGTGGTCTGTTCAAGAGTTGAAACTGCCAAAAATCTGTTCATCTTTGCACCGAAAAGAAAAACCAAAAATGCTGTTTATCAAAAGGCTCTTGAATTAATTGAAAATAAAATACTATCAATACTTGGGTAGTCGTTTAGTTAATTTGTGTTGCAAATCTGTAGTGTTGAATATATGATGTGAAATGTTTTTATGTGCAATATAATCATTATAATTTGTTATAGCTAACCACAGTTGGTTACTATGCCCAGGCAACGCCGGGCTCTTCAGCTAGTTGTATATAATTTCCATTATTGCATGGGATACAAATCTTGGATGATTCTCTCTTTTTCTTTTTTAGCATGCGCTTCCACTTTTGAGTAATTAATAGTGATGAGCGAACATGCTCGCCACTATTCGTTACTCACCCAAGTATCACGGTACTCAGTGAGCACCGAGCATTTCCAGGATTACTTGGCGGCAACTCGGGTCTCCAGCCAGCTTTTTTGGCGGTCTTTAGAGACCCAATCACGATGCAGGGATTGTCAGCCAGGCAATGAAATGCCTCAGCCATCTTTGTTGTGAGCATGCAGTGATTGGCTGGCTGCACAGCATCATCAGGGATATAAGAGACGGGTCGCCGCCCTGCTTGGCGCATTCAGCTCTGGATTTAGATAGGGTCAGAATTGGGGATTTATTAGTGAGTGTGGGGTCTACCAAACTAAAGTACTCAAATCCAGCTAAACCAACAGACCTACTAAGGACAAATACCAGAGTATATAGGTTGCAGTGTTAGGTAGGCAAAAGATTGTACCTCGCTCTATACACATCAGTGCAAGGCCTGCAGGCACTGTATGTGTGTATATAGATCATTGCATACATCAAGAGGGTCCATTCCCTTCCTGTCTGCTGGTGCTGCTGCTACCTATAGGATATATTGACCTTATATACCTAGCCCCAGGACTAATTGGCTTGGAACAAATTTTTGGCCAGGTTAATAGAGATTATTTTATTGCAAAGCAATCCAGAGCATTTTTTATTCTCCATTTGCTTTTTGACAGTGCACATTACAGCCAGATCCTTTTCCTAGTACAGCGTGAAAAGGTACGGTAAAGTAGGATTTTTTTTGAGTGTCTTACACAATTTTTTGACACCATTTTGCTGAAACCCCCAAAAAATACATACAGGCCACATATTATGCAGTGCGGTATATCTGTGACACGCCTCATCCATCCGTCTACTAAACATTTTGGTCATTTTAGCCCTAAATTCCATTTGTTTTTGCTATCTGTCACTGTAGTTATATACAGCACTATTTAGCGTAAAAAAAGCAAAAAACACAGGCCACAGATTTGTCCAGGGCCATATTTGCCACTAGGCACTTGTGGGCTCGTGCCTAGGGTGGGACTCTGCAATTGGGCGGCACCTGATCGGTGTTTTTGGATTGTTTTTTTGTTGTTTTTTTTTAAGTCCGGTGGTGCCATAATAATCCCTGCAGACAGGGGGCGGCAGAGCAGCAGTCAGTACACTTGATGCTCTCCCTCCTCCCTGCTGGCACAGAGACAGTTAAGTGCAGGGGTGCACCTACCATGAGGCAAGTAGAGGGCAGCATATTCTGTCCTACATCTGCTTGGGTTGCTCTCATACATGGCTGCTCTGTGCGCACTGCGCACAGGACCTGTGATGAGGTCACAGGAGGGGAGGAGTCAGGGGTCACATGATCAGGGCCCTCAGTGGATGCAGGACTCTGCTGTGCTGGTTGTCATGGTGCTGGATGAGGGGAGGTTTCCGTGTGGGGTCATGAGGGGTTTACACTACAGGGTGGATATAGCAGAGCTGTGTGTGTACGAGGTGTGCAGAGCGGAGCCGCGTGTGTACGAGGTGTGCAGAGCGGAGCCATGTGTGTACGAGGTGTATGGAGCGGAGCCACGTGTGTACGAGGTGTACGAAGCGGAGCCATGTATGTACGAGGTGTGCAGAGCAGAGCCGCGTATGTACGATGTGTATGGAGAAGAGCCGCATGTATACGAGGTGTACGGAGTTGTACGAGGTATACGGAGCAGAACCGTGTGTATACGAGGTGTGCAGAGTGGAGTCACGTGTGTACAAGGTGTACGGAGCGGAGCCGTGTGTGTACGAGGTGTACAGAGCAGAACCACGTGTGTACGAGGTGTACGGAGCGAAGCCGTGTGTGTACGAGGTGTGCCGAGCGGAGCTGCGTGTGTACAATGTGTACGGAGCAGAGTGTGTGTATGGAGACGAGCCGCGTGTGTACGAGGTGTATGGAGCAGAGCGGAATAGCGTGTGTACAAGGTGTACGGAGCAGAGCTGCGTGTGTACGGTGTGTACGGAGCGGAGCCGCGTGTGTGGAGCGGAGCCGTGTGTGTACAGGGTGTATGGAGCGGAGCCGTGTGTGTACTTGATGCACAGAGCCGCATATGTACGAGGTGTGCGGAGCGGAGCCACGTGGGTACAAGGTGTGCGGAGCCGCGCGGGTACGAGGTGTGCGGAGCCACGTGTGTACAAGGTGTACGCAGGGGAGCCGTGTGTACTTGGTGTACAGACCAGAGCCGTGTGTATTCTTGGAATTCAGAGCGGAGCCCTGTGTGTATGAAGTGTACGGAGCTGAGCTGTGTGTGTATGGAGGGGAACAGAGCCGCATGAGTACGAGGTACATGGAGCAGAGCCGCATGTGTGTATGAGGTGTATGTATCGTGGCCGCATGTGTAGAAGGTGTATGGAGCAGAGCCGCATGTGTACAAGGTTTATGGAGTGGAGCCATGTGTGTACTGAGTGGAACCGTGTGTGTGCGAGGTGCATGGAGCGGAGCCGTGTGTGTGCGAGGCATACAAAACGGAGCCATGTGTGTATGAGGTGTGCGGAGCCATGCATGTACACGGTCGGTGTATGGTGGGGAGCATTCATACCTCCCAACAGTCCCGTATCCAGTGGGACAGTCCCGATTTTGAGAGTCTGCTGCGCTGTCCCGTCTGGGAGCTTACTTTTCCCGCGGAAACAGGAGTACACGGCGGAGCCCCGAGGTGCACTTTAAAATTTACACGTGACGTTCCACCGGAAGTGACGTGCTGGAAGCTGACCGGAAATTAGGTAATTTCGGGAGGAAATTGTGACTGAACCATGGAGGCACTTCAGGGAATGCTTCAGATCCATCACCGTGTCCTCCTCCGACAGAGCGGATAGCAGGATCACCTTGGAATCGGGGATGCTGGCCATATGAACGAATCATGATATGTCCTGCACCGGAAGGCTCGGGTGGGCACTACAATGGGAGCTGGTCTGCTATATCTTTATAGCATCTTTCTTTCTCTGTTTCTTTCTCTTTCTCTCTCTGTTCTTTCATCCCCCTCTTTAATCTTTCTTTCTCTCTCTGTTTCTTTCTCTCTGTTCTTTCTTTCTCTCTCGCTCTTCTTTCTCTTTTTTTCTCTCTCTGTTCTTTTTTTTCTCTCTCTCTGTTCTTTCTTTCTCTCTATTCTTCCTTTTTCTCTCTCTGTTCTTTCTTTCTTTCCCTTCTTTCTTTCTATCTCTGTTCTTTCTTTTTTTTCTCTCTCTCTATTCTTCCTGTCATGATACCAGTGCTGGGTGACCGGCACTTCTGGGGTTATTGTTTTGATGTCAGTGCAGACTCTTACCTGCACACCTGGGACCTATTATGGTGGCCTTTCATTGGTTCTGGGAAAGCTTCTTATAGCCTCAGGAAGCTCCCATCCCCCGTCAGTTATACTTTCGCCCTTGGCATTGTGTGGTGACCCCTGAGTGTGTTTGTGCTGTGTTCTGGTTGCTTGATTCTCTGTGCACGACTCGGTCTGTTCTCTGGATATTGCTTTGGATTCTGCTTGGTACCTTCTATGTCTGTTTGGCTTTGACTTCTGCTTGGCCCTGACTATCCGTTCTGTCTCATCCCTGGTACTTTACTGATATCTCTGTTTATGACCTCCATTTTACCTGACTCTGAGTATTTCTGTATAGTGTCCTGCCATCTCTGAAAGCAGGATGCTAAGCCCCACCCCCTTGCAGTCACAAGACCGTTGGTCCTGTGTCTGCTTGCTAAACTTCAGCGTCCACAGGTCCTGTGTATCTGTACTTTCCGGCTGTACCTGACCCCGGGCCCCCTACAGTGCAGGTGAGTCCCTGCTCAGCGGAGGCTGCATGCCAGCGCTTACAGGATCCTGACATTATAACTGACCATTAAGTATTTGGGGTTTTTTTGTGCAGAGAGTTATGGATCCCATACAGTCTCTGGCTGACCAGATGAAAAGTCTGAGTCAGATGTTTCAGGGTTTATCTCTGGAGCAGCAAGCTCTGGCTCGTTCTCAGCAGCAGGTTTCTGAGACAGTGCAAGGGGCTTTATCTGCTGGGTTTCCGGGGGGCTGAGGCGAGGGATGTTGTTCTGGTGTCCCCGGAACCACCTGTTAAACTGCCTGACTTTTTTTCTGGGAACAAAAAGGAGTTCAGGGTCTTCATGGAGGGGTGCAAACTTTTTTTAGTTTGAGACCACGTTCCTCTGGGGACGAAAACCAGAAGGTAGGGGTCATTATGTAGTTTTTAAGAGGGTCCCCACAAGCTTGGGCTTTCTCCCTTCCTCCCACTGCCCCTGAGAAAGTGTCTGTGAATACATTCTTTGAGGCCCTCGGGCACATTTATGATGAGCCTGACCGAGTGCGATTGGCAGAGGACATGGTGATGAGCGTCTGTCAGGGGAAACAGTCGGCTGAGTGGTTTTGTACTGAATTCCACCACTGGGCTGCAGAGGTCTCTTGGAACGACGCTGCACTCCGAGGACTCTTTCGCAGAGGCTTGTCCGAGTGGCTGCAGGATGCCTTGGCGTTACATCTAACTCTCTCGAGGACGCCATGACCCAGGCCATCCGGATGGACCGCAGGCTGCGGGCCAGAGGGGTGATGCAGGTGGAGACTCCATTGTTCCCCAGTGGAAAAGAGACTGCCCCTGAGCTCATGGATGTAGGTGCCCTCTCCCTGAAGGATACGGAGAGGAAACGCTGGAAGGACAAGCAGTTATGCTTTTACTGCGGTAAAATGGGACATTGGAAAAGGGAGTGTCCTGATTGCCTGTCTTCGACCCAGTCGGCGGGAAACGACTAGGTCTGGGTAGTCAACGGGGAGACTACTCAGACCCTCAGGTACCCTTTTCCTCGTTTTCTAAAGTATTACTTCATGTGGAACTGTTTGTGGACGGTAGTTCTTTTCCCTCTACAGCCTTCGTGGACTGCGGATCATCGATTAATCTCAATGACTCCCAATTGGACACACACTGCAAGATAGGGACAGTTAGGCTCAAGGTTCCGATCAAGGTGATGGCCATTGACTCCTCTCCCCTCACTAAGGAGGGAATTCTCTTTATGTCTGACTTGTTTTCGCTAAGAGTGGGCACTACTCATGTGGAAAACCTAAGTTGTTTTGTTCTGGACAATCTACCTGCAGGGTTGGTGTTGGGCATGCCCTAGTTACAACGCCATAACCCAGTTATTAACTGGAAAACAGGGGAGATTGTTCAATGGGGGTTTAATGATTTTAAGTTATGTGATAAATCCGCACTGCTGGTTGAACCTGTTAAATCTGTGTCTGTATCATCTGTCGAGCTGGAAGGTATTCCGGAATGCCTGAAGGACTTCGAAGATGTATTCTCTGAAAGCGAGGCCGAGACGTTACCGCCACATAGACGCTTTGACTGCGCTATTGGGCTGGTCCCGGGGGCTAAATTACCTAAAGCCCGTCTGTTTAATTTTTCCGGCCCTGAGCGCTTGGCTATGGAGGAGTACATTGCTGAAAGCCTGCGCAAGGGACACATACGTCCTTCAGTCTCACCTGTGGTGGCAGGTTTCTTTTTTGTAAAAAAAAAAAAAGATGGCGGGCTACGTCCCTGCCTCGATTTTCGGGAGCTTAATCAGATTACTGTACGGAATAGTAAGTACCCCCTTCCGTTGATTCCCGATTTGTGTAACCAACTATCAGGGGCAAAGTGGTTTTCTAAACTGGATCTTCGAGGGGCATATCATTTGATAAGGGTCCGAGGGGGATGAATGGAAAACTGCGTTCCTCACATCCGAGGGACTGTTTGAAAATTTTGTCATGCCGTTTGGTCTTACCAATGCCCCCGCCATATTTCAGAATTTCATCAACGTGGTATACTCGGATCTCATTGGTCGTTTTGTCGTTATCTACTTAGATGATATTTTGATATACTCCTCCGACAGGCATTCCCATCTGGAACATGTACGAACTGTTCTCCAAAGACTGAGAGAAAATCATCTGTATGCCAAATTGGAGAAATGTGTATTTTGTGTGCAAGAATTGTCTT
Source organism: Dendrobates tinctorius (assembly GCF_039654945.1). Taxonomy (NCBI): domain Eukaryota; kingdom Metazoa; phylum Chordata; class Amphibia; order Anura; family Dendrobatidae; genus Dendrobates; species Dendrobates tinctorius. The sequence goes on from NW_027361783.1 coordinate 22,361,383, forward strand.
TTTTGGGATTAATTGTATCCGGTGAGGGTTTTCGCATGAACCCCAAGAAGGTGCAGGCCATTGCAGATTGGGTGTAACCCCGAGATCTTAAGGGTCTTCAGCGCTTCTTGGGGTTCGCTAATTATTACCGCAAATTTATTCTGGGGTTTTCGCAGGTGGTCAAACCTCTCACGGATCTAACATGCAAAGGTGCGGATGTGAGAAATTGGTCCTCGCTCGCAAAAGAGGCCTTTGCGACGCTGAAAAAATGTTTTATGTCTGCTCCTGTGTTGGCACAGCCAGATCCTTCCAAACCATTTGTAGTGGAGGTGGATGCCTCCGAGGTGGGGGTGGGGGCAGTGTTGTCCCAAGGGCCTGTCATTCTAACCAACCTCAGGCCATGTGCTTTCTTTTCCAGGAAGTTCTCTGCTGCTGAAAGAAATTATGATGTAGGCAATAGAGAACTTCTTGCGGTCAATTTGGCGTTTGAGGAGTGGAGGTACTTTTTGGAGGGGGCCAGTCACCCGATTACTGTGATCACTGATCACAAAAATTTGTCATACATAGAGTCTGCTAAAAGATTAACGCCCAGACAGGCCTGTTGGTCACTTTTTTTTTCTCGTTTCTAGTTTACTATTACATTCCGTCCAGGGTCAAAGAATGTCAAGGCTGACGCCTTATCTCATAGTTTTCACCCTGTGTCTGCCCCTGAGCCACCGTCCTCCATTCTGCACCCTGGGATGGTGTTAGCAGGGATTTCATCTGAATTGGAATGGGAAATTGAGGGGGCCCAGTCGCTGGCTCCTGTGGCCAAGCCAGGGGGCAAGTTGTTTGTCCCAGAGCAACTTTGCCTTAAACTCTTGCAAGAGTTCAACAAATCCAAGTTGTGTGCTCACCCAGGTATATCAGCCACACGACTGGCGGTGGCTAGGATCTTCTGGTGGCCTACCCTTGGTTCTGATATAAAGAAATTCATTTCTGGTTGTGGGGTCTGCGCTCGTTCTAAAAGCTCCCATAGCCGGCCGGCGTGGGAGCTGATGCCCTTGGAAGTTCCCGAAAGACCATGGACCCATCTGCCCATGGATTTTATTACCAATCTTCCCGCTTCCAGGGGTAATACGGTGGTATGGGTAGTGGTGGACAGATTTTCAAAGCAGGCTCATTTTGTACCCCTGTCCGCATTACCTTCTGCTGAGACCGTATCCAGATTGTTTGTGCAGCATGTCGTCCGCTTGCATGGGGTACCCCTGAATGTGGTGTCTGATCGTGGTGTGCAGTTTGTGGCTAAGTTTTGGCGTGCTTTCTGCAAATAATTAGGGATATCTCTGTCCTTTTCGTCTGCATACCATCCTGAGAGTAATGGTCAGACGGAACGCACTAATCAGTATCTGGAACAGATCCTCAGATGTCTGACTTTTTGCTAGACAGAATGACTGGTGTGATATACTGCAGTTGGCTGAATTTGCCTTCAATAATCGGGTAAGTCAATCCACTGGTATGTCCCCTTTCTTGATCAACTATGGGTTCAGTCCTCATCTTGGTGAGTTTTCTCATCAGGATTCGGGGTGTCCTGGGGCTTTGGACTCTGTTCAGCGGTTAAAAGATACATGGGCAGAAGTCCAGCGGCGTATATCTAGGTCTCAAGGCAGGTATAAGTTTTTTGCGGACAGGAAACGAACACCTGATCCCATGTTTCAGGTTGGACAGAAAGTTTGGCTCTCCACGCGAAACATTAAGTTAAAGATTCCGTCAGCCAAGTTGGGCCCCAAATTCACTGGCCCGTACAAGATTGTGGAAAAAATCCACCCAGTAGCGTACAGGCTGTGCCTTCCACCCTCTTTCAAGATCCCTAACGTCTTCCATAGATCTCTACTGAAGCCTTTTGAAGCAGTTCGGGGAGAATCCGAGTCCGCTGCTCCTCCGGTTTTGGTTGAGGGAAATGTGGAATATGAGATTGGTCACATCGTAGATTCTAGGTTGGTACAGCGGTCAGTACAGTACCTAGTTCATTGGAAGGGGTATGGGCCAGAGGACAGGTCCTCGGTGCCGGGCCGGTTGATGCATGCGGATCGCCTGGTTCGGGCTTTCCATGCTAGGTACCCGGGCAAGCCTGGGGGTCCAGAGGTCCCCCGTTGAGAGGGGGGTACTGTCATGATACCAGTGCTGGTTGACCGGCACTTCTTGGGTTAATGTTTTGATCTCAGTGCAGACTCTTACCTGCACACCTGGGACCTATTATGGTGGCCTTTCATTGGTTCTGGGAAAGCTTCTTATAGCCTCAGGAAGCTCCCATCCCCCGTCAGTTATACTTTTGCCCTTGGCATTGTATGGTGACCCCTGAGTGTGTTTGTGCTGTGTTCTGGTTGCTTGATTCTTTGTGAACGACTCGGTCTGTTCTCTGGATATTGCTTTGGATTCTGCTTGGTACCTTCCATGTCTGTTTGGCTTTGACTTCTGCTTGGCCCTGACTATCCGTTCTGTCTCATCCCTGGTACTTTACTGATACCTCTGTGTATGACCTCCGTTTTGCCTGACTCTGAGTATTTCTGTAGTGTCCTGCCATCTCTGAAAGCAGGATGCTAAGCCCCGCCCCCTTGCAGTCACATGACTGTAGGTCCTGTGTCTGCTTGCTAAACTTCAGTGTCCACAGGTCCTGTGTATCTGTACTTTCCTGCTGTACCTGACCCCGGGCTCCCTACAGTGCGGGTGAGTCCCTGCTCAGCGGAGGCTGACAGGATCCTGACAGGATCCTGACACTTCCTTTTTGTCTCTCTGTTCTTTCTTTCTCTTTCTTTCTTTCTTTCTTTCTTTCTTTCTTTCTTTCTTTCTCTCCCTGTTCTTTCTTTCCCCTCTTTCTTTCTCTCTCTCTGTTCTTTCTTTCTCTCTCTGTTTCTTTCTTTCTTTCTTTCTCTCTCTGCTCTTTCTTTCCCCTCTTTCTTTCTCTGTGTTCTTTCGTTCTTTGATCTTTCTTTCCTCTCTTTTTTCTTTCTCTCTCTGTTCTTCCTTTCTCTCTATAGATCTATCTAGTATTTATCTGTCTCTGTAAACATTCTTCACTGGAGTATGTCAAATAAGAGGTTGGACAAAGAAATGACATGACAATTATTCTTTTGTTAAATACTGTAATAGATCTTTATTTAGGTTACAAAAATGCATACAAATCCACATATATTTTCTCATGCATTTTCTGTCAAGAGATGCAGAATCCGTGAGGAAAATTCCACAGGCAATTCCGCAACCTGTGCACATACCCTTATTGTAAAATCTGACACACTGACCATACACCGATGGCACAGATACCATTTTTTCAAGTTTAAACACTGACGTATGAATAAGGCCTTATTCAGAGTCTGGGCAGTAATAGAATAATAAAATCCATATTGTAATCCTACAATGTCTTCTGGACATGATATTGGGAGAGTTTATAGTTCAGTTAGCACAGACACCAGACTTCTTGCTGTTAACCAGTTAATGCTCTCTTGTCCACCACACTGCAGTGTCAAAAGAGAAAGACAGCGAGACAGGCAGCAACATCGCATCAGAGAGCTTGTGACCTCGAAACAGAAGATCCTCAGATACTGATATTGTGACATAATATTAAGAATAATATTTATTCATTGATATTACGCTATTAAAAGGAACCTGTCACCACCTCGTTTTGCTGCTATAAGATGCAGCCACCACCATCAGGGGCTTATCTACAGCATTCTATAATTCTGTAGATAAGCCCCTGATCTAACCTGAAAGATAAGAAAAACAAGTTTTATTATACTCACCCGGGGCGGTCAAGTCCGATGGGTGTTGCAACAATCCGGAAGTTTTTCCGCATCTGCCACATAACGGATCACTTACAGCAACACATCGTTCGGCCTCATTCATTCCCTATGGGACTTGTGAACATGTGCTGCACTTGCGGTTTTGCGCTTGCAGTGAAACAGAAAAACACTGCTATCAGCGTTTTTCTTCTGTTGCTGCAAATACAGCATTTGCCGGATGGTGCAAAACCACAAGTGCCACACATGTTCGCAAGTCCCATAGGATGCGGAAAAACTGCCGGATCTGTAGCCTAAGTCACTGACGATAGTGTCTGCATTAGTCATACTCACCATTGGGGGAGGCAGCACTAAAAGTGTCTAGGGCAGCACAAACTCTAAATACGGCCCTGGATTTGTCAGTGTGGTATCTCTGTGCCAGCTCATATATCTGTGTACTCCAAGTTTGACCATTTTAAGCCTGTTTTAAATTTTTTTCCTGTGTGTCACTCTAGTTATATACAGCACTATTTAGCCTACAAAAGCAAAAAATACAGGCCACAGATTTGTCAGTGCGGTATCTCCGTGCCTGCTCATATATCTGCGAGCTCCAAGTTTGCCCATTTTAGGCCTGTTTTACATTGTTTTCCAGTGTGTCACTCTAGTTATATACAGTGCTATTTAGCCTAAAAAAGCAAAACATACAGGCCACAGATTTGTCAGTGTGGTATGTCCGTGCCAGCTCATATATCTGTGTGCTCCAAGTTTGGCCATTTTAGGCCGGTTTTCAGTTTTTTTCCTGTGTGTCACTCTAGTTATATACAGCACTATTTAGCCTACAAAAGCAAAAAAATACAGGACACAGATTTGTCAGTGTGGTATCTCCATGCCAGCTCATATATCTGCGTTCTCCAAGTTTGCCCATTTTAGGCCTACATATTCTAGTGTTTTTGCAGTCTATTACCGCACTTATTGACACAAGTCTGATAAGCCAGAAAAACATTTTTATCTACAGTCCAGATAGGTAAAAGTGTGGTTTTCCCACACACGTATCACATACAAGTTGGCTCCCAAATCAGCCATTTGTAGTGAAAGTGTATAATATTCTTGTCCATTTACAATGGGCAAGGCGCGTGACAAGGGACAGGGAAGTGGATGTCATGGTGATGGTGCATGCTGAGGCCGTGGCCAAGCTAAAATTGGGCCACCAAAAACACCCACGTCTTGTCGCTGGACATTAGTGTCCGAAGTCCTAGGGGACCACTGCAAGACAGCACTATTGAAGCTCGAGCAGTGTGAAAAGGTTGTTGGCTGGATAGCGGATAATACTTCCAGTTACTTATCCACTACCACCAGCACACTGTCTTCCACACGGTCAAGTCAGAGTAGCCGTGAATCTGGACCGCATATTCCTCACCCTGATCCTCCTTCCTCCAACCATGCTGAGTGCCATGAGACAACTGATCCCACACTCTGAAGAGCTGTCCAGTTTTCCATTTGGAGATTCGTGCCTCTCGCCTGGTTCACTTGAAGGGGGCAAGATGATATTCCATGTAGCGATGCACAAATATTTGAGCAGCCACGATCACAAGAGGTGGACGATTATGAGACATAATTGCCGGAAAGTCAGGAGGAGGACCAGGGTGTGGAAGATGAGGTGGTGGATGATATAGTAAGAGGCTCAACCTGGCAGTAGGACATGCAGAGCGAGGACAGCAGCACACAGGGGGAGGTAGGAATAGCACCACTTCAGGCAGGAAGAAGCAGTGTGGTGGCTGCAGACAGAAGGCGTGCAACCGTTCCCCGTAACACCAACATGACAGAAGTTGCCAGTGCAACTGTTAGGTCTTCCTGAGTCTGGTTATTTTTTAAAAACTCTGCTGACAACCCCAAACAGGCCACTTGCATCACCTGTCATGCTAGCATCAGCAGGGGTAGCAAAACTACCAGCCTTACCACCACCAGCATGATCAGGCACATGGCAGCAAAGCACCTGACTTTGTGGGCCCAACCCCAGGCTGCAGGAACAGTGTCTGTGGGTGACGCCACTGCTTCTTCCACTGTTGTGAGTGCAAGGCAATCCTGTCATGAACTCATTTTCTGCTCCACCAGTTGAGAGTTCCCCTTCCGTTCTCCCTGGTGGTGACAAGAGGTAGTCCGGTTGGTTTAAGTGGTAGTGATCTGCCACCTGATGAGGAAGATAATGATTGGATCTCTGGAGTATCAAACTGGATATAAGACAGCCGACACCCTATCCGGGTGCTGGTGATTCAGTCTGCTTCTCTGGTCCTGGACTTCAGCTCTCTTCCAGTTTTCTCAAGTTAAGTTTGTTTTTTGCTATTGTTCACACTTGCGCTTGTTGGTCAATTCAGTTTTTTGTGTAATCAGCCTGCCCCTGCTGGGGCTATGCTGAAATCCCACTCCTATTAATCAGTATTTGCCAATCTGCTTTTTGTCCTTTATTAGATTGGCCTCTTTTTTGCTCTGTCTCAGAATATTTCAGAGTGCTGATATAGGTTTAGAAGTCTAGTGACTTCACGGTTAATTTTGCTATCAGAAGTGTTGGACAATATTTTTGTAGGTTTTTTTGGCAGATTGCAGACAGTGTCTTTCCTTTTCTGTCCTTTTTAGTTAGCCGGGCCCCATCGTTTGCTCAGCCTATTTTCCTGCCTTTGTATGTATTTTCATCTTGTTTCACCGTCAATACATGTGGGGGCTGTCTTTCCTTTGGGGTCTGCTCTGGGGAAGTTAGTTTTCCTCTTTTCCTGCTTTAGGCTTATGTAGTTCTCCAGTTGTGACGAGGCGTCTAGGACCAACCTAGGAACGATCCACGACTGCTGCTAGTTGTGCGGATAAGTTCAGGGATCTGCAATCTGCATAGTTACCAACTTCTCTGGTTTTCTGAGATTTAGCTTGTTGTCTTTTTTTCCTCCTCGGTTTCCCATTCATAACACAATCTCCTGTCCATGGTGCATGCGAAGATCCCTCCTTCCCTGCACCTGTCATTGCCCACAGTCAAATAGCACCATCATCAAGCACGTCCATGTCTTTGTCCCAGCGCAGCCTTCAGTTGTCCGGTCATTGGAACGTAAGTGGAAATACGCATTCAACGCCCCACAGGCCACAGTACTCAATCCTCATATTTCTTGTCTGCTTGCACTCAAAATGTTGCCTTTTAGGCTCATAGAGACGGAAGCTTTCCACAACCTGATGGCGGCGGCCATCCCAAGGTACTCAGTTCCCAGCTGCCACCATTCCTCCCGCTGTGCTGTCCCGGCATTACACAAGCACGTGTCCCACAACATTACCCGTGCCCTCAACAATGCAGTTACTGGGAAAGTACACCTATCCATGGACACGTCGACAAGTGCTTGTGGCCAGGGACGGTACATCTCGATGACGGCACACCGGGTTAACATAGTGGAAGCCGGAATCCAGTCAGACCTTGGGATGGAACACGTCCTCCCGATGCCAGGAATTGCAGGACCTATGTCAATCAGGGTTGCCCACACTGTGTACAGCTCCTGCACCTCCTCCTCTTCAGCCTCCATCTCCGAAATGAGCACATCAGTTACAAGCTGGAAGCACTGCAGCACTGCCAAAGCCTAGCGGCTACAGGCTGTGCTTAAGCTAATTTTCTTAGGTGACAAACTGCACAATGCTGAAGAGTTGTTGACAGCTCTGAAAGAGCAGGCAGATGTGTGGCTGATACCGCTGAATCTCCAGCCAGGCATGGTTGTGCGTGACAATGGCAGGAACCTGGTGGCGGCTCTGAGGTGAGGCGAACTGACACACGTACTATGCCAGGCCCATGTGCTTAACCTCATTGTTCAACATTTTCTAAAAAGCTACCCGGAGCTGCCGGATCTGCTGTTGAAAGTATGCTGCCTGTGTGCCCATTTTAGAAAGTCAGATACAGCTTCAGCCACCATTGCCGTGCTTCAGCAGCGATTGCAGATTCCGGCTCATTGACTGGTGTGTGATGCCCCCACGCGTTGGAACTCTACACTGCATATGTTGGAAAGGATTTGTAAGCAGAAGTGGGCAGTTGTTGAATACCAGCATCAACAAGGCCGTCGTTTTTCAGGTTTGACTCCACACAAAGACCTCAGGAGTGGACATGGATGTCAGACATATGTAACATCCTCCAAAACTTTGAGGAGTCCACCAAGATGGTGAGTGGCAATGACGCCACACGTAGCGTCACCATCCCGCTCATCTGCATTCTGAAACTCTCTCTGCTCACAATGAAAGAGGATGCATTGCAGGCGGAGCATGAGGCCATGGATCAAGGAACCATACAGGGTGATTACATACAGCCCAGCCTCATGTCATCCCAACGTGGATTGGTTGACAATGAGGAAGAGGAGGAGGACACCTTGGTCAGTCATCCTGTTGGTGAGGACAAGGAAGGCTTGCCTGTTACAAGTCTGGCATGCAGGACTGACTTTATGTTGCGCAGCCTTTCCCGTGACCTTTGTATTGTAAAAATTTTGTTTAACAGTCATTACTGGGTAGTGACACTTTTAGACCCATGCTACAAGGAGAACTTTCAATCTCTTGTTCCATTGGCAGACAGGTGTACTAAAATGACAGGTGTAATAAAATGGTGTAATTCCAGAGGGCCATTGTTGCAGAATTATTAAAAAAATTCCCATCTCAAAACGCTGGCAGCAGAGATAACAGTTTGTTGGCCAACCAAGGAGGACAGGTGAGAGACACGACTCCAATCCAGTAGAGGCAGGGGAACACTGGCAAAGTTATGGACAGTTTTCTCAGACCCTCACATCGCCCTGACCATGAGGTGCGGGGTAATCTCACAAGGAATGCAATATTTTCAAAGATGCTGAGGGAGTACCTTGCTGACCATACCAACGTCCTCCGTGACATGAACTGGCTCTCTATGCCTTGGAGGTCTTGGCTTGCCCTGCCGCTAGCGTTTTGTCAGAGCGGGTTTTTAGTGCCACTGGTGGAATTATCACAGATAAGCGCATTTGCCTTTCAACGGAAAATGCAGACAGGCTGGCTCTTATAAAAATGAACAAGGGATGGATTGGGCCAGACTTCTCGACACCACCAAATGATGACAGCGAAACATAAACTCCAATGTAGTGTCTTTTTGGGAGGTGTATTCCCATGCACCTCTTCACACACACACATGGGTATACGCTTATGGATTTTGGCTATTTGGTATCCTACTCCTCCTTCTCCTCATCCTCATTGTCCACCACCACTTCAACACCAGGGTGAATGCATTCCGTCATGCTCCAGCCACTCTATTTTTTGGCAAGAGTGTTATGATGCCCATCACCAAATTTCAAAAAATATGTACCGCCCCAAGGGGAAATGTTTGCATTACAAGTCTAGGAGACCCACTCCTTTACATTGGGCTTATTTTTTAGTGAGGCCTTCCTCCACGTTTCATCATCCACTGCTACTAGATCAACAGTGTTAACGAGTTCCGTGCTGCTACAGCCAGTGTCGAATTATTAACAAGGGTCGGTGGTTATGCTGGGCTTAAAATATTTGTTCAGAAATAGGTTGAGGTGTACCCCACAGGGCAAATGTTTGCCAGCCCATACACTTAATGTATGGGCATTACAAGTCTGGGAGACCCAGTCCTTTACATTGGGCCTATTTTTTAATGAGGCCTTCTTCCACATCTCATCATCCACTGCCATTAGATCACAAGGTTTAATGTGTTCCGGGCTACTACAGCCAGTGTTGAATTATTAACAAGGGTGGGTGGGTATGCTGGGCACAAAATACTTGTTCACAAAAAGGTTGAGTTGTCCCCACAGGGGAATATGTTTGTCAGCCCAATACACTTAGTGTATGGGTATTCCAAGTCTTGGAGACCCGCTCCTTTAAATTGGGCATAGTTTTTAATCAGGCCTTCCTCCACGTGTCATCATGCGCCGCCACTAGATCACCAGCATTAACGTGTTCCGTGGTGCTACAGCCAGTGTCAAATTCCTGACAAGGGTGGGTTGTTTCGCTGGGCGTAAAATACTTGATATGGAAAAGGTTGAGGTGTACCCCACAGGGGAAAATGTTTGACAGCCCAATACGCTTAGTGTTTGGGCATTCCAAGTCTAGGAGACCCGCTCCTTTAAATTTGGCATAGTTTTTAATCAGGCCTTCCTCCACGTGTCATCAACCACCACCACTAGATCACCAGGGTTAACGTGTTCCATGCTGCTACAGTCAGTGTCGAATTCCTAACAAGGGTGGATGGTTATGCTGGGTGTAAAATACTTGTTATGAAAAAGATTCAGGTGTATCCCACAGGAGAAAATGTTTGCTAGCCCATACGCTTAGTGTATGGGCATTACAAGTCTAGGAGACTCACTCCTTTTTAATGGGACTTTTTTTTCAAGAGGCCCTCCTCCATGTTTCTTCCAAGGGGGGGATTGGGGTTATTGGGGTGCATATGACTTGCTAGCAGGGCAGGCCTTGCAGTCAATGCATAAGAAAACAGAATGGGAGTACAAAATGAATAATGTGAAGTGGATTTTCTTGTGCACATCCAGTACCTGGGTTCAAAGGCTTATTGGGGTGCATATGACTTGATAGCAGGGCAGGCCTTGCAGTCAATGCATAAGGAAACAGAATGAGTGTACAAAATGAATAATGTGAAGTGGATTTTCCTGTGTCCAACCAGTTCCTGGGTTCAAAGGCATATTGGGGTGCATATGACTTGGTAGCAGGGCAGACCTTGCAGTCAATGCATAAGAAAACAGAATAGGTGTACAAAATGAATAATGTGAAGTGGATTTTCCTGTGCCCATCCAGTACCTGGGTTCAAAGGCTTATTGGGGTGAATATGACTTGGTAGCAGGGCAGACCTTGCAGTCAATGCATAAGAAAAGAGTTTGGGATTATGAAATGAATAATGTGAAGTGGATTTTCCAGTGGCCATCCAGTACGTGGCTTTGAAAGGCTTATTGGGGTGCATGTAACTTTAGGGCAAGCCAGGCCTTGCATTCAATGCAACATTTTTTCAGGAAACCCTCCTGTACCTCTCGTGAAAGGGATATTGGGGTGCATCATAATTCTTGGCAGCCCATCCACTTATTGCATAGGCAATAACAGCATAGGAGACCCACTGCTTTTTAATGGCCCTTTAAGAATATTAATGCCGCCTGATGCCCCTCTAAAAATAGGCTCTGTGGCTTTAAGAGTCCCTCCTTCATAAATGAAACAAGATGTGTCTGCTTATGTGTCACACACAACATGGCCAGCTATTGTTGTTAAATGTTACAATGACATTTCCCAGTGAATGCATTTGTATTGGTTGAAAGCAATGCTAAAGTTGCAAAACGCCTCAAAAACGCTGTGTGTGATAATAACCCAAGTGGTGGAGGAACATTTCGGTCTGGAGTTAATTATTTTGCCTTATATACAAGTCATTAACCTGGAAAGGATGTACCTTAACATATTTCCCAGCAAAATCCATTTTGGTTTCGTTTTTGTATGTTTTTGGTGCACCTGTAAAAATGGCATGAAACTCTGACAACATTGCTTACAGCTGTGACTTAGGAGTCTGAAATGCTTCCAGGGGTAATTCCCATGATGTTACGGTGTTATTTGAGCAGTGTTTCCATCATTTTCTGATCTTTTTAGACCTTAAAAGGACCCCTGGAGGGGATCGCGGTAAAAATGCTCGGGTCTCCCATAGACTTACCCAGACCCGCCTTTCCTGGAGGCTGCATATCCAGGCCCGTTTCTGTTATCTTGTCTTTCTGCCTTCCCTGGAGGATGCATATCCAGGCCTGAACCCTTGATCCTGTATCTGTTCCTGTACCTGACCCTGTCTGAACTGTGTCCTCTGTGTTATGTTCCTGAAGTCCCTCTGTGTCTGGAACCCTGTACCCAATGACTGTGAACTAACCTGGGTTTGTCTTTTAAAGATGGAGTCCAGTGTTTTTGCTGAGCGTTTAATATGCAGTGCTCAGCCTGCTATGCGGTGCTAACTCCATCCAGCCCCGGTCCAACCTGGCGGTGCTTGCACCATCACGCTTGAGTTCCTTCCTAGGTCCAATGCCCGGACCCTAAAGACCATAGTTTGGAGCCTGACGACCGCTGCCTGGAGATCGTGTCCGATGTCCAGCCTGTGTCCTGATGTCCAGTCTATGTCCTGATATTCAGTCTGTGTCCTGATGTCCTGCCTGAGTCCCGATGTATCCTGTCCAGATCTTCTGATGTCCTGCCTGTGTCCAGATGTCCTGATGTCCTGCCTGTGTCCAGATGTCCTGACTATGTCCAGTCTGAGTTCTGATGTCCTGAATGAGTCCCGATGTCCTGCCTGTGTCCAGATGTTCCCCTGGTTCCCCGGGGTCCACTCTGTGATGACCTCTGTCCAAGGTCAGTGTCTGGAGTTCTCCTGCTGAGCCTGTGCTACATCTGATGCCTGAGAGAGAGGCCGTCCTAGTATGCCCATTCCAGATGACCCTGGACTGCATCAACCTGTGATGACCCCTGCCATCATCTGAAGTCTGTCCGAGGTCGGTGTCTGATGTTCTCCTACTGAGCCTGTGCTACGCATGTGGCCTGAGAGAGAGGCCGTCCTAGTATGCCAATGCCAGATAACCCTGGACTGCATCAACCTGTGATGTCCTCCTGCCTTCGTCTATTATCCTGAGATGTGTACCCTTCCTTGATGTGCAGAATTGGGAGCCTGGCATCGTAATATTCTGTCTATGTACTCTGATTTAATTTAAGTAAACTTTATGTTTCTACATACCTGAAGTTGTGCGGTGTTATCTAGTTCTGAATCTCGCCATCTTGTTCACATGCTCAGCTGCCACAGACCCTGCTCGCTGCCCTTCCATAGCCTGGGTAGGTCCAGGTTCCTTTATGTGGTCCAGTGAGTCCACATTTCGTCCCCACCTGGGACGCTCGCCCCACATCGTCGTGGTGGGGGCGACGTGGAGGCAAGGGCTCGGCTCCGTCCTCCGCTGAAGCTGTAACACATTATTTGGCAAAATTGTGTGCAAAGGTCTCAATAATTTTTTCCTAATATTCAAAAGCCATATTGCTATTCATATTTCACATCGAAATGCTTTAGCACGATAGAGTGCAACCTTTTTCGTATATTGTATGATATAATCAAAATTATTAAGCCGGTGATGGTTAAGCTCCGACTCCCAATTTCATGGCGGATTAATAATTCCTTCCATGTTTCCTTTCTTAAAACATTTGAAGGGATATTGTCACGATGACCCGTCCTGTGTGACGCGACCCGCAGGCCGGTAACTAAAACAACAAGACGCGGCACGTGATACTATCCTGTGTGACACAGCCCGCAGACCGGTAACTAAAACAACAATACACGGGGAAAGGGGAAACAGCTACAATGGTGGGCCCTGCGATAGGGAAAGGGGACGTGGAGACCTCCTGCACTCCCCTGAGTCAGTGTCCCTAACACTCCTAACTTTCCCTATGCCGGTTCCGGACCGGGCGCCGATCAGTAACCTGTCGCCCTAGAAAACCCTACACCTATCCCTTGCTAGGGAGCTGGGTGGCGCAGGCACTGGCCCCACCGCTGTACTAATACACACTAAGGAAAAACACAAACAGGGAAACACCACTTAGCTTTACTCTGTTGCTCTTGCTACAGGCAACAGAGTCCACCACCAGAATGCAGCTGTCCTCCTGAATTGCTGCCACCAAACTCTGTCAGCGCTACAAGGAAATCCCCTATGACTCCTTCCACACCAGGGCTAAGACAGTGCTGCAAGGAACGCTCTCCAGCTCCTTCCTCCACCAAGGATGGTAGAAATGAACACTATCACCAACACTGATTGCAACACCTGTGACTCTTTAATAGCAGAGCCACACCTGCATTATAATCATGTGCACTTAACTAAAGAAACAAGAGTGTAATGATGCTCACCACCACCGGGGGCAAACTTAGAACAACCGACACCACAGTGCAATAATCCTGGGGGCAAAAACCAAACCTAAGCAGAGCTTAAGAAAAAAATGGTTACCTGTGCTTTTTATCAGTCCTGATCCAGCATGGATCATGACAGATATTGTGTCCTCATGCTAGTATTGAAGCATACACTTAGGTAGGAAGGAAGGATCATCCCCGCGCTGCCGCAAGCAGAATTCCAAAAATTGTAGAGGTTTCAACGTGGTTTATTGAATAAACCACGTTGAAACCTCTACAGGTTTTGGAATTCTGCTTGCGGCAGCGCGAGGATGATCCTTCCTACCTAAGTCTATGCTTCAACCAGGTCCTGCACTGACCTGTGGATCTGCAGCAGCCGCCATTAATATATGTCTTTCCTTCACTCTCACCAGGTGAGTAGTTCTCTTGGTGGGCAACTCTGTGTAACGTTTGATAAGACCCTATTTGCGCTTTTCTGTCTCCCTCTTTTCTCTGACATTCTAGTACTGAGGTAGACTTGGAAAAGCACAATGAGTATGAGGTGGAGCGAGTCTTGAAATCCAGATGTGTCAGTCGGCAACTTCAATTTCTTGTTAAATTCAAGGATTTTCGGTCCGGAGGATAACTCCTGGGTGGATGCTGAAGACCTAGATGCCGATTTCCTAGTAAGCGAGGTCTATATGCAGCGTAAACAGTTGTGGATCTCAGTGGGTCCAGGGGCTCCTCCTTGAAGGAGAGGTACTGTAATGTTTCTTTATTCGAACCCTTGATTCTGTGTTCTGTGGTCAGAATTACTTTCCTCTAAGCCACAACAGATACACCTTTTCTTTTGGTGTTTTAGTTCTGGTATCTTTGTTTCTGTCGATTTTGGGTAACAGATGTATTTCATTTAATCTGCTTGTTTTATCACATTTCAGGTGCAGCTTTAAATACCTTCCACTTCTCGTGTTTTCTGCTGGTGATATACTTTATTAGATTCAGTCACTCTGCTGTAGTTTGTTTTGGTTGCAGTAGTTTGTGTGACTCCTTTTTTCCTTAGGGAACTGCTACTCTTGCGATCCAAAGATCTGATAAGGACATTCAGGGTAAGCCGCTGTTGAGTGGGGGGAACCATTGTGCTATCTTAGGGTGCCAACCTCCATGTTCAAGCAGGGACAGACCAGAGTCAGAGAGTTTTTTCTAACCTAAACAGGGACCGGTCAGGTAAAAGTATTTCTCTTCCTGGTTTGTAGATTATTATCTACAGCTCTGTCAAAAATTAAGAGACCACCATATCAAAACCCTGTCATGGACAGCCCATTCTCCAGACCTGAAGCCAATTGAAAACCTCTGGAATGTAATCAAGAGGATGATGGATAGTCACAAGCCATCGAACAAAGAAAAACTGCTTAAATTTTTGCGCCAGAAGCAGTGTGAAAGACTGGTGGCAAGCATGCCAAGACGCATGAAAGCTGTTTTTAATAATCATGGTTATTCCACAAAATATTGATTTCTGAACCCTTCCTGAGTTAAAACATTAGTTGTTTCTAAATGGTTATGAACTTGTTTTCTTTGCATTATTTGAGGCCAAAGCACTGGGGTTTTTTGTAATTTTGACCATTTTTCACTTTCAGAAAAAAACAACAATTTATTGCTTGGAAATTCGAAGACATGTTGTCAGAAATTTGTAGACTAAAAGAACAATTTACATTTTACTCAAAAATATATCTATAAAGAGAAAAATCAGACAAACTGAACATTTGAAAGTGGTCTCTTAATTTTTACCAGAGCTGTATATGAATGTTCTTTAGCAGTCATAACAGTTATTTTGTAAACAGCATAAGTCGTCTTGTTATGGGAGACATAATTTTGGCATTGTCACAAAGTGGTGATCGTAACACATTTACTTAAATCACTGGGCGGCCTGCACTTCTCCAAATTAATATTGGACAGATGGATAATGATATTTATGCCATGTTTACTAACTATGGAAAGCTAAAAACATCATCAGAAATATGGCAATAATATCTTCGCCTGGGACCTGCAGGTGAAAAGACATCTGATAATCAGGGATTCCATATTTTTGGGGGGACCTAGTCACATCCCTTTGATATACATCAATCTGAGGTCATCCAGGGGAGATTTGTGGGTGAGACTTTTATTTTATAAATACAGATTTTGAATTGCAATCATTGTTAGTCCTGGAATACACAGTTTTCTGTAGTTCTGAACCATTTTCCTAAAAAGATGGCTTGCCTCAGATTTGTGCTACTTCATCTTCTAACTATGCCATGAAAGCCTTCTTTGTACAGTCTCTTTCTTATGGTGGAGTCATGAACACTCACATTAAATGAGTGAGACCTTCAGTTCTTTTGATGTTGTGCAGCCTTTTATGACATCTTGGATGATTCATGGCTGCGCTCTAGGGGTAATTTTGGTCAGCCGACCACTCATGGAAAGGTTCACCACTGTTCCATGTTTTCTAAAATTTGTTGATAATGGCTCTCACTGCGGTTCACTGGAGTTTCAAAGCTTTAGAAATGGTTTTATAACCTTTTCCAGACTGATAGATCTCAATTACTTTGTTTATCATTTGTTGCAGAATTTCTTTGGATCGCATCATGATGTCTAGCTTTTGAGGATCTTTTGGTCTACTTCACTTTGTCAGGCAGGTCCAATTTAAGTGATTTCCTGATTGAGAACAGGTGTGGCAGTAATCACACCTGGGTGTGGCTAAGGAATTTGATCTCAGCTTCTCAAAGATGTGATAAGCTACAGGTAATTTATGCTTTAAGGGGCAATATTTTTTTTCACACAGGGCCCTATAGGTTTGGATTTTTTTCCCTTAATAATAAAGACCTTCATTTTCAAATTGCATTTTGTGTTTACTTGTGTTATCTTTGTCTAATATATAAATTTGTTTGGTAATCTCAAGTGTGACAAACATGCAAAAGAATAGGAAATCAGGATGGTGCAAACATTTTTTCAAACAACTGTAGATAAAAGAGCTCTGAAAAAATGTGTGTATATAGTAGAATATAAAAGTTTGGACAGCCCTGGTCAAAAATTGCTGCTATTGTGAACAGTTAAGCAATTTGAAGATTAAATTATGGCACATTTCTTATGTAGTTTGGGCAAAAAATATATATATTTTCATCTTTACATTTTAAAAATTACAAAAAGGAAAATGGGCCAAATTGCCACCACACCTTGTCCAGACCACATATTACCACCACATGGTGACCAATAATACCACATACAAGGAAAAAATACCAACACAACATAGCCACACCACATAGTACCACCATGCAGTGAATGAATAATAGCACATACAAGGGACAAATACCACTACACCATGACCAGACCACAGGAGATCTGTACTTAGTATGCAAAGTCTGTGTACAGGTAATACAGTGATCACCGGTGACATTATACACAGGAGCTCTGTATATAGTGTATAGGTAATACAGTGATCACCAGTGACATTATACACAGGAGCACTGTACATACTATCAGTGTACAGGTAATACAGTGATAGCCAGTGACATTATACACAGGAGCTCTGTATATAGTGTCAGTGTACAGGTAATACAGTGATCACCGGTGACATTATACACAGGAGCTCTGTATATAGTGTCAGTGTACAGATAATACAGAGATCACCAGTGACATTATACACAGGAACGCTGTATATAGTGTCAGTGTAAAAGTATTACAGTGATCACTGGTGACATTGTACACAGGACCTCTGTGTATAGTATACAGTGTATAGTATCAGTGTACAGGTAACACTCTGACTCACCAGTGATGTCTCTAGGTGAAGTCCTTCATCTTCTCTTTTCATCTTCATCCAGCAGAGACCGCCATCACTTCTTCCAGGCAGGGCTCGTCTCTGCAAGAAATAACAGTTATCTAGAGCTCCGCTTGCAGAACACATTACTTATTTTTTTCCCAATTTCTACACTACACCAGATGAAGAAAAAAAGGGGTAACATAGTGTCGTTCTCACAGTAACAGGACTCCCCCCCATTTAAAACATTATCCTCAAAAAAATAAAATAAATACATCACTGCAATAATAATATCCCTTAATTAGCCCCTATGGTAATAATATCCCCCATCCTGGCCCCCGTGTATCTCATTCCTGTTTCAGCCATATGTTCTCCAATCTGTCATGATCCAGGTTAGATTATGACAGATAAAAGCACTAGTAACCTTTTTTTTTTCCTTAAGCTGTGTGCTTAAAGATAGTTTTGCCCCCGGTGGTCATTGCACTGTGATGGTTTCAGTTCTAGTTTTGCCCCCGGTGGCCGTTAGGGTCATTGCACTCTGGTTACTTTAGTTAGTGCATGTGATTATGAAGCAGGTGTGATTGCTGGCTCTTACCTACAAAAGAATGTCAGGTGGTTGCAGTCAATGTTGGTGATAGTGCTCATTTCCAACCATACTTGGTGGAGGAAGGAGCTAGAGAGAGTTCCTGGCAGCTCAGTCAGAGTCCTGGTGTGGAAGGAGCTAGATAGAGTTCCTTGCAGCTCTGACAAAGCTTGGTGAAGTAGCAGCGATTCTGGAGGTGGACTCTGTTGCTGGGAGCAAGAGCAACAGAGCAAAGCTAAGTGGTGTTACCTCTGTTTTGTAACTTTCCTTTTGTGTGTTTCAGTGCAGTGGTGGGATTAGTTTCTGCACCATCCATTTCATTAGAAAGGGATAGGTGCAGGGCGAGCTGGGGTTCTTAGGTTCCAGCTCGGCGACTGGTGCGGAGCCTGTATAGGGACTGTTAGGAGTGTAGAGACTGGCTCAGGGGAGTGCAGGAGGTCTCCACGTCCCCGTTCCCTATCGCAGGGCCCTCCATTGTATCAGTTTCCCTGGTGTTTCCCTTTATTATTTAAATTCGCCCTGCTGGAGGCGGTGTATCCATTTATACGTGTAATACTGAAATTCGCCTGCTGGAGGCGGTGTATCCAGGGTCACGTGTGCCATAGAAATTTGCCCTGCTGGAGGCGGTATGTCCAGTCACACGTAACCATCGCACCATCCTTCCCTCAGGAGTATATATTCTGCCAGATATGATCTCCCTATCCTGCCCCATATGTCTCCATCCTGCCCCATCTGTCCCATGATCCTGCCCCATCTGTCCCATGATCCTTCCCCATGATCCTGCCCCATCTGCCTCCATCAAATCCATCCTGCTCCATGTGTCTTCATCCTGCCCCATCAGTCTCCATGCTGCCCCATATTCCTGCACCATCTGTCTCCATCCTGCCCCCATGTTGCAATCCTGCCCCCATGTCTCCATTCTGCCCTGGGCATGATGGAGACACATGGTCCATGTGTCTATATCCAGCCATCGAAACATATTGCGGATTTCCACTTTCAATAAAAATAAAAACAAAATCTATGTCCTTACCTGGCAGCTTTACTGCGGCGATGTTCCCTCCAGGCATTTCAAGCACGGACTTGCCGGTGAATGACAATGATGTCATACGCTGGCAACGTGCGCACTGACGTCAGTTTCCAGTCTCCAATTGGCGGCTTTTAACTATTACCTTGTGGGCCCGCACGGCAATAATATTTAATTGAACCTGCGTCTCGGACGCAGGTTCACTTTCTACACCGGCAGAATCCTACCGCTGGGGCCCGATTCGGGCCTCCTCTGCTCATTGGGCCCCATACGCCAGTCAGGGCCGTAATGTCCTGATGGCGGCCCTGGGCACAGGTCGATAAGTCCAAGGTCACATGGAAGTATGGATATGTCTCGGGTGGGAAAGGATTTAAGACTGGACAACCCTTTTAACTTTCAAGCCATTTTAACAATCTCTATATATAAAACTAAATGTGTGTGTGTGTGTATGTGTGTGTGTGTATGACCAACCAATCATGAAGCATCTTTAATTTCAACAGAGCTGTTCAAAAGAAGCTGAGCTATGATTGGTTGCTATGAACAACAGTTTCCCTTGCAACCAATCACTAAGCATCTCTCATTTCACCAGAGCTGGATAAAAGAAGCTGAGCTGTGATTGGTTGCTATGAGCAAGTTTTCCCACTTGACAACACCTCAGCAGACACTGACATGGTGGGAGAAATCTAGCATCCCTGGGAACATAAGCTCCCAGCCACTGTCTGCCCCCCAGAAAGGAGCAGAGAGCACATGACAGAAATGAATCCCCCCCTCCCATGCCTATATCCCCATCACACATCCTAAATAATACAGGCACATCTTCCCTCTTAAAGGGATCATTGGTATGGAAGTCAGAGCAAATCCATCTAGCGCTTTGGTTTTGACCCCAGGCCTCTCTTAAAGGGATCTCCGGTATGGAAGTTAGGACCGTTCCACTCAGCTCTGTGGTTCTGACCCCAGTTTCTCTAAAGGGATTATTGGTATGGAATTTAGGGCAAATCCACTCTGCACTTTGGTACTGACCCCAGGCCTTTCTTAAAGGGATCTCTGGTATGGAAGTCAGGGCAATTGCCTTCAAATGCTCTGGTACTGACACCAGGCTCTCTTAAAGGGATCACTGGTATGCAAGTCATGGCAAATCCACCCAGCGCTCTGGTTCTGATCCCAGGCTCTCTTAAAGGTATCCCCGGTATGGAAGTTAGGGCAAATCCACTCAGCGCTCTGGTTCTGACCCAATGTCCCTCTTAAAGGGATCCCCGGTATGGAAATGAGGGCAAATCCACGCTTTGGTACTGACCCCAGGCCTCTCTTAAAGGGATCTCCTGTATAGAAGTTATGGTAAACCCCTCAGTGCTTTGATTCTCACCCCAGGCTTCTATTAAAGGGATCATTGGTATGGAAGTCAGGGCAAATCCACTCAGCACTCTGGTTCTGACGCCAAGCCTCTCTTAAGGGAATCCCCGGTATGGAAGTTAGGACCGTTCCGCTTAGCGCTCTGGTTCTGACCCCAGGCTGACAGGATGATGTGGGATATTAGGGGTAGTAGTCCGGTGGCTCTGGCTGATGGGATGATGTGGGATATTAGTGGTAGTTGTCCGGTGTCTCTGGCTGACGGGATGACGTGAGATATTAGGGGTAGTAGTCCGGTGGCTCTGGCTGACGGGATGATGTGGGATATTAGGGGCAGTAGTCCGGTGGCTCTGGCTGACGGGACGATGTGGGATATTAGGGGTTGTTGTCCGGTAGCTCTGGCTGATGGGATAATGTGGGATATTATAAGTAATGTGGCTATGCGGAGAGGGCAGGGCTCTACACTCAGCTTTATATATATATATATATAATCATTATAATTTGTTATAACTAACCATAGTTAGTTACTATGCCCGGGCAGCGCCGGACTCTTCAGCTAGTACTCTATATGCTTTGAAATTATTAATGCAGATACTGGTGGGGAAAACACGTGAGCACTGAAATACAAAAAGATTGAGTTTTACTTTTGTATATAATTATGTTTCTTTGTTTACAGACCTCATTGCTAATTTATTTGACATAAAAGCATCAAACGAAATGATTAATCATTGAGTTCTATAATTTTCTTTCATTTTCAAGCACGTTCAAGGTTGGCAGGGAGATAATGATAAAGGATCAAATAATACATTTTTAATTATTGCAATTAAGGATAAATCTGTGTTTATACTGTGGAAATGTTACATTGTATGTCAAATACAGAATATAGTCAATCAGTTCACTTAGGCCTCTTTCACACATCAGGTTTTCGCCGTCAGGCGCGATCCGGCGCTTTTGACAAAAACCGGATCCGGCGAAATGCAATGCCGGATCCGGTTTCCCCCCAAAAAAAACACAAACAGGGAAACACCACTTAGCTTTACTCTGTTGCTCTTGCTACGGGCAACAGAGTCCACCACCAGAATGCAGCTGTCCTCCTGAATCGCTGCCACCAAACTCTGTCAGCGCTACAAGGAAATCCCCTATGACTCCTTCCACACCAGGGCTAAGACAGTGCTGCAAGGAACGCTCTCCAGCTCCTTCCTCCACCAAGGATGGTAGAAATGAACACTATCACCAACACTGATTGCAACACCTGTGACTCTTTAATAGCAGAGCCACACCTGCATTATAATCATGTGCACTTAACTAAAGAAACAAGAGTGTAATGATGCTCACCACCACCGGGGGCAAACTTAGAACAACCGACACCACAGTGCAATAATCCTGGGGGCAAAAACCAAACCTAAGCACAGCTTAAGAAAAAAATGGTTACCTGTGCTTTTTATCAGTCCTGATCCAACATGGATCATGACAGATATTATGTCCTCATGCTAGTATTGAAGCATACACTTAGGTAGGAAGGAAGGATCATCCCCGCGCTGCCGCAAGCAGAATTCCAAAAATTGTAGAGGTTTCAACGTGGTTTATTGAATAAACCACGTTGAAACCTCTACAGGTTTTAGAATTCTGCTTGCGGCAGCGCGAGGATGATCCTTCCTACCTAAGTCTATGCTTCAACCAGGTCCTGCACTGACCTGTGGATCTGCAGCAGCCGCCATTAATATATGTCTTTCCTTCACTCTCACCAGGTGAGTAGTTCTCTTGGTGGGCAACTCTGTGTAACGTTTGATAAGACCCTATTTGCGCTTTTCTGTCTCCCTCTTTTCTCTGACATTCTAGTACTGAGGTAGACTTGGAAAAGCACAATGAGTATGAGGTGGAGCGAGTCTTGAAATCCAGATGTGTCAGTCGGCAACTTCAATTTCTTGTTAAATTCAAGGATTTTCGGTCCGGAGGATAACTCCTGGGTGGATGCTGAAGACCTAGATGCCGATTTCCTAGTAAGCGAGGTCTATATGCAGCGTAAACAGTTGTGGATCTCGGTGGGTCCAGGGGCCCCTCCTTGAAGGAGAGGTACTGTAATGTTTCTTTATTCGAACCCTTGATTCTGTGTTCTGTGGTCAGAATTACTTTCCTCTAAGCCACAACAGATACACCTTTTCTTTTGGTGTTTTAGTTCTGGTATCTTTGTTTCTGTCGATTTTGGGTAACAGATGTATTTCATTTAATCTGCTTGTTTTATCACATTTCAGGTGCAGCTTTAAATACCTTCCACTTCTCGTGTTTTCTGCTGGTGATATACTTTATTAGATTCAGTCACTCTGCTGTAGTTTGTTTTGGTTGCAGTAGTTTGTGTGACTCCTTTTTTCCTTAGGGAACTGCTACTCTTGCGATCCAAAGATCTGATAAGGACATTCAGGGTAAGCCGCTGTTGAGTGGGGGGAACCATTGTGCTATCTTAGGGTGCCAACCTCCATGTTCAAGCAGGGACAGACCAGAGTCAGAGAGTTTTTTCTAACCTAAACAGGGACCGGTCAGGTAAAAGTATTTCTCTTCCTGGTTTGTAGATTATTATCTACAGCTCTGTCAAAAATTAAGAGACCACCATATCAAAACCCTGTCATGGACAGCCCATTCTCCAGACCTGAAGCCAATTGAAAACCTCTGGAATGTAATCAAGAGGATGATGGATAGTCACAAGCCATCGAACAAAGAAAAACTGCTTACATTTTTGCGCCAGAAGCAGTGTGAAAGACTGGTGGCAAGCATGCCAAGACGCATGAAAGCTGTTTTTAATAATCATGGTTATTCCACAAAATATTGATTTCTGAACCCTTCCTGAGTTAAAACATTAGTTGTTTCTAAATGGTTATGAACTTGTTTTCTTTGCATTATTTGAGGCCAAAGCACTGGGGTTTTTTGTAATTTTGACCATTTTTCACTTTCAGAAAAAAACAACAATTTATTGCTTGGAAATTCGAAGACATGTTGTCAGAAATTTGTAGACTAAAAGAACAATTTACATTTTACTCAAAAATATATCTATAAAGAGAAAAATCAGACAAACTGAACATTTGAAAGTGGTCTCTTAATTTTTACCAGAGCTGTATATGAATGTTCTTTAGCAGTCATAACAGTTATTTTGTAAACAGCATAAGTCGTCTTGTTATGGGAGACATAATTTTGGCATTGTCACAAAGTGGTGATCGTAACACATTTACTTAAATCACTGGGCGGCCTGCACTTCTCCAAATTAATATTGGACAGATGGATAATGATATTTATGCCATGTTTACTAACTATGGAAAGCTAAAAACATCATCAGAAATATGGCAATAATATCTTCGCCTGGGACCTGCAGGTGAAAAGACATCTGATAATCAGGGATTCCATATTTTTGGGGGGACCTAGTCACATCCCTTTGATATACATCAATCTGAGGTCATCCAGGGGAGATTTGTCGGTGAGACTTTTATTTTATAAATACAGATTTTGAATTGTAATCATTGTTAGTCCTGGAATACACAGTTTTCTGTAGTTCTGAACCATTTTCCTAAAAAGATGGCTTGCCTCAGATTTGTGCTACTTCATCTTCTAACTATGCCATGAAAGCCTTCTTTGTACAGTCTCTTTCTTATGGTGGAGTCATGAACACTCACATTAAATGAGTGAGACCTTCAGTTCTTTTGATGTTGTGCAGCCTTTTGTGACATCTTGGATGATTCATGGCTGCGCTCTAGGGGTAATTTTGGTCAGCCGACCACTCATGGAAAGGTTCACCACTGTTCCATGTTTTCTAAAATTTGTTGATAATGGCTCTCACTGCGGTTCACTGGAGTGGACCCTAAAGCTAAAAATAGAGACCATGACAAGATAGCCAACTTTGGTTGGCAAAGGTATATACTGTTGGTACAGAAGGTACACAAGTTTGGTTAGGGCACAAATCTTTCACACTCTGTCATCCTGCCAGTGTACTCTGCCTTGAGGTGACATAAAGTATAGTGCAAAATTGTCCCTCATTACTGAAACCGTCACAGAACTTCTAGTGGTAATGTCATGGTAATCTTGCAAGGTGGTTTCTTCAGAGGTGTCCTCAATGGAAATGGGTTCCTTGCAGATAACAAAATTGTGGAGTACCACGCAAGCTCTGATCACCTCGTCAACAGTTTCTGTCTTGAGGTTGATTGCAGTCAATAGGACCCGCCATTTGGCTGTCAGAATACCAAAGGTACAATTCAACCATTCGTCTTGCTCTTGTGAGGCGGTAATTAAAAATGCGTTTTGGTCTTGTCAATCCTCTGCTAGAGTACGGTTTCAAAAGGTGTTCTGACAGCTGGAAGGCTTCATCCCCTACACAGACAAATGGCATAGGTGGACCAGATGTTTGCGGCAGCGGTCTAGGTGGTGGGAACTGGAAGGTGTTTCCATACAGTTTACTCCCCATGGCAGACAGTTTGAAAACTTGAGAGTCATTGGAGCGGCCATAGGCCCCAATATCAACAGCAATAAATTTGTATTCCGCGTCAGCGATGGCCATGAGGACAATTGAAAAATATTTCTTGTAATTGAAATATTCCGATCCCGATCCGGCTGGCTTTACAATGCGGATATGTTTCCCGTCCACAGCGCCCAAGCAGTTGGGAAACTGACATATCTGTTGAAACTTGTCAGCAATTTCAATCCACCTCTCTGTTGTGGGCTCTGGTAAAAACTCTTCAGCTAAGGAGTCCCACAGTGCACGGCATGTGTACTTCACTATTCCAGATATGGTGGAAATCCCGAGTCTGTACTGGAAATGCAGTGACGAAAGGGATTCTCCAGTTGCAAGAAATCTGTGGGGAATTAAAAAACAATAAATTAGTTTTAAATCACAGCATTACATACCAAAACTCAGCTATAACACTTGGAGATACAAACTACCACCAACAAGATTGCAGTGAAAATGTGCTCTGATGCGAGCACATCCAATAAATGTGGCTTACCTTAAAGTCACCATCAGACGCTCTGCGGGTGAAACAGAGAAGCGGCAATAGGTGTCCGCTTTTCTTATGAGGTGTGCAATGCGCTCCACCAAGTAATCAAAATTCTCCATTTTCATCCGAACATATCCAAAAAATGTATCCGGGTTTCGTCGAAGGTCCATGCAGAGTGTAGAATAGACCCCACGCGTCATTCTCTTGGCTGTGATGGGGTGGATCCACAAACGTCGTCTACGATGCCTGATGCGCTGCTGTCTCGCTCTCTCCTTCTCCAGAACAATCACCCTCAAACGATTCGCCTCCGCTATAAAATCCGCCAAATTCTTCAAAATATTTCCAATCACAACATCCATCTTCGCCAGTAACTTGCTCTTCTCTCCAACCTGCACTTTCTCCTCTACAACCTGTCAAAGAAGGGCTGTAGGAACACGCTATATATAGTTTTCCAGTAGCCAATCCCGTTCGGAAGGCCACAAGGGTCAATTTTAAAAACCGGATCCGGCGTAATCCGTCGAAAAACGGATAGAAAAACGGATGAACCGGATGAGACAGATCCGGTTTTGTCTGTCAAGAACAAGACGGATCCGGCAGAAAACCGGATCCCTCACATCAGGTTTTACAAAACATTTGCCGGATCCGGCGTTCCGGCACGGCGCCGGATCGCGCCTGACGCCGAAAACCTGATGTGTGAAAGTAGCCTTAGTGAAAAAAGGTAAGACCAAATACCATTTATGTTTCTGATAAAGGCACTCTGTCAGCACAGAATGGCTGTTAAAATCAAGTACAGGAGCTCGCTGTACACTTGATGTGGCCAAAAATGTAAATATATTTTCCCATCTGCTTTTTTTTCTCTCTCTCTAACCCAGTGGTTCCCAAACTCCTGTCCTCGCTTCCACAACAGGTCATGTTTTCAGGATTTCCATAGCGTTACACATGTGAGAGAATTACTGATGCCTTGATGATACTTCCATCACCTGTGAAATACTAAGGAAATCCTGAAAACATGATATGTTGGGGGCTGTGAGGACTGGAGTTTGGGAAACGCTGCTCTAACCCCTTTACCATTCCTTCTTAAATTCACAGCTCTGACTTCATAGAGCTAGAAAAGTGTGAAGATATACTGTATGAAAAAGAAGCAAGGAAGGTATTGTAGGGATTCACGCTCAGCAGAAGGCAGTGTTCACACAGACACTGGATTCTTATTTCAAAAACAATGTGATGTTTATTTCCACAAGTAGCACAGAATCTAAAACAAAATCATAAGCCCAGAATCTCTAGCCTTGACAAAATAGACCCTGGCTACTCATTCAACCCTGAGCCAGTCCCAGTTCAGTCAAGCAAATTAGCTATTGTCCATAGCAACCACTGATGCTTCCATTTTTTTCACATATCCCTGTGCAGACTCCTTTCAGAGATACTCTGGTTTGTCTCTGCAGCTCCAACAAAACCCAATCTGCTCATCTTCCAGAACTGATGAGAGATATCAAAGTGACAACTAGCAAGGCAGGTGCATTTAATCAGAACCTGCAGTGCTAGAGTTTAATCCAGTCTTGCCTGGCTTTCCTACAGTGTATTGAAATGTTTGTTGACGTCATGATGCACCAAGGTCCTGTACTTGATTTGAACACTCAATCTGTGCTGAAAGAGACCCTTTAAGTGCACCTTTCCATATACTTGTTTTCCATCCCTCTCTGCCCTTCTCAGGCTCTATAAAGCTAGAGCTGGCAATAAAAAAGGGTAAATGTTGCGTTTTTTTACTGTGTTTTTTTTATACAGAAATTTAAATTTCAGAAATTTTCCTGTAACAACACAATTTCCTGCATATGGGAGTCTATGTTTTTTCTGAAAAGTAATAATTTACATATTTGCAAAAGGCTGCTATATAACTTTTAACTGAGACATAGTAGGCAATAAAATAGTCCAATATTCAGTGGTGCACAAGTATTTGCCCCCTTAGCATTTTCTGTGTTATGCTACCTCACAACCTGAAATTGCAATGTTTTTTTAAGGGTTTGCATCAGTTCATGTAAAGAATATGCCTACAACTGTGAACATTTGGTTTTCTTTATATTAAGAAGAAAACAACAAATAGGACAAAATAACGGAAAACTTCTGGCTGCATAACAATTCACCCTCTAAAGTCAGTACTTTGTACAGCCTCCTTTTGCGGCAATTACAGATACAAGTCACTTTGGATAAGTCTCTATGAGCTTTCCACTTCTTGCCACTGGAATTTTTACCCATTCTTCAAGGATGGCGCCAAACGCATTGACTGGAAGGTTACCGGTGTATCCCATCAGTCAAGAATCCTGATTGGACTGGTAAGAGTATGTTTATACTGGTAGAATTCATTGGCTTACTTTTCTGATTGACACTTTTGTCCTCTTATTGCATGTTGTTTTACTATGTGCACTGGGGAGACTGGATTGGCCACAGAGTCAATTTCTTTGATAGGATGACCCCAGTGACATCACATGACATGACTAAATTTATACAAACCACTGGGTCCCAGTTTATGACCATTTTCAGCCGCATACCCTGAAGAAGCCAGCAATGGAGAAACATGTCGGTGAGGCAGCTAGTTAAACTTTTTTAGAGCAGTGTCTATACAGGTAGCATAAGTTGAGCAGTGGTCTGCGGCCACTTATAGCTAAATGTTAATTTAACATATATATATATATATATAAAGGATTAGTGTACTAATCATGACTATCTACTACTAGTCACCAAACAGTGAATCATACACTGTAAACCTGCCAAGAAGGGACACATTGAATAATACTTATTCCCACGGTGTTTAAGCAAGACAGTGAGAATCACTCACTGGAACCCTATCCTTGAAAGGGGAAGCATTGAATAATACTTACCCCCAAGGAATCCAGCAGACAGCTAAGCTGAACAAGGTTAGTCCACTATTGTAGGGAAAAACCTATCTACACTTAGTGACTAATTATTAGGACATAAACGAGAGAGAGAGAATTTTTTTTTTCCTCCGGCACCCAGAAAGAATTTTGGGTTAAATGAGTGTCTGGAGGATCCGCCAGAAAAAAAAACGTTGCAAGCTCCGTTTTGAAATCTTTGAGGATGGTGGCGGACAGCAACTTTTGGCGGATCCTCAAAAAAAACGGATGCAACGGACAGCAATCCATCACAATCCGCCATTAATGAAAGTCAATGGAGAAAAAAACGGATCCTCAAAAGAAAATTGAGGATCCGTTTTTTTCAAAACCTGGCGGATTGTGACTGATTGTAAAAAACTGAAGTGTGAAAGAGGCCTTACCAGACATTAGTTGCCTGGATCCACCTTCTTACCTTTCTTAAATATCACCACCATGTGAGCCATCTTCCAATCCCATTGAACAGCCCCTGTTACAAGAGAGTATAAGAGGCTGGGGATTTGTCAATGATTAAATTGCCCTGACATAGGTGTACTTCTTTTTGTGTTAACCCCTTTCTGATATTGGGCATAATTGACCAGGTCCTTATTGACCAGGGATGGATTATTATATCATTATGATCACCCACGCACACGGGTTATTGCCACAGGGGGTCAGTTGATTCTGACAGCTGACATCTGGCACTAAGTGCAAGGAGCAGTCCCACCCCTCTGCCCTTGGATTGTAGAACCTTTGGCGTGACGTAGATTGTTGCCATGGTGAACCTATGTCGTCATGACAACATCTGGGTCAACAGAGCTAGGAAAGTTGCTTGATCATGCGCAATGCATGATTAGCAGCTTTCTCTGTCAGTGCCGAGCTGACAGTTTGTACAACACAGGGATGCTGCTGCATCCCCATGCTGTACAAGCAATCAGACTGCAAAAAATGATAGTCCCATAGTAGAACAAAATAAAAAAATTAAAAAAGTAAAAAAAAGTTTAAATAATTGTAAAAATATTTTTAAAAAAATCAAAAATAATAATTACATAAAATCATAAGATATTGTATCCATAAATAAATATTTGTATGAAAAAAATATAAACAATAAAATTACACATATTTGGTATCGCCGCATCCGCAATGACCCGACCTATAAAACTGTCCTAGTAGTTAACCCCTTTAGTGAACACTTAAAAATAATTAAAAAAACAAGGCAAAAAACAATGCTTTATCATCTTACCACTGAACAAATTGCGATCAAAAAGATGGATAGAAATAAACATGGTACTGCTGAAAACATTATCTTGTCTCGCAAAAAAGATGTTGCCATGCAGCTCCATTAGAGGAAAAATAAAAAAGTAATAGCTCACAGAATAAAGCGATGCAAAAATAATAATTTTTTGTATAAAATAGTTTTTATTGTATAAAAGCGCCAAAACATAAAATAGGTATAAATTTGGCATCACAGTAATCAAAAAGAGTAAAACTGCCTTACCAATTTTACCACAAAAGGAATGGCTGGACGCCATGTCGTGTTTGGAGAGCCCCTGATGTCCCTAAACAGTGGAAACCCCCCAATTCTA
Source organism: Dendrobates tinctorius (assembly GCF_039654945.1). Lineage (NCBI taxonomy): Eukaryota > Metazoa > Chordata > Amphibia > Anura > Dendrobatidae > Dendrobates > Dendrobates tinctorius. The sequence goes on from NW_027361783.1 coordinate 22,391,176, forward strand.
ACTCCAACCCTTACCCCAACACACCCCTAACCCTAATCCCAACCCTAACCATAACCCTAACCACAAACCTAACCCTAAAACACTCCTAACCCTAATCCCAACCCTAACCCTAACCCTAACTTTAGCCCATACCCTAACCCTAGCCCCTACCCTAACCCTAGCCCCAACCCTAACCCTAACGTTAGCCCCAACCCTAACTTTAGCCCCAACCCTAACCCTAACGGGAAAATGGAAATAAATATATTTTTTTATTTTATTATTTTTCCCTAACTAATGGGGTGATAAAGGGGGGTATGATTTATTAATTATAGCTGGTTTTTATGTTTGGCAGCTGTCACACGCTAAAAGATGCTTTTTATTGCAAAAAATAGTTTTTACATCACCACATTTTGAGAGCTATAATTTTTCCATATTTTGGCCCACAGAGTCATGTGAGGTCTTATTTTTTCGGGACGAGTTGACGTTTTTCTTGGTACCATTTTTGGGCACATGTCATTTTTTCATCACTTTTTATTCTGATTTTTGGGATGCAGAATGAACAAAAACCAGCAATTCATGAATTTCTTTTGGGGGGGCGTTTATACCAATCCGCGTGTGGTAAAATTGATAAAGCAGTTTTATTCTTCGGGTTAGTACAATGATAGCAATGCCTCATTTAAAGTTTTTTATGTTTTGGGGCTTTTATACAATAAAAACAATTTTATATAAAAAATAATTATTTTTGCATCGCTTTATTCTGCGAGCTATAACTTTTTTATTTTTTTTGATGATGCTATATTGCGGCTCGCTTTTTGTGGGACAAGATGACGTTTTCAGCAGTACCATGTTTATTTATATTCGTCTTTTTGATCGCGAGTTATTGCACTTTTTGTTCAGTGGTATGATGATAAAGCATTGTTTTTTGCCTTGTTTGCCTTTTCTTTTTTTTATGAGGTTCACTAAAGGTGTTAACTAGTGCGACAGTTTTATAAGGCGGCTTGTTTTTGACGCAGTGATACTAAATATGTGTGCTTTTATTGTTTTTTTATTTACATAAAGAAATTAATTTATTGGGAAATATTTTATTTTTCTTTATTTAGGAATTTTTAAAAAATTATTTTTACACATGTTATTTTTTTTTTTTTACTTTTTTACATTGTCCATTACTATGTAAAGTCAGATCGCTGATCTGACACTTTGCACAGCACTGTGTCAGATCAGCAATCTGACAGGCAGTTTAGGATGCTTCTCAGTGCCTGCTCTCAGCAGACTTGGTTGTGCCAGATCAGGGCTTGGCTCCCTGGCACTTTTCCCCTAACCCTATACCTTCTTGTAACATTTACCCAGCTACGTTCTGTCCTGATGTTCCCCACCTCTACCCTCCTCCATATCACTGGTCCCAGCCAGAGCAAGCTTAGTGAGCTCTAAACTCCTCTCCAGGTTTGCAATGCTCCTGAGTACTGCAAGCTGCACATTTAGATTCACTACCTGGGCTTCTAAACATGTAACTCGCTGAGATCAAGTGCAGACTTATTCACCCTCAAACAGCTGTTCAAGGCATGCAACATCTCACAAGATGCACACCTGGTAGCATTGTTCATGGCATGGAACTCATATTCAATGGGGATAACCTGTAAAGATAAAAGCAGAAACAAACGGAAGCTAGTAAGGAAAACACCAAACTGTGCTCTTGTGTTAAACTATAATATTGCGTTTAACTATGCACTTATCTGCAGCCCTAGAATTAAAAACAGTCCTTTCTTCACTCAGCAGCCCTTGCTTGGAGTATCTGGAACTTGTAAGGAAGTATTAACCCGCCCCTCGACAGACAACAAACACAGATAGTTCCCCAACAACTAACACAGTTACACAGGTATCAGAACTATGATATTGCATTTAACTATGCACTTATCTGCAGCCCTGGACTGAAAGGCAGCCCTCTCTCCACTCAGCAGCCCTCGTTCAGAGGATTTGGAGCTTTTAGTCCACCTGACAGCACAGTACAGTTATATGGCCTATTGTGGTTGTATGGACAGATACGATATTCTCTGCTTGGGAACTCTGCAGCTCCTTTAGGGTTGCCTTTGGTCTGTGTGCTGCCTCTCCAATAAATGCCCTCCTTGCCTGGTCTGAGAGTTTTGGTGGTAGGCCCTTTCTTGGAAGGTTTCCTGTGGTACCTTGTTTTTTTTCGTTTGATGATAATGGATTTGATGGTGCTCTGGGAGATCATCAGAGATTGGGATATTTTTCTATGACCTATTACTGACTTGTACTTCTCCACAACTTTGTCCCTGACTTGTTTGGAGATCTCCTTCCTTATTCTTCATAGTTTTGTTTGGTAGTGGTGTCTCTTGCCTAATGGTCTGTGGCCTTTCATAAAAGCTGTGTATATACTGACAGACCATGTGACACTTAGATTGCACATGGGGGGACTTCATTTAACTAAGCATGTGATTTATGAAGGTAATTGCTTGCACCACAAATTTTTAGGAGCTTCATATCAAAAGAGGTGAATACATATGAACATGCACATTTTTAGTTATTTGATCTCATAAATTTAATTTATGTCTATATTTTTCTCATTTCACGTTACTAATCTACAGTGCCTTGTAAACATTTGGGCAACTCTGGTCAAAATTACCGTTATTGTAAACAGTTAAGCAAGTTGGAGATTAAATGATTTCTAAATAGCATAAAGTTAAATATTACATATTTGCTTTATATTTTAGAAAATATATATATTTAAATATTTTACATTTTAAAAATTACAAAAAGGAAAATGGGTTGATGCAAAAGTTTGAGCACCCGTGGAAACTTGTGTGCTAAAATAACTTTGACCAAGGATTCAGACCTTAATTAGCCTGTTAGAGTTATAGCTTGTTCACTATCACTGTTAGGAAAGGCTGGGTGATGCAAATTTCCCAGTTTTATAAAAACCCAACCTCCTGTAACCTTATGCCAAAAAAACAATAGCCAAAGGTTCTTCTAACTGCCTTGCATTCTGAAAATGAAAATGGTGGAGGCTCACAAATCAGGAGAAGAATACAAGAAAATAGCAAAGTGTTTTCAAGTTAACAAGAAGGTCAGGAAGACCAAACAAAATTTCGGTGAGAGCTACTCATAGGATTGCTAGAGAGACAAATCAGGACCACTGTTTGACTGCAAAAGACCTTCAGAAAGATTTGAGTAGTGGTACATTGTTCTATTGTACTTTTCAGAGACATCTGCACAAGTATGGCCTTCATGGAAGAGTCACCAGAAGAAAACCTCTCCTGCGTCCTCACCATAAAATTCAGCATCAGAAGTGAGCAAGAGAACATTTAAACAAGGCTGATGCATTTTGGAAACAAGCCCTGTGCACAAATGAGGTTAAAATAGAACTCTTTGGCCACAAACATCAAAGGTATATGTTGAGAAAAAAGGGCACAGAAATTCAGGAAAAGAACATCTCAAAAAATACTAAGCATAAGGGTGTATCAATCATGGTTAGTGGTTGTGTTGCAGCGAATGGCATAAGGAACATTTCACGCGTAGCGGGACGAATGGATTCAATGAAATTTTAACAGATTCTTGATGCAAACATCAACACCATAAAGACCATCTGTAAAAAGTAGAAATTGAAAAGAGGATGGCTTCTACAAATGGATAATTTTCCTATAAACACGATAAAATCCACAATAGACTATCTCAAAAGGTACAAGCTAAAGGTTTTACAATGGTTCTCACAGTCCCTGATCTGAACATCATTGAAAATCTGGGGCTAGATCTGAAAATACAGGGTGGGCCACTTATATGGATACACTTGGATGGGCTATTTATATGGATACACCTAAATAAAATGGGAATGGTTTATGATTTCAACTTCCTGTTTGTGGTACATTAGTATATGGGAGGGGGAAAACTTTTTAAGATGCGTGGTGACCATGGTGGCCATTTTGAAGATGGCCATTTTGGATCCAGTTTTATAAATGGCCCACCCAGGTATATCCATATAAATGTCCCACTCTGTAGTAGTAGTGTATGCAAGACAACCCAGGAATCTCACAGAACTGGAAGAATGTTCCTTGAAAGAATGAATGAAGATCCCTCAAATAAAAACTGAAAGACTTCTTAGCTGGTTAAAAAAAATTTTACAATCAGTGATACTTTCAAAAGGGGGTGCTACTAAATACTAACCATGAAGGGAAGAGATTGATCCAGCACTTCAGATAAAATCCCAAGTTTTATTTCATTCTTTAAAACATAGTTTCAGGGAAAAGTTCGCACTTTAACAGGGGCTGTATATCATGTCTGAGGAAAAAGTCCCACGAGAAAATCAATATCAGGTTTGAAGCGTTTCGAACCAATGCTTCTTATTCATAACCTGGTTAAAGGGTGAACTTTTCACTGAATCAATGTTTTAAAGAATGAAATAAAACGCTGGATTTTATCAGAAGTGCTGGATCCATGTCTTCTCTTCGGACTGCTTCCCCTTGCATTGTGGGATCCTGTGCACTCGGTGATAGGTGAGCTGATCATTTTCCTTTTATTGTTGCTAGGTACTAGCCATGCAGAGTTCCCAAATGTTGGCATCGGCCCATTTTCCTTGTTACAATTTTTAAAATGTAAACAATGAAAATATATTTTTTTGCCAAAATTACAAAGGTAGAATGTGTCATCTTTATTTATAGGCCTTTTAGAGACCATTTCATCTTCAAATTCCTTAACTGTTCACAAAACAATAATTTTGACCCAGGGTGCCCAAACTATTACAAGCCACAGTAAACTATTTAGTGCGGATGCAGAACATGCAAATAGGATTACAAAAATATTAACATACTGTTTGTAACAAAATAGCTAGGATTTAGGTGGCTGGCAGAGGGAGGGTCTCCCTCTCCTGTCATCACAAGGGCCTGATCATTGCCATGGTGACTCGAGGTCATCAAGACAGCATCTGGGTCACCAGGCTATAGAAAGCCTGTTGACCATGCTCAGAGCATGGTTTAAGAGGCTTCTGTCAGTGCAGCACTGACAGATACAAAGTATTTCAATTCAGGTGCATTGCAATGCTTTATATCAGTTATCAGAGTGCTAAAAGATAAAGTCCCATAGAGGGACAAAGTAAAAAAGTACTGTATTTTTCGCTTTATAAGACGCTCCGGATTATAAGACGCACCACAATTTTTGAGGAGAAAAATAAGAAAAAAATATTTTTTAATAAAATGGTGGTGCCTCTTATAATCCTTGCATCTTATTGCTTACTGGGGTTGGTGGCTGCGGTGTAGCGGGGTCCCAGGCTCGCTGCTGGAGGAGGCAGGCGTGGAGTGATGCTGCAGGCCGCATTCAGGGATGAGGGGGGGCTCCGATGTGTGCCGTTGCTGCTGCAGAGTCTTGTGCTGGTGTCAGGTTTCTCCACTTGTCCGGCGGTTGGAGGCCGGTGCTGCGGGTGCCTCCGCTGCGGCGTTGTGTGCCCATCGATGCCCGGGGCTCTGCCGACATTGTTCGACAGACCAGAGCCCCAGCATTTCCTCGGTTCCCTGTATACGTGCGCTGAAGTGCCGTTAAAAAAAAAAATGGCCGCCGGCGCATGCGCAGATGGGATCTCGGGACCCAGTTCTCGAGAGATGAGATCTGAAATCTCATCTCTTGAGAGCTGGGTCCCGAGATCCCATCTGCGCACGCGCGGCAGCCATTTTTTTGCAGGCACCACCGCGCGCACACAGGGAACCCAGGGAAAATGGCCGCCGGCGCGTGCGCAGATGGGATCTCGGGACCCAGCTCTCGAGAGATGAGATTTCAAATCTCATCTCTCAAGAACTGGGTCCCGAGATCCCATCTGCGCACGCGCCGGCGGCCATCTTTTTACCGGCACACAGGGAACCGAGGAAATGCCGGGGCTCTGGCCTGTCGCACAATGTTGGCAGAGCCCCGGGCATTGACGGGCACACAACGCGGCACCGGACACACCCGCAGCAGCGGCCAGCAACCGCCGGACTCCCCCGATCACAGCCTAGGTAAGGCATGTCCGCTTTGTAAGACGCACCCCTGTTTTCCCCCCAAATTTTGGGGGAAAAAAGTGCGTCTTACAAAGCGGAAAATACGGTAATAAAAAAGTAATAAAAAAATTGTAAAAATGGTTTTAAAAATAATCAAAATATCATACCCATAAATAAGTATTTTTATGTAAAACAAATCATAAAATAAATGAGAAATATTATACCAATAAATTCATACATTCATGTAAAGAAAAAAAAAAGTACACATATTTAGTATTGCTACATCTGGAACGACCTGACCTACAAAACTGTCACACTAGTTTACCCCTTCAGTAAATACCATAAATATATAAAAAAAAATATTAAAAAAACTGCTTTTTCATCACACCGATGAACAAAAAGTAGAAAAAGTGATGCAATTTTTATTTATATATTTTTTTTTATCTCTAAAAATGTCATCTTGTTTCGCAAAAAACAAGCTGCCATACAGCTCCATCAGTGGAAAAATAAAAAAGTTAAAGCGCTAACAATGCAAAAATAATTCTTTTTTCTGTAAAATATTATTGTGTAAAAGCACCAAAGCATAAAAAATATAGGAATGTGGAATTGCTGTAATCGTACTGACCCAAAGAATAAAGTTGCGTTATCAATTTTACGACACACAGAACGGCATAAAAAAATACAATTCCTGAATTGATGGCTTTTGTTTCTCCTGCTTTCCAAAAATCGGAATAAAAAGCGATAAAAAAAGTTATGTTCCGAAATATACCACTAAAAATGACAACATGTCATGCAAAAAAGAAGCCCTCACATGACTCTGTCAGCAGAGGTATGAAAATTTATAGCTCTCAAATATGAGGATGCAAAACCTTTTTTTGCAAAAAAAAGCATCATTTAGTGTGTGACAGCAGCCAAAGATAAAAAAAAGAGATATAAATCTGGTATCGCTGTAATTGCATCGATCAAAGAATACATTTGTCTAATCACTTATTCTGCATGAAGGATGGTGTAAAAAAATAAATAAAATCAATTCACCTGCTGTTTATTTGTTCAGTCTGCTGGACAAAGATCACAGTAAGTATCGACTCACTTTAACCAAGCGACGGATTTTCAGTGGAGTAAATATCTGAAACATGTAATTCAGATGGAACCACCGGTGGAAGATTCCCTATAATGAGGCAGATGGAGGCACTGGGTCATGAAAGTGACTGACCCGGTATGAAACAACCCACCAGTAGGTCGGTCACCAACAGCACAACAAACAAGGAAACAGTGGGGACACAATTACAATGGTGGGCCCTGCGATAGGGAGCGGGGGAAAGGACACCTCCTGCACTCTCCTAAGGATGTGTCCTGATCTCCCTGACATCCCTATATGGTTTCTTTCAAACCATTGCTGAGCGGGATACCTTAGCCCTGCCTTACCCTGCACTAACCCCTGAATAAGGAATTGGCAGGTGTGAACACTGGTCACACCGCTGCACTAATAATACACAAAGGGAAGGTATGACAGACAAGGTAAAGGAAACAACACTTAACTCTCAGCTGCAAAGGACTGCACAGCAGGAATGTAACACCAGACACACCGGATTCAGCTGAGGAACAACTGCTCCCAGAAAGCTCCTTCTCCTTGCATGGTCGCTGCAGAATGAACTCTAACTCCAACAGTTAGGTGACCTTATAAAGGAAGGTGGGAGTGGTCACCACAGACATCAGCAAAGCCAGCAGCAATGTAATTACACCAGCGGCCGCCGGGGGAAAAACTGATATTAACTCCCGATGGCCTGAAAGGAAAAAAGTTTTAATGTGAGAATCCAGATCTGCCACGGATCCAAAAATGGATCGTGGCACACTGCGGACGTCGTCAGGCCTATGATCCCATGGTGTCCCTCTTTTTAAGCGTGCATATAAGCGCGGTCGGCCACAGTTTTGTGCACTTCTGAAAAGAAGGGCAATGCTAAACAGAGGCCAAATGGAGTTCAGAGTAACTCTGTTTCCTCATTATAGTGATTGGAAAAGGGGTTTCATCTGAATCACCTCTCAGAGATTTAGATGGAAACACCGATGTACAGTGGGTGCGGAAAGTATTCAGACCCCTTTAAATTTTTCACGCTGATTAATTGCAGCCATTTGGTAAATTCAAAACAGTTCACTTTTTCTCATTAATGTACACTCTGCACCCCATCCGGACTGAAAAAAAACAGAAATGTAGAAATTTCTGCAAATTTATTAAAAAAGAAAAACTGAAATATCACATGGTTATAAGTATTCAGACCCTTTGCTCAGTATTGAGTAGAAGCACTCTTTTGAGCTAGTACAGCCAAGAGTCTTCTTGGGAATGATGCAACAAGTTTTTCACACCTGGATTTGGGGATCCTGTGCCATTCTTCCTTGCAGATCCTCTCTAGTTCCTCTCCAGTTCTGTTGGATGGTGAACATTGGTGGACAGCTATTTTCAGGTCTCTCCAGAGATGCTAAATTGGGTTTAGGTCAGGGCTCTGACTGAGCCAGTCAATAATGGTTGCATAGTTGTTCTGAAGCCACTCCTTTGTTATTTTAGCTATGGTTTTAAGGTCATTGTCTTGTTGGAAGGTGAACCTTCGGCCAAGTCAGGTTCAGAGCACTCCAGAAGAGGTTTTCATCCAGGATATCTCTGTACTTGGCCGCATTCATGTTTCCTTCAATGGCAACCAGTCGTCCTGTCCATGCAGCTGAAAAAACACCCCCATAGCATGGTGCTGCCACCACCATGTTTCACTACTGGGATTGTATTGGGCAGATGATGAGCAGTGCCTGGTTTTCTCCACACATACCGCTTAGAATTATCACCAAAAAGTTCTATCTTCATCTCATCACAACAGAGAATCTTATTTCTCATAGAATGGAAGTCCTTCATGTGTTTTTTAGCAAACTCTATGTGGGCTTTCATATGTCTGGCACTCAGGAGGGGCTTCTGTCTTGCCACTCTGCCTTAAAGGCCTGACTGGTGGAGGGAAGCAGTGATAAATGACTTTGCGGAATTTACTCCTATCTCCGTACTGCATCTGTGGATCTCAGCCACAGTGATCTTGGGGTTCTTCTTTACCTCTCTCACCAAGGCTCTTCTCCCAAGATTGCTCAGTTTGGCTGGACAACCAGGTCCAGGGAGACTTCTAGTGGTCACAAACTTCTTCCATTTAAGGATTTTGGAGGCCACTGTGCTCTTAGGAATCTTAAGTACTGCAGATATTCTTTTGTAACCTTGGCCAGATCTGTGCCTTGCCACAATTCTGTCTCTGAGCTCCTTGGCCAGTTCCTTTGACCTCATGATTCTCATTTGGTCAGACATGCACTGTAAGCGGTGAGGTCTTGTATAAACAGGTGTGTGCTTTTCCAAATCAGTTTAAATAAACACAGCTAGACTACAATGAAGGAGTAGAACCATCTCAAGGAGGAGCACAAGGTAATGGACAGCATTTGACTTAAATATGAATGTCTGAGCAAAGGGTCTGAATACTTATGACCATGTGATATTACTGTTTTTCTTTTTTAAAAATTTGCAAAAATTTCTACCTTTATGTTTTTTTTCAGTCCACATGGGGTGCAGAGTATACATTAATGAGAAAAAAATGAACGTTTTTGAATTTACCAAATGGCTGCCAAGCACAACCCGCCGCATCCAGATGTTACAGCATAGTGGAGGGGATTTCATGAAATTCCATCTCCACTATGCGTTCAGAGACACAGGAGGCATACCTGCGTAAGCCGACATGTGGGGTGTCTATCCAGACCGTAGCGTGTCTATTTACAATGCGGAGATGCTCCGTCCCCGCAGTGTAAATTACCCATAGACTATCATTAGATGCGGTAAAACCGCGAAAACGCAGCTTACTATGCATGTCTACTAATTAAAAAAAAAAACAAAACAAAAAAAGTGAGCTTGGTTTGAGTTGGTATACATGCAGAATTTAAATGCATGTTCACATTGGCCATAAAGCATCCAAAACCTACAAAAGACAAAATGAGAAAAACCCTGCTGTAATTAAATAAATAAAAAGCAAAAGTGCATCTAAATAATTCAGAGTTCTTAGTAATACTGTATTTGATCAAATGTAGCATAAAAGCCGTCCCACCGTCGACAAGGTGACTGATCGGGGCGGTCCTACACTGTCTAATATTAAAAACCTTATCATGTGTCAAAGTTGACGTCAGTGTGTGAATAAGGGAAGACAAGAGGACCAGGTCCCAACTTGTGGACACCATTCAGGGGAAGCTTTTAAATACAATTTCCAGCTCAGTAAAGGGAGGCCACACCCCAGTTTGCACAGAATGCAAAAACACAAAAATTAATTTATAGTTCTTAGTAATACTGTATTTGATCAAATATAGCATATTGTATTTAAAGGCTTCCCCTGACTGGTGTACACTGGTTGAGACCCAGTCCTTTTGTCTGCCCTTATTCACACACTGACGTCAACTTTGACACATGATAAGGTTTTTAATATTAGTGTAGGACCGCCCCAATCACAGAGTCACCTTATCGAAGGTGGGACGGTTTTTATGCTATATTTGATCAAATACAGTATTACTAAGAACCCTGAATTATTTAGATGCACTTTTGCTTTTTGTTTATTTAATTACAGCAGGGTTTTTCTCATTTTGTCTTTTGTAGGTTTTGGATACTTTATGGCCAATGTGAGCATGTGTTTATATGCTGCATGTATACCAGGTCAAACCAAGCTCAATTTTTGTGTTTTTTTTAATTAGTAGACATGCATAGTAAGCTGCTTTTTCACGGTTTTTACCGCATGTAATGATTATGGGAAATTTACACTGTGGGGACGGAGCGTCTCCACATTGTAAATAGACATGCTGTGGTCTAGAAAGGCACGCCGCATGTCTAGCTGCGCAGGTATGCCGCCTGTGTCTCTGAACGCATAGTGAAGATGGGATTTCATGAAATCCCCTGCACTCTGCTGTAACATCTGGATGCTGCGGGTTTGATGCTGCGGATATATGCAGCATCAAACCTGCAGCATTTACTGACCATGGAAACACAGCCTAAGAGCAGTGAGATTATGGAACTCTCTGGCAAAAGATGATATAATGGTTGATTCACTAAAATATTGCAAAGAGGGCCTGGATACTTTTCTTAAAAATATATCATATTACACAATAACTATTTCTAGATTCTGTTCTGGGACATTGATGCAAGGAAGTATAGGGTGGGCCATGCATATGTATACATCTAAATAAAATGGAAATGGTGACAGTTTTCTTGCGTAGGGTGTCTTGCATTGAAATCTGCTGCAATGACCCAGGTACTGTGTTCACCAGACATCAACACAATTTCTATCTGCTCCTTACATGTTAACCTCTAAGACATGTCAATGGCTGTAAACAAAGAGAAACTTGTAAATAACATATGAAAGAATAACGTTATGTTAAAACCAAGCACACCATTGTTTTTCTTGTGAAATTCTCAATAAGTCTGATGTGTCACATGACCCGCTTCCCATTGGAAAAAATAAAGTTGGATCCAAAATGGCTGACTTCAGAATGGCCGCCATGATCACCACCCATCTTGAAAAGATTTTCCCCTCCCATATACTAATGTGCCACAAACAGGAAGTTGATATCACCAACCATTCCAATTTTATTTAGGTGTATCCATATACATGGCCCACCCTGAAGTCTCATTGCCGTTTATAGAGTCAGGACAGAATTTTTCAACTAACATTGGGCAATTAGAATCTGCCTCACTAAGATTTTTCTTTTCTCTGCTGTTATAAATAATAATAATAATAAATTTTATTTTTATAGCGCCGACATATTCCGCAGCACTTTACATTTCAGAGGGGATTTGTACAGACAATAGACATTACAGCATAACAATAATCACATACAGTAGATTATAACAAATACCAAGAGGAATGAGGGCCCCGCTCGCAAGCTTGCAGTCTATGAGGAAAGAGGTAGACACGAAAGGTGGGTGGTAACAGTTGCCCTGATTGTATGGACCAACCATAATTTTAAGTGTGTAACAGTACAAACACAGAGGGCTAATGGATGCATAAAGCATGTGGGAACATGATGCGGGAAATCTGGTTATGGTAAAACTTTTGGCTGTGCCACACAGGGATAGATTAGGTTAATGTGTTGAGGCGATAGGCCAGTCTGAATAAATGCGTTTTCAGGGCACGCTTAAAATTGTGGGGATTGGGGACTAATCGTATTGACCTGGGAAGTGCATTCCAAAGAATTGGTGCGGCACGTGTAAAGTCTTGGAGACTGGAGTGGGAGGTTCTGACTATTGAGGATGCTAACCTCAGGTCATCAGCAGAACGGAGGGTGCGGGTAGGGTGGTATACTGAAACAAGGGAGGAGATATAAGGTGGTGCTGAGCTATGGAGGGCTTTGTGGGTGAGGGTAATAAGTTTATACTGAATTCTGGAGTGGATGGGTAGCCAGTGTAATGACTGGCACAGGGTAGAGACATCGGTGTAACGATTGGTGAGGAATATGATCCTGGCTGCAGCATTCAAGACAGATTAGAGAGGGGAGAGTTTGGTAAGAGGGAGACCGATTAGAAGAGAGTTACAATAGTCAAGACGAGAATGAATAAGAGAAACAGTAAAAGTTTTTACAGAGTCAAAAGTAAGAAAAGGTCGAATTCTAGAAATGTTTTTGAGGTGCAGATGACAAGAGCGAGCCAGTGATCGAATGTGGGGGGCAAAGGAAAGCTCGGAATCAAGTATGACCCCAAGACAGCGGGCCTGTTGCTGGGGAGTAATAGTGGAACCACACACAGAAATGGCAATGTCGGGTATAGGTACATTAGTAGAGGGAGGAAACACCAGGAGTTCAGTCTTTGACAGGTTCAGTTTCAGATATAGTGAGGACATGATATTAGACACAGCGTTTAGACAATCGCTGGTGTTTTCTAGAAAGGCTGGCATGATGTCAGGAGAAGAAGTGTATAATTGGGTGTCATCAGCATAGAGATGGTACTGGAAACCAAATCTACTGATTGTTTGACCAATAGGGGCAGTGTACAAGGAGAAGAGGAGGGGGCCTAGAACCGATCCTTGAGGGACCCCAACAGTAAGGGGAAGGTGAGAGGAGGAGGAACCGGCAAAAGATACAGTAAAGGAGCGGTCGGAGAGATAGGAGGAGAATCATGAGAGAACGGTGTCCTTGAGGCCAATGGAACGGAGCATAGTGAGGAGGAGCTGATGATCCACAGTGTGGAATGCTGCAGAGAGATCCAAGAGAATTAGCATGGAGTAATGACCATTTGATTTAGCTGTTAGCACATCATTAGAGACTTTAGTGAGGGCAGTTTCAGTGGAGTGTAAAGAGCGGAAACCAGATTGGAGAGGGTCGAGAACAGAGCTTTCTGAGAGATAGCGGATAAGACGGGAGTGGACCAGGCGTTCCAGGAGTTTAGAGATGAAGGGAAGATTAGAGACAGATCTATAGTTAGCGGCACAGTTTTGGTCGAGGGATGGTTTTTTTAAGTAGTGGATGTATGATGGCATGCTTAAATGAGGAGGGAAAAATACCAGAAGAGAGAGAGAGGTTAAATATTTTAGTTAGGTGAGGGGTCACAGCAGGGAAAGGGACTGGAGGAGATGTGACGGAAATGGGTCACTGGTGCAAGTGGTTGGGCGAGAAGATGCAAGGAGCATGCTTACTTCTTGTTCTGTGACTGGTTCAAAATCAGAGAGTGAGCTAGATGCAGTGGGGAGGGAGGACAGTGCATGGTATGAGGTGATTGGGAGATAATTTCCTGTCGAATCTGGTCAATTTTTTCTTTGAAGTAATTGGCCAGATCGTCAGCTCGGAGCTCCATGGTTGGGGCCTGTACTCTTGGATTGAGTAGAGAATGAAAAGTGTCAAAGAGACATTTCGGGTTATTGGACAGTGAGGTGATGAGGGTGTTGAAATAGGCTTGTTTGGAGAGGTGAAGGGCAGTGTTGTATGTTCTAAGCATAAACTTAAAATGGATGAAATCTTCGTGTAGATTGGATTTTCTCCACAGACGTTCGGCGCACCTGGAGCACCGCTGCAGGAAACGTGTTTGCACCGTGTGCCAGGGATGTCGCCATCTGCGTTGTAGTGTTCTATTTATAGGGGGTGCAAATTCATCCAGGGCACTTTGAAGTGTTTCATTGTAATGCTTCAATGCAGAATCAGGACATGAGAGGGAGGAGATAGGGGCCAATGAAGACTGCAAGTTCTTCATAAGTTTCTGGGTGTTAATGGCCTGTATGTTTCTATAAGTCTGGACAGTGGGGGTGACCTGAGCAGCCTGGCAGTTCTTGATAGAGAATGAAAGAAGATTGTGGTCAGAGAGTGGGAGAGGGGAGTTTGCAAAATCATCCACTGCACAAAGCCAAGAGAAGACCAAGTTGAGGGAGTTTCCATCTTCATGCGTTGGAGAATTAGTAAGCTGCGAAAGGCCAAATGAGGAGGTTAGAGATAAAAGGTGAGTAGCAGATGGTGAGAGGGGAAGAGCAATGGGGATGTTGAAATCTCCCATGATGAGGGTAGGGATGTCACAGGAGAGAAAATGTGGAAGCCAAGTGGCAAAATGTTCCAGGAACTGATGGGAGGGGCCGGGAGGACGATATACCACCGCCAATCGCATGGAGAAAGGGGTGTAGAGTCTGACGGCATGGACCTCAAAAGAAGGGAAGACTAGTGAGGGTAGTTGAGGGATAACCTGAAATGTACATTTTGGTGATAGGAGCAGACCAACGCCTCCACCTGCTCTATTGTCTGATCTTGGGGTATGAGAGAAGTGTAGCCCCCCGTATGAAAGAGCAGCAGCAGCGGTAGTGCCTGACTGCTGGATCCAGGTTTCAGTAAGAGCCAGGAGGTTAAGAGAATTAGAAAGGAAGAAGTCATGGATGAAGGAGAGTTTGTTACACACTGAGTGAGAATTCCAAAGTGCACAATTAAGAGAGACAGATGGCATGCAGGGAATATTTATAAGATTAGAGGGGTTTCTGAGTGTAGCAGTCGGGGGGTTTGACTTTCTATAACATGGGGGACCAGGGTTGGGAGCAATGTCTCCTGCGACTAGGAGAAGGAGGATAGAAAGAGTGAGCAGATGGTTAAGTGATTTGTGAGAGCATCTCTGATGTTGAATGGTGGGACTGACTGGGTCTGTGCAATTTAACAATGTGAAAAGAGCGTGAGTGCTATACATAGGAGAGGAAATGAGCGAGGGGCCGATATGGATGGAGTGTAGAGAGTTAATGCCAGGGCGGTGGATGTGTGTGAATGCAGCGGCCAGGATAAAAATTACACAAATGCATATGGTGTATATATATATATATATATATTTGATGTACTCCAAATGTACAGGGAGTAGATGTATATAAATGTCTTACCTGTCTCCTGCCCTGTCTAATTGCTATGTTATAACTGCCAGTAGTACTTTGATACATGTACTTCGATTACATGTGCATAAATGCCCCCTGCATAAATGCTCCCCCTAGCTATGTCTGAATATATAGGAGGTTAAGGCTAAGATTTTTTATTTTTTTTGCTCTCTCTCTTCTCGTTAATCAATCACACTAAATTGAGACACCAGGACCCAATAAAATGTTGTGGTCAAATAAACACATGTCCAGCACTACATGGATCATAAAGCACTTTGAAAAGTTTCTTGACCTCACAACATAAGGGGACAGGTAGAGTAAGTTGAAAAAACTATATACCAGATATAAGCTTGCATAGTTGAAAACACATAGATAGCATTCAGGATTAACTGCTTGCTGACATTGAATGGAGACACAGGAGTGGATTCAGAGCAGAGATTGGAAAAGCTGCTTACCAGATATAAGCTTGCATAGTTGAAAACACATAGATAGCAGTAATTTTATAGCTTGAACTCAGAGAACTTGGGTTTTCTTTCAAGCATAAAACAATGAATATTTCATAAAAGGTAAGTTGCAATCAGTGCTGAAGCTACTGAAAGAGCTATTTATGAAATATCTAGTCAGGTATACTGTACCTTTTCATTTCTTGTTATACATGCTGTTAACAAATCAATTATTCTAGAATAAAAGCTAAAATTAAGGGCAATTTTCTCACAATGATGAAATGTCCTAATAAAGATTATTAATCAGTGTAATAGAATGACTGATATCACAATCTGGATGATTTCCTTTTAGCTTCTAAACTGTATATCTTTAATGCTGTCATCAGATCTGTGATTTGTTCCCCACTGATAGTCTGGTATGGGGGAGCCACTGCGCATGACAAACTCCGCTTACAAAGGACTTTCAGAACAGCAGAGAGAATTATAGGTTCCCCCCTGCCTAAAATCCAGGATCTTTATGATAAGAGTATTCGATCCCACGCATTGGAAATTTCATCCGATCCCTCTCACCCGGGACACTCTTCATTCCAACTACTCCCTTCAGGACGTCGCTTCAGAGTCCCCAAATGCAGCACCAACCGCCATATGAACAGCTTCTATCCACTCTCTGTTCAACAATTAAATCGTCATGTGTAGACTATATACTGTATCTGTCTTGTTAGATGTTACTTGTTGTATCTGTTGTTATATATTATGTTGCCTCTTTGCCACAAAGAATTCCTTGTATATATGTAATATGTACTTGGCGATAATAAATTTGATTGATTGATTGATATTATTTTATAGACTGATCAAACTAAAAGGTATAGTGATAGAGTTTATGAAGTTTGTTGCATTGAAATAATTTACTGTCATCGCCTTATTCATTCCCACCTTTCATATATACAGTCTTTTATTCTAAAATATAGACACTTTAGCTAAACCATGTATTACAGAATATTTTGCACTCTAGCACTTCCTATTATCTTACTGCCTACGGCATGTTTCTAAACTAATCTGTTCATAACTTCTTATAAAAGATGTTGTGACAGAAAGCTGCAAGCAGGAGATACTGTATAAACTTCATAAAAGCATTTTGTTTTAAGTCAAAGAGCCGAGATGGCTTTTTACTTTTGAAAAACTCGATAAATTGCCAATACAGACATTTTACATGAATCCAAAAGAAGAACAATTTCCGTAATGTGTATGTAGCAAAAAGGGTCAAGGATACATAAGAACTCATGGTTCAAATAGGCAAAGAAAAATGGCACTCAACCTTAAATACAAGATACACTAAAAATACCTTTGATGAGATGAAATGGGGACAAAATTGTCATGTTTCATGGGAGTAGATAAGATGCTAACAAAGGACAGTTATATTGAGAACTCTCATGTTTTATAGCACTGTACACCAAGTACATTTTGAATTTAGTTTTGTATAGATTTATGACACTTTTTAGAGTGACTTACAGCCTAATTAAAGTATTCTAATTTTTAAATAACTGAGCTGATTTATGTTACTCAAAAAATTAAACATTCTTTTAACCCCTTTCCGACCGCTGACGGTATAGTACATCAACGGTCGGACTCCCCTGCTTTGAGGTGGGCTCCGGCGTTGAGCCCACCTCAAAGCTGCAACATGTCAGCTGTTATGAACAGCTGACATGTGCCCGCAATAGGCGCGAGCAGAATTGCCGTCCGCCCGAGCCTATTAACTAGTTAAATCCCGCTGTCAAGTGCTGACAGCGGGCATTTAACTAGCATTTCCGGCCGCCGGGCCGGAAACGACCTCATCGCCGACCTCGTCACATGATCGGGGGTCAGAATCATGTCTGGACAACCAGAGGTCTCATAGAGACAGATGGCTTTGAGCGCAGCCCGGTGGCCGCACACGAGTAAATCTGCTACATATGGGCAATCTGCTCATCGCCCATATGTAGCAGAGCCGATCAGGTTGTGCATGCTTCAAGCCTCCTATAGAGGCTATTGAAGCATGCCAAAAAATTTTAAAAAATTATTTAAAAATAAAAAAAATTAAAAAACCTAAAAGTTCAAATCACCCCCCTTTCGCCCCAATCAAAATAAAACTATTAAAAAAATCCCACATATACATACTAGGTATTGCCACGTTCAGAATCGCCCGATCTAGCAATAAAAAAAGCATTAACCCGATCGCTACACGGCGTAACGAGAAAAAAATTAAAAACGCCAGAATTACGGTTTCTTGGTCGCCATGACATTGCACTAAAATGCAATAACGGGCGATCAAAAGAACCTATTTGCACAAACTTGGTATCATTTAAAACGTCAACCCGGCACACCAAAAATAAGCCCTAAATTGACCCCAGATCACGAAAAATGAAGACGCTACGGGTCTCGGAAAATTGCGCTTTTTTTTTTTTTTTTTTAGCAAAATTTGTAATTTTTTTCACCACTTAGATAAAAGAGAACATAGACATGTTTGGTTTCTATGAACTAGTAATGACCTGGAGAATCATAATGGTGGGTCAGTTTTTGTATTTATTGAACCTACCAAAAAAGCCATGCAAAAAACAAGTGTGGGATTGCACTTTTTTTGCAATTTCACCGCACTTGGAATTTTTTTCCCATTTTCGAGTACATAACATGCTAAAACCAATTATGTCATTCAAAAGTACAACTCGTCCCGCAAAAAATAGCCCTCACATGGTCATATTGACGGAAAAATTAAAAAGTTATGGCTCTGGGAAGGAGGGGAGCGAAAAACGAAAACAAAAAAATCGAAAAAAGCTCAGGGGGTTAAGGGGTTAATCCCAAACCCCGAAGGTGGTTTGCACATTAATGACCAGGCCAGCTTTTACAATTCCGACCACTGTCATTTTATGAAGTAATAACTCTGAAACGCTTCAACGGATCCACACTTGAGGAGCTCATCACCATCTCCACCCGCATAGACCTTCATTTTTCGGAGCGAAGGTTGGAGCGATCCCAGTGTAGGCAGAGGTTTAGGTTGGCACCTAGTTTTACTAAACCTCTGGAACCTCCCGATCGGGCGTCCGAGCTCCAAGAGGTCATGGGGAATTCTTGCACAGGACCCAGGTCCTGGTCTGCGCAAGCACCTGTGGTCTGTCACATTTGCCGACAGTCTGGTCACCCTGCCAACAGGTGCCCACAGCGGCCAGGAAAACGCTTGCGGCTAGTGGCTGTTAGAGGAGGCCTGCTAGATACTGTAACGTTTTCCTCCAAGCTGCCCTTTGAGGGGACGCTTGAGTTTGGCTCTTCCACTCTGAAGGTGGAGGTTTGCGTGGATTCCGGGGCGGAGGGCAATTTCATGTCATCTGCCTTCGCCCAATGGCACGCAATTCCTCTGGTTTTACTACCTCAGCCAGTCACCAGCAGAGTGGTGAATGGAGCGACACTACCCTCTCAGATTACCCACCAGACCACCCCGCTGATACTCTCGCTGTCTCCTTCCCATCAGGAGATGCTATCTCTCCTTGTCATGCCCGAGGCTATCGACCAGGTCCTCTTAGGGGTCCCCTGGTTGCGTCATCAACTCTCTCCATATAGAGTGGTCCTCAGAGAGAATTATCGGGTGGAGTAAATCCTGTGAAGGTAGATGTCAGAGGAAGTGCATTCAGGTTGCCTCCACTGAAGTCCCCGCAGATCTTTCCTCTCTCCCCAAATGCTATTGACAGTATGCAGACGTATTCTCCAAGAAAGCGGTGGAGATTCTTCCACCTCACCATCCCTACGACTGTCCTATTGACCTCTTGCCTGGTGCTGAGCCTCCCCGGGGTCGAGTCTATCCCCTATCTCTCCCGGAGACAGAGGCCATGTCTCAGTATGTCAGGGAGAATCTGGCAAGAGGATTCATAATGAAGTCGGTGTCACCAGCGGGGGTGGGATTTTTCTTAGTCTAGAAGAAGAATGGAGGATTACGTCCCTGCATCGATTACAGGGGTCTTAACGCCATCACCGTTAAGAATAAGTATCCTCTGCCCCTGATATTGTAACTGTTCGATAGGCTATGGGGAGTGAGAGTGTTTACTAAGCTTGATCTGCGGGGGGCTTACAACCTGATTCGCATCCGTGAGAGGGACGAATGGAAGACAGCTTTTAACACCAATAGAATGAAGAGGAGCAGCATCCAATCCAGGTGAGAAGTATATAAATTTATTCAGCCATGAAGGTTGAAACATTGCATTTCTTCATGGCTGAATAAATTTATATACTTCTCACCTGGATTGGATGCTGCTCCTCTTCATTCTATTGGGATTCCTGTTGTCCTATTGGGTCTTTGGACGGTGAGCGTGCATCCCTCTGATCCTGTAAGTGCTGTTTGCCACTTTTCTTTTTATGAGCTTTTAACACCAGGGATGGGCACTATGAATACCTGGTGATGCTTTTCGTGCTCTAATGCTACAGCTGTCTTCCAAGACTTTGTAAACCACATCTTCCGGGGTATGGTCACCACCTCATTGGTAGGCTATCTGGATGATATCCTCATCTACAGTTATTGACTCTCACCGGAGAGATGTTTGTAAAGTTTTCGACCTCCTACGGGCAAACTCCCTCTATGCCAAGTTGGAGAAGTGTGTGTTTGAGCAGGAGTCCTTGCCTTTCCTGGGGTATATCATCTCTGCCCAGGGATTGGCCATGGATCCTGCCAAGCTACAGGCAGTGATGGTTTAGCAGGAGCCCCATTATCTCAAAGCAGTGCAGTGCTTTATGGTGTTCATAAATTATTACCGCCAATTCATCCCCCACTTCACGACATTGGTAGCCCCCTTGGTGGCCCTCACCAAGAAGGGTGCAAATCCCAAGTTGTGGTTGGAACCTGTCTTCAAAGCCTTCTCCTCCGTTAAGTCCCATTTCACTAGTGCTCCCATTCTACATCGCCCGATGTAGATAAACCCTTCATTCTGGAAGTGGATGCCTCTTCTGTCAGTGCTGGAGCAGTCCTGTTTCAGAAGGACACGCAAGGTCGGAAGCACCCATGCTTCTTTTTCTCCAAGACCTTCACACCGGCGGAGAGGAATTATTCCATTGGGGACAGGGAGTTGCTAGCAATGAAGTTGGCCTTCTCGGAGTAGAGATACCTCCTGGAGGGGGCTTGCCGCCACCCTTTCCAGGTGTTCACCAACCACAAGAACTTGGTGTATTTGCAAACAGCCCAGCGGCTAAATTCTCGCCAGGCCAGATGGCCCTTGTTCTACTCCCAGTTCCACTTCACCCTCCATTTTCTCTCTGGGGAGAAGAATGTCCGGGCCGATGCTGTCTCCCGCTCCATGGTGCCATTGGAGTAAGAGGAGGAGGAGCCACGGCTGATCGCCCATCCGAGAGCCTGAGGACTGTGGCTCCGGTTGCCCTTGAGTCAGTACCTCTGGGCAAGACATTTGTCCCTGCCCATCTGCGACCGGAGGTCCTCTCTTGGGCTCCCCTGGACATTTCGGGACAAAATGGACCTCTGAGTTTCTGGCGAGGACGTACTGGTGGCCGCATATGGCCCATGACGTCAGGGACTATATTCAGGCATCCGTCTCTTGTGCCTAGAATAGGTCCTCTCGGCAGCGGCCCGCTGGGCTACTTTACCCCCTGCCGGTAGCGGACAGGCCCTGGGAGATGGTCAGTATGGACATTGTGGTGGGGCTGCCCAAGTCCAGTGGCAGCACGGTCATTTGGGTTGTCACCGACCCTTTCTCCAAGATGGTGCACCTGGTACCTCTCTCCTGGTTACCTTCTGCATGGAGCCTGGCAACATTGTTTATTAAGCATGTTTTCTGCCTGCACGGCATGCCGGACAAGATTGTCAGCGACCGGGGTCCTCAGTTTGTGTCTCGGTTCTGGAAAGAGCTCTGTAGCCTGCTCAGCATTGAGCTAAATCTCTCCTCAGCCTATCATCCCGAGACAAATGGGTTGGTAGAGAGAGCCAACCAGACCCTGGTCACATATCTACGATATTTTGTCTCAGCCAGGCAGGATGACTAGGCATCCTTACTGCCGTGGGCGGAGTTCGCTTTGAACAATGCTGTGGCCGACTCCACCGGCAAGGCCCCATTCCTCCTAAATTATGGCCAGCATCCGCGCGTCCCTGTGCCCATGCCCGTCCACCGATTCCAGGGTGGCAGACTGGGTGGTGGAGGCATATGACATTTGGGATCGCACTCAGGATGCTATCTGGGCCTCCAAGAAGAGAATGAGGGCCTCCGCCGACATGAACCGGCGCCCCGCTCCGACTTTTGCTCCTGGCGACTTGGTGTGGCTCTCCACCCGTAATATCAGGCTGCGGGTCGAGTCCACAAAATTCGCACCTCGCTACATTGGCCCCTTCAAGGTCCTTGAGCAGATCAACCCAGTGGTCTACCGTCTTGCCCTTCCACCACATTTGGCTATCTCTGACACCTTCCACGTGTCCCTCCTTAAACCTGTCCTCATGTCCCGGTTCTCCGAGTCATCTGCCGGGACATCAGACCTGTCCTCGGACGAGTTTGAGGTTGATGCCATTGTGGGATGCAGGGTGATGCGTGGTAAAAAATTTTATTTGGTGGACTGGAAGGGTCATGGTCTAGAGGCTCGGACCTGGGAGCCAGTGGAGAACATCCGCGCTCCACTTCTCATTGCGGTATTTGAGTGTAGTGAGGCTCAGAGAGAAGGGGGCCCTAGGAGGGGGGGTAATGTTAGGTGTTGGGTTTCTGTCACTGCACAGCGGGAATCCTGAGCCTTGCTTCTGGCGGTCTCCCATTCCTCTTCAGCTGCAGAGGAGGCTGCTCAGCAAACTCGTCGGTCCCGGCGCTCTGCCCAGACTAGCTCAGTGGGTTTGGTTGCTGCTGCCACCTCTGGTACAGCTATAGCAATGCATGCTGGTCAGCAGCAAGCTACTCCAGGGATTAAGTCCTCCATTCGGTCCACTGAGCATGCCCGTGAGACGATCTCCCATTGGAGATTGGAGGTCTCGTGCTCAGGTCCTTCTCCAGCTTGTATTGGACCTTCAGGAAGGTCCTGGAAGGACTCTGCTATGAAATGGTCGCATGGCCGCTCGGCCATGCACTAGTTTAGACTGTATTACCAGACTATGAGGAATGAGTGTTGTATACATGTATGAATGTCTCTGGTGAATGACTCATTAAGAAATCCCTACCCTTGGTACACATGTGTTGTGCAGCCTAGCCTGTTAAGCGCCCAGGCTTAGGTGTAGGTAGAAGCAAAGTCTGAGACTGGCATCAGTGTCCACCGGTGGCTCTGCATGCCACGGTGCACGTGCTCGACACTCCATCATAGTCAGCGTCTATAGTGGCGTCCGCAGGTGCGACGCCGCACGCTCAGAAAGTCTAGAGGCACTCTGATCCCGTGTCCTTGAGGCAGAGTTCTGTGACCGCATTCTGTTCACTACGTTGCCGAGCTCTGTGAGGTAAACAGGCTCCGGAATTTATGTTCTGCGGTAGTGCGGCTCAGTGAGGTAACAGAGTTCGCCCTGTACACACTGGGTGACGTTAACCCACGTGTGTTATTCCTTTATACCACTATATAGCGTCAGGCAATACCTAGCAGCAGCATACCACCTCTGTATGGTGGACCCCGGGTTGCGATCGCACTTTCTCATATTTTATATTTAGTGCGATCCGCAACCCTAACAGGGTCACTCACTGAACCCTTTTCCAAATATATGGATTGGTTGCTTCGCCCCTTGTTGAAGACGGTCCCTTCATATGTGAAAGATACAAATAAATTCTTAGCCGCTTTACGAGAGTTTTCATGGCAGAAAGGATTCTTAGTAATTTCTATAGATGTACACCAGAATTCTGCAAGCAGTAGGGGTGGAAGTTATTAGAGCAATTTTATTGGGTACTGGTAAAAGTGGTGCCTTCATTGATTTTGTATGTGAGGGAATGTATTTTATCTTGAAGCACAATGCTTTTAAGTTTTTGGACACCTGGTACCTCCAACAGGTTGGTACCGCAATGGGTACCCCTGTAGCATGTTCTTTCACAAACCTTTTCCTTGCTGTTTTTGAAGAAAAATATGTATATGATTTGCAGAATCCCTTTTTGAAACATATTAAGCTATACATTAGATTTGTGGATGACATATTCATGGTGTGGGATGGGTCACAAGATTCATTCCTCAGTTTTGTTGAATATCTCAATACATCGAACACCATGAGTAAGAAGTTCACATCTAATTTTGGGGGTCTATGACTGGAATTTCTGGATGGATTTGTATAAATTGTTCAGGGAAATTTAAATACAGAAGTGTTCCGGAAGCCGTCTTCAACAAATTCACTGTGGCATTACAGTAGTGCGCACCCTGTACATGACAAAAAATCCCTTCCATATAGCCAATTTTTAAGGTTAAAAAGGATCAACAGCAATTTGGATTGTTTTAAGGAACAATCTGCAGATTTGTATAACAGATTTGTAGATGGGGGATACCCGAGACCCTTGATAAATGCAGCTTTAGACAAAGCTAGCCCCCCTTTTTGTTCTTCTGTTTCCCCCAGTAGTTGTCAGACCGGAGAGATTAAACAAAATTCAAAATACTGTGGAAATAAGGGCAGAAGATTCATTTTTAGTTTCATATATGGCCCTATGGATAGGCAAATTAGAGCAATGATTAATAAACATTGGCATATAATAATAATAATCTTTATTTATATAGCGCCAACATATTCCGCAGCGCTTTACAGTTTAACAGTTTCAAAACACAAGTCATAAGTAACAACGTTAACAATACAATAATTAAAGCAAGACGACCCTGCTCGTAAGAGCTTACAATCTACAATGAGGTGAGGGAGATACAGAGTACAGGTATGTATTTACAATTGTATATTTACAATGAAGGTCCAGCCATCTTGAGGGAGTGAAGGATGGATGGAGATAGTGAATGGGCTACACACGCACACTTACACATAGAATGACTTTGATTAGTGAACGTGATAAGCCGCTCTGAACAAATGTGTTTTGAGGGAGCGCCTAAAACTATGCAAATTGTGGTTAGTCCTAATTTCTTGGGGTAGAGCATTCCAGAGGATAGGAGCAGCACGGGATCTAATCCTTATAAACAGGGAGGAAATGGTTGAGGAGGTAAAAGTGGCTGGGACCCTAGGAGGTAGCGACCATGCTATTTTAGAATTTTGGATAACTAGAGGTGGAAGACCTGTGAAGACTCAGACGTCAAGGTTAGATTTCAGAAAGGCAGATTTTAAGGGATTCAGAAAGAGAATTGGAGGGATCCAATGGCTGGATATCCTTAAAGACAAAAATGTCCAGGAAGGATGGGAAATCTTGAAAAATGAAATTCTCAAAGCACAGTTGTTAACAATTCCGAAAAGAGGGAAGAATAGGAAGCATTTAAGGAAACCAGGATGGATGAACACAGAACTTAAGCACATGCTAAAAAGGAAGAAAAAAATGTTTATAAAATGGAAAGAGGGAGGCATATCTAAAGAAGAATATAATGCTGTCTGCAGAACCTGCAGGGCACAAATCAGATTAGCTAAAGCTGAAAATGAACTGAGGCTTGCAAGAGATGTCAAAAGCAATAATAAAGGATTTTGGGGATATGTCAAAAGTAAAAGAAAAGTCAAAGATGCTATAGGATTTTTACAGGATGAAAATGATGAAATGGTAAGACAGGATGTTGAGAAGGCTGAACTTTTAAATTCCTATTTTGCATCTGTTTTCTCTCAGAAAGGAAATGCAACATCAACTGTTATTCACTGTCCTATTAAGGGAATAGAAGAATCCAGGATATCTATAAACAGAAAGATAGTGAGGAAACACTTAGCTAACCTAAATGAATTCAAGTCTCCAGGTCCAGATGAATTACACCCCAGAGTACTGAAGGAGATAGCAGAAGAAATTTTTGAACCCCTCTCCATAATCTTTGAAAATTCTTGGAGAACAGGAGAAGTGCCAGAAGACTGGAGAAGAGCAAATGTTGTTCCTATCTTCAAAAAGGGGAAGAAGGTGGACCCAGGCAACTATAGGCCGGTGAGTCTGACTTCTATACCAGGAAAGATCTTTGAACAAATTATTAAACAACATGTATGTCAATACCTGGATAAGAATGAAGTGATTAAACAGAGTCAGCATGGGTTTCTAACTAATAAGTCATGTCAGACTAACTTAATTTCCTTCTATGACGGTATCACTGATTGGGTGGATCAAGGAAATGCTGTAGATATAGTATATCTTGACTTCAGCAAAGCATTTGACAAAGTCTCTCATACAATCCTTATTGAAAAAATGATTAAGTATGGAATGGACAAGGCAACTGTTAGGTGGATTCATAACTGGCTTAGTGATCGGACCCAAAGAGTGGTCGTAAATGGCTGCACATCCAGTTGGAAGAATGTCTCAAGTGGGGTACCACAGGGCTCTGTCCTGGGCCCTGTATTGTTCAACATCTTTATCAATGATTTAGATGAAGGAATTGAGGGTAAACTGATTAAATTTGCTGATGACACAAAGCTAGGAGGGATAGCTAATACTAGAGAAGAGAGAGAGAGGATTCAAAAAGATTTAAATAAACTGGAGAAGTGGGCAGCAACTAACAGAATGGTTTTTAACAGGGAGAAATGCAAAGTACTACATCTGGGCAATAAAAATGAAAAAAGCATATATAGAATGGGAGGAATAGGGCTAAGTGACAGCACATGTGAAAAAGACTTGGGTATACTAATAGATCACAGACTGAATATGAGTCAACAGTGTGATGCAGTGTGATGCAATTCTAGGATGTATTAACAGAAGCATACAGTCTAGATCACGTGAAGTCATTATTTCCCTCTACTCCTCTTTGGTCAGACCTCATCTGGAATATTGTGTCCAGTTTTGGGCACCACATTTTAAAAAAGACATCAACAAACTGGAGCAAGTTCAGAAAAGAGCGACCAGAATGGTGACCGGTCTGCAAACCCTGTCTTATGAGGAAAGGTTGCAGGATTTGGGAATGTTTAGTTTGCAAAAGAGAAGACTGAGAGGAGACTTAATAGCTGTCTACAAATATCTAAAGGGCTGTCACATTGTAGAAGGATCAACTTTATTCTCATTTGCACAAGGAAAGACTAGAAGCAATGGGATGAAACTGAATGGGAAGAGACACAGATTAGATATTAGAAAAAACTTTTTGACAGTTAGAGTGATCAATGAGTGGAACAGGCTGCCACGAGAAGTGGTGAGTTCTCCTTCAATGGAAGTCTTCAAACAGAGGCTGGACAGACATCTGACTGGGATGATTTAGCGAATCCTGCTTTGAGCAGGGGGTTGGACCAGATGGCCCAGGAGGTCCCTTCCAACTCTACGATTCTATGATTTCTATCTATGATTCTAAGTCTTGGAGTCGGGAGTGGAAGGTACGGATTAGTGCAGAGGTTAGTCGAAAGTCGTTTGCAGAGCGCAGCGATTGGCTTGGCCGATAGACAGAAATGAGGGAGGAGATGTAGGGGGGTGCCACACCGTGGAGAGCTTTGTGGGTGAGAACATGTACTTTGAATTGGATCCTATAATGAATGGGCAGCCAGTGTAATGACTGACGAAGAGCGGACACGTCCGAGTACCGATTAGCCAGATGGACGACCCTGGCTGCTGCATTAATTATGGACTGGAGAGGGGATAGTCGAGTGACGGGGAGGCCAATTAATAGATCGTTGCAGTAATCCAGGCGGGAGTGGATCAATGCTACAGTGAGGGGTTTTGTTGTTTCCATGGTGAGAAAAGGGCGGATTCTAGAGATGTTCTTTAGGTGTAAGCGGCAAGAGCGGGCAAGGATTGTATATGGGATGTGAAGGAAAGATTGGTGTCAAACATAACACCCAGACAGCGCGCCTGCTGCCAGGGTGTTATTGTGGTACCACCCACGGAGAGGGAAATGTCAGATTTAGGGAGGTTGGTAGATGGCAGGAGCAGAAGAAGTTCAGTTTTGGAGAGGTTGAGTTTCAGATAGAGAGTGGACATGATATTGGAGGCTGTGGACAGACAGTCACTGGCGTTCTGTAGTACAGAGGGGGGAAGACGTATATATTGTTGTGTGTCATCAGCATAAAGATGGTACCGAAAGCCAAATCTGCTTATGGTCTGTCTAATTGGGGCTGTGTAGAGAGAGAAGAGAAGGGGGCCAAGGACTGAGCCCTGAGGTACCCCGACAGCAAGAGGAAGGGGAGATGAAGTGGAGCCAGAGAACAAAACACTGAAGGAGCGGTCAGAGAGATAGGAAGAGAACCGGGAGTGAGCAGTGTCCTTAATGCCTTGTGACTGGAGCCTAGAGAGTAGGAGATGGTGGTCAACAGTATCGAAAGCTGCAGATAGGTCAAGAAGAATGAGCAGAGAGTGGTCACTGTTACGTTTTTCTGTCAGAAGGTCATTGGTCACTTTGATGAGTGCAGTTTCAGTCGAATGTAGGGGTCAGAAGCTGGACTGTGAAGGGTCTAGAAGGGAGTGAGTGGAGAGGTAAAGGGTAAGGCGGGAGTAAACTAGGCGCTCCAAAAGTTTAGAGATGAAGGGGAGATTGGAGACTGGTCTGTAGTTGTTTGTGCAGGATGGGTCGAGAGCGGGTTTCTTTAGTAATGGAGTAACGATGGCGTGTTTGAAGGAGGATGGGAAAATGCCCGAGGAGAGGGAGAGATTAAAGATTGTAGTTAGGTGGGTTGTGACGACTGGAGAGTGGGACTGGAGGAGATGTGAGGGAATGGGGTCGGTAGTGCATGTAGTCGGACGAGAAGAAGAGAGGAGTCTGGAGACTTCTTCTTCTGTGATGGGATCAAATGTGGAAAGTGAGCCAGGGGAGATGCAGGAAGGGATGGGAGTCACAGCACTTGGTGGTTGGGAGCAGATTTCCTGACAGATATTATCTATTTTTTCTGTAAAGTGGGAGGCCAGGTCATCAGCATAAATGTCTGTGATAGGGGCTTGTGCTTTTGGCCTGAGGAGGGAGTGAAAAGTGTCAAAAAGTTTCTTGAGGTTGTTGGCTAGTGAGGAGATCAGGGTGGTGAAGTAGGTCTGTTTGGCGAGGTGAAGGGCAGCGTTATAGGTTCTTAACATAAATTTGAAGTGGATGAAGTCTTCTGGTGTGCAGATTTTTCTCCATAGGCGTTCAGCACTCCTAGAGCATTGCTGGAGAAGTTAAGTTTGCAATGTGAGCCAGGGCTGTTTTACTCTGTGCTTGAAGGTTCTGAGGGTGAGGGGAGCTACTTGGTCAAGGGTGCTTCTAAGAGTGTCATTGTAGTGATGAACAGCCAGATTAGGACAGGAAAAAGAGGAGATTGGGGACAGTGATGAGTGTAGGGAGTCTGAAAGTTTCTGAGGGTTAATGGCTTGTAGATTTCTGACTGTGTGGTAGGTAGGAGTGAGCTGGGGAGGGCGAGGATTTGTGAGCGTGAAGGAGAGAATGTTGTGGTCAGAGAGTGGAAGTGGTGAGTTATTTAGGTGGGAGATTGAACAGAGCCGGCCGAAGACCAGATCAAGGGTGTTACCGTCCTTGTGTGTCTCAGAGGTTGAAAGCTGCGAGAGGCCTAGAGAGGTGGTTAGTGACAGAAGCTGGGATGCAGATGTGGAAGTAGGGCTGTTAATGGGGATGTTGAAGTCTCCCAGGATAAGGGTTGGAAGTTCTGAGGACATGAAGTGCGGCAGCCAAGCTGAAAAGTGGTCAAGGAAGTGGGTGGGTGAGCCTGGGGGCCGGTATATGACCGCTACTCCGAGGGAGAGGGGACGGAAGAGCCTGATGGTGTGGACCTCAAAAGAAGGGAATAAGAGTGATGGAACTGGGGGGATGACCTGGAAAGTGCATTGTGGGGACAGGAGTATGCCAACTCCACTACCATGTCTGTTTGTGGGTCTCGGGGAGTGAGAGAATTGTTAGCCACCGTAGGAAATGGCAGCAGGAGAGACAGTGTCAGAATCCTGAATCCAGGTTTCAGTGAGGGCCAACACTGAGAGTTGTTCAGAAAGTAGTTGTGTAGGAAAGGAAGCTTGTTACATGCAGACCGTGGATTCCAGAGGGCACAATTAAAAGATGGAGATGAGGGAGTGCAAGTAATATTAATAAGATTATTATGGTTTCGATATGAGGTAAGGTAGGGGTTGAGGTTGGGGGATGGTGGACAAGGGTTGGGGGAGATGTCCCCTGAAATCAGTAGAAGTAGGAAGATAAAGAGCAAATAGTTGTTGGAATTATAAGTAGTTTTTTTCTGCGATGTGTTTGGGCAATATGGGCTGAGGTTTCTCAGGAAGGTGAGGAGTGCATGGGAGCTGTACATGGGAAAGGGAAGTATAGAGGGGCTGATATGTATGAGTCGTGATGGAGGGGGGATAGGGTGGTGAATGTGGATGGCAAAGGAGCACAGGAGGATAAAAATAAAGCCCATGGTTAAAGGGAAGAGCAAAGTGTGGGTTACCTGACTCCTGCCCTGACTAACTGCCATGTATAACTGCCGTTTTCCTTATGCTTAGCTTCTGTGATGCTTTGCTTATGGGATGCTTGCGTGCTGCACCCCACACTGCGTGCTTCCCCATAGGAACTACTACATATATAGGCCACACTACAGGGTCAGGAGAGGGGGATTGTGGGAGCTGGTTGGGTAAAATTTGGCAGCTGGGGCCAGCACACCAGGGGATGGTTAGATGGTCAAAGGCACTAGACCAGGCTGTGTCAATATGCTATAGTGCCTTCCACCTGATAAGATCTAGAGAGGCCCCAGTCATGGATCTAAAGCAGTAAGTATTACATACAGTGCAACAAATGAATTATACCAAAGCTTTAGCAAGCACATTAAAATATGCAGCAAAATGGTAAAGCAGCAGAAGTACAGAGTTGTACCATTTGGATATATTGCAGCAGAAAATAGAGGCAGCAGAGGTGGGAAGTTGTACCATTCAGGCTGCTTGCTAGCATATACTTGAAAAGGGAGAGGGGATTGCAGAAATGTGCCCTGGGACTTAATGCCCATGGATGGAATAGTACGTCATATGCGATCAATCGTGCTCACGGGCGGAGCGAGGCTGATCGCGGCCGGGTGTCAGCTGATTCTCATGGACCGCTCCCGGCACTTTAATCCCCAGCACACTGTGATCAAACATGATCGCAGCGTTCCGAGACCAGGCAGAGGGACTGTCACGATGACATCCGGGTTACCAGAGCTCAGAGACTTCCTATCATGCGCAGTGCATGTCAAGAAGTTTCTGAGGTTAGTGTAAAATCCCCGCAGCACTGACAGCTTATATGGCATGCAGATCTGCATGCCATATAAGCGATCAGTCTGCACAAAATGAGTGTTCCATAGTGGAACACAGTGTAAAACATAGAATGAAATTTAAAAAAAATTAAAATTATTGTAAAAATATAAAAAATAACAATAAAAAATAATAATAAAAAAATAAATATTTATTCCATCAATAAATCAATATTTGAATTAAAAAATCTAAACAATAAAAGTACACATATTTAGTATCGGCGCGTCTGTAATGACCCAACCTATAAAACTGTCCCACTAGTTAACCCCTTTAGTGAACAACATTAAAAAAGGCAAAAAAACAATGCTTTAACATCATATCGCCAAACAAAAAGTGGAATAACACGCGATCAAAAAGACGGATATAAATAAACGTGGTAGCGCTGAAAACGTCATCTTGTTCTGCAAAAAACAAGCAGGGAGATAGCTCCATCACCAGAAAATTAAAAAAGTTATAGCTCTCAGAATAAAGCGATGCAAAAAAATATTTTTTCTATAAAATAGTTTTTATTGCATAAAAGCGCCAAAACATTAAAAAAATGATATAACTGAGGTATCACTGTCATCACACTGACCGGAAGAATAAAACTGCTTTATCAATTTTACCACACGCAGAACAGTATAAACGCCCCCCAAAAAAAGAAATTCATGAATTGATGGTTTTTGTTCTTTCTGCCTCCCAAAAATCAGAATAAAAAGCGATCAAAAAATGTCATGTGCCCGAAAATGGTACCAATAAAAACATCAACTCGTCCAGCAAAAAACAAGACCTCATATGACTCTGTGGGCCAAAATATGGAAAAATTGTAGCTCTCAAAATGTGGTGATGCAAAACTATTTTTTGCAATACAAAGCGTCTTATAGTGTGTGACAGCTGCCAAACAAACAAACCTGCTATAAATAGAAAATCAAAACCCCCTTAGTTAAGGTAAAATAATAAAATAAAAAAATGTATTTATTTACATTTTCCCATTAGGGTTAGGGTTAGCGTTGGGGCTAAAGTTAGGGTTAGGGTTGGGGCTAAATTTAGGGTTGGGGTTGGAATTAGGGTTAGGGTTGGGATTAGGGTTAGGGGTGCATTAGGGTTAGGTTTGTGGTTAGGGTTATAGTTACTGTTGGGATTAGGGTTAGGGAGCGTTGGGGTTAGGGTTGGAGTTAGAATTGGGGGCTTCCACTGTTTAGGCACATCAGGGGCTCTCCAAAAGCGACATGGGTCTGATCTCAATTCCAGCCAATTCTGCGCTGAAAAAGTTAAATGGTGCTCCATCCCTTCCAAGCTGTGCCATGCACCCAAACAGTGGTTTACCCCCACATATGGGGTATCAGCTTACTCAGGACAAATTGAACAACAACTTTTGGGGTCCAATTTCTCCTGTTACTCTTGGGAAAATAAAAAATTGGGGGCGAAAAGATCATTTTTGTGATAAAAAAGATTTTTTATTTTTACGGCTCTACATTATAAACTTCTGTGAAGCACTTGGGGGTTTCAAAGTGCTCACTACACATCTAGATAAGTTCCTTAGGGGGTCTAATTTCCAAAATGGTGTAATATGTGGGGGGTTTCCACTGTTTAGGAACATCAGGGGCTCTCCAAATGCAACATGACGTCTGATCTCAAATCCAGCCAGTTTTGCATTGAAAAGTCAAAACGGCGCTCCTTCCCTTACGAGCTCTGCTATGCGCCCAGTGGTTTACCTGCATATATGTGGTATCACAGCGTACTCAGGACAAAAAAAATTTTGCTTCCAAAATTGTGCTGATGTAAAGTAGACATATGGGAAATGTTATGTATTACCTATTGTGTTTGACATATTTCTCTGTTTTATGGGCATAAAAATTCAAATTTGGAAAATTTTCAAGATTTTTGCCAAATTTATGTTTTTTTACAAATAAATGCAAGTCATATCAAAGAAATTTTACTACTAGCATGAAGTACAACATGTCACGAGAAAACAGTGTCAGAATCACCGGGATCCATGGAAGCATTCCAGAGTTATTACCTCATAAAAGGGCAGTGGTCAGAATTGTAAAAATTGGCCTGGTCATTAACATGCAAACCACCCTTGGAGGTAAAGGAATTAAAGGATGGAGGGAGTGGTCACCACTAACATCAGCTGACCTAGCAACTCTGCAGTTGCAGCAAGCGGCCATCAAGGGAAGCTGACATTAACCCCTGCTGACCTGAAAGGAAAAACATTTAAATTATAGTGGAACCACAGTTGCCTCACATCCAAAAATGGATTGTGACACTCATCATATGCACAGCAGGTCTTTTTTTCATTCAGTTACTTATGATTATTCTTTTGAAAGTTTTATCAGGCAGTTTCAGTGGTGGAATCTACATGGAAAAAGAAAACATTGTGTGCAAATTGCAAATAACTTGGAGTTTCCACTCAGTTTTTTCTCCGAAAACTTAGCATGTGATGGAGGGATTTATCAGGGAC
Organism: Dendrobates tinctorius; assembly: GCF_039654945.1. Classification (NCBI taxonomy): domain Eukaryota; kingdom Metazoa; phylum Chordata; class Amphibia; order Anura; family Dendrobatidae; genus Dendrobates; species Dendrobates tinctorius. Next base: position 22,424,632 of record NW_027361783.1, read on the forward strand.
ATTAAAACTAACAGTTCATTCTCTTTATAGGTAACTCATGTTTGATAATGCCGTACTCACACCATATTTAGGTTTTACATATTTGTTACTTCCAGGGATTTCATCTGAATCCATGAAAAATGGGATATAGATAGAACTTCCAATGGAGCCATTGAAAGCAATTATTCAAAGCTTAAATAGATTTCATTTTTGCTTTTTGCAGAAGTGTACAATTCAAACATAACACCCTGCAAAGACATAAGGCTGTAAATAAGGCTGATGTAATCCAACTTCCATTCATGAGTGCCAGTACCTTTTTCTAGTTCAAATCAGTATTGGTCCCACAGGTCATCAATGTTAAAGTCTATAGAAAAAATTTGTAGCAGGATGTGAAGCCCATTTACTGTATATACTCGTGTATAAGCCGACCCCGCTAATTTTGCCACAAAAAACATGTGAAAACTTATTGGCTCACATATAAGTCTAGGGTTAAATGGTGGTCCGAGAAGATGCTCCATAGATAAAAACCCCCATATGCTGCTGCACAAGGGTTAATGCTGGCCCAAGAAGATGCTCCATAAATACCCTCCATATGCTGCTGCACAAGGGTTAATGCTGCCCCATAAATACCACCCATATGCTGCTCCACAAGGGTTAATTCTGGCCCAAGAAGACGCTCCATAAATACCCCGCATATGCTGCTGCACAAGGGTTAATGCTGCCCCATAAATACCCCCCAATATGCTGCTCCACAAGGGTTAATGCTGGCCCAAGAAGATGCTCCATAAATACCCCCATATGCTGCTGCACAAGGGTTACTGCTGCCCCATAAATACCCCCCATATGCTGCTCCACAAGAGTTAATGCTGCCCCATAACATGTTCCATATATACCCCTTATTTGCTGCTGCTGCAGCAATAAAAAAATGACATACTCACCTCTCCGTCGCTGGGGACCAGGTGCCGGTGTCCTGAGCCCCTGGAAGTGGCGTTATTCACCTGTCCCCGTTCCAAGCCATGCACCGCTGTCTCCAGGATCTTTGCATTGAAAGCAGAGGACGTGCACCGACTACGTCATCGCGCCCTCTGCCATCACAGCAGGAGGACCTGGAGACACAGCGGTGCATGTTTTGGAACGGGGACAGGTGAATATCACTCTGCCCCCATCATACTCACCCCTCCTAGCGCAAGGTCTTTTCTGCAGCGGCAGCCCCTGCTTCTCCCTCTGCCGTCTGCTTCCTGCATTCAGCTCGTCACGTGGTACCACTCATTAAATATGCGCATATTCATGAGTTTAACCCCTTTCCTACATTGGATGCAATATTCCGTCCATGTGAACTGGGCCCTAAGTCCCATGGACGGAATATTACGTCTAGCGCGATCAGCGGCGCCCACGTGGTGAGCGCCGCTGATCGCGGCCGGGTGTCAGCTGATTATCACAGCTGACACCCGGCACAATGTGTCAGGGGCAGTCACGGACCGCCCCCGACACGTTAACCCCTTGCACACCGCGATCAAACACGATCGCGGTGTACCGGGGGTTAAAGGGAAGCATCGGCAGGGAGAGGGCTCCCTCCGTGCTTCCCTGAGCCCCCCACAGCAGCGCAATGTGCAGCGCTGCTGCGGGGGTCTCTTTTCCTACAGGTCCCCGGATCCAAGATGGCGACGGGGACCTTCGGGGGCCTGTAGGGAGCTGACTTCCTCAGTGCCTGCAAAGCGCAAGCATGAGGAAATCTGCGTCTATGCCTGTGACAGATCGCTGATCTGTCACAGTGATCTGTGATGTGACAGATCGGCGATCTGTCACAGGACAGTTATGTCCCCCCTGGGACAATGTAATAGTTAAAAAAAGAAAAAAGTGTAAAAATAATTTTTAAAAAATCGCTAAATAAATTAAAAAAAAATAAAAAAATATTCCCAAATAAATTCATTTTTTGGAAATAAAAAAAAACAATAAAAGTACACATATTTGGTATTGCCGCGTGCGTAAAGACCCACCCTATAAAGCTGTCCCATTAGTTAACCCCTATAGCGAACCCCTTAAAAAATAAAAATAAAAAACGAAGCAAAAAATAATGATTTATTATTATACCGCCGAACAAAAAGTGCAATAACGCTCGATCAAAAAGACGCATATAAATATCCATGGTACCGCTGAAAACGTCATCTTGTCCCGCAAAAAATGAGCCACCATACAGCATCATCAGCGAAAAATTAAAAAAGTTATAGCTCACAGAATAAAGCGATGCAAAAATAATTATTTTTTATGTAAAATTGATTTCATTGCATAAAAGCTCCAAAACATAAAAAAATGACATAAATGAGGTATCACTGTAACGGTACCGACCCGAAGAATAAAACCGTTTTATCAATTTTACTGCACGCAGAACGGTGTAAACACACCCCCCAAAAGAAATTCATGAAACGCTGGTTTTTATTCATTCTGCGTCCCAAAAATCGGAATAAAAAGCGATCAAAAAAGTCACGTGCCCGAAAATGGTATCAATAAAAACGTCAACTTGTCCCACAAAAAATAAGACCTCACATGACTCGGTGGGTCAAAATATGAAAAAATTATAGCTCTCAATATGTGGTGATGCAAAAACTATTTTTACAATAAAAAGCGTCTTTTAGCGTGTGACAACTGCCAAAAATAAAAACTGCCAGAAACAGTAAAAATCACACACCCCCGTTGTCACCCCCTTAGTTAGGGAAAAATAATAAAATTAAAAGAAAATTTATTTATTTCCATTTTCCCATTAGGGCTAGGGTTAGGGCTAGGGTTAGGGCTGAGATTAGGGTTAGGGGTGTGTTGGGGTTAGGGCTGGAGTTATCATTGGGGGGTTTCCACTGTTTGGGCACATCAGGTGCTCTCCAAATGCAACATGGCATCTGATCTCAATTCAAGCCAATTCTGCGTTGAAAAAGTCAAATGGTGCTCCTTCCCTTCCAAGCTCTGCCATGCGCCCAAACAGTGTTTTACCCCCACATATGGGGTATCAGCCTACTCAGGACAAATTGCAAAACAACTTTTGGGGTCCAATTTCTCCTGTTACCCTTAGGAAAATAAAAAATTGGTGACAAAAATATAATTTTTGTGGAAAAAAATTATTTTTTTATTTTCACGCCCGGGCGTTATAAACTTCTGTGAAGCACTTGGGGGTTCAAAGTGCTCACCACACATCTAGATAAGTTCCTTAGGGGGTTTAGTTTCCAAAATGGGGTCATTTGTGGGGGGATTCCACTGTTTAGGTACATCAGGGGCTCTCCAAAGGCAACATGACACCCGCAGACCATTCCATCAAAGTCTGCATTCTAAAACGCCACTACTTCCCTTCCGAGCCCCGACGTGTGCCCATACAGTAGTTTTCTCCCACATATGGGGTATCAGCGTACTCAGGACAAATTGGACAACAACTTTTGGGGTCCAATTTCTCCTGGTACCCTTGGGAAAATAAAAAAAATTGGTGACTAAAAGATCATGTTTGTGGAAAAAATACGATTTTTTTATTTTCACGCCTGGGCGTTATAAACTTCTGTGAAGCACTGGGGGGTTCAAAGTGCTCACCACACATCTAGATACGTTCCTTGGGGGGTCTAGTTTCCAAAATGGTGTCATTTGTGGGGGGTTTCCACTGTTTTGGTACATAAGGGGATTTCCAATCGCGACATGGTGTCCGATCTCAATTCCAGCCAAAAAAAGTCAAATGGCGCTGCTTCCCTTCTGAGCTCTGCCATGCACCCAAATAGTCGTTTACACCCACATATGGGGTATCAGCGTACTCAGGACAAATTGTACAATAACTTTTAGGGTCCTGTTACCCTTGGGAAAATAAAAATTGGGGGTGAAAAGATCATTTTTGTGGAAAAATATGATTTTTTAATTGTACCACTGTACGTTATAAACTTCTGTGAAGCTCTTGTGGGTTCAAAGTTCTCACCACACATCTAGATAAGTTCCTTGGGGGGTCTAGTTTCCAAAATGGGGTCAATTGTGGGGGGTTTCCAGCCAATTTTGCATTGAAAAAGTCAAACGGCACTCCTTCCCTTCTGAGCTCTGCCATGCGCCGAAACAGTCGTTCCCCCCACATATCAGGTAACAGCGTACTGAGGACAAGCTGCACAATAACTTTTTCAGTCCAATTTCTCCTGTTACCCTTGGTAAAATAAAAAAAATTGAACCTGAAGTATTTTTTTGTGAAAAAAAGTTAAATGTTCATTTTTTTTAAATATTCAAAAAAATTCCTGTGACGCACCTGAAGGGTTAATAAACTCCTTGAATGTGGTTTTGAGCACCTTAAGGGGTGCAGTTTTTAGAATGGTGTCACTTTTGGGTATTTTCTATCATATAGACCCCTCAAAGTGGCTTCAAATGTGATGTGGTCCGTAAAAATAAAATGGTGTTGCAAAAATGAGAAATCGCTGGTCAACTTTTAACCCTTATAACTTCCTAACAAAAGAAAATTTTGGTTCCAAAATTGTGCTGATGTAAAGTAAATATGTGGGAAATGTTACTTATTAAGTTTTTTGTGTGCCATATCTCTGTGATTTAAGAGCATAAAAATTCAAAGTTGGAAAATTGCAACATTTTCGCCAAATTTCCTTTGTTTTCACAAATAAACGCAAGTTATTTGAATTAAATTTTATCACTAACATGAATTACAATATGTCACAAGAAAACAATGTCAGAATCACTGGGATCCATGGAAGCGTTTCAGAGTTATTACCTCATAAAGGGACAGTGGTCAGAATTGTAAAAATTGGCCCGGGAGTTAACATGCAAACCACCCTTGGTAGTGAAGGGGTTAATGAGCGGTACCGCGTGACCGCTGAATGCAGGAAGAAGACAGCAGAGGGAGACACAGAGAAGTGCCAGGAGAGGTGAGTATGATCTCTGACACCCCCCGCTCCCCCTCCCCCACCCACCCCCCCGGTATATGACTCGCGTATAAGCCGAGAGGGGGACTTTCAGCCCAAAAAAATGGGCTGAAAATCTCGGCTTATACATGAGTATATACGGTAACTTTGTCATTTTCACAAGTTTAAACTGTTAGTATTAGCACGGTTTAATTTTGTTAGTCATACGTGTTAAAGTAAACTGTCTGACTAATTCAATGCCCTACCAATGTGTAAAAATAAATAGTGTCCTACTAACTCAGTTCTCTACCAATGCATGAAAGTGAACAATGTCCTACCAACTAAATGTCCTACAAATGTGTTGGGTAAATAATGCAATAACAATTCATCTTCTACCCTGCTGTTTTTTACATTTCCAATTGTGTATTTTTCATGAACTCATATAACCTTAGTTCACAGCTGCACTTCAAACATTGTAGGATTTCTACTTGCTTGGTTGTGCTTGAGGTAGATATAGGAAGCTGTTTCAGTAAAAATGTCCAGGCTGGTTTATTACAAACTTCAGAAACAGCTCAGGATAACCAAACAAAAGTCTTTTCTGGCACAAAGTGAAAACACAAAGTAAATGTCACATATCTGTTGTCGGGTGTCGCGGACCAGGGGCTCCTTCCCTGTCCCTAACGCTAGGATTACTACTGAAGACATTGGAGCCATGTACCTTGCCTTAGCTCCTGAATCCACCCTCAGTCTGTACTCTTTCCCCACCCATGGAAGAGGGGAGTAATAGTGTGCCATAATGCACCAACCAGACTAACAAGGTAATACGAACATGGATAACAAAAAATACCAAACATATAAATATACTCACACATACAACAGAGGAATGCATCGGGGAGTGGAGGATTAGGTTAAACCAAAGTAGGAGAAGGGGATTATCACACACTTAAAACCTAGCAACAGTCACAGATAAATCCACCAAACAACTTCTCCAATAATAACCACCAACAACCTCCAGCCAAGCAGCAAAAGCTTGCTTTGACAATAAGTGCTAGCCAGGGATCAGATTATATAGTATATGGGAGTAGCAAACAGTGAGCAGCTGAGCCTTAAGCAGGAAAGCTTCCAGGAGCTCTGAACTGAGAAAATTTACCCCTGCACTGCTAAAAGAAACTTGCACCATTTAATATGAATATGAAGTGCCTCTTATCAGTGCAGGAGTAGGAGAAATCAGACGCTACGGTATTCTGGCTCCTCTCAGTCATGGTATATCCGTGACAGCAAATAGTCCATACAGCAGTGCAGGTTTGTCGGCTCGGATTAATGTCCAGCTTTTGAGTCCTTAGTCCTTTATTTATCGTACCACACTCCATGGTATGCATATGTGTGAAGCCAGTCCCAGCCATTTCTGTGACTGCTCATAAACCTGGCCCTGACATGCCCTATTAACTCTCTCATCACTTTATGTGCTGGAGCCTGCTTTCCTAGACTTACATCACAGAGGCAACCAACCTCGGTGACACATATCTCAACTCTTAGCTTGGCACCTTCTGCCATCAAACAGTGGACCCTCGACAGAGATTCAGCATTGCCATGTAGTTTCCCGGGCCTTAGCTCTACAAAGAAGATAAAATCTTGATGTTCTAGGAACCACCAGGTTACCAAATTGCTGAATGGCAAATAGACCCTAACTAAAGATCATTAGACAATAAAATAAAACTTTAATTATTAATTATAATAATAATGTGGAAAGTGTGCGCACTAAAAATACAGAGTCCACAATAGTCATTGATGTCCTGAGTTGATGTATTGCTGGTATACATCAATGTAATACCTCCTCAAGTAGTGAGCTTGTAAACTGCTGGGGGCTATTACTACAGTGGTAGATATAGGGAAGTGCTTCCCTATTCGTGTATAGATCTAATAATGATAGATGGTCTCATATGAGAGTAGGTATTGAATCAATTCCTCCCTTTATGCGAGTTATTGTAATTCATTTCACTGGCTATTAGCTTTTATGGGGTACATATTTTTAGTAGTTCCCCATGTGAAACCTATCATTAGCTTTCAGGACAGCATTTATTATTATATTTTAGCTTTGGTGGCCACGGACCACTCTTATGGCATTTTGATGTAAAAACAACCTGCTTCCCCCACTACATGTTTTGCCATTGCTGGCTTCTTCAGGGAATGAGGCTGCAAAAGGAACCATTAGGTCACTTGGGTATTGCTCCCCTTCTTCTCCCACATTAATCTCAGTGGGACATGGTCTAGCCTAAACTTCCTTCCTAAGAGGGAGTACCTTAGAGTGTCCAATGCCCACTTGATGGCCAAACATTCCTTCTACACTATGGAATAGTTCTTCTCGCAGGAAGACAGCTTCTGAGTTACATACAACATGGGGTGCTCTTCCCCGTTCACCTCCTATGACTAGACAGCACCCAGGCCAAAATATGACTCAACTGTTTGGACCACAGACTCCTGTTTACACAGGACTAGCTTCAGTTCTTGGAATGCCATCTCAGCTTCTTGAGACCACTTAGCAATAGCCAAATTCATCCCTTTAAGGAGTTCCATCAGAAGGGTGGCTGTCATAGCAAAGTTAGGAACAAACCGGCGACAATAGCCCACAATGCTCAGGAATGCTCTGACCTACTTTTTTGAGAAGGGTTGTGGCCAACTCTGGATGGCGTATTTATTTATTTTGGGCTTGATTTCAGCCTTGCCTATGACATAGCACAAGCATTTAGCTTCCTCCATCCTCATAACACATTGCTTCGGGTTTATGAAAAAATCCAGCCTTCAAAGGAGCATCAACTATCACCTGGACTTTTCTCAGATGGCTTCCCCAATCCTAGCTGAAGATCACAATGTCATCCAGGTAGGCAGCTGCGCACTACATGTGGGAAGCTAGCATCCCGTCGATGGCTCTCTGAAAGATGGCCGGAGGTCCATGCAATCCAAAAGGCATCCTTGTGTACTGAAAATATCCAACTGGCGTTGAAAAGGCCATCTTCTCCTTGGCATCTTTGGACATGGGAATTTGCCAATACCCTTTCATGAGATCCAGGGTTGTAATGGTCCAGGCCAGTACTAGCCTTTCAATCAGTTCATTGGCACGGGCAGTGGATATGTATTACAATTAGAGATTTCATTCAGCTTCCTATAGTCATTAAAAACCACCATTCTCCATCTGGTTTTGGTACTAAGACTATGGATCTAGACAACCACTCTTAAACTCTTCAATGACTCCCAGGCTCAGCAAACTCTTCCCCTCTTTTGAGATCAGCTCTTGCAGGACTTTAAAGATGCAATATGGCTTCAAGTTCACGCCAACATGAGGATCCGTGAGGACCTCAGTCTCTATAATCTGCATACAGCCTGGTAATTTCGAGAACATTCTGATGTAGCAACTCTCAGCACTTGTTACCGCTGTATCCGGGTAGGGGGCGCGCCGCGCATCATCTTCTCTTTCGGTTGGGCTGTGTCCTCAGGTTCCCCACCATCCGCGCATTCGCGGCTGCTGGGTGCCATAAGCTGCAGCCTGAGTCCTGACCCGGAAGTGACCTTACCCAATGTCAGATATATCTGGCAGCTGCAGCCATGCCTCGGTGCCTGATTATTGTTTTACTGCACTTGTCCTGTGGAGACTATCCCTCAGGTCCCTGTATGCTTTCCAGCACGTACTCTGCTCTGTACCCGTTTTTGTCTGTTTTCCTGTGCGTGCTCCACTCTGTCCCTGTACGGTTCCCAGTGCATACTCTGCTCCATATCTGTTATTGTGTGTTTCTCTGTGCATGCTCGGCTCTGTCCCTGCCCCTGTATGCTTCCCAATGCATACTCTGCTCCGTCCCTGTCACTGTACGATTCCCAGTGCACTCTGCCTTGCCCTGGATCTCGGTCCTCCCTGTGAGTATCCTGCCTGTTATGAATGGGTCACCGAGGAGAAGAGCGCAATAGGCTATGCCACCAGAACACCAGAGAGGTTGGTCGCTCAGCGGATTGCAGACCCCTGATCTTAACAACACAACTAGCAGTAGCCATGGAGCGTTCCTACTTTGCCCTAGACGCCTTGTCACAGCCGGAGGACTAACTAAGCCTAAAGACAGAAAGGTGAAATCTAAACTGCCCCGGAGCAGATCCCCAAAGGAATAGACAGCCCCCAAACATATATTGTCGGTGAGACAAGATGAAGCACAAACACAAACAGAAAATAGACTGAGCAAATGATGAGGCCCACACTGACTAGATAGGACAGGACAGAAAAGGCACTGTATGCAATCACGCAAAAACCCTAATAATTCCAACATGACTGAAGTACAAAAATACTGAGGTTTGAACAACCTCACCCCCACTATATCAGCACTCAGGTGTGAACTGGCGGCTAGCAACAGGCTAATACAGCAGGGGACTGAGCAAACAAACATAAGATACAAAAATACACGGCAGGAGCCAGCAGCCCCAGGGGGAGCAAGCTGACCCCTGACAGCAAGGCAAAAACAGATGCAAAGGGTTTAGCAAATGACACTTAGCTGAAAAAATGCAGGATCAGGCAGCAGACAGAAATCCTCAGTAAGCAATGAAAGGAGTATCATCGGCAGTCACTGAGAGAAGTCTGCTCGCTTATGTAGTCCCAGTCACTACCACCACTCCTCCAATTATCTTCTGCAGCTGTTGGGTTAACATCATGTTGACCAGCACCACTACCATCAGTATCCGCCAGAAAGAGCCTTGCCTCAAAAGTCGGATCAAGAGAGCTCACAACAGTACCCCCCTTGAGAAGGGGTCACCGAACCCTCATCCACACCACCAGGCCGATCAGGATGGGCCCGGTGAAAAGCACGAACCAATCTCTCGGCATGAATATTGGAAGCAGAGACCCAAGAATTATCCTCCTGGCCATAACCTTTCTACTTGACCAAGTACTGGAGTCTCAGTCTAGCCAGATGAGAGTTCAATATTTTCTCTACCTCATACTCCAAATTACCCTCAACCAATACAGGGTCGGGGGCGCCGCCACAGGAACTACTGGCTCCACAAACCTTTTCAACAATGATTTGTGAAAAACATTATGAATCTTCAACGTACCTGGAAGAGCCAAGCGGAAAGAAACGGGGTTAAGGATTTCCAAAATCTTATAAGGTCCAATGAACCTTGGCTTGAATTTTGGAGATGTAACCTTCATCTGAATATTTTTTGAGGACAACCAAACCATATCACCCACTTTAAACCGGGGACCAAAGGTCCTATGCTGGTTGGAAAACCGTTGGGCCTTTTCCTGAGAGTGGGACAACTTGTCCACTACTTGGTCCCAAATCTGCTGCATTCTGTCCACTACAGAATCCACACTTGGACAAGCAGAAGCCTCTACCTGCCCCGAAGAAAATAGAGGATGAAAACCAAAATTACAGAAAAACGGAAACTTCAAAGTGGCAGAACTAGCTCTATTGTTTAGAGTGAATTCGGCCAATGGCAGAAATGAGACCCAGTCATCTTGATCAGCAGATATAAAACATCTCAAATAGGATTCCAAAGTCTGGTTTGTTCTCTCAGTTTGTCCATTGGTCTGAGGTTGAAATGCAGAGGAGAAAGATAACTGAATTCCCAGTTTAGAACAAAAGGCCCTCCAAAATCTGGAAACAAACTGGACTCCTCTGTCTGACACAATGTTCTCAGGAATCCCATGCAAATGAACCACCTGTTGTAAAAACAGGGGCACCAACTCAGAAGAAGATGGCAACTTCAGGAGTGGTACAAGATGGACCATCTTGGAAAATCTATCACAAATCACCCAGCTAACAGTCATTCTCTCAGAGACAGGGAGATCAGAAATAAAATCCATTGAAATATGGCTCCATGGCCTGCTGGGCACCGGCAGGGGCATCAACAAACCACTAGAACGAGAGCAGGACTAGGACCTGGAACAAGTCCCAAAGGACTGCACAAAATTCCTGACATCACGAGATAAGGCAGGCCACCAAAAAGACCGACTCACCAAATCTCTGGTACCAAAAATACCCGGATGACCAGCCAGCGCAGAGCAATGAATTTCTGCCATCACTCTTTTCCTTCACTGGTCAGGGACATACAATTTCCCCACAGGGTATCATTCAAGCTTGTCCTCCTGAAATTCCTCCAGGGCAAGTCTCAAATCGGGTGAAATGGCAGAAAGAACCTCACCCTCACCCAGAATGGTAGTAGGCTCGGTCACATCTAGAGAATCCGCAAAGAAACTCTTAGAAAGGGCATCCGCCTTAACATTCTTAGTGCCAGGAAGAAAGGTGACCACAAAATTAAAACGCGTGAAAAACAAGGCCCACCTAGCTTGTCTAGGATTCAGGCGCTTGGCTAATTCAAGATAAATCAAATTCTTGTGGTCGGTAAGAACCACAACTTGATGTCTAGCTCCCTCCAACCAATGTCTCCACTCTTCAAATGCCCACTTCATGGCCAACAACTCTCGATTCCCCACGTCATAGTTACGCTCAGATGGGGAAAATTTTCGAGAAAAGAAGGCACAGGGATTCATCTTAGAGGTTACCGGAACCCTTTGAGACAAAACGGCTCCTGCACCAATCTCAGTAGCATCTACCTCCACATGAAATGGAAGTGAAACATCAGGTTGCTGTAGAACCGGAGCAGAAGTGAATCTCCGCTTAAGCTCCTGAAACGCCAAGACTGCCTTTGGAGGCCAATTCACCACATCAGCGCCTTTTTTGGTCAAATCAGTCAGTGGTTTAACAATACCAGAAAAATTACTTATAAATTTACGATAGAAATTAGAAAAACCCAAAAACTTTTGAAGAGCCTTCAGAGAAGTGGGCTGAACCCAATCATAGATGGCCTGTACCATGGCCGGGTCCATTTCAACAGCAGATGGGGACAAAATGAATCCCAAAAACGAAATCCTCTGTACACCAAAGAGACATTTTGATCCCTTAACATACAGAGTATTTTCTCTCAAGATCCGGAACACAGTCTGAACATGTTCCCCATGAGAATATCAATCACTGGAAAAAATAAAAATATCATCCAGATAAATGATCAAAAACTTATCCACAAAGTCCCGGAAAATATCGTTCATAAAAGACTGGAAGACGGAAGGGGCATTAGTGAGCCCAAAAGGCATCACCAGGTACTCAAAATGTCCCTCCGGAGTATTAAAAGCCGTCTTCCATTCATCCCCGTGCTTGATGCGAATAAGATTATACTCCAGGTCAAGTTTGGTAAACCAACAAGCACTTTTGACCCTGGAAAATAAATCAGAAATCAGGGGCAACTGGTACTGATATTTAACAGTGATCTTATTAAGGGAGCGATAGTCAATACATGGCCTTAATGAGCCATCTTTCCTGGCCACAAAAAAAACAGCACCTAAAGGTGAAGAGGATGGTCTCATATGACCCTTCTCTAATGACTCCTTGATATAAGATCGCATAGCATCATGTTCAGGTACTGATAAGTTGAAAAGCCGACCTTTGGGAAATTTACACCCGGGCATCAACTCAATTGCGCAATCATAACTCCTATGAGGAGGCAAAGATGCGGACTTACTCTCACTAAATACATCAGAAAAATCAGCCAAATAGTCAGGAACATCTTGAGACTGGGGAGAGGTGGAGAAAACAGGAGTGTCACCAAGAGCACATTGACAACCCCAACTCACCACAGACACAGATTTCCAATCCAACACAGGATTATGGGTCTGCAACCACGGAAAACCTAGTACAATAATATCATGTAAATTGTGCAACACCAAAAATTTACAATTCTCTTGGTGGTCCGGGGGCGACCTGCATAATCACCTGGGTCCAAAACTGGGGTTTATTCTCCGCCAAAGGGGTAGCATCAATACCCCTCAAAGGAATAGGGGTCCGAAGGGGCACCATAGGAAAACCACAACGCTTAGCGAAGTCAAAATCCATCAGATTCACAGCTGCTCCTGAATCCACAAATGCCTTAGCGGAAAATGTAGACAAGGAGCAGATCAAAGTAACAGCCAAAAGGAACTTAGGCTGCACACTGCCCATCGCAAATGAGTGAGCAAAACGTTTCTCTCGTTTAGGGCAGGCTGAAATAGCATGAGAAGCACCTCCACAAAAGAAGCATAACTTATTACGCCTTCTAAACTCTTAACGTTGTGCCCTAGACAAAACCCTATCACACTGCGTGGGTTCAGAGGTTTGTTCGAAAGGCGGCACCGCCTCTCATGTAGTTTTATATTCTCATAAACGTCGAACAACTTGAATGACCAATGACATAGAGTCGTCAAGACCAGAAGGGACAGGGAATCCCACCATAACATCCTTTATGGATTCTGCCAGACCTTTCCGAAAGAGAGCTGCTAGGGCATCATCATTTAGTAAGGACCGCCCACTTTTGGAATTTTTGACAATATAACAGCATCATCTTGACCCTGTTTTAATGCCAATAAGGTTTTCTCAGCTTGATCAATAGCATTATGCTCATCATACAATAACCACAGGGCTTGAAAAAATGCATCCATATTAGCCAGAATAGGATCTCCAGGTGTCATAGAAAAGGCCCAGTCCTGGGGATCGCCGCGCAGCAGGGAAATGACAATTTGAACCTACTGCACCGAGCTCCCCGAGGAGTTAGGCTTCAAAGCAAGAAATAGTTTACAATTTTTCTTAAAGTTCAGAAACTTAGACCAATACCCAGAAAACACATCAGGAGTAGGGATCTTTGGTTCTACAACAGATGATTGGGCGAGATAAGCAGAAATTCTCCACACTTCAACCGCGAGCTGCTCAACACGATCGGACAATTGCCTAGTCTCCATTAAGGAAAAAATCCTCCTATGACTCCAGAGAAAAAAGAGGAAAAAGTATATAAAAAATTCTGACACCTTTTTTTTTTTTTTGCAATTCTTTCCTTCTTTTGAGTACCCTAGAATCTACAGTTTGGCCGGTGATTCTGTTGTGAACGGGTCACCGAGGAGGAGAGTGCAATAGGCTATGCCACCAGAACACCAGAGAGGTTGGTTGCTCAGCGGATTGCAGACCCCTGATCTTAACAACACAAATAGCAGTAGCCGTGGAGCGTTCCTACGTTGCCCTAGATGCCTCGTCGCAGCCGGAGGACTAACTAAGCCTAAAGACAGAAAGGTGAAATCTAAACTGCCCCGGAGCAGATCCCCAAAGGAATAGACAGCCACCAAACATATATTGTCGGTGAGACAAGATGAAGCACAAACACAGACAGAAAATAGACTGAGCAAATGATGGGGCCCACACTGACTAGATAGGACAGGACAGAAAAGGCACTGTCTGCAATCATGCAAAAACCCTAAAAATTCCCACACGACTGAAGTAAGCAAAGAAAGGAGTATCACCGGCCGTCACTGAGAGAAGTCTGCTCGCTTATGTAGTCCCAGTCACTACCACCACTCCTCCAATTATCTTCTGCAGCTGTTGGGTTAACATCATGTTGACCAGCACCACTACCAGCAGTATCCACCAGAGGGAGCCTTGCCTCAAAAGTTGTATCAAGAGAGCTCACAACACCTGCCCTATCCAGAGTCCCGTACCCGCTGTGTGGACTCTGCCTGGTCCTGGTCCTCGTGCCTTTCGGTGAACGCGCTGCTCTGTACTGTTCTTGATGAGTTCCCTGGTTCTTTCCGTTTCCTTCGAGCCGTCCCTCTAGCTTCCCCTTGGGCCTGCCCCTAATGGTTCCTGTTTAGGGGTCAGTTCCACCTGGTGAGCTCGCCTAGGATCAGTTGGCACCACGATCTAGGAGTCGTAACAAAATAATCAGGCCATGGACACTGCTGGTGCATGAAAATTCAAAGTTGGAAAATTTGTGAAATTTTCAAAATTTGCGCCAAATTTCTATTTTTCTCAAAAATAAACACAAGTCATATCAAATAAATTTTGCCACTATCATGAAGTACAATATGTTATGAGAAAAGAATCAGAATCAACCAACACTGAAACTGCTGCAACCCCCAACCTACTGTCTCCTTCCCCACCATCCTGTAGAATGTAAGCCCGAAAGGGCAGGGTCCTCTCCCCTTTGTATCAGTCTGTCATTGTTAGCTTGTTTACTGTAAGTGATATCCAGGGCCGGCCCGAACGTATAGGCGAACTAGGCGGCCACCTAGGGCGCCGACCCAAAGGGGGCACCAGAGAAAAAATAGAAAAAATTATAAAAAATCTTTTCAAAAGGCAAAAAGTTTTAGGGATGGAAAGAAAAGTGTACATATTTAAGGGCAAATATGACGCAAGAGAGGTTGGTTGGGTTGGCAACAATTTCGATAGAATCTGAAGTTGCTAAACAAATTAATCTCGGTGACTTAGTGTCATCCTTTTAAAAAAAAAGGCAAGGAAACAAAAATTTTAATTACCTATGGTCGTTTTTGTTTTGTGTTATTGATTACTTTGTATATATTTGTCCTATACAACTTCTCAGAAGATTAAAGAGTTAGGAGAGAGTTAATTAATCATTGTTGTTGTGGTTTATTTTGCTCCTAAATTTATATCCCAAGTTTTCATCTACTGCCAAGAATAGTAGGGGCGCAACAAAATAGTTTCGCCTAGGGCGCCGTAATCTCTCGGGCCGGCCCTGGTGATATCTGTAATTTGTATGTAACCACTTCTCATGTATAGCACCATGGAATCAATGGTGCTATATAAATAAATAATAATAATCACCGGGATCCATGGAAGCATTCCAGAGTTATTACCTCATAAAGGAGCAGTGGTCAGAATTGCAAAAATTGGCCTGGTCATTAACATGCAAACCACCCTTGGGGTAAAGGGGTTAAGCTTTCTTAATACTTCAATGGCTATAGCCACGTTCCAAAAACCTTTCCCTCATATCTCTGGCACGAACCTCAAAATCATCAAAGGAAGAACAGATCCGCCTTATTCTCAGAAATTGTCCAGTGGGAACTGACTTAATCATGTGCATAGGGTGTGCAGAAGATGCATGTAGAAGAGCATTTACAGAAGTTTCTTTATGAAAAATGTCCAATTGTAAGGTCATGAAATCATCCTGTTTAATCATAACATCAAGGAAATCAATCCTGTGGGCATCAAAATGGTACATTAATTTGATATTCTGGGTTGCACCGCCAGATAAAAAAGATATCGTCTATGAATCGGTCCAGAATACGACCCGATCCATGACATCCGTGGAGAACAGATCCCTTTCCTACAGCCCCAGGAACAGGTTTGCATAGGATGGAGCACAACACTTCTTTAATTAGTACAGTGATAAAGTTACTAATTTAAATCAATGAATGTAAAACCCAACTTCACTGGTAGGTGAGAATCTTACCTTGTTCACTCATATCAGTGGATATGTTAGTAATGTTGTAGATGACTAATTGTTAGGCATCGGATTCCGACCTCTGCGCAAGAGGAATCCCCATCCTTGCCTTCTGTGGTCTCCCATTCATTCCCGACCGCAGAAGAGGCTGCTCAGCAAAGGCAAAGGCGTCGTTCCCAGCGTCTTGCCCAAGCTAGTGCAGTCAGGATGGTTGCTGCTGCCACCTCTGGTCTAGCTTTAGCAATCCACACTAGTCAGCAGCGAGCAGCTCCAGAGGCTGTCCTTTTTGCAGCCTACTGAGCATGCCCATGGGACGACCTCTTATTGGAGGTCGGAGGTCACATGCTCAGGTCCTCAAGCAGCTCGGATTGGACCATCAGGAAGGTCCCGGAAGGACGCCGCTCTAAAAGGTTCGCATGGCCGCTCGGCCATGCGCTAATATAGACTCTGATGGTTAGTTGTGTGTGTGATGACGGATGTATGAGACTGGTGACTGACTCATTATGAAACCCCTACCCTCAGTTGTGTATGAGTTAAGGTTTAAGGGGATAGAGTCAGCGCCAGTAGTGGCATAATTTATGGGCCACAGAACATCCCGCTTTCCACACGAGTGTTAGCACCAGATAGCGCCAGTTAGCACAAGGCACCACTAGATCGATTGTGCAGCAGCGTTCCTCACAGCGGCGCCATGCGCAAGTCAAGCGCTTACCTCCCCGCTCTGGGTGGTTAGTGGCGTCCCCTGAACCGGTGCAGTGCGCACGTGGTGCGACTATATTATTTAGTTTAGGCATCGCATTTGTGGTGTCAACGCTAGTGAGACTAGAGGGACTCTAACCCTATGTCCTTGGGGCAGAGTCCTGTGTCTCTTAACTAGTGTTCACCTTGCAGAGCCCTGTGAGCCTTGCAGGCTCCGGCACTGGTGTTCTGCGGCTCTGTGCAGTAACAGAGTTCGCTCCTGTACCGGGTCAGCGGTTACCCCGCCGGTGTTCAGTCAGTGTTCGCTATTATCGAGCAGCAGTATACCATCTCTGCACGGTGGACTCCGGGTTGCGAACACACCTTACTATTATATTTTATTTGTTCGTTCCGCCAACCCTAACACTAATAGAGCTGATATTTTACTGGCCTTTAATAAAAATACAGTTTGCTACAGCTGGTTGGTGCTGCATGTTCATGTTTCCATAGAATGCATGCTTAGAACTGTTATCTTCATCCTGTACACCACTGTTAAGTTGCATTTACAATGGTTGATAATCATGGTGAACATTTACCGACTATTGTCCAGGCAACAAGCGATCAAGCAAAATGTTCATTTGCCATGTGCAATGATTTGTAAGCTGGTTTAAAGGGAATCTGTCACCAAGTTTTAACTACCCCATCTAAGAGCAGCATGATGTAGAAGCAGAGACACTGTTTCCATCAATGTATCACTTACTGGACTGCTTACTGCTGTTTTGATAAAATAACTGTTTTATTTGTTGCAGATCTAACAATCTTTGAATGCTGATCTCTGTGTAACCCCGCCCACCCCACTTATTGTCAGCTTTCTCTGTGCACTGCGAGAAACACAATCTCAAGTACAGATTTCATGATCTACAGCACACTCCCCGTCATCCCAGCCGGGATAATTATGGGTAAATACCCTATGTAGCTCCTACACAATACGCCACACAAGAAAAAATGGAGCATAAACACCATACTACGAGAGTCCAAATTCAAATATAAAATGTAGTTTTAATGATACAAATACTTAAAAAAACAGACAATAATTACAAAAATTCAAAGTGAATAAAAAACAGAGCTATTTGACTAGTGTCAGAATGCACCGGTATTAGAAAGGTGCTGCATCATAGACACAGTACATGAATAGGATTATGTAGATTAAGTATAATAATACCTCACAAATGCCCCCACATTATGTATACATTGACAGTGCAGATAGTAACAATAGGACATAATATTCCCAATTACTCCAATTAACATATTTCCATGCCATATTTCTTTGGTCAGTGACCACTAATGCTGACTATGTCAGAACCAGAGAGGAAAGGGGGTTAAAGAGGAAAATCAACATGTTAACTCCTTACCCATGCTAGTGTCCATGTGCAAACACATGCCCCTACGCGTGTTTCGCGGTCGCTTCCTCGGGGGGCCCTAGTGTTTTTCTTGTGTGGTATTCTCTTACACTATGCATAGGCAGAAAGCTGCCAATCATTGGTGGTGAATGGTTATACAGAGCTCATGATTAAGGAGACTTATATGGCAGCAGGTTTAGTAGTCCTCTAGTGATGTTCTTCTGCTGACAAAACTGTGATTTTATTAAAACTATAGAAAGGAGCCCTGTAATTGATACATTGCTGGAATCAAGATATTTGATCATGCTGCTTTCAGACTAGGTAGTAAAAACCTTCAGACTCCGTTTGTGAATCATCATTCTCGGGAGCACATTGTCCAGTGTATGTTTGTGCTGCTGAGATCAATAATATTTTAGGCACAAAGAACAATTATGTTAGGCTAGGTTCACATTTACGTATGGAGGAGCTGCGGAGGGCTGCGGACTTCCTCTGTGAAGCTCTGCCCACTCCCATGCCTCCTCTGGTCAGCTCCGCCTACGTTTGCATGCGGCCTGCATACCATATCTTTAACATTGGGTACGCAGGTCGTGCGGATGTATGCAGATGCCTCCGCATGCGTTGTTTTGACGACGCATCAAAATTCCAACTTGCATTTGATGCGGGTCGCTGCATCGTCAAAACGACGCATGCGGAGTCATCCGCATACATCCGCACGACCTGCGTACCCAATGTTAAAGATATGGTACGCAGGCCACATGCGGACATAGGCGGAGCTGACCGAGGAGGCGCGGCAGTGGACGGAGCTTCACTGAGGAAGTCTGCAGCCCTCCGCAGCTCCTCCATACGCAAATGTGAAGCCGACCTTACTGATTTTTTTGTGTGCATGGAAGTTCAGTCGGCTTGAAAAAAAAAGGCTTTTAAACTATAGTCTATCAAGTTGCAAACGGAGATCGTTTAAGGGTTGTGGTTGTCTAGTATCAATGCTTACATTACTGTGAAGAGAGTCTTTGTTGTGGTCTTTTTAACCTTTGTTAATAATTAATACAGTTATCCATTGTCATATACCTACATATAATTACCCATGATATTGGCATTATGGATCGCTATGGCTGTGAGCACAGTATTTATAAAGTCTGCAATTATGATACTGTGGGCACTGTGGTTTTGGCCATCATTAGTCAAATAATGTATTAAAATATTTGTTTCTGCCATATCTTCAAGCACCTCTTAATGATTTCAAAACATGGTTTATCAAGTGATTGTTTAACCCTTTCGCTCCTGAGCCTGTTTTTGCCTTCGTGACCAGGCCAATTTTTTCAATTCTGACCAGTGTCACTTTATGAGGCCATAACTCTAGAACGGTTCAACGTATTCTGCTGATTCTGACATTGTTTTCTCATGACATATTGTACTTCAGGATAGTGGTTTTCTTAGATATGAACTGCACTTATATGTTAAAAAAATCAAAATTTGGCGAAAATTTTGAAAATTTTGCAATTTTCAAACTTTTAATTTTTATGCCCTTAAATCAGAGTGTGATATCGCACAAAATAGTTAATAAATAACATTTCCCACATGTCTACTTTACATCTGCACAATTTTGGAAACATAATTTTTTTTTTTTAGGAAGTTATAAGGGTTAAAAGTTGACCAGCGATTTCTCATTTTTACAACAAAATTTACAACACCACTTTTTTTAGGGACCACCTCACATTTGAAGTGAGTTTGGGGGGTCAATATGACAGAAAATACCCAAAAGTGACACCAATCTAAAAACTGCACCTCTCAATGTACTCAAAACCACATTCAAGAAGTTTATTAACCCTTCAGGTGCTTCACATGAATGAATGGAATGTGGAAGGAAAAAATAAACATCTAACTTTTTTTCACAAACATTTTACTTCAGAACCATTTTTTTTATTTTCACAAGTGTAAAAACAGAAAATGAACGACAAAATTTTTTGTGCAATTTCTCCCAAATACGCCGATACCCCGTATGTGGGGCTAAACCACTGTTTGAGCACACGGCAGAGCTCAGAAAGGAAGGAGCGCCGTTTGACTTTTTCAATGCAGAATTGGCTGGAATTGAGATAGGACGCCATGTCGCATTTGGAGAGCCCCTGATGTGCCTAAACAGTGGAAACCCCCACAAGTGACCCCATTTTGGAAACTAGACCCCTTAAAGAACTTATCTAGATGTGTCGTGAGCACTTTGAACCCCCAAGTGCTTCGCAGAAGTTTATAACGTAGAGCCATGAAAATAAAAAATCATTTTTGTTCCACAAAATGATCTTTTAGCCCCCAATTTTTTATTTTCCCAAGGGTAACAGGAGAAATTGGACCCCAAAAGTTGTTGTCCAATTTGTCCTGAGTACACTGGTACCCCATATGTGGAAGAAAACTACTGTTTGGGCACACGGTGGGGCTCGGAAGGGAAGTAGTGACGTTTTGGAATGCAGACTTTGAAGGAATGGTCTGCAGGTGTCATGTCGCGTTTGCAGAGCCCCTGATGTGCCTAAACAGTGGAAACCCTCCACAAGTGACCCCTTTTTGGAAACTAGACCCCCCCCAAGGAACTTAGCTAGATGTGTGGTGAGCACTTTGAACCCCCAAGTGTTTCACTAAAGTTTATAATGTAGAGCCGTGAAATAAAAAAATCATTTTTTTCCACAAAAATGATCTTTTAGCTCCCAATTTTTATTTTCACAAGGGTAACAGGAGAAATTGGACCCTAAGAGTTGTTGTCCAATTTGTCCTGAGTACGCTGGTACCCCACATGTGGGGGGGAACCACTGTTTGGGCACACAGTGGGGCTCGGAAGGGAAGTAGTGACGTTCTGGAATGCAGACTTTGATGGAATGGTCTGCAGGCGTCATGTTGCGTTTACAGAGCCCCTGATGTACCTAAACAGTGGAAACCCCCAATTCGAATTCCAACCCTAACCCCAACACACCCCTAACCCTAACCCTAGCCCTAACCCTAGCCCTAGCCCTAGCCCTAGCCCTAACCCTAGCCCTAACCCTAGCCCTAACCCTAGCCCTAGCCCTAATCCTAGCCCTAGCCCTAACCCTAGCCCTAGCCCTAGCCCTAACCCTAGCCCTAACCCTAGCCCTAACTCTAGCCCTAGCCCTAACCCTAGCCTGCCTACCTGCTTTTTTTTTTCTTTACTTTTTTTTTATTTTTGTGTTTTTTATTTTTTGTATTTTTGACTCATAGTAACGCCACTTCTCCTCTGATCTCACACTGACAGATGATCAGAGGAGAAGCAGCATTACTATGTGACAAGATCGCTGCCCGGCACATAGTAACGCCACTTCTCCTCTGATCTCACACTGACAGATGAGTAGAGGTGAAGCAGCGTTACTGTGTGACAAGATCGCTGCCTAGCACAGCTGTGCCAGGCAGCGATCAGCTGTGCCAGGCAGCGATCTATTCACACAGTAACGCTGTTTCACCTCTGCTCATCTGTCAGCATGAGCTCAGAGGAGAAGTCGCGTTATAATGAGGGAGATCGCCGGGAAACAAGCAGCTTTCCAAGCGAGCTCTTTCATTGGCTGCTGTGACGCGACGTCATCAGGACCTGAACCAATCAGGTCTCGATGACGTCGGGGGTCCCAGCATGCATTGTGCACCGGGATCCCCACGTTATAAGGTATGAGGGGGTCCCGGGGGGCACAAAACCGCCGACAGTAGATAAACATCGGCGCTGCACAAAGCCCAGCAAGCGCCAACGTTTATCTACTGTGGGCGGTCGGGAAGAGGTTTAAGAGAACCAGTCAGGTCCCCCTTGCCCTCCAACACAGCAGCATTTACCTACAAGCGCTTCTCACTAAATTAGAATATCATCAAAAAGTTATTTTATTTCAGTTCTACAATACAAAAAGTGAAACTCATATATTATATAGAGTCAATACAAACAAAATGATCTTTTTCAAGTGTTTATTTCTGTTAATGTTGATGATTGTGGCTTACAGCCAATGAAAACCCATAAGTCATTATCTCAGTAAATTAGAATAAGTAATAAAAAACACCTGCAAAGGCTTCCTAAGCATTTAAAAAGGTCCCTTAGTCGGTTTCAGTAGCTCCACAATAATGGGGAAGGCCGCTGATTTGACAGATGTCCAGAAGACAGTCATTCACACACTCCACAAGGAGGGTAAGCTACAAAAGGTCATTTCTAAAGAAGCTGGCTGTTCACAGAATGCTGTATCCAAGCAGATTAATGAAAAGTTGAGTGGACTGAAAAAGTGTGGTAGAAAAAGGGGCACAAGCAACCGGGATAATTGCAGCCTTGAAAGGATTGTTAAGAAAAGGCAGTGGCGTAGCCACTGCCCGGTGCCCCCGAGGCGGTCGAAAAATTTGCCACCCCTTTGGTCGTTGATAATTTGGAAGCATCCGAAGAGCTCACACTACACTCAAAGATCTAATTTTCAGTCTGCTACTAACTCTGCTGTTATTATTTCTAAATTTCTAGACTTTCATCTTCTTGCAGTTCTCTATATATGTATGTATTAGCTTGATGATGCTGGATGATGACCTAATGGCTTTTTTAATAATAATTTTTAATAATGTGACAGAAAAAAAAACAGAAAGTACAATTTATTTTGGCGGACAGGGGGCGGCCACTGACAGCTTGGGACCCCTGTGCAAGAAATGTGTCCGGGCCCCCCTCCTTTTATGGCGTCAAAGCTATGTGTGTGTGTGTGTGTGTATGTATATATACATATAGATAGATAGATATAGATAGATATTGATATTATATAGCCACAGACACACACACTTACAGGGATATATATTACATAGTCTCCTTTATTATGTACATTGCTGTCACTTACACATTGCCCTCTCGTTATGTACAGTACCGTCCCTTACATATTGGATTATATAGAGCCCTGTTTTTTATTACATACCATCCTGTCTTGTTGGCTGTATAATGCAATGATGGCTGATGGAGCATGGGAAAGCTTCCTTTCTAATGGAGGAGCTGATGGACTAGTAGTTTGGTCACCGACTCCTCGATCAGCAGTCATTTTATATCTAAAAAGAGAGGGGACTATGTAATAAAAGAGGGCACTGTAAATAACAAAATTAACAAGAATACACTATGTAAGAGACAGCACTATACATAACAGCAGAGGAAGCTATATAATAAGGGACGGCATCATACGTATATAACTAGAGAGGATGATACGTAATAAGGGATGGTGTTATACATAATAAAAGAGGAACTATGTAACTAAGGATGGTGTTATACAGAATTAGTGAGTACACTATATACTAAGGGACTGTGTTAGACATAGTGAGTACACTATATACTAAGGGACTGTGTTAGACATAATAAGCGATAATGTCTTCCTCCACCTCCCCCTGTTCCTAAGGCCATTATAAGTCCCCCTTCCTCCCATCCCAATTCCCCACACCCCTCATTGTCCTCCTCCCCTCGCATCCCATTATTGTCCTCTCCCCCACCCCATCATTGCCCTCTTCACCACCTCCATCATTTTCTTCTCCCCCACCACTATCTTTGCTTTCTCCCCCACCACTCCCATCATTGCCCATTCCACCACCTCCATCATATCCTCCTCCTCCATCATTTCCTTCTCCTCCACCACCCCCATTTATTGCCCTTTCCACCACCACCATCATTGCATTCTCCCCCACCACCCCATCATCATTTATTTTTCCCCCACCACCCCATCATTGCCCTCTCCATCACCCCCATCATTGCCTTCTCCCCATCACTCCCATCATTGCCTTCTCCTTCACCCCATCACTGCCTTCTGCCCATCACTCCCATCATTGCCTGCTCCATCACCCCATCATTGTCTTCTCCCCATCACTCCCATCATTGCCTTCTCCATCACCCCATCACTGCCTTCTCCCCATCACTCCCATCATTGCCTGCTCCATCACCCCATCACTCCCATCATTGTCTGCTCCATCACCCCCATCATTGCCTGCTCCATCACCCCATCACTCCCATCATTGCCTTCTCTGCATCACCCCCATCATGGCCTTCTCCCATTACCCCCCTCAAGGCCTTCTCCCATTACCCCCACATGGCCTTCTCCCATTACCCCCTCAAGGCCTTCTCCCATTACCCCCTCAAGGCCTTCTCCCATTACCCCCTCAAGGCCTTCTCCCATTTCCCCCATCATGGCCTTCTCCCATTACTCCCTCATGGCCTTCTCCCATTACCCCCATCATGGCCTTCTCCCATTATCCCCTCATTGCCTTCTCCCATTACCCCCTCATGGCCTTCTCCCGTCACCCCAGGCATCATGGCCTTCTCTCCCCATCACGGTCTTCTCATGTCCCCATCTCCTCCAGGGCCAGGCTAACCTACAGACACACACACAGACATACACACAGACATACACACACACATACATACACACACAGACAGACATACACACACACACAGACATACATACATACACAGACATACATACACACACAGACATACATACACACAGACACCACCTCTCTCCTCTCACCTGTCCACAGCATCGCCCGCGCTTCCTCGCTCACACAGCAGCGGCCGCTGAATGATGACGTCATTCAGCGGCGCTCCTCTGTGTCAAACAGGAAGCGCGGCCTCCGGGCAGGAAGCAGGACGGACCCTTGCAGCTCCGCTCCTGCTATTCCCTCTTGCAGGCAGCGGAGCTGCTGTGATCGCTCCCTGCCTGTCGCTGCACTGCACTGTGCCTCCGCGCTTCTCCCACAGAGAGGAATTGCTGCTGCTGCTGCGCCGCCCCCACACACGTGCCGCCTGGGGCGGACCGCCCCCCCCACGCTACGCCACTGAGAAAAGGCCATTCAAAAATTTGGGGGAGATTCACAAGGAGTGGACTGCTGCTGGAGTCATTACTTCAAGACCCACCACACACAGACGTATTCAGGGCATGGGCTACAAGTGTCGCATTTCTTGTGTCAAGCCACTCATGACCAATAGACAACGCCAGAAGCGTCTTACTTGGGCCAAGGAGAAAAAGAATTAGACTGTTGCTAAGTGGTCCAAGGTGTTGTTTTCAGGTGAAAGTAAATTTTGCATTTCATTTAGAAATCAAGGTCCCAGAGTCTGGAGCAAAAGTGGAGAGGCACAGAATCTAAGCTGCTTGAGGTCTAGTGTGATGTATCCACAATCAGTGATGATTTGGGGAGCCATGTCATCTGCTGGTGTAGGTTCACTGTGTTTTATCAAGACCAAAGTCAGAACAGCCATCTACCAGGAAATTTTAGAGCATTTCATGCTTCCTTCTGTGGACAAGCTTTATGGAGATGGAAATTTCATTCTCCATCAGGACTTGGCACAAGTCCACACTGCCAAAAGTACCAATACCTGGTTTAAAAGCAACAGTATCACTGTGCTTGATTGGCCAGCAAACTCACCTGACCTTAACCCTAGAATGCATATTGGGGGCCTTTTAGGCCCCCATGCTTACATTTTTGCTATTATCTGCAAAATTACTTTAGATAGAATTTTGAAACTCCAGGTATTCCTCAAGGATGTCGTTGTTGATAATATCCAGTTGTTCATATCATTTTTTTCATAGGCATTATGGTGTAACAATGCTTGTTTGGTGAAAACTACATCTGTACGAATTGGGGGCCTTTTAGGCCCCCGCTATTTTTATCATGTTCTCAGTAGTGTTTGTGTCTCAAGTTACTTTATTTGTACTCAGTAATGCTGGTGGAGGGGCCAGGGTGTGGATAATAACATGTCCCAATACGAGAATTATTTCTGGACCCACTTTCTGATCCACACTATAAGGCGACAATGTCAGTGGGCAGATATGAGGAAATTAGAAGAATCATTCGCTTTGATGATAAGCGAACTCATGCAGCGAGGTTTGAAACAGACAAATTAGCCCCTATCAGTTATATCTGGAACATATTTATCAAAAATTGCACAAAACTTTACAATCCTAGTACTAATGTTACAGTAGATGAGCAACTTGTACCGCTCAGAGGACGCTGCAAGTTCATACAATACATGCCCAGCAAGCCAGCCAAGTACGGAATCAAAATCTTCTGGATGTGTGATTCTGCAAATTATTATGGCATAAATGGCGTAATCTACTGTGGCAAAGAGGTTGGTGCACCAGTACAGAAGGATCTGGGGTCTGAAATAGTCAAAACTCTTGCTATTCCAATATTCAATTCAGGTAGAAACATTACCATGGACAATTATTTCACCAATGTTGAACTAGGCAATTTTCTGCTTGCAAAAGCTATTACACTTGTTGGTACTAAAGCAAAACAGACGAGAAATTCCAGCAGCACTGAAACACAATCGTCAGCGAGCACTTGTGTCTTTGGATTCAATAACAAAGCGACTCTGGTATCTTACAAGGCGAAGAAGGAGAAATCTGTAATTTTACTCAGTACCATGCATCACGATCGCAGTGTTGACAGCAATGACAAAAAATTGAAACCAGAAATCATCCTGCATTACAATGCAACAAAAGGAGGTGTAGATAAAATGAACTTGTAATGCCTCACATGATAGAGCGAAGCGACTTGAAATGCTTGCCAAAGCAAACTAAAGAAGCAATGAAACGGTGTGGCGTACAGTTTCAGATTATTCCAGAGCCAGGAGAAAGAAAATGAAAGCGTTGTTTCATGTGTCCAAGAAACATAGAGAGGAAAACTGAGCGATATTGTTCCACTTGTAAGGAAACTGTTTGCAAAGAACACTCTTCTGAAAAAATAACTTGTCATAATTGTTTGGAAGACTAATATAATAGAAAAGAAAGTTAGAATAAAAATGTAGCTGCAGCTAGTTTGCTATAGATTTCTATGCGTTTTTGTGTGTTTTCATGTCTTTGTGTGAAATTTGGGAAAAAAAAGATTTTTTGGTGTTTTCTGTGAAAAATTATAATTAAAATGTTGTCCACTATTCATATTTTATTGAGCAATTTTGAAATAAACTTGTGAAAGTTATTTAAGTGTGTTTTTCTACATTATGTGCATGGGGGCCTAAAAGGCCCCCAATACGTTAATATGTATATTTTTAACGTCATGCGTTCTAGGGCATTGATGCAGTAATTGATGGAAAAGGAGCCCCGACCAAGTATTGAGTGTGTTTACTGAACATACATTTCAGTAGGCCAACATTTCAGATTTTAAAATCATTTTTCAAGCTGGTGTTATAGTATTCTAATTTACGGAGATAAAGACACAAACATTAACAGAAATAAACACTTGAAATAGATCACTCTGTTTGTAATGGCGCTATATAATATATGTGAATCACTTTTTATATTGAATAACTGAGATAAATTACCTTTTTGATGATATTCTAATTTAGTGAGAAGCACTTGTATGTATGATTAAACTCCCTGCCTAACCAGTCCTGTATAATGTAATAATGTCCTTGTTTCCTATTCTAATGAGGGCTTTGACTAGTCAATAGAGCATTAGTTGCTCCATACTAATCAGTCCTCTTTGCATGTTATCACACCCCCATGGGGGATGACAACATAATTTGGACATGCCGGCTTCATCAGCAGCTCATGCAAATCTAGCGCACGTGCTCTGCTCATTTCAGCAGTGTCACTGCATCTCTGAAGCCAGGAAGCATGCACCAGGCTTCAGAGGCATATTGACGCTGCAGAATTGAGCGGAGAACATGCACTAGATTTGTATGAGCTGGCGATGAGGCCCAAAGAGGCATGATACATGGAAAGAAGGTTGACTAGTATGAAGCAATTAACATCCCATCGACTAGTCAAAGTACTCTTTAGCATAGGAAATGGGGACGTTATAAATATTTTTTAAAGCATTTATTTAGATGAATTATGTTATATAGGGCTGGTTAGGCAGGGAGTTTAATCATACATAGATGAATGCTGATGGGTTGGAGGGCATGGGGAACCTGACAGGTTCTCTTTAAAAATATCTGAACCTAAAAGGCCTTTATGCTAACAACGGCTTTTAATTTTGTCCATAAATTATGACAAAATTTGTCAAAGGGTAAATGCCTTACTATTGAAATCGTGAATCATTACATACGTAAATGTAATTACTAGTTTTAGCTTTTTGTTCTGTGCAAAGATGCATTAAAAGCATTTCTCATTCTCAGCACTCTCTATTTTCCAATTGATATAATTATAAAGTAGCAATGATGAGATTCTAGTGACATTTTCAATTATTTGAATTTCTTTTTGGTATTAGCACTTTTTATTGTAGTATTTGTAATAATATTAACCTATTTACCCCCAGGGTGATTTGCATGTTAATGACCAGGCCAATTTTTACAATTCTGACCATTGTCTTTTTATGAGGTAATAACTCTGGAACACTTCCATGGATCCCGGTGATTCTGAGAATGTTTTCTCATGACATATTGTACTTCATGATAGTGGTAAATTTTCTTTGATATGACTTGCGTTTATTTGTGAAAAAAATGGAAATTTGGCAAAAATGTAGAAAATTTCGCAATTTTCCAAATTTGAATTTTCATGCCCTAAAATCACAGCGATATGTCGCACAAAATACTTAATAAGTAACATTTACCACATGTTTACTTTATATCAGCACAATTTTGGAACCAATTTTTTTTTGTTTTAGGAAGTGTAGAGATCCACCAAATGAGTGGACAGGGATTAACTCGCTTGGCTGCGATATTGAGGCAAACAGGAACACTTTTGCTTAAAGTAACAGTCTGTGTGGTTTATTTCCTTCATAAACCAATGTCACAGGGACACAAGGCAAACAGTCTTACATCAGATAGACGAGTTCTTAATGTCCATAGTAGAGCTTCGCTCTCTCAGGCCTGTGGGCGCACAGGCTGCGCCATGTCCAACATGCATGCAGCGTTACCATGTAAAGCATATAAAGTCTCTTACTGACCCCGGTCAGCATTACTCACAGTTTATCCCTCACAGGTTATCAGGGAAGCGGCCGCACTGGGATCACTGTTCCAGACAGTGCCTTGCTCACTAGGCCATCTACAGTTGCAGAGCCACAGCCGAGCAGTAGCTTCCCTACACAGAGCCGTCACAGATTCTACCAGGTCCGGGCCTTTCCACGTGCTCTTCCAGGAAGTTCAGTCCCAGACACTTCCAACACACACAGGTCTTCCGGGACCTTGCACTCTGAACACTCAGGATCAAAACACAACTCCTGTGACCAGACCTCAGTCACATTATATGGTACATGACCACACCCACAAGTGAGGTATGGATCACATGGTCATGACCTCACTACAGGTCTTATTCCACACAGCCAGACACATACAGGCTTTGCAATGAGCAGGGGATTGGACACGATGAGCCTTGAGGTCCCTTCCAACTGTAACATTCTATTATTCTATGATGTTCCTCTGTAGCAATCCTACGAGCAGCTTTTACTGAAATTTTGCTCGGTCTTCTAGACTTTATCTTAACCTCCACTGTTCCTGTTAACCGCAATTTCTTAATTACATTTTGAACTGAGGAAAGGGCAAATTTTTAAAAAGCTGGGAAATTTGCATCAAATGACCTTTCCTAATGATGATAGTGAACAAGCCATAATCCTAACAGGATAATTAAGGTCTGAAACCTTGATCAAAGTTATCTGAGGATCAAATCTCCAAGGTTGCCCAAACTTTTGCACTGGTCCATTTCCCTTTTTGGAAATTTTAAATTGTAAAAAAATGACTTTATATTTGTTTTTGTATAATGTACAAAGAAAATGTGTAATCTTTAACTTTAGGCCTATTAGAGATCATTTTATCTTCAACTTGCTTAACTGTTCACAATAACGGTAATTTTGACCAGAGGTGTCCAAACTTTTATATTCCACTGCATTGGAGGAGCTGGAGCATGGTCTATTTGAACCAGTCACAGAAGAAGAAGTAAGCAGGCTCCTTGCATCTTCTCGCCCAACTACTTGCACCAGTGACCCATTTCCGTCACATCTCCTCCAGTCCCTTTCCCCTGCTGTCACCCCTCACCTAACTAAAATATTTAACCTCTCTCTCTCTTCTGGTATTTTTCCCTCCTCATTTAAGCATGCCATCATACATCCACTACTTAAAAAACCATCCCTCGACCAAAATTGTGCCGCTAACTATAGACCTGTCTCTAATCTTCCCTTCATCTCTAAACTCCTGGAACGCCTGGTCCACTCCCGTCTTATCCGCTATCTCTCAGAAAACTCTGTTCTCGACCCTCTCCAATCCGGTTTCCGCTCTTTACACTCCACTGAAACTGCCCTCACTAAAGTCTCTAATGATCTGCTAACAGCTAAATCAAATGGTCATTACTCCATGCTAATTCTCTTGGATCTCTCTGCAGCATTCGACACTGTGGATCATCAGCTCCTCCTCACTATGCTCCGTTCCATTGGCCTCAAGGACACCGTTCTCTCCTGGTTCTCCTCCTATCTCTCCGACCGCTCCTTTACTGTTTCTTTTGCCGGTTCCTCCTCCTCTCACCTTCCTCTTACTGTTGGGGTTCCTCAAGGATCGGTTCTAGGCCCCCTCCTCTTCTCCTTGTACACTGCCCCTATTGGTCAAACAATCAGTAGATTTGGTTTCCAGTACCATCTCTATGCTGATGACACCCAATTATACGCTTCTTCTCCTGACATCACGCCAGCCTTTCTAGAAAACACTGGCGATTGTCTAAACGCTGTGTCTAATATCATGTCCTCACTATATCTGAAACTGAACCTATCAAAGACTGAACTCCTTGTGTTTCCTCCCGCTACTAATGTACCTACACCCGACATTGCCATTTCCGTCTGTGGTTCCACTATTACTCCCCAGCAACATGCCCGCTGTCTTGGGGTCATACTTGATTCCGAGCTTTCCTTTGCCCCCCACATTCGATCACTGGCTCGCTCTTGTCATCTGCACCTCAAAAACATTTCTAGAATTCGACCTTTTCTTACTTTTGACTCTGCAAAAACTCTTACTGTTTCTCTTATTCATTCTCGTCTCGACTATTGTAACTCTCTTCTAATCGGTCTCCCTCTTACAAAACTCTCCCCTCTCCAATCTGTCTTGAATGCTGCAGCCAGGATCATATTCCTCACCAATCGTTACACCGATGCCTCTACCTTGTGCCAGTCATTACACTGGCTACCCATCCACTCCAGAATTCAGTATAAACTTATTACCCTCACCCACAAAGCCCTCCATGGCTCAGCACCACCCTACATCTCCTCCCTTGTTTCAGTATACCACCCTACCCGCGCCCTCCGTTCTGCTGATGACCTGAGGTTAGTATCCTCAATAGTCAGAACCTCCCACTCCCGTCTCCAAGACTTTACACGTGCCGCGCCAATTCTTTGGAATGCACTTCCCAGGTCAATACGATTAGTCCCCAGTCCCCACAATTTTAAGCGTGTCCTGAAAACGCATTTATTCAGACTGGCCTATCGCCTCAACACATTAACCTAACCTATCCCTGTGTGGCAGAGCCAAAAATTTTACCATAACCAGGTTCCCAGCATCATGTTCCCACATGCTTTATGCATCCATTAGCCCTCTGTGTCTGTACTGTTACACACTTAACATTATGGCTGGTCCATACAATCAGGGCAACTGTTACCACCCACCTTTCGTGTCTACCTCTTTCCTCATAGACTGTAAGCTTGCGAGCAGGGCCCTCACTCCTCTTGGTATTTGTTATAATCTACTGTATGTGATTATTGTTATGCTGTAATGTCTATTGTCTGTACAAATCCCCTCTGAAATGTAAAGTGCTGCGGAATATGTCGGCGCTATAAAAATAAAATTTATTATTATTATTATTATATTATTATTATTTCTTCAAGACACCTGCATGCGACAAAACATATCCCCAGTTGAATGACTGCTGGTAACTCTCAGGTATGTCTCCTTTTCTCATTTAAATTATTTTCTGCCAGGGGAAAATGTTAAATGTCTTTACATATAGTATTTTGTTTTTGTTATTTTACTTTTTAAAATTTTGTTTTCCAGATTCCTGGCTTTTGGCAATTCTTTTGATTTCCTCCATTTTGAGTTCCTCCTTGGCATGTCAGTGATATTTGGGATTGTGATCACAATCTGTGATATTATTTGGCACAATCTCAAGAGCCGGGTTCATTTTGAAAGGGGACCATTTCTGGTCGCCACATATACCCATACAATCTATTACAATTTTCAGAAAAAAACATACTCTTCGCAATCTTGTGGCCCCTAGTAACACAGTTGTTAGGCATTCAGCTCTATCTACCAACCATGGACACTCTAAACCAGGGTGCTTTGCTTTTAAGTTCCCAAAATGTCTATGTTGCACTTCCATTCTAAATGGAGCGCAATATTTTAAATCTCATACCACTGGCATTAGCTTCAAAATAAATTTTCATGTCACTTGTCAGTCAACCTATGTGATCTATTTAACTGAATGTGGATTACAATATGTGGGCCGGATGATACAGACTATGCACGCAAGACTCAACAAACACCCCCAAAATATCCGTAATGGATTTCTACTGCATTGTCTCACTAAACATTTTCTCCTAATACACAATAAAAATCAGAGCTCACTGAAACTCACCATTATAGATCATATTCCAGACAATGTGACCGACTGTTTTGGCAACCTAATAAAAAGGGAAAGCTTCTGGATTTTTAAACTTGGCACACTGGCACCAGAAGGGTTAATCCTTACCATTGAAAAAGCCATTTGATATCTGAGATTCCTTTATCAAAATATACCTTCCACATTTTTGAAGTTTTTTAGTGGTGTTTTATCCCTACTCATTTCTTTTTAACACTCTTTTTTTAACATGTTCATGTATTTATGTTTTGTACACTTTTTATATGGCCATTATCAGTCTTTTAATTATCACATGTGTCTTAATTGTTTTTGAACTGTTTTAATTGCTTCTGCAATTTATTGGTTGCTGCTCCTTTAAATACATCCCCCTTTTCATTGAGTGTATATTGCCACCTGAGGAAGACGGATCTATTCTGTTGAAACGGGTTGTGGACTCTTTTAAGTTCCAATTGTTTCTTTAATAAATGAAGAATTTTTTGCATCAATAGAAACCTGTACTTTGCGCCCTGCAGACTGGGTCTTTCAGCAACTTTCCTATAATTGTTCCTCTTTTGAGCAGCATCGGATCCCCATCTGCATACCAATACCCACGCATAGCTGGCACTCCTACAGACCATCCTATCTGACGTTCATGCGCCTAAACAGTGGCTTACCCCCACATATGGGGTATCGGCATACTCAGGACAAATTGCACAACAACGCTTGGGGTCCAATTTCTCCTATTCCCCTTGAGAAAACAAAAAATTGGGGTTTAAAATATCACTATTGTGGAAAAAATGTGATTTTTTTTATTTTTACTGCTTTACGTTATAAACTTCTGTAAAGCACTTGGGGTTCAAAGTGCTCACCACACATCTAGATAAGTTCTGTAGGGGTCTAGTTTCCAAAATGGTTTTACTTGTGGGGGCTTTCCACTGTTTATGCACATCAGGGGCTCTCCAAATGCAACATGGTGTCCGATCTTAATTCCAGCCAATTTTGCATTGAAAAAGTAAAACGGCGCTCCTTCCCTTCTGAGCTCTGCCATGCGCCCAAACAGTGGTTTACCCCTACATTTGGGGTATAAGCATACTCAGGACAAATTGCACAACTTTTGGGGTCCAATTTCTTCTGTTACCCTAGGGAAAATAAAAAATTGGGGGTGAAAAGATCATTTTGGTGGAAAAAATGATTTTTTATTTTTACGGCTCTACGTTATAAATTTCTGTGAAGCACTTGGGGGTTAAAAGTGCTCATCACACATCTAGATAGGTTCCTTAGGTGGCTAGTTTCCAAAATGTTGTCACTTGTGGGGGGTTTCCACTGTTTAGGCACATCAGGGGCTCTCCAAACACGACATGGCATCCGATCTCAATTCCAGTCAATTTTGCATTGAAAAGTCAAACGGTGCTCCATTCCTTCTGAGCTCTGCCATGCAACCAAACAGTGGTTTACCTGCACATATGGGGTATAAGCATACTCAGGACAAATTTCACAACAACTTTTGGGGTCCAATTTATCCTGTTACCTTTGGTAAAATAAAAAAATTAGATCTGAAGAAAATTTTTTGTGAAAAAAAAGTTAAATGTTCATTTTTATTTAATCATTCCAAAAATTCCTGTGAAGCACCTGAAGGGTTAATAAACTTCCTGAATGTGGTTTTGAGCACCTTGAGGGGTGCAATTTTTAGAATGGTGTCACTTTTGGGTATTTTCTATCATATAGATCCCTCAAAGTGACTTCAATTGTGATGTGGTCCCTAAAAAGAAAATGGTGTTGTAAAAATGAGCAATCGCTGTATAAATTTTAACCCTTATAACTTCTGTGGTGCAGTAACTTCTGTTAAAGCTATGGTGTGCTGTATATGCTACTCAGAATATGCATGTGGGCGTATGTCTGAACGCCCATGATAAAGCCTGCGCAGGATTCACTAAACCATCTCAGACAGATGTTTTCATGTGCAAATGAGAATAAGGATGATCCCTCTACACTGTGACATCCCTTCAGATATTTGTAGACAGCTATTAAGTATCCTCTTAGCCTTCTTTTTTGCAAGCTAAACATTCCAAAAAAACCTGTAACCGTTCCTCATAGGACATGGTTTGCTGACCGGTCACCATTCTGGTCGCTCTTCTCTGAACTTATTCCAGTTTGTTGATGTCTTTTTTAAAATGTGGTGCCCAAATCTGGACACAGTATTGCAGATGAGTTCTGACCATAGAGGACCAGAGGGCAATAATGACTTCACATGGTCTACTGTACACTGTATGCTTCTGTTACTACATCCCAGAATTGTATTTGCCTTTTTTGCTGCTGCATCACACTGTTGACTCATGTGCAGTCTGTGATCTATTGGTATACCTAAGTTTATTCATTTTTCACATGTGCTCTTGCTTAGCCCTATTCCTCCCATTCTTTATGTTTTTTTCATTTTTATTGCCTAGATGGAGCACTTTGCATTTTTCCCTGTTAAAAAACATTCTGTTAGTTGCTGCCCACTGCTCCAGTTTATTTATATCTTTTTGAATCCTCGCTCTCTCTTCTCCAGTATTAGTTATCCCTCCTAGCTTTGTGTCATCAGCAAATGTAATCAGTTTATCCTCAAGTCCTTCATTTAAATCATTGATAAAGATGTTGTACAATACAGGGTCTAGAACAGAGTCCTGTTGTCATGATCCAGGTTGGATATGACAGAGATAATGCACAAGTAACATTTTTTTTCCATTAGCTGTGTGCTAAAGTTTGGTTTTTGCCCCCGGTGGCCATTAGGGTCATTGCACTTTGGTTACTTTAGTTTTGTGCACGTAATTATAAAACAGGTGTGATTGCGCTATAAAAGAGTGTCAGGTGTGGTAATCACGGTTGGTGATAGTCCTCAGTTACAAGCAAGCCCGGGTGAAGGACGGAGCTGAAGGAGAGTCCCGGGCAGCTCAGTGAGAGTCCTGGAGTGGCAGCTATGGTGTCTGCGAGGAGGGCTGGCATGGCTTGGTGGAGTGGCAGCTATGGTGTAGAGCTGCACTCATTATGCTGGACTCTTTTGCTGGAAAGCTGGACTCATATGCAGGACTCTGTTTCTGGACAGCTGCACGCAGGTGGTGGACTCTGTTTGCTCCAAGGCTGCAATATGGTGTAGGATCCGGTCGGAGGAAAAGATGCACGCAGGTGGTGGGCTCTGTTGCTGGGAGCGTAAGCAACAGAGCAAAGCTAAGTGGTGTTCCCCTGTTTTGTCTCTTTTCCTTATGTGTGTTTTAGTGCAGTGGTGGGATTAGTTTCTGCACCGTCCACTTCACTAGTGAGGGTTTAGGTGCAGGGCGAGTCAGGGTTTTTAGGTTCCTGATCGTCGCCGGGTGCGGAACCAGCCTAGGGAACGTTAGGAGTGTAGAGACACTGACTCAGGGGAGTGCAGGAGGTCTCCACTTCCCCATTTCCCTATCGCAGGGCCACCATTGTTATTGTTACCCAGGTTTTCCCTTTTATTGTTTAAATTCGCCTTACTGGAGGCGGGGTTTCCAGACATATGTGTATTTCCGAAATTCTCCTGTTAGAGGCGGCGTATCCAGCTGCACATTTTATTATTTAAATTCGCCCAACTGGAGGCGGTGTATTCAGGGTCACGTGTGTCATCTAAATCCGCCCTGCTGG
This sequence comes from Dendrobates tinctorius, assembly GCF_039654945.1. Lineage (NCBI taxonomy): Eukaryota > Metazoa > Chordata > Amphibia > Anura > Dendrobatidae > Dendrobates > Dendrobates tinctorius. The sequence continues at coordinate 22,460,971 of NW_027361783.1, forward strand.
AGGCGCTGTGTCCAGTCACGCGTGGCCGTGACACCTGTGGTACCTGTTGTGAATTCATTTTCTGGCCTACCTCTGGTTACTGCTGAAGGTGGTGGAGCTGGTCAGGTTGACGGAGGGGTTGCGAGTTCTCTTTCTAGGCTCCCTCTGGTGGTTACTGGAGGTAATGGTGCTGATCTGATTAACAGAGGCTTGACACCTGATAATGAGGACGACGATTGGAGATCTGGGGTTTCAGACTGGATTTAAGAAAGCCGACTCCCTCTATCCCTGCTGGTGATTTTTTCCTGCCTCTTGAGGTCTTAGTTTCCAGCTCAGTCCCTGCATGCTCAGCTAAGTGTTCTTTTGCTATTCTGTTCACATTTGATCTGGTTTTGTCTACTTCAGTTTTGTGTGGGTCAGCCAGCTCCGGCTGGGGCTGTGCTGAATCACCATCCATATGTTACTGCTTGTGCCAGTTTGTTTTTGTCCCTTATTAGATTGGCCTCTTTTTGCTCTGTTTTCAGAATATTCCAGAGTGCTGATATAGTGGGCGAAGTCATGCGACTTCAGTATTTTTGCATAAGACGTATTGGACCTTTTTGTAGGGTTTTTTGCGTGATTGCAGACAGTGTCTTTCCTTTCCTGTCCTGTCTAGTCAGTGTGGGCCCCATCGTTTGCTCAGTCTATTTTCCTACCTGCGTTTGTGTTTTCATCTTGTCTCACCGACCATATATGTTTGGGGGGCTATCTATTCCTTTGGGGTCTGCTCTGGGGCAGTTGAGATTTTCCCTTTCTTGCTTTAGGCTTAGTTAGCTCTCCAGCTGTGCCGAGGCGTCTAGGATCAGGGGTCTGCAATCCGCTTAGTTACCAACCTCTCTGGTTCTCTGTGGCTTAGCATGGGGTTGCTCTCCTCCTCGGTGACCCAATCATAACAGGTACCCCACTTGTGACATTCTTCCACCTGGATGTGCAACCATTTACGACCACTCTTTGGGTCCGATCACTAAGCCAGTTATGAATCCACCTGACAATTTCCTTGTCCATTCAATACTTAGTCATTTCAATCAGGATTGTGTGAGATACTTTGTCTACAGCATTTCCCTGATCCACCCAGTCAGTGATTCTGTCATAGAAGGAAATTAAGTTAGTCTGACATGACTTATTAGTTACAAACCCATGCTGACCAGGTACTTACATGTCTTAAGTACAGGTACTTAAGTTCTTATCCAAGTACTTACATACATGTTGTTTAATAATTTGTTCAAAGATCTTTCCTGGAATAGAAGTCAGGCTCACTGGCCTATAGTTCTCTCGGTCCACCTTCTTCCCCTATTTGACGATAGGAACATTTGCTCTTAACCAGTTTTCTGGGACTTCTGTTCTCCAAGAATTTTCAAAGACTATGGAGAGTGGTTCAAAAATTTCTTATGCTATCTCCTTCATCTGGACCTTATTAGTATACCCCAGTCTTTTTCACACGTGCTGTTGCTTAGTTCTATTCTTCCCATTCTGTAGTTGTAACTTTAATGTTTCAGAAAATCAAATCCCTTGCTTGACTGCAAAAAATGTTCAGAAAGATTTAGCAAACTTTAGAGTTGTGGTACATTGTTCTGCTGTTCAGAGACACTTGCACAATGTGGCCTTAATGGAAGAGTCATCAGAAGAAAACATCTCCTGTGCCCTCACCATAAAATTCAGCATCAAAAGTAGAGTTGAGCGAAATGGGTCGGTCAAATTCAAAAATCGCCGACTTTAGCTAAAGTCGGGTTTCGCCGATCGAAACCCGACCTTAGCGTGAGGTCGGCCATGAGGTCGCCGAGCGCCAAAGTCGCGTTTCAAATAATGCTTCCAGCGCCTTTTCTCAGCCAATGATGGAGGACACACACTGTGGGCAACGTGATGACATGGGCAGCGGCCACCACCATCTTAGAGAAGGGCATTGAAGTGATTGGCTGGCTTTGTGTGGCATCACAGTGGCTATAAAAGGCCTTGACCGCCGACCGCCATCTTACTTCTGCCGATCTTAGAATAGGGAGAGGTGCTGCTGCTGATTCTGAATAAGGGAGAGTTAGTGTGCAGTAAAAGGGGAGGATTTTTGTTGTGTGCAGCAGCGCTGGTGGTGATTAGTCCTGCCTTTTAAGGCTACCTGATAGCTGTATTGCTGTGTGCACACTGCTGTTCAAACTGCTTTTTTCAAAGCACTCCAACTTTTATTATTTTGTTCTGGTGAGTTACCGAGCGTTCATTTTTTTGCACACCGTATAGCGGTGTACGCTCCTCACACACTACCGTGTACTGGCTGGTATCACGGACAAATACAAGCTATCTGTTTGTGACTCTGGAAAAACAAACCAAGGAGATTTTCCATTTTTCCAGACCTACACCTTATAGAGCTGTCTGCTTTTCAAACAGTTTCGTATATCTGCTGTTTGATAATGGTCAAAACTATACATAGACAACGTGTGTCACTCCGCATAAAAATAGACGGAGATTGACAATTTTTCCATACAGACACCGTATAGCGGTGTACGCTCCTCACACACTACCGTGTACCGGCTGGTATCACGGATAAATACAAGCTATCTGTGTGTGACTCTGGAAAAACAAACCGAGGAGATGTTCCATTTTTCCAGACCTACACCTTATAGAGCTACAAACAACAAGAGAAATAAGGCGTAATGGATTCAAATAATAATTAGAAAAATACAAAATTTATTAGTTTATACATGCACAGTAGAGTGATGAGTCGAAACTCAATTTTACTCAATTTTACTCAAATAGACTAAGACGCAAATGTGGCACCCCTGAGGCTCGGTCGCCACAGAGGTACTGCACCTTCTCCTAAGGTGTAGTGCCCCACCATCCAGGTAAGGTGGGAACTCCCTGCCACACTCCAACACCTGCATCCCACACACAGGATAGTTCAGCAGGGACACCTAGCAGCTTCAGGCTGGGGTAGCAGAGCACCCTTCATGGAACCCTGCTTCATAACACGAGATGTGCTGGGAGGTGGGTGGAGTTAGTATAAAAAGACTGGGAAGGATAGAATTACGGGTCAGTCTGACCGGAGTGGAGTCTGGGGTGAGTCCCAGAGGAGAGCAGGCTGGCAGGAGGTCAGCCTGTCGGGAGTTCAGGTGGAGAAAAGACAGTCAGTCGGGAGAGGCTGAGGACTGGTCTTAGTAGAGAGCTCCCAAAGAAAGAAAGAGAAGAAAGAGTGCTGCAGCTGCCTCAGTGACCTGAGCCAGCTGGCACGGGAAAGAGAGAGAGAGAGAGAAGTAGAACTGTAACCTGCATTTCCATAAGAGAGAGAGAAAGACAAGTACGGAACGAAGTGGAAGGAGAACAGAGAGGAGGAGTGGGTTGGATAGGAACCCTGCCTATAGGTTCTCAGTGCACGGCCGGGGCCCGGTCCCCGAGGTTGTATGGACACTTATGGTTCTGCAGCAGACTCCCTTGAGAAAGCGCCCGCAGTAAGCGCAAAACGCGCATTGGGGGTCGCCTTCCTGGACCTGGTTACCCATGCATTTTGGTAAGCAACCTGCCACCACTTTATACTCATACACTTCGGTGTTGGATTTATTTTGGTAGGTCTTTTAGCTTATCTCTATTATTACATAGCACTTTAGTCTACCCATGCAGGGTATCCTGTTTTCTCTGATTTTTGGGATCTTTGTATACGGTTATGGTTAACCCTGCATGTACTTAAGCTTCTGTGCTGATATACCGTGAGCACGGGTTGTGACTTGTGTCTTCCCTGTTCAGGTCTGCCCTGTTTGCGTCTGGTTTTATGTTTATTTGAGTAAATTTGAGTTTCGACTCATCACTCTACTGTGCATGTATAAACTAATAAATTTTGTATTTTTCTAATTATTATTTGAATCCATTACTCCTTATTTCTCTTGTTGTTTGTATTACCTATGGAGTGGAATATTATTTATTATGGCGGTTGATTTATTATGGTTACCGCATATGTTCTTTCATAGAGTACTGGGCGTTTTTGTATGCATCAACCTTATAGAGCTGTCCACTTTTCAAACAGTTTTGTATATCTGCTGTTTGATAATGGTCAAAACTATACAGAGACAGCATGTGTCACTCCGTATAAAAATAGACGGAGACTGACAATTTTCCATACAGACACCGTATAGAGCTGTCCGATTCTCAAACAGTATTGTATATCTGCCGTTCGCATTACAGTCACATCTATACAGAGTCAGCGTCTGTGTGTGACACTCCGTAAATACATATACGGGGATTGTTAGTTACACAAAAAACATATACAGCTGTACACTTCTGATACAGTTCCGTATATCTGCTTGTTGGATTACGGTCAAATACATACTGGGAGAACGTCAGTGACTAACAAAATATATACGTAGATTTAATTTTTTTTAATACACCTTACACAGCTGGACGCTCCTCATACAGTACTATCTCTCTGCTGGTATTTTTGGTACATTTTCCCAAACATGAGGAAGTATGGTGGAAGAGGCCGCGGATGTGGGCAGGTGGGCGCAGCTGGTACTGATGGTGGTAGTGCATCGGCTGGTTCTGGCAAAAGCACAATAGCAGCTAAGGCAGGAGGTGTTGACCCTGCGTCATCGTCTGACCCAAGAAGGCCTGTAAGGTTCCCTTTTCTTGGAGTAGGAAAACCGCTTTTAAAGCCAGAGCATCAGGAACAGGTTTTGGCGTACATTGCCGAAACAGCCACCAGCTCTATTGCCTCCTCTTCTGAACGTTACAAACCTGCAAGCACGGAGTCGTCAGTGCAGGATTCTGGTCAGGAAAAACACCTTTCCTTGTGTCCTTCACCCCCACCAAAAGTTAAGGATGCAGCAGCCCACACTTCAGATTACTCTATTGAGCTGTTTTCACATACCATGCCTGGGTTATCCAGTCAAATCCTGAATTCCCCAGTCCAAGATGAATCTGACATGGAGTGCACTGATGCACAGCCACTGCTAGATGATTCTGCTGGTACACTGACCCAGAGCAATACATTGCCCTCACAGTCTACTGAGCCAGAATCTGACCCTGATGAAACTCAGGTGCCCCTTCCCGCATACTATACCACCTTACACGGTGACACACAGAAAGGTAAAGAGGAAGGTGCAGATGACTTTGAAGAGGAGGTGATGGATGACCCAGTTTTTGACCTGGATTGGCATCCATTGGGGGAGGAGGGTGGCGCTGGCAATAGTTCAGATAAGGAGAAGGATCCGCAGCAGGCATTGACATCGCAGCAGCGGTTATCTGGCAGGCCCGTAACTGTCCAAAAATGTGGACCATAAACTAAAAGAGTTGCAGGACAGCTTGGCCAGGCGGTCAAGTTAGCACAGAGTGCAAGGCCAGAAAATGTATACCATAGTAGGAAGAGTGCAGTGTGGCACTTATTTGTCCAAAATCCTACTGATGAGGCAAGGGTTACCTGTAAGAAGTGCGGAAGGACCTTTAGCTGAGGTAAACAACTCCGAAATTTGAATACCAGTTGCATGCTTAGACATTTAATCAATATGCACTTGCAAGCGTGGACGGACTACAAAACCTCAAGTGCACCTGCTCCGACTGAAGGTAGCCAGCAATGCTCCATCGCTTCCCCCACTGTAAGACCACCACCACCGTTAAGCACACCACCAGCACTAAATGTTGAGGTGTCGTCGCAAGGCCAAAGCACTCAGGGAATCACAATGGTTTTGCAACACAACACTGAATCTAGGCCATCACCACCAATACCAGCACCAACCCCCTCTCACTCTGCCCGGTCCACCGCTACTTCCCCCATATGCAGTAAGACAAGAAAGTATTCATCCTCTCATCCACGTACACTGTGTTTGCACGCCTACATTGCCAAACTAATCTCATTAGAGATAATGCTCTACCGTTTGGTTGAAAGCAAAGCTTTCCGCAAGCATATGGCCTACGCAGTCCCCCGCTATGACCTACCCAGTCGGCACTTCTTTTCTCGAAAAGCCATCCCAGCCCTCCACCTACATGTGAAAGACCGCATTATCCATGCACTCAAGTAATCAGTGAGTGGAAAGGTACACCTCACAACAGATGCATGGACCTGTAGGCATGGCCAGGGCCGTTATGTGTCCATCACTGTGCACTGGGTTAATGTGGTGGATGCAGGCTCCACAGGGGACAGCGGTGGTGGAACAGTGCTGCCTAGCCCACGGTATAGGAAACAGTTGGTTGTAGGCTTTCGACCCTCCTCCTCCTCCTCCATAAGTGAAAGCTCGTCCACAGAGCGCAGTCGCACGAGCACTCCATCCGCAGCTGGCAGTGTTGCACACGAGGTGTCCCACTATCAAACAGCTAGTGGTAAGCATCAGCAGGCTGTGTTAAAGATGATGTCTTTGGGCGACAACAGACACACCGCGGAGGAACTGGCCGACTACTTGCAGCAACAAACTGAGTCATGGCTGGGCACTCTACAGGCAAGGTAGTCAGTGATAACGGCCATAATTTTGTGGCAGCCATAGCCCTTGCAAAACTCACACACATACCTTGCCTGGCTCACACTTTGAACCTGGTGGTGCAGTGCTTCCTTAATAATTATCCACAGTCAACATCCCTGCTCCATAAGGTGCGAAGACTGTGCTCGCACATCCGTCGCTCAAACGTCCACTCCACTTGTATGCAGAAGCTGAAGCGATTGCTCCACCTCACCAGCACCGCCTAATCATAGACGTTGCAACAAGGTGGAACTCCACCCTGCACATGGTTGAGAGGCTGTGCAAACATAGGCAGGCTGTAATGCATTTGTGGGAGGATAAACGGGCAGGCAGTTTGAGGGAAGACATGGAATTGTCGGGTGTGCAGTGGTCAAAGCTGAAAGACTTCTGTAAAGTCCTTCAGTGTTTTGAGGAATGCACATGGCTGGTAAGCGCAGACGACGCCATCATAAGCATGAGCATCCCACTTATGCATCTGCTCATGCAAAGTTTGATGCACATTAAGGATCTGGCGTCTGCAGCGGAGGAGGAACAGGAGGAGGGGGAGGAGGAGGGAAGCCTTGCTGACAGTCAGCCATTGTCTGGTCAGGGAACTGTCCTGGACGAGGTGGAGGAAGAAGAGGAAGAGGAGGAGGAGGATGAGGGGGATGATTATTTTGGGCAGGAGGATGCTTCTCAGGGGGCAAGAGAAAATGTTGGCGTTCCAAGGTCAGGTACAGTGTTTGTGCGTGACTGTAGGGATGTGGATTTGCCAGAAAATGCTCCTCCACCCAGCAGTGGCAGTGCATTATTGACACCTGGAACATTGGTCCACATGTGCGATTATGCCTTGCGGATCCTAAAAAGGGTCCCCTGCATTGCCAAAATGATGAAGAATGATGAGTACTGGCTGGCCAGCATCCTCGATCCACGCTACAAAGGCAAATTACACATCATGCCACAGGAGAACCTAGGGATAATATTGGCTAACAAACAAGCAACTCTGGTAAACCGTTTGTTTGAGGCTTTCCCAGCACACAGCAGCAATGCTGGTTCTCTCATGAGCCGTAGTGGGCACAATGGAAGAGGTGTTCATGGTGCACACAGCCGAAGCGGCGTTGGAGACAGGCGTTTAATGACCATGTTGTGGAATGATTTCTCAAGTACCGCTCACACGACTGCTAATACTGCATCGATTACAAGTGACAGGAGACAGCAGTTGTCAACTATGGTTACAAACTACTTCTCCTATATCGATGTTGTACCTCACAGGTAATTCCTCTTTGACTATTGGGCCTCTAAACTGGACACCTGGCCTGAATTGGCATACTATGCCTTACAGGAGCTCGCTTGCCCTGCTGCAAGTGTGTTATCTGAAAGAGTCTTCAGTGCTGCTGGATCAATCCTGACAGAAAAAAGGACCCGTCTGTCGACCCAAAATGTTGATGATCTAACCTTCATTAAAATGAACCATGCATGGGTTTCAAAGGATTTTGTCCCACCTTCCCCTGATGACACATAGGTTGCCAGAAAACTGCCTCGCTTTTGTCCTCCTCTTCCTCGGACTTGCCCAATTCCGCCATTTGCAGCAGCTGAATGTCCAGCCTACACATCAGCATATGCCATTTTTTAAACCTCCCTAACTGGGCTGTCCACCCCCCAAGGGCTGGGGTCAACACCTGGCACACCCGGGCAAGTGCCGTTGCTCTGAACAGGTGGATGGGTCCACTGATGGCTGACAGCACTGGCACAGGGCCCCTCATAGTACAATACAGTGTCTCTGATGGTGGGGGCGCCCACTCGCCATCAGACACAGCAGCGTACTATGAGGGGCCCTTTGCCAGTACCGTCGCCCATGAGTGTGCCCCCCCTGCTTAGTCATGGCCACAGCACTTGCAAGTTGCAATACTTACCTCTCCCTGCTCCACCACTGTGTAATCTGGACAGTTAAATCCTTCACAGGGACGGCCACTAGAAATTTGGTGTATTGATCGATGATGGTTAAGATGTAGCTATGGCCTGTCCTGCTGGCCTCTACCTTCAGATGATCAATGGCTACCATTTGTATTGGACGTCAACTTACAAATGGATGCAGTGGTGCTTTATGATCACCTTTCACAGTTGTGATAGTCACAGACGTGTGACATTCCTGCCACCATTTTTCAATGTCTCCTCTCATGCCAATCCAATAGAATCGCCTACGGCCTGTGGCTTCTGTCTTTTGCACTCCAAAGTGACCAGACACATCATGATAGGCAGTGAGTACCATGTCTACATCTCTCCCTGTGATCACAATTTGATGGAGACGAGTAACGGTGATGTGATCCACGCTACTGCGATAAAGCAATCCTTTCTTCACAAAGAACTGTTTTTGCTGACTCCACAGACACAGTAATTGAGGGTCTGCATCACCTCTGCAACATCTACCGGGAGGTTTTCCCGCAATGAGTAATTCCCAAATTTCTGCTAACACTCGACTTTCCGTCTGTACTTGTATCTATGTAGTTTCCAGTAGCGGAGAGTCTGGACTGACTTACTGAGATTGAAATATATACGAAGATTTAAAAGTACCACAACACTGTATACTGTTGTTTGCTTCGAATACCTTTCCCTTTTTCTACTTTTTAAATTCTGGTGTAATACATAGTGAGCCTGTGAGTGTCTGTGTCTGACTCCGGAAGTATAGACGGAAATTTACAATTACCCCTAGACTGGATACACCTGGTATGTGCTGATACAGTATCTTTGTTCAAAATTTTTTATTACGGTATCATCCATAGTGAGTGAGCGTGTGTGGTTTACGCCTTCTATATATACGGTGAATCGGAGATACCAATTTTTACCCTATACTCGATACAGCTTGTATCTTGTTATACAGTACCTTTGTTCGACATTCAGTATTACGGTCAAATCCATACTGAGTAAGCGTCTGAGAGTGACTACGGGACTATGTATACGGAGATTTCAATTGTACCCTATAATATATACTTGCTATCTTGTTATCCAGTACCTTTTTTACAACTTTTTTTATTATGGTCAAGCCCAGACTGAGTGAGCATCTGGGGGTGACTCTGGAAATATATACTGAGATTTCAAATTTGGCCAACACTGCATACAGCTGTATGCTTCTGATACAGTAACCTTTTTTGCTATTTAGATTCTGGTGTAATCCATAATGAGCCTGTGAACGTCTCTCTGTTACTCCGGAAAAATATTTGGAGCTTTAAGATTACCCCAACACTGTATACAGGTGTACGCTTGTGTTACATTACCCATTTACAGCTTTTCATATTCTTGTGTAATCCATACTAGGCCTCATAGCGTTTGTGTCTGCCGCCTGAAATATATGTGGAGATTCATAATGTTTACACTATACTATATATACCTTGTATCTGGTGATACTGTACCCTTTTTCCCCTTTTTATTTTATTGTGTAATCCATACTGAGCCTGTGAGCATCTGTGTATGACTCATGAAATATATGCGGAGATTTACTGTTATCCCTAGACTGTATAGAGCTGTACGCTTCTGATTCAGTACCATATATCTGCTGGTATTTTGGGCCCATTTTCCAAAACATGAGGAAGTATTGTAGAAGAGGACATGGATGTGGGTGTGGGGGGCCACCTGGTATTGATGGAGGTGGTGGTGCATCTGCTGGTAGTGCCAAAAACACAATAGCAAATAAGGCAGGAGGTGTTGAGCCTGCATCATGGTGTAGCTCTGGAAGATCTGTAAGGCTTCCTTTTCTGGGAGTAGGTAGACTGCTTTTAAAGCTGGAGCATCAGGAACTGTTTTTAGCTTACATTGTTGAAACAGCCTCCAGCTCTATCGCCTCCTCTTCTGAAGTTTGAAAAAATGCAAGCACTGAGTTGTCAGTGCAGGCTTCTGGTCAGGAGCAACACCTTTCCTTGTGTCCTTCACCCACACCAAAAGTGAAGGATGCGGCAGCACACACTTAAGATTACTACATGGAGCTCTTTTCACATACCATGCCTGGGTTAATTAAAAATTGGGCCCATCATATACTGGAGCATTCCAAATGGGGGACATCAGACACTGGAGCCACATTTACGGGGCCCATTATACACTTGCGCATTAGCAATGAAGCCCATTATATATGAAGCATTATTAGGGCCCATCATACACTGGAGCATCATCCATGAGGCCCATCATACACTGGAGCATTCCAAATGGGGGACATCAGACACTGGAGGGGCTGTATGGTGCACAATGTGGTGGCCATAATACTGTATGGAGTAATATACTGTCCTTTTTTTGAGCTATTGTACAATTTAAAATAGATCAGTCATGTCATGTAAGCAGTGAAGTATTTGTCATTGTACTATACCTATATTTCTGTGCCATATCGGAGCATCATGAGTTGTGGTATGTGTTAAAGGGGCGCACTGACACTCTTTGGCTCAGGGCACACGAAAACCTGGAGCCAGTCCTACCTCCCAACAACTTTAGCCAAATAACCCCTAATTTTCAATGCGTAACTATTATTATGAAGTAAATTAAGGTTGACAAGCTTCAGTAATAAGAATTGATGTTTTTCGCGTAGGTGTGTTTACTGTCCTCCATTCCCTGCCGACTTTGCTTCCCCATTGACTTGCATTGGGTTTCATGTTTCAGTCAGCCTCCGACTTTTCCCTATAGTCGGCCGATTTCATTCGACCCGACTTTTGCGAAAGTCGGGTTTCATGAAACCCGACTCGACCCTAAAAAAGGCAAAGTCGCTCATCTCTAATCAAAAGTATGCAAAAAAAAATCTAAACAAACCTGATACATTTTGGAAACAAGTCCTGTGGACCAATGAGATTAAAATAGAACTACAGGTGCAGCTCGCAAAATTAGAATATCATCAAAAAGTTATTTTATTTCAGTTCTTCAATACAAAAAGTGAATCTCATATATTATATAGAGTCATTACAAACAGAGTGATCTTGTCAGGGCTGCTGCAATGCAGATAGGTGCAGGCTCCACTAGATGGCAGTAGAGTGGACGCAGAACTGCACCCAAACAGAGCAGGCTTGCAATACAGCAGCCATGCTACCACAGGTGGCAGCAGATTAGTCAGACAGGCCGAGTCAAGCAACACACTGTAGCACGGTACAAAGCGGAATAGACAAATTCAAGGTCAGAGGCAAGCCAAGAAGGTCAATAGGAGCGGATAAGACAAAAGACAGAAGCAGGTCAGGATACAAGCCAAGTCAGAACTGGGAGGTCAATACACTAAAGGGAAACACTGATTCAAAACGGGAATGGTGGAAAACAGAGACATGGGTTCAGACAGCAAATGCAGGAGGACAAATCAGAGCAATCAGAGTCAGCTACAGCAGCCCTAGGCAAAACTATAACCAACATAGCCTGCAGGATGCAACGGTGATAAATAGCAAACATGAACCCAGACTAAGGTTGAGAAAGGTTAACCCCTTCATGACCAGACCGGGAAAAAGGGAAAACAGGACTCCAACCCCGCTCTGGATCATGACAGTACCCTCTTCTCAAGGGGGGCCACCGGACCCTCATGTTTCCCAGGATATTGCGCATTAAACTCCCGAAGCAATCGATCAGCATGAAGTGATCGCGCCGGGACTCAGGATCGATCCTCAGGACCGTAACCCCTCCAGTGGACCAAATACTGCAGGGAATTGCAGACCATGCGCGAATTCACAATCCGTTTCACCTCATACTCCATCTGCCCATCCACAGAAACCAGAGGTGGAGGGGATGGACACCCAGCAGAGGAAGGTACAAATGACTTCAGGAGAGACTTATGGAACACATTGGGGATCCACCGCAATGGAGGTAGATGTAGGCAAAAGGCAACTGGATTGACAACTTCAATAACCTCATAAGGACCTATAAACCTGGGACCCAGCTTAGCAGAAGGAACTTTCAGCTGAATGTTCTTGTTAGACAACCACACCTTATCTCCCACCAGGAACATGAGTCCTGTAGATCGTCGCTTATCTGCAAACTGTTTATGTTTGCTCTGAGCTTCCCCACTGTTCCTCTGTGCTTCCATCCATACCTCCCTCAGCCGCTGAATGGCCTAATCAGCCCCAGGACACACCGATTCCACCCTGTAAAACTCACCAAAATGGGGATGAAAGCCATAATTACAAAATAATGGAGAGGTGCCCGCGGACTAATTAACATGATTATTAACCCCTTCACCCCCAAGGGTGGTTTGCATGTTCATGACCGAGCCAATTTTTACAATTTTGACCACTGTCCCTTTATGAGGTTATAACTCTGGAACGCTTCAACGGATCTAGGCGATTCTGAGAACGTTTTCTCGTGACATATTGTATTTCACTTTAGTGGTAACATTTTTTCGCTATAACTTGCGTTTATTTATGAAAAAAACAGAAATATGGCGAAAATTTTGAAAATTTTGCAGTTTTCAAACTTTGAATTTTTATGCCCTTAAAACAGAGAAATATGTGACACAAAATAGTTACTAAATAACATGTCTACTTTACCTCAGCACAATTTGGGAAACAACTTTTTTTGTTAGGAAGTTATAAGGATTAAAAGTTGACCAGCGATTTCTAATTTTTACAGCAAAACTTACAAAACCATTTTTTTAGGGACCACCTCACATTTGAAGTCACTTTGAGGGGTCTATATGGCAGAAAATACCCAAAAGTGACACCATTCTAAAAACTGCATCCCTGAAGCTACTCAAAACTACATTCAAGAAGATTATTAACCCTTCAGGTGCTTCACAGGAGCAGAAGCAACGTGGAAGGAAAAAATGAACATTTAACTTTTTAGTCACAAAAATGATTTTTTAGCAACAATTTTTTTATTTTCCCAAGGGTAACAGGAGAAATTGGACCCCAAAAGTTGTTGTCCAATTTTTCCTGAGTACGCTTATACCCAATATGTGGGGAGGAACCACTGTTTGGGCACTTGGCAGGGCTCAGAAGGGAAGGAGCCCCGTTTGACTTTTTCAACCTAAAATTGGCTGGAATTGAGATCAGACGCCATGTCATGTTTGACGAGCATCTGATGTGCCTAAACAGTGGAAACCCCCCACAAGTGACCACATTTTGGAAACTAGACCCCCTAAGGAACTTATCTAGATGTGTGGTGAACACTTTGAACCCCCAAGGGCTTCACAGAAGTTTATAACGCCCGGGCGTGAAAATAAAAAATCATATTTTTTCCACAAACATGATCATTTAGTCCCCAATATTTTGTTTTCCCAAGTGTAACAGGAGAAATTGGACCACAAAAGTTGTTGTCCAATTTGTTCTGAGTACGCTGATACCCAATATGTGGGGGGGAACCACTGTTTGGGCACACGGCAGGCCTCAGAAGGGAAGGAACCCCGTTTGACTTTTTCAACCTAAAATTGGCTGGAATTGAGATTGGACGCCATGTCGCGTTTGACGAGCGTCTGATGTGCCTAAATAGTGGAAACCCCCCACAAGTGACCCCATTTTGGAAACTAGACCCCCTAAGGAACTTATCTAGATGTGTGGTGAGCACTTTGAACCCCCAAGTGTTTCACTAAAGATTATAATGCCCGGGCGTGAAAATATAAAATCCTGTTTTGTTCCCACAGAAATGATCATTTAGTCCCCAATTTTTAATTTTCCCAAGAATAACAGGAGAAATTGGACCCCAAAAGTCGTTGTCCAATTTGTCCTGAGTACGCTGATACCCCACATGTGGGAGAAAACTACTGTTTGGGCACACGTCAGGGCTCGAAAGGGAAGTAATGACGTTTTGGAAAGCAGACTTTGATGGAATGGTCTGCGGGCGTCATGTTCCATTTGCAGAGCCCTTGATGTTCCTAAACAGTAGAAACCCCCATAAGTAACCCCATTTTGGAAACTAGACCCCCTAAGGAACTTATCTAGATGTGTGGTGAGCACTTTGAGCCCCCAAGTGTTTCACTAAAGATTATAATGCCCGGGTGTGAAAATATAAAATCCTGTTTTGTTCCAACATAAATGATCATTTAGTCCCCAATTTTTAATTTTCCCAAGAGTAACACAAGAAATTGGACCCCAAAAGTTGTTGTCCAATTTGTCCTGAGTACTCTGGTACCCCACATGTGGGAAAAAACTGTTTAGGCACACGTCGGGGCTCGAAAGGGAAGTAGTGTTGTTTTGGAATGCAGACTTTGATGGTCTGCTGGCGTCATGTTCCGTTTGCAGAGCCCCTGATGTGCCTAAACAGGAAAAAACCCACATGTGACATTATTTTGGATACTAGACCCCCAAAGAACAAATCTAGATGTGCCCCCAACTAATCTAATGTAAATTAGTAGTGCATGGAGGTGTGGTACAATTTGAAGCAATCTTTCTTACACAGGCCAGGTTTTTCGTGGTAGGTGTCGCATTGATAAGTGATGTCCCTGCGTATTCCTTTTTAGTAACACACTCGACACCTTTTTTGCGGCTTACCTTTTTTTGGGGTTGGCGGGACCACCCCCGGAAAATGCTGACCTGGTACAATACGAGCACCTTCAGTTCCAGAAGTACTGGGGCCCGCTCCTTCCTGAGCACCAAACATCAGGGCCTTAACCACTACCTCCTGGAACTGAAGGTACGATGTATCGCTGGGGCATGCATATTGTGACAGCAGGAATGCGTTGAGCATTGCCATTTGGACGATGTGCACGGCCAGCTTTTTATACCACACCTTGGCCTTCCTCAATGCATTGTACGGTTGGAGGAGTTGATCGGAGAGATCAACGCCCCCCATGTTTTGTTGTACCCCACTAGACATGTCGGTTTGCGGACCTGTGTAGAGGTACACCATACAGTGCAGAGGGTACTGCCATCACCGTGTATGGTGGTCAAGAGAAGGACATCTCTCTTGTCCTTGTACTTGACCACCACCAGGTGGTCGCTACATTGGGCTCTGCTCTCACCTTTTCGGAGCATCTGCCCAAGTAGCGTCTTCGGGAGGCCTCTCTGATTTTTGCGCACAGTACCGCAGGCTGCGGTACGTTGCTCAGAGAGGGATTTGTAGAGTGGGATGATGGTATAAAAGTTATCAGTGTAGAGGTGATAACCTTTATCCAGCAGTGGGTGCACCAAATCCCACACAATTTTCCCACTCACTCCCAGGAAAGGAGGACACTCAGGGGGTTCAATCCGGGTGTCCTTCCCTTCGTAAACTCTAAACCTGTGGATGTACCCTGAGGTACTCTCACACAGCTTATAGAGTTTGATTCCGTACCTGGCCCTCTTACTGGGCAGGTATTGACGGAATCACAGCCTTCCCTTGAAGTGAACCAAGGACTCATCCACACAGATATCCCTTTGGGGCACGTACACTTCAGCAAACTTTTTGCTGAAGTGTTCGATGACCGGCCGAACTTTGAAAAGATGGTCAAAGTTGGGGTCATCTCATGCGGGACACTATGCATTATCAGTATAATGCAGAAACTTGTGGATGGCCTCAAAACGCGTCCGGGCCATGACCATTCGTAACACTGGAGTGTTGTTTAAAATATCAACACTCCAATATTGCCGAATTTCCGGCTTCTTCAGTATCCCCATATGGAGAACCAGGCCCCAAAACTGCGTCATTTCAACTGCGTCTACAGGAGACCAGTTTGAAAATGATGAAAGCGGTTTTTGCTCCAAAAATTGACGAGCGTACAAATTAGTTTGCTCCACCATGAGGTTAACAAAATCCTCAGAGAAAAAGACTTTGAAAAAGTCAATTTCTGTGAGGCCCGTGGTGTCAAACTTGATTCCTGATTCTGCCACAAAATCAGGAAACAGTGGCTCGTAATTTTCGGGGGACGAGGTCCATACGGGGAGCCCTGGGTCAGCTGTGGGCATGGTGGGCGCTGCCTCATCTTCTGTCCTGGAGCGTCTGCGTGGCGGTTCCGCAGGACCCGAGGAGGAAGATGAGGAGGGGGAAGAGGAAGAGGATGAAGAATCCGAAAAATAAAGAAAAGTGGGATCGCCATCATTACTATCAGTGTCGGAGGCAAGTATAGCATATGCCTCCTCCATTGAATAGCGCTGTTGGGATGAATTTGATGACATTTTTGTGTAAATATGGTGCTTGGGTGTACACTTTATTGAAAACTGTATGTGTACGTGAGGGGGGGAGTGATTGGTGTAAACTTTCTGTAAAGAAAAAGCTGTGGAAAAAAGTCTAAAACAGCAGGTCCTAAGTGTCGATAAGTGTCACTTATCAAAATTAGGCTGCTGGATGTGCGCACGGGGTGGCGCAAGGGGGGGTGAAAACAAAAAAGGAAAAAAGCATTCACAAACTCTGATAAGTGACCTGTGTCAATTATCAAAGTTTGCCAGCTGGGGGATGTGTGTGTGGAGTTGGCGCTAAGGGGGCTGAGAAAAAAAAGGGAGCACGAGTGTTGCTCGATGAACTGCGTCACCAATCAACGCTCGGCGGCTGCACAAAGGTGGGTGGAGGGGGGTACAAAAAAGGGGGATGGGGGATTGGGGTGGATGAAGAGAGATTGGGCAGGGATCAACAGTTAGGGTTGAAGTTAAGTGGAACAAAGGGGGGTGAAAAAAATGAAAAGCGGCAGGCACAAGCTTGGATAAGTGACGTCACCGATCAACGCTCGGCGGCTGCACACGGAGGTGGCGCAAAAGTGGGGTGGAGGGGGAAAAAACAGGGGGAAGGGGGGATTGGGGTGGATGAAGAGAAATTGGGCAGGGATCAGTTAGGGTTGTAGTTAGGTGGCACAAAGGGGGGTGAAAGAAAAGAAAAGCGGCAGGCACAAGCTTGGATAAGTGACGTGTGTCACTTATCCAAGTTTTGCGGCTGCGGGATGTGTGTACGGAGGTGGCGCAATGGGGGCTAAGGAAAAAAGGAAAAAAAAGCGAGCACGAGTGTTGATCGGTGAACTGCAACAAATATGAACCTAGCACTCAACTTAAAGGTATTTGTAAGGCGGTTTATTGTAGTACACGAAAAAAGACGTTTCTCAGATGGCCGGTGGACACCGCATCTGGAGGCACGTTTGCCCCTCTCCTATATACTGACAAGCTCATTACCTTAGAGAGATCATTCTCCTCAATGCCTAAAGCACCATCGTCCTTTCTGATAGATGCCTATAAGCTCTACACAATCTATATACCACACGTAACTGAAGAAGGTCACATTGACCGAAACGTCTTTTTTCGTGTACTACAATAAACCGCCTTACAAATACCTTTAAGTTGAGTGCTAGGTTCATATTTGTTGCTTTAACGGTTTGGGAACCTAACCTTAGCACCATCTTGAGTTGTGCTCACGGTGTTCTTTCTATACGATCGGTGAACTGCGTCACCGATCAACGCTCAGCGGCTGCGCACTGAGGTGGCGCAAAAGTGGGGTGGAAGGGGGTAAAAATAGGGGGAAGGGGGATGGGGGATTAGGGTGGAGGGATGGGGGGAAGAAGATAGATGGGGGGTGAAGATAGATTGGGCAGGGGATCAGGGATCAGGAACACTTACGGTTGGCGGTTTTTTCTTTCTTCTTTCTTTTCTGCAGGGATTGTGATGCTACAAGTTGTGGTACCACAATACCCAGCACAGGAGCTCTTGCTGCGTCTGACCTCTCTGCAGGAATCCTCAGCTAGAGTGAGGACCCCTGCAGACAGGTCAGAGGCAGGTCAGGGGCAGGTCACAGAGCGGTCACATCGCTGCTGTGACCTGTCATTGGTGGGATTGAATGATTACATCGATCCACCAATCCCTGATCTGCCTGGTGACCATGGCAACTGCCTAGGATCGGAGCTCACAGCTCCGATTCCTAGGCAGGTCATTCCCAGGTCACCAGCAGGGCACAGAGCGGTCACATGGTGACTGCAGCTGTGCCCTGAGGTTGGCGTGATCGCCGATCTAATCGATCGCGCCAGCCAGCTCCAGCCTAGGATCAGTGCTAATATAGCACCGATCCGAGCCGGTACTGGCAGGGCACAGCGGCGATATAGCGCCGCTGTGCACTGCGACTGGCGCGATCGATTAGATCGGCGATCGCGCCAATCCGGGGGCTTTTTGCCGGTGCCTGGCGTTGCCAGGCACCGGCTCTAGGATCGAGTACATCGGTACTCCGATCCTAGCCTAGGACATCATTGTTCAGCCAAGCTGATTGGCTGAAACAATGAGAAACGCTGCGATTGGCTGTTCAGAATTGAACAGCCAATCACAGCGCTCTGGATGCCGGGGGGATGGGATCGCAGGCGGGGAGGCCGACGCCATCTTAGGTGAGATGACGTCGGAATTTTAATGCGATCACCTCGACTTAAGTCGCGGTATCGCATTAAAGGGCCCGACGTATTATCCCGTCCACGGTCATACGGGCTCGGGTACCGTGGACGGGATAGTACATCGGATGTCAGAAAGGGGTTAAAGGCAAACTCAGCCACTGGTAACAAAGAACACCAATCATCCTGCTGGGACTTGGCAAGGCACTGCAAAATGTTTTCAAGAGACTGATTGGTCCTCTCCATCTGACCATTGGTTTCGGGATGATAGGCCGACGAGAAGGCCAAAGTAATAACCAACCTTTTACAAAAAGCCCTCCAGAATTTGGACACAAATTGTACCCCCCTATCTGAAACGACATTCAAAGGCACACTATGCAATCACACCACATGCTCAACAAACAACCTAGAAAGAGTTTCAGTATTAGGCAGTCCCGCCAAAGGTACAAAATGCGCCTGTTTACTGAATCTATCCTCCTCCATCCAGACCACAGTTTTGCCACTGGAAGGAGGGAGATCAGTGATAAATTCCATGGACAAATGAGTCCAAGGTCTATCCAGAATTGGCAATGGCACCAATTCCCGGCCAGTTATGGATGCTCTTACCACGGGCACAAGTATCACAAGCAGACACAAACACGGCGACATCAGAGGCCATAGATGACCACCAAAAAAAATCTAGGAATAGCTTTTTGAGTGGCCGAGATCCCAGGATGCCCACTAAGAGCAGAATCGTGGAACTCCTGGAGCAACCTCAACCGCTACTGAACCGGGACAAAGAGCTTGTTGTCAGGCAATGACGGAGAAGCAAGAGACTGAGCCTCACAAATCTCCCGCTCCAATTCTGAGGACACAACTGCCACAACAACCCCGTGCTGAAGAATGGAGGAAGGAGGTTCAGGAGGTGATATCGAATCCAAGCTGCAAGATAGGGCATCTGCCTTGACATTCTTGGAACCAAGCCAAAAGGTGATAGAAAAATTAAAGCGTGAAAAAAAGCAACCACCTCGTCTGTCTGGGAGTCAAACGTTTGGCCGACTCAATATAAGACAGATTCTTGTGGTCTGTAATCACCGTGATCCGGTGAACAGCCCAGTCCAAAAAGTGCCTCCATTCTACAAAGGCCACCTTGATAGCTAAAAGCTCCCGACTCCTAACATCGTAATTTCTCTCAGCAGGAGAGAATTTTTTCGAGAAGAAGACACACGGCCTCAGGTTAGTCAATGTGGCAGGGTCCTTGGGACAACACCGCCCCCACCCCCACCCCCACCTCCGAAGCATCCACTTCAACAATGAACGGTTTTGACAGATCAGGCTGGACAAAAACAGAGGCAGACATAAAGCATTTCTTTAATAAAGCAAACGCCTCCACAGCCGGAGCTGACCAGTTTTTGATATCAGCCCCTTTACAAATCAGATCAGTGAGGGGCTTGACCACCTGTGAAAACCCCTTAATAAATTTCCTATAATAGTTTGCAGACCCAAGAAAACGTTGAAGACCCTTTAAGTCTATGGGTTGCAGCCAATTCACAATGGCCTGTACCTTTCCAGGGTCTGTATGAAACCCTTTGTCAGATAGAATGAACCCCAGAAAGAACAATTTTTGTACAAAAAGTGTACACTTTTCAGGTTTTGCAACAAGCGAATTCTCCCATAACATCTGGAGTACCACACATAGATGATCCATGTGAACCTATTTGTTAGATGAGAACATGAGGATATCATCCAAATACACCACCATGAAGCGCCAGATAAAATCATAAAATACATGGTTAATGAAATTTTGAAAAACAGCTGGCGCATTGGTGAGACCAAAGGCCATAACCAAATTCTCAAATAACCCTTCAGAAGTGAGAAATGCCGTTTTCCACTCACCCCCTTCCCGAATACGGATACGATTATATGCCTCCCCTGAGGTCCAATTTAGAAAACCATTTGGCCCCCGACAATTGTTTGAATAAATCATGGATGAGCAGGAGGGGGTAGGTATTTCTTACTGTGTTCTTATTCAATTCTCAAATATGGATGCACGGGCGCAAACCACCATCTTTGTTTTTACAAAAAAGAATCCAGCCGCCACAGGAGAGACAGAGGGACGGATTTAGCCTTTATGTAGGCTTTCAGAAATATACTCTTTCATAGCGGTTCGCTCCGGGCCAGAGAGATTGTACAGAGGGCTTTGGGCAATTTAGCACCTGGAATCAGATTGATAGTACAATCAAAAGAGCAGTGTGGTGGTAAGACCTTGACCTCCTTTTCGGAAAAAGCATTCTCAAAATTCGTCAGGTACTCTGGAATACCTTCCAGACTAACGGATGACACAAGTACAGTAGTAAGACAACTTCTACTACAATTAGGACCCCATTTAACAATGTCCTGAGATTCCCAGTCTATCACAGGATTATGTGACTGTAACCAGGGGATCCCCAACACCAGTCCCGCAGGCAGATTGTCCAGAACAAAACATGAAATACGTTCCTGGTGCTACGAACCCACTTTAAGGAGAATCTCCTCAGAGACAAATTTGATGACATTCTGGTGTTTTGTCAATGGCAATAACATGAATAGGAGTCTCCAGCCTAACTGTACTTAACTTACACTCGGCCACCAAGTTAGAGTCAATAAAGTTCATGGATGACCCGCAGTCCACAAAAGCAGAAGTGGGCATGCAGCAACTCCCACAACTAAGTTCCACTTCCAACAATACTTTTGAAAATGAGGAAAAAGGTACCTGAGAGTCTGGGTGACCTCCACAACCATCACCCAGACTCAGCCGCTTATTAGGTCAGTGGGCAGGAGAGGCAATCCTTTTTCCAATATCTGAGATCTCCGCAGTAGAAGCACAGGTTTCCTTCACGTCGCCATCTCCTCTCCTCCTTGAGGTTGGTGACCCCCACCTCCATAACTTCAGACTGTGGCAAAACAACAAAATTAACAGGGAGCAACACAACCTCTCGCTGTGTAACACTTCTCTCCCTTAATTTCTGATCCATACAGATAGCCTGAGTCATAGTCTCCTCCAATGAGCTGGGTGGTGAATGGAGAGCCAGAACATCCTTCAGGTGATCCAACAGTCCTCTCCTGAACTGGCATCTCAGAGCAGAGTCACCCCAGGACACCTCAGTGGACCATCTATGGAGATCGGAGCAATACCATTCAGCCGAGAGCTTCCCCTGAAAGAGACTCATGATTGTGTCCTCTGCCACTCTGACCCAGTCAGGCTCATCAAAAATAAGTCCTAAGGCCTCAAAGAACTTATCCACAGACATACGTTCAGGGGCAGAAGCAGGTAAAGAGAAAGCCCACGATTGAGGTCCCCCCACAGTAAAGAAATGATTATCCACACCCGCTGACTCTCATCTCCAGAGGATCAGGGACTAAGAGAAAAAAATAGCTTGCAACTCTTCTTAAATGTACGGAACCTATCTTTTTCCCCAGAGAAGGTATCTGGGAGCCTGAATGTAGGTTCGGGAGAGTGCAGTGAGACAGCAGTGTGAGAGTATTTACAGTGAGACTGCGAAGAAAATCCCTGCAAAGGTTTTACCAAGTAAAAAGTTCCCTTTGCAGTTGGTTATGGTCGAGGCCAAGGCCCTATGTTCCGCAGACAGATCCTGCATTATTTGTGTTAAACTATCCACCAAGGTATAGAGCGGATCCATAGAAAGCAGAGCAGAGAAAAAAAACTAGCTGTTTTTGATTGGTTATAATGTCAGGGCTGCTGCAATGCAAATAGGTACAGACTCCACTAGATGGCAGTAGAGTGAATGCAGAACTGCATCCAAACAGAGCAGGCTTGCATTGAAGCAGCCAGGTTACCACAGGTGGCAGCAGATTAGTCAGACAGGCCGAGTCAAGCAACGCACTGTTGCGCGATACAAACCGGAATAGACAAACTCCAGGGTCAGAGGCAAGCCGAGAATGTCAGTAGCGGTCAGGAGTGGATAAGCCAAAAGACAGAAGCAGGTCAGGATAAAAGCCAAGTCAAAACTGGTAGGTAAATACACTAAAGGGAAACACTGAGTCAAAATGGGAATGGGGGAAAACAGAGACATGGGTTCAGACAGCAAACGCAGGAGGACAAATCAGAGCAATCAAAGTCAACTACAGCAGCCCTAGGCAAAACTATAACCAACATAGCCTGCAGCATGCAGCAGTGATAAATAGCAAACCTGAACCCAGACTGAGGCTGAGAAAGGTTAACCCCTTCATGACCAGACCAGAAAAAAGGGAGAACAGGACTCCAACCCCTGTCTGGATCATGACAGACCTATTTCAAGAGTTTATTTCTGTTTACGTTGATGATTATGGCTTACAGCTAATGAAAGCCCAAAAGTCATTATCTCAGTAAATTAGAATACTTTATAACACCAGCTTGAAAAATTATTTTAAAATCCAAAAGGTTGGCCTACTGAAATGTATGTTCAGTAAATGCACTCAATACTTGGTCGGGGCTTCTTTTGCATCAATTATTGTATCAATGTGGCGTGGCATGGAGGCGATCAGCCTGTGGTACTGCTGAGGTGCTATGGAAGCCCAGATTGCTTTGATAGCAGCCTTCAGCTCATCTCCATTGTTGGGTCTGGTGTCTCTCATCTTCCTTTTGACAATACCCCATAGATTCTCTATGGGGCTAAGGTCAGACAAATTTGCTGGCCAATCAAGCACAGTGATATTGTTGCTTTTAAACCAGGTATTGGTACTTTTGGCAGTGTGGACAGATGCCAAGTCTGGCTGGAAAATGAAATTTCCATCTCAAAAAAGCTTGTCATCAGAGGGAAGAATGAATTGCTCTAAAATTTCCTGGTAGACGGCTGTGCTGACTTTGATCTTCATAAAACACAGTGGACCTATACCAGCAGATGACATAGCTCCCGAAACCATCATTGAATAAGGATACTTCACACTAGACTTTGGAAATCAAGGTCCCAGAGTCTGGAGGAAAAGTGGAGAGGCACACAATCCAAGCTGCTTGAGGTCTAGTGTGAAGTTTCCACAATCAATGATGGTTTGGGGAGCCATGTCATCTGCTGGTGTACAAAGTCATTTTTTCAAGCTGGTGTTATAAAGTATTCTAATTTACTGCGTTAATGACTTTTGGGTTTTCATTGGCTGTAAGCCATAATCATCAAAATTATCAAAAATAAACACTTGAAATACACCACTCTGTTTGTAATGACTATCTAATATATGAGTTTCAGTTTTTGTGTTGAAGAATTGAAATAAATCAACTTTTTGATGATATTCTAATTTTGTGCACCATGTTGCAAGAATATAGGGTGAAGCTATTGTCATTTGCACCTCCATGGTTCTTCACTAAGCATATAACCGCGAATACCAAACTGTTGCAACAGGAGGCAGCACGACACCAGAAACTTCATCTAATGTGATATTTGCGAACTACGAGGAGCACAAACACAACAGCAAAATCCAAAATGACAAAAATTACTAGGAGCTCAGCAAAATTTTTGCTTCTTAACACAAATAATTTTTTTTATCTTTTTGGGCCACTGCCAAGAGGCATTAAGGGAAACTGTTCTCAATCTAAAATACATTTAAAATGGGGGGAATAAATATTAATTGGTCAATAATCTACTGTATATTTTTATGTTGCATAATAAAAGAACTTGATTGAGACATAGGTAAAATCAAACCAACCTGTACCCTAAAATCTGAACATTTATTTAAGTATTTCTGAGTCTAGTGTTTCAAATAAAAGCTTATTTTTAAGCCCAATAGTAGTCCTGGATTAATTATCACAGTACCACCAATGATTATACAAACTGTAGAGCACAAAAGAAGAACAGCATTCCTTCCGCGTGATTGTGAAAAATATTCAGATATTTTATTCTGCCATAGAATAAAATATCTGAATATTTTTCACAATCACTCGGATGGAATGCTGTTCTTCTTTTGTGCTGGATGGTTTGTTCTCCAATTGGGTCATTGGACTTTAAACCTGCATACGATATTGATGTTCTGCTGGCTACATTTCTTCTATTCAAACTGTAGAGTCATATGTTACAGCATTGGGTTTTGATGATATGTCACCTTTATAACATTAGTCATATCTCATGTTTAAGAATTAGACTTTTCTTGCCTAACCACTCTATTACTCTTGAAGTATGCATTTCCACAGATCATTTTGGTGATTCATTATTACAAAAAATGCCTATGCATCCTGTGTGTAGCGTGTAACATGGCTTAAGCAGTAAAAATGAGTTCTTCCTCAAAATGTACACATCCAACAAAATGCGCCAACCTTTCTTATTGGTAACATTTTCTGCTGTCTTGGTACTTTTATTAGAAATTTTATTTATGAGGGGGCTTTCAAGGCTACTTACAGTTTACTGAGAGTAAGGGTGCACTCAACCTTCTAAATTGGAAGCTGTAATACTTGGCATCACAAGCCCCAAACAAGGGAAGCATTTAACTGGATTTAATAAAGTCAAAGAATCTAAAATTAAAAGATAAATGATGGATATGTACGTTTGGAACCCGGACTCTTTAAAAATGATGGCGGTAGAAAAGATTGCGTAACATCATGCACAGGTATTGGACACATAAAAATATATGGAAAAGATAAGGATTTTTAAGTTGTACACCAATATGGGATAATAATCAAGTTTACTTAAGTAACTTTATGGGTTCAAGGTTTGAATTCACAAAGATATAAAAAAAAACTATCAAGATTCAGAGGAAGATACAGTATAATAAGATACTCGTATAGAAAATGTAATAAACCACAGCAAAGGAAAAAGGGAGTAACATGGGTATACAGCACTGATTGAGAACTGGTTGAGAGAATACACATTTAAATGCAAAATAAATGGACACTTAAGTTAGCCAAAGTTTCCCACTTTTGGTTTGTGGATTTTCTCTGTGGCCCTCACTCTGCACAAATACCACAGCAAAGTCCTCAGTAGTCCTGCATATCTCAATGAACAAATGGTTTAGTTAAGCCATAGGATACTTTCACATTGTGTTTCTACCCATGTTTGTTGGTCCCATTGGGCTTGTGTCCAAACCCTTCCACAAAACAATATTTGGGCGTATGCATCAACAGTGACAAAGACTATAATAGTGCTGACAGAATCAACGTGTAGGTGGACCCTCAGACGCAATCTACTACGTCTGAGTTTCCGCCTTCAGTAGATGTACAGTATATGCTCGAAAGTGATGCATGACAGAGCACAAGTTCACTCTGTCGGCACCATTATAGTTTATGGCCCTATTGGCGCATTAGCATGAATCTCATTTTGTGGGTCTTCTGGCACAATCCCCGACGGGACCAACGAACAAAGGAAAAAATGCAATGCGAAAGGAACCATACATTTCACCCTTTACATTGCAAACGGTGAAAATCATGGTGACATCTGCAGCATAAATTGCCAATATGCAAATGTAAAATCACAGTGAATGCATATGATTTCTCAAAATCACATATTCAGTTCTGTTACTGCAATATGTAGGGAATCTCCATCTGGAACTTCGGCAAAATATGCATCCTCATATGCATACTGCACATATAATAACAGTACCTTCAAGTTGCATCGAAATAAACATACTGTATATCTGCCACATTATACAAATGAAACCTCTTCAAAATACAGTATCATTGAGAAGCTCATCACCTCAGCCTGAACATATTTCCTGTAACAGATTTTACACTCCACCATACATTTTACATACTAATTATTTTCATGAAAAAGGGCACCTCCCTAAAAGACCATTTTTCAAAGCAATTTTGAATGGTTATCTCAAAAAGGTTTTACTGTATTTGGCACAAAGAGGTAGATTGTATATTTTAAGACTGGAGTATTACAAGTTTATGAAAATATGTGTAAAAACCCAATTAGATGAGATATATTTTTCAATGTTTTGCTATGCTTCATGATTGATTTGGGAGTACAACAGAAAGTTAGAGGCGAAGTCTGGGGTCAAATACCTGAATTTAGAGAGCGTCCAAAGCAAAAGGGATAATCCATGAGAATTGTCACAAAAGATCTAAAGTCATAAACAAGATCAGAAGTCAGACACAGAGTAAGCACACACACCTAAAGCAAAGCTACAACTGTAATGTGCTTCTCACAGTAAGGGAGCTAAATATCTAGCAAATCATTTGAGGACTGGAGATACCTGGGGAAACATCCACAAACAAAACCAGATTGAGCAGCAGGGCTGACAGCCAAAATTATCATAACCCAGCATGCTCCAGGATCAGATTGGATGACAGGACTGTCACTCCCAAAACCTACAAGTGGCGCCCCTGAGGGTCCGGTCGACACAGAGGTACTGCACCTCATCCAGAGGTGTGGTATCCCACCCTCAGGTAAGGAGGGATCACCACCCAGGACTCCTAACACTGCACTCAACACACACACTAGCTAGTCAGGGCACCTGGGCGTACCCTTCGGGAGGAAGGCCTCATCCCAGACTGGCTAGGAAAGGGTGTGGGGGGGTTAGTGTGGAAGGTAGATAGAGTGGGAGGAGCTTAGGCAGTGGAGTGATAGTTGGGCATCCAATCAAATTGAGAAAGGTGAAAGTTGGTGGGAGGAGCTAGTTCTGAGGTAAAGAGATCCTTCCAGAAACTAGTCAGTCAGTGACAGGACCAGCGAGAGAGCAGGATTGCTGTAGAGGACTGTGGGTGGAAAAGAGAGCAACATCTTAACCACGCTCCTGGACTGGGAAGAAGGTGTCCTAGGGGCATGGGTAGTGTGACTGGCCACCTGTGGGGCCTGCATCCTGGAAGGGAAGGACCAGCCCAGAGTGAGGGAGCCGGCCCCTGAAAGTAGTGGAGGATTATAGGACTCAGCTAGTAAGCCGGAGGCTGAGGTAACTTAAGTGCCTCAGCCACAGCCACAAGCACCCTCCAAAAGGCAGCGGTAAGAGTAACGGACCTCGGGGCCTGACCCACGTCACCTGAGGAGATCCGTGGCTACCAGCTGGGGGCACTACTTGTGAAGGTGCAGGGCA
Organism: Dendrobates tinctorius; assembly: GCF_039654945.1. Taxonomy (NCBI): domain Eukaryota; kingdom Metazoa; phylum Chordata; class Amphibia; order Anura; family Dendrobatidae; genus Dendrobates; species Dendrobates tinctorius. Next base: position 22,488,568 of record NW_027361783.1, read on the forward strand.
GGGAAAGTAAGGAGAATTCAGCGCAGAGACACGGCCTTGAGAGAAGACACAAGGAGGAGTTCTGAAAGGTGTACCCAATCTGCCTGGGAGTTTGCCGGACCCCTCCCTCGGAGGACACAGCACTAAGTGGACCAACACGTACAGGAAACTTGTGAGTAAAAACCCAGAAACTGCACCTAACTGTGTCCTTGGAGTTATTTTACAACTGCCTGCCTCACACTGCAAACACCATCACCATCACTGACTCAACTGCCCTGAGACACAGCTCTACCTGTGGAGAGCTTTACCATCCCCGCTGCCCTAACACCGTCCCAGAGGATCTGCAAAGCAGCGTCGGCTTAACACCTGTATTGCCGGATACCACAGGTGGCGTCTCAAATCCCCTTTTCCCCTACAACTATCCTACCATCTTCCCCTTCATCTGCACTTCCATCATCTACATCTGGACGCCCAGGGCCACTGACTGGGTCACTAGCACCACCGTGACACACTTTCCCCCTTAAAAGAGCCTGACCGGCCTGGTACCGAGTACACCCGGCCCTGGGGGGTGTTTCATTTTGGCATCCCCGAACAGGATCATCGAGCTCAGCAAAGCTGGGTACTTGGAGCTCAGCAAAGATGGGTGCCTAGAGCCTAGCAAAGCTGAGTAGTGTGTGCCAGAGACTGCAATATAGTGAGTGCCAGAAATTTACTATTTTGTGTAAAAGAGATTTTACAGTATTGCTAAAAGGATTTTCTGTATTGAGTAATAGTGAATTAGTAAGGCTGTTAAATCATCGCCTAACTGTGCCATTGTTTACTGCGTCACTGTTACTGAGTGCTGGTTAAATAGCTGCGTCACAGGTTTTGTGGACTTATCAAATTACAGCCAGCTGAGAGGAATGAGCTGCGGAGAGCGGGGCCAGAGAGTGAGTGCAAAGATGATGCACAGCTTTCAACCTCTGAGACACACAAGGACGGTAACACCCTTGATCTGGTCTTCGGCCGGCTCTGTTCAATCTACCACCTAAATAACTCACCGCTTCCACTCTCTGACCACAACATTCTCTCCTTCACGCTCACAAATTCTTGCCCTCCCCAGCTCACTCCTACCTACCACACAGTCAGAAATCTACAAGCCATTAACCCTCAGACACTTTCAGACTCCCTACACTCATCATGTCCCCAATCTCCTCTTTTTCCTGTCCTAATCTGGCTGTTCATCACTACAATGACACTCTTAGAAGCACCCTTGACCAAGTAGCTCCCCTCACCCTCAGAACCTCCAAGCACAGAGTAAAACAGCCCTGGCTCACATTGCAAACTCAACTTCTCCAGCGATGCTCTAGGAGTGCTGAACGCCTATGGAGAAAAACCCACACACCAGCAGACTTCATCCACTTCAAATTTATGTTAAGAACCTATAACGCTGCCCTTCACCTCGCCAAACAGACCTACTTCACCACCCTGATCTCCTCACTAGCCAACAACCTCAAGAAACTTTTTGACACTTTTCACTCCCTCCTCAGGCCAAAAGCACATGCCCCTATCACAGACATTTGTGCTGATGACCTGGCCTCCCACTTTACATAAAAAATAGATAATATCCATCAGGAAATCTGCTCCCAACCACCAAGTGCTGTGACTCCCATCCCTTCCTGCATCTCCCCTGGCTCACTTTCCACATTTGATCCCATCACAGAAGAAGAAGTCTCCAGACTCCTCTCTTCTTCTCGTCCGACTACATGCACTACCGACCCCATTCCCTCACATCTCCTCCAGTCTCTCTCTCCAGTCGTCACAACCCACCTAACTACAATCTTTAATCTCTCCCTCTCCTCGGGCATTCTCCCATCCTCCTTCAAACACGCCATCATTACTCCATTACCTGCTCTCGACCCATCCTGCACAAACAACTACAAACCAGTCTCCAATCTCCCCTTCATCTCTAAACTTTTTGAGCACCTAGTTTACTCCCGCCTTACCCGTTACCTCTCCACTCACCCCCTACTAGACCCTTCACAGTCCGGCTTCCGCCCCCTACATTCGACTGAAACTGCACTCATCAAAGTGACCAATGACCTTCTGACAGCAAAACGTAACGGTGACCACTCTCTGCTCATTCTTCTTGACCTATCTGCAGCTTTCGATACTGTTGACCACCATCTCCTACTATCTAGGCTCCAGTCACTAGGCATTAAGGACACTGCTCTCTCCTGGTTCTCTTCCAATCTCTCTGACCGCTCCTTCAGTGTTTTGTTCTCTGGCTCCACTTCATCTCCTCTTCCTCTTGCTGTCGGGGTACCTCAGGGCTCACTCCTTGGCCCCCTTCTCCTCTCTCTACATAGCCCCAATTGGACAGACCATCAGCAGATTTGTCTTTTGGTACCATCTTTATGCTGATGACACACAACTATATATGTCTTCCCCCGACCTTACCCCCCTCTGTACTACTGAGCGCCAGTTACTGTCTATCCGCAGTCTCCAATATCATGTACACTCTCTATCTGAAACTCAACCTCTCCAAAACTGAACTTCTTCTGCTCCCGTCGTCTACTAACCTCCCTAAATCTGACATTTCCCTCTCCGTGGGTGGTACCACAATAACACCCTGGCAGCAGGCGCGCTGTCTGGGTGTTATGTTTGACACCAATCTCTCCTTCACATCCCATATACAATCTCTTGCCCGCTCTTGCCGCTTACACCTGAACAACATCTCTAGAATCCGCCCTTTTCTCACCATGGAAACAACAAAAACCCTCACTGTAGCATTGATCCACTCGCGCCTGGATTACTGCAATGCTCTATTAATTGGCCTCCCCATCACTCGACTATCCCCTCCAGTCCATACTTAATGCAGCAGTCAGGGTCGTCCATCTGGCTAATCGGTACTCGGACGTGTCCACTCTTCGTCAGTCATTACACTGGCTGCCCATCATTATAGGATCCAATTCAAAGTACTTGTTCTCACCCACAAAGCTCTCCACGGTGCGGCACCCCCCTACATCTCCTCCCTCATTTCTGTCTATCGGCCTAGCCGCTCACTGCGCTCTGCAAACGACTTTCGACTAACCTCTGCACTAATCCGTACCTCCCACTCCCGACTCCAAGACTTCTCCCGTGCTGCTCTTATCCTCTGGAATGCTCTACCCCAAGAAATTAGAACTAACCACAATTTGCATAGTTTTAGGCGCTCCCTCAAAACACATTTATTCAGAGCGGCTTATCACATTCACTAATCAAAGTCATTCTATGTGTAAGTGTGCGTGTATAGCCCATTCACTATCTCCAACCATCCTTCACTCCCTCAAGATGGCTGGACCTTCTGATGTGAGTTCATTCTCTGGTCCACCAGTTTTGAGTTCTCCTTCCAGACTCCCTCTGGTGGTAACAGGAGGTAGTGAGGCTGATTTAATCAGTAGAGATTTGCCACCTGATAATGAGGATGACGATTGGACCTCAGGAATCTCAGACTGGATTTAAGACAGCCAACGCCCTATTCTGGTGCTGGTGATTCCTTCTGGCTTGTCAGGTCTTGGTTTTCAGCTCTGTTCCAGTCATCTAAAGCTAAGTTTTTCTGCTAATGTTCACACTTGATTTTGTTGGTCTATTTAGTTTTTTTTTGTGGTCAGCCAGCCCCGGCTGGGGCTGCGCTGAATTTCCACTATTATTTATCTGTATTTGCCAATTTGCTTTTGGTCCCTTACTAGATTGGCCTCTTTTTGCTCTGTCTCAGAATATTTCAGAGTGCTGATATAGTGGGAGAAGTCTAGTGACTTCAGGATTAATTTTGCTATCAGAAGAGTTGGACTTTATTTTTGTAGGGTTTTTTGCAGATTGCAGACAGTGTCTTTCCTTTCCTATCCTTTCTAGTTAGTTTGGGCCCCAACGTTTGCTCAGCCTATTTTCCTGCCTGTGTTTGTGCTTTCATCTTGTTTCACCGTCAATACATGTGTGGGGGCTGTCTTTCCTTTAGGGTCTGCTCTGGGGCAGTTAGTTTTCCCCTTTTCATGCTTCAGGTTTATTTAGTCCTCTGGCTGTGACGAAGCATCTAGGAACATCGTAGGTATGCTCCACGGCTGCTGCTAGTTGTGTGGTTAGGATCAGGGATCTGCAATCTGCATAGTTACCAACCTCTCTGGCTTTCTGTGACTTAGCTTGTTTTGCTGTTTTCTCTTCGGTGACCCATTCATAACAACCTTCATTGTAAATATACAATTGTAAATACACACCTGTACTTTGTATCTCCCTCACCTCATTGTAGATTGTAAGCTCTCACGAGCAGGGTCATCTTATTTTGTCTTATGTTGCTTTAATTATTGTATTGTTAACGTTGTTACTTATGACTTGTGTTTTGAAACTGTTAAACTGTAAAGCGCTGCGGAATATGTTGGCGCTATATAAATAAAGATTATTATTATTATTATGATGCCCGCCAACCACCAACATCAGCATGTGATGCAAAGGTGTCTGTCAGGAGGAAAGACCCACCTCCCGTATTACTTTGATAGGCATAAAGAGCTGAAGAAAGCCAGCCCCCGGAAAATGTCAAGGGTGAGCAGGAAGAACACAGGAGACAGGGCAATAAACATGGCAGCAGCAAGATATGCAGAAAGAGGCAATAGCCTGAGTGCAGAGAATAAAACCATTTATGCAGAGGAGCTGAGTATCCAGATCCAGGATCTGTCTCTGACCATGGTAGGAGGATGGGAGTCAGAGCAGGTCAAACCACCAAATACCACAGCTGCGGCTGACCCAGTCATCGGGTCTGAGGATACCCTGATAGGTCCCCTTCCTGTCCTCGCAGCCCCTACACCTGGATGGGCGCATTATAAAATAGTGTGTGATCGGGCTACCCAAACCTCGGTGGTATACCCAGAACAGCTAGTGATCACTGGTGTAGTTCTCCATACAGAACTGTCCCAGCCAGGGAGTAGTGAATGTCAGGGGCTACCCTGGAAGAAGAAGTCAGAGTAAAAATGTGAAATAAATGCTTAAAGTTTACCTGGTTAGGACTGTGTTATAGTTTATTGAAGAAATAATGTGTTTACCTGGTTAGGTTTGTTTTATGGTTCTTTAGAAAGACTGAGGTTATGAACGGTGAATAATCCACAACTTTTAGTGTATATAGTTAGCACTTCTTAAGGTGCTCCACCTTGGTTTTACATCAAAACTTTGGGAAAGTATTTTTAAACGACCACAGGACAAAAACCCGTTTGGCCTGGCCGAAAAATGTGGTACAACGTACAGATCAACTATGCCTTGTAGCCCACCCAAGGCCTACGTTGGGGGTTTGAGACGGGTCCCTCGCATCACACCAAAGGAAAACACCCCGGTCAGGGATGGACTGAACTTTGAAAGAAAAATGTTTTATTCAAATGAATCACATAAATGTTTGTATTTTAATGTTGAACCTCTGACGTTTGATATGAGTATTTATATTGAAAAGATGGTATTTTATTAATTCAATTTTATAAGGTATATATTTAAGAGAGAATAGTCATTTGCAATGTTTTAGAAAGTGTGCCTCCCATAAAGGGAAGTTGTATTATTTAATTTACCTGTTGACACGCATGTTCAAAATTTTGTATGTTTCTGATAAAATCTGTTTTGCTGTGTTTAACAAGGGGGTATGTGGTGCCCCTGAGGGTTCGGTCGCCACAGAGGTACTGCACCTCATCCAGAGGTGTGGTATCCCACCCTCAGGTAAGGAGGGATCACCACCCAGGACTCCTAAGACTGCCCTCAACACACACACTAGCTAGTCAGGGCACCTGGGCGTACCCTTCAGGAGGATGGCCTCATCCCAGACTGGCTAGGAAAGGGTGTGGGGGGTTAGTGTGAAAGGTGGGTAGAGTGGGAGGAGCTTATGTAGTGGAGTGATAGTTGGGCATCCAATCAAATTGAGAAAGGTGAAAGTTGGTGGGAGGAGCTAGTTCTGAGGTAAAGAGATCCTTCCAGAAACTAGTCAGTCGGTGACAGGACCAGCGAGAGAGCAGGATTGCTGTAGAGGACTGTGGGTGGAAAAGAGAGCAACATCTTAACCACGCTCCTGGACTGGGAAGAAGGGGTCCTATGGGCACAGGTAGTGCGACTGGCCACCTGTGGGGCCCGCATCCTGGAAGGGAAGGACCAGGCCAGAGCGAGGGAGCCGGACCCTGAAAGTAGTGGAGGATTATAGGACTCAGCTAGTAAGCTGGAGGCTGAGGTAATTTTAAGTGCCTCAGCCACAGCCACAAGCACCCTCCAAAAGGCAGCGGTATGAGTAACGGACCTCAGGGCCTGACCCACGTCGCCTGAGGAGATCCGTGACTACCAGCTGGGGGCACACTTGTGAAGGCGCAGGGCAGGGAAACTAAGGAGAATTCAGCGCAGAGACTCGGCCTTGAGAGAAGACACAAGGAGGAGTCCTGATAGGTGTACCCAATCTGCCTGGGAGTTTACCGGACCCCTCCCTCGGAGGACACAGCACTAAGTGGACCAACGTGTACACGAAACTTGTGAGTGAAAACCCAGAAACTGCACCTAACTGTGTCCTTGGAGTTATTTTACAACTGCCTGCCTCACACTGCAAACACCATCACCATCACTGGCTCAACTGCCCTGAGACACAGCTACATGCAGATGTTGTTTAGATCAAACTTAGGACCCCGATGCTGCAAAAGAAGAGGTCTAACCACTGAACCACATGTTACCGACATTTGAGGTTTGCTGATAAGTGTTACATGTCTCATGCTCTAATAACTGTAGCATGAACCACCCAAATAATTGACAAGCATCTTTGAACCGTAACAAGACAGACACTATTCCACCAACAGTGCATTTTGTGCAAAGGGGGCTCCCTTGGTAATTTGGTTCACCTTTGCTTTCCAGTTTAATGCTGAAACTTATAGCAACCTTTTCATGAGAATTCATGCATAAATTGCAGAATATATTATAGCATATTGGTAGCTTCCATAGATATAGCCTAAATTCCCTAGCTGTGCATATTTCAATTACTCAACCATTCATTAAATCCTAACTTAATATATTCTACTTTGCTTATGTTTCTATTCTATTTTGTTCATTTTTATTTACAGCATAAAAACTAAAATGCAGATTTCCTGTTTAGAATATATAACCTTCAATGTAATTCTAGAATATTCTTAATTATATCATTAAATCATATTTTACATCTAAGGCATAAAAATAGAATTAATTAAATTCAGATATGGAATCTATAGCTATATTTTTTCAAGTATAATTTCTAGCCACTTAATACTACAGTGGGATTACATAATATACAGCAGCAAGTATTGCACATGATAACATTATCTACAAATCCTTCAACAGCACAATGGAAAAAATGAGAAAAAGACAAGGATCTTAAACAGGATTTTTTTTTTCACTCACTATTATCTGTGTCTATTATGGACTGGGGGAAAAAATAATGTAGGATAGTCTATAGCATGCTGAGGGAAGAACTGAAGAAAACTGGAACATTTTTTTTTCTTTTCTTTTATTTTTTCATGTATTGTATATAAAGAGCACTTCCCATTTAACTGGGGCTTTCGGTATAATTTGCATAAAATGTTAGTGTTTCATCCTGCAATTCTAGATTAAATTGTATATAGAAAGTGACAAACAATAAGTCAATGTAGATAGTGTACAGTGAAGTAGCATAATGCTGGTATTTGTAACAAGAACACAGTTATAGTAGAGGTCATTGATCTCTCTAGTATATACAACCACAAAGACAAGGATGTCAAGCCCAAATACACAGAGGGCCAAAAATTAAAAGTTTTGAAAAAGATGCGGGCTAACCTTGATATTTATTTTAAATTGTTTATAATTGAGGACGGTTTTCCTTGATCAAATACTGTTTCATATGGAAAGAAGCTTAAAGGGGTTGTCCCATAAGAAAAGAACACATTAATTAATAGACCTTAGAATGTGACTTATGTGACTTCAGATTTTGTATTAGTCTAGCCTGATGAAGAGACCTGAGTAGTCTCGAAAGTTTGCAATGTGTTACCATCTTTTCAGTTAGCCATTAAAAGGTATCAACTACTGAGGACTCTCAATCCTGAATATTTTTTTTAGACCTTAGAATAAAATATTGGAATAATATAATATGTTATGTAAGAGCAGTAAAAAGCATATGGCCCAATGGCATAATTTAAATATCTAATAACAAAGGATACAAAAATCTTGAATGCAGATAATAAAATATGATGCAAACAAAAGTGCCCCCAAACACAGTATGATACACCCAAAGAGAATTAATCCACCGTACCCTCCACACACATGGTTTGATGACCCTACTGTACCCCTCCTTCAATCCCCACAGCAAGGAATGGTGACCTGTTATGAATGGATCACCGAGGAGAAAAAAAACAAAACAAAGCTAAGTCACAGAAAACCAGAGAGGTTGGTAACTATGCAGATTGCAGATCCCTGATCCTAACCACACAACTAGCAGCAGCCGTGGTACCTACGATGGTCCTAGATGCTTCATCACAGCCGGAGGACTAAATAAGCCTGAAGCAAGAAAAGGGGAAAACTAACTGACCCAGAGCAGACCCCAAAGGAAAGACAGCCCCCACACATGTATGACAGTGAAAAAAGATGAAAGCACAAACACAGGCAGGAAAATAGGCTGAGCAAACGATGGGGCCCAAACTAACTAGAAAGGATAGGAAAGGAAAGACACTGTCTGCAATCTGCAAAAAACCCTACAAAAATAAAGTCCAACACTTCTGATAGCAAAATTAACCCTGAAGTCACTAGACTTCTCCCACTATATCAGCACTCTGAAATATTCTGAGACAGAGCAAAAAGAGGCCAATCTAATAAGGGACAATAAGCAAATTGGCAAATACAGATAAATAAGAGTGGAAATTTAGCGCAGCCCCAGCCGGGGCTGGCAGACCACACAAAAAACTGAATAGACCAACAAAATCAAGTGTGAACATTAGCAGAAAAACTTAGCTTTAGATGACTGGAACAGAGCTGAAAATAAAGACCTGACAAGCCAGAAGGAATCACCAGCACCAGACTAGGGCATCAGCTGTCTTAAATCCAGTCTGAGATTCCTGAGGTCCAATCGTCATCCTCATTATCAGGTGGCAGATCACTACTGATTAAATCAGCCTCACTACCTCCTGTTACCACCAGAGGGAGCCTGGAAGGAGAACTCACAACTAGTGGACCGGAAAATGAACTCACAACAGTACCCCCTTGAGGAGGGGTCACCGAACCCTCATCCACGCCACCAGGCCGATCAGGATGAGACCGTTGAAAAGCATGAACCAATCTATTGGCATGAATATCAGAGGCAGAGACCCAAGAATTATCCTCCTGGCCATAACCCTTCCATTTGACCAAATATTGGAGTCTCCGTCTAACCAAACGAGAATCCAAAATTTTCTCTACCTCATATTCCATATTGCCTTCAACCAACACAGGGTCAGGAGGTGCTGCCATAGAAACCACTGGCTCAACAAACCTCTTCAACAGAGACTTGTGAAATACGTTATGGATCTTGAACGTAACTGGAAGAGCCAATCAAAAAGAAACAGGATTAAGAATCTCCAAAATCTTATAAGGTCCAATAAATCTTGGCTTAAATTTTGGAGATGCAACCTTCATAGGAATATTCTTAGACGACAACCAAACCATATCACCCACTTTAAACCGGGGACCAATGGTCCTATGCCGGTTGGAAAATTGCTGGGCCTTTTCCTGAGAGAGTGACAACTTATCCACCACTTGGTCCCATATCTGCTGCATTATCTCAGCCACAGTGTCCACACCTGGGCAAGAAGAAGATTCCACTTGCCCTGAAAAGAATCGAGGATGAAACCCAAAATTACAGAAAAAGGGTGACATCAAAGTGGCAGAACTAGCTCTATTGTTCAGTGCGAATTCGGCCAAGGGCAAAAATGAGACCCAATCATCCTGATCAGCAGATATAAAACATCTTAAATAAGACTCCAAGGTCTGGTTTGTTCTCTCAGTCTGTCCATTGGTCTGGGGATGAAACGCGGAGGAGAAGGATAACTGAATTCCCAGAATGGAACAAAAGGCTTTCCAGAATCTGGAAACAAACTGGACTCCTCTGTCGGACACAATGTTCTCAGGAATCCCATGTAACCGATCCACCTGTTGTAAAAACAAGGGCACCAACTCAGCGGAAGATGGCAATTTTGGGAGTGGTACAAGATGGACCATCTTCGAAAATCTATCACAAATCACCCAGATAACAGTCATTCTCTGAGAGACAGGAAGATCAGAAATAAAATCCATTGAGATATGGGTCCATGGCCTCTTGGGCACCGGCAGGGGCATTAGCAACCCACTAGAACGAGAACAGGGTTTAGACTGAGAACAAGTCCCACAGGACTGTACAAAATTCCTAACGTCACGAGATAAGGCAGGCCACCAAAAAGACTGACTCACCAAATCTCTGGTACCAAAAATACCTGGATGACCAGCCAATGCGGAGCAATGAATTTCAGACATCACTCTCTTTCTCCACTGGTCAGGAACATACAATTTTCCCATAGGGCAACGCTCAGGTTTATCCTCCTGAAATTCCTCCAGGGCACGTCTCAAATCGGGCGAAATGGCAGAAAGAACTACCCCCTCACCTAGGATGGTAGTAGGCTCGGTCACATTAAGAGAATCGGCAAAGAAACTCCTAGAAAGGGCGTCTGCCTTAACATTCTTAGTGCCCGGAAGAAAAGAGACCACAAAATTAAAACGCGTGAAAAACAAGGCCCATCTAGCCTGCCTAGGATTCAAGCATTTGGCCGACTCCAGATAAATCAAATTTTTGTGATCGGTGAGGACCACAACTTGATGTCTAGCTCCCTCCAACCAATGTCTCCACTCCTCAAATGCCCATTTCATGGCCAACAATTCCCGATTCCACACGTCATCGCTGCATTCAGATGGGGAGAACTTTCGAGAAAAGAAGGCACAGGGATTCATCTTAGAAGTCACAGGGTCTTTTTGGGACAAAACAGCTCCTGCACCAATCTGAGAAGCATCTACCTCCACCTGAAATGGAAGTGAGACATTAGGTTGCCGTAAAACTGGAGCTGAAGTAAATCTCCGCTTAAGCTCCTGAAATGCTGAGACCACCTCAGGAGACCAATTCAGCACATCAGCGCCCTTCTTGGTCAGATCAGTCAGTGGTTTGACAATACCAGAAAAATTACCAATAAATTTACGATAGAAATTGGCAAAACCCAAAAACTTCTGGAGGGCCTTCAAAGAAGTAGGCTGAACCCAATCAAAAATGGCTGGGTCCATTTCAATAGTCGATGGAGACAAGATAAATCCCAAAAGTGAAATCCTCTGTACACCAAAGAGGCATTTCGATCCCTTAACAAGCAGAGAATTCTCCCTCAAAATCCGGAACACAGTCCGGACGTGTTCCACATGAGAATCCCAATCACTAGAAAAGATCAAAATATCATGCAGATAGATTATCAAAAACTTATCTACAAAGTCACGGAAAATATCATTCATAAAGGACTGGAAGACAGAAGGGGCATTAGTGAGCCCAAAAGGCATCACTAGGTACTCAAAATGTCCCTCTGGAGTATTAAACACCGTCTTCCATTCACCCCGTGCTTGATGCGAATAAGATTATACGCCCCCCTGAGGTCAAGCTTAGTAAACCAGCAGGCACTCTTAACTCTGGAGAATAAATCAGACATCAGAGGTAACGGGTACTGATATTTAACAGTCATCTTGTTAAGGGAACGATAATCAATACACGGTCTTAATGAACAATCTTTCTTGGCCACAAAAAAAACCAGCACCTAAAGGTGACGAGGATGGTCTAATATGACCTTTCTCCAACGACTCCTTCATAAAGGACCGCATAGCATCATGCTTGGGTACTGATAAGTTGAAAAGCCGACCCTTGGGAAATTTACACCCAGGCATCAACTCAATTGCACAGTCATAACTCCTATGAGGAGGCTAAGACGCAGACTTACTCTCACTAAATACATCAGAAAAATCGGCTAGATAATCAGGAATATCATGAGACTGAGGAGAGGTGGAGAAAACAGGAGCGTCCCTAAGAACACACTGACAACCCGAGCTCACCACAGACCCAGACTTCCAATCCAAAACTGGATAATGAGTTTGCAACCAGGGAAAACCCAGAACAATAGTATCATGCAAATTATGCAGCACCAAAAATTTACAATTTTCTTGGTGGTCTGGGGCAACTCGCATTATCACCTGGGTCCAAAACTGAGGTTTATTCTCCACCAAAGGAGTAGCATCAATACCTCTCAAAGGAATAGGCATCTGCAGAGGCGTCATGGAAAAACCACAATGTTTAGCAAAGTACAAATCCATCAGATTCAACGCTGCTCCTGAATCCACGAAAGCCTTAGTAGAAAACGTGGATAAGAAGCAGATCAGAGTAATTGCCAAAAGGAACTTAGGTTGTACACTGCTCACAGCAAATGTGTGTGCAAAACATTTCTCTCGTTTAGGGCAGACAGAAATAGTATGTGAGGCGTCTCCACAGAAAAAACACAGCTTATTACGCCTTCTAAACTCCTGACGTTGCGCCCTAGACAAAACCCCATCACATTGCATAGGTTCAGACGTTTGTTCAAAAGGTGGCAGCGCCTCCCGTGTAGTCGTACATTCACGTAAACGCCGATCAACTTGAATGGCTAATGACTAGAGTTGAGCGACTTTTGGTTTTTTAGGGTCGCGTTTCGTTTCGTGAAAACCGACTTTTCCAAAAGTCGGGTCGAGCAAGATCGTCCGATTATAGGGAAAAGTCGGGGTCGTCCCGAAACACGAAACCCAATGTAAGTCAATGGGGAATAAAAGTCGGCAGTGAGAGGAGGACAGGAAACACACCTACAGTGCCCATTTGAATGCCAAAAGCATCAATTCTTCTTACTTAAGCTTGTCAACCTTAATTAACTTCATAATACAAGTTACGCACTGAAAAATGGGGGTTATTTGGCTAAATTTGTGGGGGGGGGGCTGGCTGCAGGTTTTCATGTGCCCTGGGCGAAAGAGCGCCCCTTTAACACATACCACAACTCATCATGCTCCGATACGGCAGAGAAATAGCGGTATAGTACAATGAAAAATACCTCACTTTTTACATCTCATGACGAGGCCCATCTATTTCTCCATACAGAATCATTGGTCCCATATAATGTTTGAAACAGTATATGATGAGCTCCACATAATGCTACAGTATATGTTGGTCCCCATGGATGAAGTTCCACTGTCTTATGGGCCCAAATAATGCTCCAAACATAATGGGCCCCATTTCTAATGCTCTAGTGTATAATGGGCCCTGTAAATGCTGCTCCAGTGTCTGATGTCCACCTTTGGAATGTTCCAGTGTATGGTGGGCCCCATCTATCATTCTCCAGAGTATAGTGCTCCCCAAAAATTGCTGTCCCAACATTGAAAACAATCAAATAAGTCTCCTCGCTAGGGAATCCCTGTACTTGTCTGGATTCCTCGTCGTCCCCATCTTCCATCTCACTGCACAGTATTTCAACTTTGCAAGTGCTGTGATCCTGGGCAAGCAGGGGGGGCCCACTCGTTGGCGACGGCACTGGCACAGGGCCCCTGATAGTACGGTGGTGTGTCTGATGGCGGGTGGGCCGAACCTGCACTTTCATCTGCAGCTTCCTCTTTGTCACCGTGTAAGATGGAACTGTATATGGGAAGGGTAACCTGAGTTTCATCAGGGTCAGATTCAGGTCGTGTAGCGTGCGAGGAGAATGTAGTGGTCTGGGTCAATGTACCAGCAGATTCATCGAGCAGTGGCTGGGCATCAGTGCACTTGTGTCGCCCCCAGGAGTACGGTCGCCACAGTGGCATTACCTTCTTCCTAGGGAGTGTGATGTCATGCTTGGGAGCAACGAAGGATCTCTCTAGCAGGTTAACTGATTGGGCGGCGTTATTCCCACGAGTCATGACCCTCCAAACAGCGTTCATGAAGGCAAAGTGTTTGTTTTACGTGGGCAGTATGGTTGCAAAGCTGAACCTTAAAGGAATGTCCAGAAGGGCACCACCAGGAGTGGAGCCTACGGTTAAATTCGACTCCACCTGGGAAACCTCAACCATGCCAGCTACAGAACAGATGCACACATTGCAAGCTTAATTCCGTTAACGAACGAGACTCCGTCATGCCCCGCGGTCCGAGTCCGGCTTACTAGAGGGACACGTGAGGCTCTGGCACATGAGATTGGCCAATAACTGGTGTGTCATGCCCTTACATGTCCGTGGCTGCATGTGCGCTACACTGAAAAGGCCAGCGTTTGTCGCTTACAGGTGCAGATAACCCGCTGAACAACGTTAGTGATGGGGATCACTGATTACAATTATTACCCGCGAACAATGATTTCCCAGTAAGTGCAGGTCAACTGCAGTTCCGGAATTAGGCCTAACCGTCATTCCTGAAAAAATGAAAAACTTACGTGTGCAAACCACAGGTGCTGTAGCTTGCTTAACAGCTCGCCAGCCGTTCTCACGCCCAGTATGGATTACACGTGATTGCACAAAGGTGAGAAAGGGTACCGTATCCCCAGATAACATGTATGGATAGCGTACACATTCAAAATATATGTCTCAGGAGGCAGGCTCAGACGGTGTTAGGCCCTGTATGGATTGCACGTGATTGCACAAAGGTTAGAAAGGGTACCGTATCCCCGGATAACATGTATGGATAGCGTACACATTCAAAATATATGTCTATACATCAGGAGGCAGGCTCAGACGGTGTTAGGCCCAGTATGGATTGCACGTGATTGCACAAAGGTTAGAAAGGGTACCGTTTCCCCGGATAACATGTATGGATAGCGTACACATTCAAAATATATGTCTCAGGAGGCAGGCTCAGACGGTGTTAGGCCCAGTATGGATTGCACGTGATTGCACAAAGGTTAGAAAGGGTACCGTTTCCCCGGATAACATGTATGGATAGCGTACACATTCAAAATATATGTCTCAGGAGGCAGGCTCAGACGGTGTTAGGCCCAGTATGGATTGCACGTGATTGCACAAAGGTTAGAAAGGGTACCGTATCCCCGGATAACATGTATGGATAGCGTACACATTCAAAATATATGTCTATACATCAGGAGGCAGGCTCAGACGGTGTTAGGCCCAGTATGGATTGCACGTGATTGCACAAAGGTTAGAAAGGGTACCGTATCCCCGGATAATATGTATGGATAGCGTACACATTCAAAATATATGTCTATACATCAGGAGGCAGGCTCAGACGGTGTTTGGCCCAGTATGGATTGCACGTGATTGCACAAAGGTTAGAAAGGGTACCGTAACCCCGGATAACATGTATGGATAGCGTACACATTCAAAATATATGTCTATACATCAGGAGGCAGGCTCAGACGGTGTCAGGCACAGTATGGATTTGACGGCCCAGACTACACAGCGGAGGAGCAGGGAGAGGTAAAGATTGCAAATGCTGGGGCCCTGCCCAAGCAAGGGGGGCCCTCTCGTGGGCGTCGGTACTGGCACTGGGCCCCTCATAGTACGGCGGTGTGTCTGACGGCGGGTGTGCACCACCACTGTCAGAGACACTTGATTGCACTATGAAGGACCCTGTACCAGTGCCCGCGCCCAAGAGTCGGCCTACCCACCTGTCCAGGGCAATGGCACTCGCACGGTGTCGTGCGCTAGGTGGTGACCCCGGCCATGGGGGGGGAGGCAGCACAGTTAGGGAGTTTTAGAAAGTGGCATATGTTGATGTTGGACATTCAGCTGATGCAAAAGGTGAAATAGGTCAAGTCCCAGGAAGAGGTGGACCAAAGCAAGCCATTTTTCTGTCACCCTATGTGTCATCAGAGGAAGGTGGGACAAAATCCTTGGAAACCCATGCGTGGTTCATTTTAATGAAGGTTAGATCATCCACATTTTGGGTTGACAGACGGGTCCTTTTTTCTGTCAGGATTGATCCAGCTGCACTGAAGACTCTTTCCGATAGCACACTTGCAGCTGGGCAAGCGAGCTCCTGTAAGGCATATTGTGCCAATTCAGGCCAGGTGTCCAGTTTAGCGGCCCAATAGTCAAAGGGGAATGACCTGTGTGGGAGAACATCGATATGGGAGGAAAAGTAGTTTGTAACCATAGTTGACAACTGCTGTCTCCTGTCGCTTTCCATCGATGCAGTATTACCAGTTGTGTGAGCGGTGCTTGAAAAATCAGTCCACAACATTGTCATGAAACCCCTGTCTCCAACGCCACTTCTGCTGTGTGCACCACGAACACCTCTGCCAAGCTACCCCCGGCCCGTACGGCTCGTGTGAGAACCATCACCGCTGCTGTGTGCTGGGAATGCCTCAAGCAACCGATTTACCAGAGTTGCTTGTTTATTAGCCAATATTAGGTCAAGGTTCTCCTGTGGCATGATGTTTTGTAATTTGCCTTTATAGCGTGGATCCAGGATGCTGGCCAACCAGTAGTCGTCATCGTTCATCATTTTGGCAATGCGTGGGTCCCTTTTTAGGATCTGCAAGGCATAATCTGACATGTGGGCCAATGTTCCCGGTGTCAATGATGCACTGCGAGTGCTGGTTGGAGGAGCACTTTCTGGCAAATCCACATCCCTCCAGTCACGCACAAACCCTGTACCAGACCTTGCCACGCCAACATTTTCACTTGCCCCACGAGATGCATCCTCCTCCCCTAAGTAATCATCCCCATCATCCTCCTCCTCCTCCTCTTCTTCCTCCACCTCGTCCAGGAGAGGTCCCTGAGCAGACAATGGCTGAATGTCATCAAGGATTCCCTCCTCCTCTTCCTCCTCATCAACATTGGCTGCAGACGCCTGCTCCTTAAGGTGCGTCAAAGTTTGCATGAGCAGACGCATAAGTGGGATGCTCATGCTTAGGATGGCGTCGTCTGCGCTTACCAGCCGTGTGCATTCCTCAAAACACTGAAGGACTTTACAGAGGTCTTTCAGCTTCGACCACTGCACACCTGTCAACTCCATGTCTGCTCTCAAAGTGCCTGGCCGTGTATCCTCCCACAAATGCATTATGGCCTGCCTCTGCTCGCACAGCCGCTCCACCATGTGCAGGGTGGAGTTCCACCTTGTTGCAATGTCGATAATGAGGCGGTGGTTGGGAAGGTGGAGCAATCGCTGCAGCTTCTGCATACGAACGGAGTGTACAGGCGACCGGCGGATGTGCGCGCACAGTCTTCGCACCTTCTGGAGCAGGGCTGTTAACTCCGGATAATTTTTGAGGAAGCACTGCACCACCAGGTTCAAGGTGTGAGCCAAGCAAGGTATATGGCTGAGTTTTGAAAGGGCTATGGCTGCCACAAAATTACGGCCGTTATCACTAACTACCTTGCCTGCCTCAAGATGTACACTGCCCAGCCATGACTCAGTTTGTCGCTTCAAGTACTCGGCCAGCACCTCGGCGGTGTGTCTGTTGCCCAAACACATCATCTGCAACACAGCCTGCTGACGCTTTCCACTAGCTGCTCGATAGGGGGACACATCGTGTGCAACAGTGGCAGCTGCAGATGGAGTGCTCGTACGACTGCGCTCTGTGGACGAGCTTTCGCTTCTGGAGGAGGAGGAGGAGGGTGGAACGCCTACAGCCAACTGTTTCCTTTACCGTGGGCTAGGCAGCACTGTCCCACCACCGCTGTCCCCTGTGGACCCTGCATCCACCACATTAACCCAGTGCGCAGTGATGGACACGTAACGGCCCTGGCCATGCCGACTGGACCATGCATCAGTTGTGAGGTGCACCTTTCCGCTCACTGACTGCTTGAGTGCATGGACAATGCGGTCTTTCACATGATGGTGGAGGGCTGGGATGGCTTTGCGAGAGAAGAAGTGGCGACTGGGTAGGTCATAGCGTGGTACTGCATAGGCCATGAGTTCGCGGAAAGCTGTGCTTTCCACCAACCGAAAGGGCATCATCTCAAACGAGATTAGTTTGGCAATGTGGGCGTTCAAACCCAGTGTACGCGGATGAGAGACTGAGTACTTTCTTGACCTACTCATAGTGTCTGGGAGGGTGAGCTGGACTTGAGAGCTGCATATGGTGGAAGTAGCGGTGGACAGGGCGGACTGAGAGAGGGTTGATGATGGTGATGGAGTTGGTGTTCTTTCTGATGGCCTAGAATCAGTCTTTCGTTGATATAACAGTGGGATTCCCTGACTGCTGTGGCCTTGCAACGACACCTCAACATTTGCTGCTGTGCTAACCTGTGGGCTTACAGTGGGGGAAACAATGTAGCGTTGCTGACTACCTTCGTTGTGATCAGTTGCACATTTGGCACTTGAGGTTTGGTGTTGTGTCCACGCTTGCAAGTGCATGCTGGTTAAATGTCTAAGCATGCAACTGGTATTCAAATTTTTCAGATTTTTCCCTCGGCTAAAGGTCTTTGCGCACTTCTTACAGATAACCTTGGCCTGATCATGAGGATTTTGTTCAAAAAAGTGCCACACTGCACTCTTCCTACTTTGGCAGACATTTTGCGGCCTAGCACGCTGTGATCTTTTGACCCTCTGGACAAGCTGTCCAGCAACTCTTTTGATGTTTGGAACCTGTCTTTGGAGTGCTCCGGGCCTGCCAGATAACAGTTGTTGCGATGTCGATGTCTGCTGTGGATGCTCCTCATCTGAGCTATTGGAAGCAGCACCCTCTTCCCCCAATGGATGCCAATCTGGGTCAACAACTGGGTCATCCATCACCTCCTCTTCTATGTCATGTGCACCTTCCTCTGTGTCACCGTGTATGGTGGTATAGTGTGCGGGAAGGGGCACCTGAGTCTCATCAGGGTCAGAATCTGGCTCTGTACACTGCGAGGACAATGTAGTGCTCTGAGTGAATGTACCAGCAGAATCATCCATCAGCGGCTGTGCATCAGTGCACTCCATGTCAGATTCATCTTGGCCTGGGTAATTCACCATTTCACTTGATAATCCAGGCATGGTATGTGAAAACAGCTCCATGGAGTAATCAGTAGTATGGCCTGCGTCATCCTTCAATCTTGGTTGGGGTGAAGGACACAAGGAAAGGTGTGGTTCATGAACATGAGCCTCCAATGATGACTCAGTGCTTTTACTTTTTACAACTGAAGAAGAGGAGGCGATAGAGCTGGAGGCTGAGTCAGCAATGTAAGACAAAACTTTTTCCTGATGCCCTGGCTTTAAAAGCGGTTTGCCAACTCCTAGAAAACTAAGCGTTCGAGGCCTTATGTAGCCAGACGATGACGCAGGCTCAACACCTCCTGCATTCGGTCCTATTTTGCTCTTGCCACTACCATCAGATCCACCACCAACACCATCATTACCAGCTGCCAACCCCCGCCCAATTCCACGGCCTCTTCCACCAGCCTTCCTCATTTTTGGTAGAAATGTAGACAAAATCCAACAAACTATATAGTAATGTAAAACAAGGTACAAGGTGTCTATAGGACAGGGGAGATTTTGAATTTCTGCAGACACTTTTGGACACTGGACACTTTTGGATTGTGTGAGGCCCAATGAATATCTGAGCGCTATGTGACAGGCTCGATGGCACAGCTGTGACCAAAGTGACTAGAGGATAAGGGAGATTTTGAATCTCTGCACACACTTTTGGACACTGGACACTTTTGGATTGTGTGAGGCCCAATGAATATCTGAGCGCTATGTCACAGGCTCGATGGCACAGCTGTGACCAAAGTGACTAGAGGATAAGGGAGATTTTGAATCTCTGCACACACTTTTGGACACTGGACACTTTTGGATTGTGTGAGGCCCAATGAATATCTGAGCGCTATGTGACAGGCTCGATGGCACAGCTGTGACCAAAGTGACTAGAGGATAAGGGAGATTTTGAATCTCTGCACACACTTTTGGACACTGGACACTTTTGGATTGTGTGAGGCCCAATGAATATCTGAGCGCTATGTCACAGGCTCGATGGCACAGCTGTGACCAAAGTGACTAGAGGATAAGGGAGATTTTGAATCTCTGCACACACTTTTGGACACTGGACACTTTTGGATTGTGTGAGGCCCAATGAATATCTGAGCGCTATGTGACAGGCTCGATGGCACAGCTGTGACCAAAGTGACTAGAGGATAAGGGAGATTTTGAATCTCTGCACACACTTTTGGACACTGGACACTTTTGGATTGTGTGAGGCCCAATGAATATCTGAGCGCTATGTCACAGGCTCGATGGCACAGCTGTGACCAAAGTGACTAGAGGATAAGGGAGATTTTGAATCTCTGCACACACTTTTGGACACTGGACACTTTTGGATTGTGTGAGGCCCAATGAATATCTGAGCGCTATGTGACAGGCTCGATGGCACAGCTGTGACCAAAGTGACTAGAGGATAAGGGAGATTTTGAATCTCTGCACACACTTTTGGACACTGGACACTTTTGGATTGTGTGAGGCCCACTGATATCTGAGCGCTATGTCACAGGCTCGATGGCACAGCTGTGACAAAAGTGACTAGAGGATAAGGGAGATTGGATTGCTTTTAAAAAAGCAGTTTGCAGAGCAGTGGGTAAACAGCAATGCCAGCCTGTCAGGAAGCCTTAAAAGGCAGCCCAACAACCAACACCACTGATACACCACAATATAGCCTCCCCTTGCACTGCACATACAGTGACTGGTGTGTTGTGCAGGCCAAATTGCTAGCAGCAGAAGCAGTATTTTTTTCTTCTCAGCAGGACAAAAAAAAAAATTGGGATTGCTTTTAAAAAAGCAGTTTGCGGAGCAGTGGGTAAACAGCAATGTAGGAATGTCAGGAAGCCTTAGAAGGCAGCCCAACAACCAACACCACTGATACACCACTATATAGCCTCCCCTTGCACTGCACACACAGTGACTGGTGTGTTGTGCAGGCCAAATCGCCAGCAGCAGAAGCAGTTTTTTTGTCTTCTTCCCTGCCTAACGCTCTCCCTACAGAATCAGCAGCAACCTCTCCCTATACTGAGATCGGCAGAAGTAAGATGGCGGTCGGCGTGCACGCCCTTTTATACCCCCTGTGACGCCCACCAAAGCAAGCCAATCACTTGCATGCCCTTCTGAAAGATGGTGGTGACCCCTGCCTATGTCATCACGTTGCCCACAGTGTCCGTGGATCCTGATTGGCTGAAAAAGAGCGCAAAACAAACTTTTGAAACGCGACTTTGGCGCGTAAGTCGCCGACCTCGTGGCCGACCTCATCCTAGGGTCGGGTTTCGTTTCATGAAACCCGACTTTGCCAAAAGTCGGCGACTTTTGAAATTTTTCCACCCGTTTCGCTCAACTCTACTAATGACATAGAATCATGCAGACCAGAGGGAACAGGAAATCCCACCATAACTTCTTTTACGGTCTCTGATAAACTCTTCCGAAAGAGAGCTGCCAATGCACTATCATTCCATGTAGTAAGGACCGCCCACTTTTGGAATTTTTGACAGTATAACTCTGCAGAATCCTGACCCTGGTTTAATGCCAACAGGGTTCTCTCAGCTTGATCAACAGCATTAGGTTCATCATACAACAACCCCAAGGCCTGAAAAAATGAATCCACATTAGTCAGAACAGGATTTTCAGGTGTCAGAGAAAAAGCCCAATCCTGGGGATCGCCGCGCAGCAAGGAGATGACAATTTTAACCTGCTGCACAGAGCTCCCCGATGAGTTAGGCTTCAAGGCAAGAAATAATTTACAATTATTCTTAAAATTCAGAAATTTAGACCGATCCCCAGAAAACACATCAGGAGTAGGGATCTTAGGTTCAGCAGCATGTGACTGAATGAGGTAGGTCGAAATTCCCTGTACTTCAGCAGCAAGTTGCTCCACACGATCAGATAATTGCTTAATCTCCATTTAGTCCGGAACTAAATGTTTATTGACACTCGTGTTGCTACACTCACACCCCCACAATGCTCAGTGGGAAACACCATCCTCCCCTGCTCCCTCCTCCTAAGAGGACTCTGAAACCCAGGGTTAGCTTGTGGTGATGGTTGTGACTTGCTTCTACTCCCTGGCAGCACTTCTGCTGCCCCCACCAGAGAAGAAGGGGACAGTTGTAGAAAGATGGCAGAGAGAGTAGCCCCCAAGCAGCAGCCCTCACACAACTGATCCCAGCTGACTGCTTACCTGGACCACCAATCTATGACCGGGTTGTGTCTTTTCAACCAAGGGAGGCCTAAAGTGATGGGTGTTGGCATTCTCCCCAAGACGTAGCATGTCATGGACTCCTCATGACGACACCCTATACGCAGGTGTATATCATCCACGACTTGGGTCTCATTCCCCTGGCTGAGTGGGGCAGAGTCTATGGCCTGGACGCTTAGAGGTCTCGCTAGCATCCTACTCCTCAGGCCATGTGTCTGGACTAAGTGGACATCCACCAAATTGACGCCCGCTCCACTGTCCACCAGCACCGGTATATTCTCAGTTACCCTGCCACCCACCACTTCAGCAGACAAGGTACACTGAGGGGAAAAAATGGAGGAAATATTCACTCCCTGGTCGCCTCTCTCCACACGACCAGGGGGACGTGGCTTCTTAGATGGTACTTCTTTGGCACGAGCTGGGCATACCCCGATAAAATGACCAGTCTGCCCACAGAAAAACATGACCCACACTACGGCGAACCGCAGGCAATCCTGTTTGGGAACCAACTCCTTCCACCTGCATGGGTACTTCCACCTGATCCGGTGTGTCTTCCTCCCTAACAAGGACTACAAGGGGCACATTTGGTGTATGCCTCTCCCTCAAGCGTCTATCCACCCGAATGGCAAGGGACATGGCGGCCTTCAATGACCTGGGGGCGGCGTACTGCACAAGAGTATCCTGCAACCATGGGGACAGATCCTGAATAAAATGGCTCCTAAGGGCAGGGTCATTCCATTGTGTGTCCATGGCCCAACTCCGAAATTCTGAGCAGCACTCCTCAGCTGGCCGGCCCCACTGCTTGATTTTACGGAGTCGGAATTCTGCCAGGGAGACGCCATCAGGATCTCCATACACCAGCTCCAGAGCTGTGATAAACTCATCCACCAACCATAGAGATGGTGACTCAGGCAGCAGGGAGATGGGCCAGGATTGGGGATCACCCTTAAGAAGGGATACAATGATTCCCACCCCTTGTTCCTCACTCCCTGATGAACGAGGGCGGAGCCTGAAGTATAACTTGCAGGCTTCCTGAAAAACCAAAAATGTATCTCTCCCTCCAGAGAACCTGTCAGGGAGAGATATCTTGGGTTCTGTTTGAGCCTGCATCTGAGCCTAGACCCAGAACCCCATGAACTACTACAGCTGCTGCACCACCTCACCATGCAGCACCTTGAGCTCATCAGTGAGATTCTGGAGCAGTTGGGAAAAGGCCTGCATCTCAGCCATGGCTCACCAGAAAGAAAAAAAATGTACGGTTGGTGATAATGTCACGGAGTGACTGACCAGCGTGACTCAACCCAACGGTTGATTGGTCACCAAGCGGCATAACAACACAACGCCAATGGCATATAGGGGAGAGGAAGGCCCTGACAATAGGGAATCAGGGACGGTCACCTTCTGAGCTCCATCCTGAGCCTTTCCCTGTTCTCACCTAACACCCTATGCAGGTCCCTCCCACTGCTGATGTCAGGATCAATCAATCAATCAAATTTATTATCGCCAAGTACATATTACATATATACAAGGAATTCTTTGTGGCAAAGAGGCAACATAATATATAACAACAGATACAACAAGTAACATCTAACAAGACAGATACAGTATATAGTCTACACATGACGATTTAATTGTTGAACAGAGAGTGGATAGAAGCTGTTCATATGGCGGTTGGTGCTGCATTTGGGGACTCTGAAGCGACGTCCTGAAGGGAGTAGTTGGAATGAGGAGTGTCCCGGGTGAGAGGGATCGGATGAAATTTTCAATGCGTGGGATCGAATACTCTTATCATAAAGATCCTGGATTTTAGGCAGGGGGGAACCTATAATTCTCTCTGCTGTTCTGAAAGTCCTTTGTGAGCGGAGTTTGTCATGCGCAGTGGCTCCCCCATACCAGACTATCAGAGAGGAACAAATCACAGATCTGATGACAGCATTAAAGAATAAGATCAGCAGATTCTTAGACAAACCATATCTTTTCAGCTGACGCAGGAAGAACATCCTCTGTTGTGCTTTTCTTATAAGTCGTCCCTATTTGTCACCTAGATCTGCCCTGGCTAGTGCACTGGCCGGCAAGGTATGCTAGCCTCATCTTTGCAGATAAAACACAAAGGGATAAGTGACAGACACCAAAGGGACAAGGTAACAAAAGTACAACACTTAGCTTGTGCACACCGCTGCTTAACTCCACACCACAGATAGCACAGCAACAAGACTCCAAACACCAGACTTGGTTGAACACCAGAGAGCTGCTTCTGAAAATCTTGGTCTCCAAAGAGGAACTGTATCACCAACAGTCAGCTGATGCATCAGGTGACCTTTTAAAGGCTATGGGAGTGGTCACCAGCAACATCAGCTGACCCAGCAGCACAGCAAATTCACCTGCAGGCCAGCGGATGAAAAAATTGACATTAACCCCCAATGGCCTGAAAGGAAAAAAGTTTTAATCTGAGAAGCCAGATCCAAAAATGGATCATGACAAAGAGCAGCTGTGATTTTAGGGCCTGACTGTTAGGCATTGGGTTCCTGCCACGGCACAGTAGGAATCCAGAGCCTTGCACCCAGCGGTCTCCCATTCTTCTTCGGCCGCAGTGGAGCCTGCTCAGCAGATTCATCGGTCCCGGTGCTCTGTCCAGGGCAACTCCATGGGTTTGCTTGCTGCTGCCACCTCTGGCACAGCTAGGACAATGCATGCTGCTCAGCAGCGAGATTCTCCAGGGACTAAGTCCTCATGTCGGGCCACTGAGCATGCCCGTGGAGTGATGTCCCTTTGGAGGTCGAGGGTCACATGCTCATGTCCTGCTCGTGTTCGGATTGGCCCATCCGAGAAGCCGTTTGGGCTTACTAATGCACCAGCTGTCTTCCAGAACTTCATTAATGTGGTGTTTGCGGATCTCATTGGCCGCTTTGTTGTTGTCTATTTAGATGATATTCTGATATATTCTGCCGACAAGGACTCTCACTTATTGCATGTCAGAACTGTTTTGCAAAGGCTCAGAGAAAACCAGCTGTTCGTCAAGCTTGAAAAATGTACATTTTTTGTCCAGGAACTAACATTTTTAGGGCTCATAATCTTACCACAGGGGTTTCGAATGGATCCCAAGAAGGTGCAGGCCATCATGCCGTGGGTCCAACCTCAGGACCTTAAAGGACTCCAACGCTTCTTGGGATTCGCGAATTATTATCGTAGGTTCATCAAAGGCTTCTCGCAGATAGTTAAGCCCCTTACTGATCTCACGTGCAAAGGGGCTGATATTAGGAATTGGTCTTCTGCAGTTGAACAATCTTTTCTTGTTCTAAAAAACCATTTCATGTCTGCTCCAGTATTGATTCAACCAGACCCATCTATGCCATTTATTGTGGAGGTCGATGCTTCAGAGGTGGGGGTGGGGGCTGTGTTGTCTCAGGGGCCTGCCACTCTGACTAACCTCAGGTCTTGTGCCTATTTCTCAAAAAAAAAATTCTCCAGCAGATAGAAATTATGATGTGGGGCATAGAGAGCTCCTGGCGATCAAATAGGCGTTTGAAGAGTGGATGCATTTTTTGGAAGGGTCAGCTCACCCTATCACGGTCATCACTGACCACAAAAATTTGGAGTATATTAAAACTGCTAAAAGACTAACGCCCAGTCAGGCCTGCTGGTCACTTTTTTCTCCAGATTCCAATTTTCTATTACTTTCCTCCAGGGTCTAAAAACGTGAAAGCAGATGCGTTATCACGTAGTTTTGAGCCGCTGTCTGCCCCTGACCCACCCTCCTCCATTCTTCAACCTGGAGTGGTGATTGCGGAACTATCATCGGAGTTGGAGCGGGAGATTGTGGGGGCTCAATCTTTAGCTCCAAACTCCAAACCTGTACATAAATTGTTTGTTCCACAGCATCTGCGCACCAAACTCCTGTGGGAGTTCCATGACTCAAAATTGGGTGCTCACCCAGGTATTACAGCCACATGTGAAGCAGTAAAGAGAGTTTTTTGGTGGCCATTAATGTCTGCAGAGATCAAGAAATATGTTGCAGCATGTGGGGTATGTGCCCATTCCAAGAGCTCTCATTGCCGGCCAGCCGGGGAATTGGTACCTTTACCAATTCCGAGAAGACCGTGGACTCATTTGTCCATGGACTTCATTACTAACCTCCCTCCATCCCGGGGTAACACTGTAGTTTGGGTAATCGTAGACTGTTTCTCCAAACTACCACACTTTGTACCTATGGCTAAGCTACCATCAGCAGAAATCCTTCTTGTCCCAGATTGTTCGTCTTCATGGAGTGCCCATGAACATTGTGTCCGACAGGGGAGCGCAATTCATAGCTAAGTTTTGGCAGGCCTTTTGCAAAAAGCTGGGGATATCTCTGTCTTTTCCTCAGCTTATCACCCAGAGAGCAATGGACAGACGGAGCGCACCAACCAGTCGCTTGAGCAGATTCTCCGGTGTTTGACTTCCACTTTACAGGATGACTGGTGCGATGTCTTACCGTTGGCGGAGTTCGCCTTCAACAATCAAATTAATCAATCCACTGGTAGGTCACCATTTTTTATTAATTACGGATTAAACCCTCATTTCAGGGAATTTTCGCTTCTGGATTCCAACTGTCCAGGGGCCGAGGATTGTATCAATCGGATTAGTGAGCTGTGGTCTAAGGTTCGTTTAAATATTTCCAGAGCGCAAGGGAAATATAAATATTTCGCAGATAATAAGAGGGACTCTGGTCAGACGTTACAGTGCGGAGATAAGGTGTGGCTTTCCACATGACACATAAGTCTAAGGTTACCCATCGCCAAACTAGGGCCAAAATTCATTGGCCCGTATGAGATAACCGAAGTGGTTAACCCGGTAGCGTATCGTTTACGTCTTCCTTCATCATTGAAACTCCATGATGTCTTCCATAGGTCCCTGCTTAAACCTTTAGGTTCAGTGGTGGAGGATCCAGGTTCCCTTCCAACCCTGGTACTGGTGGATGGACATATGGAATTTGAAGTGCAACACATTGTACATTCCCGATGGGTTCGCGGGTCTTTACAATACTTGGTGCACTGGAAGGGGTACGGTCCGGAGGACCGGTCGTGGGTACCAGCCAGATTGCTGCATGCTGACCGCCTGGTTAGGGCATACTATGCTCGATATCCTGAGAGACCTGGGGGTCCAGAAGCCCCCCGTTGAAAGAGGGGTACTGTCATGGTTTACTGAGGCTCCAGGTTAAGCGGTGCAGAGGTTAATCTGGGAAGCCTCTCTATGGATCTGGAGAGAGTTCTTATAGCCTCATGGAGGAGCCGTCCCCTGTCGTTTATACTCCTAGCTGAGTGTGCCTGACCCTGTTCTGTCTGTGCTTCATGCCTGTCTTCGTATGCTTGCTTGGTGTTTGATTCGGTCCTGTCTCGGCTAACGTCTCTTGTATTCTGACTCTGTACCTCTATGCCCGCTCTGTGTATGACCCCTGGCTACGTATTGACCTTTCTGTGATTATCCCTCCTGTACCTCGCTGCCCTCCCTGTGTATAACCTCCTGGCTTGCCTGACCTGAGTTCCCCTCTCTTCTACTTCAGTATTCCTGTAGCGAGTATATTATATCATCTGCAGTAGTAGGACGCTAAGCCTCGCCCCCTGCAGTCACATGATCGTAGGTCCTGTGCCCACCTAGCTCTTCATCGTTGCTCCACCTCCCGCAGGTCCTCAAGCTACTCTGCTCCTACCCACGTTAGACGCCAGGACTCCCGTGGCTGCGGGTAAGAGTCCTCCACGTGCACTCTATCTGTGTCCTTGTTGCTTGAGGTGGCGGTAATGCTGAAGCACCCCTGACAGCGGCGCACTAGAATCAGCAACGTTTTCCTCCAAGCTGTCCTTTAAGGGGACACTTGAGTTTCATTCATCTACTCTGGCAGTGGAGGTTTGCGTGGATTCCGGGGCAGAGGGCAATTTTATGTCGTCAGCCTTCGCTCAACGGCACGCTATACCCCTGGTTATGATGTCTACACCAGTCACCGTCAGAGTGGTGAACGGCGCCACTCTACCCTCACAGATAACCCACCAGACCGCCCCCTTGTTACTCTCACTGGCTCCATCTCATCAGGAGATGATATCCCTCCTCGTCATGCCCGAGGGTATTGACCAGGTACTTCTAGGGGTCCCCTGGTTGCGGTACCACTCCCCCATATAGAGTTGTCCCCAGGGAGTATTATTGGGTGGAGTAAATCATGTGAGGGTAGATGTCTGAGGGAGTGCGTTCAGGTTACCTCCACTGAGGTTCCCGCAGATCTCTCCTCGCTCCCCAAACACTATCGACAGTATGCGGACATGTTCTCCAAAAAGGCTGCAGAGACCCTTCCACCTCATCGCCCCTATGACTGTCCTATTGACCTCTTGCCTGGTGCTGAGCCTTCCCGGGGTCGAGTCGATCCCCTATCTCTCCCGAAGACAGAGGCCATGTCTCAATACATCAGGGAGAATCTGGCAAGAGGATTCATTAGGAAGTCAGTGTCACCAGCGGGGGCGGGATTCTTCTTCATCCAGAAGAAGAGTGGGGAACTACGTCTTTGCATTGATTGCAGGAGTCTTAACACCATCAAGTTTAAGAATAAGTATCCTCTGCCCCTGATATCAGAGCTGTTTGATAGGCTCCGGGGAGCGAGGGTGTTTTCCAAACTTGATATGCGGGGGGCTTACAGCCTGATTCGCATCCGTGATGGGGACGAATGGAAGATGGCATTTAACACCAGGGATGGGCACTATGAATACCTGGTGATGCCCTTCGGCCTCTGTAATGCCCCGGCCGTCTTCCAAGACTTTTTGAACAATATCTTCTGGGATATGCTTACCACCTCGGTTGTAGTCTATCTGGATGATATTCTCATCTACTCTCCAGATATTGACTCCCACCGGTGAGATGTTTGCAAAGTTTTCGATCGCCTGCGGGCAAACTCTCTCTATGCCAAGTTGGAGAAGTGTGTGTTTGAGCAGGAGTCCTTGCCTTTCCTAGGCTATATCATCTCTGCCCGGGGATTGGCCATGGATCCTGCCAAGCTACAGTCGGTGATGGATTGGCAGGAAGCTCATTCTCTCAAAGTGGTGCAGCGCTTTATGGGGTTCATAAATTACTACCTCCAATTCATCCCCCACTTCTCGACTTTGGTAGCACCCTTGGTAGCCCTCACCAAGAAGGGTGCAAATCCCAAGTTGTGGTCGGAACTGGTCTCCAAGGCCTTCTCCTCCATTAAGTCCCATTTCGCTAGCGCTCCCATTCTACATCGCCCGATGTAGATAAGCCCTTCATTCTGGAAGTGGATGCCTCTTCCGTCGGTGCTGGAGTGGTCCTGTTACAGAAGGACACGCAAGGTCGGAAGCACCCATGCTTCTTTTTCTCCAAGACGTTCACACCGGCGGAGAGGAATTATGCCATCGGGGACAGGGAGTTGCTAGCTATGAAGTTGGCCTTCTCGGAGTGGAGACACCTCCTGGAGGGGGCTCGCCACCCTTTTCAGGTGTTCACCGACCACAAAAACTTGGTGTATCTGCAAACAGCACAGCGGCTAAACTCTCGCCAGGCCAGATGGTCTTTGTTCTTTTCCCGGTTCCACTTCACCCTCGATTTTCTCTCCGGGGAGAAGAACGTTTGGGTCGATGCTCTCTCCCGCTCTATGGTGTCATCGGAGGAGGAGCCTCGGCTGATCATCCCATCCGAGAGCCTGAGGACTGTGGCTCTGGTTGCCCTTGAGTCATTACCTCCGGGCAAGACATTTGTCCCTGCCCGTCTGCGACCGGAAGTCCTATCTTGGGCTCATTCGTCCAGGGTGGGTGGACATTTCGGGACAAAACGGACCTTTGAGCTTCTGGCGAGGACGTACTGGTGGCCGCATATGGCCCGTGACGTCAGGGACTATATTCAGGTGTGCGTCTCTTGTGCCCAGAATAGGTCCTCTCAGCAGCGGCCCGCTGGGCTTCTTTATCCTCTGCCGGTAGCAGACAGGCCCTGGGAGATGGTCGGTATGGACTTTGTGGTGGGGCTACCCAAGTCCAGTGGCAGCACGGTCATTTGGGTTGTCACCGACCATTTCTCTAAGATGGTGCACCTGGTACCTCTCTCCCGGTTACCTTCTGCGCGGGGTCTGGCAGTGTTGTTCATTAAGCACGTTTTCCGCCTCCATGTCATGCCGGACAAGATTGTCAGTGACCGGGGTCCTCAGTTTGCATCCCGGTTTTGGAGAGAGCTTTGTTCCCTGCTCAGCATTGAGCTGAATCTTTCCTCGGCCTATCATCCCGAGACGAACTGGTTGGTAGAGAGAGCCAACCAGACCCTGATCACATATCTTCGACACTTTGTCTCGGTCAGGCAGGACGACTGGGCATCCTTGCTGCCGTGGGCAGAGTTCACTTTGAACAATGCTGTGGCCGACTCCACCGGTCAGACCCCATTCCTCCTAAATTATGGCCAGCATCCGCGCGTCCCTGTGCCCATGCCCGTGTCATCCACCGACTCCAGGGTGGCAGATTGGGTGGTGGAGGCACGCGACATTTGGGATCACACCCAGGATGCTATCCGGGCTTCCAAGGAGAGAATGAGGACCTCCGCTGACGCACACCGGCACCCTGCTCCAACTTTTGCCCCTGGCGACTTGGTGTGGCTCTCCGCCCGAAACATCAGGCTGCGGGTAGAGTCCGCACCGCGCTACATTGGTCCCTTCAAGGTTCTCGAGCAGGTCAGCTCTGTGGTCTACCGTTTGGCCCTTCCACCACACTTGGCTATCTCTGATACATTCCACGTGTCCCTCCTTATGCCTGTTCACTTGTCCCGGTTCTCCAAGTCATCTGCCGGGACATCAGACTTGTCCTCGGACGAGTTTGAGGTCAATGCCATGATGGGATGCAAGGTGATACGGGGCAAAAAGTTTTATTTGGTGGATTGGAAGGGTCATGGTCTAGAGGCTCGGACCTGGGAGCCAGTGGAGAACATCCACGCTCCGCTCCTCATTATGGCGTTTGAGCGTAGCGAGGCTCAGAGGGGAGTGAGCCCTAGAGGGGGGGTAATGTTAGGCATCAGGTTCCTGCCACTGCACAGCAGGAATCCAGAGCCTTGCACCCAGCGGTCTCCCATTCTTCTTCGGCCGCAGTGGAGCCTGCTCAGCAGATTTGTCGGTCCCGGCGCTCTGTCCAGGCCAACTCCGTGGGTTTGCTTGCTGCTGCCACCTCTGGCACAGCTATGACAATGCATGTTGCTCAGCAGCGAGATTCTCCAGGGACTAACTCCTCATATCGGGCCACTGAGCATGCCCGTGGAGTGATCTCCCATTGGAGATCGAGGGTCACATGCTCAGGTCCTGCTCATGGTCGGATTGGCCCATCCGAGAAGCCAGGAAGGTCCCGGACGCCCGTGGCTATAAAAGGTTCGCATGGCCGCTCGCCCATGCGCTAGGATAGACTGTATTTACAAACTATAAGGTGTGAGAGATGTATGCACGTATGAATGTATCTGGTGACTGACTCATTATGAAACCCCTACCCTTGGTACTCATGTGTTGTGCAGCCTAGCCTGCTAGCGCCCAGGCTTAGGTGTCGGTAGATCAGGGTTTGAGTCAGACATTGATCTTCACCAGTGATCCAGCACGCCTCAGGGCACGTGCTCCACACTCCACTGCCAGCATCTTTAGCGGCGCTCGTGGCAGCGATGCCGCGCGCTCACTGGGCCTAGAGGGACTCTAACCCCGTGTCCTTGGGGTAGCGTTCTGTGGCCGTACACTGTGCGCTCTTTTAGCCGAGCTCTGTGAGCACAAACAGGCTCCGGCGTTTATGTTCAGCGGTAGTGCGGCTCTGTGAAGAAACAGAGTCTGCCCCCGTACACACCGGGTGACGATAACCCACGTGTGTCTTTATAGTATACCACCATATAGCATCCACCATTACTGAGCAGCAGGTTACCACCCCTGCACGGTGGACCTCGGGCTGTGAACGCACCTTATTACCATCTTTATTATTTGGTGCGTTCCGCCAGCCCTAACACTGACTACCTACACCAATGTTTACCCCCCCCCCACTGGTAATCAACATATTAGCAAACATCGATAGTTCAATGACCCTGCATCCCTGTCTTCCAAATATAGTAGACAATAACCTGTAGAAACTGATGTAAAAGGTAAACAGCAGCCATTCAACAATTCAAAACATCAATTCAAGAATCAATGTTCAGACTCATGTGAATAATAGTCTGTGGTTCTTGACCTACCAAAGAAAAACACATACGGTACATTCAATAGTCAACATTCAACTTCAGACAAAATCCTACTGGCCTACTGAAAATATATATCTGGCATAACTTTAAGATTAAATGCTGTGTCATCACAGTCATCAAATTTGTCCATAAAAAATGTTGTCTGTCTGATTTTTTTTAGAATCTGTACAGAAAGAAAATAAAAATAACATTGGTAATCCTGCTAGGGGGTAGTAAGAACCAATGGAAGACCCCGTCTTATAGAGGCAGTCTGGAACAATGGAAGACCCTTCTACTAGGGGGGCTGAATTAATGGATTTTCTGTTGTATTTTGGTGATACCCATAGTTGTCAGCAGCTGTGACAAAAAGAAGGTAACTTAGAAAAATTATTTTATTCAACTCACATTAATTGGACATCCAAACTTTAGGAAACAGCGGCCAAATTGGGTGAACTATTTTGTGCTGCCTCTTATACAAAAGTAGAATTAAGTAAGTTATTGATGGAAGATGGCAATATGCCATTTTAGCATGAAACATGAAAAAAAACTTTGATGAGAATTCTTTAAAAAAAGCAAAGAAAGGCTTTGTAGCTTGGAGAAAAACAATAACAGTTTTATTGCGTACTTTTAGGCTAAGTGCACACGTTGCAGAAAATTTCTGCACAAAAACCTGAATCCCTTCCCAGAAACC
Organism: Dendrobates tinctorius; assembly: GCF_039654945.1. Taxonomy (NCBI): domain Eukaryota; kingdom Metazoa; phylum Chordata; class Amphibia; order Anura; family Dendrobatidae; genus Dendrobates; species Dendrobates tinctorius. The sequence goes on from NW_027361783.1 coordinate 22,521,574, forward strand.
GCACCTATTTTTCCCGCGGCGGTTTTTGCGCGGTTTTGATGCGTTTTTTATGCGTTTTTTACCGCAGCGGTTTCTAAACGCATGGGAGAAGCCAAAACCGCGGAAAAATCCGCAAAATTAATGAGCATGCTGCGTTTTTTACCGCGATGCGTTTTTTTCGCGGTAAAAAACGCATCAATGTGCACAAAAAGTGCAAAATGCATAGAAATGACTGTGCAGCTTATTTTTAGCGGTTTTATAGTGAAAACCGTGGTAAAAAACGCTAAAAAAACGCTGTGTGTGAACACAGCCTTAAAGTGAACCTGTCACCTGTTTTGGCTGCTATAAGATGCGGCCACTGTCTTCCAGGGCTTATCTACAGCATTCCATAAAGCTGTAGATAAGCCCCCATCCAACCTGAATGATAAGAAAAATAAGTTTTATTATACTCAACCGGAGGGTGGTCGGGCAGTCCAGCCCAATGGGTGTCGCAGATCTGGGTCCGGCGCATCCCATCTTCTTGCGACACCATCCTCTTGCTTGCTTCATCGCTCCCTGGCATCGCGCTCCTGTGCAGGCATACTTATCTGCCCTGTTGAGGGCAGAGCAAAGTACTGCAGTGCGCAGGTGCCAGGAAAGGTCAGAGAGGCCCAGCGCCTGCGCACTGCAGTACATTGCTCTGCCCTCAACAGGGCAGATAAGTACACCTGCGCAGGAGCGCGATGCCAGGGAGTGATGAAGAAGCAGGAGGGCGACATCGCAAGAAGATGGGAGGCGCCGGACCTGCGACACCCATCGGACCGGTCCGCACTGGACCACCCCCCCGGGTGAGTATAGTAAAACTTAATTTTCTTCACTTGCAGGTCGGATCGGGGCTTATCTGCAGCATTATAGAATGCTGTAAATAAACCCTGAAAGGCAGGGGCCGCATCTTATACTGGCCAAAACTGCTGACAGGTTCCCTTTAATACTGCAACCTAAGTGTATGGGCACCCTTCACCCTTGTGAGAAAGATAGATTGCTTCTATAGATTTGTTCTTTTTAAGGTCCGATACACTTGAGCCTTGTGCTGCCTTTTTACAATCAAATGTTCTAGCATGATCGCAGGTTTGCTAACCCTAATTTATTTCCATCATAGAGACACTGTGATGCTGTCATTTCTGCTCAGTAGATCAGCGATATGGCCACGACTCTGTGATATAATGGGGCACGCCATTGCATGAACATGATCTAACAAGTGATTTTCATGAGATTTCAAACCTATTTACATGTGGCCCTATTGAGCAAAGTAGCTACTGATTTGTAAAATCTCTCATAATCACAAATTTTGAAAAAATTTGCTTGTCTGAAGCAGATTTAGGTTAAGTTGCCATGATGAGTTTTTGGTGAGTTTTTGACATTGTGTATTTTCGTTGTGCAAAAAATGCAGTGTATAAATTCCAGCAAAGTAGCATTTATAGAAATTTAATATCCACTGTGCTTTTTTATGCTATGTAAGCTGACCTGCAGTGCTTGCTTGAAATTAGTAACATGTCAACTTCTCTTATGGGTACGGTGAGTTTTACGTGTGGATTTTCAAAATATACTTGAATTAGATGTGAAAAATCAGCAGGTAAAAAATATATTCGTGTTTTTGGTGCATTTATGCTGGGAAAATCTAATGTAATCTATGTATGACTGGATTAATAATATTTTGTCTAAAGCATATACCAGGATGTATAAATAACAAAGCAGCATAATTTACAAAAAAGAGACAAAATGCGCAGCTGAAAACACAATAAGAATGCATGTAGAAAAATGCACTCACAGACACAATGAAAAAAATGCAAGTAATCTAATTTACCTAATAGGTGAAGAAATGCTGAAAAAAGTCTGCAACATCAAAAACTCAATAAATATTCATCATAGGCACAAACCCTTGAGACGCAGTGTGACATACCAAAATTAGATCACAATGTATGGGACTGGACGGTAGCTCTCCCGAGCATGACAGCTTCATGTATTTCTATGCAGCGGTCACCCTCAGGTCAGAAGAGTCGCTGCCGGCCAGACTGTGCGTTGCGATGCCATCTTGGTCCATTTTATAAGGCCTTTTGACTGTGCTCCAAGAAAGATTTTACCAGCACTTAATCATCTGCAATTAAATAACTGTCTCCTGTAGGATAATTGCAACTTATAGAGAAGGGTCCGTGATTAAAATAACTATTTATTCGGAAAAGGGTATAGACGTTAAATTAATTACATACAATTATCGACTGTATATTCTGTGTACGTAACAATGATAGAAAAGTGTTTTAGTAATTTTTTTAATATCGTCTATAAAATTATTTAAAATAATCCTATTAGAATAGAATACATTATCTTTAATTCCTTTCAACTTTATAGAAAGGAGATAATAAGCTTTCCAATGAACACACGTTCCTTGCTTGACTGCCTATTTACACATACATTTCTATGCCCTAGTTCGGTCATTAAACATGAATTAAACATGAATTATGTCAGGTATTGTGATTATGTTTTCTCATAATGAGATATAATTAAGAATAACTAATGAGGTATAGCAAGAATCAAATGTTGACTTAATGTATTCTTATATACTCCTTGACAAGGCTCCTTATCTCAAGAAAGGTATTAAAACGGAAAATAAAAAAATGGTATACATTATTTACAATAATAACTAGTCTGAGAACAATGTGATGAAAGTAGGAAGTGTTTTCCAGTCAGCTGAACACATATGACACAGTTTACTCCCTTGCCTCACATGAACAAGCAAAAGTGGCTAGACAAGAACATTTGGGATGCTTCCCAAGTCACAACATTTTCTGCCACTGTGGTTACTGTGGCCAAGTCCTTGGTTTAAAAATATGTCACATGTAAATCCATCCTTGACGTTACCATGCTACGTAACTGGCCAACTCTGTCCCTGAAGAAGGAAGGATTGGGCAGCTGCACTATTTTCTGTATGGTTTGAGTGATAAATCCCTTTTCCCTAATCCAGTTCCTTAATTTGTTGCACATTGGCTGCATATACTGATGGCTGCTTTTTAATTTAACTTTTTTCATAGGTATAGAATGCCTAAATTGTATTATCTATGTGCTACTTGACTATCTCTCTTTATTGATGGTATTGCTAATTTTTGGTACAGGAAATGTGTTGTCAATCATACTTCCTACACACCTTCATTATTGTGGGTTATTCTCTCTATATATAGGCTAGTTAATATAGTATCGCATATATGATAGACCATTGTTTAATTTCAACAGACCCAGTGGTGTAACTTGGAGCTCGTGGGACCCAAGGAAAAATCTCCAACAGGGCCCTCAAGTATCAGATATCTGTAATCAGTGTGTCACGGTTCCCGTGCCTCCAGACGCGCACCTCGCCAGGCCCCCCGTCGCGCGCACTCACACTGACCTCATGCCGCAGCCTCGCTCCCTCCAGCTTTGGTGTCGGCGTTCTCCTCTGACCAGCCCGCGGCCAGTGACGTCTTTACAGGCCCTGCATGCGCGGTAGGCCGCGGCCGGCTCACTGTCTCTGATCTAATCTCCGGCGGTGCCCTGACCCCCCGGTAGCACCGCCGGACCAATGGGGGCACAGCTACATGTATATCAGGCCGCCCTCCCATAATGGAGGCGCCTGATCGTTGTTGTAGTAACAGCATTCTAGGTCCTGTGGTCTTGCCTTGTATTGGGTTGCCACCCACTTATTGCTTTGTGTTTCCTTGCAGACCTGCTGTCTGACTCCAGTTCTGCCTACCTGTGTCCGTACCTGCTGTCTGATTCCATTCCTGCCTACCCGTGTCCGTACCTGCTGTCTGACTCCAGTCCTGCCTACCTGCGTCCGTACCTGCTGTCTGACTCCAGTCCTGCCTACCTGTGTCTGTGCCTGCTGTCTGACTCCAGTCCTGCCTACCCGTGTTACCACCTGCTGTCTTATTCCAGTCCTGCCTACTCGTGTCTACTCCGGCAGTCCTACTTCAGTCCTGCTTTCCTGTGTTCGTCTCTGTACTACATTCCGAGCTGCCCCTCTTGGTTCCGGCTGCCATGGCATTCGAACCTCTGGACCTGCTCCTAACGGTTCCTGTATAGGGGTCGGGTCCACCTGGTTGCTCGTCCAGGGCCCCTCGGTGCCACGGTCCAGAGGGTCCACTCCGGGAATCCCACCTTGTCTAGCACAGAACTAACAGTACGATCAGGCCATGGATCCCACCAGTATTTGCGCTCCCGGTCAAAAAGAGTTGCTCTTTTTGCGGGAGAACCAGGGGCGCATCATGTCAGTAATGAAGTCCATGGAGTCGTATCTATCTGCTCTTCAGGCTGCCGACCCGGGGAATGCTGCCCAATTGGCCAGCCTCCAGCAGGAACTGGGCCAGCAGCGTGACGCCCAGTCCCATATTCTGTGTTATATGGCCTCGGTTGACAACCGTTTGGGGGACCTCCAGTCCGCCGCTGCAGCCTCGGCCGCCACCCCCGGTCCCGCTTCGTTTCCCTCTCCTCGCCTTGCCAAACCACCCAGGTACAGTGGTGACCCCAAACAGTGTAGAGGGTTCTTAAACCAGTGTAGCCTGCATTTCGAGCTTCAGCCTCACCAGTATCCCTCCGATAGGGCCAAGGTGGCCTTTATCATGTCCCATCTGGAGGGAGAGGCCTTATCCTGGCTAAATCCTCTCTGGGAGAGGGATGATCCCGTGGTCTCTAACATTCTGGTTTTCTTGGAAACCTCTCGTGTTTGATGAGCCAGGACGGGTAGCCTCTCTGACTGAGTCGCTTTTCAACCTTCACCAGGGCACCCTGACAGTTGGTCAATATGCCATCCGGTTCCAAACCATGTCTTCCAAATTGGGTTGGAATAATGCGGCAATGGTCGGAGCCTTTTGGCGTGGGTTGTCGGGCAGGATAAAGGATGAATTGGCAGGTCGGGATACTCCCACCACTCTCGAAGACCTCATCTCCCTGGCCACTCGAATAGACCTTCAGTTCCAGGAATGCACCCGGGAGTCAGCTAGGGACAGGAGACCCATCAGGCTAGTTCCGACCGCTAATCGGTCCTTTAGTCCACGACCAGCTGGTTCTGTTCACACTCCGCCTCCTGAGCCCATGCAGGTAGACCGGGTTCGGATGGCAGAGAGACGTCAGAGAGAAAGACAGGAGCAGGTCTCTGTCTTTATTGTGGAGGAGCATCTCACTTCATCCGCTCTTGTCCTGAGAGACCGGGAAACTCTTCCACCTAGGTCAGGTAAGAGAGGCCTCCCTAGGTGATAATGACTCCTCTCAAGCCCTCACGTTGTCTGTTCTTTTACTTTCAGGAGAGAGACGTGGGTCCGAGGTGGCCTACGTGGATTCGGGCTCAGCAGGTAATTTCATCCGGCGTGAAGTGGTGGACAAGTATCGGATTACCGTGGTTACTCTGAAGAATCCTCGTGTGATTGCTTCCGTTGACGGCAGACCACTACAGGAACCCATCACCGCGGTCACGGAGGATGTTGTCTTGCAAGTCGACGCTCTCCACCAAGAGAAAGTGGCCTTCTATGTGTTGCCCGATCTGTCTCACGCCATTCTACTTGGTCTTCCGTGGCTTTGGACTCATCAGCTGGTACTCAACTGGTCGCCCGGGGAGGTACTGCACTGGGGAGACCCGTGTCAAGGTCAATGTCTGAACCCTATTCGCCCGGCTGTTCCTGCACGCCCACCTTAGGAGCTCTCGGGGCTTCCTTCAGCCTATTGGACCTATACATATGTCTTTGACAAGAAGGAGGCGGAGGTCCTTCCACCACACCGGTCCTTCGATTGTCCAATCGAGTTAATACCTGGTTCCATTCCTCCTAGGGGTAGGATTTATCCACTGTCTCCTGCAGAAACCACAGCCATGTCTGAGTACATCAAGGAGAACCTCGCCAAGGGATTTATTCGGAAATCCTCCTCCCCCGCAGGAGCCGGTTTTTTCTTCGTTAAAAAGAAGGACGATTCGCTGCGCCCATGCATCGACTATAGAGGTTTAAGCAACATCACTATCAAGAACCGGTACCCACTCCCACTCATCCCGGAGTTGTTTGACCGTCTCAGAGGGGCACGGATCTTCTCCAAATTGGACCTCAGAGTGGCGTACAATCTCATCCGCATCCGTCCCGGCGATGAATGGAAGACCGCCTTTAACACCCGTGACGGTCACTATGAGTACCTGGTGATGCCATTCGGTTTGTGCAACGCTCTGGCTGTGTTCCAGGAGTTTATCAATGAGATCTTTCGGGATCTCCTGTACTCCTGTGTGGTAGTTTACTTGGATGACATCCTTGTCTTCTCCTCAGATCTCCCATCCCATAGGAGAACTGTCCGCCTGGTTCTTCAGCATCTTCGGGAGAATCATTTGTATGCCAAGATGGAGAAATGCCTGTTCGAGCAAACCTCCCTACCATTTCTGGGCTACATCGTCACTGACACCGGACTGCAGATGGATCCCGAGAAACTGTCCGCCATTCTCAAATGACCACGCCCCGTTGGCCTAAGAGCCATCCAACGTTTCCTCGGATTCGCCAACTACTACAGGCAGTTTATTCCGCACTTTTCCTCACTCTCCAAGCCAATCTCTGCCCTTACCTGTAAGGAGACCTCTTCAAACTCCTGGACGCCAGAGGCCGAGGAGACCTTCCTGTCGCTAAAACTGGCTTTTTCCACGGCTCCTGTGTTGTCCCGTCCTGAAAGCAGCAAACCTTTCGTGCTGGAGGTGGACGCTTCCTCGACAGGTGCTGGGGCTGTCTTATCCCAGAAGACCTCTTCGGGTCACCTACGCCCCTGTGGATTCTTCTCCAAAGCCTTCTCCTCATCTGAGTGCAATTACTAGATTGGTGACCGCGAGCTTTTGGCCATCAAATTGGCATTGGAGGAGTGGCGTCATCTTCTGGAGGGAGCTGTCCATCCGTTTGTTATTTACTTGGACCACAAGAATCTGGCCTACCTCCAGTCCGTCCAGAGACTTAATCCTCGACAGGCCAGATGGTCCTTATTTTTCGCTCGCTTTGATTTTGAGCTTCATTTTTGCCCTGGGGACAGAAACACCAAGGCCGATGCCCTATCCAGAGTCTTTCAGCCGACTGAGGTTGGGGAGGAACCTTCCCACATCATCGAGCCCACAAGGATTATCACTGTGGCACCGTTGAGTCTGCTCTCTCTACCTCCAGGCAAGACACTCATCCCGGAGAATGCCAAAAGGAGGGTTCTGCTATGGGGCATTCCTCCAAATTGGCTGGTCATGCCGGAATTGGGAAGACCCTTGCTCTCATATCTCGGTATTATTGGTGGCCGACTCTCCACCAAGATGTGGCAGACTTCGTTGCCTCCTGCTCCTCCTGTGCTAGGAATAAGACACCACGTCGGCCTCCGTTTGGTCTGCTGCTTCCTTTGCCGGCGCCTACATCACCTTGGGAGAATATTGCCATGGACTTTATCACTGATCTGCCCCGCTCTTCTGGCTGTATGGTGATTCTAGTGGTTGTGGACCGCTTTTCCAAAATGGCACATTTCATTTCTTTGAGCGGTCTTCCTTCTGCACCCGGATTAGCCAAGATTTTCGTCCATCAGATTTTCAGGCTTCACAGCCTACCTCGACAGATTGTGTCTGATCGTGGAGTCCAGTTTACTTCTAAGTTTTGGAGGGCGCTTTGCAAACTTCTGGCTATATCCCTGGATTTTTCATCTGCCTATCATCCGCAGACCAATGAGCAAGTAGAGCGAACTAACCAGACGTTGACTGCATACCTTCGGCATTTCTCCAGCGCCCATCAGAATGACTGGGTTGATCTGCTTCCTTGGGCGGAGTTCGCCTATAACAATCATGCCGGCAAATCCTGAACCAAGTCGCCCTTTTTCGTGGTGTTCGGCAAACATCCTAATATACCTCTTCCGGTAGCCCAGTCCTCCGAGGTACCGGCAGCTAACTCCTTGTCCCAAGAATTCTCTGAAATCTGGTCCGAGACCAACACGGCCCTCAAGAGGGCCAGCAAGCGGATGAAGAATCACGCAGACAAGAGGAGGTTAGATCCTCCACCGTTTCACATTGGGGATAAGGTCTGGCTCTCGTCCAAATATATCTGACTAAAATTGCCCTCCTACAAGATGGGTCCCCGGTACATTGGCCCTTTTGAGATCCTGGAGCATTTCAATGAAGTCGCCTACAAGTTGAGGTTGCCTGCTTCACTGCGCATCCCGAACACCTTCCACGTCTCTCCTGAAACCCGTGGTATTAAATCAGTTCCATCCCTCACCTTGTTCTGCTCCTCGGCCGGTGGGCTCTGACGACACCTTCAAGGTAAGAGATATTCTCGTCATGAGAAGAGTTAGAGGGAGGACCTTTTTTCTTATTGACTGGAAAGGTTTTGGTCCCGAGGAGAGGTCCTGGGAACCCTGAGAGAACATCAACGCTCCCCACATTCTCAGGAGATTTTTTGTCAATCGCAGCAGGGGGCGGCTTAAGGGGGAGGGTACTGTCACGGTTCCCGTGTCTCCAGACGTGCACCTCGCCAGGCCCCCCATCGCGGGCGCTCACACTGACCTCACGCCACAGCCTCGCTCCCTCCAGTTCCGGCGTCGGCGTCCTCCTCTGACCGGCCCGCAGCCGGTGACATCTTTACAGGCCCTGCGCATGCGCAGGAGGCCGCGACCGGCTCTGATCTCATCTCCGGCGGTGCCCTGACCCGGTAGCACCGCCGGACCAATGGGGGCACAGCTACGTGTATATCAGACCGCCCTCCCATAATGGAGGCGCCTGATCGTTGTTGTAGTAACAGCATTCTAGGTCCTGTGGTCTTGCCTTGTATTGGGTTGCCAACCACTTATTGCTTTGTGTTTCCTTGCAGACCTGCTGTCTGATTCCAGTCCTGCCTACCCGTGTCCGTATCTCCTGTCTGAATCCAGTCCTGCCTATCTGCGTCCGTACCTGCTGTCTGACTCCAGTCCTGCCTACCTGTGTACGTGTCTGCTATCTGACTCCAGTCCTGCCTACCCGTGTTACCACCTGCTGTCTTATTCCAGTCCTGCCTAATCGTTTCTACTCCAGGAGTTCTACTTCAGTCCTGCTTTCCTGTGTTCGTCTCTGTACTCCATTCCGAGCCGCCCCTCTTGGTTCCGGCTGCCGTGGCATTCGAACCTCTGGACCTGCTCCTAACGGTCCCTGTGTAGGGGTTGGGTCCACCTGGCTGCTCGTCAAGGGCCCCTCGGTGCCACGGACCAGAGGGTCCACTCCGGGAATCCCACCTTGTCTAGCACAGAGCTAACACAGTGTCGGACTGGCCCACAAGAGAACCGGAGGATTCTCCGGTGGGCCCAGGCACTGACACCTGCTGGCATACTGGCCAGCAGCTGCCTAGGGCCCCCACAGCTCCAGGGGCCCCCAGTCAGTGGCATGTCATTAATAGTGGCACACCCAGCAGCTATGGGGCCTTAGTCAGGGGGGCCTGCCCGTGCTAGTGGAACAGCAGCTGGAGATAGGAGCCTTTCCCCGCTGTTAAAGAGAAATTAATATTCATGCTTCCCCATGCCCCCATGGACATGGAGAGGAGTTAGCATTCATTTCACTTTAATAGCGAGGAGTGCTAGCCTCAGGCTGAGACTAACACTGCCCGCATGTAAAGCCGGTGCGGCTGCATCGGTGCCCCGGAGGTGGGCTCCTGCAGGGTGGCTAACCCTGAGGACAATAGGCAGGCAGGGAGCGATCCCTGCAGATTGGCAGCAGAGCGGAGCTGCAGGAATCCGATGCCATCCTGCTTACTACCCGGCACTTCCAGTCTGATACAGCGCAGCTGGATGACGTCATCAATCAGCACGCGGCTGTTTCAGAGAGAAAGCCGCCGGCAACGAAAATGCTGCCGGGATGTGCTGCGGCTGTGGGAAACGTGTGGAGAGGTGAGTGGTGCTGTGTGTCTGTCTGCGTCCGTGTATGTATGTGGTGCGGTGCTTTGTGTTTATGTGAGAGTGGTGCGGTGCTGTATGTGTATTGGAAATGTGTGTATTTTAAATTGGCAATGATGTGGGTGATTGAGAGAGCAGTGATGGGGTGGTGGGGGAGAAGGCAATGTTGGTGGTGGTGGAAAGGATGATGGGGTGGTGGAGAAGGAGGCAATGATGCTTGTGGTGGAAAGGACAATGGTGGTGGGGGAGGAGGCAATGATGGAGGTTTTGGAATGGGCAATGATGGGGTGGTGGGGGAGAAATAAATGATGGAGGTGGTGGAAGGGACAATGAAGGTAGTGGTGGAAAGGACAATGGTGGTGGTGGGGGAGGAGGCAATGATGGAGTTGGTGGAATGGGCAATGATGGGGTGGTGGAGGAGAAAGCAATGATGGAGGTGGTGGGAAGGGCAATGATAGGGGTGGTGGGTGGGAAGGCAATGATGGAGGTGGTGATGAGGACAATGATGGAGGAGGAGGGGGACAGCATTATACCCTATGAGGGGGGTTGCATTATACCCTATGAGGGGGGCTGTGTTATACATTGAAGGGGCTACATTATATTCTGTGAGGGGGCTGCATTATTCTCTCAGGGGGCTACATTATATTCTGGGAGTTACATCATACTATATTATGGGGGTTGCATTATGCCCTATGAGGGGACTACAGTATATTCTATGGGAGGGCTTCATTATACCTTACGAGGGGGCTACATTATACTCTGAGGGGGCTACATTATATTCTGTGGAAGGGCTGCATTATACTATATGAGAGGGTTGCATTATATCCTATGAGTGTGCTACATTATATTCTATGGGGGGCTGCATTATTCCTAATGAGAGTGCTGCATTATACCCTATGAGGGGGCTGCACTATATTCTATGAGGGTGGCTGCACTATATTCTATGAGGGAGCTACATTATATGAACTACATTATATTCTATGAGGGGGGCTACATTATATTCTGTGAGGGGGTTTCATTATTTCCATGAGGGGGGCTACATTATATTCTATGATGGGGGGCTACTTTATATTCTATGAAGGGGGCTACTTTATATTCTATGAGGGGGCTACCCAACTCCTGCTACATAATTAAGACATGTACTACCTTGTATTATACCCTGATATTAGCGTGTTTTACCACACAATTGGTGGTCTTGTATTTATTTCTATGTAGCAACATAGTGGGCCCCAAGAATGATTTTCTCTGGTGGGCCCAAGGTGCTCCAGTCCGACGCTGTCTGTAATAGTAATAGTTTCATCATATAGGCCAAAGGGACCCATTGGATCTCCCTAGGCTGCAGGGTATGGGTGCGACTGCAACTTCTGCACCTACTATAGTTTCACCCTAGAGTACACACGCCATATACTGTGATAAACTATTCAGTGAGTTCCATTCATGGATATTTTGTTAAATCTCATTCTGTATACCTTCTGTCTGTCTTTCATTGCCATTTTTGCAAATTAGATACTTGTCGGAATACAGTGTCAAAGGCCCACTAGTGAATTTGATTCTGAGGAGCCACTAAACAAATGCATGCAAATATTACCTGACTTTTGTTACCTGATACATTCTCTACATATTTGAATAATGAGTGTACTGTATGTTCACACAACATTTTTTTCAGGTGTTTTTGGTGTGGGTCCACTTCAAAAGAAGCCTGCAAAATTGCACAGAAAATGCTTGAAACAATCTTCCTATTAATTTCTATGTAAAAACTACATTGCTTTTGAGCATCTTTTAACTAATCCATGATTTCAAAATGCTAAGCAGTTATAGAACTGACCTGACCTCACAATTCAGTATTGTGAGGAAAGAGGGAGACACAAGCGCAATATAGGGTCTTATCCCACAAATAAAGTAAGCGGTATGACAAAAAACTGCTCACCTGGTAGTAGGTATTAAAAGTATGTATAAATAAGGGCTGCCGCAGATCCACAAGTCGGTCACCGACTATCTGAAACAGAACTCTGCAAAAGAATACGTGAATTTCGTCCGCACTGCCCAAATGATGAAATTCCAGAAGGTCATTAAAGTTTGACAGTGGTTTATTCAAATGAATAAACCACTGTCAAGCTTTAATAACCTTCTGGAATTTCATCATTTGGGCAGCGCGGACAAAATCCACGTATTTCTTTGCAGAGTTCTGACAATACTTCAGGCATTCCATACTTATCGGTGAGGCTAAAAAAAATGCTCAGAAGACATGTGCACATATATCTTAGCATTTTGTAATGGTCTTTGTTTCAAAAATCGCTAGTGTATTAATGAATGCTTTATGTATTTCAAAAAACGTCCAAAAATCATTCCAATGAACACAGAAAAAGGTAAAATAATGTTTACAGAAAATACTAAATTAAAACATTACCAACAACGTCAGCATTTTCTATCTATACCTTTGATAGACTTGTCCCGTGATTTTTTGCGGACTGAAATGAGGACATGTGAACAGTTACACCGACATCTGAATAAGGCCTAAGGAAAAGGCAGTATGGGGTATTGGTGGACTCCCATTCACCTGATAGTTGATGATCCCAGCAATGATATTATTAGCATATTCTTTACAGTAGCTGGGAAATAAAAACATAAAGCAAAGCCGAACGTAGCCCACGGCCTAGAATGGAGGCTGCCATGACATGGTTTGGTTGGGAACACAGTTTAAATAATGCAGTGGCAGAGATTGATTGTAAAGGAAGGAGGGCTTATATGAGGGCCTGGATTGGTTTATGATGTCAGAAAAGGAGGTCTTAAAAGAGGGAGGGAGGTATAAAAGTTTGGGAACCATTAGATCAAGGCAGCCATTTAGATTGAGCTGACATATTAAAACTCATCTCACGATGAAGTCAGTAGAAGCTGTTCTTCAGTGGCTTAGGAAGGTTGCAGAGACCTGTGGAGGGGATTGGCTGCTGAAATCGGTGCAGAGACTGCTGCAGGGGTCGGGTTTTGGCCTCCGTCACGCTTGAGTCCAGACATGGTACCCAGGGTCCGGCGCCTTATTTGGAGCCCCTTTTGGGATCCTCTGGGTCATGTGGCAAGACAGAATGCTGCCTTTTGTCGCCCTTATAAGTCCTGGAAAAATTCACCTCTGTGGCAGGGCCTACAACAGGGGGGGACACTAGCTTCCTCCTCTGCATCTGAAGTTAACATGGATGCCGGAGCAAGGTCAATGGCTTACCAGGGACCAGCACAGCAGATGGAGCATGGTATCATGCAGGGGCTTCATCAGGAACATGTGTAAGTACCTTTGATCTCTTGGCAGGTGGAAGCGTTCAGCTAGCAGTCGTCCGAGCCCTGTCCCCAATACTTCTGGGCTGCTGTTGACTGATAGGGGCCAGCCGGTGATCGGGGAGGGCTCTGTCCTCCTTGAAAGGAGAAATTTTGCAGAAGAAGACAAGATGCCATCGGATGAGATTTAGGATCTGCAGCTGCTGAGGACACAGCACCCAGGCAGCTTGGTGAGTTAAATGTCTTAACAACTTTAAATCGCTGCTACCACCTCATAATAACAGAGGATTAGGGGTTTCTGCTAGGAGGCATGATGGAGGTGTGAGAGATTTGTTGCAACTGTGTAATTTGTACATTTATTTGTGATAGGGGCTGTGACATACACACTTCTCAGTATGTGATGTGGGATGCATCTGCAAGTGTTAATTTATCTCCTTTCACTCAATCCTGCTCTCAACCTCTGTTTTAGGCTATAAAGTGAGTATAATTCACACCCTGACACATTCAGCTCTCGCTGATTTATTAACACACTGCCACCACTCATCAAACACACATGGTGATAAGTCCCTCGAAATATGTTACTGTTAGACAGTCAAAAGGTCACAAACTCTCTGAAAGGCTATGGATTCTTTAGAGCAGGGGTCCCCAAGCACTGGTCCATGGCCCAGGACTGGGCCGTTGCAGTTCTGTTGCCGGTCTGAGGAGCCATGGCTCAGAATGTTGGACACAAGGGGAGCTGGCTGCTGTAGCAATGTAGTGACAGCTGCAACTGCCAGCTTCCAGAAGACAGCGATATTCACCCTCAGTTCCTGCATCCCTCTCGGGCGCGGCAGCTTCATCCAGTGCTGAGCGGTCACATAGTTCCGCTCATTAAGGTGATGAATATGGACGCAACTCCACTCCTATAGGCGTGGCGTCCATATACATGACCTTAATGAGCGGTACTACGTGACTGCTCCGCACAGGAAGAAGCTGATGCGCCAGGATAGAGATGCAGGGAAGTTCAGCGACGGTGTGAGGGTAAGTATGATGAGGGAGGACGGGGGAGCCCAGCCATGAATACATGGGTGGGAGTAGAACCATGTATACAAGGGTGTGAGCGGAGCCATGTATACAAGGGTGGGAGCGGAGCCATGTAAACAAGGGTGGGAGCGGTGCCATGCATACCAGGGTGGGAGTGGAGCCATGCATACAAGAGTGGGAGTGGAGCCATGTATACAAGGGTGGGAGCAGAGCCATGCATACAAGGGTGGGAGCGGAGCCATGCATACAAGGGTGTCGCTGTCTCCCATCACCCCTAGATGGGACTGTCTTGTTGCAGGAAAACAAGCCCAGTGCTCCCACTGATACAGGGAAACAAGCCCGGTGCTCCCACTCATTCAAAACCTATGGTGAGTTGAGTCACATTCACATTATAAATGTTATAATTAAATGATAAGTATGCACTACTAAACTACAACCCTGTCCATAGCCCTGCCCCCTTATGATCAAAGCTCCACCCCTGCCACACCTCCATTACCGCCCTGCCAGGCCATGGAAGAATGGTCTTGCTTGAAGTCGGTCCCTGATGCAAAAAAGGTTGGGGACCACTGCTTTAGAGCATACAATGATCAAATGTATTTGTCACGTTGTGAAAGGGGCAGCAACTATCCCTGCTCCCAAAGGTACCTCTGATGTTGAGGTGGTTTGGCACACATGCCTTACTCTTCTCCTATTATACCCTAAACTGTCCCTTCCCCCTCCCCCAGGAGGCCTGGTACAGAAATTCTAGTGTATAAACAAGTAAGACAAAGAGGGATAACAAAAAGCAACTTACATACAAAACACTCACCAAAGGTAGAGGGGTATTTAGGGAAGGGTATGAATGTACAAACCAAATGGAAATAGGACAATGAGGAAGGCATACACCCAAAAACAGCATACAACAATCTACAGCAGCAAAAAATGATCTCAACTCAGCATGGCAAGGAAGAGAAGGTCAGGTCAAATTTTGTAGAGGAAATGACAAGGTCAGCAGCAGCTGTGAGATGGAGATGCATGTTTCTAACCAACATAAAAAAAGGTGGTTAACCTCTTCAGCATCAAAGGAAACTAAATCCATTTAATATGGGACACGAAACACACAGGCTAAATGGAACACCTGTGATTCACAACACGTAAAGATTTTCTAACCCCAGATCTCCCAGGAGGACATGACACACTCATGACATTATTAAAGATTTTAAACTTTAATATAAAAATATACAGTGCTTATGTGGCCCCCCTGAGGGTTCAGTCGCCACAGAGGTACTGCACCTCCTCCTGAGGTGTGGTACCCCACCATCCAGGTAAGGTGGAGACACCAGACCATACTCCAACACCTGTACCCCCACACCACAAAGTAGTGTAGCAAAGCACCTTCGGCGGCTCCCTGCTTGGAGTATAGCATAGCACCCCTTGGTGGCTCCCTGCTTGGAACCCGAAACGTGCTGGGAGGTGGGTGGAGTTTAGTTGACACAAAAGAGCGGGAAGAGTTGAGTTAGTCAGTCAGTCATGCACTCAGTCAGAGAGTGAGGATGTAGACGGATGGAGTGTAAGACAGAGAAGATTATTATTATTATTATCCCCGGGAGAGGGATGGAAGAAGGAAGTGCTGCAGCAGGCCACAGTGATCTGGGTCTGCTGGCACAGGAAGGAGAAAGAGAAAGGAAGCTTGATTCTCCATTGGGAAGAA
Source organism: Dendrobates tinctorius (assembly GCF_039654945.1). Lineage (NCBI taxonomy): Eukaryota > Metazoa > Chordata > Amphibia > Anura > Dendrobatidae > Dendrobates > Dendrobates tinctorius. The sequence continues at coordinate 22,537,430 of NW_027361783.1, forward strand.
GGATTAGGACGGAACATAAGGAGAATAAGAAAACAAGGACCAGGGTTAGAGGAGAACCCTTTTCAAGTTCTAAGCGCAAGGCCGGGGTCCGGTCCCCGAGGTTGTACTGATACTAATGGTCCTGCAGCAGACACCGGAGGAATAGAAGTAGTGACCACTTTATTCCCACCTGAGACTTGGGGGCACAACAGCAACATATTAGTGAGCCGGAACTTAGTAGCAAGGAGTCCCCGAAGCAGGCTACAGCTGTCTGCCGTACAAGTAGAGTTCATAGGAACATCTGACAGGAGGCACTCCAGTGTAACTCAGTACTGAGAGTTCTTCATTCTTAGGCGCTATAAGAGGAGACGTTCAGAAAAGGCACATATGTTGGCGGAGTGTTGGAAAGGAGTACTTCATCTTGCCTGGAAGTTGGCTGAGCTCCTGACCCGGAGGACAAGGCACAGATGCGGGCACCTGTACAGACTGTGAGTAAAGCTTTGGAACTACATGCCCTGGTGTCCTCCACTTATTCCGGTGCCAACCTGCCCAGCACTGCTACATCCCTTGCGCCTGACACTACACCATCTACGTGTCACTTCACCTACACTGCCCTGGGACTCCAGCCCTGCCTGTGGAGGGCTATAACATCACTGCTGCACCACACCATCTTTCCCAGAGGATCTGTCTGCAGCGTCGGCGTACATCTCTATTGCCGAACACCACAAGTGGCGTCACGAATCACTTATAAACTTTCACCACCATAAGCACACTGAAACAACCCCCCTTTGCAACGGAGCCCCAGGGCCACGGACCGGGTCACCGCTGCCGTGACAACCCCCCGTTGAGAAGATCAGCCGGCCCGGTACCGAGTACCCCACGACCCTGGCGAGTGAGGGCGCTCCACTTCCAATAAAAAAATTAAAAGGTAAAAATAAAACAACAAACAAATATGCAAAACAGTTATAAAATAAAGTGGGAAAAATAACAGAAATACCTATTGCTCTTCTATTTCATTGGGGAAGGAGACAATGAATTATATATCACAAGCAGCATCTGCATACCCCACATGTGGATAACTTCTTTTGTGTCACCCAGTTTTGTATAGTCTTGAATATAGACTCATATTTCCAGGATCATCTGATTACACTATTTAAAAATTGCTGTTTGGTGAGCTAAGAGCCTTGCATTTCAAATATTCTGTCTCCCCCCACTCCTCTCTGTACAGTGAATAAGAAATGTGTTTTGCTTTGAAGATCAGGGTCCAGGAGCTGAGCTGAGATGTCATGTTTGATACCTCCAGCAAAAGCTACATTGTACTTACAATACTGGTATATCCAGTGTCACCCTTTTGTCAACTAAGTGTAACTCTACTGCTATTATCCTTTTCTGTTATAGATTATATATTTCCTTCACAGGGTCGCACAAGGGATCATCAGCAGGCACAGTTTGGACTCTTGGGATTGGCTCAAGTTTGCCTTTGACACAAGGCAAGTTCTACTAACTTGAGTACAAGTATGGTTATTGGGTTGCCTGGAGGTACTAGCCTTTCAGGTGAGGGGGTTCTGGTTTTGGTCCAGAATGACGGGTCAGGAAAAGAAAAAGAGGTTGTAAATTTGAATAAAAATTCAAATTTGAGCACAAATGCACCAATTACGAAAGCCCAAACGGGGAATGGCACCATTCTTAGTTGGGTATTCAGATAGGGCAGAAGCAAGAGTGTTGGAAAGTGATTTTAATGAGGGTTTCACCATTTCATTTGTTGAAGTTGCGGTTAAGTCATCAAGAAAAAATGTAAAGTCATATATGCTGCATTCCGGGATTGTGGAGGACAAGTTAGTGAAAAAGGTTGGTTTGGGTTGGATGAAGGGCCCATTTGTTGTTCCCCCGTTAGGTAACCTACAGTAAGAGTGTTTCACCTTTGGATTTAGTTTTAAAAAGCAGCCAAATAAGTTTAGGTTGATTCATCACTTGCCTTTCCCTAAAGGTACTTCTGTGAATGATATTATAGATCCAGACTTGGGCTCTGTGGTGTATAGATATTTTGACAAAGCAAGTAGCTGGGTTTGGTTGTTTGGAAACAGGGCGTTGTTAGCTAAGACCGACATAGACTAAGCATTTAGATTGTTATTACCCATTCACCTGGAGAGTATGCATTTGTTAGGCTGCTTTGCGGAGGAAATTCTTTGCTGATCGGTGTCTCCCGATGGGATGTTCAGTGTGCATATTTTGAATTATTCAGCACTTTTTTGGAATTGTTGATATGGGATGTCTCAGGATTTAAATCAGTTATACTTTATTTGGATGATCTTTTGTGCATTAGGACCACCATCGCCGCATAAGTGTTCATTGTTATTATATACTATAGAAGGGGTAGCCTGAAAATTTGATGTGCCATTAGCCGAAGAGAAAACAGTGACTCCGGTAGCGACTAAGTTTTCTAGGAATTGTCATTGACTTCTTGGCTATGGAGTGTAGGCTGCCAATGGAAAAGGTTAGTGATTTAAGGGCAGAGGTGTTACGGGTGAAAAAATTATGTCAAGTGACTTTAAAGGAGCTATAAAGTAAAAAGGAACAGCATCCAGTCCAGGTGATGAAAAAAGGAAAAAAGTTTATTCCGCCATGATACGACGTTTGACCAGTATTGGTCTTTATCAAGTATACACAATACATAAAATGTCAGCCTTATATAGTGTGGAGGCACATGCACACCAATCACTAGCAAGGTACTGCCCACATAGAATTAATACAAAAAACACATAAAATATCACATAGTGTACAACATTATACATATTTATCAAATACAGTGTAAATATCCCACATGTGAAATAGAAAAATAAAAGAATATCAAATAATAGAAAGATACACTTGCATAACATCAGCCCCCTATATAATATCAAACCGATTACGATAAGGCATCATAGTTGTTATAGAGACCACAGTCCAAGTCAATCATCCGGGTTATAGAAGACACATAGCCAAAGCCCCTAACCAATGTGTGTGTGAATTAGTGTTGGCGCTCAATTTACTGAGTGCATAAGCCAATTATATACAGCTGTGGCAAAAATTAAGAGACCACTGCAAAATTTTCAGTTTGTCTGATTTTTCTATTTATAGGTATATTTTTGAGTAAAATGTAAATTGCTCTTTTATTCTATAAACTATTGACAACATGTCTTTGATTTTCCAAGCACTAAATTTTGTATTTATTTTCAGAAAACGAGAAATAGTCAAAAGAACAAAAAATGCAGTGCTTGCAGACGTCAAATAATGCTAAGAAAACAAGTTCGTAATCATTTAGAAACAACAATACTAATTTTTAACTCAGGAAGAGTTCAGAAATCAATATAATAATAATAATAACAATAATAATCTTTACTTTTATATAGCGCTAACATATTCCACAGTGCTTTACAGTTTTGCACACATTATTATCGTTGTCCCCGATGGGACTCACAATATAGAATCCCTAATCAGTATGTCTTTGGAATGTGGAATGTCAATATTTTGTAGAATAACCATGATTTTTAATCACAGCTTTCACGCGTCTTGGCATGCTTTCCACCAGTCTTTCACACTGCTTTTGGGTGACCTTACCACTCCTGGTACAAAAATTCAAGCAGTTCTTCTTTGTTTGATGGCTTGTGACTATCCATCTTCCTCTTGATTACATTCCAGAGGTTTTCAATGGGGTTCAGCTCTGGAGATTGGGCGGGCCATGACAGGGATTTGATGTGGTGGTCCTTCATCTACACACTGATTGACATAGCTGTGTGGCATAGCACATTTTCCTGATGGAAAAAAAACAGTCTTCAGTGCCAATGTCTGCTGCTTGACCTTGTTGTAATGGACTGCTGTCTTAGAAATTTTAAGGATGGAGGCAACATGACAATCACTGTATCCCTCAGCTAGTAAAGCCAGAATTGAGCCCTTCTTTTCCTCACTCAAGACTTTTCTTTTCAACTCCTTTGGCATGGTTAAAAGTTATCAACTATTACTTTGGTGATATTACTAGCACTTGTTTTTCCACCCAGCTTGTTCTATTGCAAGAGGATTGTGAACACCACAGCAGGGTTTTTTTTTATACTTCCTTTGTTAAATAAGATTTGCTTCAGGTGATCACCTAATCAGAAGCACAGTAAGTAGAATGAGGTGTACTCTGGTTGGAATTCAACTGACACTGGAATGGAATGGCTGCCAGACATGTAGAGAAGCTGATTTTTATAAAACTGTGCAGTGGTCTCTTAATTTTTGCCAGAGCTGTATACTTACTCACACTGCTGTAACACACTTGAAGCACATCATCTTTTGTTGATCCGACAACAGCAAGCGAGCACCCACCCACACATGCGCACTAGACCGACAACACAGGAGGGCAATCACTTGACACAGTCACGTGACCCCGCTCACAGGCATCGGACCCAGCGCGCAGCTGAAGGCGGAAGAATGATAGTGCTTGGCCATATCCATGGCAATTATGTATAAAGCACTAGACAGATTCCCTTCGGAACTGCCATAATAAACACCCAAATAACATTAGGAATATAAAGCATAGGTGAAAAAATAATAAAATATAACCTTTAATCAGTCAATTAAAAATTATGCGTCACCCCTGTGAAAATAAAACAGCATAACACTATATATCCAGCATATAGGCCTACAGTTAAGGAACAAGACAAGACCAATCCTGGATTAAGGATATAGATGGTCACCTAAAAGATGAATTAAATAGGTGAACAAGAAAACATCTAAGAGGTACAGCAATCAAAATCTTTTGCCTTATAAATGCCGTCACCCCTTTGCTCATATATGTGAATACATACAGCTATGGTCTCTAGAACCACAAATATAACAATCAGGTGAGAAACGTAAATAAAGGAACAATCTCACCAAATAGACAAATGGGTCAGGAGTCAAAAAAGATCCTCTGTTCAATCCAACTGGAGGGTCCAAATAGGGGAGACAATACCCTGTCACATCCCTGAATAACTATAATAAGCTATTCCCCAGACTCCTGCCCTAACATGGGCAGTCCACAGCTGACCCTAATTGCACATGCCCTGCACTTTCTCTAAGGCGATGTCCCGACGCGTTTCATCCAAGTACAATCATCCAGGGACTAAACTTGTAAAGTGCCATTGTGCTAATAATAAGAGAGAAACTTCCACTCCCTATGCTGTCCACGGGTAGTGGAAGGAAAAGGGCATATTTATAAGTTACCTCATGTGCAATCACATCAAAGTAATAACACCTGTCACAGCGTTTAATTACCTCCTATGTCGCGTCCATGAATCCTTGGCAAGCGCCATTAGTCATACCACTTCCGGTCGTGGAACGCACGCCGGAGGGAGGATCTCAAAAGTCTTACTCCGCCTCTAACAATATTCAAATGTATCCGAAGAAACCAACCTCCAATGCAGCAGTGAGCGAGGACACTCCTCCTCCTCTCTGCTCAAACTGCAACCCGGGAGAGCCGCTCACTTCCGGTGCATAATAGATAACACAAGCATCACGTGCATCTCCCAGCGTCACCGGTGTAACCCGGAATAGCGGTCGACTTCCGGTTACATATGCTGACGTGTAGCCTCAGGCCCATTCACGTAACTTTTACATTTACGGCACGGCATATATCATGAGAGGCAGCCAATTCAGGGCGCATCAGCCGCAACACAGAACGGACCGCCAGCTTCCGGTGCACATTAAATGACACGATGCCACATACATTTCTCAGCGCCACCAGTGCAACTCGGAAAAACGGCCAACTTCCGAAAAATGACAACGCATAGCCTCAAGACACATACACGTGACTTTAACATTTACGGCGCGGCATATATCATGAGAGGCGGCCAATTTAGGTATACAAATTGTATCATGGGGCGGATATAAGGTGAACATAGCTCCGCCCATCGGACTCCCAACATATATATTAATACGTCAAGTGTCCGATGTCAGTCTCACGCAAAGGAGAGGGGGGGGGCCGGTTGGTGGGGTGTAGCGGCCGGAGGAGCACAAACATGATAATCCACCACAAACAAACAAGGCAGCAACCCCTACATCAAACCGAAGCCCCCATGATACAAAATTAAAATTGAAAATAGAATATGTGAGTCCATTATTTTGAGCCCACCCTCTAAAAAGAAGCGGGCGACTGTATGTATAAGGATCCAAACTAGGAGGCGACAGAGACAATAACTATGTGTGATCACATGTATAAGCAAAATCCTACCATGAGGTGACCTTGAAAAAGAGATTATGGCATACTGGTTAAAAGACTGTAGGTAACGAGACAAAAGAATATTCTCAAATGAAACACCCAAAATTAATTTGATCATTCAAACCCTTGGGTGCAACTGTGTCCAGGTAAAAAATCCACTTGGCCTCACGCTGAAGGAGTAACTGGTCCCAGTTTCCCCCTCTTTTTGGTTTGTAGACCCTGTCAATGGCCATAAATTCCAAGGTTCCAATTTGTCCATTATGTACATTATGCATGTGTCTCGATATCGGAGTGTCCCTCTTATGTAACACATCCTCAACATGCTCCCCAATTCGCCTCCTGAATTCACGGATGGTCTTACCCACATATTCTAATCCACAACCACAAGAGGCCCTGTAAACAACGCCCTTTGTGCCACAGTTCACAAAGCTTTTACCCACTCCGATGTATTGACAGGCCACACAGTGGCCGCATTTATAGCAACCCACAATCTCACGATCCAGCCATGTATTTCTGGTTGGTGTGGAAAAATGACTGTGGACTAGTCTGTTGCTGAGAGACCTAGCTTTTTTGTAGGTAATTTGGGGATGGTCAGTTAGATAAGGACGCACATCATTGTCCATCTGTAAGATGGCCCAATGTTTCTGTATAATGTTTCTCACTGGAACCGCACCATTATCAAAAGTCATAATGAACCTCAGAGACTCATGATCAACACCTTTCTTATTATTAGAGGTCAACTAATCCGCTCGCTCATGTCCTTTAGCTGTTTGGTATGCCTCTCTTAGTATATTTTGAGGATAACCCCTCTTTGAGAACCTATCCCTCAGTTCTCCAGCCTGAGTTTTAAAAGTCATGGTGTCAGAGCAGTTTCTTCGAACTCTAAGGTACTGACCCTTAGGTATAGCTCTTTTGAGATGTTGTGGGTGATGACTTTCCCAATGCAATAGGGAGTTGGTCGCTGTTGGTTTTCTATATGTAGAAGTAACCAAATCACCCTTTGCATTTTTCTCAATCAGAATATCAAGGAAAGGTAGTTTTGAGGACTCAATTACTGATGTAAAAAAGAGGCCTATGTTATTAGAGTTGAGACTTTTCACGAACGCACTAAATTCCTTGATTGAGCCTTTCCACACAATAAATATGTCATCTATGTACCGTGTCCATATATCAGGGACACGGCACATAGACGAACCATCAAATTGCTCAGCCGCAAACACCACTGTCTCCTCCCACCAGCCAAGGAGGAGATTAGCGTAAGCCGGTGCACAGGGACTCCCCATGGCGGTCCCCCTTAGCTGATGGTAGAATTTGTGGTTAAATATAAAGAAATTATGTGTTAAACAAAACCGGAGGAGCTTCAGTACAAAAAGATTATGTTCACGGTACTGGCAGCCTCTCATATTGAGAAAATATTTGACCGCTTCTAAACCATAATTGTGAGGTATAGATGTATATAACTAGCCTAATATGACTGGGGGTCAATGGTGAGTCCTTCCAACCGGCGGAGAAGATCAGGTGTATCTTTGACAAAGGATTGAAGTGAGGAAACAAAAGGGGACAAAATCTGGTCCAAGTAGATTCCAGCATTCTGACACAGACTAGCTATCCCTGATACAATCGGTCTGCCTTTAAGGGGACTAAGCCCTTTATGCACCTCTGGCAATAAAATGTAGCAATAACTGGGTGACTGGGAAAAAGAAAATCAAACTCAGTCTTGCTAATAATTTTGTCTGATAACGCCTCCAACAGGATTAATCGTAATTCCTCACGGTACATATTCATGGGATTAGATGGTAAAATCTCATACGTGTCCCCATCAGCAAGAATAGAGTCACATAACCGTTGGTAATGATCAACCCCCAGGATGACAACATTGCCACCCTTATCAGAGGGTTTGATCACAATGCTGTCATCCCGTTCTAGCCGCTTAATAGCCTCCATTTCGTCCCTAGAGCAATTAAATTTACAATGAAATTGAGATTCTGACAATCCAATTAGATCCTGAGTCACTAAGTTACAGAAAACGTCAATTGCCGATAAATCGCCTGTCGGTGGAGGCATCTTAGTACTTCTGCATTTCAACTCTGTAAAAGGACCAAGGCCTATAGTATTACGATCCATTTTCGCAATTGAATCCAAGAGCCTAACATCAGGCAACATATCCTCCGGTATGCCCAATTCAAGGCTAGTCTTAAAATCTTGTTTACGAAAGAATTTTTTCCACTTAACCTTCCTCAAAAACAGATTAAGGTCTTTGATTGTCCTAAAAAGATCAAAATCTGTGCTTGGGATGAAAGAAAGACCCTTATTGAGCACAGATCTCTCAGAACAATAAATAGTTCTTTTTGATAAATTGATAATTTGGATGCTCTGAGCAGAGCGCGGCTCATGGGTTATAAAATTGGCTACTTCTTCGTTTGTGGGGGTCTGTTCCTGAGGGCATAAACCTGATCTAAAAAATGACCACTGGGGATATTATCAGACCTATCTTGTAATCCCCGTGAGCCCCGACCTCTACCTCGACCTCTATTCCTTCCTCTATTGGAGCGACTTCTACTTTCTGATTCTGAAAAATCAGTATCCGTAGATGAGAGATCTGTCTCTCTCTCAGTAACACTGGTGCGAGCAGCTAGTACTAAATAAGCCTTATTGTCTTTAAAGTCTTGCACGTCACGCAGATATTGCTTATGTTTTCTCTCTTTGAGATGATACTGAAATCTCTCAATATGCGTTTGCAATTTAGTTTCTCTCAATGCAAAATCTGTTTCAGTAGAAAAAATTTTTTGTGATTTCAATATGTTCCTTCAATTTGTCGCTCAATAGATTAAGGGTAGCCTTCTCCTCATCTAGTAGGAGTTGCATAAACCGTAGGGAGCTCTCTGTAGCCTCCCGTTCCCACTTTTGTATAAAGGCTCGGTTTTTATATCTATTACCCGCTGTTAGGTTAATTCTTAAGCCACGTGGGACAATTCTGGCCTTGAGATAATTGTCCAAACTTTGGACTTCCCACCAAGAAATAATCTGATCCCTATATACTTGCTGAAGTTCTTTGAAGGCTACATTAAATGTAGGTAAATATTTCTTTTGTGTGAGTGTATTCTCAGAGAAAACTTCCTTGGCCTCTGAAAGCCAGTTCTTCATATCCATGGCAACAAGGTTACCCTTAGAGTAAATAAAGATTAACCATTTGGCTACTGGGTTGGACTAAACGGGCAACTTGGCAAAAAATCTGCATTACATTCGATAATGTTAATCCAGTGCTCCAATCAAAAACTAAAGCCCTAATCTATCCACTATATAAGTTAGTTCATTACAGACCTGATCTATTGAAACATGGACACACAATTAAATCAAGGACTAACATGTATATATACGACATATACCACATGGCACTAGGGGAAGGAGTAGAGGGTATGGGGAATAATCAGAAAAAAAATCTTCCAGATTCCCGTTCCCGATATCCTCAGGTCGTTCCCCTCTGTCAATTCCTATATTCAAAAATAGAGAAAATATAAAAAAAATTAAAAACAATGTATCCATCGAATGTCATTATATAACAGAGGATCAGGAGAGTCAAATCACACAAATTTGTAAACTGTAATAAACATTAAGTCCCCTGGGTTGTAATGTGCCCAGCGCTGAGATCCATCTCATTTCTTTCTTTTTAAGGATCTTTAATCTATCCCCTCCCCGCGTCTGTATAGGGACAATATCTATAACCCTAAACCTAAGCTGGCTAACTGAATGTTTACACTCATAGAAATGTTTAGGTACTGATAGATCAAGTAATTTAGTTCTAATGGTAATCTTATGTTTGCTAATGCATGCCTTGTCCTCCATTGAGGTCTCGCCCACATACATCAGCCCACATGGTCACACAAGCATGCAGATGACAAAGCTCGAAGTGCAGGTGTATCTAGCCCTTATATAAAACTTTTTCCCAGTATGTGGGTGATAGAAGCAATCACACTTCAACATATTCCAACAGCATGCGCACAGTATAGGTGCAACATATTGTTTTGGAGTCAGGGGAAGGTGCATTTTGTAGACAAGACGGCGTTCAATTGAATGCAGTTGGTTTGGATGTGTGGTGCCTGCCATCAGCATTGGTCTGAGATTGTAGAGGGGTGCAATTGTTTTAGTGGTGGAGTTCCTTGATGTTGGAGATGCGGTTCACAGTTGATGGATGGGGGAAGCTCGCAAGGATCTTGACTCCCCAGGTCGATTCTAAATGGATGGTGGATAGCGGAATGCCTGTGTAAATTCGGTTTGGAAGGGCTTGAGGTTAACAAGTTATAGCAAAGATGTCAAGTCGTTTTTAAAAGTTTGTGTCACTGAGCAGGAGTATAACCAGTTAGGGCTAAAATTGCCTGGTTAGTTATATATTTACCATATATATTTTGTATGTTGTATGTTTAATAAAGGCTTCTGTGGCCAATTCATTCCATCAAATTTGTGTGATCTGGTCATTTTAAGATTAGTTGCAAAATATAATGGGGGGCTTGGAGGTCAGAGTTAGATTATAGGTTGTAAATAGTAAAAGGGGCGCCAGGAATATTCGCTGTCATGCAGTTTTAACACAAAAAGTAAACACAAGAAAAAGTTTGGCAATAAAAGGCGATGCTCAATTAGGATATACAGTGTGTTGCGAACGTATTTGGCTCCCTGGAACTTTTCAACCTTTTCCCACATATCATGCTTCAAACATAAAGATACCAAATGTAAATTTTTGGTGAAGAATCAACAACAAGTGGGACACAATTGTGAAGTTGAACGAAATTTATTGGTTATTTTAACCCTTTTCCTACATTAGACGTACTATTCCGTCCATGTGACCTGGGACCTAAGTCCCAAGGAAGGAATAGTACGTCTAGCGCGATCAGCTGCGCTCATGGGGGGAGCGCAGTTGATTGCAGCCGGTTGTCAGCTGATTATCACAGCTGACACCCGGCACTATGTGTCAGGGGCGGTCACGGACCGCCCCTGACATGTTGACCACTGGCACAATGCGATCAAACACGATCGCAGTGTACCGGGGGTTTAGGGAAGCATCGGGAGGGAGGGGGCTCCCTCCATGCTTCCCTGAGACCCCCACAGCAGCGCAATGTGCAGCGCTGCTGCGGGGGTCTCCTTCCCTGCAGGTCCCCGAATCCAAAATGGTGGCGGGGACCTTCGGGGGCCTGCAGGGAGGCGGCTTCCTCATGCCAGCAAAGCGCCGGCATGAGGAAGCCTCCAGCAGTGCCTGTGACAGATCGCTGATCTGTCACAGTGATCTGTGATGTGACAGATCAGCGAACTGTCACATGACCGTGATGTCCCCCCTGGGACATTGTAATAAAGTTGAAAAAAAGTGTAAAAATAATTTATAAAAAATCGCTAAATAAAAAAAAAAATATTCCCTAATAAATTCATTTTTTGAAAATAAAAAAAACAATAAACGCACACATATTTGGTATCGCCGCGTCCGTAACAACCTGCCCTATAAAACTGTCCCACTAGTTAACCCCTTTATTGAACCCCTTAAAAAATAAAAATAAAAAATGAAGCAAAAAAGCTTTATCATCATACCACCGAACAAAAAGTGCAATAACGCGCGATCAAAAAGATGGACATAAATAACCATGGTACCGCTGAAAACATCATCTGGTCCCACAAAAAACAAGCTACCACACAGCATCATCAGTGAAAAAATAAAAAAGTTATAGGTCGCAGAATACAGCGATGCAAAAATAATTATTTTTTATATAAAATTGTTTTCATTGCATAAAAGCACCAAAACATAAAAAAAGACATAAATGAGGTATCGCTGTAACCGTACTGACCCGAAGAATAAAACCACTTTATCAATTTTACCGCAAGCGGAACGGTGTAAGCGCACCCCCCAAAAGAAATTCATGAAACGCTGGTTTTTGTTCATTCTGCATCCCAAAAATCGGAATAAAAAGCGATCAAAAAAGTCACGTGCACAAAAATAGTACCAATAAAAACATCAACTCATCCCGCAAAAAATAAGACCTCACATGACTCGGTGGGTCAAAATATGGAAAAATTATAGTTCTCAAAATGTGGTGATGCATAAACTATTTTTACAATAAAAAGCATCTTTTAGCGTGCGACAGCTGCCAAAAATAAAAACCCGCTATAAATAGTAGATCAAACCCCCCTTTATCACCCCCTTAGTTAGGGAAAAATAATAAAATTAAAAAAATGTATTTATTTCCATTTTCCCATTAGGGCTAGGGTTAGGGTTAGGGCTAGGTTTGGGGCTAGGGTTAGGGCTAGGTTTGGGGCTAGGGGTGTGTTGGGGTTAGGGTTGGAGTTAGAATTGGGGGGTTTCCACTGTTTTGGCACATCAGGGGCTTTCCAAATGCGACATGGCGTCCAATCTCAATTCCAGCCAAAAAAGTCAAATGGCACTGCTTCCCTTCCGAGCTCTGCCATGCGCCCAAATAGTGGTTTACCCCCACATATGGGGTATCAGCGTACTCAGAACAAATTGCACAATAACTTTTGGGGTCCTGTTACTATTGGGAAAATAACAATTGGGGGTGAAAAGATCATTTTTGTGGAAAAAATATGATTTTTTAATTGTACGTCTGTACGTAATAAACTTCTGTGAAGCCCTTGGGGGTTCAAAGTGCTCACCACATATCTAGATAAGTTCCTTCGGGGTCTAGTTTCCAAAATGGGGTCACTTGGGGGGGTTTCCACTGTTTAGGCACATCAGGAGCTCTCCAAACTTGACATGGCATCCGATCTGAATTCCAGACAACTCTGCAGTGAAAAAGTCAAACTGCGCTCCTTCCCTTCCGAGCTCTGCCATGCGCCCAAAGTGGTTCCCCCCCCACATATCAGGTATCAGTGTACTTAGGACAAATTGCACAATAACTTTTCCAGTCCAATTTCTCCTGTTACCCTTGGTAAAATAAAAAAAAAAACCTGAAGTAATTTTTTTTGTGAAAAAAAGTTAAATATTCATTTTTTTTAAACATTCAAAAAATTCCTGTGAAGCACCTGAAGGGTTAATAAACTTCTTGAATCTGGTTTTGAGCACCTTGAGGGGTGCAGTTTTTAGAATGGTGTCACTTTTGGGTGTTTTCTATCATACAGACCCCTCAAAGTGACTTCAAATGTGATGTGGTCCGTAAAAATAAAATGGTGTTGTAAAAATGAGAAATCGCTGGTTAACTTTTAACCCTTATAACTTCCTAACAAAAAAATATTTTGGTTCACAAATTGTGCTGATGTAAAGTAAACATGTGTAAAATGTTACTTATTAAGTTTTTTGTGTGCCATATCTCTGTGATTTAAGAGCATAAAATTTCAAAGTTGGAAAATTGCTAAATTTTCTAAATTTTTGCCAAATTTCCGTTTTTTCACAAATAAAGGCAAGCTATATGACTGAAATTGTACCACTAACGTGAAGTACAATATTTCACGAGAAAACATTGTCAGAATCACCAGGATCCATAGAAGTGTTCCAGAGTTATTACTTCATAAAGGGACAGTGGTCAGAATTGTAAAAATTGGCCCAGGCATTAGCATGAAAATCACCCTTGGGAGTAAAGGGGTTAAATTTTTGTGGAAATGCAAAAACTGAAAAGTGGGGCGTGCAATTTTTTTTCGGCCCCTTTACTTTCAGTGCAGTAAACTCACTCCAGAAGTTCATTGTGGATCTCTGAAGGATCCAATGTTGTCCTAAATGACTAATGAAGATAAATATAATCCACCTGTGTGTAATCAAGTCTCCGTATAAATGCACCGGCTCTGTGATAGTCTCAGGGTTCTGTTTGAAGCACAAAGAGCATCATGAAGACCAAGGAACACAACAGGCAGGTCCATGATACTGCTGTGGAGAAGTTTAAAGCCAGATTTGGATACAAAATGATTTCCAAAACTTTAAACATCGCAAGAAGCACTGTGCAAGCGATCACATTGAAATGGAAGGAGTATCATACCACTGCAAATCTACCAAGACCCGGCCGTCCCTCTAAGCTTTCATCTCAAACAAGGAGAAGACTGATCAGAGATGCAGCCAAGAGGCCCATGATCACTCTGGATGAACTGCAGAGATCTACAGCTGAGGTGGGAAAGTCTGTCCATAGGACAACAATCAGTCGTACACTGCATAAATCTGGCATTTATGGAAGAGTGGCAAGAAAAAAGCCATTTCTCAAAGATATCCATAAAATGTGTTGTTTAAAGTTTGCAACAAGTCACCAGGGAGACACACCAAACATGTGGAAGAAGGTGTTCTGGTCAGATGAAACAAAATCAAACTTTTTGGCAACAGTGCCAAACGATATGTTTGGCGTAAAGGCAACACAGCTCATCACCCTGAACACACTATCCCCACTGTCAAACATGGTGGTGGCAGCATCATGGTTTAGGCCTGCTTTTCTTCAGCAGGGACAGGGAAGATGGTTAATATTGATGGGAAGATGGATGGAGCCAAATACAGGACCGTTCTTGAAGAAAACCTGTTGGAGTCTGCAAAAGACCTGAGACTGGGACGGAGATTTGTCTTCCAACAAGACAATGATCCCAAATATAAAGCAAAATCTAAAATGGAATAGTTCACAAATAAATGTATCCAGGTGTTAGAATGGCCAAGTCAAAGTCCAGACCTGAATCCAATCGAGAATCTGTGGAAAGAGCTGAAAACTGCTGTTCACAAACGATCTCCATCAAACCTCACTGAGCTCGCGCTGTTTGCCATGGAAGAATGGGCAAGAATTTCAGTCTCTCAATGTACAAAACTGATAGAGACATACCCCAAGCGACTTGCAGCTGTAATCGCAGCAAAAGGTGGCACAACAAAGTATTAAGTTAAAGGGGCTGAATAATATTGCACGCCCCACTTTTCAGCTTTTGAATTTCCACAAAAATTTAAAATAACCAATAAATTTCATTCAACTTCACAATTGTGTCCCACTTGTTGTTGATTCTTCACCAAAAATTTACATTTGGTATCTTTATGTTTGAAGCATAATATGTGGGAAAAGGTTGAAAAGTTCCAGGGAGCCGAATACTTTCGCAAGGCGCTGTATATGCATGAGAAAACCACAGTCCCAACAATTACTTATTACTTAATCTGCAGCATTGCAGTCTATTTTACAAATAATTTTTTATTTTAAAAATAATACTAAAAACGTACAGTTTATTTCTGCTCTGGACAGGAGCTTTTGTCAGATACAATATTCAATAGTACAAAGTGACGTTATAAGCCGGTGAGTGAATGTGACCAAGATATTGGGGGAGAAGAGGGCAGAGAGCACATGGAAACAGGAGTTATAAAACACATATGTGTGCTAAATGAATTTATTGATTTGCAAGAATGTATATATCTATATATAAAAATGAATGTGTGTGTTTATCACCAACCAATCACGAAGCATCTTTCATTTCACCGGAGCTGTTCAAAAGAAGCTGAGCTGTGATTGGTTGCTATGAGCAACACTTTTCCTTACAAACAATCACTAAGCATCTCTCATTTCAACAGAGCTGGTTAAAAGAAGCTGAGCTGTGATTGGATGCTATGACCAACAGTTTTCCCACTTGACATCACCTCAGCAGACACTGACATAGTGGGAGAAATATAGCATCCCTGGGAACATAAGCTCCCAGCCATTGTCTGCCCCCCTGAAAGGAGCAGAGAGCACAAGACAGAAATGAATCCCCCCCTCCCGTGCCCATATACCGATCACACATCTTCCCTCTTATAGGAATCATTGGTATGGAAATCAGAGCAAATCTATCCAGGGCTCTGGTACTGACCCCAGGCCTCTCTGAAAGGGATCCCCAGTATGGAAGTTAGGACAGTTCCACTCAGCTCTGTGGTTCTGAACCCAGGGTCTCTTAAAGGGATCATTGGTATGGAATTTAGGGCAAATCCACTCTGCGCTTTGGTACGGACCCCAGGCCCTTCTTAAAGGGATCTCCGGTATGGAAGTTAGGGCAAATCCACTCAGCACTCTCGTTCTGACCCAAGGCCCCTCTTAAAGGGATTCCCGGTGTGGAAGTGAAGTCAAATCCACTATGCGCTTTGGTACTGACCCCAGGCCTCTCTTAAAGGGATCTCCGGTATGGAAGTTAGGGTAAATCCCTCAGCACTCCGATTCTCACCCCAGGCTTCTATTAAAGGGCTCATTGGTATGGAAGTCAGGACAAATCCACTCAGTGCTCTGATTCTGACACCAGGCCTCTCTTAAAGGGATCCCCGGTATGGAAGTTAGGACCGTTCCACTCAGTTCTGTGGTTCTGAACCCAGGGTCTCTTAAAGGGATCATTGGTATGGAATTTAGGGCAAATCCACTCTGCGCTTTGGTATGGACCCCAGGCCCTTCTTAAAGGGATCTCCGGTATGGAAGTCAGGGCAAATCCATCCAGCACTTTAATTCTGACCCCAGGCCTCTCTTAAAGGGATCCCCGGTATGGAAGTCAGGGCAATTGCCTTCAAATGCTCTGGTACTGACCCCAGGCTCTCTTAAAGGGATCTCCTGTATGGAAGTTAGGGCAAATCCCTCGGCGCTCTGATTCTGACCCCAGGGTTCTATTAAAGGGATCATTGGTATGCAAGTCAGGGCAAATCCACTCAGCGCTCTGGTTCTGATCCCAGGCTCTCTTAAAGGGATCTCCGGTATGGAAGTTAGGGCAAATCCACTCAGCGCTCTGCTTCTGACCCAAGTCCCCTCTTAATGGGATCCTCAGTATGGAAGTGAGGGAAAATCCATCCTACGCTTTGGTACTGACCCCAGGTCTCTCTTTAAAGGCATTTCCGGTATGGAAGTTAGGGTAAATCCCTCAGCACTCTGATTCTCACCCCAGGCTTCTATTAAAGGGATCATTAGTATGGAAGTCAGGGCAAATAAACTCAGCACTCTGGTTCTGACGCCAGGCCTCTCTTAAAGGGATCCCCAGTATGGAAGTTAGGACCGTTCCACTCAGCGCTCTGGTTCTGACTCCAGTCTGACGGGATTATGTGGGATATTAGTGGTAGTTGTCTGGTGGCTCTGGCTGATGGGACGATGTGGGATATTAGTGGTAGTAGTCCGGTAGATCTGGCTGACGGGCTGATGTGGGATATTAGTGGTACTAGTCCGGTGGCTCTGGCTGATGGAGCAATGTGGGATATTAGTGGTAGTAGTCCGGTAGATCTGGCTGACGGGATGATGTGAGATATTAGTGGTAGTAGTCCGGTGGCTCTGGCTGATGGGACAATGTGGGATATTATGGGTAGTAGTCCGGTAGCTCTGGCTGACGGGATGATGTGGGATATTAGGGGTAGTAGTCCGGTAGCTCTGGCTGACGGGATGATGTGGGATATTAGGGGTAGTAGTGGGTCGCCCTCCCAGGGCCGTGGGGTACTCGGTACCAGGCCCGATGAGCTTCAACGGGAGATGTCACGGCAGCTGGGACCCGGCCCGTGGCCCTGGGCGCCCATTGTAAAAGGGGGAAATGCTCAGTGTGCTTATGATGATTAGAGTTTATGAATAAATGAGTCGTGACACCACCTGTGGTGTTCGGCAATGAAGATGTTGAGCCGACGCTGCAGACAGATCCTCTGGGAGAGATGGTGTGGTGCAGCAATGATGTTATAGCCCTCCACAGGCAGGGCTGTAGTCCCAGGGCAGAGTAGGTGAAGTGACACTTAGATGATGTAGTGTCGGGCGCAGGGGATGTAGCAGTGCCGGGCAGGTTGACGCAGGAATAAGTGGAGGACACCAGGGCATGTAGTTCCAAAGCTTTACTCACAGTCTGTTGTGGTACAGGTGCCCGCATCCGTGCCGTGTCCTCCGGGTTCATCAGCTCAGCCAACTTCCAAGCAAGATTAAGTACTCCTTTCCAACACTCCGCCAACATATGTGCCTTTTCTGAACGTCTCCCTCTTAGCGCCTTTAGTGAAGTACTCACAGTACTGAGTTACACTGGAGTTCCTCCTGTCAGATGTCTCTATGAATTCTACTTGTACGGCAGACAGCTGTAGCCTGCTTTGGGGACTCCTTACTACCTAGTCCCGGCTCACTATCGTTGCTGTTGTGCCCCCAAGTCTGGTGTGGGAATAAAGCGGTGACAACTTCTTTCCTCCAGTGTCTGCTGCAGGACCATTAGTATCCATACAGCCTCGGGGACCAGACCCCGGCCTTGCGCTTAGAACTTGGGAAGGGTTCTCCTCTAACCCTGGTCCTTGTTCTCTTCTTCTCCTCACGTTCCGTACTAATTCTTCCCTTCTTATGGAGAGTCAGGCTTTCTATCAATGTTCCTTTCTTGTGCCAGCGGACCCAGATCACTGAGGTCGGCTGCAGCACTTCCTTCATCCATCCCACTCAGGGGATCTCCTTTCACAGACTGACCTCGTCAGACTCCTGTGACTAACTGACTTAATCCTATCCTCTTCCTGCTCTTTTAGTGCAAACTAAACTCCACCCGCCTCCCAGCACGCTTCGTGTTCCAAGCAGTGAGCCACCAAAGGGTGCTTTGCTACACAACTATGTTGTGTGGGATGCAGGTGTTGGAGTGTGGTCAGGTGTCTCCACCTTACCTGGATAGTGGGGCACCACACCTCAGGAGGAGGTGCAGTACCTCTGTGGCGACTGAACGCTCAGGGACGCCACAGTAGTCCAGTGGCTCTGGCTGACAGAATGATGTGGGATATTAGGGGTAGTAGTCCGGTAGCTCTGGCTGACAGAATGATGTGGGATATTAGGGGTAGTAGTCCGGTTGCTCTGGCTGATGGGATGATGTGGGATATTAGGGGTAGTAGTCCAGTGGCTCTGGCTGACGGGATGATGTGGGATATTATGGGTAGTAGTCCGGTAGCTCTAGCTGACAGGATGATGTGGGATATTAGGGGTAGTAGTCCGGTTGCTCTGGCTGACGGGATGATGTGGGATATTAGGGGTAGTAGTCCAGTGGCTCTGGCTGACGGGATGATGTGGGATATTAGGGGTAGTTGTCCGGTAGGTCTAGCTGACGGGATGATGTGGGATATTATAGTGAATGTGGCTATGCAGAATGAGCGGGGATCTACACTCAGCTTTATATATATATATAATCATTACAATTTGTTATTACTAACCGTAGTTAGTTACTATGCCCAGGCAGCACTGGGCTCTTTAGCTAGTTAACAATATAAAACCAATTTCATGGCATTATTAGTGAATCTTAATATAACAATAGTCTTTCTATGAGCATTAAAGGAAATCTGTCACCAGGTTTCACCAAATATTCTGCAAGCAGTATAATATCGAGACTCCACGCATGGAAACTCCATAATAATCCCCAATATTCATAAGCTCCATATTTATAACCATAGCACTGATTAACGGCTTTCTGCCTATGCACAGTTTTCACATATAGTTGTCAATCAGTAGTGTAGGCAGGATTATTCAGAGAACTACCAGCTCTGCAGTGGAGAAAACAGTGATTATCAAAAACTGCAGCAAGCAGTCCTGTCACTGATAAGTCGCTGGAATCAGTTTCTCTGTCCCCACATTATGTTGCTATCAGATGGGGTAGCAAAATCTGGTGACAGATTATCTTTAAAAAAAAAAGTTTTAGCTTGCTGTAGCTCGATACCTGGCAGTTGCCTTGGAGTACAGACCTAAAGGAGCACCAAATAAATACATGATGATTAATGGGCAAGTGGCCCACTGTGAGGCCTGTTTCTGCCCTTTAGGGTATGCTCAAATCAGCGTTTTTACTTGGTGAGAGCAATATGAGAACCTCGCATTGCACTTGCTACAATGTTAGTGAATTAGGCACTGCTCATCTTTGAGTTTTTCCTCACCTGGAATTGGGTTGAGAAAAAAATCACAGCATGCTGTTTGTGCTTGATTAAAACGGCCAAGACTCAGCAATGAAAGTCAATGGGTGCAAGAAAAAAAATTGCACAGCGCACGGAGCATGCGTGTGACAAGTGATTTTCACTCACTCATCTCAAAGGAAGCCCAACATTTCATCAGCCGGGTACAGTAAATTCACAGTGTGACCCCTCAGAAGAGAATACTTTAGATTAACAACCTATATCTGTAAAAGTAAATCAAGGCTGTTCAGATAAAAAAGCGATTCCATATGATAATTAAAAATTCATAAATTGTATTTATTCATAATTAAAATAAAGCAAAATTAAAAATAACAGGGCAAACAACATCCCAAAGACAGATGACAAGAGCAAAGTACAATCATTCCAATAAATCAATGGAGTTATAATGAAAACAACCAATGCATGTAAACCAGTAAGAAAATATACACCTATGTGTACTGAGGATTATGAGTTCTTACTCCATACCCGATTGATAGAAAGTAAAGGACATGATGAATCCAGCATAGTTGGTCCAGGTAGACTAGCATCCAGTATAAATAAATCAATAGTAAATTGTGCAATATCAAAATACAAAGCTACTAAAAGCAAATATTATGTCCTCCCAGATCAATGAATCCACAATAGGTGGTGCAATACCTGAAAAACAAAGCCACTATGAGCAACTATTATGTCCTCCCCACAACTATTAAAGTGAAAGGTGCAGTGTATTTAATAGAAAAGCGAGATAACTGCTCACATATCACCCATGCTTAGATGTTCATGTTCATGAAACTAATCCTGAAGTGCAAATATACAGCAAGATTGGAAGTAAATGACATATTACCTTGTGAAAACAGCCACCTGACTTAACTGCTATGTCCTCCCCACACCTGACGTCGTTTCGCCTGTGCTTCTTCCTGGCACGTGTCAAATCATAGTGGTGTCAGTAAAGATATACCCTTACCCAGCCAATAGGATGTTGCTGTATTCAAGTGGACGGGAGGCATATTAATATCAGCTCATAGCTGTCTACGTAGCCTGTACTGGTTATTAACAAAGGGTGACCCCCAAAAAATACATGGTGAGCGTAGGGGCAGGCACCCCCCTACGGTGCTCTATCTTTTGTTGGTGGTGGTATGATGCATTATTGATATAGTGATAAGTTATTTAGTGATTTTTGTAATATGGTATAATAAATTTTGTTGATTTTAAGATTTTTTGTAAAGGGTTTTTTTGGTGAATTGGTTATACAAGTTCCCTTTACAACAGTATTTCCAGACTGTGAATTATTTTGTCTTTTGATACTGCAGCATGCGTGCATCCCTTTCCAGGGGGAAAGCATCTGGCTAAATTTACTCTTGTATGGTGGATTTAACAGAGTGAGTGGCAATCCAGTAGTCAGCACTATTTCTGACTCTAAGAATACAGGCATTATCCTCTTAATCTCCTGGCTGTTGCTCATCCATCACCTCGTCCGCCTCCATTTTTTCCTCAGCTCCTGCATCTTCACAAACAGTTTGTCTGGTACCATGAGCACCCCTTGATCACTGTAAGCCAACCTCACATGACACCTTCCTGTGCGACCACAGTCTGGAAATTTGAGATATTGTTAGCCCTTCCACATCTTCCTCTGCTTCCACCTCTTTCTCTGGGACCATCACCTCCTCATGTAGACTATTCAAAGTGTGCATAGACCGGAATAGTGATGCTGATGACGGCATTGTCAGCGCCTGTGTTGGCGCAGGCTCTGCAAAATGACATATTGCACCAGGCCTCGTGGCTGCTGGAATTACACCATGATTTGTCACTGAAACACAGTTTTATCACAAATGATTTGGAGTAACTAATTGTTTTTTTAGTGGAAATCTGGACTTCTGATTTGCCACAGAAACACAGTTTTATCCCAAACTATTTGGAGTAGCTAACTGGCCCTCCAGGCTGCACTCCAATATTAGGCCTAATGATTTTTAAGTGGAAATCTGTACTTCTGATTTGCCACTGAACACACAAATTTATCACAAACGATTTGGAGTAGTTAATTGGGCCTCATGGCTGCACCCCAATATTAGGCCTAACTATTTTTAGGTGGAAATCTGGACATCTGATTTACCACTAAAACACAGTTAGATTCAGCTAATACAAACAGTCAAATGACAGTAAATCACCAAAGTACATATGTATACATGTATTCCTTATATCAGTAATATACTTGTCAAATATACATACATTCAGTTGTGCAAATATCGCATTCCAAATGCTATTTCAAAGGGGGAGAATATAAAACATGTATAGGCAATTGGGAGAACCACAGCCAAGACACTGTATATATGAAGGCAAAGTTGCAGCAGTAGTATCTATCTATAAGTAGGTGTTCACGGATGTGGCACAGCCAAGTACCTACCATGTGAGCCGAGAACATGTAAATGTTTAATTACTTGAAAATGAGTAACCGGGGATCCACCACACCCAACACGCATTTCGCACTGAAATGCTTTGTCATCTGTACACTTGACCCAATCCCATCCCACCTCATCCTAAACCTCATCACAGTCTTCATACCAACCCTAACGCATCTCTTCAACCTATCACTGATAGAGATGAGCGAATTTGTTCAGATTTTGTCTCCAAATCTGATTTTTACATATTTGTGCCATATTCGAACACTATTCGTGCCGAATGTACTGTATGTTTGAAGATTGGTTCCGAACATATTCAGTAATTTCTACTCCCATTGAATCCAATGACGTTTGGGCGTGTTCGACGAATATTGCTAAAACAATATTCGATGCTGCACGTATTCGGAACTGAATCCGAACAAATTCTCTCAACTCTAATCACTAACAACTGGTGTTTTCTCATTGCCCCATATCACTTCCCCATGCCTTAAAACTACTGGAACAATATATCCATCTTGAACTGTCTTCCCACCCCTCCTCCTGCTCCCTCTTTGACCGCTTACAATCTGGCTTTAGAACGCATCATACCACTGAAACTGCCCTGACTAGTCTCCAATAACCTACTAACCGCCAAATCAAAGTGACACTACTTTGTCGTCCTCCTCATGGACCTGGCATCTGCTTTTGACACAAGTCGACCATTACCTCTTACTACAGATTCTCACATTTCTTGGCATCACAGACTTGGCACTATCTTGTATCTGTTCATACCTAACAAATCGGACATTCAGCGACTTCCACTCACACACCACCTCCTAATCTCGCCCCCTATCTGTCAGTGTCCCCCAAGTTTCAATTTTAGTAGCCCTGCTCTTCTCTATCTACACCTTATGCCTGGGACAGCTCATGGCTTTCAGTATCATCTCTATGCTGATGGCACACAGATCTACCTAACTGGACCCAATATCACCTCTTATACTAACCAGGATCCCACTATGTATGTCTGCTATTTTATCTTTCTCTGCTAGATTTCTAAAACTTAACATGGACAAAACAGAATACATCATCTTTCCCCCATCTCAATCAACCACCCCAACATACCTATCCTTTAAAGAAAATGGCTGCTCACTCTCCCCAGTCTTGCAAGCTCGCTGCCTCAGTGTATCCGTGGATTCTAATCTCTCCTTCAAATCATATAACCAAGCCTTTTCCATTTCTTGCCTACTCCAACTCAAAAATATTTCCTGGATCCGTGCATTCCTTAATAAAGAATCTGCAAAAACACTTATCATCTCCCGCCTCAACTACTGCAACCTCCTGCTCTGTGGCCTCCCCTTTAACACTCTCACTCCCCTCCAATCTATCCACAACTCTGCTGCCAAACTAATTCACCTGTTCCCCTACTATTTCCTGTCCACTCTGTAAATCCATTCACTGGCTCCTCATTGTCCTGAGACTCCAGTTTAAAACCTTAACCTGTCTCCCAGTGCTTACCTGCACACAAACTCGGATCCTCACAAAATCTCCTTCTCTACTCCCCTCTTATCTCCTCTTCCCACAATCTCATACAAGACTTCTGTCATGCATCCCCCCCACTTTGAAACTCTCTACCCCAGCATATCAGACTCACCTACTTTGGAAACCTTTAAAAGTAGCCTGAAAACCAGCCTCTTTTGACAAGCCTACAACCTGCATTAACCCTCGTTCCATCATTCCACTGCACAGCCAGCTTTCCCCTCACCTACTTTATCCTCACCCATCCCTTGTAGACCGTCAGATCCAAGCATAAGCATAGTGTGAACAGGTACTTAACCTAGAGTCACCAACTCATATACATTCAAACAAAAAAGGAAGCACATTGCAGTAATGCAATTCATTTCTCATGTTTGCATGTTATGGCGCTACAGTGTGTTTCCTTTTTTGTTTGAATGTATATGAGTTGGTGACTGTAGGTTAAGCACCTGTTCACACTATGCTTATGCTTGGATGTGATGGTCAGTTTTTGAAATTTGTATTCATTCACCTTCTGACTGAGCACTCCACCTGTTAGCCGCAAGCGTTTTTAATCAAAGCAGGGCCACTTCCCCTCCACAGAGATATAGACTTCAGTCTAAACAGAGGATTTTTCATAGGTTCCCATTCAGATGGAGACTTCAGTCTTAGTGAGGACTGGCATAGATAGGGTCCTGGAAAATGAGAAATGCCTTACCGTGGCTTCCAGGTACACATAACTTGGCCATTTTATGCGCTAAACTTTCTCAATTTTTCATATTTCTAATGCAGTAATGCAATTCATTTTTCATGTTTGCATGTTATGGCGCTACAGTGTGCTTCGTTTTTTGTTTGACTATTTTGCTATTAAGACCTGCTGGTCTCAATTTATTTAATGTGAATATCCATTTACTTTCTGCTCTCAACATATGATGCATATCATTTTCTCCCCTCCACTGTTTTTTCATGTTCTTTATACCCCCAAAAGAACTTCTCATTATGTGCTATCTTATAATGATATGATAGTGGATGTCCTGCAAACTGTCTTTTGATATTGTATACGTGTTCTTTAATTCTGACTCAAAAAAGTCTCATTTTGTTCTGCATACATATAGTTTCTGGCACAGACATTTTATGACATCCATAGTTTGGCACGTTATGAGGATTTTTATTGTAAATGTTTCTTTTGAAGTTTCAAATGTATATAATGAGCTACGATTCTCTATTGATTTGCACATTGTGCAATTTTTACAACAGAGTTGTTTTTCTGCCTTTGGTTACTTGGTATTTCTATTTGTATTTCTGATCACTGTAGGGTCTATTTTGCTAGTATAATTCCCTACTTTCATAAACACAAAGCTTGGTTGGGGTGGAATAAGTTCCCCAATAATTTTATCTTCATGTAGTGACCTATGTCTTTTTACAATTTGTTTTATTAATCCACACTCATGATTGTATTGGGTTATAACTTATTATGAGTATGTTAAACAAAATCTTTTCTCCTTCTGCATTGTTTGCAGTAATAGAGGTTAATAAAGATTCCCCCTGCATTTTTTCTACTTTATCATTAATTTCTTTTAATCTGGCTTGATTATATGCTTTTTGGACAAATTTATGCATTATTTTTTGGATTCCTTGCAATAATCCTCCATTTTGGTACAATTTCTCCTGATTCATATACATTGTCCTCTCGTGATATTTTCAAGCCATGTGGGTAAATTCCAACTGTTTATTCGAATGTAACTTTTGCTATCTGTGGATTTGCTGTATGTTTTGGTAGCTCTTTTGTTCCCACCTGTAAATATAGTGATGTTCAAGAAATTGATTTATATGGTACTAATAGTAGAAGTAAATTGTAAATTAAAATCATTTTTGTTAATATCATTTAAAAACTGGGTGAATGAGTTTTGTCCCCCGGGCCAAATATAATAAATATCATCAATAAGACATTTTCAGAAGACCAGAACTGCACCAAGCTCCCCATGTGGTGGTAGTGTGTCCCCCTCCTACCTGCCCATGTAAAACTTATCTAAACTTGGTGCAAATCTTGGTCAAAACATTCACGCAACACTCTTTTACTTATAGTGGACTCCTTGCAACCCCCACTAATTATCTCTTCAGCTAGATTCCTCTACTCTTCAGCTTTTCCTGTTAAGCCCATTTTCCAACAACCAACCACGATGCTCTTTCTTGAACTGTGTCCATTTAATCACATCCAGATTTCCCTCAAGGGGCATTACAGCCCTTTTCAGAATTCTTTTACAGTCTCTTACAGCATCTTTGCCTTCACGTTCTCTAACTATTGTCTTTGCTCTTTTTCCATTGGGTTTCTGTCTCCATTTACTCAACAAGTTTCCCATACCTGCCTCAAAATCAGTGCTAGCACAATCTTTATCCAAAGCAGTCACACAGACATAATTCTATAGCGTAGAGTAAGCAGGCACAAAACCACAGATTTTACAATACAATTAGTAAATGGACTACAATATACCCTTCCTGCCGAGTTGATACTTCTCAACAGTCAAACAAGATATAGTAACACCAGAAATCCTTGAAGTACAAGTCTCATACGTAACTCTTCCTACTTCTTGACTTGAACTAAAATATTTATTGCAAAAATAACTCACCTGGATTGGAGGCAAATCGACTCACAGTAAAATTAAATACAGGGTGGGCCGTGTATATGGATACACCTAAATAAAATGGGAATGGTTGGTGATATCAACTTTCTGTTTGTGGCACATTAGTATATGGGAGGGGCAATATTTTTCAAGATGGGTGGTGACCATGGTGGACATTTTGAAGTCGGCCATTTTGAATCCAACTTTTTTTCCAATGGGAAGAGGGTCATGTGACACATCAAACTTATTGAGAATTTCACAAGAAAAACAATGGTGTGCTTGGTTTTGACGTAACTTTATTCTTTCATGAGTTATTTACAAGTTTCTCTTTGTTTACAGCCATTGACATGTTGCAGAGGTTAACACATGAGGAGCAGATAGAAATTGTGTTGATGTCGGGTGAACGCAGTACCCGGGTCTTTGCAGCAGATTTCAGTGCAAGACACCCTATGCAAGAAAACTGTCACCATTCCCATTTGATTTAGGTGTATCCACATAAAACGCCCACCCAAAAAAGTTTGCCTCATCACTGAACATAATGTTCTGTGTAAACTGAGGGTCCTGTTCCAATTTTTGTTTTGCCTATTCTGCAAATTCAGAGCGCCGATCTGGCATCAGTCGAACATTCCTTCGGCGGATATTAGCTACTACCCTTACAAAATCCAGCTGCTGCAGCATCTCAATGAGGATGACCCAGATCGGCACGCTGAAATTTTCTCGCCCAGCAGTGTTAGTTGATCACTATTGCACAGAAGCTACAAGACAAGATGCATATACATACACAAAATGGATTCTTTTCTCTCACACCTTTAACATGTTTGCCTATCATTTTATATCCAATCTCCTGAGACAACTTTCTCCTTTATTTTCTTTAGTCCATGTTCAGTGTAGTACACCATGATACCAAAGAGCATAGTAACTACTTTTCACCCTTTAAATAGGCAGACTGAATACAAATTTGTAGAGACTTATGATGCTAATTATAGGAAACTCCTTAGTTTAACATGTCCCTATGGCCAAATTATTCTCAATCCTTTCTAGTAATAATCTCTCTCCTTAAGGGTGACTCCCCAAGCATGGGCCTTCTTTATCCTGTCTGACTCCCAATCGTTCCAGAAGGTGCAGGAATTTTTTCTTGCGCTGGGTAATATATACGACGAACTCGACTGCGTCTCCCTAGCTGAGTCCACACTACATCAGCTTTGGCAGAGAGACAGGCTGGTGGAGCAATATTGCTCCAAGTTTGGGATGTGGTCCACTGACGCTTCATAGCCAGTTCTGTCAAGGGCTATCAGTAAGGGTGAAGGATGCCTTAGCCCTGTATGAGACTCCAGTTTCCCTTGAGGCGGCCCTGTCTCTGGCTATCTGGGTGGATCGCCATCTTCGCTAAAGACATAAAGAGACACCCCAATGTATGGGAGGTCCGGGGCCAAGGAAACCTGGTCTGAGACATCTGAGGAACCTATTGATTGGGTGGAGCAACTCATTCTGGAAATCAGTCTTTAGTTCAGCATAAAGGGGGAGTATGCTTTTACAGTGAGAGAAAGGACCATTTTGTGGGTGTATGTCCTTCCCTACCTCACTGTAAACAGCTGCTGGAAAACTAAGGAGTCCGGGTTGCGGGGAGGTTAGTAACCCAGGTGTACATACAGTGGGGAAAAAAAGTATTTAGTCAGTCAGCAATAGTGCAAGTTCCACCACTTAAAAAGATGAGAGGAGTCTGTAATTTACATCATAGGTAGACCTCAACTATGGGAGACAAACTGAGAAAAAAAAATCCAGAAAATCACATTGTCTGTTTTGTTTTCATTTTATTTGCATATTATGGTGGAAAATAAGTATTTGGTCAGAAACAAAATTTCATCTCAATACTTTGTGATATATCCTTTGTTGGCAATGACAGAGGTCAAACGTTTTCTGTAAGTCTTCACAAGGTTACCACACACTGTTGTTGGTATGTTGGCCCATTCCTCCATGCAGATCTCCTCTAGAGCAGTGATGTTTTTGGCTTTTCGCTTGGCAACACGGACTTTCAACTCCCTCCAAAGGTTTTCTATAGGGTTGAGATCTGGAGACTGGCTAGGCCACTCCAGGACCTTGAAATGCTTCTTACGAAGCCACTCCTTCGTTGCCCTGGTGGTGTGCTTTGGATCATTGTCATGTTGAAAGACCCAGCCACGTTTCATCTTCAATGCCCTTGCTGATGGATGGAGGTTTGCACTCAAAATCTCACGATACATGGCCCCATTCATTCTTTCATGTACCCGGATCAGTCGTCCTGGCCCCTTTGCAGAGAAACAGCCCCAAAGCATGATGTTTCCACCACCATGCTTTACAGTAGGTATGGTGTTTGATGGATGCAACTCAGTATTCTTTTTCCTCCAAACACGACAAGTTGTGTTTCTACCAAACAGTTCCAGTTTGGTTTCATCAGACCATAGGACATTCTCCCAAAACTCCTCTGGATCATCCAAATGCTCTCTAGCAAACTTCAGACGGGCCCGGACATGTACAGGCTTAAGCAGTGGGACACGTCTGGCACTGCAGGATCTGAGTCCATGGTGGCGTAGTGTGTTACTTATGGTAGGCCTTGTTACATTGGTCCCAGCTCTCTGCAGTTCATTCACTAGGTCCCCCCCGCGTGGTTCTGGGATTTTTGCTCACCGTTCTTGTGATCATTCTGACCCCACGGGGTGAGATTTTGCATGGAGCACCAGATCGAGGGAGACTATCAGTGGTCTTGTATGTCTTCCATTTTCTAATTATTGCTCCCACAGTTGATTTCTTCACTCCAAGCTGGTTGGCTATTGCAGATTCAGTCTTCCCAGCCTGGTGCAGGGCTACAATTTTGTTTCTGGTGTCCTTTGACAGCTCTTTGGTCTTCACCATAGTGGAGTTAGGAGTCAGACTGTTTGAGGGTGTGCACAGGTGTATTTTTATACTGATAACAAGTTTAAACAGGTGCCATTACTACAGGTAATGAGTGGAGGAAAGAGGAGACTCTTAAAGAAGAAGTTACAGGTCTGTGAGAGCCAGAAATCTTGATTGCTTGTTTCTGACCAAATACTTATTTTCCACCATAATATGCAAATAAAATGAAAACAAAACAGACAATGTGATTTTCTGTATTTTTTTTTCTCAGTTTGTCTCCCATAGTTGAGGTCTACCTATGATGTAAATTACAGACGCCTCTCATCTTTTTAAGTGGTGGAACTTGCACTATTGCTGACTGACTAAATAATTTTTTTCCCCACTGTATACCCTCCGTGGGTGGGACACAATTTTTTCTGACTGCTGAAATCCATCTGGTCAAGAATAAGGTGGATATTTCTGCCTTTCTGGAAAGTTGGGTGGGGTTCAACTTAATCGACGCTAGGTTCGTCCAGATCCAGGGCCTCAAACCACATACACTGTCCAGACCTATACCCATAATTGTCTTTGACTCCACACCCTTAAGACTGGGGTATTTTACTCAAGTCATCTGAGGCTCATATCTACAGGTAGGGGCCATGCACTCAGAAGGTATTGACTGTTATGTGCCAGAGGGTCTGCCCTCTCCTGTTGTTCTTGGACTACCTTGGTTCACTCTGCACAATCCTGTGGTAGATTGGCAGATTCGGGAGGTGGTAAAGTGGAATGAGTATTGTCAAGGACACTGCTTAGGCACCAGGCTTGCAAGGGTGGATACTCAGTGTGTGCCTAAATACCTGTCTGACTTTCGGGATGTGTTTTCAGAAGCAGGGGTTCCAAGAATTTCCTCATCATCATCCTTATGACTGCACTATTAATCTTGTCACTGGGGCCAAGCTGCCAAAGAACACACTATATAATAGCTCTGGTCCAGAGAGGCAGGCCATGAAAGACTATATTGCAGTAAGTTTGGCAAAGGGTCATATCAGAACATCCTTATCCCCTATTGCTGCTGGGTTTTTCTTTGTAAAGAAGAAAGATGGGGGATTACACCCCTGCCTAGATTTCCGTGAACTCAATCAAATTATGGTCCAGTATCCGTATCCGCTCCCTCTCATCTCGGACCTCTTTAATTAGATTGTAAGAGCAAAATAGTTTTCTAAACTGGATCTTAGGAGGGCATATAATCTCATTCATATTAAAAAGGGAGAAGAGTGGAAAAACAGCTTTCAATACGCCTGAGGCACACTACGAGAACCTTGTAATGCCATTTGGGTGGACAAATGCTCCCTCCGTCTTTCAGCACTTATTAAATGATATCTTTAGTCACCTGGTAGGTAGATTTGTTGTAGTCTATCTAGATGAAATAATAATTTATTTACCTGACCTTGAGTCACATAAGGTACTTGTCAAACAGGACTTACAGATACTCAGAGACAATGTATTATTTGTCAAACCAGAGAAATGTATGTTCTTGGTTGAGGAGATCCCTTTTCTAAGTTATGTTATATCTTCCACATGGATACGTCAAAAGTCCGGGCGGTTCTGGATTAGGATCGTCCAGAGGATTTGAAGGCGTTACAAAAGGTTTTTGTGTTTCGCCAACTACTACAGTAAGTTAATCAAAACTTTTCACTAGTGGCCAAACCTCTGACAGATATTACCAGATAAGGGACAGACTTTTCCAAATGGTCCAGTCGGCCAGGGAGGCATTCAATCCCTGATAGGAGTGTTTTACATCTGTGACAATTCTCATACAGCTTGATGTCACTCAGCCATTTATTGTAGAAGTTGATGCATCTAAAGTGGGGGTGGTGGCTGTATAATTGCAGAGTGCGTCTCCTGGTAA
This sequence comes from Dendrobates tinctorius, assembly GCF_039654945.1. Lineage (NCBI taxonomy): Eukaryota > Metazoa > Chordata > Amphibia > Anura > Dendrobatidae > Dendrobates > Dendrobates tinctorius. The sequence goes on from NW_027361783.1 coordinate 22,568,697, forward strand.
ATGGCATCCATGTGCATACTTTTCTAAAAAACTGTCATTTGCGGAGAGAAATTATGACATTGGTAACAGGTCAATCAAGTGAGCCTTTGAAGAGTGGCGTCATTTTCTGGAGGGGGCCCAATTTTCATTAGAGAGATTGTAAAATTACCTATCAATATTGTTTCTGACCGGGGGTGCAATTTATTTCAAAATTTCAGCATTTCACCTACAGTCTAATTGGCAAACTGAATGGGTTAACCAGAGTATTGAGACTTATCTTAGGTATTTTGTGTCTGAGAAACAGGTGGATTGGGTTACTTATTTACCTCTAGCTGAATTCAAGGTAAATAATCGTTGTCATGAGTCTACTGGTAAGTCCTCATTTTTTCGGCATATGGATTTCATCCTCAGTTCAGCTCATTTAATAGGAATTGTTCTTCTGGAATACCTGAAGAAGAATGGTTTTCATCATCAATTATGTCTGTGTGTGCAAGGGGTTCTTGATAATGTGAGGAAGATGGGGTCCAAATATGAGTGTGGCTGACTGGAGACATTTGGTGGGTCTGGACCTGTGTTGGTATCTTGGTGTGGTTTTCCTCTTGGAAACTGGGTCCTAGGTTCATCTGTCCTTATAATGTTGTGTCCGTTGTCAATCCCGCAGCATTCTGCCTTGCTTTGCCGCCCACTTTTAGGGTCCATAATGTGTTTTGTCGATCTCTACTCAAAAAATATACTGTGTCCTCTGTACCATCACTGCTACCACCATCTCAAGTCATTGTGGATAGAAATTTGGAATTTCACATTGCTAAGATTGTTTATTCTCACTTAGTTCATCGGTCGCTTCAGTATCTGGTACACAGGAAGGGATAGGGTCCTGAAGAGAGGATGTGGATACCAGCATCTGATGTCCATCTGACCAAGTTGATCAGGTATTTTCATGTGGAACACCCTGACAAAACCCAGTTCTGAGGTATCGGAAGTCCCTTGTAGAAGGAAGGGTACTGACATGGGTTTACCGTGACAATGAGGAGCCAGAATATAATAGAATCTGATTACTTCTACTCCTGTACTGATTAGAAGCACTTCACCTTCATATTAAACAGTGCAGGTTTCTTTTAGCAGTGCAGGGGTTAATTTGCTCAATTGAGAGCTCTTTGAAACTTTTCTGCGTTAAGGGTCAGCTGTTCACCCTAGCCCTGGCTAGCACACATTGTCAGAGCAGCTTTTGCTGCATGGTTGGAGGTTGTTGTTGGTTGTTATTTGAGAAGGTGTTTGGTTGATTTCTCTGTGACTGTTGCTAGGTTTTGGGTGTGCGATAATTTCCCTTCTTCTCCGACTTTGGTTTAACCTCATCCTGCACTCACTGGTGCATTCCTCTGTTGTTTGTATGAGTATTTTTGTATGATTGATATTTTCCATTATCCCTGCTCATATTACCTTGTTATTCTGGTTAGTGCATTATGATACACTATTACTCCCCTCTTCCCTGGGTGGATTCAGTAGCTAAGGCAAGGCACGTGGCCTCAGCGTCTTCGCCATCAGAAGTAATCCAAGGAGCAGGGCGAGCTAGGGTGCCCATAGCATTAGGGGCAGGGAAGGAGCCCCTGGTCCCGAAACACCTGACAACAGAGTCGAGACAATATCGTCTACAAGGCCATGTAGTTCATTTATACTGGGCTTACAGACTAGTGATACTGTAAAAAGAAGTCAAACAACAAAAAGTCAAGAGCGTTCTGAGTCTAGGCACACATTTCATTCAAATTACAGAGAATTGACATTTATTCTTATGCAAGTTTTTATTTTCAGTTCCAGTGCCTGTCATCTGGGATTACAACAGTGCCTCTAAGTGTTTATAAAGGTTGCGATGCTCTATGTCTTCAAGGATTATTTGTGATTAGATGGTAATAGCATCATCCATACAAGTTGCCCTTCTTAATTTACTGGTGGCTCTGGATGTACTGACAAGACAAGGGTTTCTTATCTTTATGAAGTGGCATCTCAGCAAAACGTTTCTAGGGACTCTCATTGGGAATGTAGACTGGTTAAGCTACAGGATCGGTTGCCCCAAAACATATGTGATGGCAAACAAAACAATGCAAACAAAGTCCTGAAAAAAATTATGGACAAACAGAAGAAGGCCATAGCAGTTATTCTATTTGGTCTCACAGTACGTTATTCTCTCATATTATCTATATCTGGAGGTTGCATTAGATTGAGCTCTCAGTGTTTTTTTTAGAACCAGAGAATAAATAACAACAATTACCGTAAATACTCACATATAAGCCGAGATTATCAGCTCATTTTTTGGGGCTGAAAGTCCCCCTCTCGGCTTATACGTGAGTCATACACGCCAGGGGGTCGGCGGGGGTGTCAGGTCATACTTATCCCCCCTGGCGCATCTCTGCAGCCCTCTGCTTTTCCCATGGTCTCAAGCTACTTCCTTTAGCAGTCACGTGGTACCACTCATTAAAGTCATAAATATGCGCATGTTCATGACTTTAATGAGCGGTACCACATGACTGCTGAAGGAAGGAATAGCTGCCGGAGACCATGGGAGAAGGGGCTGCAGAGACCGTGCCAGGAGGGGGGTAAGTATATGCGATATTCACATGTCCTCGCTGCATTGCTGCACACCGCTCTGTCCTCCATGTCCTCTGTCTGTGATGTTCAGGTCAGAGGGCGTGATGACGTAGTTCGTGCCGCGCCCTCTGCCTCAACAGTCACTGACAGAGGACCCGGAAGACAGAGCGGCACACAGCGATGGAGTGGGGATCGGTAAATATCGCCAGTGCCAGGGTCCTGAGCCAGCGGCGACACCAGCATCTGTCCCCCATAGTGTGCCAGTGTCCCCGTCTGCTCAGGACACTGGCATCTGGCCCCCAGCAATGAGAGGTGAGTATGTCATTTTTTTTATTTGCAGCAGCATATGGGGCCTATTCTATGGAGCATCTTATGGGGCAGCATATGAGGCATAATCTATGGAACAGCAAATGGGGCATAAACTATGGAGCATCTTATGGAGCATCTTATGGGGGCATAATCTATGGAGCATCTTATGGGGTATATTCTATGGCGCATCTTATTGGGCATAATCTATGGAGCATTTTATGGGGCAGCATATGGGGCATAAACTGTGGAACATCTTATGGGGCCATAACCTTAATGGAGCAGCATATGGGGCATATTATTCTATGGAGCATCTTATGGGGCCATTATTAACCTTTGTGCTGCATTATATGTGGTGTACAGTATTTTGTATAGAGCATCTTATGGGGTCCATCATGAACTGTATGAAGCATTATATGGGGCTCCTGATTCAATATGGATATTCAAAAACATTTAACCTACTGATGTGTCAATTATTTTTACTTTTATTGGTATCTATTTTTATTTTTTAAATTTACCAGTAGCTGCTGCATTTTCCACCCTAGGCTTATACGCAAATCAATAAGTTTTCCCAGTTTTTTGTGGCAAAATTAGGGGGGTCGGCTTATACTCGGTTCGGCTTATACACGAGTATATACGGTATTTGCTTTGGATGGAAAAAGAGCAGTCTCTTAAATTATATTCAAGTTATTCAATCCTTTTGAACTTCTTTTTCTTCAATTTCACGCCAATATTAATAGGCATAAACCAATTGTGTACAGTTTTGGGCACCAGTGCTCAGAGTCAGGAAGGATATAATGGAACTAGAGCGAGTACAAAGGAGGGCGAAAAAATTAATAAAGGGGATGGGGGATCTACAATACCCAGAGAGATTAGCAAAATTAGGATTATTTAGTCTGAAAAAAGACGACTGAGGAGCGATCTAATAACCATGTATAAGTATATAAGGGGACGATACAAATATCTCTCCGAGGATCTGTTTACACCAAGGAAGGTGATGGTCACAAGGGGGCATTCTCTGGGTCTGGAGGAGAGAAGGTTTTTCCACCAACATAGAAGAGGATTCTTTACCTTTAGGGCAGTGAAAGTCTGGAATTCCTTGCCTGAGGAGGTGGTGATGGCAAACTCAGTCGAGGGGTTCAAGAGAGGCCTGGATGTTTTCATTGAGCGTGACAATATTGTATCTTACAGTTACTAGGTTCTTTAGGAGGACATAGATGTGGGGATTTATTCTGACGGAATATAGGCTGAACTGAATGGACAAATGTCTTTTCGGCCTTGCTAACTATGTAATAAAAGCTACTACTGCTGGATTAATGATGCCACTACAAAAACACTTCTCCATTCAAGTTTAAAGTTGATTCCATCTGCTCTACCTCGGTATCACGGACAGTGTTCAGCTAAGTTCTATTTTATCAAATGTGTAGAGTTGCAACATGGTATTCTATATCAATTGTCATTAAAGCAGCACAGTTTTCCCATCCTAATAAAAATGTATTTATTGCTTACATAACATATAAATAAAATGTGGTAATTTGTAACTTTTGTAAGGTAGTCTGCAGTGAAAGAGGATGTCCGGTCTAAACCGATAAGTTTCTCTTTCTCTTCCAATTGCAGCCAGATGAAGTTTTACCCAATGATGTCCTCCCTATAAACTCCAGGAAAATAAAAATTTGGTAAGCAACTATCAATTGTACCTGATAAATTCTTAATTTCTCATGAAAGTACGATCATATCAGGTTTGTCTGCGTGTTTGGAATTGCAGCATAAAGCAATATTTCTATACAAAAGTTTTTTGTTGAACATGCTGTCTGTAACAAATGTAGAAGATAATAATCTCCATCTATTTTTGTTGTAGGTGACACTGGATTGTGCCTTAGAAACAAAATTGAATAAAATGTTTTCATTAAATGTACTGTACATCTAAGGATTCAGTCTGTAAGACATCAATCATTTCTGTTGACCTTCATGTTAAAGCACAATTAACTTCAGGATAAATTGCTTATTTTACTGTTTAATACAGCATGGAAGCTAATTCTAAATGTGTTTATAGACACTTTGTAATGCTTTTAGTACAAAGAGTTTAATGTACTGCACCTGAAAAAGTACATTTATTTTTCTTACTAAGAAAAAAAAGCACAAAAATTGAGCTTGGTTTAAGCAGCACATCAACACATGTTCACTTTGGCCATAATGCATACAAAACCTACAAGAAGCAAAATAGGCATAAACTTTACTGTGACTAAATGAGTAAGAAGCAAAAGTGCATTTAAATAACTCAGGGTTCTTAGTGATATTGTTTTTGATCAAAAATAGCATTAAAGCTATACCATCGTCGAAAAGGTGACCCTGATCGGGATGGTCCTATGCTGTCTAATATTAAGCCTTTAACCCCCAAGGGTGGTTTGCACGTTAATGGCTGGGCCAATTTTTAGAATTCTGACCACTGTCCTTTTATGATGTAATAACTCTGGAATGCTTAAATTGGATCCTGGTGATTCTGACAGTATTTTCTCGTGACATATTGTACTTCATGTTAGTGGTAAAATTTCTTTGATATAACTTTTTTGCAATTTTCCAACTTTGAATTTTCATGCCTTTAAATCACAGAGATATGGTACACAAAATACTTAATAAATAACATTTCCCACATGTTTACGTTACATCAGCACAATTTTGGAACCAAATTTTTTTTTTTTAGGAAGTTATAAGGGTTAAAAGTTAACTAGAGATTTCTCATTTTTACAACATGATTTTTTTAGGGACCACATCACATTCGAAGACACTTTGAGGGGTCTATATGATAGAAAATACCCAAAAGTGACATCATACCAAAAACTGCACCCCTCAAGGTCCTCAAAACCACATTCAAGATGTTTATTAACCCTTCAGGTGCTTCACAGGAATTTTTGGAATATTTAAGAAAAAATTAACATTTAACTTTGTTTCACAAAAAAATTACTTCAGGTCCAATTTTTTTATTATACCAAAGGTAACAGGAAAAATTGGACCCCAAAAGTTATAGTGCTATTTGTCCTGAGTACACTGATACTCCATATGTGGGGGTAAACCACTGTTTGTGCGCATGGCAGACCTCGAAAGGGAAGGAGCGTCGTTTAACTTTTTCAATGCAGAATTGGCTGGATGCCATGTCTTGTTTGGAGAGCCCCTGATGTGCCTAAACAGTGAAAACCCCCCACAAATGACACCATTTTGGAAACTAGACCCCCCAAGGAACTTATCTAGATGTGTGGTGAGAACTTTGAACTCCCAAGTGCTTCACAGAAGTTTATAACGTACAGACGTAAAATTAAAAAATCATATATATTCCTCAAAAATGATCTTTTCACCCCCAATTTTTTTATTTTGCAAAGGGTAACAGAAGAAATTGGACACCAAGGGTTATTGTGCAATTTGTCCTGAGTATGCTGATACCCCATATATGGGGGTAAACCACTGTTTTGGCGCATGGCTGAGCTCGGAAGAGAAGGAGCGCCGTTTGACTTTTTCAACGCAGAATTAGCTGGAATTGAGATCAGATGCCATGTCGCGTTTGGTGAGCCTCTGATGTGCCTGAACAGTGGAAATCCCCCAATTGTAACTCCAACCCTAACCCCAACACACCCCTAACCCTAATCCCAACCCTAACTCGAGCCCTAACTCTAACCCTAGCACTAACCCTAACCCTAATCCTAATGGAAAAATGGAAATAAATACATTTTTTAAATTTTATTATTTTTCTCTAACTAAGGGGGTGATAAAGAAGGGTTTGATTTACTATTTATAGCGGGTTATTATGTCTGGCAGCTTTCACTCGCTAAAAGACACTTTTTATTGCAAAAAATAGTTTTTGCATCACCACATTTTGAGAGCTATAATTTTTCCAGATTTTGGCCCACAAAGTCATATGAGGTCTTATTTTTTGCGGGACGAGTTGACATTTTTATTGGTACCATTTTCGGGCACATGACATTTTTTGATCGCTTTTTATTACGATTTTTGGGAGGCAGAATGAACAAAAAACAGCATTTCATGAATTTCTATTGGAGGTGCATTTATACCGTTCCGCGTGTGGTAAAATTGATAAAGCGGTTTTATTCGTCGGGTTAGTACGATTACAGCAATACCTCATTTATATTTTTTTTATGTTTTGGCACTTTTATACAATAAAAACAATTATATATAAAAAAATAATTATTTTTGCATCACTTCATTCTGTGAGCTATAACTTTTTTATTTTTTCGCTGATGACACTGTATGGTGGCTCGTTTTTTGCTGGACAACATGGCATTTTCAGTGTTACCATGTTTATTTATATCCGTCTTTTTGATCACATGTTATTCCACTTTTTGTTTGGCGGTATGATAATAAAGCATTTTTTTTGCCTTTTTTTAAGGGGTTCTCTAAAGGGGTTAACTAGTGGGACAATTTTATAGGGTACGGACGCGTCAATACTAAATATGCGCACTTTTATTGTTTTTTTTACATAAAGAAATATATTTATTTGGGAACTTTTTTTTCTTTATTTAGGAATTTTTTTTACATTATTTTTACACATGTTCATTTTGTTTTTTACTTTTTTACATTGTCCCAGGGTGGGACATTACTATGCAAAGTCAGATCTCTGATCTGACACTTTGCAGAGCACTGTGTCAGATCAGTGATCTCACAGGCAGTGTAGGAGGCTTCTCAGGCACTGAGAAGCCACCTCCCTGCAGGACCCAGAATGACCCCACGGCCATCTTGGATCCAAGGGCCTGCAGGGAGGAGGCCTTTGGAACTACGCGATCAGATCGCGTTGTTCTGAGGGTCTCAGCAAAGCATGCAGGAAGCCCCCTCCCTGTGCGATGCTTCCCTATGCCACGGGTACACTGCAATCACGTTTGATTACAGTGTACGGGGGGTTAAAGTTCGGGAGTGGTCCGTGAGTACTCCTGGCACTTAGTGCCGGCTGTCAGCTGTGAGAATCAGCTGACACCCAGCCGCGAACAGCTGCGCTCCCCCTTGAGCACGGCTGATAACGATGACGTACTATCCCGTCCATGGGTATTAAGGACCAGGGCACATGGACGGGATAGTATGTCATATGTAAGAAAGGGGTTAAAATTATAGACTGTTCATGTCTTTGTCAGTGCGCAAACTTACAAAATCAGCAACGGATCAAATAATTATTTCCTTGACTGTACTCCAACATGGTATCATTAAAAACTACAGCTCAGCATATAAAAACAAGCCCTTGTACAGCTCCATCAAAGGAAAAATAAAGTCCTTATGGGAGTGATGAAGCAAACCAAATTATTTTTACAAAATTTAGAATTTTTTTAAGTCACTTAAATAACAAAAATAAGTATTCAAGTGTTATATTTCTGTAATTGCACTGACCTGGAAAATCATGTTGCCAGGTAATTTTTACCACACAATGAACACTAAAAATTAAACCCAAATCTAAAGGCAGAATTGCTGTATAATTATCATTTCTTCTTACTTGGATTTTTTTCCTCATTTTTCAGTACATTAACATGGAAAATGAAAAATTTGATTCCCGAGTAAAACTCGTCCTGCACAAAACAACCTCTCATACAGCTACGTCGAAGGAAAAATAAAAAAGTTATGAATCTTGGGAGAAGGTGTTGAAAAATGGAAATGGCAAAAATTGAAAGTTGCCTGCATCCTTAAGGAGGTAATATATGGGTTGTTTTTATTATAAATCTTGTTTTTCACTTAAAACAGGATAGAATCTTTTTTCTGCCACTAAAGGATAAATGATAAAAATAACCTGTAATATGTGTATGTTGTCATCATCTCATTATTTCCAGAGACTTTTGCTTTTTCTACCTTTTCATCTTTTATGATGAATGAAGCTGAGATTGCTGTTTAGTGGATACTTTATACTGGGTTCTGCAATAACAACATTCCACGAAGTGGCCCTGATAGCAGTTATAGATAAGTCGGTACCTTTTATCAGTAAACCATGATTCCTACACTTCTCTAAGCTGTGTCACAAACATGTTAGGAATGTGGTATCAGAAAATGACCTAATGCAAAATGATAAAGAATTGACATTCACCTAACTGGACGCTGTTGGTTTTTTTGTTTTTTTTTATAAATAGCAATTTGAAAAACGTAAAAAAAAAATATCAAAGATGTAAAAAAAAATGCATTCAACATTAAACCTGATTTAACCCCTACCAACATTGGACGTATTGGTGCACCGAATGTCGGGCAGTTGATGGCCACATTATTTTGGTATCATATGCCCCTGGAGTGGAGCTTCACCTGCGGTTGTTAACCTGTTAAATGCTGATGTAAATTTGCGACAGCAGTATTTACATAGCAATAACTGAGGACGCACCATATTAAGTGCCCATTGGCCTGCTGTGACCCGATTGTGGGGTGCCAATGAGTTGTCATGATAGCTAGGGGCCAGCTAAAGGCATTTGTGCTTTTCATGACTATGTTCCATTATGGTCCAGGCTAAGGCTTGATTTAAAAGAAGACCACAATTGTTGCAACACACAGCAAAATTGTGATCTTGTTGTGTATAGTACAAACAATTAAAGTTTCAAGTATCTTATGGTGACTAAATAATACAGTGAAAGTTAAAAAAAAAATATTTTGAAAAATAAAAAAATATAACATTTCAAATCACCTCCCTTTTTCCAATATTAAAAATAAATAATAACATAACAAAATAGTCATATTTGGTATCTCCACATCCGCAAAAGTCTGGTCCCTCAAAATTTGAAATGTATTCACCATATGGGTAAACACCAGAAAGAATATAAAAAAATCAAAATGCTAGAATTAAATTTTTTTGGCCACAGCAATACAGCAAAAAATGCATTATGACACAATAGAAATGCAGTATGCACCCCAAAATGGTATCAAGAAAAATGTGTTCGTACTGCTAAAAATCGACCAAAAATTGAAAGCGTTACTGCCTCAGAACACAGTGACTCATGCAATATTGTTTTGTTTTTTTTTTTACATATTTACAAACTTTATTCACCACTTAGGCCGGTTTCACATGTCCTGATATTTCCGGTACCGGAGATATCCGTGTACGTGTGTCCATTTGTCACATCTGTGTGGCATCCGTGTGCTATCTGTGTGTCCGTGTGTACCATCCGTGTGTGATCCATGTGCTGTCCGTGTGGATACATACCAGAGCCTAGTATTAAAACAACTTGTTTCAATTTTAACCCTATGACTTTAAAAACGCACACGGATGGCACACAGACACAATCAGTGTGCAGTACGTGTTTACACGGACTCATTGACTTGTATCGGTCCGTGTGATCCATGCAGATGCACAAAAACCGACATGTCAACATGTGGAGCACACGGTCCGTGAGAAAACACAGATATGTGCACATACCCATTCACTGATGTGTTAGGATATGTTCACACGCTGCGGATTCATGTGCGGATTTTTCCGCGCCGAAGCTGCGGAATTCGCAGGTAAAATTACCTGAGGATTTACTGCATTTTACCTGCGGATTTTCGGCGGATTTAGTGCGGATTTCGCCTGCGTTTTTACACCTATGGTTTCCTATAATGGATCAGGTGTAAAAATGCTGCGGAATCCGCACAAACAATTGACATGCTGCGGAAAATAAACCGCTGCGTTCCTATACGGAATTTTCTGCAGCATGTGCACAGCGGTTTTTGTTTTACTTAGACTAACATGGTACTGTACACCGCATGAGATTGTGCTGTGGATCTGCAGGGCCAAATCCGCTGCGGATCCGCAGACGAATCCGCAACGTGTGCACATACCCTAAAAGAGACCTTAAATGGTAAAAAAAAAGCAAAGCAAGTTTGCTACCATAATAATCACCCTGACCTGGAGAATCATATTGTCTGCTATTTCATACCACATAATGAACATTTTGAAAACAAAATCTAAAAAATAACTGCAGAATTGTGTTTTTCAAGCAGTTTTGCTGAATTTGTATTTTTCTTTCCATATATATATAAAAAAAAGTTAGCCTAGTGGTTAGCACTGCAGCACTGGAGTCCTGGGTTCAAACCCCACCAAGGATAACATCTGCAAGGGGTTTGCATGTTCTCCCCGTGTTTGCAGGGGTTTCTCTGGTTTTCTCCCACCCTCCAAAGGCATACTGAAAGGGAGTTTAGATTGTGAGCCCCATCGGGAACAGTGCCGCAAATGTCTTTGAAGCGCTATTCAATTAATGGTGCTATATAAGTGAGAAAAATAAACTAGAATATATTAGAACTTTATGATTGGTAGAGTCCAACCTCTGTGACGCTACGAATCATGAGAAATGGCACAGAGCTGCATTCCCTTCCTTTTTCTCTACCACAGAGGCAACTGAATGCACCTGCATTTGAAGGGAATCTGATACAGGTTTTTGTTAGCTAATCTGAAAGCAGCATGATGTAGGAGCTATTCTGACTCCTCCTGATGACTGTGAGTCCCAAGTGATCTAACTATCAGCTTCTTAGATAATTGTATAACTTGTACTCACAAAACCAGGCGTCCTCAGTAGTATTAACTCCACTGGCAATGCAACTGTAGAAAGACCAGGAGAAACTATGCTGATTTCTTCCAAAATCTTGTATTAGTTTACAATGGACAGTAGGTAAAAAGGGGTAATTTGTACAGGGGAGTACACATACATATTGAGTAATGGCTGCTGTAGGCTAAACTGAAGAAGAAGGGAGGAGGAACCTAATACAGAGCTCAACTACAGGAGGGACATAGGGACAATTTTCACACAGTCTAATTCTACCTAGCAACAACAGGGAATTTTGCTGATTGGAGGAAGAACAAAACAAAGAGAAATATGCATTACAGGTTGTTCCCATTCGTGGGACACAACACTCCCCGTCTGAAATCGTCAGATTTCATAAGTCCTTGTGCGAGATAAGGAGAATCTATCCCTCGACATCGTGAAACCTGCAATGAGAGGAGAAAAGAAAAACAATGCAAAAATCAAGTCCATACTTGTAGTAAAAACGTAGCGCTTGAATAAAAAATAAAAAATGAGTCCAATAGAAACCCATCTTCGGATTGGGGAAGCCGCAACATGCCAACTCTTCCACCAACCCAACAGTAGAATTTCCAGTCCATAAGGGAAAGTTAAAGTTCAGTTGGGTTCTGATAATCCTGTGTCCTAGCACAGCAGTAGCGTGCGAAGGTATGCTCCTCGCCGTGGCAAAGTCCAGTGACTAAGATACATTCATGTGACTCCTGTTCGAAGGAGCCAGCAAACTGAAGCACTTGGAGAGGCTCCTGCAGCTGTAGTCTTCATAGATGCATCATAAGAAATGAAGACTTGTCTCTTGATGACGGTTGAAAGAATCTTTAAAGAACACGGTGCAGGACTTGGGGTTGCTGTAAGGCCTTTAGGGACTTCTTCCCCGTCTCCCGCCTTTGCTGTCTCTGAGATGGTAACATAGTGTTCCTGTTGATGCCCCGAGTGTAGCATCCGTGGCAGTGCCCGGTCGCGTGTCCTCGTCGGCAGCACCAGCTGCCACCGCCCCCCATCAGCGTCCTCGCCACAGCGCGCGCTCTTACCCTGCCTCCTGCTCTGCTATGTCTCTGCGCCCTCTCCTTAGGCCGCGGGCGCGCGCCAGCATTCCTTCTTCTGCCGGCGGTGGGCGGCGCTGAGGGCTGGGCGTACCTCCCACTTCCGGATCCTAAGGTATTTCAGGCGTCCTCGCTGTAGAGAGGACGCCTGAGGATTGTGTGATATTCCATGCTCTGTTCTGGCCCTACTGTGTTGCCAAAGCTTCCTATTAACTCCCTCTCCTTTTCCCTGGCTGTCTCTGCCCTGTCCTTCCTTCTCCTCGCCTCTTCCTCCTGGTCCCTTGCGTCACGGCCCTTCTGTATTCCGCCCCGGTGTCTCCCTCCTGGGTCCTCCTAGTCTGTAACCCCTTGGCTCCTGCGTCCACTCCTGTGCTTCCCCTCTAGTAGCTGCTACCTGGCTGCTTCCTCCTATAACCTGGCTCTGGTTCTCTGGATCCCCGTCCGGTGCTCTTGCCCCGCAGTACTCCGTGTCTCCGAGCCACCCCTCCTGGTACCGGCTGTTGCGGTTCTGTCCTCTGCGGTTTTGCCCCTAACGATCCCTGTATAGGGGTCGGTCATCACCTGGCGCGCTCGACCCAGGGGCTCCAGATCCGTGACCCAGAGGGTCAACTCTCGGACGTTGTCCATCCCCTGACCGTTACAGTATCCTCAGGCCATTGACCCCGCCGGTGCCGCGGCCGCCACGCAGAAGGAACTACTGTTCCTGCATGAAAATCAGACCTGGATAATGTCCTTTATGAAGTCCATGGACACCCGGTTGTCCGCTCTGCAAACTTCAGACCCAGGGCATGCTCCCCTCCTAGTCAGCCTTCAGCAGGAGCTCGCGCAGCAGCGCGATGCCCAGTCCCACATTTTGGGTTATATGGCGTCCGTCGACGACCGACTGCTTGCCCTGCAGTCCGCCGCAGCCGCCGCTACCCCACCCAGGGACGCAGTTTCGTCTCCACCCCCTCGACTGGGGAAGCCTCCCCGGTATAGCGGAGACCCTAAGCTATGTCGGGGATTTTTAAATCAGTGCAGACTGCACTTTGAGCTCTTGCCCCAACAATACCCCACTAATCGCGCCAAGGTGGCGTTCATTGTATCCCATCTTGAGGGAGAGGCCTTGTCCTGGGTGAATCCTCTATGGGAGAGGGATGACCCCGTCGTGTCTAGTATCCAAAACTTCCTGGAGACCTTCCGCAAAGTGTTTGACGAATCCGGACGCTTAGCGTCTACCACAGAGGCCCTCTTTAACCTCCGCCAGGGGTCTCTCATGGTGGGACAGTACGCCATCCGCTTTCGGACATTATCATCGGAACTTGGATGGAATAACGAAGCACTTGTGGGTGCCTTCTGGAGAGGCCTCTCAGGTAAAATTAAGGACGAGCTAGCCAGACGGGATACTCCAACCACTCTGGAGGATCTCATATCCCTGGCTACGCGCATAGACCTGCGGTTTTTGGAGCACGCTCGAGAATCGGTTAGGGAGCGCAGACCCTTCAGGCTGTATCAAGCGCCCATTCCGCACTCCTCAGCTCCCTCTACTAGCGTCGCTCCCGAGCCCATGCAGGTAGATCGGGTCAGGTTAACGGAGCAGCGACGCAGGAAGAGAATGACGAAGGGGCTCTGCCTGTACTGCGGTGGAGCCAACCTCTTTGTGCGCACCTGTCCGGAGAGACCGGGAAACGCCTCCACCTAGGTCAGGTAAGAGAGGTCTCCCTAGGTGATCATAATTCCTCTCTGCCCCTTACCCTTTCAGCTCGGGAGCGCAGATCTGTGCGGGCGTATGTGGACTCGGGTGCGGCGGGTAATTTCATCCGGCAAGAAGAGGTGGATAAACTCCAGATTCCGGTGGTCATCTTAAAAGATCCGCGTGCTATCTCCTCCGTCGATGGAAAACCTCTGCCCGAGCTCGTCACCATGGTTACGACCGAAATAGATCTGCAAATTGGAGCGCTTCATCGTGAAAGAATTGCCTTCTATGTCCTGCCTAGATTGTCCCACGCCGTCCTCCTAGGATTACCATGGCTTCGGCTGCACGAACCAGTCGTCGACTGGCGCTCTGGGGAGATCCTACGCTGGGGTCATTCCTGCCACGCACGTTGTTTGCAGTCCATCCTCCGTCCTCGTCCCCTGCCTGTGCCTGCCAATCTTCCGGGCCTTCCCGCACCATACTTCGCGTACGCTGACGTTTTTAGTAAAAAAGAAGCTGACTCCCTGCCTCCGCATCGGTCCTACGACTGTCCTATCAACCTGATTCCCGGAGCCACTCCGCCCAGAGGGAGAATGTATCCCTTATCCCCAGCAGAGACCCAGGCCATGTCTGAATACATACAGGAGAACTTGGCCAAGGGGTTTATTCAAAAATCCGCGTCCCCAGCAGGCGCAGGTTTTTTCTTTGTCCGGAAGAAAGACGGATCACTCAGACCATGTATCGACTACCGGGGCTTGAACAATATCACGGTTAAGAATCGATACCCGCTCCAGCTGATCCCGGAACTATTCGACCGGCTGAGAGGGGCTCGGATCTTCACGAAGCTGGATCTGCGGGGAGCCTATTATTTGATCCGGATCCGCGCAGGGGACGAGTGGAAGACGGCCTTCAATACCCGTGACGGTCATTATGAGTATTTAGTCATGCCGTTTGGTCTCTGCAATGCTCCAGCCGTGTTCCAGGAGTTCGTTAACGAGGTGTTTCGGGATCTACTATACTCGTGCGTAGTGTTGTACTTAGATGATATTCTTCTTTTCACCCGACCTATCCTCTCATCGGAGAAGCGTACGCATGGTCCTGCACCGTCTCCGGGAGAATCACCTCTACGCCAAAATTGAAAAGTGTCTCTTCGAACAAACCTCGCTACCCTTCTTGGGGTATATAATCACTGACTCCGGCCTAAGGATGGATCCTGAGAAACTCTCTGCGGTACTCAAGTGGCCCCGCCCTGTCGGTATAAAGGCCATCCAGCATTTCCTCGGGTTCGCAAATTACTACCGACAGTTCGTGCCACATTTTTCCACGGTGACCAAACCCATCGCGGCCCTGACCCGTAAAGGAACTAAACCAAACAGCTGGTCCCACGAGGCTGAGGACGCCTTTCTGGCGCTGAAACGCGCCTTTGCCTCAGCACCGGTCTTGAATCGGCCGGTAGCCAGTAGGCCTTTTGTTGTAGAAGTGGACGCCTCTTCCACCGGAGCTGGGGCAGTTCTCTCCCAGCCGGGCTCCTCAGGTCAACTGGTTCCCTGCGGGTTCTTCTCCAGGTCCTTCTCGCCTGCGGAGTGCAATTACTCCATTGGAGACCGGGAATTGCTGGCCATTAAGATGGCCCTAGAAGAATGGCGGTACCTGCTCGAGGGGGCGGTGCATCCCTTTTCTATCTTCACGGACCACAAAAATTTGGCCTATCTGCAGTCCGCTCAGAGGCTCAATTCCAGACAGGCCAGATGGGCCTTGTATTTTTCACGGTTTGATTTCAAGCTTCACTTCCGGCCCGGCGATAAGAACATCAAGGCGGATGCACTCTCCAGGTCTTTACAGTCGCCAGAGGAGGACGAGGGTCCATCTTATATTATCGAGCCTGCCAAAGTGATCACTGTGGCTCCTGTGAACTTTTCTTCTCCTCCACCAGGCAAGACCTTCGTTCCTCGGAATAAGCGCCTGGAGGTGTTGCGCTGGGGGCATTCTTCCAAGGTCGCTGGGCACGTGGGGACCAAGAAGACCCTCTTGCTTCTCGCCCGTTATTACTGGTGGGCCACCCTCCGCCAAGACGTAGTGGATTATGTTGCCTCTTGCACAACCTGTGCTCAGAACAAGGTCCCAAGGACCCTTCCCTCCGGTCTTCTCCACCCATTGCCTGTTCCGGAGGCCCCGTGGCAGCAAATTGCTATGGATTTCGTAACTGACTTGCCTCGCTCAGCTGGTTGCACCACCATCTTAGTCGTAGCGGACCGCTTCTCCAAGATGGCTCATTTTGTCCCCCTGGCCGGTTTGCCGTCAGCTCCGAAGTTGGCCGAGATCTTCATCCACCAGATCTTCAGGTTACATGGTCTCCCTCTACGGATTGTGTCAGACCGTGGGGTCCAATTTACGTCTTGCTTTTGGAGGGCCCTCTGTCGGCTTATGGGAACATCCATCGACTTCTCCTCTGCTTATCATCCACAGACCAACGGGCAAGTGGAACGGATAAATCAGGGCCTGACCACCTACCTGCGTCACTTTTCCAACGCTCATCAGGACAA
This sequence comes from Dendrobates tinctorius, assembly GCF_039654945.1. Classification (NCBI taxonomy): domain Eukaryota; kingdom Metazoa; phylum Chordata; class Amphibia; order Anura; family Dendrobatidae; genus Dendrobates; species Dendrobates tinctorius. The sequence goes on from NW_027361783.1 coordinate 22,585,336, forward strand.
CTGGGTCTCACTTCTACCTTGGGCAGAATTTGCCCACAACAACCATCCCAGTGAGTCGACCACCAAATCTCCGTTCTTTGTGGTCTCTGGTCGCAATCCGGGTGTTCCGCTGCCCTTTGTCACGTCATCAGGAGTTCCCGCAGCGGATGCTCTCGCCATGGAATTTTCTGAGATTTGGAAGTAGACCAAAGACGCCCTCGTGAATGCCAATGCCCGAATCAAGAAACACGCAGACAAGAGACGGAGGGACCTTCCTCCGTACCATCCTGGTGACAAGGTATGGCTCTCGACCAAGCACATCCGCCTGAAAGTTCCTTCCTATAAGTTGAGTCCTCGTTACATCGGTCCCTTCGAGGTACTGAAACGCATCAATGACGTGGCTTATAAATTGAGATTGCCGGCTTCACTCCGGGTCCCCAACGCCTTTCATGTCTCGCTCCTGAAGCCTGTAGTTCTGAATCGGTTCCAACCAGCCTCCATTACTCCTCCTTCACCTATTGGGTCTGATGACATCTTTGAAATAAGGGACATTTTAGCCATGAAAAGGGTCAGGGGCAGGTCCCTTTTTCTTATTGATTGGAAGGGGTTTGGCCCTGAGGAGAGGTCCTGGGAGCCTCGAGAAAATATCAACGCTCCCCTAATACTAAAAAGATTTCTAGCCAATCTCAAAAAGGGGGGATGTAAAGGGGGGGTACTGTAGCATCCGCGGCAGTGCCCGGTCGCGTGTCCTTGTCGGCAGCACCAGCTGCCACCGCCCCCCATCAGCGTTCTCGCCACAGCGCGCGCTCTTACCCTGCCTCCTGCTCTGCTACGTCTCTGCGCCCTCTCCTTAGGCCGCGGGCGCGCGCCAGCATTCCTTCTTCTGCCGGCGGTGGGCGGCGCTGAGGGCTGGGCGTACCTCCCACTTCCGGATCCTAAGGTATTTCAGGCGTCCTCGCTGTAGAGAGGACGCCTGAGGATTGTGTGATATTCCATGCTCTGTTCTGGCCCTACTGTGTTGCCAAAGCTTCCTATTAGCTCCCTCTCCTTCTCCCTGGCTGTCTCTGCCCTGTCCTTCCTTCTCCTCGCCTCTTCCTCCTGGTCCCTTGGGTCACGGCCCTTCTGTATTCCGCCCCGGTGTCTCCCTCCTGGGTCCTCCTAGTCTGTAGCCCCTTGGCTCCTGCGTCCACTCCTGTGCTTCCCCTCTAGTAGCTGCTACCTGGCTGCTTCCTCCTATAACCTGGCTCTGGTTCTCTGGATCCCCGTCCGGTGCTCTTGCCCGCAGTACTCCGTGTCCCCGAGCCGCCCCTCCTGGTACCGGCTGTCGCGGTTCTGTCCTCTGCGGTTTTGCCGCTAACGATCCCTGTATAGGGGTCGGTCATCACCTGGCGCGCTCGACCCAGGGGCTCCAGATCCGCGACCCAGAGGGTCCACTCTCGGACGTTGTCCATCCCCTGACCATTACACCGAGTAGGGAGCTGTCTCAGGGATGCCCTGCCTTGAACTGCAATGGGTGTTTTGAACCCCAGAGGACCGTGGATGCTGTTTTGAACAGGCGAGGCTCCTCGTTCGATAGGAAGTTCAACATAGGGTGATGCTTGGGAAGTGAACGTGCCTTGTTCGACATCCGGCAGTATGCTGAAGCTGCATTGCGTGGGGCAAACGCTAGCACCATCGGTAAGAGGAAGGCTGTTGAGAGAGGGGCTCTCACTCTGAGCACTGAAGTCTAGCATGGATTCGGCTTGACCAGGTTTGTGATGGAGATAGGCGTCAAAGGTTGAGAACTCAGCAGATACTTGCTGTGAATCCTTTGGCAACTCAGTCTTTGTGGGAAGGGAAGGTGAGGGAGCTACCCAGCTGTTATAGTTGACATTGGTGGGTTTGATGCTCGTGACCCTGATGATCACCTTGTCTTCCTCTGTTGGTGGTGAGTTGCCCTTTGTTGTAGGACCTAGTGTTGTTCTCTCAAGGTTGTAGTCTCGAAGATAACGCAGACTTGAATTGTCAGATGGTTGTTGCTGACATTAAAGGCCCTTTTACATTTAGCGATGCACCAGCGATCCGACCAGCGATCCCACCCGGTCAGGATCGCTGGTGCATCGCTAAATGATCGCTAGTGAGCTTTCACACAGAAAGATCTCACAGCGATGCAGCAGCGACGCAGCGCACAATACTCACCTTTCACACACAGCGATCCTGCGTCCTCCCGCCCGCGTCCAGCGTCGCTCGTCGTCACAGCAGGAAGTCTCAGCAGGAAGCGCCCGACAAGAAATGGAGCCGGACATTCTCGCGCGATCAGCGATGGACAGCGGGGGAGCCGGTCGCTGGTAAGTATCACACATAGCGATATCGCTAGCAATATCGCTATAACGTCACAAAACCAGTGACGTTTTAGCGATATTGCTAGCGATATTGCTTAGTGTAAAACCCCCTTTAGTGTCATTTGATTTCTCCTTCGTCCAGTAATGGCCTGGGTCTGGCAGGGGGGACAAGTCATGGTGATCTGATGTGATAAGCATTTTGTAAGAGGAGAGGTTGCTAGGATCCTGTGTCTGGTCACTACAGACATTGCTGATGATAACCCAGCCTAGCTCAAGGCGCTGAGCATACGGTTCATTGAGTAGTCCGTGGATTTGTTGACGCATCTTGTGCAGACGTATAATGTCTCTGCCGAGGAGAATTAGGATGTCTGCCTTGTCGTCCAGGGGTGGCATCTCTTTGGCTATCATTCTGAGGTGAGGATGCTGAAGAGCGACTTCTGGCGTTGGGATTTCCTCCCTGTTGAATGGAATTTGGTTACACTCAACAAGCGTGGGTAGTGGTATCTCCATGGCGTCCTTCTCAAGAGAAGTTATTATGAGGCCACCGGCCCTTCTTCCAGAGGTTTTTATAATGCCGCTGCAGGTGCCCAAAGTGTAAGGATAGATGTCTCCTTTTAAGTCGAACAAGTCGAAGAGTTCTGACCTGGCCAGTGGTTTGTTGCTCTGGTCATCCAGACTAATGTACACCTTGACTGCCTTCTCTGGATGACCCTTGGGATACACCCTTGCTAGGCAAATCTTTGCCCAGGACTTGTCTCAAAGACCTTCTCCGCAGACTTCGGTGCAGGAGGAAGATACCGCAACTTGGCTTGTCGCTTGGTCTGAACTCTCTCCGCCATGGCTTGTGGTGGGAGAAGGTGTAGACGCAGAGTCATACTGTGATGGATGGAGCGCTTGTACATGGTCTTCGCTGTCGCACTCTAGACACTTGATGGCGATGACACAGTCCTTCTCAAGATCTTCAGTAGAGGTGCAGCACCTGAAGCATACTCTAAACTTCTTCAAGAGCTCCTTTCGTTCTTGAAGGGGTTTCTTCCTGAAGCCGATACACTTCTTTAGGGGATGTGGCAGTTTGTGAATTGGACTCTGGCGGTTCGGATTTTCAACCTTCTCACCTTCACTGCCTTTGTCTGGCACTGATGTCAGTGTAGGCAAAACTTCTGTCTTTTTTGCAGACACCAGACCACTGCGGTTGCTGTCATGAGAGCACGAACTCTTGTATTTAGGGAATGGTGCAAAGCCGCTAGGTTCTTCATAGCAGAAGCTGGGGTCAGTTTTGCACTCTGCAATTTCCTTGATGAAGTCACAGAAGAAGGAAAATGGAGGAAAAGAGACTTGATTGGCTTTTTTGTACTTTGACCCAATAGTGGCCCACTTCTCTTGTATATTGTATGGCAGCTTAGAAACTATCGCGTTAACGCCCCGAGCGGTATCCAGATAGCTGAGACCAGATAGGTGCGTGTCTGCCTTGGCTAACTGGAGCTCTAGGAGTAGGTCACTGAGCTCTAGGAATTTTGAACTCTCCTTGCCAGATATTTTGGGGAAATCCTGCAGACGCTTAAACAGTGCATTCTCTATGGCTTCAGGACTGCCGAAGTTACGTTCCAGTCTTTCCCATGCAGCCATGAGTCCAGCTGCTGAATTACTGATGTGGACGGATCTGAGCCTCTTGACCCGCTCCGTGGATTGAGGTCCGAGCCACCTGATTAGCAGATCCAGCTCTTCAGCAGCAGTGATGCCAAGGTCACTAATTGCGGCTTTAAAGGTATATTTCCAACTTCTGTAATTCTCAGGCTGGTCGTCGAACCTTGTGAGACCGGTGTTGGTGAGTTCTCGGCGTATCATGAGCCTCGCAAAATCGGCCATGTCTGTTCTTTCTGACTTTGGAGAAACATTTGCTGGCTGAGTGATGTTGTTAGCGTGGGTATTAGCTTCTTGGTTCAAGAACATGGGAAGATATGGAGCGGCGTAGGCGTTTAGACCAGCAACCGGTTTGTGACATATGGTCTCTGCTGTATGCGGGACTGGAACCACATAGTTATCAGGGGCATAGTGCCTTGACGGCATGTTAGGTTGCATGTAGACGTTGGCGTATGGCATTTGGTGAGGTGTAGGGTGAGGCAGCGTATTGACACATGAAGGAGGTTCAGGTTTGAATGTTTGTGGTCCATTGGACTGACCTTGAAAGCTGGAAGCTGCAGGCGGATCAATGTCCTGATGCTCTAGAGAGAGATCGGTGCTGACGGGAAGGTTGTTGATGTTCAGGGTTTCGTTGGTTTGGCTCAGCACGTAATTTCTTGTGCACTTAAGTGGGTCTTCTGTGTCGAGTTTGTATGAATTGAGGCTGCCTCCTTGGCTCCCACCTAGAGCCTGCTCGAAGACGTTTAGCTTTGCCATGGCTGCTGCATGTTCGTATTTCTTCTGCAGGACTTCTATTTCTGCCTTCTCAGGTGCAGATTCGGCTTCCATCTCTACTTTCTTGCATGTGGATTCAGCTTCCATCTCTGCTTTCTTGCGTGCAGATACTGTTTCCTTCTCTGCTTTCTTTTGGGCGAAAATGGCTTGCACTTTCATAGATTCTGCTTCGGCACGCGCTCTAATGAGTTGTTCACTGAGAGTTGAGTACCTTGATGAGCTTGACTTGATTGAGTGTTTTGAGCTCCTAGCAGACCTGGATCTGTGCGATGTCACTTCTGACATTTGTGGGATTTTTGCTTCTGTTTTGCTCACAATGTCGCGCACGATGCTATCTCGTTCGGCATTGAGCTGTTGGAAGACCTCGCATTCTTTTAGCGATTCTGGCGTATTTAATTTCCGTAGCATTGAGATGTATTTTTTACAAGTGTCTTTATAAGCCTGGTATGCAGAGTATAATTGTTCAATGGCTCCCTCTGGTGGTAACTCATGAGAGGCATACTGGGAGATGCTGTTAATGAGACTCTGCAGTCTTTGCCATAAGATGGATATATTACAAGAAAGTTCATGTTTAATGATTTCAAGGTTCTTTATAGCTTTCAGTGACGGTCTAGCAGAGCGCCTGGGTCTGTTAGTGGCTGAGTCCTCATATACAGATATTGCAGACTTTCCTTCAGCCATTGTAACTCACAGGCAGATGAGATATGGGTAATATGAGCTGTAAAAAGCTACAGTCTCTGCAGTGAATGGTGGGGGCTGTTCTGCTTCTGGTTGTCAAGGAGACCAATACAAAGTTGCAACTAGCTGAGCTGGAGAGCACAGAATGACACAAGTCTATGTAAACTGCAGCTTCTCAATAGCTTATAGATGGATCCTCTCTCTGGATTGCAGACTGTGAACTGTTCTTAGTAACAGGATAAATCCTTCACTGTGCAGTTTTCTGAAGTGAAGAGCACAGAGAATGTCTGCTGTCCCATGTAAGCTGCTGTTGTTGTGGCTTTACATTAGCCTTATGTTAAACAGTCCTCTTCTTGGATTACAGCTGTGTACTGTTCCTGGTCACAGCTACCCCCTTTTTACTATTCTGACTCCTCCTGATGACTGCGAGTCCCAAGTGTTCTATCAGCGTCTTAGATAATTGTATAATTTGTACTCACAAAACCAGACGTCCTCAGTAGTATTAACTCCACCGTCAATGCAACTGTAGAAAGACCAGGAGAAACTATGCTGATTTCTTCCAAAATCTTGTATTAGTTTACAATGGACAGTAGGTAAAAAGGGGTAATTTGTACAGGGGAGTACACATGCGTCTTGAGTAATGGCTGCTGTAGGCTAAACTGAAGAAGAAGGGAGGAGGAACCTAATACAGAGCTCAACTACAGGAGGGACATGGGGACAATTTTCACACAGTCTAATTCTACCCAGCAACAACAGGGAATTTTACTGATTGGAGGAAGAACAAAACAAAGAGAAATATGCATTACAGGTTGCTCCCATTCGTGGGACACAACAGGAGCTGAGACCCCGATTCCAGTAATGTATCACTTGCTAGACTATGTGTTGCTGTTTCAATAAAATCAGTGTTTTATCAGAAACTTTTCACTACATGACTACTTGTCTCATGCCATGTAGCCCTGCTGTTGTATAACCACACCCCTACAACTGATTGGCAGCTTGTTGACAAAGTACAGTGTACAAAGAAAGCTGCCAATCCATGAGGTTTTGTCAAACCAGTAAATGATACATCTCTGTAATAAGGGTCTCTATCTCTACATTATGCTGCTGTCAGATAACATAGCAAATAACTGGTGACAGATTCCCTTTAGAGAGAGATCCTGATTAGTGTTAATGAGCTGCTTGCTGTCATTATGAAGAAATCACTGTTTTCTCTGCTACAGATCTACCAGTTCTCTAAATGCTGAGCTCTGTATAACCTGTCCACACCAATGATTGTCAGCTTTCTGCTCATGTACAGTGTACACAGAAATCTGTCAATCAGTGGTGGGGGCGGGGCTCTTGACTACATGGAATCTGATTTACTAGTCTTCTAATGATAATCTCCTGCTGATAAAACTGCGATTAAATCAAAACTACACTAACAAGCCCAGTAAGTGATAAAGCTGGAATCAGGGTTTATCTTTCTCCATACATTATGCTACTCTCAGATTAAATTGCAAAAACCTGGTGACAGATTCCCTTTAAGTGAATAATGGCCAGCTACACAGTATGGGCTAAGGAGACACTGTAAAGGGGAAATGTAGATTGTTAAGGCCTGTTTCACACGTCCGTTGTTGGTGAACAGTTGACATCCGCCAAAAACGAAAATTAACGGAAGGAGAGAGAGAGAATTTTTCGCCGCTCCCGGAACGGCATTTCAGGGTTAAAATGCTTTCCGGAGTAAAGCTTCCGGGCATGCGCACATAAAATTGACAGACCGTCAAGGATAAAAACGTTGCAGGGTCCGTCTCATCCGCCCGGGAGACGCTAAAATCTTGGCGGATTCGTCAAAAAACGGGTGGGACGGACGACCGTCAGTCAAGATCCGCCACTAATTTAAGTCTATGGGGGAAAAAACGGATCCGCCCCTTTTTTGGCAGATCCGTTTTTTTCTAAAATTGGCGGATTTTGACTGCCGTCAAAAAACGGAAGTGTGAAACAGGCCTAAGCAGTGTTATCCCAGTGCTGCGTCTACTTCATTTTTTGGATTGGTGGATGTCGAGGTATAAATTAGCTACAGGCTATCGTGGGACAACCCCTTTAGTGCACCATTGAATTGACAGGTAAAATTATTGTGCCTCCTTGTCTGTGTAACAGCGGCATTTTTATGTAATAGCTCAGCAGTTAATTATAGCAACTTGTTAACTTTAACTAAATCGAGACTTCATTAAAAATCCATTAAAGTGTAATCTTTATGTTCTGCCTCAGTCTGATGGATTTTTAATGAACATTTTATAAAGCCGTGAATATTTCTAACAAAATGCCGCTTCCTGGTTAATTCTTTGCTGATGTGTTTCAGGCACCTCCATATTTGAATATACTTGATGTCTGGATGGGCTAGCATATTTTTGTGTTTTTCCTCACCTGGATCTGTTTATAAAAGTCAGTGCTTTACATAGATTTAGGCTCCTTCACATGTCCTGGTGATTCCTGTACTGAAAAAACGCGAGATCCATGTGTCGTGTGACATCTGTGTAATATCCGTGTGTCCGTCTCTATGTGTCCGTGTGCTGTCAGTGTTAGGCTAGTTTCACACTAGCGCATATTCCACGCAGCGCTCGGCGCCGCTAAGCCCCGCTCCCTGCCGGCTCCCTGAAGGTGCGCCGAACGCAGCATGTTGCATTTCGGCGCGCTCGGCGCACCTTCAAAAGTGCGCAGCGCATGCTGAAAGCCTACTAGCGCAGGCCAGCGCACGATCTGCGCACCCTATGCTAAAGATAGGGTGCGCAGATCGCATGCGGCCGTGTGCGATAGTAGGCGGCGATGACCGGATGGGGCGGGCAGGGAGCCGGCAGGGGGTGGAGCTTAGCAGCGCCGAGCGCTGCGTGGAATATGCGCTAGTGTGAAACTAGCCTTACACATAAGGAATGAAATGCAGCATAGAAATTAAAGAATTTTATGTATCAAAGATGATCAAAGATAGTGATAGATATCAATGAGGAACAGATAGATAGATAGATAGATAGATAGATAGATAGATAGATAGAAATATGTCAGTGTGATTTCTAATCAGTGCTTTGCGTGCTTATTTTTCTGTACTTGTATTTATTTTTAAATACATAAATAAAAGTGGTATAGAATAGTTGGGTAAAAGAAGGTAGGGGAGTTTTTATTTCAAATAAAGGACTTTGTGTGTTTATTTAAATGAAAGGACTACTCTGAGTCTTTAATAAATCTGACTATGGGGTCAGTTATGGGAGTGTCTTACAGATGCCTCTCCATTACTATCCCCTGGGCTTGAAGTCAGCAGCCATAAAACAGTTGACATCAACCCCACAACTATTACCTCACTTGCTACCACACCAGAGCAAGTGGGAATAGCGGAGACTAAGCGCCAGAATTGGCACATCTAATGGACACGCCATTTCAGGGGTGGCTGAGGGCTAATGTTTTTAGTCTGGGAGGGTGCCAATATCCATGGCCCCTTCCTAGGCTATTAATATCAGTCCGCAGCTGTCTGTTTAGACTTTGCAAGTTAGTAAATATAGGAGGGGCCCCAAGTAAATTTTTTTGTGGTGTCTCCCTTATAATAGCCAGTAAAGGCTATGCAAACAGCTGTGAGCTGATATTAATAGCCTGTGAAACTTTATGGCTATTGGATCCATCGCTGGAATATTAACATCAGCCTCCAGCCATCGGCTTTTCTTCAACGGGTTATGAAAATTAAAGGGAACCCCACGACTTTTTTTCATTTAATTGTTTATTTAATGCACACTACACAGCAAGTGCTGACTACAAGTCTCATCATTGTTGTGTGGTTGCCCTCATTTCAGTGACACCAGGCTGCAATGATGAGAGCTGCATTCAGCACCCGCCGCCTGGGACTGCGTTGGTTGTAATGCCTTTCCCAGGCGCCTGTACATGTCACATCATGTGAAGAATGTGTTAGACTGGCTTTACTTGAGTCAACTCCATCTAAGCAGACATTGTACATATGTAGTTTTAACTGTATGACATTGGACATACGTCCAAAATGTTTCATTTATAATTCCACAGAACATTATCCCAAAAGACTTGGGAATACAAGTTATATTTTGGTAGATGTGATTTTTGTAAAATATTATTTTATTTTGTTAGCATTTTAGGAGGTTTAAAAATGTAGCAGCAATTTTTCATTTTTCCAAGGAAATTTACAAAATTATTTTTTTAGGAACCTATTCAAGTTTGAAGTGTTTTAAAAACAGCACTCCCCAACATATTGAAAACTTCTGTCAGGTAGTTTACTCTTCAGATGATTTTCAGGAATTAATGCAAAGTGACATGACAGGAATGAATAGGTGTATTTTTACCACCTAAATGACGCTAACTTCTGAGCAGGTTACTATAGCCGACAGACTCCAAGGCATTTGTTTGGTTGGGAATTGCCATGACAAACATCAGGACCACACAATCATGATCTCAGGGTGCCGATGGGGATAAAGAGGGAGAAGCCACACTCTATTAACCAATTATATGATGTAGTCACTATTGACAGCAGCATCTAAGGGGTTAAACAGATATGGACGGTGCCAACACCGATCGTGGCTAATGCAGCAAGTTGTCAGCTATAGTGAACAGCCGACAGCTGCTGGATTGTCACCTGTATGGGGATGCTATTCTCTTATATATCAGGTAGGTAAAAAGATGTCATTAAGGGGTTAAATGGGTTGTCCAGCCAAAATGAAAGGTTTACCAATGAGTCAAAGCTGTAAAAAAAAACAGACTAAGTAATATTGAGCTACTGGCACCTACCTGGAACCAGCAAAAACTGCTCAGGGGTCTGCGCTTGCATAGGAAAGGAGACATTATCTTTACACAAGCACCAGAACCACTGCAGCATGTGTTTGGCTGGTGCAGACAGGTGACTTTAGCAGCTCATCATAAAAAAAAAACCATTTTATGATGCGCTGTTCAAGTCACCTGACTGCTGAAACCAATCACAGGCTGCAGTGGTCCTTATGTTGGCAGAATGGGGACGACTCCCTCTTCCTTTGCTAGCCCAGACATCAAAGTGACCTGTTATGGATCCACATGCCAAAACCACTGCCTTATGACCTTCTTTTGAGCAGTTACAGTGCTGTGCAAATTAATTGGGACAAAGCATTTTTTTAAGTAAAATCGTAAGTTGGTTACTAGTCAGTGATTCAAACCAGTTTTAACTGCTTGGATCAGGCACTCACACCTGTTCAAAGCAGTTAAAACTGGTTTGAATCACTGACTGGTAACCAACTTACGATTTTACTTAAAAAAATGCTTTGTCCCAATTAATTTGCACAGCACTGTATGATCCACCATAGGTTTTAGAGTTTCAGCTACTATAACCTAGAGGAGGGAAGCTAGGGCCATCATAGGGGGGTGGGAAAGGTAGTAACCGACCCAGGGATAAGTGCTTGTGTGAGGCTGTGTGGCCCTGTGCTCACTTCTAAGGGAGGTCATGACGTGCATCTTGTTGGAAGAAACCACAAACTGCGGGCACCCCACACCTACCATGTGGTTCAGATTGAAGGTCCAACATCAAGCTGGTAATGGACTTATGTTTCATCTGCCTATACTTTTTGTATTACCACTTGTATTTGCATATCTGACCATTGTATAGAATGGCTTGCAAAAGTATTCACACGCACACACACACACGTTTGGCCTTTTACCTATTTTGTTACATTGCAACTTGTGTTTAAACATTTTTGAAATTTGAGTTGTGTGTGGTGCATCAGCACTAAATAGTCTGAGTTGGTGAAATGAAATTAGAAAAATATAGGCATAAATTAAATGTATGGATCAAATACCGCACATACTCGTGTATAAGCCGACCCGCATATAAGCCAACCCCACCCCCTAGTTTTGCCACAAAAAAACTGGGAAAACTTATTGACTCATGTATAAGCCGAGGGTGGTGCTGCACAAGGATTAATGGTGGTCCAAGAAGATGCTCCATAGATAAATACCCCCCATAAAATGCTGCACAAGGGTTAATGGTGGCCCAAGAAGATGCTCCATAGATTAAACAAACAAAAAAAACATATATTGCTGCACAAGGGTTAATGGTGGCCCAAGAAGATGCTCCATAAATACCCCTCATACAGTTGTGGCCAAAAGTATTGACACCCCTGCAATTTTGTCAGATAATACTCAGTTTCTTCCTGAAAATGATTGCAAACACAAATTCTTTGGTATTATTATCTTCATTTAATTTGTCTTAAATGAAAAAACACAAAAGAGAATGAAGCAAAAAGCAAAACATTGATCATTTCACACAAAACTCCAAAAATGGGCCAGACAAAAGAATTGGCACCCTCAGCCTAATACTTGGTTGCACAACCTTTAGCCAAAGTAACTGCGACCAAGCGCTTCCGGTAACCATTAATGAGTTTCTTATGATGCTCTGCTGGAATTTTAGACCATTCTTCTTTGGCAAACTGCTCCAGGTCCCTGATATTAGAAGGGTGTCTTCTCCAAACTGCCATTTTTAGATCTATCCACAGGTGTTCTATGTGATTCAGGTCTGGACTCATTGCTGGCCACCTTAGAAATCTCCAGTGCTTTCTCTCAAACCATTTTCTAGTGCTTTTTGAAGTGTGTTTTGGGTCATTGTCCTGCTGGAAGACCCATGACCTCTGAGGGAGACCCAGCTTTCTCACACTGGGCCCTACATTATGCTGCAAAATTTGTTGGTAGTCTTCAGACTTCATAATGCCATGCACACGGTCAAGCAGTCCAGTGCCAGAGGCAGCAAAGCAACCCCAAAACAACAGGGAACCTCTGCCATGTTTGACTGTAGGGTCCGTGTTCTTTTCTTTGAATGCCTCTTTTTTTCTCCTGTAAAGTCTATGTTGATGCCTTTGCCCAAAAAGCTCTACTTTTGTCTCATCTGACCAGAGAACATTCTTCCAAAATGTTTTAGGCTTTTTCAGGTAAGTTTTGGCAAACTCCAGCCTGGCTTTTTTATGTCTCGGGGTAAGAAGTGGGGTCTTCCTGGGTGTCCTATCATAAAGTCCCTTTTCATTCAGACGCCGACGGATAGTACGGGTTGACACTGTTGTACCCTCAGACTGCAGGGCAGCTTGAACTTGTTTGGATGTTAGTCGAGGTTCTTTATCCAACATCCGCACAATCTTGCATTGAAATCTCTTGTCAATTTTTCTTTTCCGTCCACATCTAGGGAGGTTAGCCACAGTGCCTTGGGCTTTAAACTTCTTGATGACACTGCGCATGGTAGAAACAGGAACATTCAGGTCTTTGGAGATGGACTTGTAGCCTTGAGATTGCTCATGCTTCCTCACAATTTGGTTTCTCAAGTCCTCAGACAGTTCTTTGGTCTTCTTTCTCTTCTCCATGCTCAATGTGGTACACACAAGGACACAGGACAGAGGTTGATTGAGTCAACTTTAATCCACGTCAACTGGCTGCAAGTGTGATTTAGTTATTGCCAACACCTGTTAGGCTCCACAGGTAAGTTACTGGTGCTGTTAATTACACAAATTAGAGAAGCACCACATGATTTTTCGAACAGTGCCAATACTTTTGTCCACCCTCTTTTTTATGTTTGGTGTGGAATTATATTCAATTTGGCTTTAGGACAATTCTTTTTGTGTTTTTTCATTTAAGACAAATTAAATGAAGATAATAATACCAAAGAATTTGTGTTTGCAATCATTTTCAGGAAGAAACTGAGTATTATCTGACAAAATTGCACGGGTGTCAATACTTTTGGCCACAACTGTATGATGCTGCACAAGGGTTAATGCTGGCCCAAGAAGATGCTCCATAAATACCCCCCATATGCTGCTGCACAAGGGATAATGCTGGCCCAAGAAGATGCTCCATAAATACCCCCCATATGCTGCTGCCACTGCTGCAATTAAAAAAAAATTGACATACTCACCTCTCATCGCTGGGGGCCAGGTGCCGGTGTCACCGCTTGCTCAGGCCCCCGACACTGGCGATATTTACCAGTCCCCGCTCTATCACTGTGCATCGCTCTGTCTCCCGAGTCTCTGCAGTGACGTTCAGCAGAGGGCGCGCACTGACTACGTCATCGTGCCCTTGTCACGTGGACCCGTCCTGTGTGACACGACCCGCAGGTCGGTAACTAAAACAAGACAAAGCACGTGTAACTGTCCTGTGTGACACGACCCGCAGGCCGGTAACTAAAACAACAAGACACGGGGGAAGGGGAAACAATTACAATGGTGGCCCTGCGATAGGGAACGGGGACGTGGAGACCTCCTGCACTCCCCTGAGTCAGTGTCTCTACACTCCTAATGATCCCTAGGCCGGTTCCGCACCGGGCGCCGATCAGGATACCTGAAATCCCTAGCTCGCCCTGAACCAATCCCTTACTAGTGAAGTGGACGGTGCAGAAACTAATCCCCCCACTGCACTAAAACATACATTGAGGAAAGTGACAAACAGGGAAACACCGCTTAGCTTTGCTCTGTTGCTAATGCTCCCAGCAACTGAGTCCGACACCTGAGTGCATCTTTTCCTCCAACCGGATCCAACACCTGAGTGCAGCTTTCCAGCAACAGAGTCCCGCATCTGAGTGCAGCTTTACAGCAACAGAGTCCAGTATCCGAGTGCAGCTTTCCAGCAACAAAGTCCAGCATCTGAGTTCAGCTTTCCAGCAACAGAGTCCAGCATCTGAGTGCAGCTCTCTTCTAGCAACAGAGTCCAGCACCTGAGTGCAGCTTTCACCATAGCTGCCACTCCACCAAGCTTTGCAAGAACTCCTCGCTGACACCATAGCTGCCACTCCGCCAAGCATTGCAAGAACTCCTCGCTGACACCATAGCTGCCACTCCACCAAGCTTTGCAAGAACTCCTCGCTGACACCATAGCTGCCCGGGACTCTTCTCAAGTTCCTTCCTTCACCAAGGATGGCTGGAAAAGACCAATATCACCACTGTGAGTGAAACTACCTGCTACAACCTTTATAGGCAGGACCCAAGGAATGACCCCTGCTTCATTATCATGTACAATAGCACTAACCACCACCAGGGGCAAACTAGTACAAAAGACACCACTGTGTAATAACCCTAATGGCCACTGGGGGCAAAACTAACTCTAAGCAACCAGATCAAAGGAAATTAAAGGTTACATATTCAAAACCTGTCATATCCAACCTGGATCATGACAATACTCTCCCTCAATGAGGGGCCTCTGGACCTTCAAGACCGCTCCTCATCAGGGAACCACCTACAGAGGGGATGCCCAGATCCAGAGTTCACCTCTGCAACTACCTGTACCAGAGGTTAATGACAAATGGGCACTGCTGGTATTGGCAATGTATGTTCTGGCGGCATTGCACATCCCCAGAGCACCGTCCTGGGGAGCGAGTTGTGTATGAGCATGTTTGGAGGTAAAACAAGCTGACAAGACTCCGCACACACTTCCACTGGATGTTATTTGGTGGACACCCAAACACGCTCGTTCACACACTGGTCCAGACCAGAACGTTTATTGCCACTCATTACTTTGTCAAATACTGTGAACTTTTACTGGAACTGACAACAGAGGCGTCCCCCCATGTCACCACACTCACACCCCCGCTATTCACCAAGGGAAACACCACCCTCCAACCCCTCCTACTACGAGGCCTGCGCCTCTCTGGGTTGGCTAATGGCGAGGGTTGAGACTTGCCCCTACTCCCTGGCAGCACCCCTGCAGCCACAACTGGAGGAAAAGGGGATGGGGGTATGGAGGAAATATACACTCCCTGGTCGCCTTCCTCCACACGACCAGGAGGGGGCGGCTTCTTCGGTGGTATGGAAGGTTTGGCGTGAGTCCCGCGGACTATAACACAAATCCGCCCACCACAGGGAAGTACCCCTACACCTCGGGGAATACCAGGCAGCACCATGGGGACACCAACTCCTCCCACCTGCCTGGGTGCATCCGCGTGCATGAACAAGTACCGCTCACCAGCAGGGACTCTGGAGGCTTCTTTGCCAGAGCCGCAATTTGATTTTCTGGTTGAGCCTGAGGGAAGGCCCCAGACCCTGATAACTGCCACTGGAACTGCTTCAACACACCATGCAGCTCCTCACTCACCTCAGTTAGGCCCAGCAGCAATTACTCACCGGCCTGAACCTGGCCAAAGGCCTACCAGAAAAAAAAAGTAAGGTTGGTGATAATGTCACGTGGACCCGTCCTGTGTGACACGACCCGCAGGTCGGTAACTAAAACAACAAGACACAGCACGTGTAACTGTCCTGTGTGACATGGCCGGTATCTAAAACAACAAGACACGGGGGAAGGGGAAACAATTACAATGGTGGCCCTGCGATAGGGAATGGGGACGTGGAGACCTCCTGCACTCCCCTGAGTCAGTGTCTCTACACTCCTAGCGATCCCTAGGCCGGTTCCGCACCGGGCGCCGATCAGGATACCTGAAATCCCTAGCTCGCCCTGAACCACTCCCTTACTAGTGAAGTGGACGGTGCAGAAACTAATCCCACCACTGCACTAAAACACACATTGAGGAAAGTGACAAACAGGGAAACACCACTTAGCTTTGCTCTGTTGCTAATGCTCCCAGCAACAGAGTCCGACACCTGAGTGCATCTTTTCCTCCAACCGGATCCAACACCTGAGTGCAGCTTTCCAGCAACAGAGTCCCGCATCTGAGTGCAGCTTTACAGCAACAGAGTCCAGCATCTGAGTGCAGCTTTCCAGCAACAGAGTCCAGCATCTGAGTGCAGCTTTACAGCAACAGAGTCCAGCATCTGAGTGCAGCTCTCTTCCAGCAACAGAGTCCAGCACCTGAGTGCAGCTTTCACCATAGCTGCCACTCTACCAAATGTTGCAAGAACTCCTCGCTGACACCATAGCTGCCACTCCGCCAAGCATTGCAAGAACTCCTCGCTGACACCATAGCTGCCACTCCACCAAGCTTTGCAAGAACTCCTCGCTGACACCATAGCTGCCCGGGACTCTTCTCAAGTTCCTTCCTTCACCAAGGATGGTTGGAAAAGACCAATATCACCAACAGTGAGTGAAAACACCTGCTACACCTTTAGAGGCAGGACCCAAGGAATCACACCTGCTTCATTATCATGTGCAATAACACTAACCACCACCGGGGGCAAACTAGAACAAAAGACACCACTGTGTAATAACCCTAATGGCCATCGGGGGCAAAACTAACTCTAAGCAACCAGCTCAAAGGAAATAAAAGGTTACTTATTCAAAACCGGTCATATCCAACCTGGATCATGACAGCCCTCTGCTAAATGTCACAGCCAGAGGACCCGGGAGACAGAGCGGTGCACGGAGATGGAGCAGGGACCGGTAAATGTCCCCGACAGGTGA
Organism: Dendrobates tinctorius; assembly: GCF_039654945.1. Taxonomy (NCBI): domain Eukaryota; kingdom Metazoa; phylum Chordata; class Amphibia; order Anura; family Dendrobatidae; genus Dendrobates; species Dendrobates tinctorius. The sequence continues at coordinate 22,602,057 of NW_027361783.1, forward strand.
ATATTGCTCTGCTTCCCATCATACTCACCCTCTCCTGGCGCACGGTCTTCTCTGCAGCCCCTGCGTCTCCCTCGGTCGTCTTCTTCCTGCATTCAGCGGTCACGTGGTACCACTTGTTAAAGTCATGAATATGTGCATATTCATGACTTTAATGAGCGGTACCACGTAACCTTGAACACAGGTGCAGGAGACCTATGGAGATGAATGGGCTGCAGAGACGTGCCAGGAAGGGGTGAGTATGATCTCTGACACCCCCGCTCCCCCTCCCCCGCCGACCTCCAGTATATGACTCGCGTATAAGCCAAGAGGGAGACTTTCAGCCCTAAAAAATGGGCTGAAAATCTCGGCTTATACGCGAGTATATACAGTAACTAAAAATTGGCATGTGCATATGTATTCACCCCTTTTGCAATGAAGGCCCTAAAAATTTCTGGTGCAAGCAATTATCTTCATAAGTCACATGCTTAGTGAAAGAAAGTCCACCTGTGTGCGATCTAAGTGTCAGATGGTCTGTCAGTACTTACACACCTTTTCTGAAAGGCCACCGAGTCTGCTAAACAATTAAGCAAGAGGCACCATTCACCAAACAACACCATGAAGACCATGGAGATCTCCACACAAGTCAGGGACAAAGTTGTTGAGAAGTACAAGTCAAGGTTGAGTTATAAAAAAAATCCTACTCTCTGATAATCCTCCGAAGCAGCATCAAATCCATTATCAAATGGAAAGAACATGATAAGAACATGGTACGACCACAAACCTGCAAAGAGAGACCAGCCACCAAAACTTTCAGCCCAGGCAATGAAGAAATTAATCAGATAGGTAACACAAAGACCAAAGATAACCCTGAAGGAGATGCAGAGTTCCCATGCAGAGACTGGAGCATGTGGTCATACAACCACAATAAGATGTATACTCCATAGAAGTGGCCTTTACAGAAGGGTGGGCAGAAAAAAGCCTTTACACTCACACAAAATGTTAAGGTTCGTTTTGAGTTTGCTAAAATACATGTGGTCAGATGAGACCAAAATTGAATATTTTGGCCACCAAAGTAAACGATATGTCTGGCGCCAAACACAGCTCATCACCCCAAGAACACCATCCCCACAGTGAAACATGATGGTGGCAGCATCAGAAACGTGGAGTGGCCTAGTCGAAGCCCAGACCTTAATCAAATTGAGAACCTGTAGTCATACTTTAAAATTGCTGTTCTCCAGAGGAAACCATCTAACTTGAAGGAGCAGAAGCAATTTTACCTTGATGAATGGGCAAAAATCCTAGTGGCACAATGTGAAAAGCTTAAAGAGACTTATCCAAAGCAACTTGCAGCTTTAAATGCCGCAAAAGGAGTCTCTACAATGTACTGGCTTTAGGGGGATGAATAGTTTACTATGTATACTAAAGTTCCAGTTATATTGAACAATTTGTTGTTTGCTTCACAATAAAAATAAAACCAAATGTTCATAGTTGTAGTCATGTTCTCTACATGTTTAAATGAAAGGAGAATGCTCCATTTCATAAAACAGAAACACAGAAAAACACAGTATAACAAAATTATAAAAATACTCTGTTGTAAAAAAGTAACAGTAAGGCCTGTTTCACACTTCCGTTTGTTTCCATCAGTCAAAATCCGCTGTTTTGCAAAAAAACGAATCCGCCATTTTTTTTGGCGGATCCGTTTTTTTTCCCATTGACTTGCATTAGCGGCGGATTTTGACTGATGGTCATCCGTTGGATCCGTTTTTTGATGGATCCGCCAAAATTTTGGCGTCCGCTTACTTGAGTGGACGGACAATGAAATGTTTTTTCTCGCCACGGATCCGCTTTTTCACACTGAGCATGTCCGGAAGAATTTCCTGTCCAGAAATTTAACCCCAAATCCCATTCTGGCAGCAGGAAAAATTCTCTCTCTCTCTCTGTCGCTCTCTCTTTTTCCAGGCTGCGGTTCCTTTAAATTTCCAACTTCAGCGGATCTGTCAAAACAACAGTCCAGTGGCATACGTTGTGTCACAATCCGTCTTTTGCATTTTTTCACGGATTGCAACTGACCAAAAAAACGGAAGTGTGAAAGAGGCCTAAACAGCAAGTGATAGTAAAAAGATGATAATAAAACAGGGTATTTGGTTGATATGTTTTTTGCAAAAATTGTATACTAAGCCGCTCTACCAAACGTCAAGGTATACCCATATCAGAGCAGTCCCTAACCGATGTATTTAAAAACCTGACCTTGTGGGCCGTGCACATATAAGGGACTACTCTGATATGGCTATACCTTGACATTTGGTAAAGCAGATTAGTATACATTTTTACATAGCAGGACAGGACGGGGAGAGCCACACATAGCAGGACAGGACAGGGGGAACCATACATAGCAGGACAGGATGGGGGGAATGTTGTGAACACTTTTGACCTGGCTTCTGAGTTTGGGCTCCCTCTGGTGGTTGCTGCTGGTAATGGAGCTGGTCTGTGTTATGATTGAGTCACCGTAGGAGGCAGACACAAAAATAGAAGCTACGTCCAGAAAACCAGAGAAGTTGGCAACTATCAGATTGCAGACCCCTGAACCTATCAACACAACTAGCAGTAGCCGTGGGGGGTTCCTACGGTGCCCTAGACCCCTCGATCACAGCCGGAGAACTGAATAGCCTAAAGACAGAAAAGGAAATCTAAACTGCCCCAGAGCAGACCCCAAAGTAAAAGGCAGCCCCCAACATATAATGACGGTGAAGCAAGATGAAAAAACACACACAGATAGAAAGATAGGCTGAGCAAACGATGGGGCCCAAGCTAAACTAAACAGGACAGGAAAGGACGGTTGCTGTCTGCAATCTGCCAAAAACCCTATCAAAGACATAAGCCAACAGCTGATATGGAAAAAGACCCTGAAGCAGCTAGGCTTCAAATCTATATCAGCACTCCGGTATTTTCAGAAGACAGAGCTAAAGGAATTCAGCTCACCCCAGCAGGGAATAGCAGAAATCCAGAAAAACAAAGCAAACAAAGTCAAAGCACAAATGCAAAAGGCAGCGCAGAAAAACTTAGTTTTAGAAGAGCAGGAATTCAGACTGGTCTCCAAGGATCCCACAGAGAAATCACCCGCAGGGCAGGAGGGCGTCGGCAGCCTTATATCCAGTCCGTAACTCCACTCAGCCAGTCATCATCATCAGGCTCAGGTGTTTGACAATCAGGCTCACTACCTTTCCTTACCAGAAGAGGGAGTTCCTCAGGCCTCAGTAGTGAAGGGGAAAATGAACTCACAATAGTACCTCCCCCTTGAGGAGGGGTCACCGAACCCTCAACCATGCCACCAGGGCGATCAGGGTGAGCCCGATGGAAGGCACGCACCAATCTTTTGGCATGAATATCAGAGGCAGAGACCCAGGAATTATCCTCCTGACCATAACCCTTCCACTTAACCAAATACTGGAGTCTCCGTCTCGCCAGACGAGAATCCAGTACTTTCTCTACCTCATATTCCATGTTACCTTCAACCAATACAGGGTCTGGAGGTGCCACCCCCGGAACAACAGGTTCAACAAACCTCTTCAACAAGGACTTATGAAACACATTATGGATTTTAAATGTGACAGGAAGAGCCAAACGAAAAGAGACCGGATTAATAATCTCCAAAATCTTGTAAGGTCCAATAAATCTAGGCTTAAACTTAGGAGAAGCCACCTTCATAGCAATATTTTTTGATGATAACCACACCATATCACCAACTTTAAACTGAGGACCAATGGTCCTATGTCGGTTGGAAAACCGCTGGGCCTTTTCCTGGGAGAGAGATAACTTATTGTCATGTCGGACGCTGTTCACACCACAGCATCCGGCAGGCAGAGGTAGTTCCACCTCCAGCCACTATAGCCTCAGTGGCGCCGGCCTGATCTTCAGGCTCTCGGGGGTTAATCCTGCTGGAGACCAGGTTGGATGGTTAGTCACGCCCACGGTCTTTAAATACTCATGCTGGCCTATGGGCGTCGCCGATTATAGCTTGTGTTTCATACCAAGTGGTTCCGGTCTGGAGTGGAGGTGTTCAAGAGAGAGAGATTCATATCTGGTGTCGTATGATCCGTCGTTATCCTTTCTCCTTCCCATATTTGTGTTTAGTTGTGCCCTGTTCACATTACTGTTTATTCCTGTGTGTGTGCGGCGCAGTGCAGTTTAAGTTCTCCCTGTCTGTCATTATTTGTGTGGGAGCTTTGGTGGTGACTAGAGTTGAGCGATACCGTCCGATACTTCAAAGTATCGTATCGGATGGTATCGGCCGATCTTTAAAAAAAGTATCGGTATCGCCGATTCCGATACCGGAAGTCCCATTCAAGTCTATGGGACTTCCGGTATCGGAATAAGAAAAACCCTTTCCTGCACTTGTACAGCCTCTCTGGGGTCTGTACGGGCCTTTCGGGGGGCTGTGCCGGCCTGCCAGGGGGTCTGTGCAGGCTCCGGTGGTCTGTGCCGGCCTGCCGGTGGCCTGTGCAGGCTCCGGGGGGCTGTGCCGGCCTGCCGGGGGGCTGTGCCGGCCTGCCGGGGGGCTGTGCAGGCTCCGGGGGGCTGTGCCGGCCTGCCGGGGGGCTGTGCCGGCCTGCCGGGGGGCTGTGCCGGCCTGCCGGTGGTCTGTGCACCCTGTGGGGGTCTGTACCGGCCTGCCGGGGGGCTGTGCCGGCCTGCCGGTGGTCTGTGCAGGCTCCGGGGGTCTGTGCAGGCATCGTCCGATGGGACTACAAGTCCCATCGGGCGATGCCTGCTACCATGACAGTGATTGACACATTAGCCAATGATGGGACAGTAGTAGTCCCATCATCCGGCTAATGTGTTAAATGTAAAAAAAAAAAAAAAAAAATTACATGCTACATACATACAACATGCATACTACATACATGCTACATTCATACTACATACTACATACATGCTACATTCATACTACATGCAACATACATACTACATATATACTACATGCATGCTACATACATACTGCATGCTACATACATACCACATATATACTACATACATACTACATGCATGCGACATGCATGCTACATACATAACACATATATACTACATGCATGCTACATACATACTACATGCTACATACTACATATATACTACATGCATGCTACATACTACATGCTACATACATACTACATATATACTACATGCATGCTACATACATACTACATGCTACATACATACTACATATATACTACATGCATGCTACATACATACTACATGCTACATACATACTACATATATACTACATGCATGCTACATACATACTGCATGCTACATGCATGCTACATACATACTACATACATACTACATGCTACATACATACCACATATATACTACATACATACAATACATTCATACAATACATACATAGACATACAGTACATATAACATAGAGTAACATACTTACCAATACTTGTCACATTGTTCCCCGAAGCCATTGTCTTTCCGGAATAAATATTAACATAACAAACCACAAAAATACTCACCCACGATCCGAAGCAGTCCACGAGTGTGTCCCACGACGATCTTGGGTAGAGAACTGCAGCATCAGATGATGCTGCCGTTCTCTACGGGCTGCAGGAATCCAATGACGGAAGGTAGGTATCCTTCCGCACTGTATTCCTCCGCCACTTAAAAAAAAAAAAAGTCCCTAGTCTCACTTTATGCCATTGCTGTGTGGGAATTTCCCACACAGCAATGGCATAAAGTGAGACTAGGGACTTTTTTTTTTTTTAAGTGGCGGAGGAATACAGTGCGGAAGGATACCTACCTTCCGTCATTGGATTCCTGCAGCCCGTAGAGAACGGCAGCATCATCTGATGCTGCAGTTCTCTACCCAAGATCGTCGTGGGACACACTCGTGGACTGCTTCGGATCGTGGGTGAGTATTTTTGTGGTTTGTTATGTTAATATTTATTCCGGAAAGACAATGGCTTCGGGGAACAATGTGACAAGTATTGGTAAGTATGTTACTCTATGTTATATGTACTGTATGTCTATGTATGTATTGTATGAATGTATTGTATGTATGTAGTATATATGTGGTATGTATGTAGCATGTAGTATGTATGTAGTATGTAGTATGTATGTAGTATATATGTAGTATGTATGTAGCATGTAGTATGTATGTAGCATGCATGTAATATGTATGTAGTATTTTTTTTTTTTTTTTTTTAACATTTAACACATTAGCCGGATGATGGGACTACTACTGTCCCATCATTGGCTAATGTGTCAATCACTGTCATGGTAGCAGGCATCGCCCGATGGGACTTGTAGTCCCATCGGACGATGCTTGCACAGACCCCCGGACATCAGCACAGCCCCCCGGCAGGCCGGCACAGCCCCCCGGCAGGCCGGTACAGACCCCCACAGGGTGCACAGACCACCGGCAGGCCGGCACAGCCCCTCGGCAGGCCGGCAGAGACCCCGGGCAGTCCACACAGCCCCCCGGCAGGCCGGCACAGCCCCCCGGCAGGCCGGCAGAGACCCCCGGAAGGCCCGAAATGACGGCGCATCATGATGCGCACACACCGCGCATCATGATGACGTCAGGCCGTCAATCAACTGAACTTCCGATTCCGATGCCGAATTCCGATATTGAAAAAATATCGGAAGTCGGTATCGGAATTCCGATACAGCAAGTATCGGCCGATACCCGATACTTGCGGTATCGGAATGCTCAACACTAGTGGTGACTTCTCACTGGGTGGAGGGTGGAGGGTTAAGTGCAGGGCTGAGCAGGAGATAAGGAAAGGTCGGAGGCTCAGGCATTTGCACCTTCAGCAAAAACCCTGGGTTGAGGGTCAGACAGGGTTTCCCCTAGTAAAGGGACACCACAGGGGCCCCGGGTATTTCAGCCTTAGTTGAACTAAGCCCCCGTGACATTATAATCGGCCCACATTTTTTCAGGAGTCCATGGATCCATTAGATTCCATAACCCGCCAGTTGGCGGCGCTGTCCATACAGGTCTCCGAGTTGAATGGGGCAGTTCAGCAGCAGGGCCTGGTAGTAGCAAAGGTGCAAACGGCATCTGCAGGTATCGGTGCAGAGCCGAAGTTTCCGCTGCCAGAACGATTTTCAGGCGATCGCAGCAAATTTGTCGTATTTCGGGAGGCCTGCAAATTATACTTCCGCATGCGGCCAATATCCTCAGGTAATGAGGCCCAGCGAGTAGGGCTGGTGTTGTCATTACTGAGTGGTGACCCCCAAGCATGGGCATTTTCCTTACCACCTGACTCTGCTACATTTCATTCGGTCGATAATGTTTTTTCTGCCCTCGGGCTCATTTACGATGACCCTGACCAACTGGCTCTAGCGGAATCTAAAATCCGCGCCCTCCGCCAGGGGGAGCGCTTGGCAGAAGACTATTGTTCGGAATTTCGCCGCTGGGCTGTAGACACACAGTGGAATGACCCAGCACTGCGGAGCCAGTTTATTCATGGGGTATCAGGGAGGGTGAAACAAGCCCTCCTGATGTATGAGACTCCGGCATCATTGGAGTCTGCCATGAGTTTGGTGATACGTATTGATCGCCGTTTTCGTCAGGGGGCACAGGAGACGCTACCTCTGGGGGAAAACAGAGGTGCAGGTGTGGTTGAAGTAGATGAGTCCCCTGAACCTATGCAGATTGCTGGCGTGGCACAGGTTCGGCCTCGCGCTCCGGGAGTCCGGAAGTCCGGAGCATGTTTCTACTGTGGTAAGGGTGGTCATTATGTTAACGTTTGCCCGGTACTACCTAAGAGGGTCACACCGGCGGAAAACTGTTAAGCTCAGAGGGTATGGAGGAGACCCAACTGAGCGTATGCATATCCTCCATGATGGTATCTCAATGTATGCTCCCTGCCAAGGTTATTGTCGCCGGCAGAGAGCTACCTATATCAGTGTTTGTGGATAGCGGTTCCGCCACCAATCTCATAGATGAGGAGTTTGCACACACCGCCGGGTTTAAGATTGAAAAACTTCCTCACCCCATACAGGTGGTGACCATTAATGCTGTTCCCCTCCCTCAAGGGGAGATTACTGAGTTTGTGGCAGAGGTGAAACTCCACATTGGGGTCCTACATTCTGAGTCGGTTACATGTAGGGTCCTCCGTAATCTCCCAGCTCAAATGGTCCTGGGTTTTCCATGGCTGTCCAGGCACAACCCGGTAATTGATTGGAAAACTCAGGACATAGTACAATGGAGTGGTTTCTGCCAAGACAATTGCTTGGCCACATGTGTGTCCGCCGTGACGCCCAGCCTGCCGGAGGCTTTGCAGGATTTCGCGGATGTTTTCCCCGAGAAGGGTTGCTCAGAACTGCCTCCACATAGAGCCTATGACTGTGCTATTAGGCTAAAACCCGGGGCCAAATTACCTAAGGCCAGGATGTTTAATATTTCTGGTCCTGAGAGACAAGCTCTGAAAGACTACATCGTGGAGAGTCTGAGCAAAGGTCACATCCGGCCTTCGTCCTCGCCTGTAGCCGCGGGGTTTTTCTTCATTAAGAAGAAAGATGGGGGGTTACGCCCGTGTCTGGATTTCCGAGAGTTAAACCAGATTACTATCCGTGATCCCTACCCAATGCCGTTGATCCCAGATTTGTTCAACCAGGTAGCGGGGGCAAAATGGTTTTACAAGCTGGACCTCAGGGGGGCGTATAACCTCATAAGGGTCCGTCAGGGGGATGAGTGGAAGACGGCGTTTAACACTCCTGAGGGTCATTTTGAGAGTCTGGTTATGCCGTTTGGGTTGACCACCGCGCCTGCCGTTTTCCAACATTTTATTAATGATGTCTTTGCTCATGTCCTGGGGAGATTTGTGATTGTATACCTGGATGATATCCTCATTTATTCTAGCGATCGGGACACTCATTTGCAGCATGTTAGGCAGGTGTTACAGTTGCTCCGGGAGAACCAGCTCTATGCTAAGCTGGAAAAATGTTTATTTTTTGTCCAGGAGTTGCCCTTTTTGGGATATATTGTGTCCGCAGCTGGTTTTAAAATGGACACCGCTAAGGTGCAAGCGGTGTTGCAATGGGAGAGGCCGGAGAGTCTGAAAGCACTCCAGCGGTTCCTGGGGTTTGCGAATTATTATAGGAAATTTATAAAACACTTTTCGACTGTCGCCAAACCGCTCACGGACATGACAAAAAAGGGTGCCGATCTGGCGAACTGGCCTGAGGTGGCTATACGTGCATTTGAGCGTCTGAAGAATAGTTTTGCTTCAGCCCCCATTCTGGTGCAACCAGACGTGTCTAAACCTTTTGTGGTAGAGGTTGATGCGTCGGAGGTGGGAGTGGGGGCAGTACTGTCTCAAGGCTCGTCCTTGAGCGAGATGCATCCATGCGCCTACTTCTCCAAGAAGTTGTCGCCGGCCGAACGGAATTATGATATCGGCAACAGGGAGTTGTTGGCCATCAAACTGGCTTTTGAGGAATGGCGACACTTCTTGGAGGGGGCGGCTCACCAGGTCACAGTTATCACCGACCATAAGAATCTGCTCTACCTGGAGTCGGCCAAGCGTCTGTCTCCTAGGCAGGCTCGCTGGGCATTGTTTTTTACTCGTTTCAATTTTCTTGTGACGTACCGTCCCGGGGCTAAAAACACCAAGGCGGATGCTTTGTCTAGGTGTTTTCCGGGGGGAGAACCTCGGGAAGAGCCGGTACCCATCCTCCAGAAAGGGGTAGTGGTCTCGGCTCTCACGACTGAGGTAGAGGCGGAGATTGCCGAGGCCCAAGAGGAGGTACCACCAGGACTTCCCGCCAACAAATCATTTGTACCCCTGCATCTTCGGCCTAAGGTGTTGAAGGAACACCACGATTCGGTACTGGCTGGTCACCCAGGGGTGAAGGGCACCTTAGAGCTGGTATCGCGTCATTTCTGGTGGCCCAAAATCCGGCAGGACGTGGTCTCGTACGTGGCAGCTTGCATCACGTGCGCTAGGGCTAAGTCACCCCGAACCCATCCTGCTGGCACGCTACAGCCTCTGGGGGTACCCAATAGGCCATGGACAGAAATCTCCATGGATTTTATCACTGACTTGCCAGCCTCGGCAGGGAACACGGTCATCCTGGTGGTGGTTGACCGTTTTTCAAAGATGGCGCATTTTGTGGCGTTGTCCTCTTTGCCCAATGCTAAGACGTTGGCTCAGGTATTTGTGAAGGAGGTGGTCAGACTCCACGGAGTACCGTCTGACATAGTATCTGATAGGGGTACGCAATTTGTGGCGAGGTTTTGGAAAGCTTTTTGCTCAAGGTTGGGGATCAAGTTGTCACATTCATCGGCGTTTCATCCACAGTCTAATGGACAAACGGAGCGCATGAACCAAAATCTAGAACAGTATTTACGATGCTTTGTGTCCGACAACCAGGAGGAGTGGTCTACTTTCCTTCCTCTGGCCGAATTCGCATTAAATAATCACCGCCAAGAGTCATCAGGAGAGTCTCCATTCTTTTGTGTGTACGGTCAACATCCTCAGTTTTGTACCTTACGTCAGGGTGACTCCGGGGGTGTCCCGGAGGAGGATCAGCTAGGAGCCCAATTGTCATCAGTCTGGAGGCGGGTGAAACAGCGTTTGTTGAGCATGAGTGCCAGGTACAAACGGGTGGCTGACAGTAGACGCGCGCCAGGTCCGGACCTGTGTGTGGGTGAATGGGTGTGGTTAGCTACGAAGAACATAAAACTCAAAATCCCTTCTTTAAAACTGGGTCCAAGGTTTATTGGGCCTTTTAGGATTTCTGCCATCATTAACCCAGTGGCTTATCGGTTGGAACTTCCCGCAGTGTACAAGATACACAACGTGTTTCACAGGGCTTTATTGAAAAAGGTGGTAGGCTCTGTGGACACAACGCCGATGCCACCTCCAGTCATGGTGGATGGCGAGTTAGAGTTCGAGGTCGCCAAGGTAGTGGACTCTCGAGTAGTACGCCGTACTCTTCAGTATTTGGTGCACTGGCGGGGGTATGGTCCAGAGGAGAGGTCTTGGGTTCCAGCCTCAGACATACATGCGGATCGGCTGGTCAGTTCTTTTCACCGTCGTCATCCGGACAAGCCGGGTCCTATGAGTCTTGAGGGCCCTGGGGTCCCTCGTAGAAGACGGGGTACTGTCATGTCGGACGCTGTTCACACCACAGCATCCGGCAGGCAGAGGTAGTTCCACCTCCAGCCACTATAGCCTCAGTGGCGCCGGCCTGATCTTCAGGCTTTCGGGGGTTAATCCTGCTGGAGACCAGGTTGGATGGTTAGTCACGCCCACGGTCTTTAAATACTCATGCTGGCCTATGGGCGTCGCCGATTATAGCTTGTGTTTCATACCAAGTGGTTCCGGTCTGGAGTGGAGGTGTTCAAGAGAGAGAGATTCATATCTGGTGTCGTATGATCCGTCGTTATCCTTTCTCCTTCCCATATTTGTGTTTAGTTGTGCCCTGTTCACATTACTGTTTATTCCTGTGTGTGTGCGGCGCAGTGCAGTTTAAGTTCTCCCTGTCTGTCATTATTTGTGTGGGAGCTTTGGTGGTGACTTCTCACTGGGTGGAGGGTGGAGGGTTAAGTGCAGGGCTGAGCAGGAGATAAGGAAAGGTCGGAGGCTCAGGCATTTGCACCTTCAGCAAAAACCCTGGGTTGAGGGTCAGACAGGGTTTCCCCTAGTAAAGGGACACCACAGGGGCCCCGGGTATTTCAGCCTTAGTTGAACTAAGCCCCCGTGACATTTATCTACCACTTGGTCCCAGATCCGGTGCATTCTCTCCACCACAGTATCAACACCTGGGCAGGCAGAGGGCTCCACCTGCCCTGAAGAGAATCGAGGATGAAACCCAAAGTTACAAAAAAAAGGTGACATCAAGGTGGCAGAACTAGCTCTATTATTTAAAGCAAATTCGGCCAAGGGCAAAAGTGAAACCCAATCATCCTGATCAGCGGAAATAAAGCATCTCAAATATGACTCCAAGGTCTGGTTTGTTCTCTCTGTCTGCCCATTGGTCTGAGGGTGAAAAGCAGAGGAGAAGGACAACTGAATTCCCAGTTTGGAACAGAAAGTTCTCCAAAATCTAGACACAAACTGAACTCCTCTGTCAGATACAATGTTCTCAGGAATCCCGTGCAAGCGAACCACCTGTTGAAAAAACAGGGGCACCAACTCAGAGGAAGACGGCAACTTAGGGAGTGGTACAAGATGAACCATCTTAGAGAACCTATCACAAATCACCCAAATAACAGTCATCCTTTGAGAGACAGGCATATCAGAGATGAAATCCATTGAAATATGGGTCCATGGCCTCTTGGGGACAGGCAAAGGCATCAACAACCCACTAGAGCGAGAACACGATTTAGACCGGGAGCACGTCCCACAGGACTGCACAAAATTCCTGACATCACGAGACAAGGAGGGCCACCAAAAGGACTGACTCACAAGATCTCTAGTACCAAAAATACCTGGATGACCAGCCAAAGCAGAGCAATGAACTTCAGACATCACTCTCTTCTTCCACTGGTCAGGAACATACAACTTTCCACTGGGACAACGCTCAGGTTTGTCCTCCTGGAACTCTTCCAGAGCACGTCTCAAATCGGGCGAGATGGCAGAAAGAACTACCCCTTCGCCTAAGATGGTAGCAGGCTTGGTCACCACAGGAGAATCAGCAAAGAAGCTCCTAGAGAGGGCGTCAGCCTTGACATTCTTAGTTCCAGGAAGAAAAGAAACCACAAAATCAAAACGAGTAAAAATAAGGCCCACCTAGCCTGTCTAGGGTTCAAGCGCTTAGCCGACTCTAGGTAAATCAAATTCTTGTGGTCAGTGAGGACCACGACTTGATGCTTATCTCCCTCCAACCAATGTCTCCACTCCTCAATTGCACATTTCATGGCCAACAGTTCCCGATTCCCCACATCATAGTTACGTTCAGATGGAGAGAACTTTCGGGAAAAGAAAGCACAGGGATTCATTTTAGATGTTACAGGATCCTTTTGGGACAAAACAGCTCCTGCACCAATCTCAGAAGCACCACCTCTACCTGGAACGGAAGTGAAACATCAGGTTGCCGCAAAACCGGGGCGGAGGTGAATCTTCGCTTCAGCTCCTGAAAGGAAGAAACAGCCTCCGGAGACCAATTTAACACATCAGCACCCTTCTTAGTCAAATCAGTCAATGGCTTGGCAATACTAGAAAACTTTGCTATAAATTTCCGATACAAATTAGCAAAACCCAAAAACTTCTGGAGAGCCTTCAAAGAAGTGGGCTGAACCCAATCGTAAATGGCCTGTACCTTGGCCGGGTCCATTTCAATAGTTGATGGAGACAAAATAAATCCCAAAAAAGAGATCCTCTGTACTCCAAAAAGGCATTTAGATCCTTTGACATACAGGGAATTCTCCCTCAAGATCCGGAACACAGTCCGTATATGTTCCACATGAGAATCCCAATCCTTGGAGAATATCAAAATATCATCCAGATAGATAATCAAAAATTTATCGACAAAATCTCGGAAAATATCGTTCATGAAGCACTGGAAGACAGAAGGGGCATTAGTGAGCCCAAAAGGCATCACCAGGTACTCAAAATGTCCCTCCGGAGTATTAAACACCGTCTTCCATTCATCCCCATGCTTAATGCGAATAAGATTACACGCCCCCCTGAGGTCAAGCTTGGTAAACCAGCAAGCACCTTTAACTCTAGAGAATAGATCCGAAATCAGGGGTAACGGATACTGATATTTAACAGTAATTTTGTTGAGGGCACGATAATCAATACAAGGTCTTAATGATCCATCCTTTTTGGCTACAAAAAAAAACCGGCACCTAAAGGTGACGAGGATGGTCTAATATGACCCTTCTCCAATGCCTCCTTAATATAGGATCGCATAGCCTCGTGCTCGGGTACAGATAAATTGAAGAGCCGACCCTTGGGAAATTTACACCCCGGGCTCAGTTCAATTGCACAGTCATAACTCCTATGAGGAGGCAGAGACACAGACTCATTCTCACTAAATACATCATAAAAGTCCGCCAAATAATCAGGAACATCATGCGACTGAGGAGAGGTGGAAAACACCGGAGCCTCACTAAAGGCACACCGACAACCCCAACTCACCACAGACACAGATTTCCAATCCAAAACTGGATTATGAATTTGTAACCAGGGAAACCCCAGAACAATGGTATCATGCAGATTATGCAAAAATCTGCAATTTTCTTGATGGTCTGGGCCGACCCGCATTACCACCTGGGTCCAAAACTGAGGTTTATTTTTAGCCAAAGGAGTAGCATCAATCCCCCTCAAAGGGATAGGCATCTGCAGAGGTGTCATCGGAAATCCACAACGTTTAGCAAAATCCAAGTCCATTAGGTTTAGGGCTGCTCCCGAATCCACAAAAGCCTTGGCGGAAAATGTGGACAGGGAGCAGATCAGAGTAATAGCCAAAAGAAACTTAGGTTGAACACCACCAACAGAAAACGTGTGTGCAAAGCGTTTCTCTCATTTAGGACAGACAGAAATAATATGCGAGGCATCTCCACAGAAAAAACACAACTTATTACGCCTTCTGAACTCCTGACGCTGCTCTCTGGACAAAACTCTATCACATTGCATAGGTTCAGACATTTGTTCAACAGGTAGCAACACCTCTCGTGCAGTTTTGCGTTCACGCAAACGCCGATCAACCTGAATGGCTAATGACATGGAATCGTCAAGACCAGAGGGAACAGGAAATCCCACCATAGTATCTTTTACGGCTTCTGACAAACCCTTCCGAAAGAGAGCAGCCAAGGCATTATCATTCCAGGTAGTAAGTACCGCCCACTTTCGAAATTTTTGACAGTACAATTCTACAGAATCTCGACCCTGGTTCAATGCCAGCAGGGTCTTTTCAGCCTGATCAATGGCATTAGGTTCGTCATACAACAAACCCAAGGCTTGAAAAAATGTGTTTACATTAGTCAGAATAGGATCATCTGGTTTCAAAGAAAACGCCCAATCCTGGGGATCGCCACGCAGCAAAGAGATGACAATTTTAACCTGCTGCGCGGAGCTCCCTGACGAGTTAGGTTTCAAGGCAAAAAATAATTTACAATTATTTTTGAAATTCAAAAATTTAGACCGATCCCCAAAAAATACATCAGGTGTAGGAATCTATGGTTCAGCAGCATGTGAATGAGCAAGGTAGGCGGAAATTCCCCGCACTTCCGCAGCGAGCTGCTCCACACGATCAGACAATTGCTTTATCTCCATTGAGAGAAAAAAAAATTCCCCCTACGGCCTCAGAGATATAGAGGAAAAAATATACACACTTTTTTTTTTTTTTTTACAATTCTTTCCTGCTATTGAGTACCCTAGGATCTGCGGTATGGCGGGTAATTCTGTTATGATTGAGTCACCGTAGGAGGCAGACACAAAAATAGAAGCTACGTCCAGAAAACCAGAGAAGTTGGCAACTATCAGATTGCAGACCCCTGAACCTATCAACACAACTAGCAGTAGCCGTGGGGGGTTCCTACGGTGCCCTAGACCCCTCGATCACAGCCGGAGAACTGAATAGCCTAAAGACAGAAAAGGAAATCTAAACTGCCCCAGAGCAGACCCCAAAGTAAAAGGCAGCCCCCAACATATAATGACGGTGAAGCAAGATTAAAAAACACACACAGATAGAAAGATAGGCTGAGCAAACGATGGGGCCCAAGCTAAACTAAACAGGATAGGAAAGGACGGTTACTGTCTGCAATCTGCCAAAAACCCTATCAAAGACATAAGCCAACAGCTGATATGGAAAAAGACCCTGAAGCAGCTAGGCTTCAAATCTATATCAGCACTCCGGTATTTTCAGAAGACAGAGCTAAAGGAATTCAGCTCACCCCAGCAGGGAATGGCAGAAATCCAGAAAAACAAAGCAAACAAAGTCAAAGCACAAATGCAAAAGGCAGCGCAGAAAAACTTAGCTTTAGAAGAGCAGGAATTCAGACTGGTCTCCAAGGATCCCACAGAGAAATCACCCGCAGGGCAGGAGGGCGTCGGCAGCCTTATATCCAGTCCGTAACTCCACTCAGCCAGTCATCATCATCAGGCTCCGGTGTCTGACAATCAGGCTCACTACCTTTCCTTACCAGAAGAGGGAGTTCCTCAGGCCTCAGTAGTGAAGGGGAAAATGAACTCACAACAGGTCTGGCTGACAGAAGTCAATCACCTGAGGAGGATGATTGGAGGTCAGGTGTTACAGACTGGAGAGATTTAAGTGAGCAACCTTCCCTCAGTGGTTGCCGGTGATTTGGTTTTCTTCCTGAGCATTTTGGAAATCTGCTTGCTTCCTTTGTCCTGCATCTTTCAGATAAGTTATTTGTCTGCTGGAATCTTTTTGCATTTGATCCATTTTTTGCTTTCCTCTGATTTCTGCTTTGCTGGTGTGAGTTCAGCCTTGTTCCCTGCTGGGACCTGTGCTGGACTCTGTTCCAAAAGCCATAGCTCATGTCAGTCTTTTCAGTATTTCTAATACCCTGTTATATCAGTATCTTTTGTTTTGCATCCAGTTCACACCACAATTCTGATTTAGTGAGGGAGAGGTCGCGTGGCCTCAGTATTTTTGCATATCAGACGTGTTAGATTTTTTCTTAGGGTTTTTTGCGTGATTGCAGACAGTATCCTTTCCTGTCCTGTTCTGTCTAGACAGTTTGGGCCCCATCATTTGCTTACTCTGTTTTCTGCCTGTGTTTTGTGCCTCATGTTGTCTCACCGGCAATATATGTTTGGAGGCTATCTATTCCTTTGGGGTTCTACTCCTGGGCAGTTTAGCTTTCCCTTTTCTCTCTTTAGGCTTAGTTAATTCTTTGGCTGTGCCGAGGCATCTAGGGCATCATAGGTACGTCCCACGGCTAATTCTAGTTGTGTTGTCAGTTTATGGGTCTGCAATCCGCTAAGTTACCAACCTCTCCGGTTATCTGGTTGCCTAGTCTATTCCCCTGCTATCCTCCTCGGTTATCTAATCATAACAGGGAGCCACACATAGCAGGACAGGACGGAGGGAGTATATACAGTACTCACTACCCTGTTTTTCACCTAGCCTGATTCCACGGTGGTTAAATAAAATTGCTCTGATTGTTTCTTTGTGTGGGTTAATTTTATGGCGTCTTACACACAGTAGTTAAAAGCGATAGATAAAAATAATTTGCTGATAAAAATAATAAAATAGAGGAACAAAAATGTCATATAAACTTTATTCAGTTCAATAATCAAAAAGATGAGCAGACAACACAGGATGACATCATTCACAATGATGATGGTTAAAGCTCAAATTTCCATTTCCTTCACAATGACCACCCATAGTAACATTGTGCCTGTCTTCAGTGTATATGTGATTTATAGCTAATCATAACATGCTTGAGAAAGGTCTGCATCCAGGACCGAAACGTCACCACATGGGCCAATAAAAAGCACCTTATAACTGCTACATGGTGTACTGTTTCAACTTTTTTTGACTCTAATTTCAAGGTTTGGTATAAGCCTGTGAAACTTTGCACCATGAACACTGAGCTGCAGTACTTGAGTCATGACTTGGAAAGAAGTGGAATTGTTTTTTTGTTAGATTTTTTTGAATAAGCAACCATTTTTTTTTATTCTACACAAACTCATCAAGGGGTTAAAAAGGTTAACAGAAAACTTTGGTACATTCAAACTACAAGCAAACACAAACCATAAAAACAACAAATAAAAGTTAAAAATATGATTCAGAAGCTTTAGTGTTTTCATTGAGTTTAATAACTAGGTTGATACATGAAAGATATTCTACTGAATCTTTAAAGGTTTTACAGAAAAACCCTACTCACTTACTCTTCTACTTCAAAAAAGTACAAGGTTGGTAGCAGACTCAGCATCTCAAGGTTTTAGAACATTTCTATTTCAAGGTAAATAACTTTTTTACTAAAAGAGAAATTAAAGTTAATGTTAATATTATCTTTTACCACATCAACAGTGTTCACTAAGTACTCTCTATCTGTGTGAGTACGTGGACTCGGTAGCCTCTGTGACTAGAGGAGCCTTCCCCCCTGACAGTGCAGAGACAGTGACACAAGTGCACAGTCCCAGTGACTGCAGTGACAAGCCGGAGCCTCTGAGTGTGGTAAAGAGACTTCATAGTGTGCGCAGCATTGTTCCTGCGAAGAGACAGATGGGGTATCATACAAAGACTCAGAGCAGGGGAGACTCAGGTATGCATCATCTCTCTGCTCGTTTCTTTAACCCCTGGAGGCCCCAACTTCATTCAGAGTAGAGACTTTACAGTAGAGACTGCAAGCGCCACTGTTGTCGGTGCCAACGTGGGAGAAGGAGACTCTCTTCAATCAAGCTTTCCCGGGACTGATAAGTTATAATTATCTGAGTTTAACCATTTCAACGCTGCATAACTGTTTTATAGCTTTCTTTAGTACCATTGTGCTGCTTTACTGTTTACACTGTCACATCTAACCCCCTACTGCTCCTCCCTGCATGCAGAGAAAAGTCCCTGTAAATAAACCTTTAACTCTTTGTCTGTCTCTGATCCGTGGCGACATCCTCAGTACCTGCAGCTTATTACCTGCAGCCCCCTGAGGAAGCCCACGCGAAACGCGCGTTGGGGCTGCTATATACGTGGTACATTAGGACTTACTTGGGTAAGAATCTCCCCATCTTCTTTTGCACCTGCACACTTTTTTGTTAGGTGTTATTTTTGGTTCTTTGGAGTGATTTAGACTTTTTGCAAACTGATTATAGATACTTGTGCACTTTTTTCACTCCCTTTTTTCATTCTCTTGTTATAGTATGCTCATTCTGAGTATTTGCACATATTAACACTTTTTAGGTGTTTATAATTTGTACATTGGGGTTATGATAGACCCGGTCCTTTAAATTGGTACTATGTACCACTTAATGTATCACTATTCATGCCCTTTGCAATAATGTTCATTTAATATATTTTTAATGTGTATTTTACATAATATTTTTTATGTAATAAAATAAAATTATAATTTTCTGATATTTTGTAAACAGCCTTGTGTACTCTTTCTTCTCTGGTTTGGTAAGCTTATTACAAGTGGCGTAGTTGGCAGGATGTCGCACAATGGCGTGGAGGGGGCAGACCAAGCAGTTGGGGGGAGGTCCCAGGTCTAGCATCTCCCTGGGAGCCATGTTAAATAATTTACCAAAATTCTCTGGGAACAATGTTATGTTATGGAGCTGGACAGAGCGCATCAGAGGGATGATGTGGATGCATCCCATGATGCCGGCCTTGGAGGCAGAAATAGCAGTGATGGCCCTAGTGGGGGAGGCACGGGACTCTGTTATGCTTAGACCCCCTAGGCGAGAGATACTCTGGACAAAGTTCTACTGATATTTGAGGAGATGCATGGGGACCCCACTGACATAGGGGAGCTGCGTATGCGACTGTTTCACCGGGTTCAAAGAGAGGGGCAGATCGTGTCACAGTTTATGAATGCCCTGTTGGAACTCCATACTGCCATTGTACAGAAGGACGGCATAGGCGTAGGGCCGATTGACGTTGTGCTACGAGACCAGCTGGTGACGGGCTTGAGTGATGTGATGATGAAGCAGGCTGTTATGAATGAGTCACCGAGGAGGAAAAACAAAAACAAGCTAAGCCCCAGAAAACCAGAGAGGTTGGTAACTAAGCAGATTGCAGACTCCTGATCCTATCCACACAACTAGCAGTAGCCGTGGAGCGTACCTACGATGATCCTAGACGCCTTGTCACAGCCAGAGAACTAAATCAGCCTAAAGCAAGAAAAGGGGAAATCTAAACTGCCCTAGAGCAGACCCCAAAGCAATAGACAGCCCCCAAACATGTATTGTCGGTGAGACAAGATGAAAACACAAGCACAGATGGAAAAATAGGCTGAGCAAACGATGGGGCCCACACTAACTAGAAAGGACAGGAAAGGAAAGATGATGTCTGCAATCACGCACAAAACCCTGCCAAAAAATGTCCAACACTTTCTGATAACAAAAACCCTGAAGTCGCTAGACTTCACTTCCCTATATCAGCGCTCTGGTATATTCTGAAGACAGAGCAAAAAGAGACCAATCTGATCAGGGACAAAAAGCAAACTGGCATAAACAGAGAAATAAGAATGGAAATTCAGCACAGCCCCAGCAGGGGCTGGCTGACCACAAAAACTGAGTAAACCAGACCAAATCTCATGTGAAAAAATAGCAGAGCACACTTAGCTTGAGAAGGCAGGAACAGAACTGGAAACCAGAACCTCAGGGCAGGGAAAAATCACCAGCACAAAATTAGGGAGTCGGCTGTCTTAAATCCAGTCAGAGACTCCTGATGTCCAATCACAGTCCTCCTCCTCAGGTGGCAGGTCTCTGCCATTTAGATCAGCTTCATTACCTGCTGTCACCACCAGAGGGAGCCCGGATGGAGAACTCATGACTCCTCTGTCAACACAGCCAGCTCCACCACCCTCACCGGAAGTCAGAGGTAAACCAGAAAATGAGTTCACAACAGCAGGCCCTGCGAGAGCACATGTGGGTAAAGCCAGGCATGACTTTCTCTGAGGTTGGGAGTGAGGCACGCACACGCGAGCAGGAGCAGGGAGTGATAGTGCCGGTGGGGAAGGTACGGAGCGGGGAGGTAGCTGCCACCACGGCCGCTGCCCCAATGGGTGGAAGACTTGAAGAAGGAGATTAAGCAGATCTGTGAAGAAATGGCTGAATCCAAGAGAACCCCTACTGTAGAGTCCAGTCCACCAGTGCAAGAAAGGGAGACTGCCCCCAACATGAGACTAGTGTCACCCGGTGAAGAGGACCACCCACATATTACAACTGCGGAGAGCCTGGTCATATTGATCAGTGGGGTACTCGGTGGAGCCGACCTTCCCAGCGGCATCAGTTAACTAGACAGCTCTGAGCACGGGGGATGCCGCCCGGAGCCTGAAAATTTAAGAAGGAGTATCGAACGTCCCATCAGCCTCATTTCCACGTGTCCCTTGGTCTGGGCTGAGATGAATGGAAGAGCAGTACGTTGTCTAGTAGGCACAGGCTCTCAGGTTACCACCATGCCTGAAGGATATTTCGGCCGACACTTCACGGATGCGCTGCGGCAAGAATGGGGGCAGTGATTAAGCTCACGGCGGCTAACCACTTACCCATTCTGGTCACAGGGGTGGTATGGATGAGCATAGTGGTCTGCAGTAAGGAAGTAAGGATGAAGGGAGAAGAGGAGTAGTGCTGGTGGATGGAGAAGCGGCCAAAGACCATACCATAACCTTGGGCATGAATGTGAGATCTCGTGAGCCTTCTCATCAACGAGTCCCCAGACCAGTTCCTGCGACAGTGGAGCATCCATACCCCTCAAAGGAGGGTCTTCCAGCAACTGATAAGGACAGCCCAGGCCCAGGAAACCTACAGTGATGGGAAGTTGCTCGGCAAAATAATCGTGCCCACCTCTGTCAACCGAGTTTTGCGCCCTGGACAGACCATGCCTCACTTGCCCGTCTGGGCTGGTATCCCTCTGGAGGGGGTTGAAGTACAAGTTGAACCCAGCAAGGCCGACCAGCTACCGTCGGGAATATTAGTTGCACGGACACTGGCTTCGGTGCGGAATGGAACTGTCCTTGTGCGCTGCGTAAATTTGGGAGAGGATGATGTCACCTTGCCCCTCAGGAGTGAAGTGGCGCACATCCTGGGCATGTTCCAGGGTATGAATTAGTTCCATCTGAAGCAGTACAGCTGACTGTGAAGCCGTAGGATCCATGGTTGGTGACGGTAGATGCTGAAGTGGCCCCGGACCCTCGATTGCTGAAGGAGTGACGACGGATACTGGAACACATGCGGGCAGAACTCTCGGAACTGACCCCCCCAACAGGTCCCCCGGGTGGAGTCCCTGCTAGGAAAATACCAGGATGTGTTTGCAAAACATGAAGATGATTTTGGGCACACCACCGCAATAACACACGAAATACCCACCGGGGATGCGGCGCCTATCAGGGAATGATACCGTCAGGTACCCCCACAAATGTACCAGGAGGTGAAGGGGATGCTGTCACAAATGTTGAAGAAGGGGGTAATACGTGAGAGCCAGAGTCCGTTGGTTGGCCCCTTTGTCCTAGTGCGGAAAAAGGATGGGACTTTACGCTTCTGTGTGGACTATCATCGGCTTAACGCCTGTACAGTGCGGGATTCGTATCTGTTGCTGAGAATAGAGGAGAATTGCTGAGAATAGGAGTCCCTGTCCATGTTAGGAAGTGCCAGATACTTTTCTACACTAGACCTGACCAACGGTTATTAGCAGGTACCAATGTCCCAGCAACACCGAGCCAAGACGGCTTTCATTCTCCCGATGGGATTGTATGAGTTCAACCGCATGCCGTTCGGTCTGGCCATTGCCCCAGGAACATTTCAACATCTCATGGAAAGATGTTTAGGGGACCTGAACTTTGAAGCTACCCTGATCTATCTGGATGACATCATTATCTTTGCCCCCACCTTTGACGAACATCTACGGAGACTGGAGCAGGTTCTAAGTCAGCTACAAAAGCATGGGCTGAAGGTGAAGTCTCAAAAGTGTCATCTCTTCCATACTCAGATCGAGTATTTGGGACACACTGTCTCAGCCAAAGGAGTGAGACCTTCTCCAGAGAAGATTGTCACGGTACAGGAGTGGCCTACCCAAAAAAAGTGAAGGATATGAGCTCATTCTTGGGGCTCACAGGATACTTCCGACGCTTTGTAAAAAACTTTACGCGCATCGCAAATCCTCTTTTCGATCTACTGAAAGGGGTGCCCTCCTGTGCTAAAAACAGAAACATACAGTGGGGATAGCGCCAGGAAGAAGCATTCCTAGCCTTGAAGAAGGCTTTGACAGAGGCCCTCGTACTAGCCTACGCTGACTTCACTCAACCGTTCATCTTGCATACCGATGGAAGTCTGCAGGGGCTGGGAGCAGCACTGTCACAGATACAGGATGGAAAAGAACGAGTCATAGCATACGCGAGTCGGTCTTTGCATGACTCTGAGAAGAGCCCAGATAACTACAGTTCCTTTAAGCTGGAGTTGTTGGCATTAGTATGGGCAATGACAGAGAAATTTGCGGAGTACCTGGCTGGCTCTGAAGTTCACATGCGCATGGATAACAATCCATTAGCTCATCTAGAGAAGGCGAAGCTCGGGGCACTAGAACAACGCTGGGTAGCTCGGATGGCGAAATTCCAGTACAAGATCACCTATAAAAGAGGAGCAGAGAATAGCCATGCTGATGCACTTTCCCGTGTAAATTATAGTAGGCCAGCACCTAATCGGGATGAAGAGCTGGAGGCTGTGGAAGTCCTGGAATTTGAAGGAACTGCCAGGATGGTGGCAGCTACGCTGGAGACAGAACAGGAGGAGACTCGTGCAAGTTTAATGGAACAGCCCCGCGATGAGTGGGTCCGAGTGCAGCAGGAGGACCAGGAGATAGCCCGGTTGAGACGATGGGTCGCATCTAAACAGATTCCCACCCATCATGAGAGGAGGACTGCATCACCTGAAATGCTGCGAATATTACGACAATGGGAAAGGCTCCAGCTGCGGGACGGCATTCTGTATCGGAAGATGTTTCTGCAGTCAGAACTCAGCGTAATCTGGCAGACCGTGACTCCCTCATCCCTAGTGTTCCGGGTGGCTATAGAAGTTCATGAGAAAGAAGCTCACTTTGGCCCTGAAAAGAACTTCCAATGGCTGCAGTGCCTGTTTTATCATCCCAATCTGAGGAGTGTGGTGGAGAAAGTCTGTCAGCAATGCCGGAGCTGTTAACTGGCCAAAACCCCTGAACAGCGGGCTCCCACACAAACGGTGATGGCATCCGGCCCTAGGGATCTGCTGATGATAGACTATCTGACGATCGGGCCAGCGCATCAAGGCTATGAACACTGGTTGGTAATGGTGGACAACTTCACGAAGTTTGCTGTCGTGATGCCAACACGGGATCAGACTGCCGAGTCCACTGCTCATGCCATCTGCAAGTACTTCATCCAGGTGTATGGGTGTCCTAAGCGTATCCACTCCAATCAGGGAGCCTGTTTTTTTGGAAGGGTGATGAAAGAGTTGCATCAGTTGTATAAGATCGTTAAATCTCAGACAACACCTTATCATCCACAGGGGAACGGAGCCTGTTAGAGATTGAACCGTACCCTCATCCAAATGCTAAGAACCCTGGAGGAGGAGAAGAAGGCACGATGGCCCGAATACATCCTTGAATTGGTATGGGTGTATAACAATCGTAAGCACAACACCACCGGCTACACACCCTACTCTCTGCTTTTCGGACGGCCCTGAAAAGAGATGACTGAATTGTAATTAGAGCCCAAGGAGGACTACCCACGGACAGGGATGTACTCCTGGGTTCGAGAACACCATCGTCGGCTACAGACTCTCCATCGACTCATACGGAACAGTCTTCAGGAGCTGGAGCACCCTCAAGTCACTCCTCTATGGGGGACAACTCTACGGGACGGGGACCGAGTTTTAGGGAGAGAAAAGCGCCCTCATAACAAAATAGAGTACCATTGGAAGAAGGGCCCATATAGCGTGAAACGTCGAGTCAATGCTAAAGGCCCCATCTATGAGATCCAGCCAGAAACAGAAGAGGGAGCCACCACTCGTTCGTTGCACTGAAATATGTTACGGCCGTGTCTGTCTCGGGATCCTAACCGGGAACAAGAAGTACCCACTGCCCTAAAGGCAGTTCCATTAACTGACGTTGATTTTGAAGATGAGGAAGACTCCCAATTTCCCCCAAGGGACACGGAAGGGAGGCTGGTGCCTGAAACAGCCAACAGGAGCGACTCAGACCATCGTTCCTCACCATAACAACTGACACGGCTGCTCCCTCTGATTTGCGATGCTCTGAGCATTCAACTGCCAGTGTACCCCCCGTTCGCTATAACCAAGACCAATTCATCTGGCGACAAATTGTTCAAGGATTGGAAGAATGTCAATGGGAACTACAGAAAATCTCGCCCGTGGAATGGCAAGCAAAAAGAGAGGGGGAATGTAAGGGGGTGAAGAAGAAGAAGAGCCTAAAAGGGGTTATCTCTCCTGCTCCGTGTCCGGAACCACCTAGCCAGACAGCAGGGTTGCCGGGGGGGAGACTTTATGACCCAGACCGACTGAACCATGTGACCATGGGGGCAGTGACAAAAAGGAAGGGATGATCGACAGGAAGCTGTGCTGGGGGATGGTGCAAAAGCAAAGTGCGCCAGAGAGCAGAGCGCGCCAGACAGAGCTGGCTGCAGCACCGCGCTCCGAGAGAGAGAGAACTCCCCATCAAAGGACTGAGATTGAACAACAAGGTGTTGAGAGGGCTGTGTGTGAGTACGTGGACTCGATAGCCTCTTTAACTAGAGGAGACTTCCCCCCTGACAGTATAGAGACAGTGACATGAGCATGCAATCCCGGTGACCGCAGTGACAAGCCGGAGCCTCTGAGTGTGGTAAAGAGACTTCATAGTACTAGAAACAGCATTGTTCCTGCAGACAGACAGATGGGGTATCACACAAAGACTCAGAGCAGGGGAGACTCAGGTTTGCATCATCTCCCTGCTCCTTGCTTTAACCCCTGGAGGCCCCAACTTCATTCAGAATAGAGACTTTAGAGACTGCAAGCGCCACTGTTGTTGGTGCCGTGGGAGAAGGAGACTCTTCAATCAAGCTTTCCCCGGACTGATAAGTTATAATTATCTGAGTTTAACCGTTTCAATGCTGCATAACTGTTTTATAGCATTCTTTAGTACCATTGTGCTGCTTTACTATTTAGACTGTCACATTTAACCCCGAACTGCTCCTCCCTGCGTGGAGAGAAAAGTCCCTGCAAATAAACCTTTAACTCTTGGTCTGTCTCGAATCTGTGGCGACATCCTCAGTACCTGCAGCTTATTACCTATGCACCATTCTCATTTTTTTGTGGTTTTCCTGCAGATTTTCACCAGTTCAATCAGTGTCACACATCAACAATGTAAGGGATTTCTGCTAAGTACGGTGCACCTATGTGATGCATGTATGAGACTGTGCTTTCTATGTGCTGCATTTGTATGAAATAATTATTTTAGCTCATCACAGGAAACCAGAACACAGTTCCAAAACGTGAATGTTACGGTAAGATGTACTAATGTAACAATTAGGGTCGGGATGAGGGGTAGGCAGGGTAGGCGGCTGTCTAGGGTGCCACCTCATATCAGAAAGGGAGGGATGCAATTTTCACTAGCGAATTACTTTCTTTATACATATGGGTCGCCCTCCCAGGGCTGTGGGGTACTCGGTACCAGTCCGTGGCCCTGGGCGCCCATTGTAAAAGGGGTGTAATGATGGAATAAAGTTTATTAGTGAATGATTCGTGACACCACCTGTGGTGTTCGGCAATGAAGATGTTAAGCCGACGCTGCAGACAGATCCTCTGGGACAGATGGTGTGGTGCAGCAATGATGTTATAGCCCTCCACAGGCAGGGCTGTTGTCCCAGGGCAGAGTAGGTGCAGTGACACTTAGATGGTGTAGTGTCGGGCGCAGGGGATGTAACAGCGCTGGGCAGGTTGACGCAGGAATAAGTGGAGGACACCAGGGCATGTAGTTCCAAAGCTTTACTCACAGTCTGTTGTGGCACAAGAGCCCGCATCTGTGCTGTGTCCTCCAGGTCTGGAGCTCAGCCAACTTCCAGGCAAGATGAAGTACTCCCTTCCAACACTCCGCCAACTTATGTGCCTTTTCTGAACGTCTCCCTCTTAGCACCTTTAGTGAAGTACTCACAGTACTGAGTTACACTGGAGTTCCTCCTTCCAGATGTTCCTATGAACTCTACTTGTACGGCAGACAGCTGTAGCCTGCTTCGGGGACTCCTTGCTACCAAGTCCCGGCTCACTATCGTTGCTGTTGTGCCCCCAAGTCTGGTGTGGGAATAAAGTGATCACAACTTCTATTCTTCCGGTATCTGTTGCGAGACCATTAGTATCCAAACAACCTTGGGGACCGGACCCCGGCCTTGCGCTTAGAACTTGGGAAGGGTTCTCCTCTAACCCTAATCCTTAGTTCTCTTCTTCTCCTCACGTTCCGTACTAATCCTTTCATTCTTATGGAGAGTCAGGCTTTCTATCAGTGTTTCTTTCCAGTGCCAGCGGACCCAAATCACTGAGGTCGGCTGCAGCACTTCCTTCATCCATCCCACTCTAGGGATCTCCTTTCACAGACTCCGACCTCGTCAGACTCCTGTGACTAACTGCCTCAATCCTAAACCCTTCCCGCTCTTTTGATGCAAAACTAAACTCCACCCGCCTCCCAGCACGCTTCGTGTTTCAAGCAGGGAGCCACCAAAAGGTGCTTTGCTACACTACTACTACTGTGGGATGCAGGTGTTGGAGTGTGGTCAGAAGTCTCCATCTTACCTGGATGGTGGGGTACCACACTTCAGGAGGTGCAGTACCTCTGTGGCGACTGAACCCTCAGGGGCGCCACACATACACCAGTCAGCTCTGGTCTGTCTGCACACAGACGGTGCAAGTAATCTGCTGCGACAATGCTCCAGGTTTAGGCATTGAAAAAGGGGGTGTGTGATGCAGGGAGAGAAGCCGCTGTCCAATGAATGCTTCCCCATCAGACTGTATATATAAGGTGGCAGCTGGAGAGGTCGTGGATGCGAGGTATGTGTCCTCGATGTGCCAAGCCTCGGTGATGTAGGAGAGAAACAGGCTCTAGCATACATAGTGCTGAGAGATGTTTTAATGAGCCCAGATTATGGATCCGGGTTCTCTGAACAGCTGAAAGAGCTGGATGGGATCAACTGCTCACTTACCTCCTGTCCAGGTCTTGGAATGTCCGATTTAAGGTAGCTAGTGATATCTCACTGGGTCTGTGTGTGTTTGCAAGGTGAGGAGGCCTTGCATGTGCTGCTAAGACCTTGCTGGAGTCTGAGTGAAGATTTATCATTTAAACAGGTTAGCCAGTGCTTTGTATGGACTGGTTATTTTTCATTTTTGGTTCTGTAATATCTTTTTGTACCCAGAAGAGGCTGTTTTATTTTGATAAGCAGACGTTTATGGAATTTAATAAACCACCTGTTTGTTTTGAACTGACGAACTGAATCTTGGTGCGTGAACCAGCATGTACCACAGAGCCAATCCCTCACATGTTCAAATACTCATGCACATACAGTATGTATTTACACACACATAATCTCTATGATATACTGTAAATACCAGCAGACAGCCTCCTTACTGGGTAGACCATACACTCTCCCAGTGGAAAAGATAAGAGAGCAGCTGACAATTAGCTGCAGATATCTCTGTGAAGATGGATAAAGCACAGATACTACAGATCAAACCTTCCTGGTCCTGTCATGCTCCGACTTCTCCCCTGCCCACTACTCTCTGACCTGAAGATGCTGAGGTGGGCTCCCAGATGAAGAGTTCAGTGGAGGATCCTTCACTTTCCTCTCCCCCAAGTAAACACTCATGATCGGGGCATGTTGTGCAGGAGAACAGGGACACTTAGTGAGCGCTCTCATAAGTCTGATGGGGAAGCGTTCATTAGCCAGCGGCCCTCCTCCCTGCATGACAGGCCCCTTTTTCAATACCCAACCTGGAGCTTTAAGGCCACTACACCTTACCCACTTCAAAGTGCAACAATCTTTCTGCAGTTGTCACTCTTTTTACTGTGTGCACCACTTTCACTAAGCAGAAGTACAGTAGGATAAAAATCTTTATTTTTATATAGTGCTAACATATTCCGCAGCATTTTACAGTTTGCACACATTATTATTGCTGTCCCTGATGGGGCTCACAATCTAAATTCCCTATCAGTATGTCTTTGGAATGTGGGAGGAAACCGGAGAACCCGGAGGAAACCCACGCAAACACGGGGAGAACATACAAACTCCTTGCAGATGTCATCCTTGGAGGGATTTGAACTCAGGACTCCTGCGCTGCATTGCTAACCAATGAGCCACCGTGCTGCCCTTTGTAGGATTCCTAGAGATGCTGTTCTCAAATTAATGGATTCCCTGATGTGGTCACTTGTAGACTCAGTCCATTTTATTTTTACTTTTAGCTCTTCTGCGATCTCCTCTCTACATCTTCATTTTCTATGGGATCGCTCAAAACTTCAGCCAAGGCAGCGCTGATCTAAATGATACCAATAACATCAAAGAGGCCATTGGGTTTGCTAACTAAATAACCATCTCTTACAATACTCAGAAAAATGTAATTCACTTACTACATCAAAATTATTTTCTGGACATAAGTGTGAGATGTGTGTTGGCTTACCAGGGCTGTAAAGTTGAAGATAAATGTAATTGTACTCACGCCTGAATAATCTTTGTACTTGTTGTCATTGGATTTGTTTCTTTATAGTCAATGTTGTTAACTGGCCACAAGATGTCGCTGTTGATTGAACATAGTTAAGAGACTGTGACATGTCTGTAAGATGTGAAAGGGGAGGGTTTAATAAAAGTGAAAGACAGGAAGAGGAAGCGTGGCCATCTTGAGCAGTGTCTGAAGGAATAAGGAGTGTATGAGGCTGTGCTGGAGAGGGATATGGTGACATCCCCTCCTGACAGCACTCGACTGAGTAAACAGAAGAGGCAGATTGAAGCTAAACTGAACAAGTATCCGAACCTGTTCAGATGCGAGGGAATTCCTGTGATAAAAGCTGTTAAAGAACAGAATAGACCCGGAACCTGTGAAGGGAAAGGTGCCGCATCCTGTGGAAGCGTTATAGCTCAAGCCTCTTCGGTATTGCTCGCCGGCTGGAAGAGCTCCGCATCCGCCTGCATGTCCTGATTGTGCCGTTCGGAGCAGACCAGGCGGTAAGAAACACTGAAAGCCTACTGCGACGCTGCAGTAAAAAAACGTGCATGCAACACAACATATTTTGACACCAAGAGACACAAGGCAGGAACTAAGCCTTTAGTTAGTTAGGTATATTGACTCTACAGACCACATTTTTCCTACCAGAATCAACGGCCAGAGAGCCTAGATTTGTCACTACATTTTCGTACAGTTCAGTACCTAAGGATTCTATGCCAAATTTTGGTGCTGACACAGCACGCAGTGAACTCCAGGAAGGACATGTGTTTTCCTCTCTGTTCTCTGGAAGAGGATTCTATCTTATCTGTGGGACAATACAAGGCAGAGCAATGATTCAGCTCCAGTAACTTTGTCCACGCGACCTTTGCTGATGTGTATATATACTGCATATTTGGTTAATTTTGTAACGTTCTCCATATAGTCGAGGATGGGCTTTTCCTCTAGTTTCTTGAGTTTATACTGGGACGGGAGGGGAACATTTGGTTGGAAAATAGGAATAGAAATATATATACATTTTTCTTAAGATTGTGAATCACTGTGCTAGTCCACATATGAGCCTGTGCTTTGCAGTCACTTAATTTAACCAGTTTCTCTCAGAGTGTAATAAGGTAATGGCGGATGGTTCAGACGGGCACGCCAGCAGGTAAATTCACATTGGGGAAATAGCTAAAACAGATCTATTGGGTGCTGAGCTGTCCAGCACAGTAGATATAGCCTTCTGACAAAATATTGGTTTGATGTGTCTTTTTTGTGCATTTATCAAGACCAGGAAGGATTATCTTCATTCCTAAGTAAAATAGTTACTGACAGTGGACTGTGTGGAAATTAGTTCTTTTCTCGTCTGTGACTCCGCTGTAATTTGAACAAGACCCTCGGTGCATGATTTACATAAGCACAATAGATTTGTGGGCAAAGGTATATTTACTACATGAATGAGTTCTAGGTATAACTCATAGTGGCATTCAAAGGGCAGAGAGGCCAATTTGATAGGTTTTATGAGAGAGAAAGGTCAGTATCTCTTCACTTGTTTTTTATTGTTTGATTTTGCTTTAAATT
The DNA here is from genome assembly GCF_039654945.1 of Dendrobates tinctorius. NCBI lineage: Eukaryota > Metazoa > Chordata > Amphibia > Anura > Dendrobatidae > Dendrobates > Dendrobates tinctorius. The sequence continues at coordinate 22,632,911 of NW_027361783.1, forward strand.
GAAACTTTTTGTAACACTATACATGAATAATGATTCAATTTCTTTTCTTGCAAATTTCTGAAAGTCATTGTAATCATCACTGTCTACTTTTTTGGATTAGGGACACAGTCATATCAAAGTGCTTGTACTATGTGAACTTGGTCTAAGGAGTAAGGTTTCTCCTTGTGGAGGGTGACATACCAACTCGGGCTTGTCAAGGTAAGGAGGCTTATTCACCATGCAATGCTCCGCTGGGAAATTTACTATGCAAATTGCCTCTTCAGAGGGAAAGAGGACTTGAACTCTATAGCGCCACCTGTTGGTAGTGTTGGAGGAACGACCCCCGTCGAGTGTCCGGGCCGGAACCAAGGGAGCCGTCATCCAGGTTCCGGGGGAAACTATCCCGGGGGGACAGAGTTCGGGGACCGACCGTTGAGATGGACAGCTGGGCTAGGGGAGGGGCCAGTATAAAAGGGGCAGGGAGCGCCAGTCACGATGAGTCAGCAGACCGGGACAGAGGCAGCAAGAGACCGTGGGAGTGACGGAGAGCTAGAGCGACTTACCAGTGCCAGGGAAGACGCTCACTGAGGACTTCAGAGGGACGGCACCGAGACGACCGTCCGAGACTTGCTGCCCCGCTCCAGCCCGCGGCCGCTGCCGCATCACCACAGCCCGCGGCCGCTGCCGCCTCACCACAGCCTGCGGCTGCGGCCTACCTGCGGTCGCCCGTGGCCATTGCCGGCTCGCTCCGGCCCGCAGCTGCGGCCTGTTCCCCGCCACCCACAGCCACGCTGCTCTCACCAGTGGCCGCGGCAAGTCCAATGCCATCGGCGGACACCACTGTCCCACTCAAGTCCGCAGCAAGGGCCGAGTCTCTGCTCACCGCGGAGTCCCCGTCACAGCGGCTAGCTGCACAGGTAGCCTGTCACCCGCCACCCCTCATCGCTGCCACTTGCCCCCGTCCAGGGGCTGCGGCCTACTCGTCCAAGGACTCCTCCGGGGCCAGAGGTACCCCAGCGCCAAAGGAGCGGCGGAATGCTCGAAGACTACGCCAACTCTTCAGCAGCAGGGTGCAGCGGCTGCGCCACCGAAGAACCACTGACCAGAACGCCGAGGGAAGTCAGGAAGGCTAAGTTGACTATATAGTTAATGTGGCGCCCCTGAGGCTCAGTCGCCACAGAGGTACTGCACCTTCTCCTAAGGTGTAGTGCCCCACCCCCTAGGTAAGTTGGGAACTCCTTTCCACACTCCAACATCTGCATCCCACACACAGGATAGTTCAGTAAGTCCACCTAGCAGCTTCAGGCTGGGGGTATCAGAGCACCCTTCGTGAAACCCTGCTTCGTAACACGAGATGTGCTGGGAGGTGGGTGGAGTTAGTATACTTTAAAAGAGAGGGAAAGTTTAGAATTGAAGGTCAGTCTGACAGAAGGTCAGTCTGGGGTGAGTCCCAGAAGAGTTCAGTTCTGAAGTTAGTTTGAGTTCAGTTTGAGTTCAGTTTAGAAAGAGTGCTGCAGCTGCCTCAGTGATCTGAGCCAGCTGGCACGGGAAAGAGAAGAGAAGGAGAAAGACATAGACCTGCAACCTAAGCTTCCATAAGAGAGAGAAGGAACAGCGCGGAACGAAGGAGGAGAACAGAGAGGAGTTGTGGGTTGGAAGAGGAACCCTGCCTATAGGTTCTCTGCGCAAGGCCGGGGCCCGGTCCCCGAGGTTGTATGGACACTTATGGTTCTGCAGCAGACACCGGTGGAGTAGTTGGCTGTAAATGCACTACTCCCATCAAAGACTTGGGACACAACAGCAACTGGATAGAGAGCCAGGACTTCTGAGAAGGGAGTCCCCGATAGAGGCTACAGCTGTCTGTCATACAAGTGAGGTTCTAGGAACATCTGATAGGAAGAACTTCAGAGTAACCACGGTACTGGAGTTCTTCACCCTAAAAGGCGCAATAGAGGAGTCTTTCAAGAAAGGTACATGTTGGCGGAGTGTTGGAGAGGAGAACCCTGACTTGCCCGGGAGGTTGATTGAGTCTCTACCCCGGAGGACACGGCACGGAGGCAGGCACCAGTGGGTACCACGAACTGTGAGTAAAGCTTTGAAATTGCAAGCCCTGGTGTCCTCCATTCATTCGCCGCTAACACCTTCAGCACCGCTACATCTGGGTGCCAGCATCTATACCATTCTGCGCCTCTCCTCATCCATTGCAAATACACTGCCCTGAGACTACAGCTCCACCTGTGGGGAGCTACATCATCTTTGCTGCACCACACCATCAGTCTCAGTGGATCTGCATGCAGCGTTGGCTCAACATCTTACTTGTCAAACACCACGGGTGGCGTCATGAACTATCCATATAAACTATACTATTAACTACATGACTGCCATTGATATTGGGCACCCACGGCCACGGAACGGGTCACTGCTGCTGTGACACATCCCCCTGACATCGGCCCGGTACCGGGTACCCCGCTGCCCTGGGTATGAGGGCGACCCAATTTTGGCGTCACTAACAGGATGATCAGACCCGATGCCATTGGGTTCAGTGCGCCTGAAATTTGGGAGACTTTGTGCTTTTGAAAATGTGCAGAAGACCAAATTTAATAGACTGTAAAATGGACATTAGAAATGGCTGCTGGCGCGGAGAAGAAGGGCGTGAATAGATGGGAGGTCCTAGAAAAAGACCGCGAAGAGTATTGGGCCTTCCCTGCCTAAATTACTATGTGACAGCAACCTGGCCCACCCCCCGAGGGGTTCATATACTGGCTTGGTAAGAAGGCGCTGGAAGAAAACGCCGCCCCTGGAAGGAGGGGCAGAAGAAGCCAGTGGCGGGAAAGGGGCCGAGGCAGGAAGAAGAATGCCAGAATGCCATTTTGGAGAGTGAGGGAAGGAGGACTGCAGAGCGCAGGGAAATGGATCTCCCTGGCGCCATGGCTGACGGGTCCAACCCGAACTATGAGATGAACCGCCGGCATTTGGAAGAAGAAATAGTCACGCTGACCACCCTGCTGCGGCTGAGGCAGGAGGCCTTGGGGAGACTGAGTCAGCAGCGCGCCCCAGAGGGGCCTACACCTGCGGTACCTGCGACACCAGTACCCGCCTCCGCTGCACCGGATCTTCCCCTGGCAGACCTTGCGGAGCTTGGAGCCGCTGCCATGCCACCAGCAGCGTACTCTGTCCCCTCTTTGCCGCTGATACCGGAGGAGTTGTACGCAGCCCAGGGAGCTGAAGCAGAGGAAGAGAAGTTTCTGCCCGGACCAGGCCAGCGACCCCCGCGGAACCGGAGCTGCTATTGGCTCCACCGCCATCCCCGGTGTCTCACCGGACAGCGCTTGTTGCCACCACGCCTGAAGCGGAGCGGAGGCCGCACCGTCGGGAACTCCCAGGTATCTACCCCGGCCTTCCTAATGGGTTGATGGGGAGGAGGATCATGCTGGTGAGAGTACGGTTGGAGCCGGCGTGCCCAATCCGACATCTACAGGCCAGAGTGGGATTTGGATCGTTTTGAGACGGTGATTTCGGGATCCTTTCACTGCCCAGTCCCCAGGTAGTTGCTTATCAGCGCCGCCAAGATGCAGCAGCCCTAGGAGCTAGACCTCGTACCAGAACAGTGGAAACACCTATTGAGGAAGAACAGTTGATGGGCATTGAGATACATCATGGGTTCCAGTTGCCACAGCTTCAAGGCCCTTTAACAAGAAGCCAGAATCCAGATGATACCATCTCTGAGAACAGTTCCAGTTCTTCCAGAACCCCAGGAGGGGACCACCATTAAGAAATACTTTTCAAATCTCGTTACCCAGGAGGGTTTGTTTGTACCAATTGTGCCTTGTTTTGCTATCATGTTTTTGTTTTTCTGGTAGCACTTTTGTTGCCCAAGTTTTTGCAATGGCAGCGTTTTTCCCAATTTGAACTAGCGATCATGAACTTGGAGTGATCCAAAAACGTTTATTGTAAATAGTTGCGCCTCTTTAGGTGCCCTTTCTTGGTTTTACATATAAAGACACTTTGAAAAGAAAATGTCAAGTTTTACAAGTAGAGACACTTTGCGAAGATAATGTTTTTGCATGGACACTTTTCGAAGATGATGTCTACCTCAAAGAACACTGCAAGAGATCCCGGCTGGGAGCGGTGTCCAGCACCTTACAAGAATAACTGTTGAATGTTTTACTGTGAAGTATTTGATAATGTCTTTTATGAGTATTAGTAACTGAGAAATGGCTTTTATAGAAGAATTAGGAATGTCTGATCTAGAGTTGAGTGATGTGAATAAAGAATTGAAAGTAGACAGGTGACGGACCAGGTATTTGCGGTCAGCGTCTTGCGTCTAGAAGAGACAGTGAAAGTAGAAAAATAAATGTGCACTAGAGAAGAAAATGAGAGAAAGTGTGTTACAGAGAATAGCACTTTGAATTGAGAATTGCACTTAGAATTAAAAATTTTAGTTAGGATTTTAGATAGAATTGTTTGTAACATTCAAGATGAGTACCTCCTATACTAGGAAGATTAGTATAAGAAAAGTTTGTTATGTATTACAAAATTTTTGTATGTTTCTTTGCTGTCTGCTTTGTTATCTTGCTGCCCGCAGACATGCTGTGTTTAACGGGGGGGTATGTGGTCGCCCCAGAGGTACTGCACCTTCTCCTAAGCTGTAGTGCCCCACCACCTAGGTAAGTTGGGAACTCCTTTCCACACTCCAACATTTGCATCCCACACACAGGATAGTTTAGTAGGTCCACCTAGCAGCTTCAGGCTGGGGGTAGCAGAGCACCCTTCTTGGAAACCTGCTTCGTAACACGAGATGTGCTGGGAGGTGGGTGGAGTTAGTATAAAAGAGAGGGAAAGTTTAGAATTGAAGGTCAGTCTGACAGAAGGTCAGCCTGGGGTGAGTCCCAGAGGAGTTCAGTTCTGAAGTTAGTTTGAGTTCAGTTTGAGTTCAGTTTAGAAAGAGTGCTGCAGCTGCCTCAGTGATCTGAGCCAGCTGGCACGGGAAAGAGAAGAGAAGGAGAAAGACATAGACCTGCAACCTAAGCTTCCATAAGAGAGAGAAGGAACAGCGCGGAACGAAGGAGAAGGAGAACAGAGAGGAGTTGTGGGTTGGAAGAGGAACCCTGCCTATAGGTTCTCTGCGCAAGGCCGGGGCCCGGTCCCCGAGGTTGTATGGACACGTATGGTTCTGCAGCAGACACCGGTGGAGTAGTTGGCTGTAAATGCACCACTCCCATCAAAGACTTAGGACACAACAGCAACTGGATAGAGAGCCAGGACTTCTGAGAAGGGAGTCCCCGATAGAGGCTACAGCTGTCTGTCATACAAGTGAGGTTCTAGGAACATCTGATAGGAGGAACTTCAGAGTAACCACGGTACTGGAGTTCTTCACCCTAAAAGGTGCAATTGAGGAGTCGTTCAAGAAAGGTACATGTTGGCGGAGTGTTGGAGAGGAGAACCCTGACTTGCCCAGGAGGTTGATTGAGTCTCTACCCCGGAGGACACGGCACGGAGGCAGGCACCAGTAGGTACCACGAACTGTGAGTAAAGCTTTAAAACTGCAAGCCCTGGTGTCCTCCATTCATTCGCCACTAACACCTTCAGCACCGCTACATCTGGGTACCAGCATCTATACCATTCTGCGCCTCTCCTCATCCATTGCACCTACACTGCCCTGAGCCTACAGCTCCACCTGTGGGGAGCTACACCATCTTTGCTGCACCACACCATCAGTCTCAGTGGATCTGCATGCGTGTTGGCTCAGCATCTTACTTGCCAAACACCACGGGTGGCGTCATGAACTATACATATAAACTACACTATTAACTACATCACCGCCACTGATATTTTGCGCCCAGGGCCACGGACCGGGTCACTGCTGCTTTGACACATCCCACCTGACACCGGCCCGGTACCGGGTACCCCGCTGCCCTGGGTGTGAGGGCGACCCATTAAGGACCCGTAGTCGGCCATTCCACGGCCCTATAGTGACCGGCTCTCGCCGGACGTAGTCGTGTTCTCCTCTGTTTGTGTGAACTGTATTGAGCCCCTGCAAGGGCAACCCTTGTTACCCCCTTTGGTTGAACAGGCTGAGACTGAGAAAAGTCTCCTTTAGGCCTATAAACGTTATTATAAAAACCAAGCCAACTCGCGACTCATCACTGCATCCTGCGTACCTGCTAGTACCACAGTAGTAGCGATCCTACAAGTAACAATCAACCCTTTAGCGAGTCTTGCAATATGACTTAGGATAAAAGCCAAATCAGAATCTCAATTTGCAGACACAGTGTTTCAGGCTATTGGCCCTCGTCATTGCATAGTATGAGAACTGATTTGTCTAGGTGAGAGGCTCTGGACTGAGATCTAAAGGGTAAGGTTTCTCCTTGTCACTCTCCACAAGGAGAAACCTTACCCCTTAGACTTAAAATGCTATAATGGGGAACCTGTGATTTCTATGTACCATATTTACTTGGGTATAAGTCGAGTTTTTCAGTACTTTTTTGTGCTGAAAAAGCCCCACTCGGCTTATACAGAAGAAAAAAAGAGATTCCATCTGCACAATCCAATCCGGTAATAAAACTATTCTTTATTGAAGCAGTTTAAAAAAGTTTAAAAAGACCCTGAAGCCTGATGTGTTTCTGGTGTGCACAGACACCCTTAAGGCCCCGTCACACACAGCGAGATCGCTAGCGAGATCGCTGATTTTGTGACGCATCAGCAATCTCGCCAGCGATATCGCTGTGTGTGACATGCATCAGCGACCGCCCCCCCGCCGGGTATCGCTGATCGTGCAGGAATGTCCTGGGCCATTTTTTATCGTTGGTCTCTCGCTGGCCAGCGCGCATCGCTGCGTGTGGCAGCGGGAGAAAATCGATCAGCAAGCTCCCAGCGCTGTAAGCAGATGCTGGGAGCTGGTATCCAAGGTAAATATCGGGTAACTAAGCGCGCGTCACTTAGTTACCCGCTGTGTACCTTGGATACCAGCTCCCAGCGCGAGCATGCAGGTATCCAAGGTACACAGCGGTTAACTAAGCCATGCGCGCGCTTAGGCTAGTTTCACACTAGCGTTTATTCCGCGCAGCGCACGGCGCCGCTAAGCCCCGCCCCCTGCTGGCTCCCTGCCCGCCCCAACCGGTCATCACCGTCTACTATCGCACATGGACGCTTGCGATCTGCGCACCCTATCTTTAGCATAGGGTGCGCAGATCGTACGCTAGTAGGATTTTGGTGTGCGCTGCGCACTTTTGACGGTGCGCCGAGATGCAACATGCTGCGTTCGGCGCACACGGGCGCACCTTCAAAAGTGCGCAGCGCACGCTAAAATCCTACTAGCGCACGGCCAGCGTACGATCTGCGCACCCTATGCTAAAGATAAGCGTTCATGTGTGATAGTAGGCGGCGATGACCGGATGGGGCGGGCAGGGAGCCGGCAGGGGGCGGGGCTTAGCGGTGTCGTGCGCTGCGTGGAATAAACGCTAGTGTGAAACTAGCCTTAGTTACCCAATATTTACCTTGGATACCAGCGTCCTCGCTGGTCCTGATCGCTGGTGAGATCTGCCTGTTTGACAGCTCACCAGCGATCATGTAGCGAGGCACAAGCGATCCTGACAAGGTCGTATCATTGTCGGGATCGCTGGTGCATCGTTTAGTGTAATGGGACCCTTATTCATAGGACATCGCCCCTCGGCTTCTACTGGAGTGAAGGTTCCAGAGGATGGAGGGGGAGCAGCAGCGGCAGAGCAGCGGGTCACAGGAGGCAGGAGCCGGCTGCTGCGGCTAAAGCCTGTGCCTCTGCTAAAGAGAAATGCGCTCACAGTGAATTTTCATTTCTCTGTAATGGCACAGTAGTCGCAGTTGCAGGCTTCTTGCAGTGGCGAGGCGATCACATGTGCCCGCTACTTAAGGGAATGAATTTTCACTGCTCTCCATGGGTATATTTCTTCTTTGAGCAAAAAAAGTATCTGAAACTTTCCAGTGAAGGATCCCTGTAAAGGTGGTCAAAGCCAGGAGGAATTACAAGAAAAAAGCCAGAATGTAGATCTCAGTTCAGAATTAGGGAGAACAGCAAGGACGCCTACCATAAGTGTTAATTCAGAATTATTCTAGAGAAATTACAGGATGTAGCAAAAATGTGTAGTCAAAAATTAGGAAATAAAAAAGTATTCAATAAGGATATTACTGTCACAGTTAGGAGCCTAGCCTGAGGTTCAGGTGAGGTCTACAGGGTCCAAAAGAGCATTTTAATAGACCACTGTGATGGTTGTCATGGCAACTGGATATAGCGAGTAGGGGAGAGTAGAGAAAGCAAGGAGAAGGAGAGCAGTGCTGGACAAAAGCTCTTATTATGTTATAATAGCAAAATGTCCCTTTATTTCTGAAGAACACTCCGAACACAGGTCACGCAACAAGACTGCCTGTAATAAAAATAAGCAGAATTTTAAAAAAATACTACAAACACCAATATTGTAAAAATATTCTAAGTACATATAGTGTTACAAACAAAATTATTCAACCCCCCTTCAAATTAGGTTTATTGGTCATATTTACAAACTTTCTGCGGTTGCAATAAACAAGAACAATTTAAATAGCTCAATACAACTAATATAACACGCGGTTTCTCCAAATTCAACACAAAATGTCACTTCTAATGACTCAGAATTATTTAACCACCTACAAGTTTCTTTAGTACATAGTAGACTATGGCGGTCACATTCTGCTGCAAACAAGAAGAAAGGCATCAGCTTCTAGCAGTATTCCCCTAAGAAATCTTAGCAAATGTCGGTGAGTTCACTGATATTCTTGGATTTTCAATAGAATGAACTAAAAAGTAACAGAAAGGATCGCTACCTTGCTCAATCAATAAAAAAGGATGCAAAAGATAGCAAAGGCATACAGTTGGAATCATAGTTTGTATTGGAATAATGCTTATAATTATATATATATTGCATCAACTACTGTTTACTGCTGTTTAATAGTGCATGAGGTTTTGCCTCCAGCAATAGTGTTATATTGCCATTAATATATTGTTAAGAAAAAACAAGCATAAAACAGGAATTCCTGTTCACTGTGTGTGCAGCTGGATAGCTGGATATTTGACACCATGGCAACCTATTATGACATCATTGTCACCATGGCAACCATTATGACATCATCTTTGACATGTCAACCTATTATGGCATCATTGTCGCCATGGCAACATATTATGACATCATTGTCATCATGGCAACCATTATGACATCTTCATCGCCATTTCAACCTATTAAGGCATCATTGTCGCCATGGCAACCATTATGAAATCATCACCGCGGCAACCATTATGATATCATTGTCACCATGTCAACCCATTATGGCATCATTGTCGACATGGCATCCCATTATGACATCATCATCGCCATGGCAACCATTATGACATAAATGTCAGCATTATCATCATCGCCATGGAGACCATTATGACATCATCTTCACCATGGCAACCTTTATGACATCATCATAATACACCAACAAAGCTAATCCTCTAAATCTGAAGCTATAGCTTCAAGGACACTACAGGAGTGTTAGTCGAGCAACCAAGATGTGAACACTTAACCCTTTCTGCCATGTGACGTACTATCCCGTCCATGTGCCATGGGACTTAATTCCCAAGGACGGGATAGTACGTCATGGCATTTAATGCGACATCGCGACTTATGTCGCGATGATCGCATTAAAATTCTGACGCCATCTTACCTTATGGTAGATGGCTTCGGCATCCTGGGATCTGTCGCCGCCCTCCCTTCCTCCCGAGCGCTGTGATTGGCTGTTGAAATCAAAACAGCCAATCACAGCGCTTATCATTGTTTCAGCCAATCGGAGCGGCTGAAACAATGATCTCCTAGGCTAGGATCGAGTACCGATGTACTCGATCCTGGACCCGGTGCCAATGCCAGGCACTGGCAAAACCCCCCCAGATTGGCACGATCGCCGATCGCATCGATCGCGCCAATCGCAGGGCACAGTGGCGCTACAGCGCCGCTCTGCCCTGCCAGTACCGGTCCAGATCGGTGCTGTATTAACACTGATCCTAGGCAGGGACATGATACAGGCCCAGCAGGGCCTGCAGGAGCTGGTTGGCGCGATCGCGCCAACCACAGGGCACAGCTGCTGTCACTCTGTGACCGCTCTGTGCCCTGCTGATGACCTGGGCATGACCTGCCTTTGAATCAGAGCTGTGAGCTCCGATCCTAGGCGGTTGCCATGGTCACCAGGCAGAGCAGGGATTGGTGGATCGATGTTATCATTCGATCCCACCAATGACAGGTCACAACAGCAATGTGTCATGTCGGACACTGTTCACACCAGGGTGTCCGGCAGACAGCGGTAATACCCTGTTGGGTATTCTGTTCCAGTCGGGATAGGGTTAACCAGGTTGTCATGCTGGCTGAGGGCTGGGCCACGCCCTAGGTCTTTAAATAGTTTGTCCTGACTATGGGCGTCGCCGACTATAGCTTTAGCCTAGTGCTAGCAATACCGGTCAGCAGTGGTGGTGTTGGAGCGTCTGATATCTGGTGCAGTATATCCCTCAGTGGTTCTTTCTCCAATCTGTTATATATATATTTGGTTGCCCTTGCACATTATTGTATTCCCTTGTGTATTTACTGTGTGGTGTTTTCTTTTACCCCTGTCCATACGTATTTGTGGGGTCTGGTGTCTGGTCCCCTCACTGGGTGGAGGGAGGTGGGTTCAGCTTAGGGCTGGACAGGAGACAGGGACAGGGTGGAGGCTCAGGCAGGCACACCTTCAGTGTAAACCCTGGGTAGAGGGACAGACAGGGTTCCCCTAGTCTGAGGGACATCACAGGGGTCCCGGGGTTTTTGCCTAAAGTAACCTAGGCATTCCATGACACAATGTGACCGCTCTGCGACCTGTATGACAGCTCTGCAGGGGGTCCTCACACTAGCTGAGGATTTCCTAGAGAGCGGTCATACATCTGGATCTCCTGGTGTGCTGGGTATTGTGGTGCCACAGCAGCTTGTAGCATCACAATACCTGCTAAAGAAAGAAAAAAGAAAAACCCTACAACTGTAAGTATTGCCTGATCCCCGATCCCTGCCCAATCTAGCTTCACCCCCCAATCTAGCTTCATCCCCCCCAATCTAGCTTCATCCCCCAATCCACCCTTCCCCCTACCCCCTCTTTTTATCCCCCTCCACCCCCCCTTTGCACCACCTCCGTGCGCACATTTAGCAGCCGCCGAGCGTTGATTGGTGACGCAGTTCACCAATCAACACTCGTGCTTGCTTTTTTTTCCTAAGCCCCCTTTGCGCCAGCTCCGTATTCGCATACCACAGCCGCCAAACTGTGATAAGTGACATAGTTCACTTATCATAGCTTGTGCCTGCTGATTCCCTTTTTTTCCACCCCCCCTTTGCGCCACCTAACTACAAGTGTAAGTGCTAATCCCTCATCCCTGTCCGATCTCTCTTCATCACCCCTTCCCCCACTTTTTACCCCCTCCATCCCCCTTTGCACCACCTCTGTGCGCACATTTAGCAGCCCCCTTTGCGCCAACTCCGTATTCGCTTCCCACAGCCGCCAAACTGTGATAAGTGACATAGTTCTTATCATAGCTTGTGCCTGCAGATTTCCTTTTTTTTTCACCCCCCCTTTGAGCCACCTAAGTACAAGCGTAAGTGCTAATCCCTGATCCCTGTCCGATCTCTCTTCATCCCCCTTCCCTCTCTTTTTACCCCCTCCATCCCCCTTTGCGCCGCCTTTGTGCGCACATTTAGCAGCCCGCTTTGCACCAACTCCTTATTCGCATCCCACAGCCGCCAAACTGTGATAAGTGACATAGTTCACTTATCAGAGCTTGTGCCTGCTGATTTCCTTTTTTTCACCCCCCCTTGCACCACACCTGTACGCACACCCAGCAGCCGCCACTGAACTTTGATAAGTGACGCCGTTCACTTATCAGAGCTAGGGCCTGCTGTTTTAGACTTTTCTTTTCACAGGTATTTTTCTCCCCATTTCCTTTTTTCTTTTAGCTTTTTCTTTACAGAATAGTGTGCACCAATCACTAGCCCCCCACACATACACATAGTTATAAATAAAGTACACCCAAGCACCACTTTCACAAAAAATGTCCCGCCCATCGCGTTCGTCCCAACAGCGCTATTCAATGGAGGAGGCATATTCTTACCTTGCCTGCGACACTGATAGCGAGGATGAGGATCCGACTTTTCTTTATTTTTTGGATTCTTCATCCGCTTCCTCTTCCCCCTCCTCATCTTCCTCCTCGGGTCCTGTGGAACCGCCACGCAGACGCTCCAGGACAGAAGATGAGGCAGCGCCCACCATGCCTGAAGCTGATTCAGTAGACCCTGTATGGATTTCGCCCCCCGAAAATTACGAGCCACTGATTCCTGATTTTGTGGCAAAATCAGGAATCAAGTTTGACACCACCGGCCTCACAGAAATAGACTTTTTCAAAGTCTTTTTCTCTGAGGATTTTGTTAACCTCATGGTGGAGCAAACTAATTTGTACGCTCATCAATTTTTGGCGGAAAACCCGCGTTCATCATATTCCAACTGGTCTCCTGTGGACGCAGTTGAAATGATTCAGTTTTGGGGCCTGGTCCTCCACATGAGGATACTGAAGAAGCCGGAAATTCGGCAATATTGGAGTGTTGATATTTTATACAACAGTCCAGTGTTCCGAATGGTCATGGTCCGGACGCGTTTTGAGGCCATCCACAAGATTCTGTATTATACCGATAATGCACAGTGTCCCGCACGAGATGACCCCAACTTTGACCGTCTGCTCAAAGTTCAGCCGGTCATCGAACACGTGTACGTGCCCCAAAGGGAGATCAGCGTGGATGAGTCCTTGGTCCATTTCAAGGGAAGGCTCGGATTCCGTCAATACCTGCCCAGTAAGAGGGCCAGGTACGGAATCAAACTCTACAAACTTTGTGAGAGTACCTCAGGGTACACTCACAGATTTAGAGTCTACGAAGGAAAGGACACCAGGATTGAACCCCCTGAGTGTCCTCCTGTCCTGAGAGTGAGTGGGAAAATTGTGTGGGATTTGCTTCACCAACTGCTGAATAAAGGTTATCACCTCTACACTGATAAATGTTATACCAGCATCCCACTCTACAAATCCCTCTCTGCGCGAGGTACCGCAGCCTGCGGTACTGTCCGCAAAAATCAGAGAGGCCTTCCGAAGACGCTACTTGGGCAGATGCTCAGAAAAGGTGAGAGCAGAGCCCAATGTAACGACCACCTACTGGTGGTCAAGTACAAGGACAAGAGGAATGTCCATCTCTTGACCACCATACATGGTGATGGCAGCACCCTCTGCACTTTACGGGGTACCTCCACACAGGTCAGCAAACCGACCTGTGTAGTGGGGTACAACAAAAACATGGGGGGCGTTGATCTCTCCGATCAATACCTTCAACCATACAATGCTCTCAGAAAGGCCAGGGCGTGGTACAAAAAGCTGGCTGTGCACATCGTACAAATGGCAATGCTGAACGCATTCCTGCTGTCACAATGTGCATGCCACACCGATACGTCGTACCTTCATTTCCAGGAGGTAGTGGTTAAGGCCCTGATGTTTGGCGCTCAGGAAGGAGCGGGTCCCAGTACTTCCGGAACTGAAGGTGCTCGTATCGTACCAGGTCAGCATTTTCCAGGGGTGGTCCCGCCAACTGGTAGAAAAGGTAAGCCTCAAAAAAGGTGCCGAGTGTGTTACAAAAAGGGAATACGCAAGGACACCATTTACGAGTGCGACACCTGCCCCGAAAAACCTAGCCTGTGTATGAAGGATTGCTTCAAATTGTACCACACATTCATGCACTACTAATTTACATTAGTTTAGTTGGGGACACATCTAGATTTGTTCTTTGGGGGTCTAGTATACAAAATGATGTCACATGTGGGTTTTTTCCTGTTTAGGCACATCAGGGGCTCTGCAAACGGAACATGACGCCAGCAGACCCATCAAAGTCTGCATTCCAAAACGTCTCTACTTCCCTTTTGAGCCCCAACATGTGCCTAAACAGTTTTTTTCCCACATGTGGGGTGCCAGAGTACTCAGGACAAATTGGACAACGTCTTTTGGGGTCCAATTTCTCCTGTTACCCTTGGGAAAATTAAAAATTGGGGACTAAAAGATCATTTATGTGGAAACAAAATAGGATTTTATATTTTCACGCCCGGGCATTATAAGCTTTAGCAAAATATTTGGGGGTTCAAAGTGCTCACCACACATCTAGATAAGTTCCTTAGGGGGTCTAGTTTCCAAAATGGGGTCACTTGTGGGGGGTTTCCACTGTTTAGGTACATCAGGGGCTCTGCAAACGGAACATGATGCCCGCAAACCATTCCATCAAAGTCTGCATTCCAAAACGTCATTACTTCCTTTTCGAACCCTGCCTTGTGCCCAAACAGTGTTTCTCCCCCACATATGGGGTATCAGTGCACTCAGGACAAATTGGATAACAACTTTTGGGGTCCAATTTCTCCTGATACTCTTGGGAAAATAACAAATTGGGGACTAAGAGATCATTTTTGTGGAAAAAAAAATATTATTTTTTTTTCACGCCCGGGCATTATAAGCTTTAGCGAAACATTTGGGGGTTCAAAGTGCTCACCACACATCTAGATAAGTTCCTTAGGGGGTCTAGTTTCCAAAATGGGGTCACTTGTGGGGGGTTTCCACTGTTTAGGCATATCATGGGTTCTCCAAATGGAACATGGCATCCGATTTCAATTTCAGCCAATTTTAGGTTGAAAATGTCAAACGGTGCTCTTTCCCTTCCGAGCCCTGCTGTGTGCCCAAGCAGTGTTTCTCCCCCACATATGGGGTATCAGCGCACGCAGGACAAATTGGACAACCACGTTTGGGATCCAATTTCTCCTGATACCCTTGGGAAAATAACAAATTGGGGACTAAACCATCATGTTTGTGGAAAAAATATGATTTTTTATTTTTACGCCCGGGCGTTATAAACTTCTGTTAAGCCCTTTGGGGTTCAAAGTGCTCACCACACATCTAGATAAGTTCCTTTGGGGGTCTAGTTTCCAAAATGGGGTCACTTGTGGGGGTTTCCACTGTTTAGGCACATCTTAGGCTCTGCAAACAGAACATGGCGTCCGATCTCAATTTCAGCCAATTTTAGGTTGAAAAAGTCAAACAGCGCTTCTCTTACATTCTGAGCCCTGCCATGCGCCGAAACAGTGGTTCTTCCCCACATATGGGGTATCAGCGTAATCAGGACAAATTGGACAACAACTTTTGTGGTCCAATTTCTCCTGTTACCCTTGGGAAAATAAAAAAATTGTTGCTAAAAGATCATTTTTGTGACTAAAAAGTTAAATGTTCATTTTTTCCTTCCACGTTGCTTCGGCTCCTGTGAAACACGTGAAGGGTTGATAATCTTCTTGAATGTAGTTTTGAGTAGCTTGAGGGGTGCAGTTTTTAGAATGGTGTCACTTTTGGGTATTTTCTGCCATATACACCCCTCAAAGTGACTTTGAATGAGAGGTGGTCCCTAAAAAAAATGGTTTTGTATATTTTGTTGTAAAAGTGAGAAATTGCTGGTCAACTTTTAACCCTTATAACTTCCTAATAAAAAAAAATTTTGCTTCGAAAATTGTGCTGATGTAAAGTAGACATGTGGGAAATGTTATTTAGTAATTATTTTGTGTCACATATTTCTCTATTTTAAGGGCATAAAAATTAAAAGTTTGAAAATTGCAATATTTTCAAAATTTTTTCCATATTTCCATTTTTTCACAATTAAACGCAAGTTATATCAATGAAATTTTACCACTAACATGAAGTACAATATGTCACGAGAAAACGATCTCAGAATCGCCTAGATCCGTTGAAGCGTTCCAGAGTTATAACCTCATAAAGGGACAGTGGTCAGAATTGTAAAAAAATGGCCCGGTCGTTAACATGCAAACCACCCTTGGGGGGTTAAGGGGTTAATCTGAAGAGTAAATTAACTACATAGAAATAAGGTCACCATAAAAGGATGTTAATCAATAGTACAAAATGTATTAGAAAAATACAGTATATTTAATAATAGATCATTATAATAATTGTGAGGGCTGATACATAATATGAGACAACATAACAGAAACAACTGGGACTACAAAATAGGAGCATGAACCTACTGGGGTTCAATAGAAAGGCAGCGCAATATGACTGGTTTGCTAATACACAATTCCATACAATAAAACAACCGGATCAAATCCGCCAGACACCAATGCTATCCCAAAAAAAAATTTTATGATGCCAGAAAAATACAGCAAATCAGATGGATAGTCAGGTTAAATGGTAATATGGTTACCACAAAAATTTTATGTGAAACAATTAGCCTACTGTCATTTAATAATTGGTAACCTATGCCATAATGCAAAAAACCCTTTTAGAAAAGGGGAAAAGGTATACCTGAAGTCATGGTGTTAGCAGGTGAAGGTAGGTGCCCCTACTGGAGTCCCACTCAGCAGCCTCGACGTATGTTTCGCCAAAAGCAGATCCTCGTTCAAATTGGAATGATTACTATCAATATATCAGCCTGGTTAATAACAGAATACAAAGAAATTTTTTTTTTCTCACTTGTTTATTATTACCAATTAACTACACAGAGCTTTACAGACACCATCATCATCACCGTCCCCATTGGAGCTCACAATCTAAATTCCCTCTCAGTATGTCTTTGAAATGTGGGAGTAAACTGTAGTACCCGGTGGAAACCAACATAAAACTAGGGAGAACATACAAACTTCTTGCAAAGTTGTCCTTGGTGGGATTTAAACCCAAAACCCCAGCTCTGCAATGCTACAGTGCTAATTACTGAACCACTGTGCTGTTTATAACAATTGCTACAAGTCACTTATAGCTGTCAAAATCAGACATATATATACTGTATATACAGTGCCTTGCGAAGTATTCTGCTCCCTGGAACTTTTCAACCTTTTCCCACATATCATGCTTCAAACATAAAGTTACCAAATGTAAATTTTTGGTGAAGAATCAACAACAAGTGGGACACAATTGTAAAGTTGAATAAAATTTATTGGTTATTTTAAATTTTTGTTGAAATTCAAAAACTGAAAAGTGAGCACTGAGCAAGCGATCACACTAAAATGGAAGGAATATCATACCACTACAAATCTACTAAGACCAGGTCGTCCCTCTAAACTTTTATCTCAAACAAGGAGAAGACTGATCAGAGATGCAGCCAAGAGGCCCATGATCACTCTGGATGAACTGCAGAGATCTACAGCTGAGGTGGGACAGTCTGTCCATAGGACAACAATCAGTCGTACACTGCATAAATCTGGCCTTTATGGAAGAGTGGCAAGAAGAAAGCCATTTCTCAAAGATATCCATAAAAAGTGTTGTTTAAAGTTTGCAACACAAGCCACCTGGGAGACACACCAAACATGTGGAAGAAGGTGCTCTGGTCAGATGAAACCAAAATCGAACTTTTTGGCAACAATGCCAAACGATATGTTTGGCGTAAAGGCAGCACAGCTCATCACCCTGAACACACCATCCCCACTGTCAAACATGGTGGTGGCAGCATCATGGTTTGGGCCTGCTTTACTTCAGCAGGGACAGGGAAGGTGGTTAAAACTGATGGGAAGATTGATGGAGCCAAATACAGGACCATTCTTGAAGAAAACCTGTTGGAGTCTGCAAAAGACCTGAGACTGGGACAGAGATTTGTCTTCCAACAAGACAAACATAAAGCAAAATCTACAATGGAATGGTTCACAAATAAACGTATCTGTGATGGTCACATGTGACTGGACACACCGCCTCCAGCAGGGTGAATTTCTATGGCACACGTGACCCTGGATACACCGCCTCCAGTAGGGCAAATTTAAATAATAAAACGTGCAGCCATATACACCGCCTCCAGCAGGCGAATTTCGAAATTACACGCGAAACCGGATACACCGCCTCCAGCAGGGCGAATTTAAGTAATAAGGGGAAACACCAGGGAAACCGATACAGTGGAGGGCCCTGCGATAGGGAACGGGGACGTGGAGACCTCCTGCACTCCCCTGAGCCAGTCTCTAAACTCCTAACAGTCCCTATACAGGCTCCGCACCTGTCGCCGAGCTGGAACCTAAGAACCCTAGCTCGCCCTTCACCTATCGCTTACTAGTGAAATCGACGGTGCAGAAACTAATCCCACCACTGCACTGAAACACATAAGGGAAGTCACAAAACAGGTGTTGTGAACTCATTTTCTGGTTTACCTCTGGCTTCTGGTGAGGGTGGTGAAGCTGGCTGTGTTGACAGAGGAGTCGTGAGTTCTCCATCTGGGCTCCCTCTAGTGGTGACAGTAGGTAATGAAGCTGATCTAAATGGCAGAGACCTGCCACCTGAGGAGGAGGACTGTGAGTGGACATCAGGAGTCTCTGACTGGATTTAAGACAGCTGACTCCCTAATTTTGTGCTGGTGATTTTCCTGCCCTGAGGTTCTGGTTTCCAGTTCTGTTCCTGCCTTCTCAAGCTAAGTGTGCTCTGCTATTTTTTCACATGAGATTTGGTCTGGTTTACTCAGTTTTTGTGGTCAGCAAGCCCCTGCTGGGGCTGTGCTGAATTTCCATTCTTATTTCCCTGTTTATGCCAGTTTGCTTTTTGTCCCTGATCAGATTGGTCTCTTTTTGCTCTGTCTTCAGAATATACCAGAGTGCTGATATAGGGTATTGAAGTCTAGCGACTTCAGGGTTTTTGTTATCAGAAAGTGTTGGACATTTTTTGGCAGGGTTTTGTGCATGATTGCAGACAGCATCTTTCCTTTCCTGTCCTTTCTAGTTAGTGTGGGCCCCATCACTTGCTCAGTCTATTTTTCCGCTTGTGTTTGTGTTTTCATCTTGTCTCACCGACAATACATGTTTGGGGGCTGTCTATTGCTTTGGGGTCTGCTCTGGGGCAGTTTAGTTTTCCGATTTTCTTGCTTTAGGCTTATTTAGTTCTGCGGCTGTGACGAGGAGTCTAGGATCATCATAGGTACGCTCCACGACTACTGCTAGTTGTGTGGATAGGATCAGGGGTCTGCAATCCGCTTAGTTACCAACCTCTCTGGTTTTCTGTGGCTTAGCTTGTTTTTGTTTTTCCTCCTCGGTGACTCATTCATAACAGAATCACCAGCCATACCGCAGATTCTAGGGTACTCAAAAGCAGGAGAAAAAAATTGTAAAAAAAAAATGTGTCAGAATTTTTTTTATATGTATTTTTTCCTCTTTTTCTCTGGGGCCGTAGGAGGATTTTTTCCTTAATGGAGATTAAGCAATTGTCTGATTGTGTGGAGCAGCTCGCTGCTGAAGTGCAGGGAATTTCCGCCTATCTCGCTCAATCACATGCTGTTGAACCAAAAATCCCTACTCCTGATGTGTTTTCTGGGGATCGGTCTAAATTTTTGAATTTTAAGAATAATTGTAAATTATTTCTTGCCTTGAAGCCTAACTCATCGGGGAGCTCTGCGCAGCAGGTTAAAATTGTCATCTCCTTGCTGCGCGGCGATCCCCAGGATTGGGCGTTTTCTTTGACACCTGAAAATCCTATTCTGACTAATGTGGATGCATTTTTTCAAGCCTTGAGGTTGTTGTATGATGAACCTAATGCTATTGATCAAGCTAAGAAAGCCCTATTGGCATTGAACCAGGGTCAGGATTCTTCAGAGTTATACTGTCAAAAATTCCGAAAGTGGGCGGTCCTTACTACATGGAATGATGGTGCCTTGGCAGCTCTCTTTCGCAAGGGTTTATCAGAAACCGTAAAAGACATTATGGTGGCATTTCCTGTTCCCTCTGGTCTTGACGATTCTATGTCATTAGCCATTCAAGTTGATCGGCGTTTACGTGAACGTAAAACTACACTAGAGGTGTTGCCACCTTTTCAACAAATGTCTGAACCTATGCAATGTGATAGAGTTTTGTCTAGGGTGCAACATCAGGAGTATAGAAGGCGTAATAAGCTGTGTTTTTTTTGTGGAGATGCCTCTCATATTAAACTGTGTTCCAAATTATTATGCAAAAAGAGTTTAGGAGTGATAAGGTTAGAATTTTTTTGTTTGTCATTTAAACTCATTGATGGTGATGTGTGTCAGGGCTCTTTATATCACTGAAAGCAATGGCAGATACCTGTGCAAATTAGTTTGGCAGGTGTGTCCAAATAAAGGCAAGACTACTTAAGAAGGCTGTTCCACATTATTAAGCAGCCTACATTTTTTGCCAAAATGGGAAAGAAAAAGGATGTGTCGGCTGCTGAGAAGCAACAAATTGTGGAGTATTTAGGTCAAGGCATGACTACAATCAACATTGCCAAGACACTTCATCGTGATCATCGCACAATCAAGAAGTATGTAGCTGATTCCCAGCACACACGTGTGCATGCTGATAAGGAAAAACTGAGGACTCTTTCCAACAGGCAATTGCGTCAGGTTAAAAGAGCAACTGCAAAAATGCCTTGTCATAGCAGCAGACAAGTTTTTGAAGCTGCTGGTGCCTCCAACGTCCCCCGAACAACAAGATGAAGGGTCCTTCAGAGGTTTGCAGCTGTGTGTAAGCCATCTTGTTGACCACCTCTATCCACTGCACACAAGCAGAAACGGCTCCAGTGGGCCAAACAATTCATGAAGACTGACTTCTGACCTGTTTTGTTCACCGATGAGTGCCGTGCAATGCTCGATGGTCCAGATGGATGGAGTGGAGGATGGCTGGTTGATGGACACCCCATGAAAACACGGCTAAGGCGCCAACAAGGAGAAGGTGGAGTAATGTTTTGGGCTGGAATCATGGGGAGAGAGATTGTCGGCCCCTTTAGGATCCCTGAAGGGGTAAAGATGAGCTCATTCATAACAACAGGGGTAACACCACTTAGCTTTGCTCTGTTGCTATTGCTCCAAGCAACAGAGTACACCACCAGAATTCAGCTTCCACCTGAAGCTACTACACCACAGCTCTGCCTGAGCTGCAAGGAACTCCTCTCAATTGTTCCTTCCTCCACCAGACTTGGTTGGAAATGGGCACTATCACCAACCGTGATTGCAACACCTGACACTCTCTTATAGCAGAGCCAGAGCAATCACACCTGCTTTATAATCACGTGCACTAAACTAAAGTAACCAGAGTGCAATGACCCTAACGGCCACCGGGGGCAAAACTAGAGCTGAAACCACCACAGTGTAATGACCCTAATGGCCACCGGGGGCAAAACTATCTTTAAGCACACAGCTTAAAGAAAAAAAGAGGTTACATGTGCTTTTATCTGTCATCATCCCACCAGGATCATGACAGTATCCAGGTGTTAGAATGGCCAAGTCAAAGTCCAGACCTGAATCCAATCGAGAATCTGTGGAAAAAGCTGAAAACTGCTGTTCACAAACGATCTCCATCAAACCTCACTGAGCTCGAGCTGTTTGCCAAGGAAGAATGGGCAAGAATTTCAGTCTCTCAATGTACAAAACTGATAGAGATATACCCCAAGCGACTTGCAGCTGTAATCGCAGCAAAAGGTGGCGCAACAAAGTATTAAGTTAAAGGGGCCGAATAATATTGCACGCCTCACTTTCCAGTTTTTGAATTTACACAAAAATTTTAAATAACCAATAAATATCGTTCAACTTCACAATTGTGTCCCACTTGTTGTTGATTCTTCACCAAAAATTTACATTTGGTATCTTTACGTTTGAAGCATGATATGTGGGAAAAGGTTGAAAAGTTCTAGGGGGCCGAATACTTTCGCAAGGCACTGTATATACAGTACAGACCAAAAGTTTGGACACACCTTCTCATTCAAAGAGTTTTCTTTATTTTCATGACTATGAAAATTGTAGATTCACTCTGAAGGCATCAAAACTATGAATTTACACATGTGGAATTATATAATTAACAAAAAAGTGTGAAACAACTGAAAATACTCTGTCTTATATTCTAGGTTCTTCAAAGTGTCAGAGACACCGCACTGCACTTTCTCATAGAGCCAGTGCGTGTGTCCTGAGTACAGAAGCAGTGCTAAAAGATACCTGTGGAGCAGGGCAGCAGAGGTGACCATGCGTGATTCAGGCTAATAGTGTCAGGGTCCAGTCAGGGCTGTAAAGTAAAGAGGCATAGGACCTGCGGACACTGAAACTGAATAGTCTGCACGGGACCTATGGTCATGTGACAGCAAGGGGGCGGGGCTTAGCGTCCTGTATTCAGATAGGATAGGACACCACACAACAACTCAGAGTCAGGCAAAACAGAGGTCACAGCAGTACGGGCAAACGAGGTACAGAGGGACAAACAGACGGGTAGTCAGACAGAGCCAAAGGTCATACACAAGAGGGCGGTGCGGTACCAAGGGGACAAGCAGAGAGGAGTCGGGTCACAAGCAGAGAGTCATACACGAGAGGTAGCGCAGTACAAGGGGGTCAGGTAGAACTCGTAACAGGGACAGAACCAAATCAAAACCACACAAGCAAGCAAGTTATCAGGCACAAGGCACACGTATACAAGAGGTCACTTAACTCAGCCGAGGGCAGGAGTATAACTGACACCGGACCCAGGTCCAGTGAGCACTAAATAGCCTCCTGCTGCCAGAGAGAGGCAGCACAATTAACCCATAGTCTAACCAGGACGGGTCAAAGCGAAATCCCGTCCTGGATCATGACAGTACCCTCCTCTCAATGGGGGGCCACCGGACCCCCAGGTCTCAGGGTACTTGGCGTGAAAGGCTCGGATCAACCGATCCGCATGAACTGATCGAGCAGGAACCCACGAGCGTTCCTCAGGACCGTAGCCCTTCCAATGTATCAGATACTGAAGGGCGCGACGGACCAACCTGGAGTCGACAATTCATTCCACCTCGTACTCAGCCTGCCCATCTACCAGAACCGGTGTCGGGGAAGATGATGATCCCTCCCCACTGGACCTCACAGGTTTCAAAAGGGCCTTATGGAAAACATTAGGGATCCTTAGAGATGGCGGAAGACTCAACCGAAAAGCCACCGGGTTAACTGCTTCGGTAATTACATAGGGACCTATAAACTTGGGTCCAAGCTTCGCAGAGGGGACCTTGAGCCTTATATTTTTGGTGGATAACCATACCTTATCTCCGACCTGAAACACTGGACCCACGGAACGTTTTTTGTCCGCAAAAAATTTAAATTTGTCCTGGGCCTTCGTAATGTTATTCTGGACCTCCCGCCATACCTCCCCCAACCGCTGGATCGTCTCGTCCGCCCCAGGACACCCAGAATTCAAGCGGGAAAATTCTCCAAAATGAGGATGAAACCCATAATTGCAAAAAAAAGGAGATGTACCCGTAGACTGATTAGTGCGGTTGTTAAATGCAAACTCAGCCAATGGTAACACAGAACACCAATCATCCTGTCGGGCTGAGGTCAAACAACGCAGAATTTGCTCCAGAGACTGATTGGTCCGCTCAGTCTGCCCATTAGTCTCTGGATGGTAGGCGGATGAAAAGGACAGACCAATACCCAACCTCCTACAAAAAGCTCTCCAAAATCTGGACACAAACTGCACTCCCCTATCAGACACCACATTCAGGGGTACCCCATGCAACCGCACCACATGCTCCACAAACAATCTGGACAATGTTTCCGCATTAGGTAGAGCTGCCAAAGGTACAAAATGTACCTGCTTACTAAACCTGTCCACTACGACCCAGACCACGGTATTACCCTTGGAAGGGGGAAGGTTGGTGATGAAATCCATGGACAGATGAGTCCATGGTCTCTCAGGAATTGGCAGTGGTACCAATTCCCCGGCCGGCCGGTTATGGGGAGTTTTCGCACGGGCACAAACCTCACACGCAGACACATACTCCCCAACATCAGAGGCTAAAGAAGACCACCAGAATATTCTAGCAATGGCCTTCTGGGTCGCTGAGATCCCTGGATGTCCACCCAGAACTGAGTCATGGAACTCCTGGAGGACCTTGAGACGAAACTGAGCTGGCACAAAAAGTTTATCCAACGGCTTAGCTGGAGGTGCAAGAGCCTGGGCTTCTCGAATCTCCCGTTCCAACACATTAGAAACCTCTGCCACCACCACCCCAGGCTGAAGAATGGAGGATGGAGGTTCCGGGGGGGACACCGGATGAAAACTGCGTGACAATGCATCCGCTCTGATATTCTTGGATCCTGGTCGAAAAGTGATCGAGAAGTTGAATCGGGAAAAAAAAAAGTGACCATCTAGCCTGTCTGGGAGTCAACCTTTTAGCCGACTCAATGTAAGCTAGGTTTTTGTGGTCCGTGATTACCGTTATAGGATGAACAGCCCCCTCCAAAAAATGCCTCCATTCTCCAAAAGCCAATTTTATGGCCAGAAGTTCCCGATTCCCCACATCATAGTTTCTCTCCGCAGGGGAGAACTTCTTTGAGAAAAAGGCGCAAGGTCTTAAATTGGTCAAAGTGGCGGGTCCCTGGGACAATACCGCCCCCACCCCCACCTCTGAGGCGTCTACCTCAACAATAAATGGTTCAGAGGGGTCCGGTTGGATAAGAACCGGGGCCGACATGAAACATTTTTTCAAAAATTGAAATTCCGCTACCGCTGCGGTTGACCAATTCTTGATATCAGCCCCCTTTTGAGTCATGTCTGTGAGGGGTTTAACCACCTGTGAGAACCCCCTTATAAATTTCCGATAATAATTAGCGAACCCTAGGAAACGTTGCAGACCCTTCAAATCACACGGTTGAACCCACTCGAGAATGGCCTGCACCTTATTAGGATCCATGCGATACCCTTCAGCAGACACGATGAACCCCAGAAAGGACAGTTCCTGAACAAAAAATAAACATTTTTCAAGTTTAGCAAACAGACAGTTCTCCCTGAGCCTTTGGAGAACTGCCCGAACATGACCAATGTGAGTCTGTTTATCAGGCGAGTAGATTAAAATGTCATCCAAATACACCACCATAAAACGTCCAATCAAATCGGAGAACACATGATTTATGAAATTTTGGAAGACCGCTGGAGCGTTGGTCAGGCCGAAGGGCATGACCAAATTTTCAAACAACCCTTCAGTAGTGAGAAAAGCGGTCTTCCATTCATCTCCGTCCCGGACTCGGATAAGGTTATACGCTCCCCGTAGATCTAATTTCGAAAACCACTTAGCTCCGGACAACTGATTGTATAAATCAGGAATAAGTGGAAGGGGATAAGTATTCCTCACAGTTATTTTATTTAACTCACGAAAATCGAGGCATGGGCGCAAACCACCGTCTTTTTTTTTTACAAAAAAGAACCCTGCCGCCACAGGAGAAACAGAAGGACGAATATGTCCCTTACAGAGGCTCTCGGAAATATATTCCTTCATCACAGCCCGTTCCGGACCCGAGAGGTTATACAGGCGGGCTTTGGGCAATTTAGCACCTGGAACCAGGTCAATGGCACAATCAAATGGGCTGTGTGGTGGTAAAACCTCAGCCTCTTTTTCGGAGAAAACGTCAGTATAATCTATCAGGCACTCCGGAATGCCTTCTAGACCCACGGACGACACAGACACAGAAACAAGACATTTCTCAGAGCAATAGGGACCCCATTTAACAATATCCCGAGATTCCCAATTAATCACAGGATTATGCAGCTGTAACCAGGGGAACCCCAACACCAGTCCCGCAGGCAGGTTGTTCATTACAAAACATGAAATAC
This sequence comes from Dendrobates tinctorius, assembly GCF_039654945.1. Taxonomy (NCBI): domain Eukaryota; kingdom Metazoa; phylum Chordata; class Amphibia; order Anura; family Dendrobatidae; genus Dendrobates; species Dendrobates tinctorius. The sequence continues at coordinate 22,658,552 of NW_027361783.1, forward strand.
GTTCCTAGTGTAAGGAACTCACTTTAAGGAGAAACTCTTCAGTACAAAACACAATGTCATTCTTAACCAGTGGTATTTTGTCAATAGCAACAAGGTGAATCGGAGTTTCCAACCTAACTGTCCCTAACTTACACTTGGCCACCAAGTCAGAGTCAATAAAGTTCAATGATGAACCGCAATCCACGAAGGCAGAAGTGGATGTGGAGACACCCCCACAACAAAGTTCCACTTGAAATGACATTTTAGAAAATGCAGAAAAGGGTACCTGAGAGCCTGGGTGACCTCCACGATAATCACCCGGGCTCAGTCGCTTGTTGGTTAGTGGCCGGGAGGGGCAATCCTTTTTCCCATGTCCAGACTCGCCACTGTGAACACAGCATTTTCTCACGTGCCGTTGTCTCCTTTCTTCCTCCTTAAGGTTGATGGTTCCCATCTCCGTGATTTTCAATGAAGAACTGGCTCCCCTTCCTTGGGAGAATAATGACGTCTCGGTTTGTATCACTCCCCCTGCCCGTAACCTGCGATCCATTCGGACGGCCTGTGTCATAGCTTCCTCCAGGGCATCAGGTGGGGGGTGGAGAGCCAAGGCGTCTTTCAGATGCTCAGACAAGCCTCTACTGAACAACCCCCGGAGAGCGGCGTCGTTCCAGCAGACCTCAGCAGCCCAGCGTCTGAACTCTGAGCAAAACCACTCGGCTGAGTGTTTCCCCTGGCAAACATTCATCAGCCTGTCCTCAGCCATACGCACCCGATCAGGCTCATCATAAATATGCCCCAGGGCCTCAAAAAATGCATCCACAGTCATACGCTCAGGGGCCGTGGTAGGAAGGGAGAAAGCCCAAGCTTGGGGGGCTCCCCTTAACAGAGACATAATGACCCCCACTCTCTGACTTTCATCTCCAGAAGAGTGTGGTCTTAAGGGAAAAAAAAGCTTACAGCCCTCCTTGAAAACTCTGAAGTCATTTTTATCTCCAGAAAAGGTATCTGGTAACTTCACTGGAGACTCAGGGGAAACTAATGTAACATCCCGAGCCCCCCATGAAAGAACCCCCTGCACAGTGTCGGCGATCAGCTGCTGAGACTGAGCCAGGACTCTCTGTTCTCCAAAGAGTTTCTGAGACATCTGCGTCAGATGCTTAACCTGTTCAGAAAGAGCGTGCACAGGATCCATCACACACACAGGTGAATGGGAGTAGAGAAAAAAAAATGGTATAGGTCAGTTATAATGTCAGAGACACCGCACTGCACTGGCTCATAGAGCCAGTGCGTGTGTCCTGAGTACAGAAGCAGTGCTAAAAGATACCTGTGGAGCAGGGCAGCAGAGGTGACCATGCGTGCTTCAGGCTAATAGTGTCAGGGTCCAGTCAGCGCTGGAAAGTAAAGAGGCATAGGACCTGCAGACACTGAAACTGAATAGTCTGCACGGGACCTATGGTCATGTGACAGCAAGGGGGCGGGGCTTAGCGTCCTGTATTCAGATAGGACAGGACACCACACAACAACTCAGAGTCAGGCAAAACAGAGGTCACAGCAGTACGGGCAAACGAGGTACAGAGGGACAAACAGACGGGTAGTCAGACAGAGCCAAAGGTCATACACAAGAGGGCGGTGCGGTACCAAGGGGACAAGCAGAGAGGAGTCGGGTCACAAGCAGAGAGTCATACACGAGAGGTAGCGCAGTACAAGGGGGTCAGGCAGAACTCGTAACAGGGACAGAACCAAATCAAAACCACACAAGCAAGCAAGTTATCAGGCACAAGGCACACGTATACAAGAGGTCACTTAACTCAGCCGAGGGCAGGAGTATAACTGACACCGGACCCAGGTCCAGTGAGCACTAAATAGCCTCCTGCTGCCAGAGAGAGGCAGCACAATTAACCCATAGTCTAACCAAGATGGGTCAAAGCGAAATCCCGTCCTGGATCATGACACAAAGTAGCCACCTTTTGCTTTGATTACTGCTTTGCACACTCTTGGCATTCTGTTGATGAGCTTCAAGAGGTAGTCACTGGAAATGGTTTTCACTTCACAGGTGTGCCCTGTCAGGTTTAATAAGTGGGATTTCTTGCCTTATAAATGGGGTGGGGACCATCAGTTGTGTTGTGCAGAAGTGTGGTGGATACACAGCTGATAGACCTACTGAATAGACTGTTAGAATTTGTATTATGGCAAGAAAAAAGCAGCTAATTAAAGAAAAACGATTGGCCATCATTACTTTAAGAAATGAAGGTCAGTCAGTCTGAAAAATTGGGAAAACTTTGAAAGTGTCTCCAAGTGCAGTGGCAAAAACCATCAAGCGCTACAAAGAAATTGGCTCACATGAGGACTGCCCCAGGAAAGGAAGACCAAGAGTCACCTCTGCTGAGGAGGATAAGTTCATCCGAGTCACAAGCCTCAGAAATCGCAGGTTAACAGCTGCTCAGATTAGAGACCAGGTCAATGCCACACAGAGTTCTAGCAGCAGACACATCTCTACAACAACTGTTAAGAGGAGACTTTGTGCAGCAGACCTTCATGGTAAAATACCTGCTAGGAAACCACTGCTAAGGACAGGCAACAAGCAGAAGAGACTTGTTTGGTCTAAAGAACACAAGGAATGGACATTAGACCAGTGGAAATCTGTGCTTTGGTCTGATGAGTCCAATTTTGAGATCTTTGGTTCCAACCACTGTGTCTTTGTGCGACGCAGAAAAGGTGAACAGGTGGACTCTACATGCCTGGTTCCCACCGTGAAGCATGGAGGAGGAGGTGTGATGGTGTGGGGGTGCTTTGCTGTTGACACTGTTGGGGATTTATTCAAAATTGAAGGCATACTGAACCAGCATGGCTACCACAGCATCTTGCCGCGGCATGCTATTCCATCCGGTTTGCGTTTAGTTGGACCATCATTTATTTTTCAACAGGACAATGACCCCAAACACACCACCACCATATTTGACTGTAGGTACTGTGTTCTTTTTTTGTAGGTCTTATTCTGTTTTCGGTAAGGAGTAGAATGATGTGTTTTACCAAAACGTTCTATCATTGTCTCATTTGACCCCTCAAATGGATTTTGGCTTACTCACATACATTTTGGCAAACTGTAGTCTAGCTCTTTTATGTCTCTGTGTCAGCAGTAGGGTCCACCTGTGTCTCCTGCCATAGAGTTTCATTTCATTTAAATGACGATGGATAGTTTGTGCTGACATTAATGCACCCTGAGCCGACAGGACAGCTTGAATTTCTTTGGAACTTAATTGGGGCTGCTTATCCACCATCCGGACTATCGTGCTTTGCAACCTTTCATCAATTCTTTTCTCTGCCATCCACATTCAGAGAGATTAGCTACAGTGCCATGTTATGTAAACGTCTTGATTATGTTGCGCACCGTGGACAAACAAACATAAAGATCTCTGGAGATGGACTTGTAACCTTCAGATTGTTGATATTTTACAACAATTTTGGTTCTCAAGTTCTCAGACAGTTCTCTTCTCTTTCTGTTCTCTAATGCTTAGTGTGGCTCACACAGTCACACAGAGCAAGATTCAATTTCTCCCCTTTTTATCTGGTTTCAGGTGTGATTTTCGTATAGCTCACATCTTACTTGCCACAGGTGAATTTGAATGAGCATCATATGCATGAAACAAAGTAGTTTACCCACAATTTTGGAAAGGTGCCAACAATTTTGCCCATTTGTAGGGATTTGTGTGAATTTATGTCTAATTTGCCTTTTTTCTCTTTTTTTGTGTTGTTCCAATTCACATAAAGGAAATAAATACATTTTCTATGAGAAATACTTCACTTTCTAGAACAATTTCAAACAGGCCAAAACTTTCAGCCATGACTGTATATATTACTATATATTTTATCAAATTTGAACTCCCCTCCTATGTAGGTTAATGCAAACTTGGAGAGTTAGGCTGCGTGCACAGACCCGCAGCAGTTTTAGCTGCGGTGTACAGTACCATTCAAATGAATGGGGAAAAAAAACCGCTGTGCCGACGCTGCGGAAAAATCCGCGCGGATTTGCTGCGGCTTTGAATCCGCATAAAGAATTGCATGTCAATTCATTCTTTTGCATGTCTTTTGACCTGCGGATTATCTGCGGTTTTTGCAAAATCCGTGCGGATTAATCCGCAGCGGATTCCGCAGCGTGTGCACGTACCCTAAGAGTATCTGTCTCAGTAAAAGAAGGGGCTGTCTATCCATATTATGACCCTGACATAGATAGGAGGAAGAGTTTAGAGTTTGATCAAATATATAGCGATTTGTCTGATTTGGATCACTATAAACTACCTGTATCCATTGAAGCTTCTTTTTATCCTTTGGAATCTTGTGTGAAGCTAGTTTTAAGCAAAGATATTGATACTAATCATTCTAATTTAAGCAAGCATGCAGATAACTCTAGTTCATTGGTTGAATCACTGCAGTTTTCCGGAATAGTGGTGATAATATTTTAATAATGATTTAATAATAGTTACAAAGATTTTTTTCAGTTTTTATTCTATGGACAGAAACAAAACAGGAGCTTTTGGATGCCTGCAAATTTGAGGTATTGGAAATGGAAGAATGAAGCATAAGCAAATAAGAATGCCAAACATAAAGTGAAGCATGGTGGTGGTTCGGTATTGCTCTGGAGCTGCTTTGCTTCCTCTGGTCATGAAAACCTGTAGCTTGTGGAGAGCAAGATGGATTCAATCAGCTACCAGGATATCCTAGGGGGACAGCGGTAAACCAGAGGAGGAGTCCTGAAGAGATAATTTGCATATTCCCAGAGCATTCTGGGATAAGTGAAGAGTCTCCGTGAGCTCAAAGAACACTGGATTTTGGCCCTTGCAGCTGAAAGGAGGACATCGGTAAACCGCGCGCCTATCGGTGCGTGAATTTTGGCACTGTTTTTACCGCTGTCATATATCATTAACAATAAGAACATGGAAGAGGCCAGGAGCCATTTGGTGAGCTGCATTTCTTGCTACATGTTCACAGACTTACCAGTGGAAAAGCCAAACTTCACATGCCAGAAATGCAAGCTTGTGGCCCTATTGGAGGAAAAGTTGCAAAATCTACAAGAGAGGTTAGCTACATTGAGGATCATTAAGGAAGATGAAGAGTTCTTAGAACAGAATTATCTCTTCATGTTACAGAAAGAGAAGAAATTCTAAGTGCACCTGAAGAAACAGAGGAATGGAAGCATGTGACTCAGAGAAGCAGGAGGATCGGGAGGCAGTCAGCATCCATACTGCTCAGGAATCAGTACCAGGCTCTCACGCAGGAGAATGATCAATAAATACATCAAGAAAAGACTTTGCCCACAAAGAACAACCTTGTACATCCTCAGAGTCCTCCTGGATGGAGAAAGAAAAATGTTGTGAAGAAGAAACAGAGATTTGTGGTCATGGGGGATTCCCTGTTGAGAGGAACAGAGGCCGCTATCTGCAGACCGGATATAACCTCAAGAGAAATGTGCTGTCTTCCAGGTGCAAAAATTAAAGATGTGTCTGACAGGATAATAGGACTCTTCAGACCTACAGATGACTACCCATTCCTGCTAATACATGTGAGGACAAAAGACACAGCAAGAAAGGACCCGGAAACAATTTGTAGTGACTTTAAAAACTTAGGTAAGAAAGTGAAAGAACTGGGAGCGCAGGAGGTCTTCTCATCCATCCTCCCGGTGGATGGCCATGGAACAAGGAGGTGGAATAAGATTCTAATAATAGATTAAATGAATGTTCAAGCTCCTTAAAAAAAAATCTTGAAACTTTACTGATGCATATCAAAAAACTTTCTGTGAGGTAAAAACTCCATTGATAATGTGCATTTGGGGGTATAAGTGACGCGTTTCGATATGAGACCACATCTTTATCAAAGTTGATAAAGATGTGGTCTCAGATCGAAACGTGTCGCTTACACCCCCAAATGCACATTGTCAATGGAGTTTTTACCGCACAGAAAATTTCTTGATATGCACCAATAAAGTTTCAATAATTTTTTAAGGAGCTGGAATATTCATTTAATCTATTATTGAAATCATCTCGTCCTATCAAGACGGAGTTCCATGCACCTACGGATCTGGTTGGTGAACTGGCTGTGGTTTTTTACCTCTTTGTGTTTTTTTTCTCAATAAGATTCTGCAGGTGAACAACTACGTTGATGGTGCCATCAGCAAGGATTTGGATTTCTGGATCATGGAGTGAATTACCTATATGATGGACTACTTGCTAAAGATGGAGTGCAACTTACGAAGACTGGAAAACATGTATTTGTAAGTCGCCTTGCTACACTCATCAGGAGAGCTTTATATTAGAACAATGCGGGAAGGGAAGCAAAAGGCCAGAAAAAGCCATACACCTGACAAATACTATTGAGAACTCTGCTATTAGAAGTGGAAAGGAAGAACAAAGACTAAAAAATCTAAATAATAAAAATATTGGAGAAAGAGAAACCAATCACAAACTAAAGTGTTTCTATACAAATGCACTAAGCATGGGCAACAAACAAGGAGAACTGGAACTACTAATGCAGGACCAGAAATATGATGTCATTGGAATCACTGAAACTTAGTGGGACGATACACAAGATTGGAATACAAGACTAGAGGGATATAACTTATTTGCAAGAAACAGACTTGATAAACGAGGACGAGGTGTCGCATTGTATGTTAGAAAAGCGTATATCTGCTCAGAGATCCAAGCTTCAGAGGCTGGGATTTCTGTGGAAACTGGGTAAGAATACAAGGAGAGAACAACGGAAAGGACACCATTGTAGGCATTTACTACAGGCCGCCTGTGCACGCTGAAGATATGGATGAACTCTTTATGCATCAAATGGCCAGGTTCTCCAAAAAATATGATATAGTGGTAATGGGAGATTTCAACTATCCAGACTAGTGATGAGCGAGTATACTCGTTGCTCGGGTGTCCTCCGAGTATTTTGCCGTGCTCGGAGATTTAGTTTTCGTTGCCTCAGCTGCATGATTTGTGACTGCTAGACAGGCTGAATATATATGGGGGTTGCCTGTTTGTTAGGAATTCCACACAAATATTCAGCCTGTATAGCAACTGGGTATACTCACTTATCACTAATCCAGACATTTGTTGGGGTTCTCTCTCAGGCAAAACAAACAGGTCAAGCAAATTCTTATCCTCTCTTGCTGACAATTTTATCTTCCAAAAGGTAGGGGAGAAAACCCCTGCTACCTTGGATCTAATCCTTATAAACAGAGAGGAGATGGTTGAGAAGGTAAGAGTGACTGGGACCCTAGGAGGCTGAGACCATGCTATTTTAGAATTTTGGATAACTAGAGGAGGAAGACCTGTGAAGACTCAGACTTCAAGGTTAGATTTCAGAAAGGAAGATTTAGGGAGTTAGAAAGAGAATCGGAGGGATCCAATGGCTGGATATGCTTTAGGGACAAAAATTTTCAGGAAGGATGGGAAATTTTGAAAAATGAGATTCTCAAAGCACAATCGTTAACAATTCTGAAAAGAGGGAAGAATAGGAAGCATTTAAGGAAACCAGGATGGATGAACACAGAACATAAACACATGCTAAAAAGGACGAAAGAAATGTTTATCAAATGGAAAGAGGGAGGCGTATCTAAAGAAGAATATAATGATGTCTGCAGAATCTGCAGGGGATGCATCAGATTAGTAAAGCTGACAATAAATTAAGGCTGGCAAGAGATGTCAAAAGCAATAAAAAAGGATTTTGGGGATATGTCAAAAGTAAAAGAAAAGTCAATGATGCTATAGGATTTTTACAAGATGAAAATGGTGAAATGGTAAGAAAGGATGTTGAGATGGCCAAACTTTTAAATTCCTATTTTGCATCTGTTTTCTCTCAGGAAGGAAATGTAACATCAACTGATCTTCACTGTCCTGCTAAAGGAATAGAAGAATACAGGCTATCTATAAACAGAAACTTATTGAGGGAATACCTAGCTAACATAAATGAATTTAAGTCTCCAAGTCCAGTTGAATTACACCCCAGAGTACTGAAGGAGATAGCAGAAGAAATTTTTGAACCACTTTCCATAATGTTTGAAAATTGTTGGAGATCAGAAGTCCCAGAAGACTGGAGAAGATCAAATGTTTTTCCTATCTTCAAAAAGGGGAAGAAGATGGACCCAGGGAACTATAGGCTGGTGAGTCTGACTTCTATACCAGGAAAGATCTTTGAACAAATTATTAAACAACATGTGTGTATGTACCTGGATAACAATGAAGTGATTAACCAGAGTCAGCATGGGTTTGTAACCAATAAGTAATGTCAGACTAACTTAATTTCCTTCTATGACAGAATCACTGACTGGGTGGATCAGGGAAATGCTGTAGATATAGTTTATCTTGACTTCAGCAAAGCATTTCACAAAGTATCTCACACCATCCTTTTTAAAAAAATGACTAAGTATGGAATAGACAAGGCAACTGTTAGGTGGATTCATAACTGGCTTAGTGATCAGACCCAAAGAGTGGTCGCAAATGGCTGCACATCCAGTTGGAAGAATGTCTCAAGTAGAGTACCACAGGGCTCTGTTCTGTATTGATCAACATCTTTATCAATGATTTAGAGGAAGGAATTGAGGGTACACTGATTAAATTTGCTGATGGCACAAAGTTGGAGGGATAGATAATACTAGAGAAGAAAGAGAGAGGATTCAAAAAGAGATAAATAAACTGGAGCAGTGGGCAGCAACTAACAGAATGGTTTTTAACAGGGAAAAATGCAAAGTACTACATCTGTGCAATAAAAATGAAAAAAAAGCTTATACAGAATGGGAGGAATAGGGCTAAGCAACAGCAAATGTGAAAAAGACTTGGGTATACTAATAAATCACAGACTGCACATGAGTCAACAGTGTGATGCAGCAGCAAAAAAGTCAAATACAATTCTGGGATGTATTAACAGAAGCATACAGTCTAGATCACATGAAGTCATTATCCACCTCTACTCCTCTTTGGTCAGACCTCATCTGGAATACTATGTCCAGTTTTGGACACCAAGTTTTTAAAAAGACCAACAAACTGGAGCAAGGTCAGAGAAGAGCGACTAGAAGGTCTCCAAACCATGTCCATGAGGAACGGTTACAGAATTTGGGAATGTTTAGCTTGCAAAAAAAGAAAACTGAGAGGAGACTTAATAGCTGTCTACAAATATCTCAAAGGCTGTCACATTGTAGAAGGATCATCTTTATTCTCATTTCCACAAAGAAAGACTAGAAGCAATGGGATGAAACTGAATGGGAGGAGACCCAGATTAGATATTAGAAAAAACTTTTTGACAGTGCAGGTGAGCAATGAGTGGAACAGGTTGCCACGAGAGGTGGTGATTTATCCTTCAATGGAAGTCTTTAAAGAGAGGCTGGACAGACATATGTCTGGGATGATTTAGGGAATTCTGCTTTGAGCAGGGGGTTGGACCAGATGACCCAGGAGGTCCCATCCAACTCTACCATTCTATGATTCTAGGGTAATAAAATCATGCCTTCTAAAAGGAAGCTGAAGATTTGTCATCATTGGACCTTTCAACAGCAAAATTTCCCAATCACAACTCAAAGACCATCAACATTTGGTTTCAGAAAAAGTGTGGAGTGGTCTAACAGTCTAAGCATACTTCTAAATCCTCACAACACTGGTCCTATAAGGGATAGAGATGAGCGAATATGTTCAGAAATCGATTGCCAAGCATAAATTCGGCATGAATATGACATCAAAAGAAAAAAATGACCAGTCCACTGTTTGTGAAAACTTCTGAGCAAAATCCACACGTGTCCCTAATAAGTGAAAAATGCCTTATATAGATTAAAGGCATTCAGGTAGCTTGCAAAAAGACATACGAACCCTCTAAATATAAATAATAGAACCTATATGAGAGCACAGCTTACCCTAAAGTAGAAATCATATAGATAACCAGCAGTTGCCAAAGGGACAAAGAAGTGCTATGCCACCAAATAAATCTATTAGGATGAACAAAGATTTAAGATGGAAAATCAGGTGTGGACACGGCAGGAGTCACAGCAAGTGCTGTATAAGCTGCCCATGAATGAAGTAAGGGTGCAGCTATGACAGTAGCCAATGGAACACACATGGAGCCTGGTGGGGCAAAGCCACCAAGGGTGGCGACATGCGTCGGGTCTCTCCTTTTGCCCCACCAGGCTCCATGTGTAGAGCAGACGGTTTCTGAAAGCTGATGGCCGTTGCAGTTCCGCAGTACCAGTGGCCCAGTCACCATTACTTCTCTAAGAAAGCTGTGCCTGCGCTAGCCCAGCATTTCGCAGACATCATCTATCACCCATTCTCTGACCAAATCTATGTCTGCCAGGGTGCATTTCACCACGTACACTTGGATGAGCAGGCATGGCTTAGGGCGTTACATCTCACTGACTGGGCACTGGGTGACTCTGGTGGCTGTGTTGGGGCAGGCAGGTAAGGGGCTGCTCCACAAGTCTTGGAATACCCAAGGCTTGCAGGACAAACCTCCATATTTCACACTTCCTCCACTGCTTCTGCCTCCTCCACCTGCACCCTCAACCTCTGCCTTAATGAGACATTCATTCCAACAGTGGAGAGCGAATCCCTACCACCTCCGTCAGTCATACAGCTGAAGAGTTATGGACAGCTCTCCAGGCCGAGTTTGAGAAATGGCTGTCTGCTGAACCTGGATCCAGGGAAGGCCGTGTCCGATAACCTGGTGGTAGCTCTATGCCTATGCAAGCTCACACACGTGCCTTGCATGGCTCACATCCTCAACCTGGTGGTACAGCAATTTCTCCACCACTATCCTGGTCTGGTCATGCTTTCTGTGCTGCAGAAAGCATGGAAGCTGTGTGCTCACTTCCACCATTCACACCCCTCAAGTCATCGACTTGCATCGACACAGAGGTCTTTGTCCATGCCAGTTAATAGGTTGATATGTGATGTGCCATCACGGTGGAATTCCACTCTGCACAAGATGCAGCGACTATGGCAGCAGCAATGAGCCTTGACACAGCATGTCATGTCGTAAAGCCTGGGCCAACACAATATGGGTGTGGTGCATATAAAGTTTACCGAGTGGGCACAGATTAAGAACCTCTGCACCCTTCTGCACATTTCAAAATGGCTACTAAGATGGTTAGCACTGACGATGCAATGATCAGCATCACTATTCCGGTCATCTACATGTTGGAGCAAATTTTACATATCCTGCGGGGAAGTAGGTGGTGGTCCAGGAGGTGGAGGAGGAAGCAGAGGAAGATTTGGAAGGGATAACAATGTCTCAAAGTTCCAGACTGTCGTTACACAGGTGGGTGCCAAGGGAGGGTGGATTACTGCAATCGAGGGGGGCTTGTGATATCAGACAAACTGTTAGTGAAGGTGCAAGAACCAAGGAACAAATGGAGGAAGAAGAGGTGATGGGTGAGCAACTGTCAGGAGATGAAGAGGATAATCATCCCCTCTCTGTTGTTCGTGTTTGGCGGGAGGGGATGGAGGAAACAAGCATCAGTGTAACCCAGCCACCAACGCAGCATGGCCTTGAACCTCTTGGAAAAGCCCAACATATGAGGAATATCTTGCTGCACTATTTGCAATATGATCCCTGTATAGTAATTATTCGAAATAGTGCTGACTGCTGGGTTGTCACTCTGTTAAATCAAAAAAGGAAAAAAAAGCCAGCTCACCTGAAGGCATGTGTAGTGGATAGCCCGGACCACGTGCAGTCTTCACGCAATGACCAAGGAAAAGGAAAAAAAAGGTCCAGCTTTGCAAATTCAAGTCCAATTTATTGTTAAAAACAAGTCCAAGACAGAGCAAAAAATGGTATGTTCACATGAGTAACAAGTAATAGATTGCGCGTTTCGAACAATAGCTTGTTCTTTCTCAAAACTCAAAATTATTATTTGAAATAGTGCTGACTGCTGGGTTGTCACTCTGTTAAATCCACAGTACAGGAGTAAATTTTGCCAGCTGCTTCCCACCTTGGAAAGGGACCCACGACTGGTGAAGTATCAAAACACGTTTTTACACAACCTTAACAGACCAGCTCATGCACCAGCACAACAATGTCCAAGTCTGACACGTGGTGAACGACTGGAGAGGATGGTGCAGGAGTATCTATAACTCAGTATCAATACCATCAGAGAGGGTTTGGACCCTTTTACATTTTGGTCCTCAAAATGGATGAGTGACCTGAGCTTGCCTGTCATTCCTTGGAGGTTGCATCATGCCCGGCAGCAAGCATTCTCTCAGAACATGTCTTCAGCGCTGCTGGTGGTGTCCTGACGTATAAGCACAGCCGGCTGTCCCCTGAAAGTGTAGACTTAACTTTCATCAAATGAGCAAGTCATGGATGTCCAAGAACTTTTGCACCCCAATCGCAGACTGTACAGACTAGGTGATGTTGTAGTTTTTAGTGTGGTGCATTGATCTCGCATAATTGCCATCTGTGATATCTTTAGTGGGGCGTCTGTGCCTGCTGCTGTTGCTGCTGCTGCAGATGTTGACAGTAATTTGTGGAAATGTGAACACTCCTAGTTGAATCTCCATCTGCTGGGTTGGTTGTAGTGGAAGAGGTGTCCGGCCCTTTATAGTATTTCTACTATGGGAAAATTGATGCCACTTTGGTGGTGTCTGCCACTAATTTTTGGAAATTTGGAGATTGCTGATTGGGTCTCCATCTGCTGGGTTGCCTGTAGTGGAAGAGATGTCAGTCCCCATTATACTCTTTCTACTCTGGTGAAATTGATGCCACTTTAGAGGTGTCAGACCCTATTTTTTTTCAAATTTGAGGACTTCTTATTGGGTCTCCATCTTGTGAGCTGGTGTCACATCGGCGGCGGTAGCCGCCGCCGTCCCAGCAACAGCGGGGCCTGCCGCCGCCTTTACCTGCGCTCGCCGCGCCGCTCTGGGCCCGCCTCCTCTTCCTTCTCCTCCGTCCAGCGTGTGCCGGCTTCCTGCGGGAGCCTTAGGCCACGGGCGCGCGCTCTGCAGATCCTTTAACCCTGCAGTGCCGCCCAGCGGTCTGAGCGCCCAATCAGCCGACTTCTGCAGGGTATAACAGGTGTCTCCAACATGGTGGAGACGCCTGATTATCGTGTGGACTTCCCGTACGGTATCCTGGCCTGGGTGTTTAGGGGTTTCTCCCCTTCTCACTCCTTACACTCCTCTGCCCAGTCCTGTACTCCGTGCCTTGTCCTGTGCTCCAGTGCCCAGTACTGTACTCCGTGCCTCTGTCCTGTGCTCCAGTGCCCAGTCCTACACTCCCCTGCCCAGTCCTGTGCTCCGTGTCTCCCTCCTGTACTCCGTGCCTCCGTCATGTACTCCGTGCCTCCGTCCTGTGCTCCAGTGCCCAGTCCTACACTCCACTGCCCAGTCCTGTGCTTCGTGTCTCCGTCCTGTACTCCGTGTCTCCCTCCTGTACTCCGTGCCTCCGTCCTGTACTCCGTGCCTCCGTCCTGTGCTCCAGTGCCCAGTCCTACACTCCACTGCCCAGTCCTGTGCTTCGTGTCTCCGTCCTGCACTCCGTGTCTCCATCCTGTACTCCAGTGCCCAGTCCTATACTCCAGTTCTCAGTCCGGCACCCTCCACTCAGTCCTTCGAGCCGCCCCTCTTGGTTCTACCAGTCGCGGTATCTGTCTTCTGAGGGTCTGCCCCTAACGGCCCCTGTATAGGGGTCGGCACCACCTGGCGCGCTCACCCCTGGGAGCTCCAGTGCCGTGATCCAGAGGGTCCACTCTCGGACGTAACCTATTTTGTTATCACAGCATACGTCACAGCTGGCTGTAGTGGAATAGGTGTCGGTCCCCCATTATGCTAGTTCTACTCTTTTGCAATTGATGCCACTTTGTTGGTGTCTGCCAATAATCTTTGGAAATATGTAGACTCCTGGTTGGGTCTCCTTCATGTGTGTTGCTGGCAGTCCTCCACCACCCTTGAGTCAACTACCCGTGTTACTATCCTTACATTTTTTTGACAATGGTAGTCCACGAAAGTGATATTTGTTCCACCTGAGTGTGGCTTATTATCAAAGCAGTTTGAGCTGTTGCATGTGGTATCAGGGTTCCCAGCACTGCAGGCCTACACCGATGCCTCAAACATCTCATCTTAATTTGAAGTTTAATTCAAAGCTGTGAATGCTGGCCCAGACACTGATACCTCATGTATGGCTGATTGCTACTGTGTCATTCTAAAATTTGAACTGTCGGTCAATTAAGGCCACTTTCCTGGTGTGTGCCCCTAATTTGATGTTTTTTTGGCAGCTTTTGGGCTCGTATGAAGGTGTTGTGTATGCGTTTGTTTTGGCCTCCCATTGACTCCAATGACATTCGGATGTGTTTGGCGAATATTCGACGAATAAATAGGTGGATGTTGCAAAATCAGCAATCGTAATCCAAACCGAGCATTGAAATATTCGTCATCTCTAATAAGGGATGAATCATTGTGAGAAGGAGTAGTCAGTAAAAGTGACATTTAATGATGAATTTGGAGAAACCACTTGTTTTATTAGTTCTTTTAAGATATAAATTGTGCTTGCTTGAATGGTTTATTGCAAACAGCAGGAAGGTAGTAACTTTTGCTAATAGACGTAATTTATAATGGAGGTTGAATAATTGTGATTGCAAGTGTATTTGCTATTTTTGTTTTAGACAATGAGAAAAATTGCCTCATTCCTCCAAGTTAAAAATATATGAAGGTAAGCTGAAATTAATAATACAGTGAAAGAAGTGTTTAATTCAGTATCTTGTTTTCCATTCAGCAAAATGAATGGATGCTAACTAATGTTAAATGATTTCTGATTCTTTGTGATCACATAGTTACTAATAATGACATTGACACTGAACAGAATAAAAAGGTGATATTTCTCGGTTTCAGTCTCCTTGAATTTATCTACACAGAATGATTGATAAGTATTTGAATTATACACTTGGAAACATACATACTTCAAAGAAATGAAATGATGACTACATATTGGAATGATAATAAACTATTGTCAATTTATTCATAAATTTCAAGGAGGAATAACATGGGAATGAAACATAACATAGATCTTCTCAATAATGCTAGGGAATTGTTATTTCAAAGGGAAAACATACAGTTTATTTACTGGATATGTCAGAGTTGCTGACAGGTCTTTTTAAAATCATATCTGTAAAATACAGTGGTACTTGGAGGTTTGTGAGCTCCTCAGAATTTTCCATATTTCTAAATAGTTTTAATTAAAACTACCGTATATACTCATGTATAAGCCGAGATTTTCAGCACATTTGTTTGTGCTGAAAACGCCCCTATCGGCTTATATATGAGTCATTGCTGGCAGGGGAGGGGGGATGGGGGAGCAGAAGACATCATACTCACCCTCGTGGCATCATCGCTGCATATCAGTCCCTGCATCTCAGTCCGGGCGCCAGCATCTCTCTTCCTGTCTTCCTTCCAGTGCTGAGCGGTCACGTGGTACCGCTCATTAAAGTAATGAATTTGAACGCGTCTCCACTCCCATAGGTGTGGAGCACATGTTCATTGCTTTAATGAGCGGTATCACTGACCGCTCAGCACAGGAAGGAAGACAGGAAGAGAGATGCCGGAGCCCGAGATGGAGGGACTGATATGTAGTGCCAGGAGGGTGAGTAGGACTGGGGGAGGGTGAGCAATGCGATATTCACCTGTCCCCGTTCCACCGCCATGCTATGCTGTCTTCTGCGTCCTCTGGCTGTGACGCGCCCTCTGCCTGAACAGTCACTGCAGAGAGACGGAAGACACAGCGGCGCGCGGCGGTGAAATGGGGACAGGTGAATATTGCAAGTGCTGGGGGCCTGAGCCAGTGGTGACACTGGCACCTGGCCCCCATAGTGTGCTGGTACCCTTGCCTACTTGGGGCACCGGCACCTGGCCCCCAGTGACGAGAGGTATGTCATTTTTAAAAAAAAAAAACATTATATGGGGCATATTTTAATATGGAGCATTTTATGGGGCCATCAACCTTTATGGAGCATTATATGGTGCATATTTTAATATGGAGCATCTTATGAGGCCATCAACCTTTATGGAGTATTATGTGGGGCATATTTTAATATGGAGCATCTTATGGGGCCATCAACCTTTATGGAGCATTATATGGGGTATATTTTAATATGGCATATCTTATGGGGCCATCATTAACCTTTGTGCAGCATTATATGGGGCATATTTTTCTATGGAGCATCTTATGGGGCCATCATTAACATGTATGCAGCATTATATGGGGCATATTTTAATATGGAGCATCATATGTGGCCATTATTAACCTTTGTGCAGCATTATATGGGGCATATTTTAATATGGAGCATCTTATGGGGCCATTATTAACCTTTGTGCAGCATTATACGGGGCATATTTTTGCATGGAGCATCTTATGGGGCCATCATTAACCTTTATGGAGCATTATATGGGGTGTATTTTGTATGGAGCATCTTATGAGGCCCATCATGAACTGTATGGAGCATTATATGGGTCTCCTGATTAAATATGGATATTCAAAAACATTTAACCTACTGATGTCTCAATTAATTTTACTTTTATTGGTATCTATTTTTATTTTTGAAATTTACCAGTAGCTGCTGCATTTCCCACCCTAGGCTTATACTCGAGTCAATAAGTTTTCCCAGTTTTTTGTGGCAAAATTAGGGGCCTCGGCTTATACTTGAGTCGGCTTATACCCGAGTATATATGGTACATAACATTTTCATACAAGGGAAAATTAGATAAAGAAAATCAAATAAAACAAATGAGTCAAACATATAAAACTTTGTGATTTTTTTTAATGTGTACCATAATCCAGTATCACACATCAGTGCATGTCAAAAGTATGTGAATCTTTAGGGTGAAATTAGTTTGGTCTTTTCTATGACTGACGTGACAAGCAGGTATTAGGCGGGTGACCTGTTTTATTTAACCCCTTCTCACCCGAGCCTATTTTCACATTCATCACCAGGCCAAATTTTACAATTCTGAACAGTGTAACATGTAGTAATAACTCTGGAATGCTTCAACACATCCTTTGGCTTTTATCCTAAGTCATATTACAAAACTCGTTAAAGGGTTGATTGTGACTTGCAGGATCACTACTACCAACAGGTGGTGCTATAGAGTTCAAGTCCTCTTCCTCTCTGAAGAGGCAATTTGCATATTATTTTCCCAGAGGAGCATTGCACGGCGAATAAGCCTCCTTACCTTGACAAGCAAGGACTGGTATGTCACTCTCCACAAGGAGAAACCTTAACCCTTAGACCTCAGTCCAGAGCCTCTCACATTTGTGAAAATATCAGAAATTTTGGGAAAATTTTGAACATTTTGCAATTTTCAAATTTTTAATTTTTATGCTTTTAAACCAGAGTTATGTCATACAAAACACTAAGTAAATAACATTTACCACATGTCTACTTTACATCGGCATCATTTTTTAAACAATTTTTTTGTTATGAAGTTGGAAGAGTTAGAAATTGATCAGCAATTTCTCATTTCTCCAGCAAACTTTACAAAACCATTATATTTGAAGTGACTTTGATGGGTATATATGACAGAACATACCCAAAAGTGAAACCATTCAAAAAACTGCACACCTCAAAGTCCTCAAAACCACATTCAAGAAGTTTATTAACTGTTCAGGTGCTTCACAGGAATTAATGGAACATAGAAGAAAAAAATGAACATTTTACTTTTTTCACAAAAAAATATTTTAGCCCTATTTTTTTATTTTCACAAGGGTACCAGGAGAAAATGGACTCCAAAATTTGTGCAATTTCTTCTGAGTACGCCTATACCCAATATATGGGGGAAAACTACTGTTTGGGGGTATGGCAGGGCTTGGAAGGGAAGAAGCATCGTTTAACTTTTTGAGCACAAAAATGCATGGAATTGATCGCAAACACCATGTGCATTTGGAGAGCCCCTGATGTGCCTAAACAGTGGAAACCCCTCACAAGGAATTTACCCCCAGGTTCTTCAAATAATTTAAAAATATTGAGCCGAGAAAATTAAAAATCATATTTTTCCCACAAAAATGTTGTTTTAGTCACAAATTTTACACTTTCACAAGGGTAACAGGAGAAAATGCACGATACTTTTGTTGTGCAATTTCTCCTGAGTACGCCGATGCTCCATATGTGTTGGAAAACCACTGTTTGAGCGCATGCCAAGGCTCAGAAGGGAAGGAGCATCATTTGAATTTTAGAGCGCAAAAATGTCTGGAATAGTTAGCGGATGCCATGTCGCATTTGCAGATCCCCTGATGTGCCTAAACAAAGAAAATCCCCACAAGTCACCCCATTTTGGAAACTAGACAACGTAAGGAATTTATCTAGGTGTGTGGTGAGCACCTTGAACCCACAGCTCCTTCACAGAAATTTATTAAGTAGAGCCATGAAAATGAAAAATCACATTTTTCCCACAAAAGTGTTCTTTTATCCCCAATTTTTTATTTTCACAAGGGTAACAGGAGAAAATTTTCCCCTAAATTTGATGTGCAATTTCTCCTGAGTAATCAGGTATCCCATATGTGGAGGAAAACTACTGTTTGGGCGCATGGCAAGGTTTGGAACGAAAGGAGTGACTTTGATGGAATGGTCTGCAGGTGTCATGTCGCATTTGGAGATCCCCCTGATGTGCTTAAACAGTGGAAACCCCCTACAAGTGACCCCATTTTGTAAACTACACCCCTCAAGGAATCTATCTAGATGTATGGTGACCACCTTGAATTCATAGATGTTTCATTAAATTTTAGAAAGTTGAACTGTGAAAATGAAAACAAAATATTTTTCCCACAAAAATGTTGTTTTAGCCCCAATGTTTTTCATTTCACAAGGATAGCAGTAGAAAATAGACCCAAAAAATGTATTGTGCAATTCCTCCTGAATACACCAATACCCCATATGTGGTCAAAAACTACTTTTGAGGCACAGTGCAAAGCTCAGAAAGATAAAAGCGCCATATTGGAATTCAGATTTTGCTGGAATAGTTTGAGGGTTTCATGTCACATTGGTAGAGTCCCTGAGTTGCCATAACAGCAGAAACCCCCCACATAAGTGACCTCATTTTACAAAATATGCCCCCCAATGAATTCATCTAGGGGTGCAGAGAGCATGTTGACAATACATGAGCCTCATTTTGCCATTTGGCAGTGAAGAAAGATTATGTGTTTATCACTACACAGTTGTTTTAGCCCCAAGTTTTTATTTTTTCTTAGGGCTAAATGGAAAAAATTGACCTCTCAGTTTGTTGTGAAATTTCTCCTGAATGCGCTAATACTATCCATATAATTGGCAACCACTTTTCAGGTATAGAGAAAAGCTCACAAGGGAATTAGTGCCATATTAGGGTGCAGATATTAATGTTATGGTTTGAGGGGTACCATGACACAATGGGGGAGCCCCTGACAGAACAGCAGAACCCCCATAAGGGACCCCATTTTACAAACTACACCTCTCATTGAATTCATCTAGGGGTGCAATGATCATATTGACACAACAGGTATGTCACAAAATTTTATACCATTGGGCAGTGAAGAAAAAATAATTACGTTTTTACCTCAAAAAAAATTTTCACAAGGGAAATGGGTAAAAATTGCAGCAAGATTTGTCACACAATTTCTTCTGAAAGTAGAAATACTCTATATGTGGCTGTACAATAGTAGTGCTTAGCCACACTGAGATTCAAGAGGGACAGAATGCTATTTGCCTCCTGGAGCACAGTTTCCTAGAATAGTTTGTGGACTCCACATACAGAGCCCCTAAGTCCTGGGAGAGCAGAATCCCCCCTCAAGTGACACCATTTTGGAAATTCTACCCCTTTGGGAATTTATCTGCAGGTGTAGTGATGATTTTGACTCCATGGGTGTTTTCCAGAAACAAGCCGCAGTGGATGTTGCTGAGTGAAAATTGAAAATCTGCTACTGTAGTGCCCGTACATTGTAGTGCTCAGTATGTTGTACTGACCAATATATTGTTGTGCCCAGCTGGAGACATGCTCTCATAAATTTGGAGGGCTCTCATCGCTACAGAAATGCCAAACAAGTGGTTACTAAATGTAATTTAGGCACACTGTGGAGCTCAGAAGGGAGAGGGGCATTTGGATTTGGAAGTACAGAATTACCTAAATTTCTTTGGGGGGCCGAGGAGCCTTAGTACTTTTCCATAGCCTTTGTGCTACCAGTAATGTGTAAGCTAATTATATTTCCATTAACAGATGACGGAGCTCAGTGGGGACTTTTTTATGAATTGAGTTGAAGCTTTTATTGAGAACATTTTACATAACATTTGAGACCTCATTTATCCTGCACTCTACACTGAGCACTTTAATTCAGTAATTCAGATGACACATTTTCACTATAATGAGGCAGCAGGGTTACTCTGCATGCCTAAAAAGATGGACACCATTGGGTTATAGGCCTGACAATGTCCAGGGTGATTCCACCTGCCTCATTATGGGGAATATGTTTGGATTTTGCCGTTCCGCATATCATAAAATTGATACATGCTATCTCGAGTATTGCAATACTCAAACCCCAAATACACACAGATTTTTAATTCTATTGCTTCCTTCTTCCTGAATTCAGGCTATTACAAACACTAGCAACTCGCTGCATGACTTTTAGCAAAAAAAGTGTGCCAAATATTATCAACAATATGGTAATTGAACCCTGCATAAAGTATATTTTCTTGAAATTGAGTTTGATAATGCATCTTTTTTTCAATCTATGCTTTGTCCATACAGAGGACAATAGTGATAAAGAAGGAGGCATCCACTTTAACTGTGGTAGGCAGAATTTTTTGGCAGCATTGCGGTAAAAACTAAATTGGTAATTCTGTAGATGGCTTTAATTGGTTCTGTTTGTTTGTTTTTTTCTAGAAAAACCTGCTTAGATGACACTTTTTCTCTTTACACAGACAGCCAAGTTTAGTTGACAAAAATCAATTTAGTTTAAAATTACATTGATGGAACCCCATCCCTCTGAGTTTAGTACAATAGAACCAGTCAGAACATAAAAGTAAAGGAATATAATTTTGTCGACTATATACAGCAAAGATTTTCTTTTAAAGGAAACCCGTACTTTCGAACAACTTCTTAGAATAAGCTGTCATGTGTGTCTACATGAGGAATAACATTATTTCTAGCTATTATATGACTTGTATCCTGCATTTTTACCAGTTTTCCCTTTTGTAAGCTTTATTTCTCAAATTGACTGTGAGCTAGTGGGAGAAGACGAACTGCTGTGACTCCCATACACAGCACAGCTCACCATGTTCACTAACTGCTAAAACTAACCTGACATTATGATTCTCCAGGTCATTACAAGTTCATAGACACCAAAGATGACTAGGTTCCTTTTCATTTAAGTGATGAAAAAAAATTCCAAAGTTTGTTAAAAAAAATTGCACCATTTTCCAATACCTGTAGAGTCTCCATTTTTCATGATCTCAGGTTGGGTGAGGGCTTATTTTTAACGTGCCGAGCTGACGTTTTTAATGATACCATTTTAGTGGAGATTCAATCTTTTGATCACCCATTATTGCATTTTAATGCAATGTTGCGGCGACCAAAAAAACATAATTCTAGTGTTTTTAATTTTTTTTCTCGTTACACCGTTTAGCAATCGGGTTAATTCTTTTTTTATATTAATATATCAGGCAATTCTGAACATAACGATACCAAATATGTGTATGTTTGATTTTTTTATTGTTTTATTCTGAATGGGGCCAAAGGAGGGGATTTGAACTTTTATATATTTTTTATTTATTTAATATTTTTTAAAACTTTTTTTACTTTTTGCATGCTTCAATAGTCTCCCTGAGAGACTAGAAGCTGCCATAATCCGATCAGCTCTGCTACATACAGGCGATGATCAAATCTTTGCCCCTGATGAAGCCACCTGAGTGGCGACAAACGTTAATAAACGAATGTGCACTACAACATCTGTGCCTCTGCTTCCATTCGTTACAGATTGCTTCGGCCATGGAACCCGCTGAGTCCCAAGCACCTCCAGTTGCAGAGTTGTGTCAAGAGGTTACTCGCCTGAGACACCAGCAGGACAAGAGCACGACCAATCTGTGCAACTTGTCTACACATATGGACTCGGTGATATCCTCGGTCCCTCCTGTCTCGACCAACGGCTTCCAGGCTCCCTGTTGCACGGCAGGTAAAGGACTTCATCTGGTGGCACCCACTCGGGGGTTCATTAATCAATGCACACTGCACTTTGAACTCCTGGGGCATATGTTTGCTTCTGAATGGGCCAAGGTGAGGCTTCATTATGTCGCACCTCACTGGGGAGGCCCTCGCCTGGATGAATCCATTGTGGGAGAGAGGGGACCCTCTGGTTAATAATCTCCAGTCTTTCCTAGAGGCATTCCGTAGGACCTTCGACAAGCCAGGCCATTCTGCTTCGACAGCCTCTTCACTTCTCCGTCTACGCCAGGATAGTCTCATTGTGGATCAGTATGCAGATTGATTTCGGACCCTTTCTTCGGAGTTATCCTGGAATGACGAGGCCTTGGAGGCTACCTTCTGGGAAAGTTTGTCCAGGAGAATAAAGAATGAGCTGGCGGGATGAGATACTCCTGTGACTCTGAATGACCTGATATTCCTCGCAACCCGGATCGATCTTCGGTTTCAAGAACGTTCCAGGGAATCCAAGCGGGAGAAAAGACCTTATCGCCTGGTTCCTAGTTTTCAGAAACCGTCTCCTTCCCCATCTCCAGCCTCTCTTCCTGAATCTATGTAAGTGGATCAAGTGAGCTTAGCTAATCAGCGCCAGGAGGCACGTCGCTTGGAAGGGAGCTGTTTCTACTGCGGCAGTTCTGAGCATCGGGTCCGCTTCTGTCCAGAGAGGTCGGGAAACTCCAGAGCCTAGGGTCTGTAGGAGAGGCTTCCCTGGGTAAGGATCACCTCTCTCCATCTCTGTAAATGACTGTTTCCAGGGCTGTCACTAGGAATTTCAGGGCCCCATACTGGCAAAATTTTCGGGGCCCCTTGAGACTCCGCCCAGGCTCCACCCCAGCCCCGCCTCCACCCCTCGAACTGTCCACAGTCCCACCGCTCTCTCTTGGAAAAACTTCACTTCTCACCAGTCACACATTAACAGTTCCTATCACCAAATCACACAAATAGCCGGCAGCTTTTGTTTTGGCCAAAAGATCTTTTAAACCGCCACCATAACATGGTAGACACTTTTGGCTGAGCTCTACTCTACTGTAACCTATTAAATATTTGTTAAAATATGCAATACAATTTATATATATTTTTATTTATTTTTCAATTTTTAAAATGACCAATAATATCACATACAAGGAACAAATACCGCCACACTATGTCCAGACCACATATTACCACCACAGTGACCGAATACTATCACATACAAGGAACAAATACCACAACACCATGACCAGACCACATATTACCACCACCGTGACTGAATAATATCACATTCAAGGAACAAATACCACCACACCATGACCAGACCACATATTACCAC
Source organism: Dendrobates tinctorius (assembly GCF_039654945.1). Classification (NCBI taxonomy): domain Eukaryota; kingdom Metazoa; phylum Chordata; class Amphibia; order Anura; family Dendrobatidae; genus Dendrobates; species Dendrobates tinctorius. Next base: position 22,682,012 of record NW_027361783.1, read on the forward strand.
CACAGTGACCGAATAATATCACATACAAGGAACAAATAAAACCACACCATGACCAGACCACATATTACCACCACAAAGTGACCAAATAATAGCACATAAAAGGGACAAATAACGCAACACCATGTCCAGACCACATATTACCACCACATAGCGAATGAATACTACAATTCTGATCAGTAATAAAAAAACAATACTATCACCATAAGTGCCATTATACACAGTAGATCTGTAAGATCTGTACTTAGTATGCAGTGTCTGTGTACAGGTAATACAGTGATCAATGACATTATGCACAGGAGCTCTGTATATCCTGCCCCATCTGTCTCCAATTCTGCCCCCAGTGTCTCCAATCCTGCCCCCAGTGTCTCCAATCCTGCCCCCAGTGTCTCCAATCATGCCCCCTGTGTCTCCAATCATGCCCCCAGTGTCTGCAATCCTGTCCCCATGTCTTTCATCGTGCCCCGTGTCTCCAATCATGCCCCCTGTGTCTTCATTATGCCCCATCTGTCTCCATTCCTGCCCCATCTGTCTCCAATCCTGCCCCCAGTGTCTCTAACCCTGCCCCTGTGCCTCCAATACTGCCCCATGTGCCTCCAATCATGCCCCCTGTGTCTCCATTCTGCCCCCTGTACCTCAAATCATGCCCCCAGTATATCCAATCCTGCCCCCTGTGCCTCCAATCATGCTCCGTGTGTCTCCATTCTGCCCCCTGTGCCTCCAATCAAGCCCCCTGTATCTCCAATCCTGCCCCATCTGTCTCCATTCATGCCCCCAGTGTCTCTAACCCTGCCCCCTGTGCCTCCAATCCTGCCCCCTGTGCCTCCAATCATGCCCCCGTGTCTCCATTCTGCCCCCTGTGCCTCCAATCATGTCCCCAGTGTCTCCAATGCTGCCCCCTGTGCCTCCAAACATGCTCCATGTGTCTCCATTCTGCCCCCTGTGCCTCCAATCATGCCCCCTGTATCTCGAATCTTGCCCCGTGTATCCAATCATGCCCTGTCTCCATCCTGCCCCCAGTGTCTCCAATCCTGCCTATCTCCATCCTGCCCCCAGTGTCTCCACATGGACCATGTGTCTCCATCCGGCCGGGGAAACATAATGGCCGCTTTCAATAATTAAATAGAATTAAAAAAACTTTCTTCTTACCTGGCCGCGCTCCTGCAGCGAAGATGCAGCTGCTGCTGTGTGAGCTGAAGGACCTGTGGTGACATCATCGTCATGTGATCAGGGGGCAGAGCTGATCAATGGTGAAGGCCTGTGATAATAATGACGTCACCATAGGTCCTTCAGCTCTTCCACTTCTGTAGCTCTGATGTCGGCCACTGTGATGGCTGTGCTGATATGTGCGCCACAGGCACGGCCGCAGCGCACAACACTTGGGGCCTGATAACTAGAAGCACAGGAGCGGAGCCCCTGATCTGGCGGGCCTCCTTCTGTACTGCTGTTCACTGGGCCCCATACTGCAGTAAGGGTGGTAATGCCCTGATGGTGTCCCTGACTGTCTCCGTGTCCTTCGGCACAGTTACATTTTCGGAACTTTACTACCTGGATTCTGGAGCCGCCTGGAATTTCATTCAGCAAGCGGTTGTGGACTGTTACAAGATTCCAGTCCAGCGTCTTCCAAATCTGTTGAGGGTGACTTCCGTGAATGGCAAACCCTTGACTGAGCCCTTTCGGTTCCACACTGAACCAGTGGAACTTTGGGTAGGTCTAACGCACTCTGAAAGAATCTGTTTTTATGTTTTGCCTGGTTTGTCTAACCCCTTGCTTTTAGGTTTACCATGGCTCCAAGGACACGAGCCTGTCCTAAACTGGAGGACTGGAGAAGTCCAGCGCTGTGGAGATTCCTGCTCCAATCGGTGCATCGCTCCCATCCGTCCTGTTCATCCTCCAGTCCAGCCAACTGCCCTACTGGGTTTACCATCCACTTACTGGGCCTTTTCAGATGTCTTCAGGAAAAAAGAAGAAGAGAAGCTGCCTCCACACAAGTCGTATGACTTCCATTGATCTTCTTTCCGGAACGTCTCCCCCTCGGGGAGAATCTATCCTCTTTCCTATGCAGAGACCCAGGCAATGTCAGAGTACATCCAGGAGAACCTGACTACAGGATTTATCCAGAAATCATCTTCTCCAGCGGGGCAGGACTCTTCATCGGTAAGAAAAAGTACAGATCTCTACGGTCCTGTATCGATTACAGGGGGTTGAACCAGATCACGGTAAAAAATAGATACACGTTACCGCTTATTTCAGAACTGTTTGATTGTCTCAGAAGGGGCAAGATCTTCTCCAAACTAGATCTCAGAGGAGCCTACAACCTGATTCGTATACATCAGGGAGATGAATGGGAAACAGCCTTTAACACTAGAGATGGACACTATGAATACCTGGTAATGCCATTTGGCCTCAGTAATGCACCCGCGGTCTTCCAGGAGTTTGTAAACAACATAGATCTCCTCTATTCATGCGTAGTTGTCTACTTGGATGACATCGTGATTTACTCTGCAGACTTAGCCACTCATCCGAGGCATGTTTGCCAGGTCTTGCAAAGGCTCAGGGAGAAAAGACAGTGCGCCAAGTTTGAGAAGTGTGTCTTCGAGCAATCCTCTCTGCCATTTCTCGGTTACATAGTCTCGTCCACAGGTCTAAAGATGCATCCAGAGAAGTTATCCGCTATCCTTAAGTGGCCATGCCCGTCCAGGCTTAAAGCGACACAATGGTTCCTGGGGTTCGCCAACTATTACAGTCAATTTATTCCACACTTCTCAACTCGAGTGGCACCCCTCTCGACTCTAACTCGAAAAGACGTTAACCCCAAGGATTGGACTCCTGTTATGAATGGGTCACCGAGGAGGATAGCAGGACCAGGCTAAGCCACCAGAAAACCAGAGAGGTTGGAAACTAAGCGGATTGAAGACCCCTGATCCTATCCACACAACTAGCAGTAGCCGTGAAGCGTACCTACGATGCCCTAGACACTTCAGCACAGCCGGAGAGCTAACTCAGCCTAAAGCAAGAAAGGTGAAATCTAAACTGCCCCGGAGCAGACCCCAAAGGAATAGATAGCCCCCAAACATATATTGTCGGTGAGACAAGATGAAAACACAAACGCCAGCAGAAAAATAGACTGAGCAAATGATGGGGCCCAGACTGACTAGGCAGGACAGGAAAGGAAATACACTGTCTGCAATCACTCAAAAAACCCTGAAAAATCCAACACGTCTGCTGCTCAAAAAAACACTGAAGTCACACGACTTCGCCCCCACTATATCAGCACTCTAGTATATACTGAAAGCAAAGCAAAAAGAGACCAATATAACAGGGGACAGAACAAACTGACACAAGCAGTAACATATGGGCGGTGATCCAGCACAGCCCCAGCAGGAGCAAAATGACCTGCACAAAGCAGAGATAGACAAAACCAGATCAAATGCAAAAAGATTAGCAAATGAACCACTTAGCTGAACCATGCAGGAACAGAGCAGGAGACATCAGACCTCAGTAGGCACGGGAAGAAAATCACCAGCAGGGATTGAAGGAAGTCAGCTGTCTTAAATACTCCAGTCAGAAACCCCAGATCTCCAATCGTCATTATCATTATCAGGTGGCAAGCTTCTGTCAGTCTGACCAGCTCCACTACCTCCAGTAACCACCAGAGGGAGCCCAGAAAGAAAACTCGCAACACCTCTGTCAATTTGACCAGCTCCACTACCTTGAGTAACCACCAGAGGGAGCCCAGAAAGAGAATTCACAACAGAACCCCCCTTGAGGAGGGGTCACCGAACCCTCATCCACGCCACCAGGCCGGTCAGGATGGGCCCGGTGAAAAGCACGAACCAATCTCTTGGCATGAATGTCAGAAGCCGAGACCCAAGCATTATCCTCCTGGCCATAACCCTTCCACTTGACCAAGTACTGGAGTCTCCGTCTAGCCAAACGAAAATCCAATAGATTCTCTACCTCATACTCCAAATTACCTTTAACCAATACAGGGTCAAGAGGCTCCGCCATGGGAACTACTGGCTCCACAAACCTCTTCAACAAAGATTTATGAAAAACGTTATGAATCTTAAACGTAACTGGAAGAGCCAAACGTAAAGAAACGGGGTTAAGAATTTCCAAAATCTTATAAGGTCCAATGAATCTTGGCTTGAATTTTGGAGAAGCAACCTTCATAGGAATATTTTTTGAAGACAACCAAACCATATCACCCACTTTAAACCGGGGACCAATGGTCCTATGCCGGTTGGAAAACCGTTGGGCCTTTCCTGAGAGTGGGACAACTTGTCCACTACTTGGTCCCAAATCTGCTGCATTCTCTCTACCACAGAATCCACACTTGGGCAGGCCAAAGATTCCACCTGCCCCGAAGAAAATCGAGGATGAAACCCAAAGTTACAGAAAAAAGGCAACTTCAAAGTGGCAGAACTAGCCCTATTTTTTAGCGCGAATTCGGCCAAGGGCAAAAACGAGACCCAGTCATCCTGATCAGCAGATATGAAACATCTCAATAGGATTCCAAAGTCTGGTTTGTTCTCTCGGTCTGCCCATTGGTCTGAGGATGAAATGCAGAGGAGAAAGATAACTGAATTCCCAGTTTGGAACAAAAAGCTCTCCAAAATCTGGAAACAAACTGGACTCCTCTGTCCGACACAATGTTCTCAGGAATCCTGTGTAAACGAACCACATGGGGCACCAACTCAGAAAAAGATGGCAACTTTGGGAGTGGTACAAGATGGACCATCTTATAAAATCTATCACAGATCACCCAGATAACAGTCATTCTCTGAGAGACAGGAAGATCAGAAATAAAATCCATGGCCTCCTGGGCACCGGCAGGGGCATCAACAAACCACTCGAACGAGAACAGGGCTTGGACCAAGAACAAGTCCCACAGGACTGCACAAAATTCCTGACATCACGAGATAAGGCAGGCCACCAAAAAGACCGACTCACCAAATCTCTGGTACCAAAAATACCTGGATGACCAGCCAACGCGGAGCAATGAATTTCAGACATTACTCTTTTCCTCCATTGGTCAAGGACATACAACTTTCCCATAGGGCAGCGTTCAGGTTTGTCCTCCTGAAATTCCTCCAGGGCACATCTCAAATGGGGTGAGATGGCGGAAAGAACTACACCCTCATTTAGAATGGTAAGTAGGCTCGGTCACATCAAGAGAATCCGCAAAGAAACTCCTAGAAAGGGCGTCCGCCTTAACATTCTTAGTTCCCGGAAGAAAAGAGACCACAAAATTAAAACACGTGAAAAACAAGGTCCACCTAGCCTGTCTAGGGTTCAAGCATTTGGCTGATTCAAGATAAATCAAATTCTTGTGGTCGGTGAGGACCACAACTTGATGTCTAGCTCCCTCCAACCAATGTCTCCACTCTTCAAATACCTATTTCATGGCCAACAATTCCCGATTCCCCATGTCATAGTTACGTTCAGATAGGGAAAATTTTTGAGAAAAGAAGGCACAGGGATTCATCTTAGAAGTCACCGGATCTCTTTGGGACAAAACGGCTCCTGCACCAACCTCAGAAGCATCTACCTCCACCTGAAATGGGAGTGAGACATCAGGTTGCCGTGGAACCGGAGCAGAAGTGAATCTTCGCTTAAGCTCCTGAAGTACCGAGACTTCAGAAAAACACACAAGGAGGCACCACTGACAAATAAACAGGGATCCAACCAGACCTATACAGCAATTGTAACAATTGTAAAAAAAAAAAGAGGAAAGGAATAGGCCATACAAGGGGGATCACCTGAGGCAAGAATTAGCGAATGATAATAATTAATAATAACTTCATCCTTTATTTAGACACAAAAAACAAAATAGTTAAAACCATTAAAATTCGTCACTCATGTGACATACAAACATGCATGGCTCAAAATAGAAACAAACCCTCAAAGTACACCACTACCCATGGGATACCTCTAAAGGAAACCATATACATATATAAATAGCATACCATAATATAGAAATCCACCTAATGAAGTGTGGAAAATCTGCATGAGGATTTCCTTATTGGTTTCAATATATGTATACACCATAAATGCAGATGTTACAAATAATGAAAAGCCCTACAATCAGGAAATATCACCAAAGTAACATATGGTGTGCACATGAGTAAAGGAGTATAGAGCATTATCAACACAAGCAGATTACCCATAGAGGACATGCATATATATTCAAAAATTAGCAAGCTCAAAAATAAGCTAATAGATTACCAGTAACGGAATCCAAAGGAATTATACCCACTTCCCTATAAATATCTCATTGTGCCAAACCTATCTAGGCACGATGGGTTGTATAATGAAGGCTAAAATAGTCACCTGACAAACACAACCCTGCATTATCTGTGCCAGAGACCAAATTAATCATGGATTGGAGCCTGAGAGTGCTGAGACCCGACGCGTGTCGCCACCCGTTGTGGCTTCGTCAGAGGTACTGAATGTCAGTCAATTGTGTCTTTTAATAGACTGGTCAATTAGTGATGAAGCGCAGCTGCGCTGTTACTCACCAGAGAAGCGCGATAAAAGCGGCATATGGTCGGTAACGACGATACATCTCCCTTCTGGGTTGTGGTGGATCGCTTTTCGAAGATGGCTCACTTCATTCCTCTGTCTAGTCTTCTGTCTGCTTCTGAGCTTGCTGACTACTTCATACAGCACATCTTCCATCTCCATGGGTTTCCTCTCCACATTGTGTCCAACAGGGGTGTCCAGTTCACCTCGAAGTTCTGGATTTGTAAACTAATGAAGGTGGAACTGGACTTTTCTTCTGCTTATCATGCTCAATCCAATAGGCAAGTGGAGAGGACCAATCAAATCTTGTCCAGTTTCCTGCATCATTTCGTCAATGTGCATCATGACTAGGTCAAGTTACTGCCCTGGGCAGAATTTTCCTATAATAATCAAGTAAGTGAATCCTCTGGAAGGTCTCCCTTCCAGATTGTATTTGGGCTTCAACCCGGAATCCGTCTTCCCATCTCTGTGCCTTCAGGTGTCCCTGCAGCAGACACCTTTGCAGAGGAATTCTCTAAAGTGTGGAGTGATACATGCGGACAAAAGATGCCTGGATGCTCCAATCTTTTGGCCTGGAGTCAAGGTGTGGCTCTCTTCCAAGTACATCCATTTGAAGATGCCCTCCTACAAATTGGGTCCCCGCTTCATTGGTCCCTTTGAAGTCTTGAAACAAATTAATGCAGTCTCGTACAAAATTGAAATTGCCTGCTTCATTCATGTTTCCCTTCTCAAACCTGTAGTCTTGAGTGTTGTGAGCTCTCTTGATCCGACTTTTGAGGCAAGGCTCCCTCTGGTGGATACTGCTGGTAGTGGTGCTGGTCAGCATGATGTTAACCCAACAGCTGCAGAAGATAATTGGAGGAGTGGTGGTAGTGACTGGGACTACATAAGCGAGCAGATTTCTCTCAGTGACTGCCGGTGATACTCCTTTCTTTGCTTACTGAGGATTTCTGTCTGCTGCCTGATCCTGCATTTTTTCAGCTAAGTGTCATTTGCTAAACCCTTTTCATCTGTTTTTGCCTTGCTGTCAGGGGTCAGCTTGCTCCCCCTGAGGCTGCTGGCCCCTGCCCTGTATTTTTATATCTTGTGTTTGTTTGCTCAGTCCCCTGCTGTATTAGCCTGTTACTAGCCGCCAGTTCACACCTGAGTGCTGATATAGTGGGAGCGAGGTTGTTCAAACCTCAGTATTTTTGTACATCAGTCGTGTTGGAATTATTAGGGTTTTTGCATGATTGCAGACAGTGCCTTTTCTGTCCTGTCCTATCTAGTCAGTGTGGTCCCCATCATTTGCTCAGTCTATTTTCTGTCTCTGTTTGTGCTTCATCTTGTTTCACCGACAATATATGTTTGGGGGCTGTCTATTCCTTTGGGGATTAGGCTTAGTTAGTCCACCGGCTGTGATGAGGCATCTAGGGCAATGTAGGAACGCTCCACGGCTACTGCTAGTTGTGTTGTTAAGATCAGGGGTCTGCAATCCGCTGAGCGACCAACCTCTCTGGTGTTCTGGTGGCATAGCCTATTGCGCTCTCCTCCTCGGTGACTCATTCATAACACTTGAGCTCCTTCTTTACGGTCCCAGGTGCCACTCCTGATCCCGTCAGTGAGGAGGATGTCTTTGAGGTAGAAAATATCTTGGCCACAAAGAGGATAAGGGGTAAGACCTATTTCTTGGTGGATTGGAAGGGCTTCGGTCCTGGGGAGAGGTCATGGGAGCCTAAAGAGAATATCCAGGCTCCTCTCCTACTGGAGGTATTTTACGCAGGCTTGAAAAAGAGGGGGAGTAAAGAGGGGGATATTGTAACATCCGTTCCACTACCTCCACGGGGGTCCCCGAAGTGGACCCCGCTCCCAGTCTGCTCCCCGCTACTCAGCCTCAGCCCCTCGTCCCTCTCCTGCTTCTGCTTCCTGGCGCGCGGCCAGCAGATCTCCGGGTATAACGCTGAGGTTGAGCGTGCACTCCCGGTCTTTTAAAGAGACAGCGCGCATTTTTATATATATTATTAAATATGCTCCCGACCAGTGGTGTTATAGTGAGTACTATTTCTGGCCCCTCTGCCATGGAGGAGGTGCCGGAGCAACAAGTGTTTCCTGTTGCTAGTTTCCGGTTCCATGTTCTATTGTGTCTGTGTTCTGCTGTGCTCTGCTAGTGTCCTGCCAGCACCCAGCTAATACTGTTTGTCTTCTCAAACCATCCAGCTAATACTGTTTGTCTTCTCAAACTACCAGCGGCTCTCTACTCCGTACCCGGGACGATATCAGCGCTGCCTACGCAAGTTCCATCCTGCTGAGCTGTCTGTCACTCCATTACCCAGAACGACGTCAGCACTGCCTGTGTCAGCTCCATCCCATGCACCTGCTTCCTGCCTGTCAAGTTCAACACTACCTGTTATCCCTGTCTGTTCATCTGTTCTACTGGACCAGCTTCCACGTGTCCGGGGTCTAGCTGGAGGTAGCACCTGCGTCCCCAGGACACTCCAATCTGATCCTGTTCAAGGGGTCTTTCTACGGGTGTCTGGGGCTCGCATAGTAACGTCCCCTTCGGAGCCCTCCAGTCCATGGTCCTGTGGTTCCACAAAAAAGCAATAAACAAATGTGCACTACATCAGTTCCTCTGCTTCCATTTCTAACATATATATATATATATATATATATATATATATATATATATCGCATATACTCGTGTATAAGCCGAGTTTTTCAGGAGAGTCTCATTGCTCTATGGAAATTCAGAAAGCAAGGTTCAAAACTGGAATGCATAACATCCCATGGCATTTTACCTTGTTTAAGCCAAAGTATGGAGGCAGCGGCTGAGTAGACAAGTTCAAGTTCATCAAACACTCTACGGAAAGCAATCAGGAAAGATGGTAGACAATGAATCATAGGATCATCTTATTCCCATTATGGTGCACCTCAAGCCAAAGCATCTTCAAGCAGGGAAGAAAAAATATATGCAACTTTTGAAAAGTAGTTAAAATTTGTCACGACAGTCAGGACAGGTGTAAGGGGTTACAAGCTCTATGCTATGTTGCACCCCTAACCCCTTAAACATGTACTCATTTGTATGCTGCTGTATGTATATATGTTTATATATGTATCTTCTTGCTGCACAATGTATATTATAGGGACAGTGAAGTTAGTGTTAAAGCCACTAGATTGGGGTAGAGAGTTCACTAGTATGTACATAGTAGAAATAGGAATCAGTGATAGGAAAGAGTTAACTATAGGAGGGGTTAGCTGGGGAGTAAAGTAGCAGTATTTTCTTGTTTGGTTTAGTGAGGGCGAGGATGCCCATAGAGTTCGGGTGGCCTCTGGCCAGGGCAAGTAGATACCCCGCAACATTATCCAGAAGTGAGAGCCCAGTCATCCAGATTGTGGGGAGCAGCATCACCACAACCAGAGCAAGGAGCAGTAAAGTTACAGCTGAAGTGCAAGTAGCATAGGTAAAGCTACAGACATTTCTAGAGAAGAAACTACATTGGAGTGCACGGCAGGACTGACGGGCAGTTTACTCATCATGTGGCAGTTCCTAGCATGGGCAGGGCCGGGGTGAAATGGCCAGAGGAACTCTCAAAGGAAGCTAGGCTGCACAGGGAGAATACCGGAGAAACGTACAGAGCGGTATGACCTGATCTCGAGCCATGTAACAGAGCAAGTTAGGAAGGGAAGGAATAAGTGTTGTGTGATGTGAATACTGCTGTAAATGCTGTACTGGATCTGGATGTACTGCGAAGTTCCAAGAGTAAAGTTTTGTATTTTGAATTATACTTCGGCTGTGTCTCTGATCATTCATCCAAGGCCAAGGGCAACCCCACGAAAAGGAGGGTGGACTTCAGCAGCGCCAGGAGTGTGGAGGCAAGTGAACTACAAGAGAAATGTAGTGTGTCTGAGAAGGGAGGCCAGGGCTCAGGTGCCCCGGTGTCCTCGGCCATGACTACGGCCCTGGTCGACCTTTACACAGGCAAAAATGTTTTTTTTAAAAGTAAAAAAGGAAGTACACACCAGTTAATTTCCTCAGTAGTCTCCATGGCATGGCAGAGTAGTATGTACTGCAATTAAAAGTGGCTGAGATTAGCAGCACCACCACAGAAACAAAGTGATTCCTGGGCAGCTCCATGATACAATAGTTGTAAAACCAGAACAAATAGAAACCAAACTTTTGTTGATCTGCGCATGACCTCAGGGACTGTTTACAGCATTCACGTGCTGGTATAGGAAGATATTCAATCAGGAAAATTAACAAGGAACAGTGAGGGACCCAAGACAAACAGGTGCAGAATAGGATGTGCAGTTAACAGGTGAGTATTGTGGACCCCCTAAATGAGCAGAAAATATTATAGGTGCATAGCTAAAAAAAAAAAAGTATCTGGGTTTTTTTCAACAGTGCCTCTCCTTTTTATGTTTTTTTTGTCAGGAATTTCAACTTTCCCTTGGTCATGGGAACAGAGGTGAGCTGAAATTCCAGACAACCCATGAACTAAGATGGTACTGCTTCTGAAAAAAAACAATCACAGATCTATTTTAAGACAAAAACTATAAGGGTTAACTTGAAATGGTCAAAAAACAGGGAAATAATATAAGAAGATTTCTGTAGACAGAAATTATCCGTGATGTCTATGAGAGGTACATAATTGTCATCTACATTAATGCTGTTTAATAAAGCATAGTGCGAACAACAAGCTAATTAGTTCATTTATTTCTTTGAGGTGTTTTCTAGGAATTAATAATGTAGTGTCCTGACACATCCATTTGAATGAGCTAATTATATACCATCCTTGTGATCATGGCTAATTACATTCCAATTTACCAAGTCATATGATATAGAACTATAGACATAGGCTACAGACACCGCAATTGGGAATCATATATAGCAAGATGTGAAAAAAAATTAGATTAAGTATTGAGAAGGGAAAATAATTGCTATGCTTGATGTAGATAAGCTATGAATCCTTATCTTTCTTAGAGAGAGAAATCACATCTTAGATATAATGGTACTACCCTGTAGGTATCAAAATGCAGTTCAGGTTTTATTATGCCTGTAAGCTATACACAAATGTACGAAGGATTAGTACCCTTTCCTTCAAGCTTTTATCAGAATGTGGGCAAAGGAGAAAAATATGGAATGTAATCAATAGACAAGGAGGAACATAACTGTTAAAACTTGTCTTGGAGTGGAAAATAATTTTGTTCATTGAGTTGATGTGTTAATAAGTGAATGGAATTGGCCAACAAAAATGTGTTACTATTTGCAAAAGGTGCAATGTTAACCCCTTAAATGGGTTGTCTGCTTTGCAGATTGGTCGAAGTCAGTTGTTGTTTTTTTCTCCAGTGGCAAACTGATCCCCAGCTTCCCAACTTCCTGTTTCTTGGGGGGACGGTGCTTTCCTGATGATTGCCAGTTTGGACCAGCGGCATGGCTGTGCTGTTTGACCCGAACAGTGGCCTCCTAATGCTGGAAGCAGAGGCACTTTTGCCTCTAGAGCACGGAATGAGGGCAGACACAAAGAAGCTAGATCTTCTAAATCCTGTGATCTGGACAGCTTCAGAGCAGTGCTTGCAAGCTCTATACCAAAGAGCATAACACGCAATAAACTAAAAATTAAACATACCTCTGTTCTTAAGAACAGAAAAGATTTTTAATAAGAGGGAGATTTGAAAATTGTTAGCTTTTACAAGCACTTTGCAGTTTTACCCATTTAAGAAGATAAGACACCCTATGTAAGGTTTTTGCTGACTGTTGGGCAATAGTCACCATTGGTTCTCCCCATGCCTCAACTTCATCCACTGCATGTACTATTCACTCTACACCAATAACGTCACTAGATTTTTGTAAGGTTTGTGTTTTTTTTTTTTTAAATTAGAGATATGTGTGAGGAGAAGAACCCAGCTAGGCGTGCCTCCTCCGTCAAAGAAAAGAAAGGTCCAGCTCCAGGAGATAAAATCCAGAAATTTTTATTGAATCATAAATAAAAACAGATTCATGGCTGCTTGTGATCAAATACCGGCAAACAAATTGAATTACCGCATGGGGATGTTCCCAAGGTCTCTGTACGCGTTTCGAGCACAAGTGCTCTTAGACTCAGAGTAGAGTAGTGGCTACTCTGAGTCTAAAAGCACTTGTGCTCGAAACGCGTACAGAGACCTTGGGAACATCCCCATGCGGTAAATCAATTTGTTTGCCGATATTTGATCACAAGCAGCCATGAATCTGTTTTTATTTATGATTCAATAAAAATTTCTGGATTTTATCTCCTGGAGCTGGACATTTCTTTTCTTTGTTGGACTTCCATATACGTCTTGGCAGAGACGTGTCCATGCTCGGAGCTTTCAATCAGTTCTTATGGACTTACTAAAGGTGAGCTGAAATTTATTCTTCCCAGTAGTGCCTCCTCCGTGACAGGTCCGGAACCGTTGGGGCTGTCACCTATCTTTCAGGCTGGGAAGAGTAAGGCTTCAGACCGTACTCTGTACTTGAGAAAGGGGGGCGTGGCTAAGCTGAGGGAACTGCAGCACGCGAGTAATCAGACAGTTTGGGAGGAAAATACGAGCGCGCAGGAGTCCTGTGAAGAGGCTCGAGCTGATAGGGTGCACGAAGGTTTAGGTCCAGGCTGGAGAGGACACAGCGAGACGACTAGAGACTCGACGGAGTTTTGGTCAGACCTCACTATCACCACGGACATCGTTAACATCGCAATCACCGCTGACACAGCTGACATAGGTTCCCATACAGATGAAGACTTTAGTCTAATTGAGGATTGGCATTAGGTTAGGGTCCTGGAATACGAGAAGCCTTACCATGGCTTCCAGGTAGACATAAATTGGCCATTTTATGCTCTAGGCTTTCTCAAATTTTCATATTTCTAATGCAGTAATGCAATTTATTTTTCATATTTCCTGTTTGCAAGCTATGGCGCTACAGTGTGCTTCCTTTTTTGTTTGAATGTATATGAGTTGGTGACTCTAGGTTAAGCACCTGTTCACACTTAGTTTATGCTTGGATGTGATGGACAGTTTTTTTAAATTTGATTGACAGCTGACATAGCTGACTCCACCTAGAACACTGACTGAGGGTGACAAGGTCGGTAAACGGGACGCAGGCGCACATCAAAATGGTATGACGAATTGGGCCGCCTGTGGTGAACTGTGCCTTGACTGTGCTGCTCGCCTCCGTTGTGTTGGGACAATCACAGCTGGTGATAAGGACGATTTTGTTCTCTCCGCTTCCGCGATTTCTGTGCTCAAGACCTGCATTCGGACCACGAGGAATCCCCGTATACGACAGGATTATCAGGAAACATCACTATCATAGGATTCAGGACACTGTTTTCCTCAGGACTGCGACGGATCCTTACTGCATCACAGTCCATGCGCCATCAGCAATACTCAGGATTCCAACTGTGACTGGTGACAGAGTGATAAGTTTATTATTGTAGAATTGGCTGTTAGCCCATTCCTGTTCTTCTAGCTAATTGTCTCTTGTTAACAGCTGTTTTGGGGAAAATCATCCCTAAGTTCCCTCCCTGTGTGGAGAATCCGCTGTAAATAAACCCCTGTTACCTTTGGTCTGTGTATGGTCCGTTACTGCATCCTACATGCCTGCTGATATCTCACCTATGTTTTCTTTGTTTTCTACCACCATGCATGAACACAAAAATGAGAGAAACAGCTTTATACCACAAAACTAGTAATTTAGTCCTTTCACTTGCTGCACTTGTTCAGCTGGCCAAAATATTTTTTTTCAGCTAGCAGCACTCAGCCATCATTTTTTATTTATTTTTTTATATAAATTTTGCTGTATGTTGTCTTGTTAATAAAAATATATATATACGGTGTGTATATAGAGATATGCTAATGTATTTATAATACTGTGCAAAGGTTTTAGGCAGGTGTACAAAATGTGCTGCAAGATAAGAATGCTTTCAAAAATAGAAATGTTAATAGCTTATTTTTAACAAGTAACAAAATGCAAAGTGAATAAACAAAAGAGAAATATAAATCACATCAATATTTGGTGTGATCACCCTTTGACTTCCAAACAACAATTTTAGGTACTGTAGGAAGATGGACCGGGCTAGGGTGGCTTCTTGTGTGCCGGAACTTTCGTGGCTGTCACCATTGATGCTAGGGGAAGGACTTTCTGACCAGAGCAGACCTTGGCACCTGACTGTAGGGGGCGGGGTGGACATAAAACGAGCTGAGTGCGCGAAAACGGGGCTTTTTGCAGGAAGACAGGCTACACGCAAGGAGAATTTTGACTCCATCTCGGCTGTACCAAGCAAAATCTGCAAGCCTACTCTGCGGTTTACCCTCCCCTGCGCGCACCACTCATGCACAGTTAGAGCTGAGTACTCTGCAGAATTCCTTACCCGAGAGCCCTGATCGGTCAGCACCCCTGACAAAAACTGACAAGCTTTATAGAACTGACCTCGCGGTCCTTGCTGATTCAGCAAGCCCTGCTGTGGATTCCACTCCAGGACTCTATGCTGCACTTGCCATGCCATCTTCTACACCTTGGACAGCACTGTGTACCAGGACCGGGAAAACAAGTCTGGAAAGGCCAGGATATGCCACTTCGGTACAGAGACAGTGCTTCAATTTCATCCCGGGACCTCTTCAGAGACATCTCACTCCACTTGCGCCATCATCGTGGGATCTTCCAACCTCTTTCGACCAAGAGCCACAGACTGATAAGTTGAGTCGTCTTTACTGTTATTTACGTTCCTGCTAGCATGGAGGTGGCAGATCAAGCAGTTGGGGTTGGCCAAGTTCCAGTATCTCACTAGGGGCAATGTTTAATTATTTGCCAAAGTTCACGGTTAACAACACTATGTTGTGGAGCTGGCCTGAACGTATACAGGAAATGATGAGGATGCACCCCATGACCCCTGCCTTAGAAGCTGAGGTGGCCATTATTGCATTAGAAGGATAAGCTAGAGACTCGGTTATGTTACGGGCCCCCAGGTAACAAGATACCTTTAACAAGGTGCTCCAGATTTTCAAAGAGATCCATAGAGACCCCACTGATGTAGGGGGACTGAGGACGTGTCTCTTTAGCTGCATGCAGCTAGGAAGGGGAGACTGTGATGCAATACATGAACGCATTGCAGGCGTTACATACTGTGATTGTCAGAAAAGATGGCATTGGCGTAGGCCCTACGGACATAATGTTGGGAGACCTTTTAGGGACAGGCTTGCGAGACACACTGACAAAGCAGGCCCTGCGAGAGCGCGTGCGGATGAACCCTCGCTTGACGTTTTCTGAGATTAGAAGCGAAGCGCACACACGAGAACAAGAGCAGGGGGTGACAGTCCCGTGGGCAAGGTCTGGGGCACAGAAGTGCTCGTGAATGCAAACACTGAACCCCAATGGGTGGAAGATTTGCAGAATTAACTTTTGAAATTGAAAGGAGAGTTGGCTGAGGTTAAGAAGAAAACCGAGGCCGTTGCAAATCCTTCAGGGGCCAGTGGAGGCCTGGAGTCTCGCCGGGATTCCAGAGAGTTCCGCTAACAAAGACCCCTCACTTGCTTTAATTGTGGCGGGAACGGACATATGGCGCAGGAGTGCACGGTCCATGGGAGAATTCAGCCCTGAAGACTGTGAAACGAGAGGACTCCGAGCCAGGGGGACGCCCCCCAGAGCCTGTACAGAAGCGTGGGAGTAGTGGAAGTCCCACAAATTTAGTCCGTGCCCGTTGGTCTGGGCTGAATTTGACGGCCATGCAGTACGCTGCTTAGTGGATACCGGCTCTCAGGTGACGACGATGCCAGAGGCCCATTTTTGGCAACATTTTACTGAAGTTGGGCGGCCTCAGTGGGGCCCGGTGATAAAGTTGTTGGCAGCTAATCAATTGCCAATTCCAGTCGCAGCCATGGCGTGGATGCAGATCTTCATGTGTGGCAAGGATCTGAGAGGATGGGGAGTGGTGCTAGCCCGAGGAGAAGTGAACGGCGGACATACAGTTACTTTGGGTATGAACGTCTTGAAAGAAAGAATTTAGAAGTCTTCTAATTAATGAGCCCTTTAATGAGACCCTGAAGAAATGGAGTCCCCACACCCCTCAGAGAAGAATATTCCAACAGCTGGTCAGTGTAGCTCAAGCACAAGAGTCATACCAGTAAGGAGGAACATTAGGAAAAGTGATTGTGCCTGCCTCTACCAAACTCGTCTTGCCCCAGGGACAAACGGTACTCACTCTGCCCGTCCGAGCTCGTATCCCCCTGGAGAGGGTGGAGATTCAAATTGAGCCTTCCTTCTCGGAGAAACTGCCCTCAGGATTTTTGGTAGCTCGTACGATATCCACTGTGCGGGATGGGGCAGTACCCATACAATGTGATAATCTAGAGAACCAAGACATCACAGTTTGCCCCCGAAGTGAAGTAGCCCAAGTTGTGGGCATGCCTGAAGAAATAATGCCACCTCAGATGGTGCAGTTGAAAGTACACCAGGAAGACTCCTGGACTGTTACAGTAAATTCTTTGGTCACACCGGAGCCTCAGCATGTTCAAGAGGGGCGAATTATACTAGACAAAATGCCAGCCAAATTGGCTGAACTCACGCCGGAGAAAATGCAGCAGGTGGAACCCCTGTTGGGTAGATATAGGGAAGTGTTTGCTCATCATGACGACGACTTTGGCTGCACCATGGCCATCACTCACGAGATACCCACAGAAAATACGGCACCCATAAGAGAACGCTATCGACAAGTTCCACCACAATTATATCAAGGGGTGAAGAGTATAGTATGTTGGGTCAGATGTTGCGAAAAGGTGTCAACAGACACTGCTCCAATAGTGTTGGTACAGAAAAAAGACGGAACTCTGCATTTTTGTGTGGATTACCAGAAACTGAACGCCTGTACAGTGAAAGATTCATATCCACTACCCAGGATTGAAGAGTCTCTCTCCGCGCTTGGAAAGGCCAAATTCTTTTCAACATTAGATCTCGCCAGCGGCTGTTGGCAAGTTCCGATGTCTGAACCAGATCGAGCAAAGACTGCCTTTATTCTGGCCATGGGCTTGTTTGAATTCAACCAGATGCCGTTCGGCTTGGCTAATGCCCCTGGAACGTTTCAACATCTCATGGAAAGGTGTCTGGGGGATGTGAACTTTTAAGCCATGCTAATTTACTTAGACGATATCATAGCTTCATTTGAAGAACACCTACAACGTCTGGATCAAGTGTTGAGTCGCTTGCAGAACCACAGATTGAAGGTGAAACCTCAAAAATGTCATCTGTTTCACACTCAGATTAAGTACCTGGGTCATGTGGTGTCTGCTGAAGGAGTAAAACCCTCTTGCGAGAAGATTGCTGTGATACAAGATTGGCCCACTCCAGAGACAGTGAAGGATGTTCAAGCGTTTCTAGGATTGACTAGGTACTACCGCCGCTTTGTGAAAAACTTTTCTCGCCGGGCCAGACGGTTACAGGAACTGTTGAAAGGAGCGCCCTCAGGCACGAAGAACTGAAATATTTGCTGGAAAAAACCTCAGGAGGCAGCCTTTCAAGACCTAAAGAAGGCATTGACAGAAGCTCCTGTGTTGACCTACACGGACTTTTCTCTACCGTTTAATCTCCATACTGACGGGAGTTTGGGGCTGTGTTGTCGCAGATACAGGGCGGGAGAGAGAGGGTGATCGCTAATGCCAGCCAGTCCCTTCACAATTTCTAATGTAATCCGGACAACCACAGTTCCTTCAAGTTGGAGCTTCTCGAATTGGTGTGGGCCATGACGGAGAGGTTCGCGGAATATTTGTCCGGGTCTGAAGTTTTAGTATGCACCAATAACAATCCCCTTGCTCATCTGGAAAATGCAAAGTTAGGAGCCCTGGAACAATGGTGGGTGGCCAGAATGATGACGTTTCAGTACAGAATTGCGTATGAGAGGGGAGCAGAGAACATTCAAGCTGATGCTCAATCCCGGATAAGACATTGGGAACCTGGACGGAATGGAGATGAAGAACTGGAAAGTGAGGAGATTCCCAGGTTTCTATAGCCCACCAGGATGGTGGTGGCGATGCAGGACCAGATACGCACACAGACCCCGGGAGGCGTTCTAGGGCGATCCCGGGATGAATGGGTCCGGTTGCAACAAGAAGATGGAGAGCTTGCTCTATTGACGCGGTGTGTAACTTCAAAGAGACTTCCCAGTCATGCAGAGAGGGACACTATTCCTCAGGAGACTCTGCAGATTCTTCAACAGTGGGAAGGCCTCCAGATGAAGAATGGTTTTCTTTATCGGAAAGTGCAACTTCAGATGGAGCTGGGGGTCACCTGGCAGGTCCTAGTTCCAGAGACTCTGGTAACCGAGATTTCCACTGAGGTTCATGAAAAAGGAGCACACTTTGGCCTGGAAAAGACTTCAATGGTTGCAGCGGTTCATTTATCATCCACGGCTGAAGGCGGTAGTTGAAGAGACATGCAGAGCTTGCCAGATGTGTGAACTGGCGAAGCCGCCAGAGCAGAAGGCTCCGATACAAACCATAGTGACATCCGCTCCCTTTGAGTTATTGATGATAGATTATTTGGCCGGCTCACCAGGGATATGAACATTGCTTAGTGATGGTAGATCATTTCACAAAATTTGCTGTCGTGACTCCTACCAGGGACCAAACTGCAGAATCAGCTGCATACGCCATCTGTAAAAATTTTATTTAAATTTATGGATGTCCAAAATGGATTAATTCAGATCAGTTAGCCTGCTTCCTGGGAAAGGTGATGGAGAAATTGCATCGCTTGTGCTGAATTTACAAATCCCGGACTACACCATACCATCCACAGGGTAATGGCGCCTGTGAACGTTTCAACCATACGCTGATATAAATGGTAAGAATTTTGGAGGAAGATCAAATGGCCCGGTGGCCTGAATTTGTTTCAGAATTATTCTGGGTCTATAACAATTGGGTGCACAGTACCACGGGTTACATTCCCTACTCGCTCCTGTTCGGCCGGGATGGAAAAGGGATCACCGAGGTAGAGCTAGATCCAAAGGAGAACTGCTCACGGGTAGGGATGTCTTCATGGGTCCGAGAACATCGACATCATCTACACACCCTGCATCGGTTAGTACAGAGCATGCTGAGGGAACTCCATCATGAGACAAAGATCTTTGAGTTGGAGACCACGTACTAGTGCGAGAAAAACGTCCTCGGGACAAACTGGAAAATCGCTGGGAGAGAGCCCCATATGGGGTAAAAAGACGGGTCAGCTCCAAAGGCCTTGTGTACGAGATTCAATCTGAAGGAGAAAGAAATTACATTACTTGAGTGGTTCATCGAAATATGCTTTGGCCTTGCTTGTCTAAAGATCTAGTACAAGTGGAAGAGATACCAGAAACCTTCAAGCCAGTTCCAGCTATAAAAGAAGAAGAGGAGGATGAGGAAAGTGCAGTACAGGGGCCCAGGGGCCCCCAGGGAGATGTTTCAGAGAATACAGGCAGTCCCGAACCTCCTACGATGCCAATGGATTCTACCACTCCAGAGAACTCCACTACTCTTTCCAGTTTACAGCGCTCCGAACGTACAACATCTTGCAAATCCCCCAATCGTTATGAACAAGATCAATTTGTTTGGCAACGGAAAATACAAAAAAGGAAGAAATGCTTACGCAGTTCCCAAGAAGCCTCCCCTGTGGAATGGCGAGCGAAAGGAGTGGAGGAATGTAGGAAGCTGGAGTGGGCTGCAGTGGCTTCTTGTGTGCCTGGGACAGAACTATCGGGGCTGTCACCATTGATGCCAGGGGAAGGACTTTTTGACCGGAGCAGACTTTGGCACTTGACTGTAAGGGGTAGGGTGGACATAAAAGGAGCTGAGTTTGCAAAAATGGGGCTTTTTGTGGGAAGACAGGCTACACGCAAGGAGAACGTTGACTCCGTCTCCGCTATACCAAGCCAATCTGGAGGCATACTCTGCGGTTTACCTTACCCTGCGCGCACCACTCGAGCACAGTTAGAGCCGAGTACTCTGCAGAATTCCTTACCCAAGAGCCCTGATTGGTCAGCACACCTGACAAAAACTGACAAGCTTTATAGAACTGACCTCGCGGTCCTTGCTGATTCGGTAGGCCCTGCTGTGGAATCCACTCCGAGACTCTGTGCTGCACTTGCCGTGCCATCTTCTACCCATTGGACAGCACCGTGTACCAGGAAAACATGTCTGGAAAGACCAGGATACGCCACTTTGGTACAGTGACAGTGCTTCAATTTCATCCAGGACTTCTTCAGAGACGTCTCACGTCACTAGCGCCGTCACCGTGGGATCTTCAGACCTCTTTCAACCAGGAGCCATAGACTGATAAGTTCATTCGTCTGTAGTTTGTTATTTATGTTTCACCTCCACCGTTTACCCCCCCCTGTACCTGTGTAGTTACATTACTGCATACTCCCTGCGTGGAGAGTTTACTGCTGATCTTACGCTGAATAAAGTACCTGTTAACTCTTGCTCTGTCTCCTGCTCGTCACTGCATCCTGCGTTCCTGCTAGTACCTCACATTACTCTTGCACATGTGTTTTAAAGAAACTCAGCAGAGAGGTTATTCTGTGGATCTAGCATGGAGTAAATCCTTCTGTCTCTTCATGTAATCCCAGACAGAGTCAATGATATTGAGATCCGGCGCCATTTTATCACTTCCAATACTCCTTGTTCTTCTTTACGATGAAGATAGTTCTTAATGACATTGGCTGTATGCTTGGGGTCACTGTCCTGCTGTATGTTAAATTTGGAGCCAATCAGATGCCTTCCTGATGGTACTGCATGACGGATAAGTATCTGTCTGTATTTTACAGCATTGTGGAGACTATTAGTCCTGACCAAATCCCAAACACCATTTGTTAAATTGCAAGGAACCTCCACCATGCTTCACTTTTCTTACATACCTACATAAACTAATTTTTGTACCACTCTCCATATCTTCCATGAAAAAAATGTCTTCTGTTACAGCCAAATATGTCAAATTTTGACTCATTGGTCCAGAGCACATGCTGCTATAATCTGCAATGTAGTTTCTTTGCTTTTGTGCATAGTCTCATGGCTTGGCCTTGTCTCCATGAAGAAAGTATGGCTATTTTCTGCAACTTGTCATTGAAAACCACATCTGACCAAATTTCTTCAAACAGTAGATGGGTATAGCTGGGTCCCACTGGTTGCTGTCAGTTATGAGCTTATGACACTGCTAGACATCTTCCAGTTGAGCAGGGTAATAAGCATGATGTGTTTTTTTTTGGAGAAAGGACAGCGTATTGCGCAAATGCTTTTGATTCCAATAAATTTGTCAGATGTGCAAGAGGGAACAGCCCCTTCAGAATTAACGATCAGAGGCTCAAAAGGTTTTGGCTCTTCTAACATCACTAATGTGGGAGCCAAAATCTGGGTTCAAAATACCCAAGGACCGCCTTCAGAGGCTGAAGTGATAGCAATAGGCAAAGACCATACCCTGTTAATTATGAGGCCAGGAGTAGAAAAATGGGAATATATCCCACAAGAAAAATGTTATTTGAGAGAATAATGTTGATTATTGATTTTATAGATTCCAAATCTTCAAATATGGTTAAGTGGAATCCTTTGGCTCGCGTGTTTGGACAG
This sequence comes from Dendrobates tinctorius, assembly GCF_039654945.1. Classification (NCBI taxonomy): domain Eukaryota; kingdom Metazoa; phylum Chordata; class Amphibia; order Anura; family Dendrobatidae; genus Dendrobates; species Dendrobates tinctorius. The sequence continues at coordinate 22,704,110 of NW_027361783.1, forward strand.
CATCGGTGCCTGGACTCCTGGAATCTGTCTGACTACAAAATTCAGGAAGGAGTACGTTCCGAGGCCAGGAGTGGAAGTGTGATTTGCGGGAATAATACTGTTTTAGTTTTATTTTAGAATCAAAAACTGTTGACAACCCTTGGAATCCTTGGTATCGTGAATTTGGCAGTTCCTTAAAGTGACGCTCGGACGTCGGGGAAAAAGGTGACGAATACCAGAAAAGGAATGATGGGATGGGGATGGGTCAATTCGACCAAATCCAGGAATCAAGATAATTTTATTTGTGAAGCAAATCAAAGGTGTTACTTTCTAAATATTGCATTTGATGGAACTTTCTGGGCTGGAGCCCTGAAATCAAAGGAGATACCGATCTATATATGCGGTGCACAAGAATACTGGAAAGGTTGAAATAAATGATGTTGAAGGTGTTTTGACTTTGCAAGATAAGCGGATGCCTACAATATGGCAGCCAGTTAGCATGCAGGTTGGAATAGACACTATTATGCTGAATTTACAGAATGTTACTAACAAATTTAATTTAATGAACAAGCATGGAGGACCGTGATCAATACAATCCTCCAAAATGGTTTGCAATGATATATATATTGTACTGGAGTAATTTATGTATGTAATGTTACCAAATCAGATGTAATGTGTAGATATGTAGTGGCCCCATTGATATTGGAGGTACCAGAAAATTTGTATTATTGAATGCCTCGATTTAATGGTCCATATATAGCTTACAAAATGTGTTGCAAGAAACCATAAGTGCTCATGGTGTCCTATAAAGATGGTGTTTAAAAGACTGCAATCAAGGACCGATTGTGATACAAATGGGATATGCATGAGTGAGAGACTGGTATAGATAGGCATCCAGTCAATAAGATAGTGATTGCAGTACATTGAGACATCCATTTGGATACTATGGATTGTGACCGGAATCTGAACTTTTCCTACCATGAGGAGAGCACACACTCAGGAATGTGAAAAGCAACCACCTGCTCAGGCATTGTTGTGGGAGTTGGAAGGGAGGAATGTGAGAACCAAACCAACTGAGATAAAGGAGGAATGTGAAAAAAAACAAGTTACTACGCATGACAGCGCGTGATCAAGGTGAAACCTGATTCACTGCGCATGTCAGTGCGTGATCATTCCAATTAATATTATAAAAAGTACTGACCTCCTCAGCGGGTGGGGACTTTCCAGACGATTCAAGTGGACGCACTTAGTCTGTGATGCTGACCGAGGGAAACCCCTTCCCGCTGATCGAGGTCCCCCGATGCGAAGGGTGATGCTACAATAACTCGGTAATTATTATTGATGCTGAAATCTTTCATGTCATAACTGTCGTTTTTAAATCAATGAGACTATTCATGTGCTATGTAAAACAAAATGATTGCTTGCTAAAATAAAAGATTGTCAATAATCTTTGCCTGGTTGGGATGCCAGTGAGCGCTACGTAAGTTAAGGTAAATAACCTAATTTGGGAGAAAATTTAGCAAGACAGGTGGGCACAGCAACATGTGGAAAGTAAGCAGAACAATGCATTCCTATGTGTGCGGATTTTCCCGCGATTCCGCACAAAGAATGAGCGTGCTGTATATTTTCCGTGATGTGCGGAACCACATAGGAATGCATGGGATGCTTTTTTTTGCGTTTTCGCGACAAAATCACGCATTTAAAATCGCCGCGAAAACGCAAAAAAAAAAAAACTATGTGTGCACACAGCCTTAATGCCCTGGCTGCTTTGAAATTTCTTGCCTGGGAGAGACCTTGCTGATACAGTAAAACTGGTGTCTTGTGGCTGTGCTCAGTCTTGCTATGGTGGTAGATCTGTGACAGGAATTTCTCTTCCAGACACCCACCTTCATAGCAGAGTTTGGATGTTCCTCACCTAGTTTTTAGTCTCTAAACACTGCTGTTTCTTTTTGAGTTAATGGTCATTTTAACCTACATATGAAAATGATGATCGTTATCACCTGTTTGGTTTAATTGTTTAATCATACATCTGTATATAATCCTACTAAATCCTTGACTCTGTGCAAGGATTTAGTAGGATTATAGACAGATGTATGATTAAAACAATGTATGATTAAGCAAGTGTACCTAGAAGGCTGGAGTCACACACAACCATTAAAAAAATCGGTCCGATTTTTACGGTACGAAATCGCACAAAGATTTCTTGTCCAGGGATCCGTTTGTCATCCGAATTTCCGGCGATGAACCAATTTTATTTGCATCTAAGCATCAAATTGACATCCAATGCCAATGCCTGATGCTCTTTCTTGTTGACCTGGAGAAGTCTTGCGATTTTATCGCAAGTCACACGTTTGGTGCGTTTTCAATGCGTTTTTTAATCGCATCCATAGACTTGCATTGGCGAATCCGATCCGAAAATCGGTGACAATCGCAGCATGCTGCGATTGTCTCGGTCCGAGGAACGGATCATATAAAAAAAAACGGATGATGGGAGCAGCACCATAGAATAACATAGGGACGACTGCAATGCAATTTTTTATCGCATTGCATTCGTCCGATTTAATCGCTAGTGTGACTCCGGCCGAAGAGTCGATGCTGGTTTGAAGACAAAGGGCGGTCACATCAAATATTGATTTGATTTAGATTTCTCTTTTTTCATTCACTTTACATTTTGTTAATTTATACAAAAAAGTATTAACATTCCTATTTCTGATAGCATTCTTAATATGCAGCATTTTTTTCACAGCTCCATAAAACATTTGCACAGTATTCTATAAATATATAAACAAATAATATTGAGGGCTACAAAAAAATACATTTTATTACATAGATGTAACAAAAGAACAAAAAATCCTACACATATTAGGCATCCACGTGACAGTAATAAACTGGAGAATTCAGTGTACAGGCTTTTTAATTTCAAACGTGAATAGTAAATATTGTATACAAAAAAATAAATTAAAACTTGATGTTTTTTCTGCAATGTATTGTCTATAGCACTAATGATAATGTTTCCTCATAAACAAAGGGATGCATGGGTAGACATACTATTGGTGCGACCTGTGCAGCTGAACAGGGGCCCAGGCAGTAAGGGGATCGTTTCTACCTCCAAAGCAGGTGGAATTATGATGAGCTATAGGAATGCAAAGGCCCATATATTGTTTTTGTACGGGGGTCTTCTTCACATGTCCATTCCTATGCTAACAAGTTAGCTGGCCATCTCTAGCAAACACTATATATATATTAGAATGGGACAATAAAAATGTAATATTTTAATGCCATCTCTGTAATAACCCATGTCTAAAACCATCTACTGATATGCCTGTGATCGGGGAACTCCTCCACCCATCTAATTCAATCAGATCTTTTTTTATTAAACATCCAGGAATCAATACAGAAAAAATATGACATCTTATATAACCAGTAAATAGTTACATGGAAAGCAGATATTATTTAAAGTGCAAAATTCTTCCTCTGTAAGAAAAAAATAGAAAGGAGAAGATCTCAAAAACAGTTACTTATATAAATTGAGCCTACAAACAACATGGCTCCACAAATAAACAAGAAACAAAATTATACAGCAGTGCCTCAGTTCAGTGGGAAAACCACCCCCACCAGCTGCGCCACCTCGCATCATATTTCGCCCCTCCCGCCCCTCGTGGACATCAGATCCGACCCCTCCAGCCCCCTTCCATCGCGCCACTCAAAATCCGCTTCACCACAAAAAACATTAGACTTTATTTTTGCTCCCCAAGCACCCCATCACTGCAAGCACAACAGTAACTGGTCCTCCACCCATCTAATTAGTAAGAGGACTCTTCATTTTATCTTGTTTGGTGTGTTACCCAGAGTAGGTGACTTGCTAACAAGCAGAAAGGCAAGTGATGGCTGCAAGAACATTGGTGCGGATATGTTGAAGAGTGCGCTTAGCTCATTTTTAGCCTATTACAATAGTTGCATAGACGAGGAAGCGCGAGAAGTGGAGCTACTACTTTACAGTCACATGCAAATCACGTATGCAGAGATTGGGGGACTTAACTTGCGTCATCTTGGTGCTTGGTGCTCTTGTTGACTCCATAAGAGACCATTATATTCAACAGAAAAATACAATGAAAGTTGGAAAAAAAACATTTGAAAGAATAACATTTCAAAGCACCACTTTTCCCCCCATCCAGAGATAGAGAATTTAAGAAAACTAAAAATATATATATTTAGTATTGCCGTGACCGTAAGAAGTCTTATCTATCAAAATATTAAATAATTTAACTCATAAGGTAAATATTATAAAGGAAAAATATTGAAAACTGCAAAATTGCCTTTTGTTTATTTTCGCACCTCCCTTAAAAATGCAATATAAACCTACCAAACACTGTATGTATTCCAGTCTAATACCAATAAAAATTACAGTATGTTATGCAAAAAAAAGTTCTCAAACAGCTCCATCAGTGGAAAAATAGAAAAGTTATGTCTTGGAAAATTGTGACACAATTTTTTATTTCCACTTCAGAGTTTTTAAGAAACTCTTTGTACATTTTTGGCATCACCTTAATCCTACTGACCTTGACAATCATAAAGCCATGTTTGTTTGTCTTTTTTTTTTTTTTTTTTTTACCAATAAAAGCCTTAAAAAAGAAACCCAAAACATACTGGTCGAATTTATTTTTTTTTCACCATTCACCACACTTGGAATTTATTTCATTTTTTCAGTACATTTTATGTTGATGTGAATGGTGTCATTCAAAACTACAACACGTTCATTCAACCAAAATATCTCTACTGTGCAAACCTATGGCACAGAAAGGAGAGCTATATGTGTGTGTGAGCAGCTAATTACTGGCACTCGCTACTTGCAGATGACATATACAAATGTTAGACTGGTTGGTGCTGTAAGAGGTCATCAGTCGCTGGCACTCCAAAAATTACTAGCTAGAAGCCGCAGCAACTATCTGTTTCTCTGCTGATGTCCATGAGTCTCCCTGCTCTTTCATCCTACTCCTTCTCTCTAAATACGTTTTAAGGGTGACATTTCTCCTTGTGGGAAGTAACATACCTGCCCTGACATGCCAATGTAAGGAGGCTTATTCGCCATGCAACGCTCCACGGACAAATTAAATATGCAAATTACCTCTTCAGAGAGGATGAGGACTAGAACTCTATACCACCACCTTTTGCCTCTGAAGAGGCAATTTACATATTTAACTTCCTAGAGTGGCATTGCAAGGCGAATAAGCCTCCTTACATTGGCATGCCAGGGCCAGTATGTCACTCTCAATAATGAGAAACCTTACCCCTAGACCTCAGTCCAGAGCCTCTCACCTAGCCAAATCAGTTCTCATACTTTTCACTGATGAGGGCCAATACCCTGAAACATCGTGTCTGCAAATTGGGATTCTGATTTGGCTTTTATTTTAAGTCATATTGTAAGACTTGTTAAAGGGTCAATAGTGACTTGTAGGATTGCTGCTTCCAACAGATGGCGCTATCGAGTTCTAGTCCTCTTCATCTCTGAAAAGGCAATTTGCATACGTCTTAATAGGAGCTGTAACCTAATATTTCAATAAGCTGAGTTCAGGCAACAGGGGATGGAGTAACAGGTAAGTGGAGAAATAAACTTTTTTCTCTGCTTTTGGTGCATTTTTGTCTTTGTGTATTTTTGCTGCATCAAGTACTCAATGTCTTTCAGCTCCAGCAAACAGGACAGGATTTATAGAAATCTCATGCCCACTGTGCTTCTTTTTAACGCTGCGTAAACTGATCTGTGGTGGGCATTTCAAATCTGCAGTATGTCAATTTCTCTTGCAAGTATGCTGAGTTTTTGTGTGGATTTTCCCAGCAGACTTACATTAGTTGTACATTACATGCATTTCTGCAGCAGAAACGAATCAAAAACGCATGTAAACCGCACCTAAGTTTGTCAATAAAGTTTTGTGAAAGCCAAATACAAAGAAGTATAAAAAACAAAGCAGCTTTAGTTAAAGCGCTACACACCAACAACAGACAAAAAACCGCAGCATCAAAAACAGGATAAAAACACATGTTAAAAAACACAATAAGAAAAACACAAGTAAACAAGCAACCTACCTTATTTTTCGAACTATAAGGAGCACTTTTTTCCCCCGAAATTTCGGGCAAAATGGGGGTGCGTCTCATAGTCGAAGGGTACTTACCAGTAGTGTGGCGGCAGCAGGAGTTGGGTGATTCTGCCGGCCCTGGGCTTGGAAGAGAGGGTGTTCAGTGGTCCGATCCTGAAGGGCGATGCGCAGATTGAGATCTCGGGAGATGAGATCTCGGTGCTGAGATCTCAATCTGCACATGCACTGCTTCCAGAGGCCATTTTCCGGAGGCCACATCATTGCAGCAATGGAAGTGCGGGAGCTCTGGGCTTTCACAAAATGTCAGCGAAGCCCCCAAGCACCACTGAATACAGCAGCACCAGTCTGGGATGGAAGTCGTATCATCTCTGGAACCAAACATCCCCTGTGACCCTGCTCCACCAGCGCTGCCGATGCCCCCCTAGAAAGCTGAATTCGGACTGTAAGACTGACCCCCTTTTGACGCATTAATTTTTTTTCCCTACTTTCCTTCTGAAAATTTGGGGTGCATCTTATGGTCCGGTGTGTCTTATAATCCGAAAAGTACGGTAATTTAAATAATAGATGCAGAAATGGTGCAGAAATTCTGCAGCTTCAAAAGCTCACTAAAAGCTCCACGTGCAAACATAGTCTTATTTGGTCACAGAACTTATTACTGGCTATTGGCTCATTAATATTCTTAAAATTTGCATAGATAGCATATTTCAATAGAAAACAAACAATGAGTTCAAAATAAAAAGTAATTGTATTATTGGAGTGTTTGATGTATGTCTCCCTAGGACAAGGTTTCCAGCGCATATGTATCGATAACTGAATGTTTAAAATATTTCATTAATGTTACAGAGGGAATTTAATTGGGGTCACAGCATCAGCAATTATTACTGTTATGTTTCACTAGACAGCCTCAGATTATGGCTTGCTATGACCACCTCAGAGCTGGAGTTGACGTATAAGCTCTAAAAATACAAAAGCAGCTGCCAGAAGTGAAAGCATAAACATACAGAAAACCAATTGTTGCTTTGATATAAGTTCAAGAGTTTAAAGGGAACCTGTCACCAGGTTTTTCCCATAAAAAGTACGGCTAGCACATGTAAGCCCTCTTATACAGCATAATACTGCATATAAGTCCCCAATGTGCTGGAAGATTTGCATGTCGATCCTTTCAGCGTTTTTGCAGTGTTTTTGCTCCAAAAAATGCAGGAGCGTTAATAAAAGGAAAGTGATGTAATGTCATCAGCAATGCTATTTATAGAAGAAATCACGATCTATGAACTCTGCCCCCTCTAGCTGTCATGACAACCAATTGGCCCCCTCGATCACATGACAGGAGCGCCAATGGGCGGAATGAATTATGCGCTTATGACCGTGGCATGTTAAATCCTGCTGTCAGTGATTAACAGCGGGATTTAACTGGTTAACAGTAGTGGTCTCCGAGTATTTGGAAGTGCTCAGACATTTAGTTTCTGTCGCTGCAGCCGCATGATTTCCGGCTAATTGACATCCTGAATACATGAGGGGATTACCTGTTTCTTATCCATTAATATTAATCAAGGATACCAACAAGTGAGAAATATGGGCCGCAATACAATACTTCAGAATAAGCAGTTGAAAAAAGAAGATTCACGTTTACGGATCATTACCAGCTATTATGGTAGATGGAAGGATATGACTAATATCTTTACCTATTTTTGGCCAATATTATAACAGGATCAGGACTCACCAAATATATTGACGATAAACCACAAGTTATAGCACGAAGGAGTAAATCCATAGGAGAAACTATTACACACAGCCAATATATTGCTCCTAAGTCAAATTTTATTTTTAACTCAAAAGGCCCCAAATGAGGATCCCGACCATGTGGTGATTGCAGTGTATGTAAATATATGATTAAAACTGAGATGTTCAGAAACTCATCAAAGACACAACACTTTAAGATTGCTCATGCAATTAATTGCAAAACTACATCAGTAATATATCATCTCACCAGTGGGGTACCGCAGGGGTCGGTGTTGGGACCTATTCTCTTCAACATATTTATTAACGATCTGGTAGAAGGTTTGCACAGTAAAATATCGATATTTGCAGATGATACAAAACTATGTAAAGCAGTCAATACAAGAGAAGATAGTATTCTGTTACAGATGGATCTGGATAAGTTGGGAACTTGGGCCGAAAGGTGGCAGATGCAGTGTAACAATGATAAATGTAAGGTTATACACATGGGAAGAAGGAATCAATATCACCATTACATACTGAACAGTAAACTACTGGGTAAATCTGACAAGGAGAAGGACTTGGGGATCCTAGTTAATGATAAACTTACCTGGAGCAGCAAGTGCCAGGCAGTGGCTGCCAAGGCAAACAGGATCATGGGGTGCATTAAAAGAGGTCTGGATGCACATGAGAGCATTATACTGCCTCTGTACAAATCTCTGGTTAGACCGCACATGGAGTTCTGTGTAGAGTTTTTGGCACCGGTGCTCAGGAAGGATATAATGGAACTAGAGCGAGTACAAACGAGGGCAACAAAATTAATAAAGGGGATGGGGGAACTACAATACCCAGAGAGATTAGCAAAATTAGGATTATTTAGTCTAGAAAAAAGACAACTTAGGGGCGTTCTAATAACCATGTATAAGTATATAAGGGGACAATACAAATATCTCTCCGAGGATCTGTTTATACCAAGGAAGGTGACGGTCACAAGGGGGCATTCTCTGCGTCTGGAGGAGAAAAGATTTTTCCACCAACATAGAAGAGATTCTTTACTGTTATGGCAGTGAGAATCTGGAATTCCCTGCCTGAGGAGGTTGTGATGGCGAACTCAGTCGAAGGGTTCAAGAGAGGCCTGGATATCTTCCTGGAGTGTAACAATATTGTATCTTACAGTTATTGTTAGGTTCTTTAGAAGGACGTAGATCTGGGGATTTATTCTGACAGAATTTTATAGGCTGAACTGGATGGACTATTGTCTTTTTTCGGCCTTACTAACTATTATGTCCCTGTGGACTTATATATGTAGGCCTTACATCAAGACAACTCCGTGTCCGGATATTGAAACACATAAAAGACGTAACATCAGCAAGACTTATCAGCTTGGATGGATCACAGAAAGAAGATATTACCAAATTAAAGACAATACCAGCCCATTATAGGGAATTCCATCCATTTGGAACTATTGACCTCCAAGTTAGAGGTATTGATGTAGTAAATGTCGTGCAATACAGAGACAACCACCAGAGGGCGAGGAAGGGAGGTTACAGAAGCTCACCTCAAGCAAAGACCTGTAGAGCTGAGCAAACACCGCTAGGGGGCAGTAGAGAGGCCGTACAAGCCAAGTCAGCAACAGTCGGGAACGCAGTATCAGAGAGGAAGGCAGGAGCAAGGTCTGAAACTAGCCAGAGGTCAAAAAGCCGGTCAGGAGCGCAGTAAGAAGAGGACGAGACGAAAGCACAGCCAGAAACACGCCAAAGGTCAGAGCCAGACAGAACAATTCAAAACAGGAACGGAAGACGGAAGGGAAGGTCAGAAGTCAAGCCAGGTTATACACTGTGGGGAAGAGTCACACAGAAAACACTAAGTCAGAGGTAGGGAATGAGGCAAATACAAATACAGGCAGACAGGTAGCAAAGGACACAATCAGGGTACGATAGGTCAGCTGCTCTCGCCGTAGACATGAACTATCACTGACATCAGTTGTCAGCCACAGCGCAGGGAAATAGTCACCCACACACCAGACAGGCAGAGAAGGTTATCCCCACCTGACCAGGCCGGGAAGCAGAAAGCAAAACCCGACCTGGATCATGACAGTACATTTTGGTATTCCTGGGGGTCATCTTATGAACAGATTAGCCAAGAAAGATTGTCGCTGGATCACTACCCTCTGAACAATGAAGACATATGGTTTAAACGACCAGTGGGGCTTCTCAATTTTTTTTATAGAAATACTGATACAATTTTGATATAGGGATCCTAGAGTAGCTGCTTGTGTGCCATATCTATTATGACTTTATAATTATTTATTGTCCCCATTTTTTGTTTATTTTTATTGTAATTTTATTTAATTTGTTTTCAAATTCTAGTGGGGGGGCCTATAAAATCTTTGAGACTATAGGTGGTAATTGAACAATATAGGGGCGTATATTATCAATTTATCACGATGTATTTACCCATATTTTTTTCTATTTTTTACCATTTAGTATCCTGTTATTTCACTGATGTGGCTCCATATTCCTCTGAGGAGAACGTTTATCTTTATGGACTTGGATGAAGTTACGGCATTTTTTTTTTTTTTTGCTTATTTTTTATATATATTTATACACATATGTGTTATGTAATACACTGTATTTTGATGTACTTATGTATTAATATTATATATACACGTATATGTTTCATATGCTTTCCAGCACATCAATTTATTGTTTCACTTGTCTCTTATTTTCACTATCATGATCACTTTATCACTATATATTATTCTCATCGAATCATGATGTTCCATTCATTATCATTATTTATATATACACTATGAATTGTTCTCTAATTGGTTTATATTAATTATGTTTTATTCACATTTATTACTTGCACAGTGTTATGTTTCCATCCTGTTCATTTACACCTTAGCCGCACTGATTTACATCTTGTAGGATACGTGTGGCTTGATTTCATATATCCGCACAGCGGTTTGCCCTTAATCCTGCACACAGTGCAAATGGCCGCACTGGTGTTGTGCGCATCGCTCACGTCCACTTCATGCGCATGCTCGTTCGGGGACCTCGCCTGTGACATCATGGACGGCGACCGCGCCTTCTGGTGACATTGCCGCGGGGCCTGCGGCGTGAGCGCTATGGCTTTGGCGGCTTGCGATGTGCCGCATTAATCACACCACAGTAAGTCACTTATGATTGGCCTAAGTCTTGTTACTGCTATTATATAAAGAAGCACCTGGCCCGCCCACCCCATGACTCCCTGACGAAGCAACGTGTGAAATGCGCGTTGGAGTGTTGGGTGGCGGTGCCAGCACTTGCAGCATGAACTGTGGTCAGTATTGGTTAATTTGTGTAGCCTAATGGCCAAATCACTTTCAAAATTAAATTTGCACTATGCACTTGATATTTTCCTCACTGATCATGTTTCTTCATTATGATAATTTATAATTGATGGTTATATCTTCTATATGGGTCTCTAGGTTAGAGGCAAAGCAGATTAAAAATGAATTTCATTGAATAGCACATATGCACTGCACTTTATAACGAGTTAAATCATTGTTCTGCTTCCCTGCATCAATGCTACCCTACCTCTTGGGATTTTAACCCTTTATATTTATATTGCTGTATGTGCTGACCTGCTCCCCTTTGGTTTTATTATGCTTTTCTTCTCTTTTTATTATGTCTTCTTGTAATTTCTTTTATGTTTTCTTATGTTGGTGTGTGTATATAATATAAATAAATGGGAATATATTCAGTAACTTTTTTTTTTTTAATTTCCTTTTCAAGTAGTCTTTTTTGGTTTTAGATTCTCTGGTGTCTACTTGAATTCTATATATTAAAAATATATACATTCATTTAGGGTATTGATTTTCTCCTATATCTTTTGACTTGCATTTTTCCTGTGGATTTCTTCCATTTTTCCTGCGGTTTTATTGCGGTTTTTGTGCGGTTTTCCACTGCGGATTCTCCCCTGCGGATTTGGTGACAGGGGAGATGGAAAACCGCACAAAAGAAGTAACATGCCGCAGATTTTGTACCGAAGGAAAACCGCGCGGAAAAATCCGCAGCGTCTGCACAGCGGTTTTTTATTTCATTGATTTTAAGGCTACTGTACATCACAATGTGGATATGCAACGTTTCTGGGCGGGAAAATCCGCTGCGGATCCGCTGCAAATCTGCGTCGTGTGCACACAGCCTTAAGAACAAAACAGACATTAATAAATGGTGAAATAATGATGATGAAAAAAGAAGCCATCAATTCACATTCAGCATTTCATTATAAAGCAGCACAGCCAGCCCTTTTCTTCACTCTATTGGGCAGTAAGCCTTACAATTCACACATGTAGGAAGAAGATGGAGATGATGGAGATTACTTTTTCCATTAAAAATAAAATACCAGAAACAAAATGGCCAGTAAACACAATGGAGAACTCTTCCATTTTATTTCCAGTATAACTGCAAATAATCCCTCCCTGTGCACATGTCATAATTACTTTCCCTCTTCCAGATGGATTCCATAGTATGGACCCTCGTAGCATTCAAGAAAAGAACCTAGTATCACAGAATGGACACAAACTAGGACTGGTTACTTAGACGGCAATGGAATTTAACAATCCTTTTTCACTACATTATAAAGATCGATTGTTATCTAAAACATATAAGCTGCATTCTGTTAGCTGAATATCTGGACCTCTACTAAAGTGAGAGAAGATTTGTGAATCGCATATTTTCAGGGAGAAATGGAAAACTAGTTTGTTGATTCCTTGCCTCCGGCAGCCTTTGCTTCCCCTGCAGGTCCTATGTCATTTTCCAAAAACCCCTCCAGTCACAGAAAAAAATAATGGTCAGCAATACAATACAAAATAGAGCTAAAAGAACATCAGAGTAATATGGGGCAGAAAACCAAACGATAAGGGCAAATGCCACATGAATGAGAACCTGGAGCATGGAAAAGTACAGTTATAAAGTTACAGAAGGGAAAGGGAAACATGCAGGCACAATCTCAGGCTGCACTTTAAAGAAAATACATCTTACCTGCTTAAGACGCAATGTCATTTTTTTTCATCTAGTTTAAATTTACGAATTGTTGGTAATCATCTTTTTATGTATTGTAGCCAGACAACTATTGTCCTCAATTCACTATTAAGGAATTTATCGCAATTGTTAACTTGATGAGTTAACACAACCAGGTAAATTTGAGCAAACCTCCCAAAATTCTGTTCTGGGAGAATATTTGATTTCTATTAAATAAATTTATTTCATGCAACTTGAAATTGTCCTAAAAAAGGTTAAAAAGAAAACCCTACGAAATTCTGGTACCCGCCTCTACATAGCCTTTGTATATCTGTCCAGTCACTGGTCCAATTGGCACTTGCATCTTGCTTCTGGCCACATCACATGTCTCACCATATGTGGTCATGTAGAGAGTGGCGGACGTCCTTAAGGCACAGCAAATGGAAGACCTAGCTAGACTCAAGATAGAAGACAGTAGATAAAAAAACAGAAGAGCTGATCGTGAGACCCAATACAAATCTCAAAAAAAATTTAATTCATTCATCTCTACAGCAGATTTTTTTATCTATCTTCAATCTGTAAAGAGAGAGCGAGGCAGGGGAAAATATAGAAGATATCTGTCTCTCTGAAATAAGGGTTTCACAGTGAATTTCTCAATGAAGTAACTATTTTTATATGACTAAAAAAAAAAAAGCAACACCTTCACCATTATCCCCTTACCGACATATGACGTACGTATGACGTACATATGACACACTGGTACGTCATATGCCAGCTCCCTGACTTTGATAAAGGCTTGTATGCGAAGCCTGCATCTTTCCCAACACATGACAGATGATTTAATCAGCCATCATTTGCCGTTAACAGTCGGAGGTTGAGAGGAACTCCGCCCACTGCTGTTAACCTGTTAAATTCCACTAGCAATCTCTGACAGCAGCATTTAACACATGCTGGAAATTCATGTGCCCATCGGCACACTCGCAATATGGTCACATGCCACCAAAGGGTTGTCATGACAGTCGGGGTCTGCTGATGACTCCCTTGCCTGTCATTACTATCCTCCTTTGAAAGCCAGAAAGTCATTGTTATTTTCTCTATACATAGCATCGCACAAGCGATCAGACAATTGCAGCTTAAAGGGAATCTATCACCCCATTTTTGCTCTATGAACTGCGGCCACTGCCATCAGGGGCTTATCTACAGCATTCTGTAATGCTGTAGATAAGCTCCCTGATGTAACCTGAAAGAGACTAAAAACAAGTTAGATTATACTCACCTGGGGATCCGGCCCGATGGGTGTCCCGGTCCAGCGCCTCCCATCTTCTAGCGATGACATCCTCCTTCTTACTTCTGCCACGGTTCCTGTGCAGGCATACTTTATCTGCCCTATTGAGGGCAGAGTAAAGTACTGCAGTGCGCAGGTGCCGGACCTCTCTGACCTTTCCTGGCACCTGCGCACTGCAGTACTTTACTCTGCCCTCAATAGGGCAGATAAAGTATGCCTGCACAGGAACCGCGGCAGAAGTAAGAAGGAGGATGTCATCGCTAGATGGGAGGCAGCTCATAGAGCAAAAATGGAGTGACAGAATCCCTTTAAAGTCCCCTGAGTGGACTAATACAGTAAAAAAAAAAAAAAAGAAAGGTTTAAAAAAATATGAAGAAAAAACCCACAGAAGTTCAAATCTCCCCCATTTTCCCTATTGAAAACAAAACAATAAAAGTAAAAAAATGCACATATTTGTTGTTGCTGCATTTGTAAATGTCTGAGATATCAAAATAAAAAATAAATTAATCCGATCGGTAAACGGCACAGTGAGAAGAAAATTGAAATGCCAGAATTACGCTTTTTTGGCCCTCAGCACATTCCAATAAAATGCAACAACAGGTGATCAAAACAACGCATCTACCCCAAAATGGTATCAGTAAAAATGGCAGTTTCGAAAAATAAAAACATTATGGGTCTCTGAAAATGATGACATAAATTTTTTTTTTACAAATTTTTGAATTTTTTTTCACCACTTAAAAAAAAACTACACATTTGGTTTCTGCGCACTCGTTCTCACTTGGTGAATCATATTGCCAGGTTAGCTTTCCATGTAGTAAAAATGGTAACTAAAAAACCCAAAAAACAATTGTGGAATTACTCTTTTGTAGCAATTTTAACTCACTTGGAATTTTTTTCCTGCTTTCTAGAACACAAATGGTAAAATGAGTGGTGTCAAACAAAAGTACAACTCGTCCCGCAAAAAACAGGCCCTCAAACGGTTATGTGGATGGAAGGATAAAAAGTTATGGCTGTTGTAAGAAGAGAGAAAAAAACAAAAGCAGAAAACAGAAAATAGCTGTCAGGAAGAGGTTAAAATCCATTAATAATGACGTTTTTTCCATCTTCCATACACCACAAAACATAACTATAAACTGTTTACCATGAACAGTACCACAACAGTATATATAATTTCATCTCTGGATGACCTCCTGATGAAACCGCAGTTAGGTGGTGAAACGCGCGTCGAGGTGTGAGAGGCATAAACGTCCCTCCCATCATGTCTATAGATAATGTAGCATGATATCCAGTATTGTAGACAAGATACCTGTGATCCACTAATATGATGAGTGATATACATGGTTATAGTTAACCTTACTTCTGGGGAAGATCTGTATGGAGGAGTGGGCCAAAATTCCTGCTGCAAACTTGGTGAAGAACTACAGGAAACATCTGACCTCTCTAATTGCAAACAAAGGTTTCTGTATCAAATATTAAGTTGTTTTTCTATTGTATCAAATACTTATTTCATGCAATAAAATGCAAATTAATTATGTAAAAATCATACAGTGTGATTTTATGTATTTTTTTTAGATTCTGTCTCTCACATTTGAAGTGTAACTACAATAAAAATGACAGACTTCTCCATTCTTTATAGGTAGGAAAACTTGCAAAATTGGGAGTGTATCAAATACTTCTTTTCCTCACTATTGATACTGTGGCTTTGTGGACAGAGAAGACGACCACAAACCACAGGCTCAAGGGTTTGAATCCAGACACATGGCACCAAGTATAATGTATGTTTGGAAAAGCAATAATCAAGATAATTCTAGGACAAAGTCCATATTCAAACACCACAGTCTTGGTACCATATGTATGCGAAGAGGAAATAACATCCATAAAAGTTTCCCTTTCTTCAAAATGCGAGTCTGCTGACCTCAGTTCTGACAGCTCCAACTCCAGTAACCAGTTGGAAATAGACAATCCTCAAATGATGACAAAAAACACAAGAGGAAGGGAAGAGGGAATAGAAATCTGCAAAAGTTATCCCAGCAGGGAAAAGTTTATCTTTGCATCCTCATTGAATTTGTGTGCCATAAGTGTACTGATGCCTACTCCTACCATTCCTTCTTCCACTCAGCTCAAATTTCTGGCCAAATGATTATATTTTGTTCCTAACCAAAACTTCAATCTTTTTCGGATCATATGTGATGTTAACAAATTTTCCAGTTTATTAATGGTCAAATGGCATTTTTTCATTGAGCCAGTATCTGATGCATCTTCTTCTGATGTTAATGATTTCTCTAACAATATTTTTCAGAACTCTTGTCGACGTACAAAATGCATTAATACAACAGTTGGAAGCTGAAAATGAATTGACATGCACTTTATCTGACAATGATGTTACATTTAGACCCAGTAAACCCATATACTATCCTTTGGAATCCAGGGTACCGGCTTTTGATCAGTTTCAGGCTCTAGTAGAAAAAGATCTCAAATTTCTGTATAATAATAATGATTTAATTAATCATCTTTACCGCATGGAAATCTAAGTACGGTACAAGTCGTTCAAAGTAAGCTGTGCAGTTATTATGGACTTATAGGTTTTATGCATGATAATAAAGATAATAAAACCACATACAAGCCCCTTACATCAGATCCCACATTAGTTTTCAAACACACCTTGTCTAAATGTTTGGAGGATATGGTGAAAGTCTTAGTTACTCACCGGTTAACGGTGTTTTTCGGAGTCCATGACAGCACCACCTGAGTGGAGAGAGGGGATCCGCCCTTCAGGAACAGGAAACCTACAGATACAAAAGGGCGGCACCTCTCCCACGCATCAGTTGGATTACAGAGCACAAGAGGACCACAATGGTTAATGGCAAAATTTATATACAGTACTTTTACACAACTATTCCTTACCAGTGTACATACAAGAGGAAGACGTGCTCACCCAAATTTAAACTAAAGGGAGGGAATATACGGGTGCTGTCATGGACTCCGAAAAACACCGTTAACCGGTGAGTAACTAAGACTTTATCGGTCGTCCATGACAGCACCACCTGAGAGAATTACAGAGAGTAATCACTACTTTAGGGGGGGACTACAGCCTGCAGAACCCTGATACCGAAGGAGAGGTCTGCAGAAGCACCCAAGTCTAGCCTATAATGACTATAAAAAGTGCTCGGAGAGGACCAAGTGGCCGCCTTACAAATCTGGTCGATGGAGACTTCCGATCTCTCGGCCCACGAGGTCGCCACGGCTCTGGTGGAATGCGCCTTCAATTTCTCCGGAGCTACTCTACCTTTTGAGGTATAAGCTAACGAGATTGCTTCTCTAATCCATCTGGCTAGTGTACTTTTGGACACCCTAAGACCTTTCCTAGGGCCTTGGTAGGAGACAAAGAGGGCATTGTCCTTCTTCCAGGGATCGGTAGCCGCTAGATACTCCAAGAGGCATCTCCTAACATCTAAAGTGTGTAGCTTCTCCTCTTTCTCATTAGTCGGTTTAGGGAGGAAGGATGGAAGGACTATTTCCTGCGACCTATGAAAGCTGGAGGCTACTTTTGGTAAATACGCTGGGTCAGGTCTAAGTATTACCCTATCCTCTTTTACCTGAAGAAAAGGTGGGCGCCTAGACAATGCCTGAATGTCGCTTACCCTACGGGCTGACGTTATGGCTATCAGGAAAGCTATCTTGAGGGACAGGCTCCTAATAGAGGCTGACGAGATGGGTTCAAATGGCACTTCTGTCATAGCTGTGAGGACTAGGTTCAAATCCCATGGCGTGAGTCTATTCTTTACTATTGGTCTGGATCTACTCGCTGCTTTGATAAACCTATTGACCCAGTAATTAGCCGCTAAAGAGGGCCCCTAAGGCGGATACCTGTACTTTAAGGGTACTGGTGGAGAGACCCAGGTCCAGCCCTTATTGTAAAAATTCCAAGATCTGGCCTATAGGGACGGAATCATCAGTATTTATATTTGAGCTTTGGAGGAATCTTTTCCAAATTCCGACGTAAATCTTAGTTGTCACCACTTTTCTACTTTTTAGCAGAGTGTCAATTAGGTCTGGGGAGAAGCCTTTACTTTTTAGCAGTGACCGCTCAAATTCCACGCTGTGAGATGTAGGCCAGCCACCTGAGGGTGGAAGACCGGGCCCTGGGACAGAAGGTCCGGGATGTCCGGGAGAACCCAAGGATCGTCTACCGACATGATCCTGAGGTTCGAGAACCATGCCCTACTGGGCCAGAACGGGGCGATGACTATGACCCTTGCCCTGTCCTTCCTGATCTTCCTCAACACCAGAGGAAGTAGAGATAGGGGAGGAAAGGCGTAGGCTAGCCTGAAGGCCCATTTTATCAGTAGCGCATCTACTGCCAGAGGAGTCTCCCTGGGATTTAGGGAGCAAAATTGTCTCGTTTTCGAGTTCTCCTTGGTGGCGAATAGATCCACCTCTGCTTGACCCCATCTCTGCACGATCTGAACGAAAATGGAGGTGTTTAAGGCCCACTCTCCTTGTTTTAACAGATTGCGGCTTAGGAAATCTGCCGCGACGTTTTCTTTCCCTCTTATGTGAAGAGCCGTGAGAGATAAAAAATGCCGCTCTGCTAGCTGGAACAACTGTCCTGCCACATTCATCAGAGTTTTGGATCGAGTTCCGCCTTGGTGGTTGATATAGGCCACGGCCACTCGATTGTCCGAGAGAACTCGTACGTGATGGCCCTGTAGATACATAAGGAGCTCTTTAGCTGCGTGTACTACCGCTGTCAATTCTTTCAAATTAGAAGACATTTGTATCTGATCCCATTCCCATAGGCCCTGGACCAGAATTTCCTCCATATGCGCCCCCCAACCGGAAGGACTTGCATCCGTGGTGACCACGCGGGTAATGTTATACTCCCAAGGGACCCCTCTAGACAAGTTATTTCTTTCTAGCCACCACTCCAGGGACTCTATTGTGTTTCTGGATAAGGTCAGTCGACCTTCTAAGTTACCCCCAAGAATCCTCTGATACCATAAAACTTCGCCCTGTAAAGTTCTCGTATGAACTTGGGCCCACTGGACCGCGGGAATGCAGGACGAGAGGGAACCCAACAGGGACATGGCTTTCCTGAGGGACATGGAGGGGTTGTTGGAAGCTTTCAGGACCCGGCCATGCAGGTGCAGCAGCTTCTCTGGGGGCAGACGGCATTCCTGCTTTTTAGAACCTAGGGTTAGGCCTAAAAATTGTTGAATTTTTAATGGCTGCAAACGGGATTTTTTGATATTAAGTAGCCATCCCAACCGCTCTAGAGCCGCCGTTGTTTTCTGTAATTGTTCTAAACACTGCTCGGCTGAACTGCCTATTATAAGGAGGTCATCTAGATAGGGAACGACTAGAATGTTTAGCTCGCGCAGATGGGCCATCACCTCTGCCATCACTTTGGTGAATACTCGGGGCGCAACTGCCACCCCGAAGGGTAAGGCCGCGTACTGGAAGTGCTGATTGAGTGATTGACCCCTCCAACTGAACCGCCAGTCTAAGGAAAGGTTGGTGTGCTAGACATATGGGTATATGGTAGTAAGCGTCTTTCAGATCTAGGACCAACATGAAGCAGTTTTGAAACAGCATTTTTATTGCGGTGTTAATTGTTTCCATTTTAAACGGATGTACGACCAGGAATTTATTGAGGGCTTTGAGGTTAAATATAGCCCTAAATGAGTCGTCCGGTTTACGGACCAAGAACAGGGGGGAATAGAAGCCTTTCCCCCTTTCTTCCTCTGGAACTCTCGTCAGGACTTTTTTGTCCAGTAGCTCGAGGACCTTGGTCTCCAGGGCAGCTTGTTCTAGCGGGGAAGATTTGAGCGGAGTTACCCTGAACCGATCTTGGGGAACGCAGGAGAACTCTAGGTGCAGTCCTGTAGCTATCACCCCCAGTATCCAGCTGCTATTTGAGATTCTGGCCCAGGCCGGGTAGAAGGCAGATAATCTTCCTCCTACCAGAGCCACTAGTCATTGGGGCGGCTTCTTATTATCCCGTGATGGACCTTCTTGGCGCCCCCCTCCTCCGAACATGAAGCCCGTACCTCTGGTTTTCTTGTCCCATCTGTTCTGATCTCTGGCCTGCCTCCTGCGGGAATACCCTTTCCTAGAAAAGGGACGTCTCCAGGATGTATTCGGCAGACTCGGAAATTTCTTTTTCTCATCCCCGGCTTTCTCTAACAGTTCGTCTAGGACGGGGCCGAACAAGTATTCACCCTCACAGGGGATAGAACAGAGACGGGACCTGTCTTGGATATCCCCCGGCCAGCATTTTAACCAGAGGGCTCTTCGGGCCGAATTAGACAAACTTGCAGACCTGGCCGCCATTCTTACCGAGTCTGCCGAGGCATCTGCCAGAAAGGCAGCAGCATTCTGGATAATTGGAAGAGACTTACGGATGGAAGCTCGCGAGGTTCCATCCTTTAGCTGGGAGTCCAATTGATCCAGCCAAACCATCATGGATCTGGCTGCGCACGTGGCTGCTATTGCTGGCCTTAGGGCGCCTGCTGACATCTCCCATGTACCCTTTAAAAAGGAATCTGCCTTTTTATCTAGGGGGTCTTTAAGGGAGGCCATATCGTCGAAGGGTATAGATGACTTTTTGGAGGCCTTAGCTACCGCTGCATCCAGTTTGGGGGCCTTATCCCATCGACTTACTATTGGGTCCTCAAAGGGGTATCTTCGCTTGAAAGCAGGTGGCATAGAACCCCTCTTTTCCGTTTTTTTCCACTCCCTGTCTATCAGGCTCTGGACTCTTTCGTTTAATGGAAAAGTCCTTTGCTTTCTGGGGTCTAGACCCCCGAACATAATGTCCTGAGCAGACAGTTCTGTCTTTTTTTTCTTCTACCCCCATGGTTGACCTTATGGTTTTAATTAATTTATCCATTTGGTCCAAGGGAAAACAGAACCGGCTGGAATCCGCTTCGGAAGAAGAAGAGGAGGCCGAGGACTCTGAGGAGATATATTCCCTCCTAGGGCCGACTGAAGATTCTGAGCCTGAAACACTAGCCCGTCTTCTTTTAGAAGAATCTTCTTTTGATAGGGCTTTTATTTCAGTCCTGATTAATTGCCTCAGGTCTGTAGCGAAGCTTGGAGCTTCTTCCGCTACCTGCATAAATAGGGAAGAGTGTAAGAGTCTGATACTCCACTCACGTTCTACCTCTCATCTCCGTCCCTACCGTCTGTCTCACGCAAGACTGACACAATCTCTTAGGGTGGCCATCTGGTAAGGGGCAACTACAGAGGGCACATTCCTTGTGCTTCTGCTTCCCTGTGGCCTTCTTCCCCTGAGAATCAAAAACATAAGGGGACACTGCATCAGGGTACATTCTCGCAGATCTCTTACCCTTGCAGTTGAGGACAGGTACCGGATCATGGGGGGCTGCAGGAGGATCCTTTGGCCTAGAGGAACTACTGTGGCTCTGTCCACTCGAAAGTCCCTCCTTCCGCCCCTTAGGCTGGTCACTGGGGTGCTTTGCCACGGGCTGCACCTCTTGTGGGTCCGTGGGGGCTTCTGTTGTGTCCATCGCTGGGCCTCCAGAAGCACCTCAGCAGCAATGCCTTGTCTTAAGAAGGCTTCCCCTCCGGATCAGCAGGAACTCCGTCCGGTGTTCGGGCCCCCCATTGGACCGCCTCGCGATCCTCCCCCTCCCCTTCAGGCCTGCCCTTCAGGCGGCGGGCGCGCATCGGCGCATGTCCACAACAACCGGAAGTCGACCGGCATCCGACTTCCGGTTTCGGCGCTAGGCCCCGCCCCCTCCGCCGCGTCACTTCCGCCGCGCGAGAGGCCGTGGGGACACGCGGCAAGGGGCTAGCACTGCGCCGCCGGCTCGGAACCGTCCGCTCCCTTTGTGGGACACCGCCGGCGGCGCCCGCCCGAACGGACCGCTCCGGGGAAAGGAGAGACAGGGGGGCACCGCTTACCTCACTGGTCCCATAGAGAAGGCGCCCACCGGACCCTGTCTCCGCCTGCTCTTACCAGTGCCGTGGACATCCTACCCGGACTCACCGTGGCGCATCCAGAGCCCCCAGCGAGACCGAGGTAGGAGAACCCCCCGCTACCTGAGTCGGTCCGCTGGCCTGGGAATTCAGTTATCCATGACGGACGATCTGTAGGGAGTTCTGTCCTTGTTAGGAACAGGAAACCAACTGATGCGTGGGAGAGGTGCCGCCCTTTTGTATCTGTAGGTTTCCTGTTCCTGAAGGGCGGATCCACTCTCTCCACTCAGGTGGTGCTGTCATGAACGACCGATAAATTAGGAGTAATTAAATCTAAAATACAAAAGTATTTTTTGAAAGATTATCTCATAATTCCCGCAAAAAGAAAAATAAGTCCACAGCACCTCATAGCATCATAGGGTTAACTTTACCCACAATAGGAGCGCACGTCAGGTCCAAGGAGTCCCTCTTGGAATACGTTCAAACATCACAAAATGAGTAGAGACAGTGATTCACAGGTTGGTGGATTTTACATCTCCTTTATTCTGCCTTCTGTGGCAGTATTTCGATAACACAAGATCGTTTTCAAGATTGAAAAAGATCTTGAGTGATCGAAACGTTTCCACAAAAGGCAGAAAAAGGGAGATGTAAAATCCATTAACCTGTGGAGCGCTGTCTCTACTCTGTTTATGTTATCCCATAATTTCCATCTTACATGGGTTACCCAAAACACACAAAAAGATTTTTTCACCTCCATTTCACCCTATCATTCCCAGTATTGGACCATTAAAGTGAACCTGTCAGCAGTTTTGGATGATATAAGATGCGGCCCCTGCATTTCAGGGCTTATCTACAGCATTCTAAAATGCTGTAGATAAGCCACCGGTCTGACCTGAAAGATAAGAAAAATACTCACCCGGGGGAGGCAGTCCGGTGCAGTCTGGTCCAATGACTGTCGCAGGTCTGGGTCCAGCGCTTCCCATCTTCTTGCGATGCCGCCCTCCTGCTTGCTTCACCACTCTCCGGCATCGCGCTCCTGCACAGGACGTACTTATCTACCCTGTTGAGGGCAGAGTAAAGTACTCCAGTGCGCAGCTGTGTTCTGACACTAACCTCAGTGTAGGGAAAAGTCTGTGCACAGACACTAGGTGTACAGTACAAACCTCATACTTTACCATTCCAGTTCGCCCATCTCTACTTAAGATATATAATTAGGAGAGGTTGATTATTGGAGAATATTCTTTCCCCCAGCCTTTTTAAAACACAATCTAATACCTCTAGCTGGTTGTCATCCAGTGGCTTTTTCAAATGTCCAGTCATTGTAATGAATGTATGCAGTTTTGCTGCTAACAAAAAACATCAACTTTCTTTGCTACAGGGTGAGAGTTGCATAATTGATTCATTTATCAATTGCGACTCGCACCACTTCATATACTGCATTCAATGCAGTGACTGTGATTAGCAATATACAGAGTGTACAACCTATACATTTAAAAATAGAATTTCTGAACATCTTTTCAAACATCGAAACATGGTTTGCTTTCCATCAAATTAGCAGCCCACTTGATTCAGGTATGCATATTAATCTATTTACACAGGCAGAGTTTTGCATTGTAAATTAATTATGTTATCATGTGATTGGTCTTTGTTTGCTTAAAATGAGTTGCCTTGCGAGCCAGAAATGCGTCAGTTTTTACCATATTTCCTTGATAGATCTTCTTGTTTTAAGGATTTTCTAAATACAGGAGTCTTCATTTTACTGGATGGATATGCTATACTCAATCCTCCTTTTCCTCATATTTTGACTGCTTGACTTGACTCTTTGACTAGAGAATTCATATAATGCTCCTCCTTTTGTAGGTTATACAGTACCAACTCGATTTACACTTACTTTTTCTGGTACCAATATGTTTATTTGAGTTGGCACACATTACAAAAAACTTCCGATGGAATTAAAAGGGTATTCTCAGGTTATGAAATGGGTAAATTTGGCTAGACAGCAACACAATAAGCAAGTTTACAATTACTTGCTTTTTCTATCTGCTGTAATTCTTCTGCTATGAGAGCTTGCATCTTACATTATGTACAGCTTGTTGCCATGGAAATTGACTACCAGTGCTTGGCAGAGTGTGCACAGTAGTTACATTCCATTAAAGGAATTAACTCCTGAGATCCTTGCCACCTCTCTCCAGCCCATTGTTTTCTACACAATAATTATCTGCTCATTTCCATTCTCCTACCTCTCAGTCCTGCAAAATCACAACCATTTTTCCACCACCATCAGCAGTTTCTAGAGCAGCTCTCGTAAGGCCCCGTCACACATAAAGATGCACAAGCGATCCCGACAATGATACGACCTTGTCAGGATTGCTGGTGCATCGATACATGATCGCTGGTGAGATGCCAAACAGGCAGCTTCACCAGTGATCAGCAGCAGCGAGGACGCTGGTCTCAGACGCTGGTCTGTAGCGCTGGGAGCCTCGCTGATCGTTGGCTCACGCAGCAATGTGCAATGGCCAGCGGGAGACCAGCGATCAAAAAAATGGCCCAGGCCGATCGAGCAAAATCAGCGATACCCGGTGGGGGGGCCGGTCGCTGATCCCCGTCACACACAGCTCTCTCTCTGGTGAGATCGCTGTGACGTTACAAAATCAGCGATCTCGCTAGCGAGATCACTGTGTGTGACGGGGCTTTTATTCATTGGTCTACTTTTCCGTGTACTAGTTCAAAGGCCATGTTATCTCTAAATGCAAACATATTCCATCAAAAAAGGAAGCACACTGTAGCGCCATAACATGCAAACCTGAAAAATGAAAAATTCCATTGCTGCATTAGAAGTTTGAAAAATTGAGAAAGTTTAGCGCATAAAATGGCCAAGTTATGTGTACCTGGAAGCCACGGTAAGGCATTTCTCGGTTTCCCAAACCCTATCTATGCCAATCCTCACTTAAGACTGAAGTCTCCATCTGAATGAAAAATCCTCTGTTTAGATTGAAGTCTATATCTCTGTGGAGGGGAAGTGGCCCTGCTTTGATTAAAAATGCCTGCGACTAACAGGTGGAGTGCTCAGTCAGAAGGTAAATGAATACAAATTTCAAAAACTGACCGTTACATCCAAGCATAAGCATAGGTTCCCATTCAGATGGAGACTTCAGTCTTAGTGAGGATTGGCATAGATAGGGTCCTGGAAAACGAGAAAAGCCTTACCGTGGCTTCCAGGTACACATAACTTGGCCATTTTATGCGCTAAACTTTCTCAATTTTTCAAACTTCTAATGCAGCAATGCAATTAATTTTTCATTTTTCATGTTTGCATGTTATGGCGCTACAGTGTGCTTCCTTTTTTGTTTGAATGTACATGAGTTGGTGACTCTAGGTTAAGCACCTGTTCACACTATGCTTATGCTTGGATGTGACGGTCAGTTTTTGAAATTTAAATGCAAATATAGTGATAACGGTGCAGATTTTAGAACAAGCATTGAAAGGCCAGTAAGGTGTCTAAGTAGCAAAAGCTGGACCAGAACTGTCACTCAAGAAATGGTGCCCACCCTTCAGCAACAAGGAAGCAAGGAGACTGCAGAGTTGTGTGCTGCCCAAAGCACAACTTGAGAATAACCCTTTAAAATTGTAATTTCTAAGAACCATAAAAAAAGAAACTAACAATACAAAATGTTAGTATTCCAAAACTAAAATAATCATTTGTAATTTCAGAAACAAAACGATGAAAATTAAACACTGTGTTACGTCTTTTTCAAAAAAACGAACAGAAAAATCTAATCAGAATAATAAATACATTTTGCTCTTAACAAATAATTGAGCATTGAGTGAAATGAGTCAAGGCTAAGATAACAAACCAGACACCTGAATCAGTCATGTAAGACAGAATTACAAATAAAACACAGCAAGTTTCGATTAATAGCAGAGCTAATAACATACTATGTGATCAAGACATTGCTGAAAATAGAGACAGTGTGAGTAAAGTTGAATGTTTTTTTGGTTTCCTGCTGTCTAAAATTAGTTTGCCCCTATTGTGTAGCCATGACAACCCTTTGGGCTTTATATCTAGAAAACGTAGACTCAAGGATACCGCAAGGAATGAATGTCTTCATTCACCATACGCCATACTTTCATCAAGTATATCATTTTGTGGAAGTGTTTTTAATAGGCATAACATACCAATGTTAAGATGATAAAAAGCAAACAAGTTCATTTCTCATAAAATATATGGGTCTATAGTGTACACACACGGGTCTAGTGATTGCTGAATTTAATGAGGACCTATACGGAATATAGCTAAATCATTTAAAAAATAAAAGTAGATTAAATTATAAGGCAAATAAACTTCATTCCTGAATCACATGCTTTCCATCAAGAATATGGGGGTGTCATGTATTTTACTTTCACTTTATCGTAGTGGGTGCAAAACATGTTAAAATCCTCCTCTCTGTGACATACTTACCGTGAGCGGGAAGCTGATTCTATACAGTATCTGAGTGATACATTGGAGCATTTCACTATGTATATAATATAAAACATTTCCTGGTTTTGCACTCATCTATATACTATTATGTGGTCTGTGTTACATTTCAGTGTTAGCTAACAGTCCAAAAAACAAACTTTTTTTGCATTCCAATTGGAAACAGTGGCGCTAGTATATTAGGACACTCCTCAGCTGCAAATAAAACAATAACCACAAGATTGCCCCCAAATTTTTTTAAATAAATGCTCAATATATTTGCGCTAAAAAAGCGACTCTCCTGAGGGAGGTGACTATCCGATGGCTAACACATATGGCAATGCAAATGTGCAAAAGTTAGCGTTCAGTTGTAGGAGAGACAAATGGAGATAGATCTCCCTGCATTGAAAGGCCAGTAAGGTGTCTAAGTAGCAAAAGCTGGACCAGAACTGTCACTCACAAATTCTGTGGGGTGGCTGCATTATACTGTATCGACGACTATGAAGAATACATTATACTCTATGAAGAACTATGGGGTGCATTATACTATGAGAATTGGAAAGAGGCTGGGAAGCAAGCGTCAAACGACTTCAAAATTGTTGATCACGCTCGTTTAGCGGCCTTAACTCAGCACACGTAAAAACAACCGAATTGCTTCTGTGTGATGTGCAATATGCTAGCATTTGGGGCCACATTTTAAACTTTTGCCTAGGGCCCCACTTTGCCTAAAACCGGCCCTGCACAAGAGCATGGTTTGGTTTTTTCCTTACTAGCTTCCTTTTTTTTTTGGCTTTTATCTGTGCAGTTATCCCCACTGAATATGTGTTCCATGGACAACGCCACCAGGTTTGCATCTTGTGAGATGTATGCATGCCTTGAACAGCCATTTGAGGGTGAATAAGTCTGCATTCAATGTCAGCGATACAGATATGGATCTAAATGTGCAGCTGGCAACACTCAGGAGCACTGCAAACCTGGAGAGGAGTTTAGAGCTCACTGAGCTTGCGCTGGCTGGGGCCAGTGATATGGAGGAGGGTAGACATGGGGAAGATCAGGACAGAGAAGTACGCAGCTGTGTAAATGTTACAAGAATGGGATAAGGGAAAAGTGTTAGGGAGCTTAGTCCTGAACCGGCACAACCAAGTAAATATGCCTGTTTGGCTTATATTAGGAATCCAAGGACGAGGATCACTACAACAGGACATTGATCCAACAATCAGGAAAATGACTCCTGTAGGAAGGAGGCAAATAGGAGTGTAGCAAAGGCCAGAAAATGTTGGTGGTAGGGGACTCTATAATTAAGCGGACAGACAGGGTCATCTGCAGCCGAGACCGTGAATGCCGAACAGTATGTTGTCTGCCGGGTGCATGGGTTCGACAAATTGCGGATCGGATAGACAGATTGCTGGGTTGGGCTGGAGAAACCCCAGCCAGGGCATAACTACCACGGTCGCAGCAGTGGCCACTGCGACCGGGCCCTGGGGGAGTCAGGGGCCCGGCAGGTCAGACCATGATATCTCCCAACCGTCCTGATTCTAGCAGGACAGTCCCTTTTTTATCCCCCGCGTCCCGCCCGGGACTCTATTGTTCCTGCACTGCACTGAGCTGCCACACCCTCCCATGCACCCCATCCTCGCCCTCCCAGATAGACCCACCGCAGTCTGCAATGACGTCCTAGGCTGTTCTTTTCTGTGTGCACAGGACCTGTGATGAGGCCACAGGAGGGGAGGAGTCAGGGGTCACATGATCAGGATCCTCTGTATGCAAGACTCTACTGTGCTGGTTGAGGTAAAGTTTCTGTGTGGGGTCAGGAGGGGTTTACAGGGGGAATGTAGCAGAGCCGCGTGTGTATGGAGCGGAGCCGTGTGTGTACGAGGTGCACGGAGCGGAGCCGTGTGTGTGTACGAGGTGTACGGAGCAGAGCCGCGTGTGTGTACGAGGTGTACGGAGCAGAGCCGCGTGTGTGTACGAGGTGAGCGAAGCCGTGTGTGTACAAGGTGTATGGAGTGGAGCCACGTGTGTACGAGGTGTACGGAGCAGAGCAGTGTGTGTATGGAGCGGAGCCACGTGTACAAGGTGTACGGAGCAGAGCTGTGTGTGTACGAAGCGGAGCCGCATGTGTACGAGGTGTACGTACTGGAGCCATGTGTGTAGGGTGGTTTCTAGAGCACCCTTACTAT
The DNA here is from genome assembly GCF_039654945.1 of Dendrobates tinctorius. Lineage (NCBI taxonomy): Eukaryota > Metazoa > Chordata > Amphibia > Anura > Dendrobatidae > Dendrobates > Dendrobates tinctorius. The sequence goes on from NW_027361783.1 coordinate 22,732,768, forward strand.
ACAACAGTGGGGATTTATTGGGGGGTTTACAACTGGGGAAACCAGTGTTTAATGGTGTCTATTAATTAAGGTTAAGATATCCATTTTGGCTTATGTGGACTTCAGGGCACGGTATATACAGGGTGGGCCATTTATATCGATACACCTGGGTGGGCCATTTATATGGATACACCTAAATAAAATGGGAATGGTTGGTGATATCAAACTTCCTGTTTGTGGCACATTAGGTATATGGTAGGGGAAAAACTTTTCAAGATGGGTGGTGACCATGGTGGCCATTTTGAAGCTGGCCATTTTGGATCCAACTTTATAAATGGCCCACCCTGTACTGTATTCAAAGTGAGACAGTCTACAAGTGCCTGTTTTGTATTCGAGCAGAGAGTGTTCGTGCCACAGTTTTTTTCCTACTGTATATGGAAATTTCTGAAAGATTTTATATATGTCAATCTCCTTTTACATCATGAGGTTATTACAAAAAGTGATATGTCCTCTATAGGTTGCAGTGCTGTAGACATGAAATCACCACGGCAGCGTTTACATAATCACCAAAGTAGTGGCGGAGACACAAAGCAACACCCAGGAAGGGCGAGTACAAGCGGATTTTTATATTTTTTTCATGGCAAACAAGTATTTGTGCAAAAAGTTGAAAAAGGGGGGAGGGGACTGTAAAACACAAAGCTCTTCATAAAGGTTCTACAGTTGGGTTTTAGGAGTGCTTAATATTTGCAGCAACACTTTCTTCCTAATTTTTATTTTTCTACATTTAACATCCAAGGGCTGCCCCTGCCATCTTTAGTCCATAACAGGTGCTTGGGCTATGACATATGTCCATAACAGAGGTGTCTGAAAAATATGCACTGTACTGAAGAAAACGCTACTCTGCAGACTGTAAACAAAACAAAACTGTTTATAGTTCTGAATATAATGTAACAGAGTTAATCTGAAATGCACCAGAGAAGTGAATATCAAAACTGAAAAGTCTTTCATTGTAACTTTTACTGGAGGTCTGAAGAAAAAGGATTAAAATGAGAAATACACTTTCTATTTTAATTATTCCATTCTGTAAATGTATAACCACAACAGAAAACAGGAGAAATTGAATAATTGTTGCACACCCAAGTTAAAAAAAAAAAAAAAAAAAAAAAAAAAATAATACACTCTGTGCATGTAAGACCTTTCTCATCCACCCCCCAAATAGAAAGGAGTACCCCCTGGAAGAAGAAAAAAATCCTATTGTCATATTTTCATATTTACACTCCAGCCTGCCACAGACAAGTTTGTGCTGTGAACAGATATATGCGTCAAACATGACATACATGCGCAGAAACTGTACCAAAATGAATAACATTTACAAACATTAAAAAATAAAAAAAAAATCCAACTGAATTCTTGGAAGTATATTCATTCAAGTCTCTTTTTCAAAAGCAAATAATAAATATAGACCTGTAAGATAAAAAAGGCACATTAGGAAACATAACAGAGAAAGAAAAAATCTGATCAAGAAAAACACGAATATAAGCAAATGTTTTCTACAACATAGGTCACAAATATTCACATCTAAAATATAAATGAATCCCTCTGATGACACCTGCAGGTGCAGCAGATACTAGAGCGTCATTTAAGTAACCTCTTAACATAAGAGTTTTGAGTTAAGCATGGGTAGCAATTACGAAATGCAGATCTGCATGAAGGCACAACTACTGAATGTACATTACCTGCTGGCTTTCCCTTCCATACCACAGCATGTAAACAAATATATGCTTAAAGTTGGCAGAGACTTTTTTTTTTTTTTATAAGTGTTAAGCAGTCTAGATTTGCTCCTCAAGACCATTAAAAATGTTGTTGATTATCTTAAATTCTATGACAAATATTCCTTGTGCTAACAAACTTATAGATTCACACTAGGTTACATCTACAAGGCTCTAATAGGATACTGGACAGCCACAGATGTATGTGTAACACCTTTCCTGCCACACGACATAAAGGTACAGTACATATCGGTCTCATATGTATGGTGTGGGCTCAGGAGGTGAGCCTGCATCATACCCAGCAGAGACTTACTGTGATACACAACTGACATTCTTTTTGTAATAGCCATTCTCGAGGTGCGCTCCAATCTCAGCTGTATAACCAATTAAATGCCCCTTTCAATCACTGATAGTAGGAATTAAATAGCATGATCGCTGGTGTGCCAGCTCCCAACAGCCTCCCGTGACTCAACTGCAGGAGTCTAATGGGTTGTCAAGGCAGCCAGAGGCATGCTGAAGGCTTCCATAGCTGCCAACTTTGTCCTCCTGTGAAGCCCAGCCTGTGGGTGGGCTTCATAAGAGAACGCCATTTTATCTATGTACAGCAATACAACTGTAAAATACCACACAGTGGAAAGCTGCTTTTCTATCAGAAGAGGCAGATGGACTGATCTGGTCACAGTCTATGCGCGCACAGGCTGCTCCACCAGCAGTCATTGCATGGACAGAAATGATGGGCAGTATGTGAGAAAAGCTGCACTAACAAAAGTGGTCAACGTCTTTAAACTGGTTTTCAGCATTAAAGGGACCTGACAGCTAATACATGCTGCTCTGTCATGTTTCAGATATTGGCTGTATGATCTCAGCCAGACATGTTTGATTCTGAAACACTAAGACATTTAGGACACTTTAGAGGCCGCTGGGGACAGAGCGGCTAGGTAAGCTAGACAGACAGGCAGGTCCCCAGTGGCTTCTCCCCATCCAATGCCCAGGATGGACAGGTGTCTCCTATACTCGCTAGGACTGTGCGCGCATAGAGCAGCGAGTACTGATTGCTCTTCAGTAGCACGCAGAGTCAGCCAGAGCCTTCCTGCTGCTGCTGGTGGTCACATGTGCCGCTACTTAAGAGCACGGTGGCCCAGTGGTTAGCGCTGCAGCCCTGGAGTCCTGGGTACGAATCCCACCAAGGACAACATCTGCAAGGAGTTTGTATGTTCTCCCCGTGTTTGCGTGGGTTTCCTCCCACATTCCAAAGACATACTGATAGGGAATTTAGATTGGGAGCCCCATCGAGGACAGTGATGATAATGTGTGCAAACTGTAAAGCGCTGCGGAACATGTTAGCGCTATATAAAAAGATTACTATTATATATTCATTTCTCTTAAGTGGCGGCACACGTGACGGCAGGCGGCTGACACTGCACGCTACTGAAGAGCAATAAATACTCACTGCTCTCTGCGAGCACATTCCCGATGAGTATTCCGGCAGTTGTGCTCTGCTTGTGAGCAGCGCATGACGTCCCTGCCATGCGCTGCTTACAAGCATAAAGCACTGGCTGGCACCGGAGCAGTACACTGCGAGGGAGCGCCTGGTAGGTAAGTGTAATGGGTTTTTTGGTTTTTTTTTTATGTTTTCGGATGGGCCATGCATACCGAGATGGGGATGGGGGTGGGAGCCAATTATAAGGATGGGGCCATGCATACTAGGACCGGGATGGGGGGGGTCAATCATACCAGAATAGGGATTGGGCTATGCATACTAGGACGAGATGGGGGCCCTGCATACCAGGATAGGGACGGGGGCCATGCATACCAGGATAGGGACGGGGCCATGCATACCAGGATAGGGACGGGGCCATGCATACCAGGATAGGGACGGGGCCATGCATACCAGGATAGGGACGGGGCCATGCATACCAGGACGAGATGAAGGGCCCTGTATACCATGATGGGGATGGGGCCATGCATACCAGGATGGGGATGGGGCAATGCATACTAGGGCGAGATCGGGGGCCCTGCATACCAGGACGAGATGGAGGGCCCTGTATACCAGGATGGGGATGGGGCTATGCATACTAGGACGAGATGGAGGGCCCTGTATACCAGGATTGGGATGGGGCCATGCATACTAGTATAGGGATGAGGGCGATCATTCCTGCCAGGATAGGGATGAGGGATCCATGCATACCAGGACAGGGATGAGGGGGCCATGCATACCAGGATAGGGATGAGGGGGCCATGTATATCAGGATGGGGATGAGGGGACCATATATACCAGAATAGGGGACATTAAATACAGACATGACCACATTTTTTTTCCCAATTTCCCCTCTAAAACCTAGGTCCGTCTTATGGTTAGGTGTGTCTTAAAGTCTGAAAAATACTGTATCTCAACTTCCACTTAAATTCTTCATTTATGACAGTTTGTTGAAATTACAGGCTCCATCTATTTATTATTTCACTGTGAAACCTCAGTAATCTATAATGCCTGGTAATGTGGAACCTGTAAAATACTATTTATACCAGACTAACCCTTTAAGGACCCGCATATTTTTTGTTTTCATTCTTTTGTTTTTATCCTGCTGTTCTTCCAAGAGCAATAACTTTTTTATTTTTCCATCGACATGGTCATGACAGGACTTGATTTTTTTGTGGGACAAGTTACCGTATATACTCATGTATAAGCCGACCCGTGTATATGCCGACCCCCCTAATTTTGCCACAAAAAACTGGGAAAGCTTATTGACTCGTGTATAAGCCTAGGGTGGAAAATGCAGCAGCTACTGGTAAATTTCAAAAATAAAAATAGATACCAATAAAAGTAAAATTAATTGCGACATCAGTAGGTTAAATGTTTTTGAATATCCATATTGAATCAGGAGCCCCATATAATGGTCCATACAAAATACACCCCATATAATGCTGCACAAAGGTTAATAATGGCCCCATAAGATGCTCCATAGAATAATATGCCCCATATAATGCTCCATAAAGGTTATGGCCCCATAAGATGCTCCATAGATTATGCCCCCATTTGCTGCCCCATAGAATATGCCCCCATATGCTGCTCCATAGGATATGCCCCCATATGCTGCTCCATAGGATATGCCCCCATATGCTGCTCCATAGACTATGCCCCCCATATATTATGCCCCCATATGCTGCTGCTGCAAAAAAAAAAAACAAAAAACGCCATACTCACTTCTCCTGCTCAGGACCCGGCACCTGTGATATTCACCTGTCCGGGGTCCATCGCTGCTCACTACTGTCTGCGCATCCTCTGTCAGTGACTGTTCAGCCAGCAGAGGGCGCGACGTGCACTAACCACGTCACCACGCCCCCTGCTGGCTAAACATCACGGACGCAGGAAGAAGCAGACAGCGGTGAGCAGCGTGGGAACGAGGACAGGTGAATATCGCTATACTCACCCGTCCTGGAACGTCTCTGCAGCCTCGCTTCTCCACTGTCTCCCTTCCTGCCTTCAGCGGTCATGACACCGCTCATTACCACTCATGAATATGCGCATATTCATGAGTTTAATGAGCGGTACCACGTGACCGCTGAAGGCAGGAAAGGAGACAGCGGAGAAGCGAGGGGGCTGCAGAGAGTGTCAGGACGGGTGAGTATGATCTGTGACACCCCCCGCCCCCCTCTGACCCCCAGGTATATGACTCGTGTATAAGACGAGAGGGGGGACTTTCAGCCCAAAAAGATGGGCTGAAAATCTCGGCTTATACACAAGTATATACGGTATAGTGTCGAGACACATCATTCATTTTACTATGTCAAAAAAGTACTGGAAATGGAAAGGTATCTAAGTGGTGTAAATTTTGTAAGAAAAAAAAAAAAACAACCATATAAAGCACTACAGAGTCTTCTATGAAGCCTCTGGCTTAGCATAACAGAAGGACTAGTGTCGCAGCCATGGGGGTCTTCAGTAAGACCCCAGATAGCAGGATAACTCATCAGCTCTCCATGAGAGCAGAGCCAACATCTACAGACAACGAAGTGCGCTCAGCTGCTGCGCCTACTACACATGCCGCAGTGACCTACGACAAAAATGTACATCGCAGGTTAAGTGGTATGCAATGTTATTCTCATGACCCATACTGTCCAAGTCACAGCTACACATTGCTGAAAAGAAAATGAATACTGTAACTCCACTAGCGGCACTCATTTTAAGAATACAACAGAATTTAGAAAACAACTTACTTGTAGCATCCCATTCAGATTTGCTTAGTGTACCCTTAAAAAAGAAAAAAAACATGTTATAGATACAGCTATGGTGGGGGTCTCCCTATCCTTCAGGAGACTAAGAAATACTTACCAGCGGCAGCTTGGCATTGCCACTTTCCTTTACAATTCTAGCATGTTCATAATCCTCTTCAGCATTTGAAGCTAAACTGGAATTAGGAGCAGGAGGATATTGCTGAAAATAGAAGGAGACATGCCATTTTGTTATTCCTAATCCTAGATGCTGGTATCTATCACATAAGGATGCTGACAATTCTAATAAAAGCATAAGAAATTAAGTATAATATACTAGACACATCTGATTTTGGTTGCATTGCTTAACCCCGTCACTACCAAGGGTGGTTTGCACGTTAACTCCCGGGCCAATTTTTACAATTCTGACCACTGTCCCTTTGTGAGGTAATAACTCTGAAACGCTTCCATGGATCCCGGTGATTCTGACATTGTTTTCTCGTGACATATTGTACTTCATGTTAGTGGTAAAATTTCATTCAAATAACTTTCGTTTATTTGTGAAAAAAACAGAAATTTGGCGAAAATTTTTAAAATTTCGCAATTTTCCAACTTTGAATTTTTATGCCCTTAAATCACAGAGATGTGGCACACAAAAAACTTAATAAATAACATTTCCAACATGTTTACTTTACATCAGCACAATTTTGGAACAAAAATTTTTTTTTGTTAGGATGTTATAAGGGTTAAAAGTTGACCAGCGATTTCTCATTTTTCCAACACCATTTTATTTTTACGGCCCACATCACATTTGAAGCCACTTTGAGGGGTCTATATGATATAAAATACCCAAAAGTGACACCATTCTAAAAACTGCACCCCTTAAGGTGCTCAAAACCACATTCAAGAAGGTTATTAACCCTTCAGGTGCATCACAGGAATTTTTTTGAATATTTAAAAAAAAAAAAAATAAAAAAAGAAAATGAACATTTAACTTTTTTTCACAAAAAAAAAAAAAATACTTCAGGTCCAATTTTTTTTTATTTTACCAAGGGTAACAGGATAAATTGGACTGCAAAAGATATTGTGCAGTTTGTCCTGAGTACGCTGTTACCTGATATGTGGGGGGGAACCACTGTTTCGCCGCATGGCAGAGCTCAGAAGGGATGGAGCGCTGTTTGACTTTTTCAATGCAAAAATTGGCTGGAATTCAGATCGGACGCCATGTCACGTTTGGAGAGCCCCTGATGTACCTAAACAGTGGAAACCCCCTACAAGTGACCCCATTTTGAAAACTAGACCCCCCAAGGAACTTATCTAGATGTGTGGTGAGAACTTTGAACCCACAAGGGCTTCACAGAAGTTTATAACATACAGCGTTACAATTAAAAAAATCATATTTTTTCCACAAAAATGATATTTTAACCCCTAATTTTTATTTTCCCAAGGGTAACAGGACCCTAAAAGTTATTGTACAATTTGTCCTGAGTACGCTGATACCCCATATGAGGGTGTAAACTACTATTTGGGCGCAGGGCAGAGCTCAGAAGGGAAGCAGCGCCATTTGACTTTTTTGGCAGGAATTGAGATCGGACACCATGTCGCGATTGGAGAGCCCCTGATGTACCTAAACAGTGGAAACCCCCCACAAGTGACCCCATTTTGGAAACAAGACCCCCCAAGGAACTTATCTAGATGTGTGGTGAGCACTTTGAACCCCCCAGTGCTTCACAGAAGTTTATAACGCCCAGGAGTGAAAATAAAAAAATCATTTTTTTCCACAAAAATGATATTTTTGCCCCCAATTTTTTATTTTCCTAAGGGTAACAGGAGAAATTGGACCCCAAAATTTGTTTTGCAATTTGTCCTGAGTACGCTGATACCCCATAGGTGGGGGTAAAGCACTGTTTGGGCGCATGGCAGAGCTTGGAAGGGAAGGAGCACCATTTGACTTTTTCAACGCAGAATTGACTGGAATTGAGATCAGACGCCATGCTGCATTTGGAGAGCACCTGATGTGCCCAAACAGTGGAAAACCCCCAATTATAACTCCAACCCTAACCCCAACACACCCCTAACCCTAATCTCAGCCCTAACTCTAGCCCTAATGGGAAAATGGAAATAAATACATTTTCTTTTAATTTTATTATTTTTCCCTAACTAAGGGGGTGATAACGGGGGGCTTGATTTACTATTTATGGTGGTTTTTATGTTTGGCAGCTGTCACACGCTAAGGCTGTGTGCCCACGATGCGATTTTTAAGCGTTTTTACTGCGATTTTCGGAGCGAAAATGTTTAAAAATCTTGTACATGACGCACCCCATACATTCCTATGGCATTCCGCACATGCTGTGTTAATGCTGCACTTTTTTCCCGCGGCGGAATCGCATCGCGGAAGGAAAGAAATCGCAGCATGATCATTCTTTTGTGCGGAATCGCAAAGAATTGCTGCGATTCCGCACCCATAGGAATGCATGAGAATCGCTTACTTCCCACATGTGGCTATGCCCACCATGCGGGAAGTTAAGCGTCTCATGTGCGGTTGGTACCCATGGTGGGGAGGAGAGGAGACTGTCCTCCAGGCCCTGGGTACCATACCCCTGTAAAAAAAAAAAAAAAAAAAAAAAAAATCGGGGTATATTTACCTTCCGACGTCCCGAGCTGCATTCCCGGGCCTCAGCGTTCCCAGTAATGCCTTGCGGCAAGGTCCTGTGATGATGTAGTCTCGCGTGACTCTAGCGGTCTCGCGAGATCGCTATAGTAACGCGAGACCAACGTCATCACAGGTCTCGCAAGGCATTACCGGGAACGCTGAGGCCCGGGATGGCAGCGCGGGACGTCGGAAGGAAAATATACCCCGATTTTTTATTTTTTTATCATTTTTAACATTTTATCTTTTACTATTGATGCCGCATAGGCGGCCTCAATAGTAAAAAGCTGGTCACACTTGTCAAACACTATGTTTGACGAGTGTGACCAACCTGTCAATCACTTTGCAAGCGATGCTTCAAATCGCTTGGAAAGTGCTTGAGAAAATCAAGGCAGAATCGCGGTAAAATCACGGTGAAAAAGCGCAGAAAAAAAACGCGCGATTTCTGGGAAGGAGTCCGGTTTTCATTGTGCATATTAAAACGCTACGTGGGCCCATAGCCTAAAAGACGCTTTTTATTGTAAAAAATAGTTTTTGCATCACCACATATTGAGAGCTATAATTTTTTCATATTTTGACCCACCGAGTCATGTGAGGTCTTATTTTTTGCGGGACGAGTTGACGTTTTTATTGGTATCATTTTCGGGCACGTGACATCTTTTGATCGCTTTTTATTCCGATTTTTGGGACGCAGAATAAAAAAAAACCCAGCGTTTCATGAATTTCTTTTGGGGGGTGCGTATACACCGTTCTGCCTGCGGTAAAATTGATAAAGCCCTTTTATTCTTCGGGTCAGTACGGTTACAACGATACCTCATTTAGGTCTTTTTTTATGTTTTGGCGCTTTTATGCAATGAAAACAATTTTATATAAAAAATAATTATTTTTGCATCGTTTTATTCTGCGAGCTATAATTTTTTTATTTTTTCACTGATGACGCTGTTTGGCGGCTCGTTTTTTGCGGGACAAGAAGTTTTCAGCGGTACCATGGATATTTATATGTGCCTTTTTGATCGCGCGTTATGGCACTTTTTGTTCCGCGGTATGATAAATCATTTTTTGCTTCGTTTTTTATTTTTTAAGGGGTTCGCTAAAGGGGTTAACTAATGGGACAGTTTTATAGGGCGGGTCGTTACGGACGCGGCGATACCAAATATGTGTACTTTTATTGTTTTATTTTTTTTATTTCCAAAATATGAATTTATTTGGGAATATTTTTTCTTTTTTAATTCATTTAGCGATTTTTAAAAAATTATTTTTACACTTTTTTTCCCACACTTTTTTACATTGTCCCAGGGGGGACATAACTGTCATGTGACAGATCAGCGATCTGTCACAGGCACTGCACAAGGCTGCACATTGCGCTGCTGTGGGGGGCTCAGGGAAGCACTGAGGGAGCCCCCTCCCTGTCGATGCTTCCCTTTACCCCCCGGTACACCGCGATCGTGTTTGATCGCGGTGTGCAAGGGGTTAACGTGGGCGCCGCTGATCGCTATGACGTAATATTCCATCCATGGGAATTAGATCCAGTGTCACATGGACGGAATATTACGTCCATTGTAGGTAAGGGGTTAACTAACCTCGGCACATTTTAGAATTTCTCTTTCATGTGCCCTTTTTCCAAGACAAAGCTGCATAAATGACTCCCTGTATGTATAGTTTACAGATCGTACTGGTTCTACGCGTGGAGACCAGGAAAGTATGACGTCTTACTGGCAATACTCCATGGGAGAAAACTATGCAAATTAGCTCTCACATAACAGGATTTTTGGGTTGCTTACCGTAAAATCTGTTTCTCAGAGCCTTCATTGGGGGACACAGAAACCATGGGTTGTATGCTGCTGCCACTAGGAGGCTGACACTATGCATAGAAAAAAGTTAGCTCCTCCTCCGCAGTATACACCCCACCGACCGGCAGTAATTTCCTCCGTTAGTGAGAAAGCAGTAGGAGAAGTAACAGAATAGATTGAAACAGGACAACTCAACTGTAAGAACAAACAACATGAAAACAGGAGTTGCAGAACATGGGAGGGTGCTGTGTCCCCCAATGAAGGCTCCGAGAAACAGATTTTACGGTAAGCGACCCAAAAATCCTGTTTTCTCTATCGCTTCATTGGGGGACACAGAAACCATGGGACGTCCCAAAGCAGTCCCTAGGGAGGGAAAGCAAACTTCCATCAGGCTAGCGGACTCACCACCGCTGCCTGCAGGATCCTTCTTCATAGGCTGGCATCCGCTGAAGCGTAGGTGTGCACCATGTAGAATTTCACAAACGTGTGAACAGATGACCAGGTTGCAGCTTTGCAAAGCTGCAGTGGGGAAGCTCTGTGGTGCACCGCCCAGGAGGCACCCACTGCCTGGGTAGAGTGAGCTCTAATTCCAGGAGGGGCCACTCGATGTTTGACCCGGTAGGCTTCCAAAATTGCCGATCTGATCCAGCGAGCAATAGTAGCTTTGGAGGCCGGCTGACCTTTCCACGCCCCATCTTGAATGATGAAGAGAGTATGTCTTCCGCAAAAGGAGTCGTCCTAGCCAGGTAGACCTTCATCGCCCTGACCAGGTCTAGCTTGTTCAAGGAGTGCTGCCGAGTTGGACCCGGACAAAAGGACGGGAGAACAATATCCTCATTCAGGTGGAAAGTGGATACCACCTTAGGAAGGAAAGAGGGCGGGGGCCGCAGGACCACCTTATCCTGGTGGAGCACCAAGAAAGGAGAGCGACAAGAAAGGAGAGCGACAAGAAAGGGCCGCCAACTCTGACACGCGCCGGATGGAGGTGATGGCCACCAGGAAGGCAGCTTTCCAGGAAAGAAGGGAAAGGAAAACTTCCCTGAGAGGACCTTGTAGAACCTCGAGAACAAGATTAAGATCCTATGGATCCACAGGCGCGCGGTACGGAGGTGCCGCATGAGCCACTCCTTGAAGAAAGGTCTTGACCTGCGGACGCAAGGCCAACGTCTTCTGAAAAAAAGGGTCAAGTCTTGGCACTTTCCATTCTAAGGAGCTGAGGGCAAGGCCCGCATCAAGGCCTGACTAGAGGAACGCTAGGACAGAAGGGAGAGAAAAGGCCATGGACGGAATGTCATTGGCCTCACACCAAGCGAAATAGGCCTTCCATGTACGATAATAAATCTTGGAAGACGAAGGCTTTCTAGCCCGGATCATGGTGTGAATAACCCAATCTGAAAAACCTGAACATTTCAGAACCGCGGTCTCAACAGCCACGCCGTTAAATTGAGCGGCCGAGAATTGGGGTGGCAAATCGGACCCTGAGACAGCAAATCTGCTCTGTCTGGAAGCTTCCAGGGGGTGTCCGCGAGCAGGTTGACGATGTCCGAGAACCAAGCTCTTCTGGGCCAATCTGGAGCGATGAGGATGACCGGAACTCCTTCCTCCTTGATTTTCCTCAACAGCTTGGGAAGAAGAGGAAGGGGCGGGAACAGGTAGGGGAACTTGAACTGAGACCAGGGAACGGTCAGAGCATCGGCACCCACTGCGAGAGGATCTCGGGCTCTGGATACGAACACCTTCCTGTTCATGCGAGATGCCAGTAGATCTACGTCCGGAGTCCCCCAATGACGACAAAGCTGATGGAAGATGTCCGGATGTAAGGACCACTCTCCCGCCGCGAGACACTCGCGGCTGAGAAAATCGGCGGCCCAGTTGCCCACGCCAGGAATGTGCACCGCGGAAATCGCTGGGACTGATATCTCTGCCCAGTGAAGAATCTTGGACACTTCCGCTAGAGCAGAGGAACTCCGTGTTCCCCCTTGGTGGTTGACAATATGCCACTGCTGTAGCATTGTCCGTCTGAATCCGGATTGGCAGACCCCCGAGAAGTCTTTCCCAGTGAATGAGAGACAGATAAATCGCCCGTATCTCGAGGACGTTGATAGGCAGACTTGTCTCGAGTCGACCACCGACCCTGAACAGTGTGATTGCGAAACACTGCACCCCAGCCGAGAAGGCTGACGTCCGTTGTCACAATCTGCCAGTGAATCGGGAGGAATGACCGGCCTAGGGAAATGAGGGGCGACGTCAGCCACCAATTGAGGGATTGTTTGACTCGGGGCGAAAGGCGAATTGGACGATCCAGGGAAAGGACAGACCTGTTCCACCGAGACAGGATGGCCTGTTGAAGCGGTCTTGAATGAAATTGGGCAAAGGGGACCGCTTCGGCCGTCGCCACCATCTTTCCCAAAACCTTCATAGCTGACCGGAGAGATGGAAGCCAAGTGCTCTGCAGTGATCGTATGTCTCGCCGCAGAGAGAACATCTTCTCTTGTGGAAGAAAAACCCTCGCTCGACGGGTGTCGAACAATAGGCCTAGAAACACAAGGCGTTGAGGCGGAACAAGGCAGGACTTCTTTTTGTTGACGAGCCACCCGAAATTGGACAGGGTGTCGAGAAGGATGGTAAGACTTTGGCGAGTCTGGTGAAAAGACGGAGCTTTGATTAGAATGTCGTCGAGGTACGAGGACGAGACCTCTGCTCCTCAACGAGGCCATCAACGCAGCCATGATCTTTGTAAATACTCTGGGAGCGGTGGCGAGACCGAACGGCAGGGCGACAAACCGGTAGTGGTCCTGGTGAATCGCGAAACGCAGGAATTTCTGATGCCCGGAAAAGATGGGAACATGCAGATAGGCGTCTTGAATGTCTATTGAGCACATGAATTCCTGCGCTTCCATGGAAGTGATTACTGAACGAAGAGACTCCATTCTGAAATGTCATAGGCGGACTCTTTTGTTCAGTAACTTGAGGTCCAGGATGGGCCGGACCTCGCCGCCTTTTCTCGGTACAACAAACAGGTTTGAGTAAAACCCTGTGAAACGTTCTGACTCGGGAATGGGCACAATAACCCCGGAACTGAGGAGAGAGGCGATGGATGCAAAGAAACCCGGAACCAAGGCAGGGTCCTTTGGAGGTCGGGACACGAAGAAACGATCCCGGGGCTGAGAGGTGAACTCTATCTTGTATCCTGAGGCTACAACTTCCCTGACCCAAGCATCTTCTACTGAAGCAAGACAGACGTCGCTGAAGAAAAGGAGTCGACCGCCCAGTTGGGAAGGCGCCTGGGGGTTCCGTTGATAGTCATGATGAAGTGGAACGTCCAGTTCTGAACCTGGAGGATCTTCCATGGGAAGAATGAGATCGCCAGGAGGGAGTGGGCCTAAAGGAGACTTTCTTCCTATCCTGGCGTGCTTGCGGCCTTTGTTGGTTGGAAAAGGATTCTGCCGTCGCGAAGCGGCGGAAAGACCGAAAGGGCCGAAACTGACGTCTTGGAGGAGGTCTACGAGGCTTGGACTGAGGAAGAAGAGAGCTTGTGCCTCCAGTGGCGTCTTTAATAATCTGGTCCAGCTGGGATCCGAAAAGACGCGCTCCCTGAAAAGGTAGATTGGTAAGAGACATTTTTTGAAGACAAATCCGCCTGCCAAGCCTTGAGACAAATTGTACGCCGGATTGCTACCACGTTGCTGGACTTTTGAGCTGCGCAAGATGCAGCATCCAAGGAGGCCGAGACCAGATAATCCCCTGTATGGGAGATCTGGTTGGCTAGCTCCGCCAAACGCTCTGGTTGGGCTTTATCTAAAATGCCCTGGCGGAGATCCTCTGCCCAAGTAGCTATGGCCTTAGCTACCCAAGTTGAAGCGAAGGCAGGGCTCAGCGCCGTTGCAGCCGCATCGAACGCTGACTTTGCTAAGGATTCTATGATCCTATCGTTAGAATCCTTCAGAGACACCACACCTGAAATCGGGAGGACCGTGTTGTTAGATAGTCTGGACACGGGAGCGTCTACAGAGGGAGAGGCCGACCAATTGTCGGTGAGCTCTTTCGAAAATGGATACAGCACGCTGAGGCGCTTCCCTCTTTGAAAGAGCCTGGTCGGATTTTCTCTCTCCCTGGTAAGGAGCTTGTCAAACTCCGAGTGCGGGGCGAAGACTCTGGAAGGTGTTTCTGCCCGTCTGAACGAAACCTCCTGATCTGAGGGTTTAGCAGGGGAGTCTGTGATTTCGAAAGTGTGGTTAATCGCAGCAATGAGGTTCTGTACTCGTGTGAGGATGCACGGGAAGGAGACTGCTGGGAAGGACTATGCGGTGAGATGGGGCGAGGGGAGGATTCCGGCCAGAAATCCTGCCTGGGCCTTTTGCGGCTCATGCTGGCTGGCTCAGATGGAACCTCTTGTGCCCTGCTGGATACTGTAGAAGTGTCCAGGGGCAGCTTATCAAGAACGGCCACTAGGGACTGAGACACCTTAGTAAGATCCGCCACTGATTGTGATAGAGAAGAAACCCAGCCAGGAATGGGGGATTCACTCTCACAGGTAGCCATAGGGAGCTCCTGGGCGGTGGGTTGAATGGGATTGCTGCAGTCGAGGCAGAGGGGAGTGGGCTGACCTGAGGGAAGTTTGCGTTTGCAAGAAGAACATGCAAAGAACTTGATTAAAGTGCCCATGGGAGCAGGGGGGCGAGAATGGTCAGGCTTAGAGGTAGACATAATGGGACAGTCACTGAAGGCGTGCCGGAAGGTTGGGGGACAGGAAGGAGGGTGTCAGTCTGCAGAAGCAGAGCTACTCACGGTCCGTTGTCCTGTGGATAACCCCAGTAAGCGATGCTGCGCAGCTCGTGTACTTGCAGGGTCGCAGGAGAGTGCGGAGTCCGGCTGACGGTGTCCAGCTGCCAGATCATAGAAAATGGCGGCCGCCAGAAGAGACTGAGGGAAAAACGCGCTCTGAGACGATGAAGGGCGGAGCTTACCGCCGCTCTGAGAAAAAGGTACCGCCCGCTATAAAAGGTGGGCTGAGCGCTGTGACAGTGCGACAGGAGCATGAGGAGAGGCGGTGGACGGGCCTATGACGGGCGGGAGGGAAGCCCGCCACGCTGTAGTAGGCCCAAAGTGAAGCCGGGGCCTAAATAAATAGCGGCGACCGCCTGTCAGCACGGGGCGGCGCAGAGGTGACACAGCCTGAACGCTGCTGAGAGAAACCTGGCCGGGGTGAAGGGAGCGGGCTGGAGGGCAAATGCGGAGGCTGCCTGGAGGCGCGGGACGGCCGCGGAAGCCCGCAGCGCTGCCGCAGCCACCCGCCCCAAAGAAGACGCTGAAGCTGCGACCATGCCGCCTGAGGAGAATGGGGGCCCAATACTCACCCTATCCCGGACCCGAGTTGAATAAAGGTACCTTGCTTGTCCTGAGTATGTCTGCGCCTCATCCAACCGACAGGCTCTGTTAGGCGAGTGGATGGGAGACTAAAGGCATGGACCCTCTGCATCGCTGACACGTATTCGTGTTGGCGGCTGCCCGGAAGAGCTGCTGGTCCTGCTGCGGAGAGCTGTGAGGATACGGGGTGGCAGTACACGCCGTATTCACAGTCTCTTTGTGGGAGTACAGATGTGACTTTTCACTCTGTATCCCTCTGGATAACCTGAAAAGAAACGACGCACATCAAGGTAGATATGGGTCTAAAGAAAGACCCGTGTCCACCTCCTACTGACAGTAAGCTAAACTGAGGAAATTACTGCCGGTCGGTGGGGTGTATACTGCGGAGGAGGAGCTAAAAATTTTTCTATGCATAGTGTCAGCCTCCTAGTGGCAGCAGCATACAACCCATGGGTTCTGTGTCCCCCAATGAAGCGATAGAGAAAAAGAATTTATCTGGCAAGCATCACCTAGAAAAGATATATACCCTATAAATCAATGCATTACAACACCACATAAATAAACGCAAAGTCACAAACTCATCAATTCAAAATCCATTTTCGCAATTGTCATTATACGAGGCTTGTTACCAGGTCGGACCCTGACTTACAGGGTCACCATCTCTCCCAGTGGGTACTTGGAAGATAGATTCTTTTGTGCTAGGAGAGCTCCTTCGCATAGTTCGGGAGAGGCGTATTCAATTCCCAACTACGCTTGCAATTGGTGGAAAGGAATAACACTAAATACAGCAGATTTCAGCCATGCATGAAAACAATGTGCACAAACCCTATCTGACATCTACCGTATGTGCAGATGTCTGGTGGGCACATGTGGAGCTGGCACCCCCCCTTAATGGTGGACGTGATATGAACCAACAGTTTCACCCCTTAAATTTCCAATCCACAGAATACGAGTCCCGTGTGACCATATCCTAAAACATGCTGAAGACAGAATTTTTTTTTACCACTTCATAAAAAGGTAAAAATCTTAGACCAGTGTGGCTAACCCTTCCATTAAGATTACTTTTGGTTTTGCATTGTGAAGAACTAAATAAAATTTTATGCCAAAATTATAATGTATGTAAAGCGCAGTGGAATATGATGTCGCTATATAAGCAATGCATAATCAATAAATGATAAAAACCTGCAGAGTAACCGCTCACTATTTACAGCACCTCCTGTAATAATACAATGCTATTAAAACAAGTCTCAAACTGTGGTTCTAGCCTAGAAAGGAAGCAAAATGACAGTAATCCCGCTTTACAAGGCGAGTCTGTCACAAGGTTTTTGCTACCTCTTCCAAGAGAAGCATAATGTGGGGGAAGAGACCTTGATTCTCCTGCTGTGTCACTCACTTAGCTGCTTGCTATAGTTTTGATAATCTCCTGCTGGTAAAACAGTTTTATCACTATGAGTACTAACAAACCTACAGCAATGAAATCCTTAATATTCATGAGTTCTGTCTTTCCAATCCCCCTCCCCCAGCTTTATGCCTATGCAGTGTGTAGACAGAAAGCTGTCAATCAGTGCTGTGGATTGGGCTTTATCAGTGAGCGGAGCGGCAAAGCTGCAACTAATAAAAAAGAATGTATTTGTGAGCGTTTGTCCCATCAGTCATTTGCACTTGTGCCGCCCCTGCCTATATCATGGAGGCCGGCAGTACCCTGATGTGCATTTCATATCATGTCTTGGAATACACAGCTGCCTTTCCTTTTTCTGTGACTTTTTTGTTTAATTTTATGTCCTTTTTGGTTAGTTGCTATAAATTTTAGCATAGGGACTCGCAAGACAATGAGGACCATTGAAGTGAGATGCGAGCTTGCATATTTTAGCCAAAATATCAACTAATAACTCCTGCATTCTATACATCCTTTTCCTCTTTCATTGTTGCACATTTTTCATCTTTTGCAGGGTGCAGCTAGGCCCTTTATTGTTGATTTGGTGAAGTGGGGTGTCACTACAGAAAGAAGCCCAGAAAGTGACATAACTAGAATGTGGGTCTCTGCCTCTACATCATGCTGCTCTCAAACGGAGCACCAAAAATCTGGAGACAGATTCCCTTTAATCCCTTCATGACATGGCGATTCTGATTCTTTTTTGTTTTCATTTTTTCTTCCCTTCCTCCAAGAGTCATAAGTATGAGGGATTTTATTGGCGGACGACATTCTCCTGAATGACACCATTTAATCTACCACATAGCGCACTGGAAAACGAAGCATGCTGAAATTGCAAAACAAGTGCAATTCTTCACTTGATTTTTGGGCTTTTATTTACCGTGTTAAATATATCAAATCTGACCTGGCAATATGATTCTCCAGGCCAGTACGAGTACGCAGTTAAACATTTATTTTTTTATTATTGTCATTGAGTGGCAAAAAAAAAAACCACAGAAATTTGAAAAAAAAAAACAAAAACAAAACACGTTTTCATCCCTTTACGGAGACAAGTAACGTTTTCATTTTTCGGGATCTGGAGCGATGCGAGGGTTTATTTTTTACCTCCTGAGCTGACGTTTTTACTGATATCGCTTTGGGGTTGACAATAAATCTTGATTGCCTTTTATTGAAATGTTGTGGTGGCCAAAAACATGTAATTCTGCCATTTCGATTCATGTTCTCGTTACACTATTTACTGATGGGATTAATTTATTTTAAACTTGCTAGATCAGACTTTTACAAACACAGGGATACCAAATATGTACATTTTTCAATTTTTTTTAATAGTTTAATTTTTAAGTGGGCAAAAGGAGGGGGATTTGATCTTGTGTTTTTTTGTTTACGCATTTAAAAAAAAACTTTTTTTCCCCCACTTTTTATTGTAATTTGTTAGTCCCCTAAGGAGACATGAAGCTGCAATCATCCGATCGTTTGTGCTATACATAGAAGTGAAACAGGGAAAATCAAGATCTCCCTTGAACGCCACCCCCACAGCTGTCATGATGGTAGTCATGACCCACAGCTCTCATGACTACCCTTCTGCACCCTGTGGCCATGTCATGGACGCATTTGATGGGAGCGTGGAACGCAACCCTCCTGCTGGCGCGTGTTAAATGCAGATGTCAGAAATGTACAGCGGGATTCAACTGGCTAACACCAATGGGCAGAGCAGCGCTGCAACCCACAGCTGTTAAAGGTACATGATGGCTGATTAAATCCTGTGCCTGGAAAGATGCAGGCTCAGCATGTGAGCCTGTATCAAAGTCAGGGACGCAACATATGACATAAGTGTACGTCATATGTCGTGATGGGGTTAAGGGGAACAAACTGCTGTTCAAGTAAATGACTGTGCACACAGAGGAATATTAATGAACACCTGGGGAGAATATGCATAAGGGTTCAAATAGTTTATAAAAAAAATAAATAAAATTAAAATTGATGCAATGTGTATATTTGCATCCGTAAGAATCTATGTAATTATAAGACGACTAAAGTTACTAAATATCTTCTATGTGGGTAAAGCCATTGCCTTCATAATTAATTGTCTGCAGCAAACATGCAGATTATGGCCAGTGCTTGCTTTTCCTTGACAAGCAGAAAAGTGAAAATTAATGACGAAGATTTTCTTCGTCAGTGAATATTCCTGTGGCTTTCATGTCAATGTATCCCTGAGTTTTTCACATTTTAGCTTACCAATCTAATGACACAGAATGTGACAGACAACAAATCACCTCCAAAGCCAGCATTTTTCTCAGCAACATTTTCTGTTCATCATTTTTGACCTTCTCTTCAAAAAATTCTTTAAAAGTTCTCTTGTAAATTAATTTCATTTTATATTTCTTGGCCATTCTGCAAAATAAGTAGACGTGTTATTTCCTCCCACGCTCTCTAGCTTCAAATCCATGATGACCCTGTTCTCAATTTACTGCCCTAAACAAAGACAAACCTTTGGAATAAGCACAGCGACACCTTATGGACACACACAAAACTACAATTTATATTTTCAAGCCAATGTCAATTTTTATAAAAAAAAAAAAACTAATACAGTGAACCAAAGAGTTTTTAACGAGGTTTCTTCCAAAAATAATATATATTGCACTTTTATAGAAAGTCCCTTTTCTAAAAAGGTTAAAAACATATGAATATGAAAAGGACAAGTTTTTTTGTAAATGAATAAGCTCTGGCTGCATCTTTTGTATCAGATTTACAAAAATCTGGATAAATTTAAATTATGGGTGAAAATTCACTGACCTGCGTCGGTCTGCGCACGGCCGCCGCTAAGCTCTGCCCCCTGCAGCGCCTCCTCCTGTCAGCTCCGCCTATGGGCGCATGACGCTACATGCGACCTGCATACCCTATCTTTAGCGCCCATAGTCAGAGCTGACAGGAGGAGGCGCGGCAGAGGGCGGAGCTTAGCGGCGGCCATCCGCAGACCGACGCAGGTCAGTGAAACGGTAGTGTGAAACTAGCCTAACCCACTAAGTGTATGTGTACTCCTTTGAATATTTGCAGCGGATTTTTCTGCACAAAAAAAAAAAAAAAATCGTGTGAGCAGGAAAAACATTGCTTAAAATAAGATTTTTCAAAGCATTTTTTGTGCGTTTTTAATCAGCTTTTACTTGTGTTTTTCCCATTTATTTGAATGGGTCAATAACACTGCAAAACACAGAACTGACACACTGCAAATTTGAAAAAAAAAAAAAAACACTGATGAATTAAATCATTAAGTGCAGCGTTCTTCACCCTTGAAAAATATATATTAAAAAAAATAATGGCAAAAATGCAGTGTATGAACAAGCTCTAAACAGTTATATTAAAATTTGGATGAGGTGTAAAAAATAATGTGTGGGTTTTTATTTTATTCCCATTGTGTGGGAGAAGGTTTTCTTTAAATCATAGTCAAAGGTTTTTCCCAAAATAATAAGAAATGAAAAACAGCCGAATCATGGAGTCAATAAAGGACAAAATGGACTGACGTAGAGTTATTAGATAAGCAAATGCTAATATTCTCTTCCCTCACTTGGTAAGAAATAGCCCTCTCCACCCCTTCTGAATAATAAGGAAGGGGGTGAACCATACAAGTTCATGTTAGTCTCCCCTCAAGCTCATCAGAAGCCGTACCTAGTTCATCCCTACTACTGACGAGTGACAAGGTGTTATACGGTTTTATGAGCACGCTTGAGAGCTAGTAGAGTATCTTCGGCGTGCTCAAATACCATGCTCAAGTTGCCATGCCTGCATGCCTCAAGGCTGTTCAACAGCTGCAACACAAGATGATTGCCTGTGTGTCATGCAATCCCTGCATATGTTGCGGCTGCTGAACAGCCCGCGAGATATGCAGCCGCAGTGACTCAACACCGTACTCGAAGATACTCTATTAACACGCGCGCTCATCACTAGTTATGCCATTTTCAATTTGGAGTCCATATTTGTACAATGAGAAATATTATTCAACACTGTACTTAGTTGTTCTCGTGACTATATATTGAGACAAAACACCACTTCACAATAAATGTATGAAGGAAAACGATAAACCCACACTTACTCTACAAGCACTGGAAAGTATACCAGAAATTCGGGGACATTAACCACACCTTCTAACTTAAAGTCATATTTGCACCCAAATAATGGGTAATTCCCCTTGTCTTGAAACGTTACACTGTACACATCGTTCCCAAATGAATTTGTATCAGAAGCTTCGAGGCGTTTCCTGAAAAAAAAGAAGGCAAAAAAGCATTTACTTAATGTTGTAACTACAATATGCAAAAACCAAAATCTTTAAAGGGAGCGTGTCCCTTACCCAAACTCCCCAAAGGCATATTACGTTTAGTTGTACATAATCTACTGAACTTAGTTTGTAGAAAAATCACACAAGCATGGTAGATTTTAGTGGTACAGCGCTGAGAGGCGTCGGTGCAGCCTTAGCATGGTAAAGGGCTCAGGGCCCTTTACATTTTGGGGACTTACCCTGCTACTGATTAACAGCAGTGGCTTGCTTAAAGCAAGCATTGCTTGAACTCAGCCTGCATGTCTGCGCATCTGCACTAACACTGCCTGACCCCGACACACACGTGAGCACACACTCACACAGTGTAATAGGCCCATTCACTACCCTGAAGCCACTGGAAAGCTATACTTCATGTGTACAAGCTATTCATAATGCAGCCTGCTGACAGGTCACTGATCCCTCACTGACCTGCCCCCTAGTTTACATAATGAATCAGGGCTGTGGAGTCGGAGTCGGTGCTCATTTTGGTGGAGTCGGAGTTGGAGTCGGTATAAAATGGACCGACTCCGACTCCTAAAATATATAATAAATTGGGTACAGTAATTCAATGCAGGATGTGCTGAATATTTTTTCATAGGAGTTTGGGAAAGTTATGAAATGTCCTATAAATGGCTGTTCTATTCCTGATCTAAGGCTACATTCACACACAGCGTTTTTCCTGTGTTTTTTGAGGATACGTTTTTCAGCTGCAAAAGTTGATCATCTTTTTAAAAAACTGCATCACCTGAAAGGATTTTGAGCTCATAGATAATGTTCTCAATAGCAAAAGCAGATTAGAAATCTGCTCTATATATCCATTTATCCATATCTGTCTATCCATATCTTATCTGTACCAAAAAGAATGAAAACCGGGTAGTACACCAATATATATTCTGTTCTATCTAAATATCTTGATTATTGGATCATAAAAATGATTAAATGTCTGAGGTTCACATTGTACTACAATAAATTTTTCACTTAAATATAAGCAATATGTGTGGGAGTCGGAGTCAGGGAGTCGGAGTCATGGAGTCGGAGTTGGAGTCGGTGTAAGGGAAATTGAGGAGTCGGAGTTGCAGGTTTGGCTTACCGACTCCACAGCCCTGTAATGAATATTACATATACATACCTGTGCTGCAGCATAATCGCATGTGCACTGTGTATAGATTTAATATGGTTGAGGTTATCCTGATATTGAAAAAAAATCCATTTGAAAACGGTGCCTGCGCAGTAGCAGCACTCATTGTATGTATGTAGAGGTGATCCGATAGCTGCTACTGAACAGTCACTGGCAGCGTCATTTTGCTAAAGGAAAAAAATATCGTCCTCCAAGATGGCACCGCCGGCGCAGTAGCAGCTATCGGATCACCTCTATATACATCGATAACTGCTACTGCACAGGAGCGATGGGCACCATTTTCAAATGGATTTTTTTTTTTTTTAAATATCAGGATAACCTCAACTATATTAATTATATATACAGTACACATGTGATTATGCTGCAGCGCAGGTGTCACCACTGGCACATGCCTGCAGAAAGGTTTTTGCCAGTATGTATATATAGAATTCATTATCTAAACTAGGGGGCAGGTCAGTGAAGGATCAGTGACCTGTCAGAAGGCTGCATTATGAATATATAATCAGAGCACCACATGAAGATGTGGCCCCGGGAGCACGAGCATATCATTAACTAAAAACTGAAAAACAGGATTTTTGGGTTGCTTACCGTAAAATCTGTTTCTCGGAGCCTTCATTGGGGGACACTAGAGACCATGGGTGTATGCTGCTGCCACTAGGATGCTGACACTATGCACAAAAAAAGGTTAGCTCCTCCTCCGCAGTGTACACCCCACCGACCGGCAGGAAGTTCCTCAGTTAGTGAGAAAGCAGTAGGAGAAGTAACAGAATAGATTGAAAACAGAACAGACAACTCAAACCAACCAACATAATAACAAGAGTTGTAGAACATGGGAGGGTGCTGTGTCCCCCAATGAAGGCTCCGAGAAACAGATTTTACGGTAAGCAACCCAAAAATCCTGTTTTCTCGTTCGCCTTATTGGGGGACACAGAGACCATGGGACGTCCCAAAGCAGTCCCTGGGGTGGGAAAAACAAACTTCCATCAGGCCAGCGGACTCACTACCGCAGCCTGCAGGATCCTTCTACCTAGGCTGGCATCTGCCGAAGCGTAGGTATGGACCTTGTAGAATTTTACAAACGTGTGAACCGATGACCAGGTTGCAGCTTCGTAAAGCTGCAGCGCGGAAGCTCTGTGACGTACCACCTAGGAGGCACCCACTGCCCGGGTAGAGTGCGCTCTAATTCCCGGAGGGACCACTCGTTGTTTGACCCGGTAGGCCTCCAAAATTGCCGATCTGATCCAGCGAGCAATAGTAGCTTTGGAGGCCGGGTGACCTTTCCGCGTCCCATCTGGAATGATGAAGAAAGAATCTGTCTTCCGCAAGAAGTCATCCTAGTTAGGTAGACATTCATCGCCCTGACCAAGTCCAGCTTGTTCAAGGACCGCTCCCGAGGGTGAGCTGGACCCGGACAAAAGGACGGGAGAACAATGTCCTCATTCAGGTGGAAAGTGGACACAATCTTAGGAAGGAAAGAGGGCGGAGGCCGCAGAACTACCTTGTCCTGGTAGAGTACCAAGAGAGCGGCAAGAGAGGGCCGCCAATTCCGACGCGCGCCGGATGGAGGTGATGGCTGCCAGAAAGGCTACTTTCCACGAAAGGAGAGAAAGGGAAACATCCCAGAGAGGTTTAAAGGAAGGACCTTGTAGAACCTCGAGAAGCAGATTAAGATCCCATGGATCTACGGGCGCTCAGTACGGAGGAACCATGTGAGCCACACCTTGACGGAAGGTTTTAACCTGAGGACGGGAGCCAACGTCTTCCGAAATAAAATGGACAGCGCCGACACTTGACCCTTTAAAGAGCCGAGGGCAAGACCCGCATCCAGCCCCGCTTGAAGGAACGCCAGGAAAGAAGGGAGCGAAAAAACACATGGGCGGAATGTAATTGATCTCGCACCAAGTGAAATAGTTCTTCCAAGAACGGCAATAAATCTTGGAAGACGATGGCTTCCTGGCTCGGATGATGGTATGAATAACTCGATCGGAAAATCCTGATCGTTGCAAAACCTCGGCCTCAACAGCCACGCCGTTAAATTGAGTGGCCAAGAATTGGGGTGGCAAAACGGACCTTGAGACAGCAGATCTGCTCAGTCTGGAAGCTTCCAGAGGGCGTCCGCGAGAAGGTTGGCGATGTCCGCGAACCAATCCCTACTGGGCCAATTCGGGACGAAGAGGAGGACTGAAATTCCTTCCGCCTTGATTTTCTTCAGCTGCCTGGGAAGAAGAGGCAGGGGAGGAAACCGGTAGGGGAGCTCGAACTGTGACCAAGGAATGGCCAGAGCGTCGGCGCCCACCGCGAGAGGATCTCGAGCCCTGGATACAAACTGTGGAACTTTTCTGTTGAGGCGAGAAGCTAGCAGATCTACGTCCGGGGTTCCCCACGACGGCAAGTTGAAGAAATACTTCCGGATGTAGGGACGACTCTCCCGCCGCGAGATCCTCGCGGCTGAGAAATCGGCGGCCCAATTGTCCACGCCGGGAATGTGTACCGCGGATATTGCCGGGACTGAAGCCTCCGCCCAATGAAGAATCTTGGACATTTCTGCCAGGGCTGAGACACTCCGCGTCCCTCCCTGGCGTGTGACATATGCCACCACCATGGCATTGTCTGTCTGAATCCGGATAGGCAGTCCCCTGAGAAGTCTCTCCCAGTGAACGAGAGACAGATAAATCGCTTGTATCTCGAGGACGTTGAATGGCAGGGCTGACTCCTGAGTTGACCAACGACCCTGAACAGTGTGATTGCGGAACACTGCCCCCCCAGCCGAGGAGGGTGGCATCCGTTGTCACAATCTGCCAGTGAAAGGGGAGGAATGACCGTCCTAGGGAGATGAGAGGAGACGTCAGCCACCAATTGAGGGACTGCTTGACATGGTTTGAAAGACGAAATGGGCGATCCAGGGAAAGGACAGACCTGTTCCACCGGGATAGGATGGCGAGTTGGAGAGGTCTGGAGTGAAATTGGGCAAAGGGGACCGCCTCTGTTGCCGCCACCATCTTTCCCAGGACTTTGATGGTCGTCCGGAGAGATGGAAGTCTCATGAGCTGCCGCGATCGTACATCCCGTTGCAGGGAGCCAATTTTCTCTTGAGGTAGAAAAACCCTCGATCGACGAGTGTCGAACAATAGACCCAGAAACACAAGACGTTGTGTCGGGACAAGACAGGACTTCTTTTCGTTGATGAGCCACCCGAAATTGGTCAGGTAAGACTTTGGCGAGCTTGACGAAAGGATGGAGCTTTGATCAGAATGTCGTCGAGGTACGGAAAAAGAACGAGACCTCTGATTCTCCACCAGGCCATCAACGCCGCCATGATCTCTGTAAATGCTCTGGGTGCGGTGGCAAGACCGAACGGCAGTGCACAAAATTGATAATGTTCCTGGCGAATCGCAGGAATTTCTGATGCCCGGAGAATATGGGAACATGTAGATAGGCATCTTGAATGTCTATTGAACACATGAACTCCTGCGTCTCCATGGAAGCGAATAACTGAAGAAACTCCATTCGGAAATGACGCAGTCGGGCTCTCCTGTTGAGTAATTTGAGGTCCAAGATGGGGCGAACTGTCCCGCCTTTGTTCGGCACCACGAACAGGTTTGAAGAAAACCCTGTGAAAAGTTCTGATTCGGGAACGGGCACAATCACCCCGGAACTGAGGAGAGAGGGGATGGATGCAAGAACCCCGGAACTAAGGCTGGATCTTTTGGAGGACGGGACTCGAAGAAGCGATCCCGTGGACGAGAAATGAACTCTATCTTGTACCCTGAAGATACAAGCTCCCTGACCCAAGCGTCCTCTACTGAGGCCAGCCAGGTATCCCTGAAGAAACGGAGTCGACCTCCCAATTGGGAGGGACCCTCGGGAGTTCGTTGACAGTCATGCTGACGTGGACCGTCCAGATCTAGACCTGGAGGGTCTGCCCTGGGAGGAGTGAGTTCGCCAGGAGGGAGAGGGTCTGAAGGACACCGTCTTTCTATCCTGGCGTACCTGTGGTCTTTGTTGGTTAGAGAAGTTCTCTGCCGTATTGAAGCGGCGGTAAGCCCGAAAGGGCCGAAACTGACGCCTTGGCGGGGGTCTGCGAGGTTTGGACTGAGGGAGGAGAGAACTCGTGCCTCCAGTGGCGTCCTTAATAATCTGGTCCAGCTGGGACCCAAAGAGACGCGCTCCATGAAAAGGCAGATTGGTAAGAAACTTTTTAGAAGACAAGTCCGCCTGCCAAGCCTTGAGCAAAATTGTACGTCGGTTTGCCACAACGTTGCTTGACGCCTGAACAGCGCGAGACGCGGCATCCAAGGAAGCAGAAAGCAGATAATCCCCTGCATGGGAAATCTGGTTGGCCAGATCGGTCAATTGCTCTGGTTGGGCCTTATCTAGGATGCCCTTACGGAGATCCTCTGCCCAAGTGGCTATGGCCTTTGCCACCCAAGATGAGGCAAAGACTGGACATAGCGCAGCTGCAGCGAATGCTGACTTTGCCAAGGATTCTATAATTCTATCATTAGAATCCTTTAGTGACGCTACACCTGAAAGCGGGAGAAACGTGTTATTAGAAAGTCTGGACACGGGTGCGTCCACCGACAGGGAAGCAGACCAGTTGTCAGAGAGCTCTTTAGCCAACAGATACAGCACGCCGAGACGATTCCCTCTTTGAAATCGCCTGGACGGATTTTCTCTTTCCCTGGCAAGGATCTTGCCAAACTCAAAGTGGAAGGCGAATACCGTGGATAGTGTTTGTGCCCGTCTGAACGAAACCTCCTGATCTGAGGATTTCGCAGGGGAGTCAGATATTTCGAAGGTGTGGTTAATCGCAGCAATGAGGTTCTGTACTGTAACCTTCATGTCCGCGTCCTGGTCAGAATCCAGCTCTAAAATCCCTTCAGAGGACATATCCGAGAACGCTACACCTGACTCGGGTGAGGAGGCACGGGAGGGCGACTGCTGGGAAGGACTAGGTGCTGATGAGAGACCAGGAGAGGATTCCAGCCGTGGATCCTGCCTGGGCCTTTCACGGCATCTGCTAGCTGGCTCAGATGGAATGTCTTGCGACCTGCTGGACCCTGCAGAAGTGTCCAGGGGCAACTTATCAAGAACGGCCAACTAGGGACTGAGACACCCTGGTGAGGTCTGCCACAGATTTTGAAAGGGACGAGGCCCAGCCAGGAATGGGGGGTTCGATTTCACGTGGCGCAGTAGATGGCTCCTGGACGGCATCCTGCTGAACGGGATTGCTGCAGTCCTGGCAGAGGGGAATTTGCAATTGCAAGAGGAGCATGCGAAAAAAAACCTGCGGAAGTGCTGGAGGGTTGGGGGACAGCAAGGCAGGGTAGGGTGTCAGTCTGCAGTTGCAGAACTACTCACGGTCCGGTGTCCCCGAAAGATGGCATCTGCTGTAGTCTCCGGCTGTCAGGCTGCAAAGATGGCGGCAGCCTGATGTGAGGAATCAAAAAGCGCGGTCTCTGTGTAAGAAGAAAGGCGGAGCTAGCCGCCTGCACCAGAGGGAAGAACCGCCTCCTCCCCCTTCCCAGCCACAAGACTAGAGAGGCGGTGGGAGGGCTTAGGAACGGGCGGGAGCGCAGCCGTCCTATGATAATGAACGGGGGCGTGCCCGCGACGGGCGCGAAGGCCCAAACTGAAGCCGGGGACTAAATTTGAAACGGCGGCCGCCTGTCAGCACAGGGCGGCGCGGAAGAATTGCGACGCAGCCGCGTCCGCCCCTAAAGGAGACGCCGCCATAGCCCTGCTCCCAGACGCAACCCTCACAAGAGTACCGGCGGTGGGGTGAAGAAGGCCCGCACCGCCACCGGGGCCAAAAAGGGATGCAACGACCGTCGGACGGCGCGAGCAGTGCGAGAATCTGCGGCGCTACTTTGGCGCCGCTCCCGGGTCATCTTGTGGCTTTATGTTCCGGTGCTCCAATAAAGGTACCTTCTGTATCCCACGCTGTCTGCTCATCTTCTACATATTCGCGCCTCGTCCAACCGACAGGCTCTGGTGGGCGAGTGGGTGGGAGGCGGGGGGCAAGGACCATCCGTTTTCGCTGGCACGACACCTGTGCTCAGCCTGTGGTCCGCCCGGAGAACTAAGAGGATACGGGGTGGCAGTACACGCCGTACTCATAGCCTCTTTGTGGGAGTACAGTTGTGACTCTTCACACTGTATCCCTCCTGGAACCTGAAAAGGAACGACGCACATCGAGGTAGATATGGGTCTAATGAAAGACCCGTGTCCACCTCCTACTGACACTAAGCTAAACTGAGGAACTTCCTGCCGGTCGGTGGGGTGTACACTGCGGAGGAGGAGCTAACCTTTTTTTGTGCATAGTGTCAGCCTCCTAGTGGCAGCAGCATACACCCATGGTCTCTGTGTCCCCCAATAAGGCGAACAAGAAATAAGGATTAAACAAAACCACAAGACGGATTTCATCACCCAAGGTATCATTGCAATCAGTATAACGGCGCCGTCCTGACACTGTCCGTAGGTTACTGGGCACAATCCTGCTGACAGGTTCCCTTTAAGAGCGGGAGGAGTGGGCAAGTACCAAACTGTAAATTTAGGGGGTGTAACAGTGCACTGAGCCCTTTACTACACCGAATTTTATATATATATATATATATATATATATATATATATATATATATATATACATACATATACACACACACACCCAAGGTTTGGACACACCTTCTTATTCATAGAGTTTTCTTTATTTTCATTACTATGAAAATTGTAGATTCACTCTGAAGGCATCAAAACTATGAATTAACACATGTGGAATTATATAATTAAAAAAGCATGAAACAACTGGAAATACTGTAGGTCTTATATTCTAGGTTCTTCAAAGTAGCCACCTTTTGCTTTGATTGCTGCTTTGCACACTCTTGGCATTCTCTTGATGAGCTTCAAGAGGTAGTCACCGGAAATGGTTTTCACTTCACAGGTGTGCCCTGTCTGGTTTAATAAGTGGGATTTCTTGCCTTATAAATGGGGTGGGGACGATCAGTTGTGTTGTGCAGAAGTCTGGTGGATACACAGGTGATAGTCCTACTGAATAGACTGTTAGAATTTGTATTATGGCAAGAAAAAAGCAGCTCAGTAAAGAAAAACGAGTGGCCATCATTACTTTAAGAAATGGTCAGTCAGTCCGAAAAATTGGGAAAACTATGAAAGTGTCCCCAAGTGCAGTGGCAAAAACCATCAAGCGCTACAAAGAAACTGGCTCACATGAGGACCGCCCCAGGAAAGGAAGACCAAGAGTCACCTCTTCTGCAGAGGATAAGTTCATCCGAGTCACCAGCCTCAGAAATCGCAGGTTAACAGCAGCTCAGATTAGAGACCAGGTCAATGCCACACAGAGTTCTAGCAGCAGACACATCTCTACAACAACTGTTAAGAGGAGACTTTGTGCAGCAGGCCTTCATCGTAAAATAGCTGCTAGGAAACCACTAAGGACAGGCAACAAGCAGAAGAGACTTGTTTGGGCTAAAGAACACAAGGAATGGACATTAGACCAGTGGAATTCTGTGCTTTGGTCTGATGAGTCCAAATTTGAGATCTTTGGTTCCAACCACCATGTCTGTGTGCGAAGCAGAAAAGGTTAACGGATGGACTCTACATGCCTGGTTCCCACCGTGAAGCATGGAGGAGGAGGTGAGATGGTGCTTTGCTGGTGACGCTGTTGGGGATTTATTCAAAATTGAAGGCATACTGAACCAGCATGGCTACCACAGCATCTTGCAGCTGCATGCTATTTCATCCGGTTTTTGTTTAGTTGGACCATCATTTATTTTTCAACAGGTCAATGACCCCAAACACACCTCCAGGCTGTGTAAGGGCTATTTGACCAAGAAGGGGAGTGATGGGGTACTACGCCAGATGACCTAGCCTCCACAGTCACCAGACTTGAACCCAATCGAGATGGTTTGGGGTGAGCTGGATCGCAGAGTGAAGGCAAAAGGGCCAACAAGTGCTAAGCGTCTCTGGGAACTCCTTCAAGACTGTTGGAAGACCATTTCCGGTGACTACCTCTTGAAGCTCATCAAGAGAATGCCAAGAGTGTGCCCAGCAGTAATCAAAGCAAAAGTTGGCTACTTTGAAGAACCTAGTATATAGGACATATTTTCAGTTGCTTCACACTTTTTTGTTAATTATATAGTTCCACATGTATTAATTCATAGTTTTGATGCCTTCAGAGTGAATCTACAATTTTCATAGTCATGAAAATAAAGAAAACTCTTTGAATGAGGTGTGCCCAAACTTTTGGTCTGTACTGTATATATATATGTAAGTTTTCTCAAGCATTGCACCAAGAAAATGCAGTGCTGGTATGACTCTTAGAAGGTCCTGAGAACCCATATATTATTACACAGCCAGCTTAATATGCACTAAGGTGGTGACAGACTTCCATTAAAGCACGGCTGTGGAGTTGTTAATCCAAACACCAACACCTGACTCCGACCCCACAGCACTGCCTCACTACGGAGCATGTACATAAAGTGCAGCACGGACTCCTCTCCACTAAAAGCAGAGATCCTTAGATCAGGAACAGAACAGACATTCATAGGACATTTCAGAACCTTCCCAAATACTTATATGAGTAAATGTACTGCAAATCCTGCACTGAACTACTGAACGCAATTTTATTATATATTTTAGGAGTTGAAGTTGGTCCATTTTATACCAACTCCACAGCCAAGCTTTAAAGAGCATAAAAACCTTGCAGGTTTACATGTCAATTGTTTTCCCTCATATGTGAAAATCAGTCACTTCACTAAACCATTTTTGAAGAACTAACTTCCCTTCTCCTACCCAATACACCGTAAAATACAGACAGCACTTGAACGGCGTATGCATGACCAATACTCTGCTCCCTTCTATGATCTGTATCTAGTGACCACCGCTCACAGAGCAGTAGTTAGACATACACATGGAGGACAAAAGAGGTTCAAGCAAATAGTTTCCAAAAAATAAAACATTAAAGGGTTATTCATCGCTCAAAAAAGTGATTCGCTTTCCAAAGGAACTGATGGAGAAAGCATAGTGCTCAGCTATTTCCAGCAACCCATTGACAATGAATAGAGTGGAGGCTGAGCATGTACAGCTCTTTTACATTCAGGACAAGGCAGCAAAGCCCCTATCCCAAAATTGATGGGGTTTCCAGCGATCAGATCCTCAGCCATCAGCAATGGAGAAGTGATGATGATTTTCTGAGTATAACCCTTTAACTACCTATCCGCAGGGTGATCCCACTAACATGTAAGTACTGAAAGCATCCAAGGGTACAGCTGAAGAAGCAGGAGCATAGTGCAGTTATGTTCTAATCATTTTTATTATGACAGTCATTAAGAGCAGTTCATTATTTCTGATCTCATTAGTGCCGTCATCTTTCCCCATTCTTTACTTGCCAAGTGCTAATCAAAACTTATTATTTGCCATCAACACTCCTTGCTAGAACTGTCACCAGGATGCCTGTTTACCAGGGCTTGACAGCATAAAGAAACAGACAGCTCATTTTCCTGGGCAGTTTAAGCAGCAATAAAAAGGATCAAGAACACTTACACCAGCTCAAAGCCATCTGGAGTTGTGCCGATGAAATAGCCGCCGGGACAAAGTCGTTCGCAAGCATTTCTTAGCATCATGTCAGCCTGCTCGTATGTCTCAAATGAGTAATGGTACACAAACTGACAGCTGCAAATGTCAAAGGTGGTGTCTGCACTCCTCAACTTCTCAGATAAAAGCTCCTAAAATACAGAACATGGAAATTAGGAACTTGTTCCGTTACCTTAGCGTAATGGTTAATCCTTTGCAGAAAAGCCAAGTATATTCAATATAGTTTATTCAATATTCTGAGAGGACTTTGCACATAGCCCTGGGCTCCATGCTGCCACCAAAGGAAGATGGACGAACAAACAATAGAAAAATCAACATTTGGCCCAGTGACGGCATGTGGGCCGGATAAGCTTTACGCTACACACAGGAGTCTAATTACATATGATTACAGCCCCGACCGTCTCCGTCAAGAAGGTCCATAATCGCCCAGATCTCTATAAAGCTAAACACATAGGAGAAACTGAATCATCACAACACATCCCAACAACAAGCATCCCCCACATGAACCGCTGTGTACATGCTACATTACAACCATAGAAATTGATATCCCCCCCCAGCAATTACTCCAATAAAGGAGCCCTCATATGAAGATAATGTAGCATGATCATCTGTAGAAGAAATCAAAAGGAACTGGAAAAGAAGAGCGTAATCAGTCAGCTGAATAGACAGGTAACAAAAGAAGGAAAAATAAGGAAGACAGGTTTGCTGCGAGCTTTCTACATTACATGAGGATTAGCACCCATTCTTACCGATGGGTCAGTAAAGGGTGCATTAACCCAGTCAGGCATTACTGCAAAACTAGACCCCCCTTTCCACAAGGTTTAGCCTTGTGTCTGGATGCGTCACTGTAGGTATCCTGCGCTTTTCAGCCGTTGTGGAACACGAAATGAGCAAATGTAAGTATACAGTGCTATATAATATGATGATTACAATATATAAATAGGATACAAACTTCAATGGGAGAGCTTCCTTAAAAATGGCCATTATTGTTTGAAATTGTAGATCAATTTCATCTATACAGTAAACACAACTTCTGGTTACCAGTGTGACAGAATTCCCATCCACAACCGACAGCTAAACATGGTGTAAGAGTAGACTTATCCATCTAAAATACTCAATTCACTCACCAACCGTTCAAAGTCAGACGTGCTTGGACGTAGTTGCCAACATCGCTGCCAGAAAGGGCAGTAAAATAATATATGTCAGCAGCTGACTGCAGCCGATAGTGAGGGGAGTGCGCTGTCAGCGGCCAATACCTGCTAACGCGATCAGCAGTACTGGCCTGACGGAGTTTTTATTACACGTTCCTACAGGACAGGATACTGAATTTAATTAATATGATCAGTAGAGGATGGTACAATTCTGATTTTTGATAAAATCAAAAAATAAAGGTTTTTGGTACTCAGCGTAAAATCTCTTTCTTGTAGCCTTCACTAGGGGACACATGAGCCATGGGTTAACTTGATGCAACCTGGATGCTAACACCAAGAATACATGTTAGGGTATGTGCACACGCTGCAGATTCTGCTGCGGATCCGCAGAGGATTTGGCCCTGCGGATCCGCAGCAGTTCCGCAGTGTACAAAACAATGTTATCCAATGGGTTTTCAAAACCACAGTGCAGATGCTGCGGATTTTTCTGCGCGGATTTAAATCCGCAGCATGTCAATTCTTTCTGCGGATTCCACAGCGGTTTGACACCTGTTCCATTGTCCAGGTGTCAAACCGCAGGGGAAAACCGCAGGCAAATCCGCAGATAAACCGCAGGTCACTTTACCTGCGGTTTTACCTGAAAATCCGCCTGGAAAAATCCGCAGCGTGTGCACGCAGCCTTAGAAAAAAAAAAAAGCTGACTCCTCTCCATCTGAAGACATCTGGACAGCCAACAACCAGCTATGCAGTTAGTGCAAAAGTAGTAGGAAGAGTAAAACCACTCCTCAACACAAGGGAGGGTGGTGGGTCACGTAATGATGGCAACGAAAGAGATTTGACAATGAGTGCCAAAAATCTTTCTCAGTCACTTCATTGGGAGATCTAGGAATCATGGAGTACTGCAGAAGGGAGAAAGAGAAAAAGGTTAGTTCCTAAGGCCACTCAGACCCATGTCTGCCGTTGAATGACAGTAAACTAAACTGTATAAATGGGTGTCGGCTGCCCAGGTGTAACCTGATGGGGACGATTCAGTTGTTTGGGGGTTTTTTGTTTCTAAAATGTATTTTTAGTGTCAGCCTTTAGGTGGCAGAATATTAACCCAAGTTTCCTGTGTCCCCCCAGTGAACAAGGAATTGATTTTAGCTCTGCTGTGCTTTCTCCCAGCAATGCCGTTTCTTATCATTGGTGGAGGGAGCATTGCAGAAGCAGCTCAAACATCAGAGCGAACTGTGTATGGAAAGCTGTGATAAGAAGCTGTTTTTGCAGTGAATATCTTGGAAATACAGGAGGGGATGTGAGGTGAGCTAGGGCTGTGAAATGCTGTCTAGGTCCCACAAGTGAGTCATTTGTTTTACAAATTTTCCCCATGGATTTCATCCCTCACAATCTTTTGTGCTGCACTGAAATCCACATCTAAAATAATGCAACACAATCAGAATTTGTAGCGATTTCATAGGCATAGAGGGAACAATTCTCCAGAAGGTGGGTTCCTTGTAGTATATGTGTTCTTGCAATGCTTCCCATGGACTCCCTTCATAATTGGTGGCTCGTGGGCATCAAAAGGCGAGGTAAGAAAGCAGTTGAGCTGTCACCAGACTCTATAATACGAAGATACCTTAAGAAATTATGAAACTGAACGCCAAGTTCTTTCTCCATTCTTAAGTCCCCAAACAATGAACGTAAAATGCACCTTTGTAGAATCTGCAGTTACAAACTCCGCTTCAAAAATATAGTCCCGGTGGTTGCGTGCTTTCATATCGGAGTACCGCTGCTCACACTGCTGGACAGAAACTTCTGCTATATCTGTAAAAATGATTAAAAAATACAATGAACCTTAGCAAAAGCAACAGCTACATGTGTTTAAGTATAATCCAAAGCTGGTCTACGACTTCAGTTAATTAGTGGTAGAAGTAATTAGGTCTCAGAACAATGACGGCCGCCTGGTGCACACTGATGTGAAAACCAATCCGTACATAATTAATATACTCTGTGGGCTACCATACACAATGAGGCCTTTTCTTATAAAAAGAAAGTGCTCCAAAAAGTGCCTCATCATTGCTACCGTTTAATTCCGGAACCCATGATAGCACACCTGAATGAGGGGTCCACCCAGTCAGGACAGGAAACCTACTGAAATAAAAGGGCGGTACCTCTCCCCAGCCTCAGTTGGGTTACAGAGCATGAGAGGTTAATTTACACAGATAACCAACACCACATTATATAAACAAGAGACACCCTAACTATAGTGCACTCCCAAAAGGTGAGAAGGCGGAGAATATAAGGGTGCTGTCATGAGTTCCGGAAAAAACGGTTACCGGTAAGTAACCTTGGTGTTTTCCCTTCACCCATGACAGCATACCTGAGAGATTTTTGGAGAAATGAAACACCGGAGGGAGGGATCACCAGTTGCAGCACCCTTCTACCAAAGGTCAAGTCAGCAGAGGAGGACAGATTCAGTCTGTAGTGCTTAAAGAAAGTAGATGGTGAGGACTAGGTAGCAGCTTTACAGATCTGATCAATTGATACCACCGCCTTTTCGGCCCAGGAGGTAGCCACGGCTCTGGTGGAGTGAGCCTTGATGCCATCAGGAACCGGAGCGCCACTCGCAGAGTAGGATAAGCTAAAGGCCTCCCTGATCCATCTGGCAATGGTACTTTTAGACACCCCGTACCCCATTCTGCTACCCTGGAAGGCTAGGAATAGGGACTGATCCATTCTCCACTGACAGGTCATGGACATATATTCTAACATGGACCTCCATGTCTAAGGTATGGAATTTTTCTTACCCTGGATTTTTAGGGTTATTACAAAAAGGATGGAAAAGTGATCTCCTGGCTCCTATGGAATTTAAGAACCACCTTGGGGAGATATGCCGAGTCTGGCCTTAGAACAATCTTGTCATCATATACCTGCGTGTAGGGGGGGACATATAGACAGAACTTGTATATCACTTACCATATGGACTGATGTTAGGGCCACAAGCAACACAGTTTTAAGCGTGAGAAATCTCGCAGATAACTCCCATTTGGGCTTAAATGGTTCCCTAGTTAGCGCCTCTAAAACTTATTTCAGGTTCCATTTAGGAATTTTTGGAACTATAAACGGTCTTTACTACGGGATCTTATAAATCGGGACAACCATCTATTTGATGCTAGGGTGCAATTATACAAGGCACCCAGAGCCAACACCTGTACCTTGAGAGTATTAGTTGCAAACATTAGTTGCAATCCCGACTGCTGAAACTCTAGAGTGGCTCCTACCGGAGCTTCGCCCTCTCAAATGCCATGCTGTCAGGTGGAAGCCCCTCACCTGAGAGTGGCATGCTGGTCCATGGGTAAGAAGTTCCAGGAACTCTGGTAGAATCCATGGATCGGTAAGGCCTGTTTCACACTTCCGTTTCTTGGCATCAGTCAAAATCCGCCGTGTATCTCTCGCTCCTTCTCGGCAGCGGTTCCTTTAAAGTTCAGCCTTCGCCGGATCCGTCAAAACAAAGGTTCGGTGGCACACGGTGTGAAAACGGTGACGGATCCGTTTTCCGCCATTTTCACGGATTGCAACTGACATCAAAAAACGTATGTGTGAAACAGGCCTAACGGACATTAGCCTTAGAAGAGAGAAACACGGTCTCTTCGGCCAGAATGGAGCAATGAGAATCACCCTCGCTTGATCCTCCCTGATCTTCCTCATGACGGATAGAATCATCGCTATTGGGGGAAATACATAGGCCATCCTGAACTTCCAAGGTAGATGAAGGGTATCTACTGCGAATGGATTCTCCCTTGGGTTTAACGAATAGAAGTTCCTCATTTTCTTGTGTAAACTTTTTTAACAGTTAGGTGATCAATGAGTGGAACAGGCTGCCACGAGAGGTGGTGAGTTCTCTCTTCCATGGAAGTCTTCAAACAGAGGCTGGACAGACATCTGTCTGGGATGATTTGGTGAATCCTGCTTTGAGCAGGGGGTTGGACCAGATGACCCAGGAGGTCCCTTCCAACTCTACCATTCTATGATTCTATGAAACAGATCTATCTCCGGCCGCCCCCATGTCCGCACTATCTGCTGGAAAGTTTGGGGATGTAGAGACCATTCTCCCTGTCTCCATTTCTTGTGACTCAGGAAGTCTGCTTTTGTGTTGTCTCTTCCCCCTATGTGAAGTGCCGTAAGGACAGTAGATGTTGCTCTGCTAGCTGGAGTAGGATGGTTGCTGCCCTCATAAGGGTATGGGTCCTCGATCCCCCTGGTGGTTGATATAAGTCACGACTGCTCGATTGTGCGACATGACTCGGGCATGGTGACCCAGGAGGAAGGGGAGAAAGTGTCTCAAGGCTCTTTCAAGTTCGAACCCTGATCTTTTTCTAGAGGAGACCAGGTCCCCTGCACTGAGTAAGACCTCAGATGTGCCCTCCATCCGGTATTGCTTGTATCCGTCGTGATAATGTACTCCACTGGCCTTAACCACTGGACCCCTGACAATAAATGTTCTCTTACTGTCCACCAGGACAGGGAGTCTCTTATTGCCAAAGATGTAACTTTCCCTCTAAATGCCTTTTAACAACCTCTGTGCCGACAGGACGTCCCACTGTAGCTACCTCAGGTGAAATTGGGTCTATCTTACTGCCGGTATACAAGATGTTAGGAATCCTAGCAAGGACATCACCTTAGTGCCATTATTGGCTGATGTATTGCTGACAGTGCCAAGGCTAATATTTTGGATATTTTGTCCTCTGGTAGGAGACAGATCTGGCGCTCGGAGTCCAGAATCAACCCCAGGAAGGATTGTATCCTTTCCGGTTTTAGCTTTGACTTGAGAGTATTTACCATCCAGC
Organism: Dendrobates tinctorius; assembly: GCF_039654945.1. Lineage (NCBI taxonomy): Eukaryota > Metazoa > Chordata > Amphibia > Anura > Dendrobatidae > Dendrobates > Dendrobates tinctorius. The sequence continues at coordinate 22,770,994 of NW_027361783.1, forward strand.
CCAGCTTCTCCAGGACCACTGTCACCTCCCTCACCTGCTCTGACATGTCCTTGGACATACAGAGCCACCCTGAGGAATTTCTGATGGTCTCAATGGATTGGGATGTGGTAATAGGTATCCTTTAAGTCGATGACCGCCATGAAACAATCCTGGAACAACAGCATTTTAGCTATGTTCACTGACTCCATCTTGAAGGAATAATTTATAATCCATCGGTAGAGCTTCCTCAGGTTGACGATAGTCCTTAGAGAACCATCCGGCTTCATTATCAAAGAAAGGGGGGGAATAAAATCCCCTTCCTATTTCTTCCACCGGGACTTCACACAGAACTCGTTTTTGTAATAGTCCCAAGATTTCCGTCTCCAGGGCCAGCGGTTCTCCTGGTGATTTCCTGTGGGGTGTTAATATAAAGGACTGGCGACGTGGACAGAAAGTCTATTTTCGGACCGTCCTTGATGACACTCAAGATCCAGTGTCTGGGGGAGATGTTCACCAATGCAGTGAGATAGAGGGAGAGCTTCCCCCCTTCCTCTGACCTGACATCATTGGGGGGCATTTTTGAAAATGTAGAACATATATCTGGACCCCTTCCTATCCTTGAAGTCTCAGCTCTTCCTTTCTACCAGAGGACGTCCCCTATTAAATTTCCTCCTCAAAAAAGAAGGCTTCCTAACTTCCACCAAGAAACGGGGGAATCCCTTCTTCTTGTCACCTGCCTTCTCCAAGATGTCTTCTAATTTTTGCCCGAATAGAAGCTGGCCATCACATGAGATTGAGCAGAGTCTATTTTTTGAAGGCAGGTCTCCCGGACACCCCTTCAGCCATAAGGCCCGTCTAACCGCGTTGGAGAGGCGCGCCGACCTAGCCGCTAACTTCACAGGGTTTCTGAGGAGTCTGCTAGAAAGGCCGCTGCTCCCTGCAACAGAGTCATATTGGACAAGATTTCATCTCTCGGAACCTTGCTCCTAAGTTGTTCCTCTATCTGTTGCAGCCAGACCATCAGGGAGTGGACAGTACAAGTCCCAGCTATCGCTGGCTTCAGACCCCCTGCGGCTGCCTCCCAGGTGTGCCTCGAGATCCCATTAGCTTTGCTATCTAACAGGTCTCTAAAGGCCTAGTCACACATAGTGATCTCGCTAGTGAGATCGCTGCTGAGTCACAAGTTTTGTGACACAACAGCGATCTCACCAGCGAGATCGCTGTGTGTGATAGCGATCAGCGACCGGCCCCCCTGCCGGTATCGCTGATCGCTACAAGAAACCTCTGGACATTTTTTTCGTCGCTGATCTCCCGCTGGCCAGCACGCATCCCTGCGTGTGACAGGCGGGAGACCAGCGATCAGATGTAAAATAATAAAATAAAAAAAAAAAATATTGCTATTCTCACCTTCCGGCGTCCCACGCAGCATTCCCGCCTCTCTCCACGCTCCGGTCCCAGTAATACTTTGCAAGAATGACCGCGAGACTTCGCGATCCCTCGAGAACGGACGCCATCGCGGTAATTCTCGCAAAAGATTACTGGGACCGGAGCGTGGAGAGAGGCGGGAATGCTGCGCGGGACGTCGGAAGGTGAGAATAACAATATTTTTTATTTTAATTCTATTTTTTACATGGATCCATGGCATCAGCGCTAACGAACACAGCGATGCTGCGCGCACGGCATCGCTGTGCTAATCGCTGGTGAAGCTGTCTGTTTAACAGCTCACCAGCGATCACATAGCGACTTACCAGCGATCCTGACACGTTGATATCGTTGTCGGGATTGCTGGTAAGTCGCTATGTGTGACTCCAGCTTAAGTGTGCCGGAATCTTTCAAAGGCAGGGACAACTTTTTAGAGGATTCCGCTATTGCCCTGTCGATTTTAGGGATTTTATCCCAACCCTCCGAGTCCTTCTCCTCAAAGGGATATCTTCTTTTAGAAGATGAGAGCAAGCTACCAGATCTCTCCGGCTTCTTCCATTCTTTATGAGCGCCTTTATCCTAGAATTAACCGGAAAGGTGCGCTTCCTCCTTTCTTCCAGGCCCCCAAACATAAGATCCTCTAGGGATTTAGGTGCTCCTTCCTCCTTTAGGCCCATTGTCGACCTAACTGCCTTAACCAGTCTATCCGTGTCCTCAGCCGGAAAGCAATGTCGCCACCTACATCACTGTCTGAGGACGAGGAAGAGGAGGACGGGGATTCATTATGAAATTACCCACTGGATTGTGGTGAGGCCTCTGATTCCGTGACATCCTTCCGAGATCTTTTGTTTCCCTTTTTTAACACTGTTTTTAGGGAACCTTGCACCTCCTCCCTGATTATGGCCCTAAGGCTCATGGAGAAGTTGGGGGGTCTCATCCCATATCATTTTTTGTATGCAGTCAGAGCAGAGATCTTTTTGCCAGTGAACTGCCAGCGGCGTTTTACAAAAGGGCACATTCCTTATTCTTCCTTTTGGCACTAGCCTTCCTAGGCCCCTAGTGATTTAAAGGGAATCTGTCACCTGGTTTTGGCGGGCTATTTAAATGAGGTCTGTCCGGTCCGATGGGCGGTGTTTCCAATCTTTGCCGCCTCAACATCCTTGGCCGCTGTCCGCAGTTTTTTCATGACTAGGAGTAAGTGTCCGCCATCTATCGCGCATGTGCTAAGCATTCTTAGCTCGCGCATGCGCAGTATGTTTTGCCCAACTGCGGGCAAAGCCGAAAAGCCTTACTGCGCATGCGCCGGTTAACTAAGCCCCGAAAGTATTTTGCTGTGTTTCGGGGCCTAGTTAACCAGCACAGGCACAGTAAGGCTTTTCGGCTTCCGGAAGAAGCGATTGCGAAACGCGCGTTGGGGTGAAGGAGGTCACGCCACGCACTGTCACAGGCGCCTGTTTACATGAGGTAATTGTCCCTTTGTATTTATTGTTCTATTGAGTTTACCAGATAAAATCAAACAGCGCTTAGGATTGTCAATCCATGATGGTATATTTATATATTACACATTATAATAATGGGGTTGTGGTATAGTGTCATTACCTTAATAGTAACACATTACTGTCAGCTGCTAGCATTGCTATTTAACCTAGGGTGTACTATTATGCCCAACATTGGAAAGGGGTTAAAGGTAACCTGTCCTGTGAAAAAATACTTAATCTGGAGGTTAAAAGAGTTCTAAAGTTGTGCAGTTGCCGCACTGAAAACCCAGCTGCCGTGAGGAAATTACCTTTAATCCTCCCGGCAGCCTCAGGATTTCACTCAAAGGTGCGGCATCAATCACCACACATAGTGAGCGACAGCTGTATCCATGCACTGACTGACAGCTGGCTCTGTACTGCATTGCTGATCCAGCTGTCAGTCAGTGTCAAGGCATGATTACAGCCCTCACTGTATACTGAGCGGTGACTGCAGCTGCGCCTCCATGACTGAAAACCCGAGTCTGCTGGGAGGAATAAAGTTAATTTTCTTCCGGCCGCACAGCTCATGAACGCTATCAACTTACAGAATAAAGGCTTTTTTTTTTTTTTTTTCACAGGACCGGTTCAGTTAAAAATTAGTTGCTTCCCACTTAGCCTTACTGACCGGTCTTTTATGTCTCTCCTCCTATTGCTGAGATTTAATTGTTCACTACAAGCTACAACTGTAGCTTGGCTGGGATAGGGAGGAGACAAATAATATTTCAACTTATCAACTCTCTCGCTTTTTAGTTTATTATAACACCAGGATTCGAAAACTTACTTTCAAAGTAAGTACACTAGCCATCAGGTCAAAGATCTAATTAACAATTAAGAGACAAATCTACAAGGAGATTTAGTGAGACCCAGTAGCTTAAGGGGAATCTGTCACTAGCTTTCTATCACCAACTTGAGAGTATATATATATATATATATATATATATATATATATATATATATATATATATATTGTATAGACAGATGTATGTTTGATAAAATTAATGTTTTTGTAGTCCTCTATATTCGTGACCTCCATATAACCCCGCCCCCACTAGTGATTGGCAGCTTTCTGCCTGTGCACAGAGTACTCAGAAAGCTGCCAATCAGTGGTATGGGCGGAGTTACACGAAACTCGGCATTCAAAGAACTGGTAGATCTGCAGCAGATAAACAGGGATTTTATAAAAACTGCAGCAAGCAGCCCAATAAATGATACATCGCTGGATTTAGGGTCTCTGTCCCTAAACTACGTTGCTCTTAGATAATATAGCAAAAACATGGTGGAAAATTCCCTTTAAATCTTTTTATTTTTCAGTCCCGAAAATAGGAAAAATAGTGAAACACGGATTTAAAAGATATCCATGGTAGCTTAGTAGTTTAAAAACAAAGTCAATAGAGAAGAGTACTGTAATGTAATTGTTAGAGAAGATAAAATCGGCTTTCACCAGATCATACCTGTACATACAAGTTTATCAATTCTTCCTTTCTTCCACTTCAGGAGATCGCCACCTTTTCCACAACCCAGATCCAGCACTGTAATATTTTGATGGCTCTTCCGCCGTACTCTATCCAAAAACTCACCTTATGAACAAAAGATACAGAAAAAACATTGTCATTTTTGCTTTCTTACAGATATATTCATAAATAGCTAGCTAGGTTTTCTAACAAAGGTCAGATGATATTAGATCAGTGGGGGTCCACTCTTGCAATGTGGTTCCTCTCCCGAGTCTAAAATGCACAGGATGGACCCTTCTTTTCCCAGATATCATCTATTGGGGGGAGAGTTGGGAGGGTGCAATACACATTAGACGACCAGTCGATGTTGGCGTATTGTGCAGACTTTAGTCTAACGTTTCTGGGGACTTAAAAAGCTGGATCTGTCCAATATCATCAATGCTAATGGAAGGGAACGTATGGAGCATTATCCAAGTTAGCGAACGTATGGAGAATTATCCAAGTTAGTCAGACACCATTAGTAGTGACCATATTACAGGATGCAATATTATTTAAATAAATGCAAAATAAGAAGTATGGTAAAATTATAGCCAAATAATTAATTAAAATGGTCAACTCGTCAAGTGTCACATCATGGCATTGTATTAAACAGATTTGTACTATTAATTAATGCGGTATCATGGCGTACCCCCATATCATGTAACAACTCTATGTATGAGAAATAACTGCGTGCCTCTCCAGCCTTCACACTGTCTGCCAAGATTGATTCTTCACTCTTCCTTTGAGAAAGGCTCGATATTTTCTTCCAACTTGCCTATGATGGAAACTGATCACAATGCACTGACAAATGTATGTATGAAACGTTGCCTGCATAGCCATCCTCTCCGGAGGACGCTCTATATGAGGAGAGAACTGGCATAGAACTCGGCCATTGCTAATGTGCAGTGCAGGAATGAGGTGATGGGGCAGAGAGCTAATGCGCGGACTAACTATGTGCGTTCCAGAGATCCTGGCCACTAATCACAATAAACTCCTTCCTTACTAACTGCGCAAGCATGGTCAAGAACGCCATAGTGGCCATAACCATGGATACCTGCGTGACCAATACCCTGCACAAGAGGTAAGCAATATACCTAAAAACATACGATACAGAACATCCAATTGGAGGCAATTACTAATACTATTATTACATCCAGTACAATTGAAATAGGATCTTGCAGATTGGAATACCCCTTTAAATAATTCTATGGAATTGATGGTATAGTTTCTCATTGGTTCATTTCCTTCCTGGGTGGAAGGCCACAAAGTATCTATTGGCTCCTCATACTCCATGCGTCCCATCATAATATGGAGTAACTAAAGGCTCAGATCCATCCTAATGCGAATGATACACAATTATACCTGACACTGAAGATAGGAGCAAGTGACTCAACTCAAGCTATAAATTCTCACCCAGCCAAACTACAAAACTGGATAAATGTCAGCTAGCTGAAACTGAACTCAGGTAAAACTGAAGTTCTTAGGCTATGTGCACACGCTGCGCATTCACCCACGGATTTTTATCTGCGGATCCGCAGGTAAAACCGCAGCTAAAATGACCTGCGGTTTTACCTGCGGATTGGCCAGCGGCTTTCCCCTGCGGTTTGACACCTGGACGAGGGAATAGGTGGCAAACCACAGCGGAACTCACAGAAAGAATTGACATGTCAATTCTTTCTACGGATTCAAAACCGCAGCTTTTCCGCAGTGAAAAAACCGCAGCATGTACACAGCAGATTGTAAATCCCATAGACTTACATGGTACTGTACACTGTCTGCAGAACTGCTGCGGATCCGCAGAGGCCAAAACCGCAGCAGAACCCGCAGCGTGTGCACATAGCCTAAGGGTGTGTGCACACAGCCTAAGGGTGTGTGCACACGTTGCAGATTTGGCCCTACGCATCCACAGCAGTTTTCCATGGTTTACAATACCATGTAAACCTATGGAAAACCAAATCCGCTGTGCACATGATGCGGATAATTCTGCGCAGAATTGCTGCGGTTTATTTACTGCAGCATGTCAATTGTTGCGGATCTCTTGCTTTCTCTCTAGAAGCAAAAAGTTTTGAACAAATACGCACAGCCAAACCAAACTAGAATCCACTGGAAAACAGCATGCGTTTTACCCTGCGTTTTCTGCCAGGACATGTGGATTCTCTGCAGAAACATCCGCACCCAAATCCGCAACGTGTGCACATACCCTAATGGTTAGAAGTCAGTACAGACAAGGTACACAACTTAGGGGTAGATACGGACAGGGAACTGTCATTTATAAACCAAATAGCTATTACTAAGTCTTAATTTTTCCATCTAAGCAACATTAAAAAAAAAAAAAAAAAAAAACACATCTGTGGTCTGATCAGGATAAAGGGTCATTGCTCCAACAGAGGTAGGACTGCTGCGCCCTGTAAGTGACTGCAGTGGCCGGTGACTTGAGCAGCGTGAAATCTGATCCAATAGACTGGGGAACTTTTCTTTTCGCCTGGACATACCTCTTAAACGGGGTTTCCCATAAATAAAGGTAATTTTAATAAATAGATCTTCGAATAAAAATATTGGAGGTGTTTAAAAATATTTTTTCCTGTACTGAGAAAATCTTATACAAGTGCCCCTGCTGTGTACTGTGTAATGGCTGTGTCTGACCATACAGGAACATGGTCTGATCATACCACAGCTCCTGGGCAGGGAGGAAGCAACAGAGAGGATACAGATAGAATAATCTGCGATCTAATGTTGTACTTTCTTTGAGGTAAAGCATTTCTTATAAACAGGCAATGAAATGTCTTTCCTCAAAAAAAAAAAAAAAAAAAATAATAATAATTTACAATCCTATGATGTAATGTCTTTATACTCTCTTTTGCTTCCTCCCCTGCCCAGGAGCTGTGGTATGATCAGAACATGTTCCTGCATGGTCAGACACGGCCATTACATAGTACACAGCAGGGGCACATGTATAAGATTATCTCAGCACAGAACATTTTTTGTTAACACATCCAATTGTAGAACTTATTTTATTTTTCTTCCAAGATCTAGTAATTAAAATGTACTTTGTTCATGGGAAAATCCTCTTGAATCCATTATTTCCTCTACCCATAAAATATTCCCTGTGCCATTGGCTGAAATACCCTAAAGCATGATTGATCCCACCCCCGTGCTTAATGGTTGGCGAGATGTTCTTTTTCCGAAGTTCTGTGCCCTCTTTTCTCCACACATACGTTTGATCATTGTGGCCTAAGAGTTCTATTTTAACCTCATCGGTCCACAAGATTTGTTTCCAAAATGCATCATGCTTGTTTAGATGTTCTTTTGCATACATCTGATGCTGAATTTTATGGTGAGGACGCAGGAGAGGTTTTCTTCTGACGATTCTTCCATGAAGGCTATATTTGTGCAGGTGTCTCTGAACAGTAGAACAATGCACCACATTTCCAGAGTTTGCTAAATCTTTCTGTAGGTCTTTTGCAGCCAAGCAAGGGTTCTGACTTGTCTCATTAACAATCCTACGACCAGCTCACTGAAATATTGCTGTTTTCTGGACAGACCTTATCTTGTCCTCCTCCACTGTTCCTGTTGACTACCATATCTTAATTACATTTCGAACTAGGATAGGGTAACTGGAAAACGCTTTGCTATCTTCTTATAGGCTTCCCCTGCTTTGTGGGATTCCACCATTTTCAGAGTGCTAGACAGCTACTTAGAAAAACCCATGGCTGCTGTTTCTTGGCAAAAGGTTAGAGGAGGCTAGGATTTTATAAAGCTGGGAAATTTGCATCACCTGGCCTTTCCTAACAATGATAGTGAACCAGCCATAACCCTAACAGCCTAATTAAGGTCTCAAACCTTGATCAAAATTTATCTGAGCACAAAAGGTCCAACCCTTAGCATCACACAATGTTTACTATTAACATATGCATGTGTGGTAGTGCCTTATAGGAGAAATCTGTTTGTAACTATTTTTATTCATCAAATATATGTCACTATTGATTACAGCCTTATGTCATATGCCATTTTCCATGCCTACAATGTCCATGGTTTCTTTTATCTTTTTACAATATTTTTTCTATACATTTCTTTTCTATGCATGTTCTTTTTCTTCATTTTGATGACGCAAGAATAAAAGTGTGATTTCTATTTTGGAACTCTAGGAGCGGTGTTACCCTTCTTTAATGGGCTCCAAGCAGTATTCCCTGGACTAATGAATTGTTGTGATGTTTGGGAAAGTGTGCTGCGGCCATATTTGTTCTTACAACTGGACTAATAGACACAGTTACATCTCGCAAATAGAGAGGCACGTCGTCTAGTACAGAAACACGTGAACTTCCATATTACACTAATTAAATCCAATAACCTCAGGAAATTAAATAACCATGCAAGTGGCCCAATCGCTAATGTGAAACAGAGGGGAGACAGGGAGCACCCTTGTAGTGTGCCCCTTCTCAGCGCAAACAGGTAGCTCCATTAGCCCAGAATCTGGCAAATGGCAGCAAATCGGGCAATTTAATGTAAAACAGAAATCCGGATCTAAATCCCATTTTCTCTAATACTGTCCACATGTAGTCGCACTTGACACTCCTGAGATAAGACCGCTCTAACCCCCCCCCCCGTATTTTCAGAAGAGCATTCACAAATTCAGACTAGTTTGGCATGAAACCTACCTGAGCCTCATACACAACCTCAATAATAAAACATAAAACCTATCTACTAGTAAGAACCGTACAATACTAAGAGGAAAGCGGAGTAAGCTATAAACCACCAAAAGGTAACGTAAACAAGTTTTGTTCACGTGAGGTCGGCGAGCGCGTCAAAAATACATCCGCATGTCCTGCGTACCCAATGTTAAAGATAGGTACGCAGGACGCATGCAGAAGTAGGCAGACCTAAACGTAAGAAGTGTGGAAGTGAGCGGAGCTTCAGGGAGGAAGTATGCAGCCATCCACAGAGCCCCAGTACGCAACTGTGAACTTAGCCTTAAGACAAAATAGAAAAACATACCTGAACAGAAACTATATAACAAAAAATAAAGACATTGGAGGTAGGCAAGGAGAAGGTAGAGGTCAGAATGAGACCTGGGGAAGCAGAATCACTAGATCACATATAGAAGCAGCACAAATAGTAGGTACACCTAGTTATAAAATGCATAATATACTTCAACAATGTGAGCTGCTATAAGGAATCATGCCTGATAACCCATGGTAGGCCTAGACCGCTGTCGCCCTGATGCAGCTCCTGACGCGTGTTTCGCTTACCTGCTTTATCGGAGGGGAAGGTAGCAGCGAAATCAGATGAGGAGATTCTAACAAACATGGGTCTTTAATTGGTTTAATGCGACCCTCAAATCCCAAGCCTAAATATAACTATACATTTCCCATTTGTATCCACAATACAGTGCCCTCTCTATCCTGCAGATGCTGCCTCCCCCAGTCAGTTTGGTAACCTGTTCCCTTCTCCAAAGTCTGGCAGACGGCAAAAAAAATGTGTTGTTAACCTAGTCTGAAGTGAAGGTGGCTCAGTGGTCAGCACTGCAGCCTTGCAGTTTGGTAACTTGCCTTGCAGTGCTGAGGTCCTGGGTTCCAATCCCATCAAGGACAACATCTGCAAGGAGTTTGTATGTTCTCCCCGTGTTTGCATGGGTTTCCTCCGGTTCTCCGGTTTCCTCGAACATGCCAAAGACATACTCAGAGAATTTGGATTGTGAACCCCAAAGGGGACAGTGATGATAATGTATATAAAGCGCTCTAGAATATGAATGCACTATATAAGCAAAGCATAATAAATACCGTAATAGAGCTTACAAGTACAGCAACCAGTATGTGCCAACAACATCTTTCACTTACAAAGAACACAGTGACCAAGAACGATTTAATTTCTAGGCCTGCATACGTCAGTATTTCATATTATAGACTTGGTAAATCATTCAACCATTTCCAAGATATTAGAATGGGCTTACTTATGTTAGTAACTGAGCAAAGTAAAAAGTTGAATAAGTGCAGGCAACAGTGAAGTGAAAAATCCACAAGAGATAAACTTTTAATTGAATTTAGCTTTATACCAGATCCAATAGGACTTCTATACTGTCTTCTGTGAGCCAGAGGCAGGGCTGTGGAGTCGGTAAGCCACAGTTGCGACTCCGACTCCTGGATTTTATCAGGCTCCGACTCCGACTCCTTCATAAATGGCCAATTCATAACAACAAATTTACTGTTGTAAAATATTAAACATCGTGCTTATTCAGTTTCTCACCATCATATAAGTAATCAGACCACTTAGAGCAAAAACTACATTTATTAGAATACAATTAGAATATAGCAAATAACTTTTATAAACTTTTCTAAACTAAGTAAATATGCAATAAACACTTTTATGCAGTTAAGAAGAAATCTATAAATTTGTCCTCAGAAAAAGTATTGCCTCTGTCAGATCCTCCTTCATGGATGCCCTCAAATCTGATCTAATTATTTTGAGAGCAGAGAACAACCTCTCTACACTAACTTGTGTTGGTGGCAAAGCAGTAACCACTCGGGCAACATCTCTGACAATGTCAGGATACAGAGGAATCGCTTGTTGCACTGTTATTTTTGATGAACGGTCAAATTTCTCAATTTCTTTTAATGCACATGAAAAATTCTGCTGAAATGTACTGGCTGTGTTCCTTGATGGGGATGACTCTTCTTCTATGCGGGAACGCTTTGCACGGTCCTTGTGATCCAAATATTTTTCGAAATTAAATTCTTCATCAGTTGATGATGAGGGTGAAGATGTGGCAGGACGACCAAATTCTTCTTGTTCCTCCTGACTGTTCTGCAACCCTTTCATCCTTACTGCTATTTCAAACAGAGCTTCTTTTCCTTTACTTAGCTGTTGATCATCTAGAAGAATCCGATGCATTGGGTCTACATAAACAGCTGCCAAAAGAATGTTATTTTGTAATAGTAGCTCCTCTCTCCGTTTCATTGATGTAGCAATGCCACTTGCAATTAACCCTCCTCTTTGGGACAGGCGAAACATCAGGTTCTTCCACTCCTTTAAGAAAATACCTGGAGTTAAGTCCTCTGCTTGTAATTTTTTAGTCACTGTAAATGGGTGCTCTAGCAATTTTTCCAGCTCAGTCACCTGATTCCACTGACTTTCATTTAGCGTCAGTTGAGGGTTAGCCATGTCTACAAGAAAGGTTTTCAGTTCAACCAAGCGCTGAATCATTAAGTAAGTACTGCCCCATTGTGTGGCTTGATCAATAATTGCCCCTTTTCCAGCACGTCTCTTCAAAATTGAGTCAACTTTAGGGGTTCTGGCAACAGTAGCCAATTTTCTCACCTTGCCAATCAGTGCAGCATGTCCTTCTTGCAGACTGTCTCTTATAGCCAGCTGTAGCGTATGCACAACACAGCGCATGTGATGAATGAAAGAACATATTGACACAGTTTCAACAAGATCATCTAAACTATCATGTTGCTGTTCATCTGAAGCAACTTCAGTTTGCTCCTCAGTTACAATACTGTGTTCCTCTATTTCAAACATTTCTGTGTCTGTGGACCCAGAATGTTCTTCTAGCTGCTGGTCACCATCATTACTCTTATTCATTAGCTTAATAGTACTTATCATATTTGAAGCATTGTCAGTTACGACAGAAAGAACTTGCTCTTTTTTAAGTTCATAGTCTTGCAGAACCTTTTCCACCAAGACCTGGAGAAACTCACTGGTGTGATGAGCTTTGGTGTCTTTTACTGCCAATGTCTTGGTAACTATTTCATTTTTGTCACAAACAAATCGGACATTGATGGCAAAAAAGTTCACTCTGTGACGTGTGCAGGCATCCATTTTAAGAAACAGAAAGCGTCCCTTGAGAGTTTTTTTTAAGTTCTTCCTTTTGTTTAAAAGCTTCTTCGATTACTAATTTTCTAATACTCTCTCTCTCCAGAGAAACACCAAGCTTGCGGGCCATTTCCCCATTCAGACACATAAAAGCTGGTCGTGAAAATAATGAAATAGGCACACTATCCTTTACAACAAGCTCTATGATCTGTTTTTTAAATGTATCTACTGTCATTGTCACAGTAACTTTGTCACTGACAAAATATCTTGCAACTGATGGCTGCAAAGTTCTCTGCTCCTTTGTTTGGCTGGAAGAGCTGGGCACTGGTTCATTGGTTTGGATGCAGTCTCTCTCATCCACTGCTTTCAGTACTTCTGGATGAAAGCGCTGTAAATGTCTCTTTAGATTAGAAGCTCTGGTAGGAGCATTTTTATCTTTGCCTGAATATGCACTCATCTTGGCTTCACAGCATTTGTTTTCGTCTGGATCATTTGTCATACACTGACAGACATAATGTTTTCTATCTTGAGTGATGGTGAAATATTCAAATACAGCTGATTTAATGTGATGCTTCTTTGACATTCTCAGGTTTTTAATTCTGCATTCACAATCCAAATGACAATTGTTTTTCCTAAAAACAATTGTACAAAATTATTGTCAGGTCGTACAACTGATATAGTGGTCAGTAATACTGTTATTATTCCTCATGTACTCACAGTTAACTGATGCAAAGTTTGTTGAAAGGATAATACTTCTTACAGTCTTCCTCTTCTGAGTAGCAGGCAGCTGTGAGATGCTTGGAAGACGCACACCTAGTATGATCTAGTCTAGAGGAGGAGCTTTACTACTAAGAATTTGCAACACATTTTCACTTTCAGTTTCATACATTGTAAGTAGGGGGGTTGGGGCAGCATGACGTTAACCAAGTATAAGATTAGATAAGGGCAGTGGAGAACAGTGACACACAAGAAGTAAGAAATGTCTCTATCTCCAGCAGAACTGCTTATCACTGTTGCTCATAGTTTGATAGAACATATATATTTGAGTAACATTTATAAAATTCATATGAAAGTTCAATTATGAAATATTAATACATTTTTTTTTTTTTTTTTTTAAAGCTGGAGTCGGTACATTTCTACCGACTCCAACCAAAACTAACTCCGACTCCACGACTCCGACTCCACAGCCCTGGCCAGAGGTGATAAGAAAAAGCGGCATTGAGCTCAGCCACACAGTTTGTTATATCAGCCATTCATTTCAGGGAAAGTGCTTCGTAAACACTTTCCTAGTCTCACAATCTGCCCACATCCTATACAAAAAGACTGGGATTCACTGGAGAAGTCCCTAAACAGCAAACATCTACTCTATATGCCCATATTAGTCACATATCTAATGAAAATAGAATGGAAGAATTACTCCTACTGCTTTACATTACTAATCCAAACAACTAGGAAGCATGGGTAGAGGCCCTAGGGGTTTCTATAGAAAAAAAAAAAACTTGCGTAACTCATGACAGCTCATGGTTACCATAACTTTTTGGTTCACGCCTGGTAAAAATGGAATTAGACTTACCGGTAATTCTTTTTCTAGGAACTGTCCACGACAGTACAACAGGTGTTTTCCTCCCCACCATAATAGGGACAGGAACCACAAAGAGGTAACATAGCCCCTCCTCCTCTCCTCAATGTTTTTCTAAAGGTACTGTCACACTTAGCGATGTACCAGCGATCCCGACCAGCGATATGACGCGGTCAGGATCGCTGGTGCATCGCTAAGTGGTCGCTAGTGAGCTGCCACACAGGCAGATCTCACTAGCGACATCGCTGGGGACGGGGGTCGCTACTTACCTGTCACACCAGGCGATCCTGCGTCCTCCCGCCCGGCTCAACACGTCGCTCGTCGTCACAGCAGGAAGCGCCGCAGGAAGCCGACGACGAGAAACAGTCCTGAACGTTCTCGCGCGATCAGCGATAACCAGCGGGGGAGCGGGTCGTAGGTAAGTATCAGACACAGCAATATCGCTATAACGTCACCAGTTATAGCGATATTGCTAGTGATATCTCTTAGTGTGACAGGCCCTTAAAGAACCACATACAGTTGTGCTCAAAAGTTTACATACCCCGGCAGAATTTTTGCTTTCTTGGCCTTTTTTCAAAGAATATGAATAACACCAAAACTTTTTCTCCACTCATGGTTAGTGGTTGGGTGAAGCCATTGATTGTCAAACTAATGTGTTTTCTCTTTTTAAATCAAAATGACAACCCAAAACATCCAAATGACCCTGAACAAAAGTTTACATACCCCATTTTCTTTGACAAAAAGCCAAGAAAGCTAAAATTCTACCTGGGTGTTTAAACTTTTGAGCACAACTGTATGAATGCTGAAAATACAGGGGTTGGACAAAATAATGGAAACACCTAACGTTTTGGCATCATAATCTTCGAACATGTTATAAACATGCAAACCGTGACATATAGTAATGTTTTGTAGTTGATTATTTGTGTTATGTGATATGTGTATGTAAATTAACTGTTTGTTTTGCAGAATTGCAAGAACATTGATGAGAACCTGATACCAATGGCAGACCTATCGGATTTTCAAAGAGGCAAAATTGTTGGTGCTCGTATGGCAGGCGCTAGTGTAACAGAAAGTGCCCGAATGCTTGGCGTGTCAAGAGGTACTGTCTCCAAAGTAATGACTGCGTTTGAAAGAGAAGGAAAAACGTCCGTAGCAAAGCACAGGTTCGGCCGAAAGTCGATGTTAACTGAGAGAGACCGTCGGACTCTAAAGCGAATTGTGAGAGAGGATCGCAAGACCACGGCTCCGAAAATCACTGATGAGCTCAATGAACACCTACAGAACCCAGTTTCCATGAAAACTATTCGTCGGGAGCTGCACAAATCTGGATTCCACGGAAGAGCAGCAATTCGAAAACCGCTGCTCTCAATGACAAATGTTTCCAAGCGTTTAGAGTGGTGTAGAAACCTCCAGAATTGGTCCCACGAGCAGTGGAAACATGTGATATTCTCAGACGAATCATCGTTTACCCCATTTCCGACCTCTGGTCGAGTGTACGTTTGGAGACAGTCGAAAGAAGCATTCCATCCAGACTGCCTTCTCCCAACCGTAAAACATGGCGGAGGTTCTGTGATGATCTGGGGTGCTATTTCGTGGAGATCCGCCGGGCCAATGATATCCCTTCATGGAAGAATTAACAGCAGAGATTATTTAGGCATTTTGGGCGACCAAGTGCATCCTATGGTTCAAGCACTGTTCCCGGAGAGGAACGCCATCTTTCAGGATGATAATGCACCAATTCATACAGCTAGAATCGTTAAAGCATGGCACGAGGAACATTGTAATGAAGTTGAGCATCTCATCTGGCCCCCACAATCCCCAGACCTCATTATTGAGCGTTTATGGTCGATTTTAGAGATTCAAGTTAGACGTCGATTTCCGCCGCCATCGTCGCTCAAAGAACTGGAGGGTGTTTTAACTGAAGAATGGGCTAAAATTCCTTTGGAAACAATTCACACCTTGTATGAATCCATACTTCAGAGAATTGAGGCAGTAATCGCCGCAAAAGGTGGACCCACACCATATTAAACTAACTTTTGTTGGTGTTTCCATTATTTTGTCCAACCCTTGTATTTAACACCGAAGAATAAAAACATACATAATGAAAAGGGTGGAAATTACCCGTGCTGTCGAGGAGAGATCCTAGAAAAAGAATTAACGGAAGTCCAATTCCATTTTCTCCCCTCTACACGACAGCACAACTTGAGGAATACCAAAGAAACATTCTCAGGGAGGGACGATTACCTGAAGGACTTTACTCCCAAAACCAAAATCCTTATTAAACATTAAATCTAATCTATTATGCTGAGAGAAGGTATGGAACGAGGACAAGGTGGCAGCTCTGCTGATCTACACGATGGAGGTGCTGGCCCTTACAGCCCAGAAGACTGACATGGCTCCTGTAGAATACGCTCTCAACTTCTCCGGAGGTAAAAGACTTACTTCTGTATGCTTAAAAGGGAACCTGTCAGCAGGATTGCGCCATCTTGCTGGAGAAAAGAAAAAACCCTCTTCCAAGATGGCACCTCCAGCACCTGGGCAGTAGCATCTATCAGAAACAGACGAAAGGCTGGCAGCAGCCTTCAGAAGGGTTTTTTTTTTTTCTTCAGTATGTACAGATATTCATTATACAAACTAGGGGCATGTCAGTGAGGGATCAGTGACCAGTCTGCATTATGAATAGCTAATCGGAGCACCACATGAAGACCTCCCACAGGCCGCCCCAGACCATGAGAATATCATTAATTCAAAACTGAAATCAGTATAATGGTGCCGACCTGACACTGTCTGTAGGTTACAGTGCACAATCCTGCTGACAGGTTCCCTTTAACAAAAAGTATTCTTAATCCACTTGACTATGGTACTCTTCAAAGTCTTTCTTCCTTTGTATTGTCCACAATATTGGATAAAGAGATTCTGGTTTTTCCTCCAGGACTGTCTGTACGGGATAATAAAGAATGGTTCTCTGTACGTCTAACAAATTAAATTGCTTTTCTATGTCATTTGTTGGATCCTAGCAGAAAGACAGGAGAATTATCCCCTCAAACATGTGGAATTCTGATGTCACTTTTTGTCAAAAAGATGGGTCTACAGTAGACTGAACACTATTCTATCTTCGAGGATCCTCAGAAATGGTTCTCTCATTGATAGAGACTATAGTTCACTAACTCTTCTTGCCATTATGGCTACAAGGAAAGCTGCCTTGGAGGACAGTTTAAATCCAGAGTCTATTGGCTGAAAAAAGGTAGTTAGACCCTTGAAAACAATATTTAGGTCATTAATCTTTTTATCCACCAATAATTTGCTAAATTCTGTCAGAAAAAAATAAGGTTGACACCTCGACTTTGACTATACTAGGTTTTAACAAAATCTGTCAGCAGGTTTATGCTACCTCATCTGAAAGCAGCCTGAAGTACGCAGAGAAGCGGAATCTGACGGTGGTATTGGTTAACAGTTTTCTGCTCTTCTGAAGGGTACCTATGACCCTATCTGACAGACCTTTTGCCTTTAATATTTCGGCTTCAGAAACTAAGCAGCCAGACAAATTTTACGGGCTGGATGAAAATTGGATCTTGTCGTGGGCCAGAGCTGTTGTAAGAGGGTCCTCCAACCTCAGGTTGTTTAACGTCCCAAACTAGCTCCTTTTTAGCCGAAAGGTTGCTAGAAGGATTGTATTGACTCGGATGACTCCCTCCGTCCTCATTTTCTGTACCATTTTTGGTAGTATGGGAGTCAGGAGGAAAGCGTAGCCCAACTTGAATTCCCAGGGATATGTGAATGCGTTCACTACCACACACGTGTCGTTTGGATCCAGGGAGAAGTACTGATCTAGTTTTGCATTTTGACAGTTCACAAGTCAACATCTGGATGTCCCATTTCCTGACTCCACTCGGCCAGATGTATATTTCCTGCTTATGAAGTCTGCTTGTGTGTTGGAGGAACCTCTTAAATGGAGTGCTGATACAGGCAGAAGATGTTGCTCTGCCCAAAAGAAGAGTCAACGCTGAGATCTCACCTCCCGAGATTTTGGTGCCGAGATCTCCATGTTAACATGTGCCCCCAGCGGCCATTTTCCTGGAGTCCACCGCAAAGGAAACCATGGAACGGCGGGGACTCTAGCCTTTCATAAAATGTCGGCAGAGCCCCCACAGCATCGGAGACACCCGCAGCATCACTGGACACCCCCTCATCCCAGCCTGCAGCAACGGTATATCTGTACTATAAGACGCACCCCCATCGCCCCCCGAAAAAATTCTTGGAAAAAGTGCATCTTATAATCTGAAAAATACGGTAAATCTTCTCTGGAAGTGCCCATTGCTCAGGTGACTCAAGTTGATTCAACCATGTGAACTTAGATCTTGCCACGCAGGTGGATGCTACATTTGTTGTTAATGATGCCGCCAATGCTCTGCAAGTTTTCATCAAAAAGGTATCCATCTTGCGATCCATTGGGTCTTTAGGTTGTGTAGAAT
This sequence comes from Dendrobates tinctorius, assembly GCF_039654945.1. Classification (NCBI taxonomy): domain Eukaryota; kingdom Metazoa; phylum Chordata; class Amphibia; order Anura; family Dendrobatidae; genus Dendrobates; species Dendrobates tinctorius. The sequence continues at coordinate 22,789,262 of NW_027361783.1, forward strand.
CCTCAAATTGAAAAGTTGTTTTTCTAGTCACCTTAGCAAGCTGGAAATCAATCTTGGGAATTTCAGACCAAGCCTCAGACATCTCTTCTTCCAAGCAAATTCTTCCTTTTAGTTCGCCCGGAATACCCAAATGCTTTCTTCAAATCCCCATTCTTCTAGAATCAAACTCTGGATAGTTATGAGCTGGGAACACCATTTTTTATTTTTTATTTTTTTATTTCAATTCCACAAACATTTCATATTGGACTGTTAGGGTGGTCTCTTCTTCCTTGACTTGCATTGTACTTCTGTCAGGAGTTCCTTCATGTCCTCAGCAGAAAAAAAAAATATTTTTGGACCACAGGACGTGCTAGAAAACCCAATTGAGAGAAGGCAGCTAGGGAAGTCTAAATTTCCTGACATACCATCCACCTTAACTCCTCTATTAGAGATGGTTTTACATCCCACACAATCTTTTCTGTGCAATCCTGATATAGTTGTTTTCTATTGGAGGATGGGAGCTACTGAATACAAAATAGCACATCTATAGTCCATAGATTTGGCTCTGGTTTCTGGTGTAGGATTCTGGTCCCCCTAAAAGAAAGGGAAGAAAGTGGTGATAACCATATTCTACTCCCTAAAATGAGTTACCCACCCCAGGATTACTTACTGTACCTTGGTTTGCACTGAGCACAGCAGATGTACACCGAAGAAAAGAAGCTCCCCTCCATATAAGGAATCGGTCCTACCTTAGGGTGTCATCTTGTCAGGGTCACTTACAGTGAAGTGACCGTGACCAAGCGCTGTAGGCATCCCTTGGATGCGACTTCTCCCCTTCCTAAAGAATCTGATTCCAATCTGGAGGACTCCCTGAAGGCCATTTGCATCCTCCACTATTTATCCCGCTCAGAGAAAGGGAAAACGCTTTGTATTTCATGGTGTGATGCAACCAGAAGGGACGTCAATTCAAGGGGAATGGCGCGCCACATCATTACCGGCATGCCGCTCTCTGGATGCTGGTATAAAAGGAAGGAGGAGAGAGGCTTGGGAGATATGAGAGGACCCCAGCCTACCTCTAATCAGCATTGCCCAGAGGAGCAGGAAAGCATAGTGGTCCCGATCCTTGGGACACTGGATCAGATGAAGAGGAGGAAGGAAGTGTGATCAACCTCAATGCTCAGCAGGTATTCTTTCCATCCCAGTGTCCAAGTGAAAGGAAAAACACTGTGGATAGGAGGTAGGGAGGTGCTATTTAACTACTTTGTTTCCTGTCCCTAATAGACATTAGAATAATTAACAAAAAACACTTGCAAAGGCTTCCTAAGGCTAGTTTCACACTAGCGTTTTTTAGCGATGCGCTTCGCGCGCAATAGAATCGCATACAAAAAACGCATCATGCGTTTTGTATGCGTTTGCTTTTTTTTAGGCGCATGCGTTTTAACCAGTTTCTAGCCATGTTAACTCTTAAAACACATGAGATTTTAAACGCAGGCGTGCGCCTGTCCAAGCGCACGCCTGCGCTCCCATAGACTGTAATGTCATTTTTTTGCGCATTCCATGCGCAATCGTTTTTTTGAGACAGGTCGGACGGACCAAAAATGCAACAGGTTGCGTCCGGTGCGCCTAGGTGCACACTACAAAAAAAACGCATGCGCACGAAAACACATACGAACGCGTGCATATGTTAGACCATGCACACCCATGTAAAAGATAGGTGCGTAGGACGCATGCGATTGGACGCGCACGAAGCGCAGCGCTAAAAAACCCTAGTGTGAAACCAGCCTAAGCGTTTGAAAAGGTCCCTTAGTCTGTTTCAGCAGGCTCCACAATCATGGGGAAGACTCATTGACACACTCCACAAGGAGGGTAAGCCACAAAAGGTCATTGCTAAAGAAGCTGGCTGTTCACAGAGTGCTGTATCCAAGCATATTAATGGAAAGTTGGGTGAAAGGAAAAAGTGTGTTACAAAAAGGTGCATAAGCAACCAGGATAACCTCAGCCTTGAAAGGATTGTTAAGAAAAGGCCATTCAAAATTTTTGGGGAGATTCACAAGGAGTGGACTGCTGCTGGAGTCATTGCTTCAAGAGCCACCACACACAGATGTATCCAGGACATGGGCTACAAGTGTCGCATTCCTTGTGTCAAGCCACTCATGACAAATAGACAATGCAAGAAGCGTCTTACCTGGACCAAGGAGAAAAAGAACTGGGCTGTTGCTCAGTGGTCCAAGGTGTTGCTTTCAGATGTAAACTTTGCATTTCATTTGGAAATCAAGGTCCCAGAGTCTGGAGGAAGAGTGGAGAGGCACACAATCCAAGCTGCTTGAGGTCTAGGGTGAAGTTTCCACAATTAGTGATGGTTTGGGGAGCTATGTCATCTTCTGGTGAATGTCCACTGTGTTTTATCAAGACCAAAGTCAGCGCTGCCGCCTACCAGGAAATTTTAGAGCACTTCTTGCTTTCTCTCCCAACAAGCTTTTTGGGGATGGAAATTTAATTCTCCAGCAGGACCTGGCACCTGTCCACACTGCCAAAAGTACCAATACCTGGTTTAAAAACAACAGTTATCACTGTGCTTGATAGGCGAGTTTGCTGGCCAAACCTTAACCCCATAGAGAATCTATGGGGTACTGTCAAGAGGAAAACGAGACACCAGAACCGACAATGCAGACGAGCTGAACGCTGCTATCAAAGCAACCTGGGAATCTATAACACCTCAGCAGTGCCACTGGCTGATCACCTCCATGCCACACTGATGCAGTAATTGATGCAAAAGGAGCCAAAACCAAGTATTGACTGCATTTACTGAACATACATTTCAGTAGGCCATCATTTCGGATTTTAAAAATCATTTTTCAAGTTGGTGTTCTAAAGTTTTCTAATTTACTGAGATAATGACTTTTGGGTTTTCATTGGCTGTAAGCCATAATCATCAACAATAAAAGAAATAAACCACTCTGTTTGTAATGACTCTATAATATATGAGTTTCACTTTTTGTATTGAATAACTGAAATAAATTAACTTTTCATGATATTCTAATGTAGTGAGAAGCACTTGTATATGTTGGGATTTGTCTAAACATTGCAGACACTGCTTTGTAAAAGAAAAAAAAAATATTGACATTGTGCGAGTAACCATTTAAGTGATTTCTTTGCCAACCAGAAAAAAAAAAGATGCATGGTTTTAAACTAGGCAAAAATCATTTAAAAAAAAGATGAGTGCCCAGTTTTCAGGATACATTACAAATATGTTAAAAAGTCTGCCGGATGACACTAAATTTTACATATAAATTCTACATATAAACCACCTATCAGAGCACTTTTCATCCAGTTGTTGAAGTTCCTTAGATGAACGATTCGGGACTGGTTGCGCTGCTTTAATCCACACTCCTGGAGTTCATTGTAGTGTGCAGCTACTGCTGAGCTGTGACCTTCTGATGTTCGCTGTGCACAGAAGAGAAAAAAAAAAAAAAAAAAAAGAAGAAAAAAAAAACGGTAACGAGATAAATATAAAGCTAAAATCATACCAAAACAGTTTACATAATTATATTACTAAGGCTTTATCAAGTCTGCCATCATGGGAAAAAGAAAAAAAATAAAATGTGGCACTTTTAACAGCGGTATACCTTAGTGTATTTTCAAACATAGCAGCAGGATATCGGACCACTACCATACAGTTTTTTACACTAATAGGTCCCTACTGATTATATATGCTATTTTGGACCATACAGTGTTTTCTACAATGTAAGAATGATAACCACTGCAGAGATCAAAATAATCAAGAAGACGACTTTTCTTTAGCCAAACTTTTGACATTTTACTCTTGCCGGCCAACAGGACCTCATCTGCCAGCTCAGGACCACCTTCTATTAGGGTGAACAGCCACTACACAAATAATAGAGCTGTGATGTTTCGGTCTAGTTGACTACTTACTTCTGGCCACGGCTAGAGCAAGAACAGTGCTGAGTTTCACACTCCCACCTCACCAACAGGTGAATGAAAAAATCTTAATCCTGGAAACCCACATTTTTTATTGATCATATTTTTACATCTCGCCTGAATAGAGGACTTGAAGCAGTTCAAAACATTATTTACTGTCAAGGTTACAATCTATTTAATCAGGATTCTAGTTAGTGGGGGAACCCATGGGCACTCTGTGATAGCATCATAGGCGGACAGAAGGAGCCCCCTCCATTGGCCAAATACCTTAAATAACTTGGTAGACATAAGCCACAGCAAAATAGCGCTTAAAAGGCTGAGATCATCCAATGTTAATCATAGCTGTTGCAGACGGCTAAATTTCTAACAGCACTGGATGTACTATTATGTGGCTAGAGGTCATTATAAATCCTTTTGCAGGAAGAGACTAAAGAATAATCAGAAAGATTTTATTTTACTTAACATGGTAACTAAGTTTTACAGAAAAAAAAACATTCAAAAACCCACCAAACTACAAGTACATCCACACAGTAGCCCAGATTGATCGGGTATATACACAGATGTACATAAGCACCAACCACAGGTTGGCACCAATTCTGTAAATGCCGGCCTATCTGCTGACACGTGGAACCATGATGTTTAACCCCTTAATGACTGGAGCTTTTTTCAATTTTTCATTTTTGCTCCCCTTCTTTCCAGACCCATAACTTTTTTATTTTTTCATCAATATGGCCATGTGAGGGCTTATTTTTTGCGGGACAAAAAAAGTTGTACTTTTGAACGACACACTGGTTTTACCATGTTGTGTACTCGAAAACAGGAAAAAAAAATTCCAAGTGCAGTGAAATTGCAAAAAAAAGTGCAATCTCACACTTGTTTTTTGTTTGGCATTTCTGCTAGGTTCACTAAATGCTAAAACTGGCCTCCCATTATGATTCTCCATATCATTACGAGCTCACAGACACCAAACATGTCTAGGTTCTTTTTTATGTAAGTGGTGAAAAAAATTCCAAAGTTTGCTTAAGAAAAAAAAAAAATGCGCAATATTCCAAGATCCCTAGAGTCTCCAATTTTCGTGATCTTGGGCTGGGTGAGTGCTTATTTTTTGCGTGCCGCGCTGATGTTTTCAATGATACCACTTTTGTGCAGATACGTTCTTTTGATCACCCGTTATTGCACTTTAATGCAATGTCGGGGAGAACAAGAAAAAAACCGTAATTCTGCCGCTTTTAATCATTATCTCGCTACGCCGTTTAGCGATCGGGTTAATCCTTTTTTTTAATTGATAGATCGGGTGATTCTGAACGTGGAGATACCAAATATGTGTAGGTGTGATTTTTGTTATTGTTTTATTTTGATTGGGGTGAAAGGGGGGGTGATTTAAACTTATGTTTTTTTTATTTTTAAACACTTTTTTTTTTTTTTTAAAACTCTTGGCACGCTTCAATAGCCTCCATAGGAGGCTAGAAGCATGCCGTACTTGATCGGCCCTGCTACATATAGGCGATGCTCAGATCACCTATATGTAGCAGAAATAGAGCATCGCTATGAGCGCCGACCACCGGCTGGCGCTCATAGCATTCTGCCGGCAACAACCATGGAGGTCTCTATGAGACCTCTGGTTGTCAAGGCAACGCGTCGCTGACCACCGATCACGTGACGGGAGTTAGGGTGGTTTCACATTAGCGCTTTTTAAGCGCACGCACGGCCGGGGGTAGCTCCGCCTCCGAGCCGGCTCTCTGCCCGGCGTGCCCGCCCCTTGCTTGTAGCGCCGCCTCCTAGCGCACAGCGGCGCCTGCGATCGGCGCACCCTATCTTTAGCATAGGGTGCGCAGATCGTGCGCAGGCCGTGCGCTAGTTGCGCTTTGACCTGCGCTGCGCACTTTTGACGGTGCGCCGTGCGCGCCAAAATCCGAAAAGTTTGATTTTGGCGCGCACGGCGCACCGTCAAAAGTGCGCAGCGCAGGTCAAAGCGCAACTAGCGCACGGCCTGCGCACGATCTGCGCACCCTATGCTAAAGATAGGGTGCGCCGATCGCAGGCGCCGCTGTGCGCTAGGAGGCGGCGCTACAAGCAAGGGGCGGGCACGCCGGGCAGAGAGCCGGCTAGGGGGCGGAGCTACCCCCGGCCGTGCGTGCGCTTAAAAAGCGCTAATGTGAAACCACCCTCAGCGATGTGCTCATTTCCGGCCAGACACCGGAAATACTAGTTAAATGCCCGCTGTCAGCATTTGACTGTGGGATATAACTGGTTAATAGGCACGGGCAAATTGAGATTCTGCCCGCGCCTATTGCGGGCACGTCAGCTGTTTATAACAGCTGACATATTGTGGCTTTGAGGTGGGATCACCGCCGGAGCCCACATCAAAGCAGGGGATACCGACCGGTGACGTACTATCCTGTCAGCGGTCGGTAAGGGGTTAATGTATATCACAGAGAATCCACTTCCACAAGTAAGGGTATGTTAACACAAAGCATTTTTGTAGTGGTTTGTCCATGCATTTTTTGTGCGTAAAACATGCTGCATTTTATAGTACCAGGCCAGCAGAGTATATGTAGTTTATAGGGCTCTCTTTTCTTGCATCCTTTCAGCTGATAGGTGTTTTCTTTAAATTCCAGTGCATGTTTTTTTTTTTTTACAGTTTTTCACCCATTCAAATGGATGGGGCAAAAAAAAAAAACAATAAAAAACATGTAAATACGCATGTATTGTACACTGCACTTTTCCGACCCACACTAATTTTTTTGTGCAGAAAAATCTGCAGCAAAAATGCTGCATGTCAAGATTCCCTTGGGATATGTTCAGACAATGCATTTTTCATGCTTATTTGAAGGGAATCTGTCAGCAGGTTTTTGCAAAGTAATCTGAGGACAGCACGAGGTGGGGATGAGGCACAGATTTCATGGACATATCATTTATTATGCTGTGTGCTGTTCTTTCCTTACAATGAATGTTTTAATAACCAGATTATCACTGCCCAGACTAGTTGCCTCATCCCAAGTGGTCCGACACCACCCCATCAAGTGATAAGCAGCTCACTGTCAATAGACCATGGACATAGAGAGCTGTGGTGTGGGCGGGGGAAGCTGTCAGAATGCTACAAAATCTAAAAACCTGATGTTGTGTCACAACTGCACCCAGCAAACTAAAAGATACATAGTTGGAATCAGAGTCTCTTTTCCTATATTATGCTGCTCTTAGATGAGATGGGAAAAACCTGGTGACACATTCTCTTTAACGCAGCACATTTGGAGCATAAAGTATGCAGTATTTTACAGTACCAGCATAACCAATGAGATTTACAAAATCTCATGCACAAGCGGCATGTTTCACATATGGAGTTGGAGCTCTGCAGCAATTTTGCCAAAAGGCAGCATGTTAATTCTTTCAGCATTTTTACAGCACTTTTCATCCATCCCAGTGAATAAGTGATAAACGCAAGCAAAAAAGCTATCCAAAATGCACATAAAAAGATGCATATTGTATAATGCAACATGAGTGTATATACGTCCGCTATTAGCAACCGCAGGATCAGAGGCAATCAGATTGCTTCTCGGGGTATGAAGATGTTAAATTAAAGGGATTGTCCAATATCAATAACCTTTTCTCACAGATAAAAGTAGATGCATACAATTCTCTTTGACGGCTGATCCAAAGCATCAGACTTCCTCTTCTGCGAGGACACTGGTACACTTTCAGAATCCATTTCACGTGACTGGACCCTCACAGCTGAAAAACAAACAAGAAACACACTAATTTTATTCTGCAGGTAAAACATGATGTAAGGAATCTATAGTCATCTCACAGAATTTCAACCTGGGAAAAGCTACAGAACGGATTTGATCTATACCTGTCAACACTAAGGGCCAGATTGGCATGAATAACTCTCAGATAATGACTATGATTTGCAATTTTTTTTATAGTTATCCTTTGTCCTTTAATTAATGTTCAGATTTTTACATCAATGTGGCTTTTCCAGATTTTTTACACTGATTCATCAAATACAGCTTTTAAATAGCAGCAACTTCTTCGCCCAAAAGTACTCCAGTCCCACTCTGGAGTGATTGTTTTATGCATCAGAAGTTTTTGTGCTAGTTTTTTTGGGACATGCAGAAACCATTTTTGACTTGCACAAAATTTGTGAACCGCGTAGAAATTTTGAAGAATTTTGAGCAAAAAGCAGCAAACGCCACAAAAAATGTGCCTTCAAGAAAAGCACAAATGGTGAATTGAGGCCTAAGCGTACACGTATATGTGAAATAGACAAGTGAAATTTTGGAAACATTTTTCTTTGTTCAAAAATATAACTTTGGAAATGGTTTGGATCGTACAATTTCATGTGTACAGCTTGTAAACAGACCGATGTACTACTATAGTAACATACTACTGAACTGACAACACCAATATAACCTGACCCTAAAGTCAAACATGCTAACCAATTAAATGTAACTAAGAAGGAAATACTGGACAGAAGGGAGACAATATAGAAACCGAATTCCTACAGAATTGTAGTCAGTAAGGCTAAGTGCACACGTACCGGAACTCTCGCAGAAATTACCGCGAGAATTCCGGAATTCCAGTCCGCGGGAAAATCGCATTTTAAATTCCCGCGATTTTCCCGCGGAAAAACTAGCATTTTGCAAGCGTAATTAGCTTGCAAAATGCTAGCGTTCTCCAAGCGATCAGTAGCATCGCTTGGAAAACTGATTGACAGATTGGTCAGACTTGTCAAACATAGTGTTTGACGAGTGTGACCAACTTTTTACTACTGAGGCCGCCTATGCGGCCTCAGTAGTAAAAGATAGAATGTAAAAAAAAAAAAAAAAAAAAACGGTGTTATTCTCACCCTCCGACGTCCCGCGCATCCGTTCCCAGTAATCCTTTGCGAAAATGCCCGCGATGACGTCAGTTCTCGCGGGATCACGACGTCTCGCGGTAATTCGCGATGACGTCGCGCGAATGACCGCGAGACTTCGCGATCCCGCGAGAAGGGACGTCATCGCGAGCATTTTCGCAAAGGACTACTGGGAACGAGAGCGTGAAGAGAAGCGGGAAGGCTGCGCGGGACGTCGGAGGGTGAGAATAACAATATTTTTTATTTTAAATTCTATTTTTTACAGGGATATGGTACCCAAAGCCCGGAGGACAGTCTTCTCTCCTCCAGACCATGGGTACCATCCGCAATTGTTCTACTTACTTTCCGCATGGTGTGCACAGCCACATGCGGGAAATAAGCGGAACAATGCATTCCTATGGGTGCGGGATCGCCGCGATTCCGCAAATTAATGAGCATGCTGCGGTTTTTACCGCGAAGCGATTCCGCCGCGGTAAAAACCGCAGCATTAGCACAGCATTGCGGAATCCCATAGGAATGCATGGGATGCTTATTTTTTGCGTTTTCGTGGCAAAATCGCGCGGTTAAAACCGCCGCGGAAACGCGAAAAAAACGCCACGTGTGAACTCAGCCTAACCATGGAGGCACATAGATCTGCATAGGTAAAGTACATAAAACGGAAGGAGACTAAAAGGGAACCTGTCATGAGAATTTTATACCTCAAACTGATGTGACATGTATGTACAGGCGCATTCATGCTGATTTATTACACATCTTAATTGCAGAAATCCGTTTTGCTGTTACTGAGAAATCCAGGGTTTAGTTATTTGCAAATGAGCTGCAAGTGCTTCTGGGTGGCAAACTGCACTAGCAGCTCTCCTGTCCTCCCCAACTACTCTCCATCCACCACCTGCCTCTAACTGACAGATCCCTCTTGTTTCAGTGAAGTGTTTCCCCTAACCTGTCAGTCAGACACAGGAGGGATGCGGTAGATGTGGAATATGTAGGGAGGACAAGAGAGCTGCAAGTGCAATTTCCCACCCTGAGCCACTTTGAGCTCATTTGCATACAATTTCAATACTGGATTTCTCAAAAACGGCAAAAACTGCTTTCTACAATCAAGATACGGAATTTACCACCATGAAAGCACCGGTACATACATGTCATTAGATTGAGGCAAAAAATCCTAAAGACAATTTCCCTTCAATTTAGACCATTGTCAAGATGCTTCATTTTATGTTTAATCATTTGAGCACTGTGTGTTTTTGCATATCAATTTATTGTCTAATTTACTTTTACTGGCAATTATTGTAGTAATGACACACAGTCTTTGGATATACATCCCCCATTCAAATCAGCAAGCAGAGAGGTTAGAAGATTCCTGAAGGGGGCTCTCCCATCGACGGGCCTCTGTTAAACAGAAACAGCTGGCCCTCACACTCCCAAGGTCCAGAACTGCATCTGTGCCGCTGCCCCGGAGACTGTCAGCAAGCAATCACTTGGAAGTGGTGGGGACGCACGGGCACTGAGGAGGGTGAGTACCAGCTGTTTCCATTATTTTTATTACAGCCATGCTGATGGCCTGGGGAATGCTGAAGAGGGATAACAGCCTTGTGGCCTGAGATTTCAAAGAAAGCAACGAGATACGACCATACCTTACCTTTCAGATCCCATGCAACTCCAGCTAAGATGCTCCATCTTATGTTTCTAACCATATGTCAGGAAAACTCCCAAAGCCCTGAGAAAGCCCTTCAACTTTTCAATATACACTAATAACACTATTTGTATAAATATGGAAAACTAAGAAATAAGTATTTCTAAGCTATGAAGGCTGGGTTAGGCCACGTGCACACGTTCAGTATTTGGTCAGTATTTATAAGCCAAAACCAGGAGAGGAACAACCAGAGGAAAAATCTAATAGAAACACGTCACCACTTTTGTATTTATCACCCACTACTGATTTTGGCTTACAAATATTGATAGTGTGACTGAAGCCTTATAGAACAGAGGCTTTACTCCGCACAGCTGGAAATAAGCATTCCAAGATGAACAATTTTCTCCTATAATCCTTAGAGGTGGTACAATTATTTGCAAAAGAAATCCACTGTTAAAATCCGCATGTGAATGAGACTTGTGGTCTAACCAATTCATTACTCACAGTTTACAACTTTTTTTTTTTTTTTTTTTACAAAAAGAGGAAAGAAACCAGGAGGCCAGGAGCCATTTGGTGAGCTGCATTTCTTGCTACATGTTCACAGACTTACCAGTGGAAAAGCCAAACTTCACATGCCACAAATGCAAGCTTGTGTCCCTGTTGGAGGAAAAGTTGCAAAATCTCGAAGAGAGGTTGGCTACGTTGAAGATCATTAAGGAAGGTGAAGAGTTCTTGGACAGAGCAGAATTATCTCTTCATGTTACAGAAAGAGAAGAAATTCGAAGTGCACCTGAAGAAACAGAGGAATGGAGACATGTGACCCAGAGAAGCAGGAGGATCAGGAGGCAGTCAGCACCCATACTGCTCAGAAACCAGTACCAGGCTCTCACGCAGGAAAATGATGAAGAAATACATCAGGATAAGACTTTGCCAACAAACAGCAACCTTGTACGCCTTCAGAGTCCTCCTGGATGGAGAAAGAAAAATGTTGTGAAGAAGAAACGGAGAGTGGTGGTCATGGGGGATTCCCTGTTGAGAGGAACAGAGGCCGCTATCTGCAGACCGGATATAACTTCAAGAGAAATGTGCTGTCTTCCAGGTGCAAAAATTAAAGATGTGTCTGACAGGATATCAGGACTCTTCAGACCTACAGATGACTACCCATTCCTGCTACTACATGTGGGGACAAATGACACCGCAAGAAATGACCTGGAAACCATCTGCAGAGACTTTGAAGACTTAGGCAAGAAAGTGAAAGAACTGGGAGCGCAGGTGGTCTTCTCTTCCATCCTCCCAGTGGATGGCCATGGAACAAGGAGGTGGAATAAGATTCTGCAGGTGAACAACTGGCTACGTCGATGGTGCCGTCAGCAACGATTTGGATTTCTGGATCACGGAGTGAACTACTTATACGATGGACTACTTGCTAGAGATGGGGTGCACCTTACGAAGACTGGAAAGCAAGTATTTGGAAGTCGCCTTGCTACACTTGTAAGGAGAGCTTTAAACTAGAACAACATGGGAAGGGAAGCAAAAGACCAGAAAAAGCCATACACCTGACAAATGCTATTGAGAACTCTGCTAATAGAAGTGGAAAGGAAGAACAAAGACGAAAGAATCTAATTAATAAAAATATTGGAGAAAGAGAAACCAATCACAAACTAAAATGTTTCTATACTAATGCACAAAGCATGGGCAACAAACAAGGAGAATTGGAACTACTAACACAGGAAAAGAAATATGATGTCATTGGAATCACTGAAACTTGGTGGGACAATACACATGATTGGAATACAAGACTAGAAGGATACAACTTATTTGCAAGAAACAGACTTGATAAACGAGGAGGGGGTGTTGCATTGTATGTTAGAAACGCGTATATCTGCACAGAGATTGAAGCTTCAGAGACTGGGAGTTCTGTGGAAACTGTTTGGGTAAGAATACAAGGACAGAACAATGGAAAGGACACCATTGTAGGCATTTACTACAGGCCGCCTGTGCAAGCTGAAGATATGGATGAACTCTTTATGCATCAAATGGCCAAGTTCTCCAAAAAATATGACATAGTTGTCATGGGAGATTTCAACTATCCAGACATTTGTTGGGAATCTCTCTCAGGCAAAACTAACAGGTCAAGGAAATTCTTATCCTCTCTTGCTGACAACTTTATCTTCCAAAAGGTAGGGGAGAAAACAAGGGGAACTGCTACCTTGGATCTAATCCTTATAAACAGGGAGGAAATGGTTGAGGAGGTAAAAGTGGCTGGAACCCTAGGAGGTAGCGACCATGCTATTTTAGAATTTTGGATAACTAGAGGCGGAAGACCTGTGAAGACTCAGACGTCAAGGTTAGATTTCAGAAAGGCAGATTTTAAGGGATTCAGAAAGAGAATTGGAGGGATCCAATGGCTGGATATCCTTAAAGACAAAAATGTCCAGGAAGGATGGGAAATCTTGAAAAATGAAATTCTCAAAGCACAGTTGTTAACAATTACGAAAAGAGGGAAGAATAGGAAGCATTTAAGGAAACCAGGATGGGTGAACACAGAACTTAAGCACATGCTAAAAAGGAAGAAAAAAATGTTTATAAAATGGAAAGAGGGAGGCATATCTAAAGAAGAATATAATGCTGTCTGCAGAATCTGCAGGGCACAAATCAGATTAGCTAAAGCTGAAAATGAATTGAGGCTTGCAAGAGATGTCAAAAGCAATAATAAAGGATTTTGGGGATATGTCAAAAGTAAAAGAAAAGTCAAAGATGCTATAGGATTTTTACAGGATGAAAATGATGAAATGGTAAGACAGGATGTTGAGAAGGCTGAACTTTTAAATTCCTATTTTGCATCTGTTTTCTCTCAGAAAGGAAATGTAACACCAACTGTTATTCACTGTCCTATTAAGGGAATAGAAGAATCCAGGATATCTATAAACAGAAATATAGTGAGGAAACACTTAGCTAACCTAAATGAATTCAAGTCTCCAGGTCCAGATGAATTACACCCCAGAGTACTGAAGGAGATAGCAGAAGAAATTTCTGAACCACTCTCCATAATCTTTGAAAATTCTTGGAGAACAGGAGAAGTGCCAGAAGACTGGAGAAGAGCAAATGTTGTTCCTATCTTCAAAAAGGGGAAGAAGGTGGACCCAGGCAACTATAGGCCGGTGAGTCTGACTTCTATACCAGGAAAGATCTTTGAACAAATTATTAAACAACATTTAAGTCAATACCTGGATAAGAATGAAGTGATCAAACAGAGTCAGCATGGGTTTGTAACTAATAAGTCATGTCAGACTAACTTAATTTCCTTCTATGACGGTATCACTGATTGGGTGGATCAAGGAAATGCTGTAGATATAGTATATCTTGACTTCAGCAAAGCATTTGACAAAGTCTCTCATACAATCCTTATTGAAAAAATGACTAAGTATGGAATGGACAAGGCAACTGTTAGGTGGATTCATAGCTGGCTTAGTGATCGGACCCAAAGAGTGGTCGTAAATGGCTGCACATCCAGTTGGAAGAATGTCTCAAGTGGGGTACCACAGGGCTCTGTCCTGGGCCCTGTATTGTTCAACATCTTTATCAACGATTTAGATGAAGGAATTGAGGGTAAACTGATTAAATTTGCTGATGACACAAAGCTAGGAGGGATAGCTAATACTAGAGAAGAGAGAGAGAGGATTCAAAAAGATTTAAATAAACTGGAGAAGTGGGCAGTAACTAACAGAATGGTTTTTAACAGGGAGAAATGCAAAGTACTACATCTGGGCAATAAAAATGAAAAAAGCATATATAGAATGGGAGGAATAGGGCTAAGTGACAGCACATGTGAAAAAGACTTGGGTATACTAATAGATCACAGACTGAATATGAGTCAACAGTGTGATGCAGCAGCAAAAAAGGCAAATGCAGTTCTAGGATGTATTAACAGAAGCATACAGTCTAGATCACGTGAAGTCATTATTTCCCTCTACTCCTCTTTGGTCAGACCTCATCTGGAATATTGTGTCCAGTTTTGGGCACCACATTTTAAAAAAGACATCAACAAACTGGAGCAAGTTCAGAAAAGAGCGACCAGAATGGTGACCGGTCTGCAAACCCTGTCTTATGAGGAAAGGTTGCAGGATTTGGGAATGTTTAGTTTGCAAAAGAGAAGACTGAGAGGAGACTTAATTGCTGTCTACAAATATCTAAAGGGCTGTCACATTGTAGAAGGATCAACTTTATTCTCATTTGCACAAGGAAAGACTAGAAGCAATGGGATGAAACTGAATGGGAGGAGACACAGATTAGATATTAGAAAAAACTTTTTGACAGTTAGAGTGATCAATGAGTGGAACAGGCTGCCACGAGAAGTGGTGAGTTCTCCTTCAATGGAAGTCTTCAAACAGAGGCTGGACAGACATCTGACTGGGATGATTTAGCGAATCCTGCTTTGAGCAGGGGGTTGGACCAGATGGCCCAGGAGGTCCCTTCCAACTCTACGATTCTATGATTCTATGAAACACCCATTTAATTGGGATTCAATCCAAATACAGCATAAGGCTAAGTGCAGACAAGGTGAGATATTTTAACACTTGGATCCAATGTCTGTGTGGAAAGTAGTCTATGTTAAAAAAAGCACATAGGATAACACTGGGGTGTGTGCTGATCACTGCGGACACGGAACTTAGCCCATGGCTCCCAGATACATGCTGTGCAGATCTTGTTTGGAGGCTGAAGCTAAAGTGGTCCATATTCTTCTATTGTTCACCATGAGGTAGATTCACACATTATTGTGGTTTCTGGCAATAATGGAAACCATTGTCCAGATGTGAACAGCGACTGAGCTGCCCACCAGTATTTGGATGCTGTTACGATACGACAAAGATTTTCTGACCACTTTATAGTGGACAAAAAGTAGTAATGTAAAAACCAATGCTGGAATGCATGGAAATCCTTTTCTAAAAGCTGTGATTCGACTCGATGGTCTACACCATCTATTGCACTAATGGCAAATTCTCAGGGAAATTGCCCCTCCCTTTTATGGCCACCACACCGTGAATGAGCTGCCGATTTTCCATCACATTTTATGCAGCGTATTACAGAAGCAGCATTATGGACTGGTTGTCGTCAATCTAATGGCTGCATATTCCAACTGACAATGTGGATCGCATGGCGATTTATGCTGCAGCTAATTTCAGGTTGAAATTAGCTATAAATCCATTACATTTTCGGAACGAAGTTTGCTACTAAAAACTCTGTTTTTGCTACTGCAGAGGACCCTTGTGTGGAGGAAGACAAAGCTGCGACATTAACTGATGTTTTAGCATTTCTTTTTCCTGGAAAGCAGAAGGACAAACTGACAGTAATATTTTTTTTTTAAAGTAAGGAAATGTGCAGTGTGCAGAACTTTCAGTTCAAAAATAGAGAAAACAGAAACAGGGCGGCCCACTTATAGTCAGGGGGGCTCGTCAGCTTCAGCCTTGATCCACTGTGATATGGAACAGTTTTCCACATGAATTGTGTTTAACTGCTATTACAATAGAAGCGACAAAGGGAATTCTAAATGCAGGTGTGAACTGATCCTTACAGTGATTGTCATCAATCACAATATTTATACTGAAAATGAACTTGATACATCGACAGTGAAATAACAAGTGTGAATATATATCTCATGTAGTGAAAAACGGGACCACAAATCTGAGAATATGAATTCCTCTTTTTCAATAGCATTTGACTAGAGGTGGTCAGACACCTTAGCACATTCCCCCCACAATTGTTTTGATCCTCACATATGTGTATGTTTGGCTGAGCTTTAAATGGGAATCTGTCAAGATGCATGCAGCCTGAACCACAAGCAGCATGAATCAGAGCCTGGCTGCGTGCTTACAGTCCAGTACATCTTCAGAGAAAATAGAGCTTTAAGGTACTGTCACACTAAGCGATATCGCTAGCAATATCGCTATAACTTGTGACGTTATAGCGATATTGCTAGCGATATCGCTGTGTGTGATACTTACCTACAACCCGCTGCTTATCGCTGATCGCGCGAGAACATCCAGGACTGTTTCTCGTCGTCAGGTTCCTGCTGTGACGACGAGCGACGCGTGGAGCCGGGCGGCAGGACGCAGGATCGCCTGGTGTGACAGTAAAGGGGGTTTTACACATAGTGATATCGCTATAACGTCACCGATTTTGTGACATTATAGCGATATCACTAGCAATATCGCTATGTGTGATACTTACCTCGGACCGCTCCCCCGCTGTCCGTCGCCGATCGGGCGGCTCCATTTCTCGTCGTCAGCTTCCTGCTGGGCTTCCTGCTGGCGCCGACGAGCGACGTGTGGAGGCGGGCGGGAGGACGTCAGGATCGCTGTGTGTGAAAGGTGAGTATCATGCGCTGCGTCGCTGCTGCATCGCTGCGAGATCTTTCTTTGTGAAAGCTCACTAGCGATCATTTAGCGATGCTCCAGAGATCCTGACCGGGTCGGATCGCTGGTGCATCGCTAAATGTAAAAGGGCCTTAAGTAGCGACCCCCGTCCCCAGCGATGTCGCTGGTGAGATCTGCCTGTGTGGCAGCTCACTAGTGACCACCTAGCAATGCACCAGCGATCCTGACAGCGTCACATCGCTGGTCGGGATCGCTGGTACATCGCTAAGTGTGACAGTACCTTTAAGATTCAGTTGGGGACCATAGGGAGACACCAGGCTAATCCATTTATGTCCTGGGCGCTTCTACCAGCACTAGAGATGACGGACAGGTCTCTCCCCCATGTACACCGGAGACCTGACGATCACCTGGGTCATGAAGAAACCAGCTGGAGCCACACCAGACTGGCCTGTCTCTGGACCTCCATAGGGGAGAAGCTGCTGCCAGACCTCTGTGCGGGGGCAGTATCTCACATAACGTGCGATCGGACATGCGGATCTGAGAAATCATTTATAGTTTTAACTCTATGAATGCCAAAGGGATCACGTGCTGATTGCTGGGGTCTGACTGCTGGGACCCCCACCACCGGCCGGAGCGGAGGGCAGATGCTTGACCACTGCTGATTCACCATCTCTGCGGATGCAAATGATTTCTCGGATTTTGTAGTTATTACCTGTGGAGGGCGCCTGCAGCACCTACAGCTCCCCTGATAGAGGCGGGCAGACCACTGGTGTAACCTGCGCAGCCACACTGGGGCCCATGAGGTAAAGGGGCCACATGTACATCCCGAGCGGGCGGTACTGTTATTGGACCCCACAGGCGCCTCTTCTGGCTGTGCCCGCTCTTGTGCCCTCCAGCTGTGGACACCGGCCTATATAAGCCGCCAGCACACCGCTCCACTCACTCACCTGAGACTAGCAGCAGCTACGGGGAAAAGCTGCAGACAATGCCGCTACATCAACAACACAGACACACAGCGCTCACCGGAAGTCACTGCTGTGAACAACTCCTGCCCGCGGCGCAAAGTATCCGGGATATCCTGAGACAGAGAGAGAACGACAGCGCCACCAGCGGCTCGGAGGAGACATTACACCCTGTAACATTTCAAGTTCCAAATTCTACATCAAAACCCGAATAACCAACATGATTTCTTGGGCTCCATTCTCTGGTAACGTTACTACTGGTAAAGGGTTGGCTTTAGCGTGACATCTCACAACAATGAATCTTCAACCAACGCAATAGCTAGCAATCTCCCCTGCTCGCGCATGCGCAGACCTTCCTCTGCTGGCAGTGGCTGAGTGGGCGGGTCTGGATCGAGCGCGGTGCACGGGCTCAACCTGGAAACTGGGGACATTCTTGTCATTTGCAGCCGCTGAATGAGAGCAGTAGAGCAGCCGAGGACGGGTGCAGGTACCGGCAGAGCTCCGTTCACTGGCAGGGCCCTGGGCCGGCCCTCCTTCATACCCTTGAGGTGACATGTGGGGGCAGTACATAGCGACATGCCAGGGGTCAGGCGCATTGCATGGCGTGCTCCTATCACTGGCAGTGTCAGACTTGGAAAAGTTTCCTACATATGATTACTTCCAGTCTCTGGCAGAGTAGCACCTCTGCCAGTAGCCCCTCTGCCAGTAGCCCCTCTGCCAGTAGCCCCTCTGCCAGTAGCCCCTCTGCCAGTAGCCCCTCCTGCCCCTAGCAGTAGCCCCTCTGCCAGTAGCCCCTCCTGCCCCTAGCAGTAGCCCCTCTGCCACTAGCCCCTCCTGCCCCTAGCAGTAGCCCCTCTGCCACTAGCCCCTCCTGCCCCTAGCAGTAGCCCCTCTGCCACTAGCCCCTCCTGCCCCTAGCAGTAGCCCCTCTGCCACTAGCCCCTCCTGCCCCTAGCAGTAGCCCCTCTGCCACTAGCCCCTCCTGCCCCTAGCAGTAGACCCTCTGACAGCTCCTCTGGCAGTAGCCTCTCTGCCACTAGCCCCTCTGGCTCCTGGCAGTGGCCCTTCTGGCAG
Source organism: Dendrobates tinctorius (assembly GCF_039654945.1). NCBI lineage: Eukaryota > Metazoa > Chordata > Amphibia > Anura > Dendrobatidae > Dendrobates > Dendrobates tinctorius. The sequence goes on from NW_027361783.1 coordinate 22,808,078, forward strand.
TGGCCCCTCTGCCACTAGCCCCTCCTGCCCCTAGCAGTAGCCCCTCCAGTAGTAGCCCTTGTGGCCCCTGGAAGTAGACCCTCCGGCAGTAGCTCCTCTGGCCTATGATTATGAGTAATGCAGGGAGCTCAGCTGACAAGGCTGAATGAAATCCTGTGCATGGCTCCTCAGTGCCCGGCCTTGTATGGAGGACCTTTGGCTCTGAAGAATGTGTCATTGCCCTTTTTTTCCGTCACACACCCAGCTACATCCCCATAAATCAGAAGTATGAAGGCATTTGTTCCTTCTTACATAGGAAGTATGTGGTGAGAGTGATGCCAGACCTGGGATGGCCACCTGGCACAGATCGCACTCATCGCCCTTGTGCAAAGTTTGTATTGTAGAAATGTACTGACAGAGGACCTGTCACCTGGTCAAAAGTGTCACTGCCCTGCTCTTATTTTATTCCTGCTGCTCCCCTGAATATTCCGTGGGTTTTTTTGTTTTTTTTTAATCCGCCATTTGCAGTGTTGTAACTAGAGTACGATGGGCCCCTGTGCAAAACTTGGACCTGGGTCCCCCGCCTGCATGTTGGTCAGATATATGTGCCGTTGTAGCGTTCTAGATTCTATAAGGACGTGTTCACCCCCCCATGTAGCCCCCTCCTGGCTCCTTGTAATAATCTCCCCCATCCTGGACCCCTTTCTGGTATTACGTCCCCATACTGGAAACCTTTCTGGTATTATGTCCCCATCCTGGACCCCTTCTGTTTTCTTCAGCACATTTTAAAAAAAACAAATTATTCTACTGATCTTCCTCCGCTTTCACACTGCATGGCGTCCTCTTCTGTAGTTGGAACGGGCATTGCATGACTTCATTGGTAAGCCAACATCTGCAGCTGGCCACTGATTGGCTGACGGCTTTTATTGCAGTGCAGCGATCCGGCGGGTCTCTGCGCCACCATCCATTTCACCTGAATGTGTTCCAGAGATGTGAGCCTTTGTTTTTTTACTATGGGGTGTTGCTCTCATGGTTTTGTGGGGTATGTCTTTAGACTGCTCTGCATAATTACCCTGCGATCACTGCCCCCTTGTAAAGATCATGAAAATAAGTACTAAATTAAGACTCTCATATCTCTCGCACTGTATGGTGAATTGTATAAAAAATGCTGCATTTTTAGTTAAAAAAAAAAAAAGTACAGCAGTATGTGAAACCCATTTAGTTTAGTGATTTTTCCCAAGTGTAAACCATAATGTCTTGTGTCATCACCTGAGAATATGGCAGTTAGGATTAGTGCAGTTTAATTAAATTAGTGATTTGTGTAAAGTAAACATTGTCTGACCAAGGTGTGATACTGAACGATACCTGATCAACTCAAGGGCTGACCAAAGTGTGAAAGTAATCAGTATCCTACAAACTCAATGCTCTGTCCATGTCTTAAGGCCCCGTCACACATAAAGATGGACCAGCGATCCCGACAACGATACGACCTTGTCAGGATCGCTGGTGCATCGCTACATGATCGCTGGTGAGCTGCCAAACAGGCAGCTTCACCAGCGATCAGCACCAGTAAGGACGCTGGTCTCTAAGGTAAATATCGGGTTACTAAGCGGCGTGCGTCACTTAGTTACCCGATGTGTACCTTAGAACAGGGTTTCCCAACTCCAGTCCTCAAGGCACACCAACAGATCATGTTTTCAGGATTTCCTTTGTATTGCACAGGTGAAGCAATTATCACCTGAGCAATACTAAGGAAATCCTGAAAACATGATCTGTTGGTGTGCCTTGAGGACTGGAGTTGGGAAACCCTGCCTTAGAAACCTGCGTGCTCGTTTCTTTTTAAAATGTGCTGAAGAAAACTGCCTAGTTTTATAAAAATCAGCTTCTCTACACGTCTGACAGCCATTCCATTCCATTGTCAGTTGAATTCCAACCAGAGTACACATCATTCTACTTACTGTGCTTCTGATTAGGTGATCACCTGAACCAAATCTTATTTAATGAAGGAAAGTATAAAAAACCCTGCTGTGGTGTCACAATCCTCTTGCAATAGGACAAGCTGGATGGAAAAACAAGTGCAAGTAATTTCCCAAAAGTAATAGGAATGAAAAAGTAACTTTTAACCATGCCAAAGGAGTTGAAAAGTTTTGAATGAGGAAAAGATGGGCTCAATTTTGACTTTACTAGCAGAGGCGTTACAGTGAGCGTCATGTTGCTTCCATCCTTTAAAATTTCTAAGACGGCAGTCCATTACAACAAGGTCAAGCAGCAGATATTGGGAACAACAAAGCTACAGACCGGCAGAGGGCGACTCACCACTGACCAGGATGACCGTCATCTTATTCGAATGTCACTCAGGAACCGCAGGATGACATCAAGTGACCTACGAAATGAACGGCAAATGGTAGCTGGGGAGAAGTGCGCTGCAAGATCAGTTCGTAAGAGGTTCCTAGAGGCAGGGCTCAAGTCATCTAAAGCTAGAAAAAAACCTTTCATCAATGAGAAGCAAAGGAGAGCCAGGCTGAAGTTTGCCAAAGACCATAAGGATTGGACCATAAAGGACTGGAGTAAGGTCATCTTCTCTGATGAGTCTAATTTTCAGCTTTGCCCAAAACATGGTCGTCTAATGGTTAGACAGAGACCTGGAGAGGCGTACAAGCCACAATGTCTTGCACCCACTGTGAAATTTGGTGGAGGATCGGTGATGATCTAGGGATTCTTCAGCAAGGCTGGAATTAGGCAAGTTATTCTTTGCGAAGGACGTATGAATCAAGCTGCATACAAGGTTATCCTGGAAAAACGGTTGATTCCTTCTGCGCAGGAAATGTTCCCCAACTCTGTTTATTTCCAGCAGGACAATGCACCATTCCATACAGCTAGGTCAACCAATGTGTGGATGAAGGACCACCACATCAAATTCCCTGTCATGGCCAGCCCAATTTCCAGATCTGAACCCCATTAAAAACCTCTGGAATGTAATCAAGAGGATGATGGATAGTCACAAGCCATCAAACAAAGAAGAATTGCTTACATTTCTGTACCAGGAGTGGCATAAGGTCACCCAAAAGCAGTGTGAAAGGCTTGTGGAAAGCATGCCAAGACACGTGAAAGCTGTGATTAAAAATCATGGTTATTCCACAAAATATTGATTTCTGAACTCTTCCTGAGTTAAAACATTAGTATTGTTGTTTCTAAATGATTATGAACTTGTTTTCTTAGCATTATTTGAGGTCTACAAGCACTGCATTTTTTTGTTATTTTGACCATTTCTCATTTTCTGAAAATAAATACAAAATTTAGTGCTTGGAAATTTGAAGACACGTTGTTAGTAGTGGTCTCTTAATTTTTGACAGAGCTGTACGTCTTGCATTGGTGACCTGTGTTCATGCTTTTGTGGTGGAAACAAAGCTGAACTTTGGGATCCTGAATAAAATGGAACAAAACCTGTTTTTCGTAAGCTGCTTCTTTACTGCCAGGAGAGCAGGTTTTGCCTGCAGGGAAAAAAACGCAACTTGTGAACCTAACCAAAATCTGCTGCATTTCTGCAGTGGAAATTGCAACAAAAACTGAAATTCTACTACACGATCTTCCTGGATTTCCGTACACTTTAGGGTAGGTTCACACTAGTTGGCTTTTTTTTTTTTTTTCTTTTCTGCAGAAAAACCTGATCTCTTGAAAGAAGCTGCAGAGAAAAAGCATGTTTTCCCTTGTGTTACTTGCATCTTTTTGCTTCGGTTTTGGCATGCTAGATTGATTTTTCTTGTGCATGCTGATAAAGTTTAGTGTTGAAAACCAAATCCTTTTTGTATAGAATCAGGTTTTGGCACAAAAAACGCAGTAAAACCTGATAACTGCGTTTTTTTTTCATCGTACATTAATTTCAATGGGTGAAAAACGCTGAAAGAAGTGGCATGATCCAGTGTGCAGAAAAAAAAAAAAAACAAAGCACAAAATCTTGATGATACAAAAGCCAAGCTGTGTGCATAAGATTTCTGAAATCTCAGACTGCTGGTACTGTGAATAGCAGCTGAAAATTTGCATAAGAAAAGCTGCAAAAACGCCACGTGCGAACTTAGCCTAATGGTCAGTGCACACGTTGTGGCCTTCATGTGGCGCTCCACTGTGTGCAGCATTTCCGCAGCCAAATCTGCACATGGTACACAGGGATTTTATTGTGAATTGTGTTTGAAAATGTCACCTTGGAGCTACTGAGGATGAATGATTTTCACACCCAGAATTAACGTGGGGCAGACTTTATAATCTACACTGCGGGGCCGTTGATTGGTGTTAAATACCTGCAATGTCTAGATCAGATTTTTAGAGTCTTCCTCACCTTAAGCCCCCTTCTCACATAGCGAGATCGCTGAAGCGTCACCGATTTTGTGATGCAACAGCGACCTCGCTACATGTGACACGCAGCAGCGACTGGCCCTCCCGCTGGATATCGCTGATTGTGCTGGAATGTCCTGGGCCATTTTTTCGTCGTCGGTGTCCCGCTGGCCAGCACGCATCGCTGTGTCTGACCCGACGAGCGACCTCGCCGGCGACGCAGAACTCAGGGACACAGACGGGAGTCGTCTGAATAGCCGCTGTGTGACAAGGTACCAACGACCGCCGAGGATCGCTGGATCGATGCTGAGTAGATCTGTTTGACAGCTCACTAGCGACCATTTAGCGATGCACCAGCGATCCTGACCAGGTCGTATCATTGTCGGGATCGCTGGTGCATTGCTAAGTGAAACAGGATCCTTACTGGTGCAGCTTTCGGGAAATACGCCCCATATCTGCAATCTGTGAATCCATCCTATGTTGTCCTGGTTGTAAAGAGAACATTCCCCATCAGATTGTGAAGCTGAAGGCCACGAGTGTGACTGCACTATAGGATCACACATCTGCTTAGTTACACAGTGAGGCCCTTTCTGTACAGTGATAACATAGCGGAGCCGAGGCTCTGTGCACTGAATGCATAGGACCACCAGGTGTCACCATATCAGAGATCTTCCCTAGAAGCACTGTTCTGTCATCTGCGTACCAAGGACCATGCCACATGTTTTCTAACAAGTATGAATGTGACAGACCTCGCAGTGCCCCCATAAGACGTCAGAGGCGTGCTGGCTGGCGTATATTGCCGTAGGTGCAGTATGGGATCTTGCCGCTCCGGAGCCAAACTTCCTATGTTTGCACACAACATATTTACAGATGTAACAAAAACACCCGAAGAGAATTGTAATTACTTGAAATAAGCAGTCATTTATTCATCAAACTAGCCAGAATATTCTTCTACAGAAGTAGCGGTAAACTTGTGTTGGGAATATTTGCATGCGGCTGAACAGTGGACCCCAGAGGCAATGTTGCCGTTGACATCTCCACCCGACACTGATTCTCATCCAACCTGCTCTATAGTAACACAGTGCAGACCCGCAGTTCCTGGAGCTCAGTGTGTTCCTACTGGCAATGGAATAAGTCTGTGTCACCACTGAGTGTCGGGACCTTTATTCCCTCCATGGCAGACGTGTGACATTGCTCCACCATTTATTCTGTACTAGCTGAAGAGCCCGGCACTGCCTGGGCATAGTAACTAACTGTGGTTAGTTATAACAAATTATAATTATCCTCCATCCCATAGTCCCATGCCCATATACCCATCATACATATCTACGATCCCATAGGCCTGTGCCCATATACCCATCACACATATCCTCCATCCCATAGTCGAGGGCCCATATACCCATCACACATCCTCCATCCCATAGTCCCATGCCCATATACCCATCACACATCCTCCATCCCATAGTCCCATGCCCATATACCCATCACACATCCTCCATCCCATAGTCCCATGCCCATATATATATACCCATCATACATATTCTCCATCCCATAGTCCCATGCCCATATACCCATCATACATATTCGCCATCCCATAGTCGAGTGACCATATACCCATCACACATCCTTCATCTCATAGTCCCATGCCCATATACCCATCATACATATCCGCCATCCCATAGTCCCATGCCCATATACCCATCATACATATCTACGATCCCATAGGCCCGTGCCCATATACCCATCACACATATCCTCCATCCCATAGTCGAGGGCCCATATACCCATCACACATCCTCCATCCCATAGTCCCATGCCCATATACCCATCACACATCCTCCATCCCATAGTCCCATGCCCATATACCCATCACACATCCTCCATCCCATAGTCAACCATTATGACATCATAATGAGCGGCGGGGCTTGTAACCTACGATGACATCAGCGTCGCCATGGCAACCATTATGATATCATAATGAGGGGCGGGGCTTGATACACACACTTTTTTAACCCCATTATGTAGATAGTGGCAAAATTGTTTGGTGAATTGGAACGCGCGGGGTTAAAATTTCGCCTCACAACATAGCCTAGGACACTCTCGGGGTCCAGACGTGTGACTGTGCTAAATTTTGTGGCTGTAGCTGCGACGGTGCGGATGCCAATCCCGGACAGACAGACAGACATACCCACATTGAGCTTTATATAATAGATGGTGTCCAGGGAGCTGAAATTGTGAAAAGCACCGATCATACGAAGGGAAATAAATGACGTAAAAAGATATATATGCATTTTTTTTTTTTTTTTTATTCTGTTTAAATTTATACACGGGCATTGGTGTGTTTTGTTTTTCCGTATATTGAAAAAAACTAGTTTTTTAAGGGATTTTCTGTTCGCGTGTTCAGGGAGTTTGGACCATTGTAGAGGGAAACTGAAAAGATCAGACGTGAATCACCTACATCTCAGAGTGGGCCTTGTACCAGTATAGATCCTGGATTTAATCTGCTGGACTGGTCATTAAGTTTCTAATAAAATACAGAAATCCTACAACACGTGGCTGCCTTTGATCTTGGGGTCGTGTGTCTTTTTTGTATTTCAGTTCTTTCCCAGTGTCTATTGTAAGCCTTGTTCCCAGGGCACTTATTTAACTGTTATAGCACTGAAATTGGGTGAGGGGGAGGTAAATATTCATTACTGTACCAAAAACCTGCAACGTGTGAGTATAGCCTTTTCTATCTTTAGTGCGGAATTTCTCTTTTATAGGATTGTCTCATGAAGACAACTGTTTTCTATATGGAAACTGGGTTATTGATGAGCTGATCAATTCAGATCTCTCACACCCTGAGAGATTTGCTGATATCATTGAGCGAAGCAGCAGCCATTAAAAAAAAATGTCTGCTATGCAATGCACGTACTGGCTGCGGCCACCAGAGGGAGCTGCTCTTAAGACCACTTTCACACAAGCATATAAAGAATTGAACGTTTCTTCCAGAAAACTAACGATTTTGTTTGTTCACTTATTATCCATGTGCAGTGCCTATACAACCCTTTTTTTCCACCAGAAGCTATTAATCACTCTACAGTTTGCTATGTAACAGAATTGCAATGTGTATGTAAAAAATGTATGCTACGCTGTCTCTGCATGGCTCCCATTGACTTGAATAGGCCACTTGCATCTGATTTACAGCAGAAACTAGTGAATGCTGCAAATCTATATATTTTTTTTTTTTTTTTTTTTTTTTTTTTTTTTTTACACGTGAAAAAAAATTGCTAGTCTCCTCTGCCCCATTGAATAACATTGGTCCTATTGCTGTGCGTGTATGGTCTTTGTTTTTTAGGTTTTGTTTTTTTTGTTTTTGTTTTTTTTTTTAGTTTTTTTGCAGAAGAGTGAGACAAACACAGCCTGTCTTCATTTCTCCATCTCTTTAAGGCTTGAACCGTGTTATCATTTTAATACTCAAAATGTAGTAAAAGTTTTTATTAACATTTTTTATACTAAGCTTATTTGGTTTTATGTTTTTTTTGCAGAAATCGTTCTTGATTGCACAGTATGATGGTCACATGTTCAGCAAGTTTATGACAGCACATTGTGGTCTCTATTTCCCTTTACTGGCTATTTTTTATATATCGTCAGATAAGGTAAGAATTGCTGTCCACGCACCAATTGCTTGTATCCTAACCGAATACAATGTTTCATAAAGCAATGCTACCGTTTCCTCGTTCCATGATATGGGAGTGTTTTGAGTAGTGGCAGCGTTTTCTTAACTGCTTGACAAACTGTTGTACCATGAGCAGAGTTAAAGAGAGATTTTTCGGCACCATTACCCAATTTCAGATCCTGGGTAGGTTACTTTCAGCTGAACATGCTGAATTGTGAGCCAATGACTATGGGTGCACAAACGTTATGTCTGGCACAATGGAAACTGTGACCTGAACATCACAGCCAGAGGACACGGACAGAGCGGCCGCAGCGTTGGACCGGGGACAGGTGAATATCGCATATACTTACCCCCTCCTGGTGCGGTCTCTGCAGCCCCTACTGGCGTGGTCTCCAGCAGCTATTCCTTCCTTCAGCGGTCACGTGGTACCGCTCATTAAAGTCATGAATATGACCATATTCATGACTTTAATGAGCGGTACCACGTGACCGCTGAAGGAGGGTGCCTGAGACCGTGGGAGAAGTGGGGAGGCTGCAGAGACCATGCCAGGGGGGGTTCGGTATGATCTGACACCCACCGACCCCCAGTATATGACTCGCGTATAAGCCGAGGGGGGGGGGGAGACTTTCAGCCCAAAAAAATGGGCTGAAAATCTCAGCTTATACGCGAGTATATACGGTAAATCCTTCACGTATGTGAGGGAAGCCTTAGGGTATGTGCACACAACAGCTTTTTCAGGTGGATTCTGCAAGGAAGCACCAAAAAGTATGCACATATGCATTGAAATGTAATAATGACTTATTTTGCATATGTTCAGCCATTCGGAACTTCTTTTAAAGGGACTCTATCAACACAGGATGACTGACTATTCAAACTAAGTGCTGCCACTCACTGCAGAGCCAATCATTTATACACCTTGTCTCCATTTGTAACTTCATAATTAAGGATAATTATTTGTAATGGGTCTGCACAGGTGTAATACAATATGGTAGTTACTGTGCAGATCTGGGTAGGATGTAATATTTAAGCCCTGATGTATACAGCACTAGGGCTATATGCACGGAGCCTGTTCTGCAGCATAGGCCTCTCCATGGTGTCTATAGTTAGTGAGAAAAAAATGTCCGTTTCTACTGTATGATATTGGATGCACGTAGAGGTACCGCATGGGTCTATATCTGTAAGTGCTTTCTAATAGGCGTGCTTAAGCCCTTACTGTGATTTGTGCCACCATTCATGGGCTGAAGGATTTTTAGCAGCACAATCATGTACTTATTGCACTCTGACATTAGACCACAATCGTGCTTTTACTGGAAGAGACTTTCCATTGTACGGCATCGACAAGCACAATCATGGCGGAGCAATAGAGTAACTGAAGGAAGGGCAATCATTCATCAGCAGTGGAAGTACCTAACGATCTGGCCCTCTGAAGCCAAGATCAAAAACATGTTCAAGAAAGAGAAGAACAAGAAATGGTTTCATGGTATTTTTTTATATATAGTTTGGATCCACTAAAAGAAAAACACTAGACTGTGGTATTTAAACGGAACTTGTCATGTGCAGAAATGCTACTTCTCTGCAGTTATAGGTTTAATCTACAGGTAAATAGTGTTAAAATCCTGCTTTACTGGAGCAGCGGCTACAAGGAGAAAATGACCATATATCCTCCCTGTAGCCGCTCCCTTCCTGCCATCAGTGCTGTGCAGGAAAAAGGTACAGTACCCTTCATTACACAGTAAGCACCTTGTAACCACTCCCCCTCTTTGACCACTTGATCTGCAGTGCGCTCTCGTGCATGTGCACAGAACATTAGAGTTGCACTCACTATAGTGAGCAGTGACTGTAACTGCTCCCTGCTCTGCCCCAATGATTGGAAGCGATCAGCTACATGGAGGATATGCGTTCATTTTCTCTCAGTAGCTGCTGCTCCAGTAAGGCAGCCAGGTAGGATTTAAACCCTATGTAATATGAATGTTACTTTTATTTAGCTGACACATGACCTGCTTGTTATAACACCTGTTGCACAGGAGTTTTTAGGTGGGTGACATTCTCAGTGTTTAGTCATGGGTGGTAAATACTACTTTCTACACCTCTTTTCTATGGAAGCCGCACATGCCTGCTAATATTTGTACATTATGGTGACTTTTTTTCTCCTTTGCTCATAGGCTTGATGTCATCATGCATCTACTGAGGACTTTGTATTTGAGATGCAATTCCAGGATAATTTCCATTTCCACTATAACATTAAGAGCACATAGACCACAAACATGCCTCTTCTCTCCCAGGATGGGAGGCCAGGTCTTAATGTTTCATGGACAAAACCAATGGTTTCATTCAGCCCCTAGACACAATTCATCACAAGACAAAGGAGACCACCAGATCCCTTCTCTTCATACCAGTAACTCCGAGAAGATTAAAGAGACAAGCTCTGCAGCCGATGCTCCGGTCCCTATAGAGGACACCGATCCTTTACAAGACAAGTCCATTGGCCTAGTACAGAGGTTTAAAAAGACTTTCAAGCAGTATGGGAAAGTGATGGTGACGGTCCATGTGCTGACATCCAGTGTGTGGCTGGGAACATTTTACTATGCTGCCGTGAAGTAAGTATCTACAGGGAAAGGGTACGGCTGTATGGGTACAACTGCCAGTTATCTGCAAAATTCTGCAGCACTGACCGTCAATTTGAAAACCACAGTAATATGTTTTATAACAGGGTGGTTTTCTGCAGGATTGCTTGCACATTTCAGCCGGTTCTTGTAGGCATGCCCAAAGATGGTTTTTTTTTTTGTTTTTTTTTAATTTGTTTACATTCAGTATTTCATTATATACTCGAATATAAGCCAAGATTTTCAGCCCATTTTTTTGGGCTGAAAGTCCCCCTCTTGGCTTATATTCGAGTCATAAACACCAGGGGGGCGGCCCGGGCGGGGGTGTCAGGTGATACTTACCCGTCCTGGCACTGTCTCTTCAGCCCCCAGCTTCTCCGCAATCTCCCTTCCTTCCTTCAGCGGTTACATGGTACCGCTCATTAAACTCATGAATATGCGCATATTCATGGGTCTTAATGAGCGGTACCACGTGACCGCTGAAGGCAGGAAGGGAGATCACGGAGAAGCTGGGGGCTGAAAAGACAGCGCCAGGACTGGTGAGTATAGCGATACTCACCTGTCCGGGTCCATCGCTGCTTGCTGCTGTCTGGCACGTCATCTGTTAGTGACGTTCAGACAGCAGAGGGCACGGTGACGCGGTTAGTGCGCGGCGCGCCCCCTGCAGTCTGAACGTCACTGACAGATGACGTGCCCGATAGCAGCAAGCAGCGATGGACTGGGGGACAGGTGAATATCTCAGGTGCCAGCAGTAACGGAGAGGTGAGTATGTCATTTTTTTCATTTTTAAATGCAGCGGCAGCACATGGGGGCATAATGTATGGAGCATCTTATGGGGGCAGCATATAGGGGAATAATGTATGGAGCATCTTTTGGGGGCAGCATATGGGGGAATGATCTATGGAGCATCTTATTGTCATGGTATCTGGAATTTTGGTCTAACAAGCAAAGGGTTAAATGTCATGGTATCTGGAATTTTGGTCTGACAAGCGAAGGGTTAATGCTTGGAGCCTCTCTTCGGTCTCAGGGAGGGTATTTATGGCCACAGGCGAGCAACCTTCTCTGTCGTTTATACTTCATACCTGAGTGTGTCCGACCCTGCCTTTGCTAAGTGCCTCTCGCCTGTTTTCTGTGTTTGTTGTGTGTATGACCTGGTCTGGATTTTGGTTTCTGTCTCTTGGCTTTCTGATTTTGTACCGTGCAGCCCGACCTGTGTTTCTGATCTTTGGCTTCCCAAGACTACTCTCTGACTCTCTGATTTTGTACCGTGCAGCCTGACCCGTGCCTGACCTCCTGCTTCCCTGACCATTCTTGTTCTGCCTGACTCTGTACCGCATTGATTCTCCTGTGTATGACTTCTGGCTTGCCCGACCATCGCTACTGTGTAAACTCCTGGCTTTCTGAGCCTTCTGCCTGTCACTTCAGCGTCCCTGCGATAAGCTCCGCCCCCTCTGACGTCACAGTTCACGTGGTGCTAGGTCCTACAGCTTCTGAGTGCTTCTGCAAGCGCTCCGCCCCCTCCACAGGTCCTACGCCGGGACCGCTGACCGGTCACGCTACCCTCCTGCAGATAAGGGTAAGCGTGATATTATAAACGACCTTATTACTTTTCTCCCCCCCCCCCCCACTCATCCTTCTGTTACTACCTGTGTGTGAGTGTGTGGTGGGTCTGCTGCAGTCATGGACCCGATGCAGGCATTGTCAGAGCAAGTGAAGCAGCTCTCTCAAATGTTCCAAAAGATGAGTGTTGAACAGCGCAGTATGGCTCATACCCAGCAGCAGCTGGTTAATACTATGCAAGGGGCTATGTCTTCGGAGAGTAGGGATGTATCCCTTACGTCCCCTGAATCCCCGGTTAAACTGCCTGACTCCTTTTCTGGAGACAAAAAGGAGTTCAGAGCGTTCCGGGAGGGGTGTAAATTATTTTTCTCCCTGAGACCTCGCTCATCCGGGGGAGAATTTCAGAGGGTGGGGGTAGTTATCTCCCTGTTGCGAGGTGCCCCACAAGCCTGGGCATTTTCGCTAGCAACCACAGCACCAGAACGTATGACTGTGGATGCGTTTTTTGAGGCCTTGGGCCGTATCTATGATGAGCCTGATAGAGTACGCCTGGCGGAAGACATGGTGATGAGCGCACGTCAGGGTTGGCACTCTGCAGAGTGGTATTGTTCTGAGTTTCGGCGGTGGGCAGCAGAAGTCACCTGGGACGATGCGGCTCTCCGCGGTCTATTCCGTAGGGGCTTAGCAGAACGCCTCCAGGACACCCTAGCTCTGCATCCGCCTCCTGATACCCTGGAAGATGCCATGACACAGGCAGTTCGGATGGATCGACGGCTAAGGGCCAGAGGGGTGATGCAATCTGAGTCCCCTCTATTCACTGGGAGCAAGGAAGTTGGGGCCAGTGCAATCCCCATGGAGATTGGTGCCACATCCATCAGAGAGAAAGAGAGGAGACGCCGGCGCGATAAACAGCTGTGCTTTTATTGTGGAGAAGCAGGACATTGGAGGAGAGACTGTCCATCCTGTCCCTCGTCTTCCCAGCCGTCGGGAAACTACTAGGTCTGGGTAGTGATCGAGGAGGCTGCCCAGACCCGCAGGTACCTTTTTCCTCATGCCCCAAGCTGTTGCTTGATGTTGAACTGCTGGTAGACAAATGTCGTTTTTTTTCCACAGCTTTGGTTGACTGCGGATCCTCTCTAAACCTGGTCAGTGCCAGCACCGTCTCCAGGGCCAAGATAGGGACAGTCAGGTTAGAGACCCCGTTGAAAATTGTGGCAATTGACTCCTCCCCTCTCACCCGTTCGGGGATTCGTTATGCCACCAATACCTTTGTGTTACAAGTTGGCTCCTCTCATGCGGAGGAGATGAAATGTTTCATTATGGATAATCTACCTGAAGGGCTGGTGTTGGGTATGCCGTGGCTTCAGCGGCACAACCCGGTAATTGACTGGGAAAGGGGGGTAATTGTTAAATGGGGTCTGAAATGTGATGACTGTTCCTATAAAGCTGTGTGTTGTGTTTCCCCTGCAAATACTGTCTTGGAATCTTCTGTGTGTCTGGAGGGCATTCCGGAGTGCCTGAAAGACTTCGAGGATGTGTTCTTCGAAAGCGAGGCCGAGGCATTACCCCCACATAGGCCTTTTGATTGTAACATTGATTTAGTCCCAGGGGCCAAATTACCCAAAGCCCGTCTGTTTAATTTGTCTGGGCCTGAACGCTTGGCAATGAAAGAGTATATAAAGGAAAGTCTCCGTAAAGGGCATATCAGACCGTCGGTCTCTCCAATAGCAGCGGGGTTCTTTTTTGTTAAAAAGAAAGATGGTGGCCTGCGTCCCTGCCTCGACTTCCGGGAACTCAATAAAATCACTGTTAAAAATGCTTATCCCTTACCGCTGATTCCCGATCTGTGCAATCAGCTCTCGGGAGCAAAATGGTTCTCCAAACTAGACCTTAGGGGGGCTTATAATCTTATCAGGATTAAAGAGGGGGATGAATGGAAAACGGCATTTCTAACTACTGAAGGGTTGTTTGAGAATCTGGTGATGCCGTTCGGTCTCGCCAACGCACCAGCCGTTTTTCAGAATTTTATTAATGTGATTTTTGCGGACCTGATTGGCCGCTTTGTTGTCATTTATTTAGATGATATCTTGGTTTTCTCCACAGACGAGCAGTCTCACCTATCTCATGTTAAGATTGTTCTCCAGAGACTCAGAGAACCAATTGTTTGTTAAATTAGAAAAGTGTACCTTTTTTGTGCAGGAGTTAACTTTTCTAGGGCTGATCATTTCCCCACAGGGGTTTCGTATGGATCCCAAAAAGGTGCAGGCCATTGCGGATTGGGTCCAACCCCAGGACCTGAAGGGCCTGCAGCGTTTTCTAGGGTTTGCAAATTATTATCGGAGGTTTATCAAGGGTTTTTCTCAGATAGTGAAACCTATTACCGATCTCACATGTAAGGGGGCCGATACAAAAAATTGGTCCCTTCCGGCCAAACAAGCTTTTGTGAGTCTGAAGAATTGCTTTATGTCCGCGCCAGTTCTGGTGCAGCCTAATCCGTCACAGCTGTTTGTGGTAGAGGTGGATGCGTCCGAAGTGGGGGTGGGGGCTGTTTTGTCTCAAGGTTCGGCTACATTAACTAATCTCAGACCCTGTGCTTTTTTTTTCCAAGAAGTTCTCTCCGGCAGAGAGAAATTATGATGTGGGGAACAGAGAGCTCTTGGCTATAAAACTAGCGTTTGAAGAATGGAGGCATTTTTTGGAGGGGGCAGAACATCCAATTACGGTTATCACTGACCATAAAAATTTGGAGTACATTAACACAGCAAAGAGGTTGACTCCCAGACAGGCTCGGTGGTCACTCTTTTTTTTTTTTTTCCCGGTTCCAGTTCTCCATAACTTTCCGGCCTGGTTCTAAGAACGTGAAGGTGGATGCATTGTCACGAAGTTTCGAACCTCTTTCTGCCCCCGATCCTCCCTCGTCCATTCTTCGACCCGGTGTGGTGATAGCCGAGCTTTCGTCAAAGTTGGAGCGGGAGATTGTGGGGGCTCAATCTTTAGCTCCAAGGGCCAAGCCGCCTAATAAATTGTTTGTACCACAGGTCTTACGGTCCAAGCTCTTATGAGAGTTTCACGATTCTAAGTTGGGGGCCCACCCAGGTATTACGGCCACTTGTGAGGCAGTAAAGAGAATGTTTTGGTGGCCATCAATGTGTTCAGAAATTAAGGGATATGTCATGGCCTGTGGGGTGTGCGCCCGTTCTAAGAGCTCTCATTGCCGGCCAGCCGGGGAATTGGTACCGCTGCCAATTCCAGAAAGACCATGGACCCATTTGTCCATGGATTTCATTACCAACCTCCCCCCCCCCCCCCCCCCCCCCCCTCCAAGGGTAATCCCGTCATTTGGGTAGTAGTAGATAGGTTTTCAAAAATGGCACATTTCATACCCATGTCGAAACCACCGTCTGCCGAGGTCCTTTCTAAACACTTCCTTTCCCAAATCATTCGTCTCCATGGGGTACCTATCAATATCGTTTCGGATAGGGGGCGAAATTTTGGCGAGCGTTCTGTAGGAAGTTGGGGATATGTTTGTCTTTTTCCTCAGCCTACCACCCGGAGAGTCATGGCCAAACGGAGCGCACCAACCAGTCTTTGGAACAAATCCTTCGATGTTTGACTTCAACACTGCAAGACGACTGGTGTGATGCATTACCATTGGCGGAGTTCGCCTTTAATAACCGAATTAACCAGTCCACCAGTAGGTCACCTTTTTTTGTTAATCTTGGATTGAACCCTCATTTTGGTGAGTTTTCGCGGTTGGACTCAAATTGTCCAGGGGTAGAGGATTCGGTTAGGCAGATCAGTGGGTTATGGTCAAGGGTTCGCGCAAGTATTGAAAAGGCTCAGGGAAGGTACAAACGTTTTGCTGATAGAAAGAGGGGTCCGGGTCAGGACTTGCAGTGTGGGGACAAGGTGTGGCTCTCAACACGGAATATAACGTTAAAATTGCCATCAGCAAAGTTGGGTCCCAAATTTATTGGTCCCTACGTCATAACGGAGGTGATTAATCCGTTAACTTATCGGCTACGTCTCCCATCCTCCCTGATGGTTCACAACGTTTTTCATAGGTCTTTGCTTAAGCCTGTAGGTTCAGTAAGAGAGGAACGTACTCCTCTACCACCGCCGATATCGGTGGACGGCCACATGGAGTTCGAGGTGCAAAAAATTGTGCAATCTCGATGGGTTCGTGGCTCTTTGCAGTACCCCGTCCATTGGAAAGGGTATGGCCCGGAGGATCGGTCCTGGGTACCGGCCAGATCAGTACACGCAGATCGTCTGGTCAGGGCATATCATGCTCGATACCCAGGAAGACCTGGGGGTCCGGAGGCCCCCCGTTGAGGGGGGGGTACTGTCATGGTATCTGGAATTTTGGTCTGACAAGCAAAGGGTTAAATGTCATGGTATCTGGAATTTTGGTCTGACAAGCGAAGGGTTAATGCTTGGAGCCTCTCTTCGGTCTCAGGGAGGGTATTTATGGCCACAGGCGAGCAACCTTCCCTGTCGTTTATACTTCATACCTGAGTGTGTCCGACCCTGCCTTTGCTAAGTGCCTCTCGCCTGTTTTCTGTGTTTGTTGTGTGTATGACCTGGTCTGGATTTTGGTTTCTGTCTCTTGGCTTTCTGATTTTGTACCGTGCAGCCCGACCCGTGTTTCTGATCTTTGGCTTCCCAAGACTACTCTCTGACTTTCTGATTTTGTACCGTGCAGCCTGACCCGTGCCTGACCTCCTGCTTCCCTGACCATTCTTGTTCTGCCTGACTCTGTACCGCATTGATTCTCCTGTGTATGACTTCTGGCTTGCCCGACCATCGCTACTGTGTAAACTCCTGGCTTTCTGAGCCCTCTGCCTGTCACTTCAGCGTCCCTGCGATAAGCTCCACCCCCTCTGACGTCACAGGTCACGTGGTGCTAGGTCCTACAGCTTCTGAGTGCTTCTGCAAGCGCTCTGCCCCCTCCACAGGTCCTGCGATATTCCAGCCTATGCTGCTGACAGCCCCGTGGTCCGTGTTCCTACGCCGGGACCGCTAACCGGTCACGCTACCATCCTGCAGATAAGGGTAAGCGTGATACTTATGCGGGCAGCATATAGGGGAATAATCTATGGAGCATCTTATGGGGGCAGCATATGGGGGAATAATCTATGGAGCATCTTATGGGGAAATAATCTATGGAGCATCTTACGGGGGCAGCATATGGGGGAATAATCTATGGAGCATCTTATGGGGGCATAATCTATGGAACATCTTATGGGGCCTTTACCTTTATGGAGCAGCATATGGGGCATATTATTCTATGGAGCATCTTATGGGGCCATTATTAACCTTTGTGCAGCATTATATAGGGTGTATTTTGTATGGAACATCTTATGGGGCTATCATGAACTGTATGGAACATTATGGCTGTATGGCTCCTGATTCAATATAGATATTCAAAAACATTTAACCTACTAATGTCTCAATTAATTTTACTTTTATTGGTATCTATTTTTATTTTTTAAATTTACCAGTAGCTGCTGCATTTTCTACCCTAGGCTTATACTAGAGTCAATAAGTTTTCCCAGTTTTTTGTGGCAAAATTAGGGGGTCGGCTTATACACGAGTATATACGGTATGTGGTACGGAGTCCTGCAAAGGTCCTTATTGTCTAGTCACTAAAATTATTCAAGGACAGTTTCTACTATCTTCTTAAAGTGATATACCCATGTTACATATGTTCAGTATATGCCATGAGTATATGATAGGAATGGGTCCTACCTCTTCCAACTCAGATCTGGACAAAGTGTGGGTCAGACCATATGCAGATTTTTGGCTGTTCATTTGGATACAGTGGCGTCCAGCACTACGGGGCCAGAGCAGCCAGGGAATGGTGAGTAGCTTTATTTTTATTTTTTTATTGATAGTACACTTAGGGAAACTGTCCAGGGGGTTGTGTGGGGACTTGGTGCTGCACAAGGGGCCTGGGTGGGGACATGATGCTGCGCAAGGGGCCTGGGTGGGGACATGGTGCTGAACAAGGGGCCTGGGTGGGGACATGGTGCTGTGCAAGGGGCCTAGGTGGGGACATGACTCTGTGGGGACGTCCTCTCTTGTAGGCGGGCTGTGTGAGGAGGATGTTATTCTGTGTGGGGACATCATGATGGCGAAAGGGGCTTTTTTGGGGCATCATGCTGTGTGGGGACATTATGCTTTGTGGGGATATAATACTGTATAGGGGCTTTGTGGGGACATCATATTATGTAGAGGTCTGTGTGGGGACGTCATACTATGCAAGGGGGCTGTGTTAGGACATCATTCTGCGTGGGGAGTTGTCAGGACATCATACTGTGTAGGGATATTGTGGGGATATTATACTGTGTAGGAGGACTTGGTGGGAACATTATACAGTGTAGAGGGGTCTGGTGACATACTATATGAAGAGACAATACTGTTTGAGGAGCTGTGTGGGGACTTCATACTGTGTGTGACCACTGTGGAGGAGCCATTGGTCAAAGTACAATGGTTGAGGAGTATAATTTACAAACGTTATAAAAATCAGAAAATTATATGGTTTTGATTAGCTGTTACAGGTACAGAATGTTACAGTAAGCCCTACTTGTATTAACAGTAACAGCTAGTCAATAGACTTAATTTTTATCCATTAATAATGAACAAAATTAACATAATGAGCAGAATTAAGTGTATCCTGCCCAACCCTCACAGTACTGTATATGTGTCCCCTTGGAAAAATTAATTGCTGTACTCTGATCTATAGTTTCACATTAGAACACCTTAAAAGAAATGCTGCAGAAAAAAAACTTTGTATCCCATAACATTTTTGATCTATCATAGAGCTGTGTAAGGGCTTGAATTCTCCTTATTGAGCTAGGAGTTTTAGTGTTACTATGTTGGGGTACATATGACTTTGTTTTGGGTTTTTTTAGGGGGAGGGGGTTTGCATTGATGAGAAAAATCATAATTCTCTCACTTTAAAAGAGGAAAATGTGTGGGTTCTAATTGTTTTTTTGTTTTTTTTATATCCTATTTATATTTCTAGAAACTGTTTTTTGTTTTTTTAGTTGTGTTAGGCCGGTTTCACATTAGCGCTTTTTCAGCGCGCGCACGGCCGGGGGTAGCTCCGCCCCCGAGCCGGCTCTCTGCCCGGCGTGCCCGCCCCTTGCTTGTAGCGCCGCCTACTAGCGGACAGCGGCGCCTGCGATCGGCGCACCCTATCTTTAGCATAGGGTGCGCAGATCGTGCGCAGGCCGTGCGCTAGTTGCGCTTTGACCTGCGCTGCGCACTTTTGACGGTGCGCCGTGCGCGCCAAAATCAAACTTTTCGGATTTTGGCGCGCACGGCGCACCGTCAAAAGTGCGCAGCGCAGGTCAAAGCGCAACTAGCGCACGGCCTGCGCACGATCTGCGCACCCTATGCTAAAGATAGGGTGCGCCGATCGCAGGCGCCGCTGTCCGCTAGTAGGCGGCGCTACAAGCAAGGGGCGGGCACGCCGGGCAGAGAGCCGGCTCGGGGGCGGAGCTACCCCCGGCCGTGCGCGCGCTGAAAATGCGCTAATGTGAAACCGGCCTTAGGGGACTTGAACCTGTGACTGTCTGATGGTATTTCCATATATTGCAGTATATGGCTAAAATCAATGTCTCCTATGAAGCGCAGCCTTTGCCTGGTCTTCACAGGAGTACAAAGAGTGTAGCAGTGGAGGCCTTCTGCATGGTAAAGCATTGTCACCTTGCAATTGTGTTGACAGGGGTGATGATGGATGTGACTCCAATATCCCTTGAACGGTGGCTAATGTATTCCTCTGTCAATGATGTAAAAGCCGCAATTGGAGAACTGATCTCTGCTGTTAAAGGCAGAAGGTGGGTATGGTGTTTGCTCAGCTCCTGAGCCCGCTCCATGCATAGCCACATAGGACTTGCCAATCCTTTCTATGGGCCTGTTTACACAGACTGAGCAGTGGCACTAAACAACTACCGTTGGGTAAAGCTTCACATGGGCAGACTGCAGTAAACGATGCACAGTAGATTGCTCAGTGCCTATAGGCTGCCATATTTATCTACAGTGTGATTCCTGATTACACAGGATCATGCACTGCTGAGAATGATGATCATTTGCTCTGCTCAAAAGATTATTTCACCAGATGAATGAGCGTTTTGCTTGTTCATCTGGTGATTGGCAGCTTGTTTCCAATAATAAAATGAGCGTTTTTAAGATCACTTGTTCGCAATTATCTTTTAGTGTAAATGCAGCTTATTTCATGGAGGATAATCCACAAAAAGCTATTTTTTTTTCCACTTTTAATCCCATAACATTTTTTTATGTTTACACTGCCGTGAACTGTCGTAAAATATAAGCTGTGACCAAGCGCAGTGCATGGCGATGCAGTGGAAAAGGGGGTTAGGCATGTTGGATTTCAACAAGTCCAATAATTTGTCGGAAACAATAATGAAATCAATGCACTCCCCTCTTATTCCTGTCTTCCCTTTGACATAAACATGGAGGCTTTGCTGAGCGTGCATGCTGTCGTTGGGCAGATGAGCATTCACGTACCTGTGGTCCATGTTACACATTTTTGATAAATAAGGTGAACAGTTTTCATTCTTCACCATTTCTTTCTCTTCCGTTTGCTTACACCCAGAGGCGGAAAGCTTGTACATAACTTATAGTTCAGACGGGTGAGGATTTGCTACAATGTAACCAGTCTAGACAAGACTAATCTTCTGTGAGCTAAGCATATCAACAATGCAGATCCCTGTCCTGTGCCGACAGCTCACTGCAGGCTGTGGGCCGTGTGTGTTTCATAGGGGAGAGGGGAGTACAGGGGCCTGGAGATCCTGCGGTCAAACACTGTGCTGAGCTTTAGCCCATGTGTAGCTGCTTATACTCTTCACTTATGTTTCTGCACTGAAAATGACTTAATGTACCATGTTGGAGACAGTTTGTGTCTGTTCCCACATCTGTTTCTGCTTTAGACTCCAGTTTCGTGTGTGCGCCCCTCATCCGCTGCCTCCACATAGCCCGTCTGCAGCTGGAGAGCCGAGTGCTTGACATCAGCGCATATTATAGTGCTAGTGTTTGTTTTCGTTACCCCTCAACCAGCTGGCATTATTGCCCTTTCTAGCTGCTACTGATCGCAAATGTCAGTCTAAACTTAGCGTCCTCCTTTGCATTATATATCCCAGCTATTAAAATATCAGGTCTTTTCCTCAGACAGCGGATTGTGTTGTGTCCTGACAATGTGGATCTCGCTTTGTTTCCACTCGCCGGGTTTGGGGAGTTTTATTTCGCTTTTACCTTTGCCGCTTTACTTGATTTTTTTCAAATAGTAAATCTTTTGCTATTTCCACTCCCTTTTACAATCCACTCCAGACATTGGTGTCAAAAACTGCATCTAAAGTGATGTGTGAAAGTACCCGAATTGCATTACTTTTTTTATTTTATTTTTTTCTGTGCAGCCAATTACTGTTTAGTAAAACCGCTTACATTTCACCACAAACTGCCGCAACTTCCAGATATGGTGTTTGGTCACGTGGCTTCAGCAGATTGAAGGAGCAACGTGGTCAACAAATTTAGTAATTTGTTGGAGAATCTACTGTTAAAGCGTTGTTCCAATGCTCTGATATTAGTGATCGATCCTTGAGAAAAAGCATCAGTGCTAGTTTGAGGGGTGAGGTGACACCCAGCGCTGGTGGTAGTTTGATGTGTTTGCGGAGCTGAATAGCATGGCTCTGTCACTGGTTTAGTGGCCACCAAACAGTTAACAGAGCTGTGCTATTCAGCTCCACAACTTCTTACATCCAGCTGAATTGGTGCGGACCTGCAGTACCCAGCTCCGGCTGCTGACTATAATGGCACTGTGCTGATCAGCTCCGCAACTACTTACATCCAGCTGAACTGGAGCGGACCTGCAGTACCCAGCTCCGGCTGCGGAATATAATGGCACTGTGCTGATCAGCTCCATAACTATTTAGATCCAGCTGAATTAGAGCGGACCTGCAGTACCCGGCTCCGGCTGCGGAATATAATGGCACTGTGCTGATCAGCTCCATAACTATTTAGATCCAGCTGAATTAGAGCGGACCTGCAATACTTGGCTTCGGCTGCTGACTATAATGGCACTGTGCTGATCAGCTCCATAACTATTTAGATCCAGCTGAATTAGAGCGGACCTGCAGTACTTGGCTTCGGCTGCTGACTATAATGGCACTGTGCTGATCAGCTCCATAACTATTTAGATCCAGCTGAATTAGAGCGGACCTGCAGTACTTGGCTCCGGCTGCGGAATATAATGGCACTGTGCTGATCAGCTCCATAACTATTTAGATCCAGCTGAATTAGAGCGGACCTGCAGTACTTGGCTTCGGCTGCTGACTATAATGGCACTGTGCTGATCAGCTCCATAACTATTTAGATCCAGCTGAATTAGAGCGGACCTGCAGTACTTGGCTTCGGCTGCTGAATATAATGACACTGTGCTGATCAGCTCCATAGCTACTCAGATCCAGCTGAATTGGAGGTGGACCTGCAGTACCCGGCTCTGGCTGCTGAATATAATGACACTGTGCTGTTCAGCTCCACAAATGCTTGTATCCGGCCAGCGCTATCAACTGCATATTCACTGTTGAGAGCCAGAAGAAGCTTCTCTTCTTTTCTTCAAAATGTTTGCAATTTTTAAAAGAAACTATTACTAAAATCCTTCTTAAAATAAATGCATAGGGATGGATGTGCAGTACCGAGTAGCGGGCACTATAGAGTTGATGGAACTGTGCTGTTCAGTTTCTCAATTGCTTACATGCAGCACTGTGAACAGCCGATTGGTGGTAGATCTGATAGGTGATCCATAGCAAAGTAGTGTAACAACCCTTTAAGCAAATTATGCAAATCGTCTCTTCAGAGAGGAAGAGGACTAGAACTCTAGTGCCACCTAATGGAAGTAGCAATCCTAAAAGTCAGAAGACCCTTTAAGCACACGTGAAAGGACCTCACTAGATCTAATTTTCATGTACACTTGCAAAGCTTCCCGTCAATTATTTCTTCTGATTTCACCATGAACATCAGCTGATCATACATGTCTTTTCAATAGGTTTTCTTCTCGCGTGTCATCTTGGTTGCGTCCCATTTTCTTTTTTCGCACCACCTTTTTCATTAAAGCAGGTAACTCAATTTTTTATCCATAGACTCTTAAGGAAGCCCTCCTATGATCCTTGTATTTCCCTAAATCAGTGTATGTTACTCACACCCACTCACCTACCGCTGTCTTCTCCAGGATCCAGTGTTCAGTGACATCACCGCTCTTCACACTCTCCGGGTCTCGCTGCACTCTCGGTCGCCTTATTTCTCCTTACCGGGATACAATCTTCTTAGCTGATTCATGAAAACTGAAGCTTTCAAGATGGTTCAGGAGAACTGAGATGGGAGGGGGTACAAACCTGAGTCAAAACTACATGACATGCTTAAGGAGGAAAATGTAAATTTTCCCAAGTGACCATCACTTCTACAGACTGTCCAGAATGCCTCCTTTACCATTTATAGGAGTTGGGCTTCAGATTAACGTTTTCTTGTTCGTGCAAATTATCTATTTTTTTCTGGTAATTTGTTTTATCCTTAGCCTGTTCTTAATGTTCACGCTCCTTTAGGGCTTGTTTTGTGCTGACCTTTTAGGCCGAGTACACAGAAGTGTATTTTATAGCCTGCAATAGACCCACAATGCCCCTACTGACCGCGGATTTCCGACCCATCTTACAAAGTCGTAAACACGTGCAGTTGTAATTGCAGGACAGTCTGAGCGTGGCGGTATGTATCCAGACCGTCAGAAGTGCTCGTGTGGACCTGGCCCGAATCTGGAATTGTGCTTTAATTCTTATTTCTTTGTAACCACACTTGTTGTTGCCATTTTTTTTGTGTAGATACCGCAGTTCTCCTGAATTTGGCCATGTTTTGCTTTTCTTCCTGCATATCTCCATTGCTAATATATGGATCCCTCTTCTTAGCCAAGTGGGCGTGTTCTTTAACTTTATTGATGTTTTCTTGATGACTACATCTAGTTGTCAACCTAGACTTAATATAGGAAAGAGGGGGCAGATACAGTAATTGAGACTTACAAGAACAAAGTAAAAATCTCTCCAGATTCAAGAGGTAAAAATGACATTTATAGCATGTCATCAGTCCTTTATAAAGTCATGTCACTGTGTGTAACTTTAGATACAACTTTTTTTGTTTTTTAAACAGGAGTAAACTCCCATCTATCTGTGGGTAGCGGAGCACTGTGTAATTCCAGTCTACTGTAATTCTGCGGATACATAGGATAGGGCTTACAGTACTGACTTTTACTAACCAATATTTAGCATTTTTTTCCATGCACAGTAATTGTATTGTGGGATTATGATATACAGTCATAGACTTGGAATTTCCTTGCGGCTTAATGTCCTCACCAGCCATGAATCCTAAGAGCCAGCAGAGGGAGATCTTTGCCCATAAGTAACGCTCTTCTACCCGGTTCAGCTTCCGTCTGCAGGACTCCATCTGACTGTAGTATAGTTCTGATGTGCAGAACCACACAACTGATGTGTATTGCCATACATTGTACAAGATTAAGGTCATTCATTTATTTATTTTACTATTATTATTTGGCTTAATATTTTTTATTATTTTTTTTTTTTTTCCGAATAGGGGAATCAATGTGGTTCCTTTCCTGGAGTGGGTTGGATTGCCTGAAAGTATAGTGAACATTCTTAAGAATTCTGAGAGCGGAAATGTCCTGACAGCGTACGCCTTGTATAAGGTAGGGATTTCCGGGTACACGGGGTGGTCAGCGAGTTCTGTTGCATGCTCGGGTGGTCAGTTTCCAGCATTAGACTCTGCCCCATTACCTGACATGACAAACTAATAAAGCCGTCATATGGAGGAATGTGTAGCAATGCCTGGGACCTCTGGACGCACAGACCACCTTCAGTCACTGGCTTGCTTGTCTGTGACCCGTATTCATTCCCCTCCACAATCAAAGTTCGGATTAATGCTAACTTGCCATCAATTATCTCAGTATGCCCCTCAGTCATTCTGCGCCGTGGCCAGTACATACTAAATCCCCTTTTTGTCGGGCTATATTTCTATAACAAAGCCACATTATTGCCTGCTCATTATAACACTGGCAAGTTTGACAGCCCGGTGGTAGAGGAGTCATGGTGATGAGTCGGGGCTGGTGGGGGTGTAGTAAGGGGTCTGTCTTCATTGTCTTTTTTTTTTTTTTTTTTTTTTTTTTTGATTCTCACAAATCTTTGACGTTGACGCATGCTTTTAGAGAAAATTCCCTCTGGTTGCATCATTGGGAAGCAGAGTGGCATGTAGGGACCAACCTAAACATTGTACACCAGCTAGAAATGGATGTAGAGGCTTTATCATTGGGCGTAAACAAGATGTCTGATTTGGAAACTTGTTTATAGCACATCCTTAAAGGGGTTATCCAAGACATTTTCAAACTGAGCACAAAGCAGGGGATGCATTCAAATCTATCACTCTCGCCTGTGATTGGCTGTCGGAATATCATCACCTTACACAGACAACACAATTCTGCTTTACAGGGGTTTTCCAAGAATGAAACTTTTTACTTTTTAGGTTCCCACTGTGCAGTAGAAATAAAGTGAGATTTACTGACCCTTACCTGCTCCAGTGCTCGGTCTTTACCACCGATTCAGGTCTTTGTTGATCAACGCCAGCAATGATTCCATGACAACAGCGCTGCAGCTAATCACTGTGCTCAGCAGCGCTGTTGTCATGGCACCACTGCAGCAGCCTGTCTCCAAAGACCGGAGGAGGCGGTAAAGAGCAAGCACCGGAGCAGAGGATGGGCAGTAATCTCCTAATTATTTTGATTCAGTGGGAGCTTATGAATTTAAAAAAAAAAATCGTTCCTAGAAAACTCCTTTTTAATGAATTTGTTAATGCTTCATTTTCCGTTCAGTGGCGCTAAAGAATTGACCACTTTCTGTGGGGGCTTTCTTATTACAGCCGGTTACTGTAGTGCCAAGCTAACATTAAAGGGGTTGTCCATTACTTGGACACCCCTTCTCAATCCGTATGTTTCCTCCTTATAAGGTAGTAACACCTATAGTCCCCGCCGGTGCTGTTCCAGCTGTGTCAGCACTGCGTCTCCTGGGAATGGCGCGATATTGTTACGTCATGACATCCCTGTGGCCATTCCTCTCCCCGCCTTGGGACAAATCGTATCCAACCGGAGCAGGTGAGAGCGGCTGCAGCTCTAATGTCCTTCGAATGTATGTGATACATCCAAAGGTGGTGTTATTTTATAAGAGGGAAACCTTCAGATTGATAAGGGGTGTCCAAGTAATGGCCAACCCCTCTAATGAACATTTACAGTTTATCAGTTTCCCAATAAACATCCACAATGGAGGTGCCACTGACTGCAGTCTTCTCTAATATTAGTCATGGCTTTTCATTTCCTACGTAGACTCCAGTTGTATGAGCAGGACATCACCAAAAGAGTCCCATTAGTCCCCGTGATGTCCTATATAGTCAGTACCCAGCCTGCATATTGGGGTGGCAATGCTTTCAGCTTGCTGCTGTCTCGCTGTAGAGAGAGACCCTGTGTTCACTTCTTACGAGACACTTACTTTCCATCTGGCAGGGAATAAGGATTTCCTCTCACACTTTTGCCAGATCCCTGAGTTCGGCTTGCAGGTGTGATTCTAATCTGGGACACGGGACTAGTCTGGAACTGAGTAATTTCTGTATCTGCTCGCAGCTCCGCGATCTGCGGGTTCCAGCATGCTTTCCCTCATGTCTAGACTGTTAAGCAGGCTTTTCAGCTTGATCAAAGCTGCTTACCCTGCAGTGCTTAATGTTGGTACATCCACCGTGTGTCCTGTGCAAAAGTAAAAGTGCTGAAAATGAAGATTAGTTATTAATTATGGGCCGTAGCATACAGAAGTGCCATGTACTGGCCTGTCTGGTTAATCAGTGGTATGTGTCTGCGGTCTGGTTCACACTGTGCTTCTGCAGTAAGCCCAGGGTTATCGGAATTCTCCTAAAAGCAGGATTTGGACGAATTGCCAACTGTGCCATAGACTACTTTTGATTTTAATCTGAACTTGTCTGTTTGTTCAGAAGGGCACAGAAAGGTAGTCTGCTATGTTTCTGTGCCTGTCCGAACAAACGGACATGTTCAAAGAGAAAACAAAGAGTTCAAGTGAACTCGGTGTCATTGTATTCTATGGCCCCATCACAGGCTCATCTGAATCTTGTTTTTAGGGGAATACAGATGGAAGCCTCAGGCACATTGCTGAAACACAGTAAGACTAGGGGCTAATTTCAAAGTATAATCATTGTTTTGATTTCTGAAATTTATAGTACAAATGAAAATAAGCAACGTTGTAATCTTTTTCAGAGCAATCTGCTTCTTTCCCTTCCTTGACTCCTGTTTAACTCTCAATTCAAATTTTCCTATTGTTGAGAGAGTTAGTTCTCATAAAGTTCTATAAAGAGAGAGGAACTAGAGGCAGACAGACATTCCACTGCAGGTTCTACGAACATGACCATTATAGTCCTCCATAGAACTTTATGGTCACCAACTGCCATCTCCTATCTAAGTAATGGGAAATTCTGTGCTCGCTGAAGACACATTTTACTTGTGAATTCAAAATTTTGAGAATGAAAGTTTAGTCATGGTGGAGAAAAAAAGCTGATTTATAAGATATATTGAAAAGTTACTTATGTGTACTGTTGATTAAAAAATTGACTATTTTTTTAAACTTACTGACATTACTTTGAGACAATGGGGAACATTTCAAAAGCATGGGCAGCATAAAATTCCAAAAGGCTCCCCTCTTACAGATAACTATATTTTTCCCCAGCAATTCAGTTTGAAAGTCAGGCTTCTCTCTATTTGGATACAGTGAGAGATATGTCAATCAAGGCAAGGCGGGAAGATGGCAGAGTGAGACTACAGTACATTTTCAATAAAATGCTGCATAGTTTGAGTAAAATGCCTAGAGAGGAATTTATCAATGAACGAGCATCAGTTTTATGGCCCAAAAGAGTGTTTATTTTATATTTATATATACATACATATATGAAGAAATTTGCAGTATTATTAGTCCAAGGGAAGGCTGTTCCCTGTTTGGGAAATATGCTGCGAAGGAGTCAGTGCAGGAAAATCTTGAGCTTATACAAGCAATCAGGGTAGTAACACTAGCACCAGGGCCATGGAGTTGGTAAGCCAAACCTCCGATTCCTCAATTTCCCTGACTCCCGACCCCACAGCTTTGCCTCACTACTGAGCATGTACATAAAGTGCAGCACAGATTCATCTCCACTAAAAGCCGAGATCCTTAGATCAGGAACTAAACAGGCATGCATAGGACATTTCATAACTTTCCCAAATTCTTCTGAAAACATTTGCAGCACATCCAGCATTGTACTACAGTATCCAATTTATTATATACTAGCTGAAGAGCCCGGCGTTGTCTGGGCATAGTAACCAACTGTGGTTAGTTATAGCAAATTATAATGATTACATTGCACATAAAAACATTTCACATCATATATTCAACACTACAGATTTGCAACACAAATTAACTAAACGATTACCCAAGTATTGATAGTATTTTATTTTCAACTCATTCAAGACTTTTGGTTTTTCCTTTTGGTGCAAAGATGAACAGATTTTTGGCAGTTCCAACTCTTGAACAGACCACGTAAAGTTGACCATGAGAAAAGCATGGAGATTGCAAATCAATCCCTACTACTTTCAAGGACTGTCCCTGAGCATTGTTAATGGACATTGCAAATAGCTGTTGAACTGGAAACTGGAGGCGTTTAAAATCAAAAAAACAATTCAGATGGAATGAGTGGAATTCTTGGAATGAAAATGTCCTCTCCTTTGGCACATCCTGTTTCTGAGCTGTGTATCTAACCCTATCCTGTGTGATAATGTCTGCTGAGCTGTGTACCTAATCCTCTCCTGTGTGATACTTTCTGCTGAGCTGTGTATCTAATCCTATCATGTGTTACTGACTGCTGAGCCATGTATCTAATCCTATCCTGTGTGATACTGACTGCTGAGCCGTGTACCTAATCCTCTCCTGTGTGATACATTCTGCTGAGCTGTGTATCTAATCCTATCGTGTTACTGACTGCTCAGCCGTGTATCTATTCCTATCCTGTGTGATACTGACTACTGAGCTGTGTATCTAATCCTATCCTGTGTGATACCGTCTGCTGAGCCGTGTATCTAACCCTATCCTGTGTGATACTGACTGCTGAGCCTTGTACCTAATCCTATCCTGTGTGTTACTGACTGCTCAGCCGTTTATCTAATCCTATCCTGTGTTACTGACTGCTCAGCCGTGTATCTAATCCTATCCTGTGTGATACTGACTGCTGAGCCGTGTATCTAATCCTATTCTGTGATACTGTCTGCTGAGCCATGTATCTAATACTATTCTGTGTGATATTGTCTGCTGAGCCGTGTATCTATTCCTATCCTGTGTGATACTGACTGCTGAGCTGTGTATCTAATCCTATCCTGTGTGATAGTGACTGCTGAGCCATGTGTCTAATCCTCTCCTGTGTGATATTGACTGCTGAGCCGTGTATCTAATCCTATCCTGTGTGATACTGGGCTCCCCCTGCAGTCTGTGTCAGAGGGTGGTCTGTGTTGGCACGGTAATAAATTGTGTTATTTCCAGCTTTACAGAAGGATAACACCATAGAAATGATAAGAATAATAGGCCAAATTGTTTGGTGAATTGGAACGCACGGGGTTAAAATTTCGCCCCACAGCATAGCCTATGAAGCTCTCGGGGTCCAGACGTGTGACTGTGCCAAATTTTGTGGCTGTAGCTGCGACGGTGCAGATACCAATCCCGGACATACACACATACATACATACATACATACATACATACAAACCTACACACACACATTCAGCTTTATATATTAGATTCTAGGAGCCCAAGTCGGTCCATTTTATACCATCTCCACCAAAATTGACTTGACTTTGACTCCACAGCCCTGGCTAGACTTATTACCAGAGAGCAGTGGAGGATTCTGGCATGAAATAGGGAGTACAGCGAGATGCTGCTGGAATGTCCACCTTTCTCTGGAGGCCACAGGTATAGGGTCTATATAGTGAGGAGCCAAGTATGGGGACTGGCTGGGGTCTGATGACTTGCAAGGAAGACCAAAACCAGTAAAAAAGGATTTTGGAGGTATGTCAAAAGAAAAGTCAAAGATGCTATAGGATTTTTACGGGATGAAAACAGTGAAGTGGTCAAAAATGTTGTTGAAAAAGCTGAACTTTTTTACATTCCTACTTTGTATCTGTGTTCTCTAAAGGGGGTTTTACACTAAGCGATATCGCTAGCAATATCGCTAAAACGTCACTGGTTTTGTGACGTTATAGCGATATTGCTAGTGATATCGCTATGTGTGATACTTACCAACGACCGGCTCCCCCGCTGTCCATCGCTGATCGCGCGAGAATGTCCGGCTCCATTTCTCGTCGGGCGCTTCCTGCTGGGCTTCCTGCTGTGACGTCCAGCGACGCGTGGAGGCGGGCGGGAGGACGCAGGATCGCTGTGTGTGAATGGTAAGTATCGTGCGCTGCGTCGCTGCTGCATCGCTGTGAGATCTTTCTGTATGAAAGCTCACTAGCGATCATTTAGCGATGCAACAGCGATCCTGACCGGGTCGGATCGCTGGTTGGATCGCTGGTGCATCGCTAAATGTAAAAGGGCCTTAAGAAAGCAATTGTAACATCAACAGATCTTCATGGTGCCATCGAAAGATTAAAAGAATCCACTCCATCCGTAAACAGGGAGATGTTAAGACAACACTTAGCTAATTTACATGAGTTAAAATCTCCTGGCCTATAGATGTATTATATCCTAGGGTACTGAAAGAGTTACAGTGGGTACGGAAAGTATTCAGATCCCTTTAAATTTTTCACTCTTTGTTTCATTGCAGCCATTTGGTAAATTCAAAAAAAGTTCATTTTTGTCTCATTAATATACACTCTGCACCCCATCTTGACTGGAAAAAAAAAACAGAAATGTAGATTTTTTTTTTTTTTTTGCAAATGTATTAAAAAAGAAAAACTGAAATATCACATGGTCATAAATATTCAGACCCTTTGTTCATACTCATATTTAAGTCACATGCTGTCCATTTCCTTGTGATCATCCTTGAGATGGTTCTACTCCTTCATTGGAGTTCAGCAGTGTTTAATTAAACTGATAGGACTTAATTTGCAAAGGCACACACCTCTCTATATAAGACCTCACAGTGCATGTCAGACCAAATGAGAATCATAAGGTCAAAGGAACTGGCCAAGGAGCTCAGAGACAGAATTGTGGCAGGTATACATTTCTGTTTTATTCAGTTAAGATGTGGTGCAGCGTGTACGGTGAGAAAAAAATGAACTTTTTTGATTTTACCAAATGGCTGCAATGAAACAGAGTGAAAAACTTAAAGGGGTCTGAATACTTTCCGTACCCACTGTTGAAGTCGAAATTGCAGGACTAGCCAGAGTTTTTGAAAAATCCTGAAGAACAGCAGAAGTCCCAGAAGATTGGAGAAGGGCAAATGGTGTCCCTATCTTCAAAAAAAGAAAGATGGAGCTAGTAAATTACAGGCCAGTGAGCCTTACTTCTATACTAGGCAAGATCTTTGAACAAATTATTAAACAGCATGTATGTAAGTACTTGGATAAGAATACAGTAATTAAGCATAGCCATCATGGGTTTATAGCAAACAAGTCATGCCAGACTAATCTAATTTCCTTCTATGATGGAATCACTGACTGGGTGGATCAGGGAAATATGGTAGCTAACACCAGAGAAGACCGTGAAAAGACTCAGAAGGATCTAGATAAGCTTGAACAATGGGCAGCGACTAATAGAATTGGTTCTTCCTACTTTACTTTACTCAATTACCAATTATGTGGTAGGTGATAATCCTAAAATGAATACCCTTTAACCAGACAACCTTTTAAGCCTTAATTTATACCAAAGTCAGTCCTTCCCATGCTAGGTTCCATCATCGACGCTGGGTTAGCTGAGCTTCTTTTCAGTAATAGTGGAAATCTCCTGCCTCATGTGTAAGTGGA
Source organism: Dendrobates tinctorius (assembly GCF_039654945.1). Taxonomy (NCBI): domain Eukaryota; kingdom Metazoa; phylum Chordata; class Amphibia; order Anura; family Dendrobatidae; genus Dendrobates; species Dendrobates tinctorius. The sequence continues at coordinate 22,840,317 of NW_027361783.1, forward strand.
TGTTGGACAGAGGGCTTTCTCTGCTTCTTGCAGAAGACATGTTCTCTGCTACCTGATTGCCAACATCAAGTTGTCAATACTAGCCTGCACTTGCCAACTAAGCACTTGCCTTAAGCTGCTGCCCACAGATCAAAGACCACACAGAGGAATGCAAATATATACAAGGCATGCTAAAGCAACCATTTCCCCTCACAAAACTGTAAAAAAAAAAAAAAAAAAAAATTGGACATGATTTTAATATGTTCACGAGATTGACTTACTTTTCAGTTGAAGCGCCACTTTCTTGAAATATTGTTGCCCTATTGCAACATGGGAAAATTTGCCAACAGACTAGGACAACCAAAAGACTGTGTGTCACCCATGAGTCAGAAGAGCCTGACAACCCTCCTGCCCAGTGTCTCAACCTCAAAAGTGGTGGAACGGACAGCCTTTGACCTTTGTTCGAGTCTCGGCACAGCAATCCCGATGACGTATCTCTTTTTTTCATTGTTGGTCTGTACTTGTGGGGGTATCCTATTGTGCGTGTGTGGGAGGCCTGTGGGGCCATCTTACTGTGTGTGGGAAGCCTGTGGGGCCATCTTACTGTGTGTGGGAGGCCTGTGGGGCCATCTTACTGTGTGTGGGAAGCCTGTGGGGCCATCTTACTGTGTGTGGGAAGCCTGTGGGGCCATCTTACTGTGTGTGGGAGGCCTGTGGGGCCATCTTACTGTGTGTGGGAGGCCTGTGGGGCCATCTTACTGTGTGTGGGAGGCCTGTGGGGCCATCTTACTGTGTGTGGGAGGCCTGTGGGGCCATCTTACTGTGTGTGGGAGGCCTGTGGGGCCATCTTACTGTGTGTGGGAGGCCTGTGGGGCCATCTTACTGTGTGTGGGAAGCCTGTGGGGCCATCTTACTGTGTGTGGGAGGCCTGTGGGGCCATCTTACTGTGTGTGGGAGGCCTGTGGGGCCATCTTACTGTGTGTGGGAGGCCTGTGGGGCCATCTTACTGTGTGTGGGAAGCCTGTGGGGCCATCTTACTGTGTGTGGGAGGCCTGTGGGGCCATCTTACTGTGTGTGGGAAGCCTGTGGGGCCATCTTACTGTGTGTGGGAGGCCTGTGGGGCCATCTTACTGTGTGTGGGAGGCCTGTGGGGCCATCTTACTGTGTGTGGGAGGCCTGTGGGGCCATCTTACTGTGTGTGGGAGGCCTGTGGGGCCATCTTACTGTGTGTGGGAGGCCTGTGGGGCCATCTTACTGTGTGTGGGAGGCCTGTGGGGCCATCTTACTGTGTGTGGGAGGCCTGTGGGGCCATCTTACTGTGTGTGGGAGGCCTGTGGGGCCATCTTACTGTGTGTGGGAGGCCTGTGGGGCCATCTTACTGTGTGTGGGAGGCCTGTGGGGCCATCTTACTGTGTGTGGGAGGCCTGTGGGGCCATCTTACTGTGTGTGGGAGGCCTGTGGGGCCATCTTACTGTGTGTGGGAGGCCTGTGGGGCCATCTTACTGTGTGTGGGAGGCCTGTGGGGCCATTTTACTGTGTGTGGGAGGCCTGTGGGGCCATCTTACTGTGTGTGGGAGGCCTGTGGGGCCATCTTACTGTGTGTGGGAGGCCTGTGGGGCCATCTTACTGTGTGTGGGAGGCCTGTGGGGCCATCTTACTGTGTGTGGGAGGCCTGTGGGGCCATCTTACTGTGTGTGGGAGGCCTGTGGGGCCATCTTACTGTGTGTGGGAGGCCTGTGGGGCCATCATACAGTTACTCAGCACTCCATTTTTTTAATTGTTGACTACAGATGAGCAAACCTTTCACGGTTAAGCGAACGGCCAGATGTTCGCCAAACGGATCATCGAACACCTGAACCGCGTCGAATTCATTGGGAGGCAAAACCAAATGCGTACACAACACCTTTGGGGGGGGACGTACCAAAACAGCTCAAAATAAGGGCAGACACCAGGAAATGTGGCATCAATTGACCCAGAGTACAAATAGTATAATTGTGCAGCACGGGGCAGGGCTTGGACCAGCATTTCTAGCTTAAACATTGATCAGTAACAGGTGAATGAGTGACAGGTGTAGGCCTGGTGCTCATAGAGGAGAAATTTATGCCACTTTAGTAGTGTCTGCCCCTAATTTTTGGAAATGTTTGAACTTCAAATTGGGTCTCCTTCATCTGTGTTACCTGAATTTGACAGGGCTCTCAGAGCACCAGGCCTACACCTTTCACTCATCCACCTGTTACTGATTAATGTTTAAGCTAAAGATGCTGATTCAAGCCCTGTCCCATGCATTCGTGGTACGCAATTATACTATTTGTACTCTGGGTCAGTTGGGCAGTTGGAGTTGTGGCGCATGGGGAAACTAGGGTAAATGGGGTAATACTTCTAAGGATTTGTACAGTGTGTGATGTTAAGGTGGTGGAAGAGGAGGAGAGGCCACTTGATGCAACGTTTGCACTGGAGCACAAACTCTCTCTGGCCCTCATCTACAAGGCGTACCGCTGTGCGGCTGCCAAATGTAGTCCAGTAGCCTGTCCAGTAACACAAGTTGTCTTTGGATAGGACGAGCTAGTGTTTCTTAAGTATAGCTTTCAGTTATATTACCACCTACCCCACATACGCCTCAAACACCAAGTCTATTACCCCTTCCACCACAACCTCACTTTTTCCCACTCATGTTGGATGTACCCTTCCCCTCTTTTAACCAGCTGTTTCAGGCCCACACCTGTCAGTCACCTGACAGTAAATTAACAATCTGTATTTTTTTCCTGCAATTTGAACACCTAGTTATTTTGGATGACACCCTGTTGCGCTTTTCTTCTTCCCTAGTTATGTTGCTCCTGGTAAGTGACATTGGCAGCCCAATGCAGTCTGCCTTGTCAATGTATATATGCAGTGCCTATGAAATAAAAGCGTACTCACGTCATTATGCCATTGGACATGTAAGTGTTCTTCAGGCTGTTTTTATGGCTCATGGGGCTGAAAATGTTGGAAACCACTGTACTAGAATATTATTTCTTTATTACATGTGCTATTGTGTGTTAATGATGGTTATCTTGCCACTGAATACATCACATTTAATCTGTCACAATACGTATCTGTTAAGCTTCCTCTGACTAACATCCTGCTTTGAGTTTTCTGACAGAGGATGTGATTATTTTTCCCTTGGCTTCCCACTAGATACTCGGATATCTTGATAATTAGACCATTGTGGCAAAGGGACTAGAAGCATGTATATGTCAAATGAAGCTCCAGAATCCTTAATGAATGGAATATGTCAACTTCATCCTTGCCATAGAGTTGGTTTTACTGTCATGAAAGCAATATAGGATTCTTGTCTGCATTTCACAGGCAATCTTTGTGACTGACATGTCCGCTGCAGTAAGATCACTATTAGATCTAGCCATGACCTATTCCTGCTGTACCCTGCCTAGTATATAAAAAATGGATCCGTATGTACAAGAACAGAGCCGTGGTGTAAGAAGCTGGTAAAAGATTTCCCCTGTGATGTTTCTGGGTACACTACACCGCAAATCTACTCCTAGCACTTGTGTGTGAAAATCTGATATAGTATTAGGTCAAATTTGTGCAGAAATATGGACAGTTCTGAAGGGTTCACAAAATTTCCAGCACCACTGTATATCCCGCAATAAAGGCAATCCAATGGGGGTCCCTAAGTGGATACAAAAAGTTAAACAAACGAAAGAAACAAATGTTTTAAATCGCCCCCCACTACCTTTTCCCAGTTTAAAAAAAAAAAACAAAACAAGAGGCATGTTTATCATCATATCCATAAATGTCCAGTCTGTCCAAACATAAAATTTATGTAAGCCATACGTTAAACACGGAAAAGAAAAAAAAAAACAGCAAAATTGCTGTATTTCAGTCTCAAGCACCACTCCTATAAGAATGCAAAAAAAGTTATCAGCGTTGATGGAAAAAATTTAAAAAAAAATATGCGATTCACAAGTTGGTTGCATAAACCTTTTTTTTTTTTTTTTTTTTTATGAAGTTCAGATTTTTTTTTCTACCACTAAAATAGAAAAAAAAATACATCAAAAGGGGTTGGATGGTCCAAAATGAGAAGTCTGCAGTCGGTGTGTGACTGCAGACTTGTGAATCCTTCCGCCGCGTGTATTGTGCTCTGCGAGGATTCGTTGTGGCAACCACTGGGGGGCGCTGACATTGTAGGCAGCATGAGCCGCTGGGCAGGTGATTGGCAGCAGCACTGTTGAAACGATGTCACTGCTGCCTGTGTAGGAGATACAGCGCTGGATCTGGGGGAAGTAATGAGATTTTATTGCGGCATTTTTAGCACTGTCATTACAAACTTAATAAAAGGAAAAAAAAGGTTGGAAGGGTGAAAACCCTTTTAAGGGATCAGTATGTATTTTTTCTGACCTTTTTGAGGAAAAGACCAACAATTGTTTATGGTCTGAAATAGAAAACTATACATTTCACATCACTTTCATTGGAGGTGTCTTTTAAGCCTTTAACCCCCATATAGAGCAGCCCGGCATTGACCAGTAGGCATGGCCATCTGAGCGTGCTCTTGTTCCATACATGGCCCATCTATCTGCTATTATTCAGTCAATACCACTGTATGTTTCAACCTCATCCTAATAGATAAGTGTTGTGCGACATTAGTAGGAAGATTGGCATTGAGCGTTGTGTTAATCGCACACACGGCATTCTTATCATCTTTTTTCTTTTTTCCCCTGAATGACTCCATAGAAATCAATGTCTTTTATTTTCTGTTTTGTTTTCATTCCAGAATGTAAGGAGACAATGAGCATGACATGGGTGCGGAGTCATTCTAGCGCACCATTCACATCTCCACTTTCTGCAGTATGGCGACTTGTGTTGCTCTTTCTGCCTTTTTTTCCATTCATTCCTTTGAATAGTTTTCTGCTCAGTGTGAGAGGAATACTGTATTGGTTGGGTTGTGCGATCATTACCGATGTGGGTGGAAGTGCAGAAACAACACTGATATATTCTTTCTTTTTGATTTCTTCAGATTGCGACTCCAGTCCGATATACTGTAACATTAGGCGGGACTTCCATTAGTGTTAAATATCTGCGGAGATATGGCTACTTGTCCACGCCACCATTGGTAAAGGACTATATACAGGACAAAATGGAGGAGACAAAGGAACGTCTTAGTGGGAAAATGGAAGAAACCAGAGACATGATCAGCGAAAAGATGGAGGAAACAAAAGACAGGATCTCTGAAAAGCTACAAGAAACCAAAGATTCCCTCACTTTTCGGAAGAAGAATGAATGAGATGATTTCATATCGTCAGCGTGGCGGACTCTTCTTGTTGTTGTGCACAGAATACGGCAATTGTTTTTAGCCGTTTTGCTGTCGGACGTTGTCGTCCTCTGTCCATTGTTGCACTTGTTTAGTTTTGAGCACTTAGACGCAGAAATCGTACACATTACACGTGTCTCCAGCTTTTCCCATTATCGTCGCATCCTTAGATATGTGTACAGTTAGGTGTCATACTAGAAGCTTGTCACTGAAATCCAATAGAAATGTTTAATGTCTCATTCTGCAGCAAGTTGTAATAACTCCGCAGGTGAAACTGCTTAGAGACTAGACTAACAGCAAGCTTCCTGTTAGTCTATTCAATTCTGGCAAGTGGATCACTTGCTATTTAGAAACTGCTAAGAGATTCTTTGTCAATCCCCACGAGGAATGTGGATCTTGACTTTCTGTACTCTGTCTAATATTTTGGGGTTCAACTAGGACTCATCAGTGCCGCGAGAGAGCACACAGCTCTCAGAAGTAATCGTAGGCAAATGACCTGTCGTGCATCAGACTCTCCCCATATCGGTGTTTTTTGGAATCATGCAACACAGCATCACCCACCGACCCGATGAATGCCACGGGCCTCTCCGTCTGAAAACAAGATCTGCTGGGTGGCAGCCAGTGATTCACAATTAATGTTCCATAGAACGACAAAAAGGATGGGATTAGGATTACTCTATAGGATTATTTATACTACGTGGTTGCAGTAACTGATCCTGGCCCAGACAGGTCTACTAGTAGGATACAGTATAAGATGTCTCATTTACCCACTTTTTGTCATGTTATCCATTCTGGGAATATGACGATAAGAAAGACTTGTGGCCCAATAAACTGGACCAGAAAGTTATTTGTATTATGAAGTATATGGTCATAACTTTTATAGGTTATTGCATCCTTATTGTGATGCAATATTGGAAACTAATGATAAGAAGTGCCCGCGAGCCGGTTGTATGAAGCAATATGGTTAATATGGCCATATAACCAGCTCTCTGGCTTTTCTCCATTCAGTAAATCAGGTGCTTGGTAAAATCATCACATATTCTTCCCCCCAGGGAGTAATGACCCTATGTAATTTCACTTGGTACTTGCACACGGGGTGAATTTTTCATCTGGATATCTGCTATGAATCTTGCCACAGGATATAAAGCTTTGTGTAACATGTGAATTGTGATGTGGGTTTGTTTTGGAAAGGTTGAAATCCACGATGAAAACAGCCAAAAGAATGAAAACTCATTATATGACAATTTCCAGGCTGAAGATTTCCAAATTTTGTAAATATCATTTAATTGGCTAATAACGGTACATAGTATGCTGAACATATGCAGGAAATATGCGGAGTGTGCATTTACCCTCAGGAATGTGGTGTTTACATGTCCTCTTAGTTTTCAGTCTGTAATGCTGGATCTGATTCTAAGAAATTCTTATTATTTACCATCATTTTGTTAATTAAATTTCTATAGCACTAACAAGTCTTCCTCCGTGTCCTCGTCTTCTGTTGGTTTCTAGCAGAATCTTGTCAATCATGATGAAGTCTCTTTTCTCCAGATTTTCTGCTGACTACTTGTACCTTGTGACCACAAAGAAGCATTTATTTTGCACACAGTTGTTACTCTTGATGGGCAAAATAATATAATATTTTGCCATTGCTTTTTGGACTATATTTAGTTTATAATGACCCCCCCCCACACACACACACACACACCAATTTATTATATAGATTTTTACAATAACTAAACTTTTGAAAAACTTTTCAGAACAATTTGTATGATATTTCTAACCACCATGCTTTGTATCCTGCAATTTTAGAACTTTTCCGTTCTGCATGGTCCATTTCTAAGTATTTTTTTTCCTGATCTTAGCTCCAGTATGGGTAAAGACAAGCTACTATTCATGTTTCCTATACACCGCACACAGAGGATAGTTCAGTACTAAGCAATGTAGTTGTGAATCCAGCACTACAGTGAGGACAGATTCTAACTAGAAAGCAGCAACGTTATCTCTGTGTCTCTCTTCCTATATCCCCCTCCAGCAGCAATGCGCTTTCCCTAACCACAGACATCTAACAGCTGTAAGATGTAGGTTGAACTTTCTCTGTACAGACTTCTTTATATTAATTGGTAAATAAGAGTAGGAGGCTGGTGGGAGGAGAGGTGTCCTTTAAGAAGGAATGTGTCACCAGGTATTTTGCTATCTCATTTGAGAGTAACATGACGGAAGGGCAGAGACACTGATTCCAGTGATATGTCACTTAACCCCTTACCAACCTTGGACATACTCTGTATTTCCAGGTGATTTTGCGATCGCCAGCTGATTCCCGGCACTCAGTCCAGGAGCAGTGCCTGCACCGTTCCAGGCACTTTAATCCGTTCCCCATTTCCTCCTGCTATCCTTGTGAAAATTAATAAAATTGGAGGTAAAACAAAAGTTATGTGGGATTTTTTTTTCCTTTTTTACCAGTTTCACAAATAAACATTGTAAAACTATGTGAAGCACCTGGGGATTCAAGGTGCTCGCCACACAGATAAATTACTTGAGGGGTCTAATTTCCAAAATGGGGTCACTTGTGGGGGGAAGTCCACTGTTTAACCCCTTAGTAACACAGCCAAATTTTAAAAATCTGACCAGTGTCACTTTGTGATAATAACTCTGGATTGCTTCAATAAATTCCAGTGATTTTGAGATTTTTTTTTTTTGTGACACATTATACTTTATGATAATGGTAAATTTAAGTTGATATGCTTTGTGTTTATTTATAAAAAAAAAATCAGAAATTTGACAAATGTAAAAAAATAGCAATTTTCAAACTTTGAATAATTTATTCCTTTAAGTCAGATAGTCATACCATAGCAAAACCTTAGTAAATAATAATTCCCACATGTCTGTTCTACATCAGCACCTTTTGTAAAATCGTATTTTTTTTTGTTAGCATTTTAGGAGGTTTAAAAATGTAGCAGCAATTTTTCATTTTTTCATGGAAACTTGCAAAATTATTTTTTTAGGGACCAATCCAGGTTTGAAGTGACTTTAGGGGTCCTATATATTGGAAAAGCCCCAAAAGTGATACAATTTTAAAAACCGCATCTCCTGACGTACTGAACTTTGCTGTCGGGTAGTTTAATAACCCTTCAGGTGCTTTTCAAGAAATAATACAAAGTGGCATGATAGGAATGAAAAAGTTGATTTTTGCCACCTAAATGTCGCTGACTTCTGAACAGGTCATTGTAGTCAGCAGACTCTAAGGCCGCTATTTGCTAATGAATTGCCATGGCAAACATCAGGACCATACAATCATGATCTCAGGATGCCGATGGGGATAAAGAGGGCGAAGCCACACTCTTTTAACCATTTATATGATGTAGTCACTATTGACTGCAGCATCTAATGTTTTAAACGGATATGGACGGTGACAACACTGATCATGGCTGATGCAGCAAGTTGTCAGCTATAGTGGACAGCCGACAGCTGCTGGATTGTCGCCTCTGTAGGGATGCTATTCTAATATCTCAGGTCAGTTAAAAGATGTATTGACGGTCATTAAGGGGTTAAGCACACCAAGAGCTTTCCAAACATAGTATTCCTAAACGTCACTCCTTCCTTTCTGAGCCCCGCTGTGCACACAAACAGTAGTTTTCCACCACTTATGGGGTATCTGCGTACTCAGGAGAAATTGCACAACAAATTGGTGCAATTTCTCCTGTTAAGCTTGTGAAAATTAAAAAATCAGCTGCAATCCCATACTGTCCTGTCTGTATACTTTTTTTTTTTTACATCTTCAACTGAAGCTGTGGTATAATCAGACCATGTTCCTGTACGGTCAGACACAGCCATTACACAGTACACATAAGATTCTCAGCACAAGAAAAATGTGAACAAATCCAATTGTGGAAATTATTAATATTCCAAAATCTATTGATTACAATGTACTTTGTAGGTGGGACAGCCTCTTGAACAGATATATCTAAAAATGGCTGAATTTACTCAGATGACAACCAAATTGGTCACCATTATAATGCTAGCAGCCACCAACCCAGATGAATCTGCCTATTAATGCTATCATCTATCTTCTGTAACCTTTTGCTGCATAACTAGACTGGTTTACCAGTTTTCTCTGACATGGCTGAATTTAATGTTCAACAGAAGACTGCATAAACTTTAGAGCTCTCCCCATCATCAGTCTAGCCAAGTGGCCATTGATTATTTATTAACCAGTTCTATACCTGGACCAGCTATGTTAGTGAAAAGCTGGAGGTGTATTTTAGGGAGTCTGTCAGCCCAAACTGACCGTATAAACTAAGCACATAGAAGCTTTGATGAATTAGCCCCTACGCCAGAAAATTGAAAAATCGTTGAAAATTTGCAAAATTACTGGGTAACTCCTGGATGAGCAACATTTTTAGAATTTTCACACAAGTTTGAATTAGTTCTGCAGAAATGGAAGGTGCTAATGTGGGACTGGAGCATGGTTATGCCCACTTGTCAAATTAATCAATGCTGGCATTTTGTACACCAGAAATGCTACTCTAGTCCCTGACTGGAATAGGATTTATGATGGAGCACACGCCACTCAGAAGAGGCACCAAATTCATTAGGTAGGGTGCACCTTCTACTCCAACAAGACTGGTATTGTGTGAGCTACGATGAATCTGCCCCTATAATAATTGCTCTGCCACGGTTCTGCAGAAACTGAAGTTTCAAGGGGTTGCCCACTCCTTGGACAACTCCTTGACAATCTGTATGTTTGTCTCCAGTAAAATATTAACACTTATACTCACCTCCGTGCTAGCGCCGTTTCAGTGCCATCGGCACTGGCTCTCCCGGGAATCACTTGGCATTTTATATCACATGATCCCTGTAGCCAATAAGTGCTGGCTTCACCCTCCCGCCTTCGGATGTATCACGTGCGTCCGGAGGAAGTGAGAGCTGTCTGAAGGCAAGGAGGGTGAAGTCAGTGCTTATTGACTTAAGGCACTGCGTGATATATAATGTAACGCGATCCCTGGGACAGCCAGAGCCGACGGCACTGAAACAGTACCGGCACCAGAGGTGAGTATATGGGTTATTTTATAAGGGGCAAACATACGGATTCAGAATGTGTTGTTTGAGTAGTGGACAACCCCTTTAATCAAACACGATAATCACGGCGCTCGGTGCACAATTCTTGTGGCCAAGAAGCTCAGCACACCATTCCTCCACCATTGCATGTCCCCGGCTTCCTCGTTGCTGACCTGTACATCTATGACAGCTATATTGGCCGGTTTCTCCTGGTTTTTTGTTATCCTGTCCACGATAATTAGAAGTTATATGCACAGAATGTACACACACATAAAATACAACAGTTAACAGTACAGGCCATAAGGGAAGCTGTAAGTAGTGATGATGCCTCACTGTATGATACCTTCTGTAGTTTTCTGCTCATCTCCTTACAAACCTTTCTAAAATTATCCAACCCACATTAAAATAGGGACTTGTAAGTAAAAGCAACATCTTACTCCAATTATCATCCAGACAACCCTGCAAGGGAAGCAATGGCCACAACGACACAGAGCCGAGGTACAAATACCAAGTGTCATTACATGGAGTGACATCATTCATTTCTCCGCATTCTTGGACCTCCACACTGGTATCCCCCCTGAGGGATGAATTGTCTCCAGCTTTCATAGATTGAAGACAGTGAATAATACCCTTCGGCGTGTTTCTAGCCCACATCCCACTTCACTTCCAATAGCAGAGCTCATTCAGTTGAAGAAGGAATTTATCTGAACAGTTGCATTTGAACCTGGGGTTGACTAGTTCAAGACATGTATCAAAATAGGTTGGACCCAAGCCAAAGACTAGACGTGCTGGAATGACTCATTCCAAAATGGAATGGATGGGACCTACTGGGTACGAACTTAATCATTTTATGTGGCAATAGCTGGGATGACGGTTCTCTAGGCTGATGAGACTACATTTGCTAGTCTTTTCAAAATCCTACCTTTTGTTAATTTGATTAATTTAAACTTTTGTTTTTTTGCCATTGATCTAAACTCCGCTCTGCTATAAACTAATGGTAATAAGACAACTAATAAGCCTGTTAGTAACCATTCAATTCAGCAAATCTAAATATAGACAGAAAAAGTACTGATTTCCATTATTATGATGGAACCCCATTGATCCTGGTGTGGCATGTACAAATAATATTTATAGGATCATTCCTCATCTGGATTTGTAACGGATCCATCCGAATATTAAGCAGTTCTTTCTTCTGTGTAAATCACTAAATCGCAGGGAAAATTCACAGAAAACAATCTATTGATTATAGGTCCCTGAACCCTATTCAGCAGATACTTTTGTATCATCCACAATTTAAATATTATGAAGTTAAAAATTGTCTGACTGTAATTTAAAGGATTTCTTCACCTATAAATCGTGATGAGCGAACCTGTGGATTTTCGGGTTCACCAGGTTTGGACGGACTTTTTAAAAAGTCGAACTTCAGTGCTATAAAATGGCTATAAAATGGTTGGAGTAGGCCTCTTTCACACTTCAGTATTTTGACGTCAGTCAAAATCCGTTAAAGTGTGAAAAAAACGGATCCGTTGCAGATTGCAAACAACTGATGCACCAGATCCGTTTTCTGATGGATCCGTCGCATCAGCTGGTGTTTGGAAATTTAAAGGAACAGAAGAGAGAGAAATAGATTTTTTTTGGTGCCAGAACGGCTTTTGGGGTTAAATGAATGGAAGTTCTTTCAGGCATACTCAGTTTAAAAAAGCGGAAACCGTTGGCGGATTCCATCATTTGACAGTTTGCAACGGATCCGCCGCCCATAGGCGTCCATTATAGCACATGGCGGACAGCGATGGATCCGTCGCGATCCGCCTTTTCAACGCAGACAAAAAACATTACAATGTCCTTTACAGACAGCAGACGCCAAAATGATGACGGATCTGTCAAGAAACGGATGCAACGGACAACCATTAAATTCTGTAATGCTGTAGATAAGCCCCAGATGTAACCTGAAAGAGAAGAAAAACAAATTATATTATACTCACCCAGGGGTGGTCCGGGTCCGGTTTTGGTCCGATGGGTGTTGGGGTCCAGCGCCTCTTATCTTCTAGTGGTGACATCCTCTTCTTTGTGCTTCCCATCGCGGCTCTGGCGCAGGCGCACTGCTGTGCCCTGTTGAGGGCAGAGTTCTGCAGTGCGCAGGCATCGGGAAAGGTCAGAGAAGTCCGGTGCCTGCGCACTGCAGGACTCTGCTCTGCCATCATCAGACGCCGGACCGGACCGCGACACCCATCGGACCAAGACCGGACCTGGACCGCCCCCGGGTGAGTATAATATTACTAATTTTTCTTCTCTTTCAGGTTACATTGGGGGCTTACCTACAGCATTACAGAATGCTGTGGATAAGCCCCTGATGTCGGTGCCAGCAGCTGAAAGAGCTAAAAATAGGTGACAGATTCCTTTTAATATAATAATGAACATAAAGAATAATGGACCCCATATAATGCTCCATGCAGTATAATGAGCCCCATATATTGCTCCAAACTGTATAATGGTCCCTATATAATGCTCCATAAATAATGAGCCCCATATATTGCCCCATATATAATAGGCCCAATATAATATGCCATACAGTATAGGATGGGCCCCTTAGAGTATAATGAGTCCCATATATTTCTCCATACAATGTATAATGGGCCTCATATATGATGCTCCAGTGTATAGTGGGCCACATATATGATGGTCCCCATCTCTTCTCGCTTTCCCCTGCTCTGGTCTGGACTCCATCTTCCAGCTGTCTGCACTGTGAGTGTTCAGGCAGAGGGTGTACAAACTTGACGTTATTGCGCCCTCTGACCTGAACGTTGCAGTCAGGAGATGTGGAAGATGCCGCTGAGGTAGAGCGAGGAGAGGTAAGTATCGCAAGTGCCGAGTCCCTGAGCAAGCAGGGGGCCCTTTCGTGGGCTCCGACATTGGCACAGGCACCAGGCGCCCATAGCATGCCGGTGTCCCTGACGGCCAGTGGACCCCCCTACCTGCTCAGGGCTGTGGCACTTGACCGGGTGTGCAGGGTGCTTATGGGTCGCCCTCCCAGGGCTGTGGGGTACTCGGTACCGGGCCGGTATCAGTGGGATGTGTCACAGCAGCGGTGACCCGGACCGTGGCCCTGGGCGCCCAAGTAATAGGGGAAGTTGTGAATGTGAAATGTAGTTAGAATGAATACTTCGTGACGCCACCTGTGGTGCTCGACAAGGGAGGTGTTAAGCCGACGCTGCATGCAGATCCGCTGGGACTGGTGGTATGGCACAGCAAAGATGTAAAAGCTCCCCACAGGTGAAGCTGTAGTCCCAGGGCAGTGTAGATGTGGTTGGCACGGGGATGTAGCGGTGCCGGAAAGGTAGGAAGCAGACAAGACACAGCGGGGTGCAATTTCTGTACCTTTACTTGGTAACTGCAGTCCAGGGTCCTGATTGCAGATGGTACTGGAGCAGGCTAGCCTGGAAGCAATTCAGGGATTCTCTCTCAGCAGATGGGTTGTGCAGTCTCCTTACTAGCGCTTATTCGAATGAAGTACTCCCAGTACTGAATTACACTGGAGTTCCTCCGGACAGATGTTCCCAAGAACCTCACTTGCACGGCAGACAGCTGTAGCCTATCTCGGGGACTCCTCTCTCCTGAGTCCCAGTTCACTATCAAGCTGCTGTTGTGCCCTCAAGTCTTAGATGGGAGTAGGGCATTTACAGCCTCCTACTCCTCTGGTGTCTGTTGCAGGACCGTTAGTATCCATACAACCGTGGAGACCAGGCTCCAGTTCAAGCGCTCTCTCCAGAGATGAGCTCGTCCTCTCCGCTCTATCTCAGCGCTCCTTCCACACGTCTGCACACTTCACCCTCCGCAGACTAACTAACTAACCACCCCTTCCTCTTGACCCTCAAAGAACACTCCTCCCCTTAATCCCGGTTCAGAGTTCCCCCTGCTGGCCTGGAGTGGAACTGTGTTGCATGCATAGATTGACTGCGAGAGAGACCCATCATTGCCTCCAAGCCTGGCATTACCCTCCCCTGGAGGAAGGCAAAGCCACTGTGTCGACCATACCCCTGGGGTGCCACACTCCCCCTAGTGCAAGTCAGCACTCCTGGGATGAACAGAAACATGAAACATATAAACAGTTAAACAATAATAATTGTACACGAGTTAAAAAAATGAAAAAGTTACAAAAACCAAGAGCTTCAAAAATGGTCCTATGATGATAAGTCCAAGCATCAAAGTCCATGGTCCATTCCTGGGCAAATGGTGAACTATATACAGGAAAGTTTTTGACCACACAAGTCCTGTGGTACAATGTCCATAAAACAAAACTGGCAAATCCAAAGGAAACTCTTACAGGTTACCTGTAGGCACAAAATTTGAAAAACAGTTACATATATACACATACAATTTCAACATTTACATTTATCTATATACGATATCTGATGGGTGGTATCCCTTGTGTAATGCGGGTAGACCTGCGTAATACTGGTGTAGTGACTAATGTACTGGATACACTACTGGGGGTTCTGCATGGCACAGGGATCCTAGATTGTCTGTGAACTCTTAGACTCACCAGGGGCATAACAGGTTCACCACTGGCATGGCGAGGGTTCTCTGGCTCCACTGCTGGTGTGGCATCTGCTGCCTGATTTTCCTGATCCTCAGGATTTCCTTGAGTCACGTCTTCCTGTGCTACCAATTGGGGAAATGTCAACACCGGCACCACTATAGCATCATTTACTTTAGTCCAATTTGCAGGAAATTCCCCAAATATTGTGCTGACCTTCTCCTCTTCCTCTATGGGTTGGATGTTATCCGGTTCTTCCACTCTTTCCTTCAGCAGGTCAGGACATAGTTTCAGGTGATCTCTTGATATTGTTGCTGAGGTTTCTCCTCCATCTTTGCTAATAAGGCATACCTTGGTAT
The DNA here is from genome assembly GCF_039654945.1 of Dendrobates tinctorius. NCBI lineage: Eukaryota > Metazoa > Chordata > Amphibia > Anura > Dendrobatidae > Dendrobates > Dendrobates tinctorius. The sequence continues at coordinate 22,855,546 of NW_027361783.1, forward strand.
TATCAAAGTTTGAGGGCAGAATGGTATAAGGTTCAGCTTCCCATTGATCATCCAATTTGTGTCCTTTTTAAGACTTGTTCTCCTGGCGACAAAGGAACGGCAGGTGCATTTTGGTTGTAAAGCTTTTCCTGCTTTTGTCTTTCCTGGGCTAGACTTTTTCATGCATTCTTGAACTCTTCTGTACTGTTGTTGTCTTTCTGTATCCCAGTCAGCATCTGGTGACGTTACTTCGGGCGTAAGGACTCCCATGTCCAAATCAATAGGCAGTTTACCAGGTCTTGCTCTCATTAAGAAGGCTGGGGTACAGTTGGTGGAATTCACTGGAATATGGTTGTAGAGGTCCACCAGATCTGGCAACTTCTCTGGCCACAGATTCCTCTCCTCCAAGGGCAAAGTCTTCAGTAGGTCAATCACTACCTGGTTCATCTTCTCACACATGCCATTGGTCTGTGGGTGGTGTTGTCCGGATCTTCTTACAATCATACAAGTTACAGAATTCCTGGAACACTTCTGCCTCGAAAGCTGGACCTTGATCTGTAAGCACTCTTTCAGGATATCCATGTGGTCTACAAAAGTGCTGTTGGAATGCTCTGGCTGCTGTCCTGGCTGTCTGATCTTTGACAGGCACAACTACCAGGAATCTTGAGTAGTGGTACACAATGGTAAGAGCATAAATGTAGCCTGACCGGCTTGGAACCAGCTTCACATGGTCCAGGGCTACCAACTCAAGGGGCTGTTTGGTGAAGATTGGCTGTAGAGGAGCTCTCTGGCTGTTTCGATCCTTTCTGCACAGGTTACATTGTTCACATTCCCGGCACCACCTCTCAATGGCTTTCCTCATACCAGCCCAGTAGAACCTCTCCCGGAGCAATGCTTCCAACTTCTTCCATCCGAAGTGTCCAGCTCCATTGTGGTATGCCTCTAGGACCATTGATGCCTCTCTCTTTGGGACTACCACCTGCCAGACCAGCTCATGAGTACGGGCATTGATACTCCTCCGACACAGTTTTCCTTCATAGATGAACAGCCGGCCTCTCTCCTTCCACAACTGCTGGGATTCTTCAGGAGCATCCGACTCTGGGCGTGAGTCAGCTTGTGACAGTAGCTCCTTCACCAGGCGGACTGCAGGGTCACTATCTTGCGTTTCTGCCCAGTCATGATGGGGCAATGGATTCAGGGTGACCTCCTTCAAGCCAGACCGTCTGTTTCTCACTCCTTGAGCACGCTGGGCCGCAAGTGGCCGGTGGAAGGGAGGTAACTATTTCTTCAAGAGCCTCAGGGTCTTCTCCTGCATCTGGTAGGTTAGGCATTCTGGACAGCGCATCAGCATTGGCATTCTTGTGCCCTGCCCGGTACTTGATGGTAAACTCATAGTTAGATAGCCGAGCCATCCATCGCTGTTCCAGTGCACCTAGTTTTGCAGTGTCCAAGTGCGTCAACGGGTTGTTGTCTGTGAAGATAGTGAACTTGGCGGAGGTTAGGTAATGTTTGAACCTTTCGGTGACAGCTCAGACTATGGCAAGGAATTCCAGCTTGAAAGAACTGTAGATGTCAGGGTTACTTTCAGTGGGGCGCAGCTTCCTGCTGGCGTAGGAGATCACTCTTTCTTTCCCATTCTGTACCTGCGACAGTACTGCTCCTAGTCCCACGTTGCTGGCATCAGTGTACAGCACAAAGGGTTTGTCATAATCTGGGTAGGCCAGAACTTCATCTCCTGTGAGAGCCATCTTCAATCTGGTGAAGGACCTTTCCAACTCTTCAGTCCATTCAAAGGTGGAATTTTTCTGTTTGGTCTTCTTGGACTGCCCCACCAGAAGATTTTGCATAGGGGTGGCTATTTCAGTAAAGCCTTTCATGAATTTTCGGTAGTAGCCTACCAGTCCAAGGAATTGGCGTACTTCATGAAGGTTGCTGGGCTTCGGCCAGTCCCGGATGACTGTGACCTTATCAGGATCTGATGCCACACCTTCTGCACTGACCACATGACCGAGGTACTGCACCTTGGGCTTCAGGAGGTGGCACTTGGAGGGCTTCACCTTCAGGCCAAAATTGGACAAAGCTTCAAACACTTCAGCCAGGTGTTCCAGATGATCTTCATAGGTTTTGGAGAAAACAATGACATCACCCAGGTACAACAGGACCGTCTCAAAGTTATTGTGTCCCAGGCAGCACTCCATCAGCCGTTGAAATGTTCCTGGGGCTGTGCAGAGCCCGAATGGCATATAATTGAACTCACAGAGACCCATTGGAGTGGTAAATGCTGTTTTCTCCTTGTCTGCCTCTGCCACAGGAACCTGCCAATACCCACTAGTGAGATCTAAGGTGGAAAAGTAGTTAGCAGTTTTAAGTGCAGCTAATGATTCCTCAGTTCTAGGTAGTGGGTAGGCGTCTTTATGTGTAATGCTGTTAATTTTCCTGTAATCAACACTCATTCTCATGGTACCATCCTTTTTCTTTACAAAAACTATGAGAGCTGCCCATGGGCTACAACTGTCTCTGATAACGCCTGCTTCCTTCATCTCCCTCAACATACTCTTAGCACATTGGTATTGTGTTGGGGGTATAGGTCGGTACCTCTCATTTATGGGTGGATGGTCTCCAGTGAGGATATGATGTTGAACCCCTTTTGCCTGCCCAAAATCTAGTGGGTGTTTGCTGAATACCTGCTCATACTCGTGTCACTCTGTAAACCCCATTTTTCTGGTAGGAGGGCGTAGAGTCAGTTCCCACCTGCAGTTGCTGGCACCACTCCTCCATCTGCTTCACAGAGCCATTGTCCTCCACCTGATCGGATGAGACCAAGGGCTCTGCTGCCTGCAAAGAGTTGTTACTGACAGTGAGCAGCTTAGCAACTGTGGCGTACCGAGGTATCGTGGCCTCCTCCTCCCCACAATTCAAAAGGCGTACAGGTACTCTCCCCTTTCGTACATCAACCACCCCTCTGGCTGTCAGGACAGTGGGCCTGCTATCGGAGTATACTGGTTCTACCAATGCCTGGTAATCTCTCCCTCTAAGACCTAAAGCTGCCCGACACCAAACCAACATTTCACATCTGGGGGGTATTGCAATGGGGAAGGGATCACTCACTCTGACACTGCCAATTTCTCCGCCAGAGAGTTCTACCTGTTGTCTTTGCATCAGGGCTCTGATCTCCTTCTGCGGGACTCGTTGTTCACTGTAACCAGCAGTCTCAGCCACCTGTTGCAACAAGACAATAATCTCGGACAGACAGTTTTCAATTACATTTGTACCAAGAGTCATCATGGGATTACATTCACGTAGATCAATATCAACAACTATCAGACCTTGAGACTTTAGCTCTACCCGACCCACTTTAACAGTAATCTCTTTACATCCTATCTGCGGCAAAGACTGACCATTACTGGCAACTACTGTCAGTTCATCAGTTGGGCCACGGTTAAATTCTGAATCAGCCCAATACCTCTTGTAAAGAATGTACGGCAAAGCGTTCATGGGGATGCCTTCAATCACCACAGGAAGGATCGGTCTCCCTCCCACATACTTGGCTCCCCAGTTCCTTGGGCCTTGTGGTCCTACTCCTGGGGGTTGGCCCTCTGCCCCAGGGGTTGCTCGTTTAAAGGACAAAATCTTGCAAGATGACCGGCCTTGTAGCAGCAACGACAGATGGGACGTCCGTCCTGGTCATAGCGATCGTTGTTCATCCCTCGAAGTGGCAGGGCTCTCCTCCTCCGGAGCCACGGGACATCCTCTGGACTGGAAGCAAACTGGATCTTTTCCTTGGAGGACACCTGCAGGGACTGCACGGTTTTGGTAAGTGCAGCCATCCCTTTGGTCAACTCCTGGAACTGAAGACGCAGCTCCTCAGTTGGATCTTTATCCAGAGTCTGTGCATCAGCCTCTACAGGGATGGAAAGAAAAGATGTTGCTTCCTGATGGTAGGTGATCGCTGGGCGTCTAGGGGGCACTGGACGGCTGTCAGTTGATTCCTGCAGGACTCGAATCGCCCTGCCCTTAAAATCAGCAAAGTCCAGGTCAGGGTTTTGCAGGGTTATGATGCGCAACTGCCCTCTGTGCATACTGGATAGAAGTCCTTCAATGAACTGCTCCTTTAACAGTTTATCTTCCTCCTTCACACTGTCAGGATCAACTTGCTTAACTGCTCGCAGCGCCTCCTGCAGGTTGAGAGCATAGTCCCTTATACTGTCCTGCGCCTTCTGTTTACAGCCAAAGATCCTCATCTTGATTTCAGCTGCAGTGCTAGTGTCAAAGGTGCCTCTCAGCTTGGCCAGGATCTTTGCAACAGTCTCTTTATCAGTGTCCTGCCAGGCTTTCACTTCTCTCTGCGCTGCACCTGTTAGCTGTCCAATCAGGATATTCACTTTCTGGCTCTCAGACAGAGGGTAGACTTTAAACAAACTGCACATTCTCTCTTTAAATTCACTCAGGGTATGTGACTCACCCGAGTACTGTGGTAGCCAGGCCGCTCCTGGTATATAGGGCATAGACAGCGGCATTAGGGGGACCGCTGCGGTGGGCGCACCTCCTTGCGGCGCTGCGGGGTTGGCAACGGCGTCCGCCGCTGCATTGTCGTGCAGCGCGGACATTCTCTTCCTCCCCCTAGTTAACGTTAGTCATGGCCGATGCTCCGGGCTGTAGGCCTCAGCTCCTCCTCTTCTCGTGCGGCACTTCACTTCTTCACGCTCTGTGGCAGGCTCCGCCCATGAAGGCCTGCCCCTTTTTCTTCCCGTGCGCGCCAAGCAGCGCAGCAATGGCGGCAATTGGCGCCAATTTCACACACAGTCTTCTACACAAACACAGTCTATGGCACACAGGACCCGGGGGTACCGGGCTCCGTAATCCTGTTCGTGACGCCAAATTGGGGGGCCGACCCCAGACTTATGAAAAAAAAAAAGCCTTACTCAGGTGCCAAGTGGGCCCCCCCCGTCTCGCCAGGGCCCATTCGGTGCTGACGCCGGCCCTGATGCACGGTACTATTACAGACACGGGTGCAGAGTGCACATAGAGACAGTTTTTGGAAAACTGTGCACCCACAAAACCTAATACTGTCCCTCACTACAGCTGAGTTCTGTCCCTAGGCAAAGCAGAGCAGAAATAAATAAGAAGCTTTACAGCATTGGGGTCCTAGGCTTAAATCCAACCAAGGACAACATCTGCAAGGGTTTTGTATTGCCGATAATTCTGTAAAGCGCTGTGGAATTAATGTCTGTATATAAGAGAGTAAAATAAATAAATAAAATAGAGTAATCCAACACTGTTTTTTTGGTATTTTTTTCTGATTTTTTATTTTTCATCGATGCTTTTTTTTTTTGTGGAACTAACTTAAAACAACCTTGAATTTATAAAACTAAAACTAGCAATTAGTGATGAGCGAGCGTGCTCAGATAAGGTGTTATCCCAACTTGCTCGAGTGCTAATAGAGCATCTTTGGCATGCTCTAAAACTACGTTGCATGGCTTGTTGCTTTTCGACAACCAAACACATGCAGGGATTGCCTGTTTGTTAGGTAATCCCTGCATGATTTGCGGCTGTCAAGCAGCCATGAGACATGCAGTCGCAGGGACTCAAATATAGTTTTAGAGCACGCCAAAGATGCTCAATTAGCGCTTGAGCTCATCACTACTAGTAATCTATAACCAGGAAGTCCAAGTGGCGGAAGAGGTGGATGTGGTGGTATGGGTAGAAGAGGTAAGGGAGGAGTAATGCAAAATGTATTTATTTCTTTTTAGATTTTTTATGGAACTGTATGCTTGCCGCATTCAGCCGGATTATGCCACATGACTACTAGTGTCTTGTGACTGAAGACGTTACGCTGGTCCTGAAAGTCCTGCAAGCATTCACACGCCTGCACGAGTACCGCCGGACACTGCTTCCAAGCACCTGTCACTGGCCGGGACAGCGCTTCTACCTCTCTCAAGAAAACAGCTGAAGCCACGGCTGCCTATATCAATAATTATTGTACTTGGCTCACGTTTTTTGGAACAGCTTTATAGGACTATCTACAGCATACGCACTATATCACTTTACAGACCAGAACTTCAACAAGCATCTTCAGGTAAAAGCCCTGCTTCTCTCACTCCAATTTTTAATGATGCATAGACGCTAATAATATTTTCATATAATTATTTTCATGTAAGCATTGTATATATCTTTGGTACCTCTAGCATCTTCCAATTTATATCCAGCACATGAACGGTAATCAGCGCAAATTATTTTATTTATTTTTATAGAAATGACTTAAAACAACCTAGATTTATCAAAACAAACAAGCTATCAAGAACCCTGAGGTGTAGGTCCAAGTGGAGGAAGAGGTGGATGAGGCAGTATAGGTGGAAGAGAGTGAGCGCATTGTCACTGTGCATATTGCATAGTGACAAGAATCTGCTGAGCATTAGTGATTAGCGAGCATGCTCGGTTACAGTGATATCCGAGCATGCTTGTGCCCTAATCGAGTGTCTTGGGCATGCTGGAAAAAAATGCTTGAGTTGCCAATGCTGCATGTCTTGTCCAACAACCGCAACACAAATTTGTTAGGCAATCCCTAACAGCGGCTGCTGAACAGATGCGAGACCTGGAGTTGCGGTGGCTCGAGCATTTTTTTTTCGATCATACGAAAAATACTCAATTAGGACACAAGCGTGATTGGATAACACCTTATCCAAGCACGCTCGCTCATCACTACTGAACATTTGTCAGAAATTACAACTGACATGCTCAGTAGCACAGGGAATAGCCAAGCTCCTGAAACACGTCACTGATGACACTTTGTTTCAGGAAGGAGGCAGAAGCATCATCAATGACCTCCGATTCAAAGGCTGGGCTAGTACCTGCTCTACTGAGCATGAGTCAATTATCAATTCCGAAGTATGCTCAGTAGATTCTTGTCAGTGTCCAATATGCGCAGTGACAGTGTGCTTGCACACCGGCTCTGATCTGAAGTAAAGAGCTGGCAAGTGAGTGCACTTTCAGTGCGCGTTGTAAGAAGAGCAGTGAGGGAACGGTAGGGAATTTTTAATTAAAGTATATTACAAAAGAGATTAGCTTATGACATTAAATAGGCATGTAGGAGTAAAATTAGTTTTAGTTTCTGACTACCTCTTAAATTTTTGCCAATACTGTATTAAAGGGGGAAATGTATAGATAAAAAAGTATTCTGGCACCCACCCCAGAAGCAGACTTACCACAAGTATTTATTTCCTCTCTGTGCATTTAAGCTGTTTTCACGTTTTGGTTCTTTCTTTCTTTCTTTCTTTCTTTACTCATATCCATTGCCTCCTGTCCTTATTATTACTATGGATGTGTAAAACAATTTTAAAACGACGTTTGATACACATATCAGTCTAACAGTTAAAAGAATGTTGTGACTCTCATGCTCTATAACTTGCCATCAACTCTTTTATTTACATCTAACTGACATACAGAGGAAGCTAGAGAGCAGCAGCAGCACTCAACTATTCCGGGTGTCACACAGTTGTGTGAAAAAGTGTTTGCCCCCTTCCTGATTTCCTATTCTTTTACATGTTTGTCACACTTAAATGTTTCATATCACAAAACATATTTAAATATTAGACAAAGATAACACAGGTAAACACAAAATGCAGTTTTTAAATGAAGGTATTTATTATTAAAGGGAGAAAGAAATTCAAACCTACAGGGCCCTGTGTGAAAAAGTGATTACCCCCCAACCCCACTTAAAACATAAAATTATCTGTGGTTTATCACATCTTTGGGAAGCTGAGTTAAAATTTCCTAGCTACATACAGGCCTAATTTCTGTCACACCTGTTCTCAATCAAGAAATCATTTAAATAGGACCTGCCTGATAAAGTGAAGAAGACAAAAAGCTCCTCAAAAGCTAGACATCATGCCACAATCCAAACAAATTCTGGAACAAACAAGAAACAAAGTAATTGAGATCTATCAGTCAGGAAAAAATTATAAAGCCACTTCTAAAGCTTTGCGACTACAGCGAATCACAGCGAGAGACATTATTCACAAATGGTGAAAATATGGAACAGTGGTGAACCTTCCCAGGAGTGACCAGATTACCAAAATGACCTCAAGAGTACAGCGACAACTCATCCAAGAGGTCACAAAAGACCACACCGCAACATTCAAAGAACTGCAGGCCTCATTTGCCTCAGTTAAGGTCAGTGTTTTTGACTACACGATAAGAAAAAGACTGGGCAAAAATGGCTGCATGCTAGAGTTCCAAGACGAAAACAACTGCTGAGCAATACAAACCTAAAGGCTAGTCTCAGTTTTGCCAGAGAACATTTTAATGATCCCCAAGACTGTTGGGAGAATACTCCATGGACTAATGAGACAAAAGTTGAAGTTTTTGTATGGTGTATGTCACAACTGGCCTAGAAGTAACACAACATTTCAGAAAAGGAACATTATACCAACAGTAAAATATGGTGGTGATAGTGTGATGGTCTGGGGCTGCTTCAGGACCTGGAAGATTTGCTGTGGTAAATGGAACTATGAATTCTGCTATCTACCAAAAACTCCTGAAGAAGAATGTCTGGCCATATGTTTGTGACCTCAAGCTGAAGCGCACTTAGGTTGCGCAGCAGGATAATGATCCAAAACATACAAGCAAGTCCTCATCTCAATGGCTTAAGAAAAAGAAAATTATGACTTTGGAGTGCCCTATAAGACTTTGGTGGCCTAGTCAAAGTCCTGACCTTAATCCGATTGAGATGCTGTGGCATGACCTTAAAAAACGGTTAATGATTAGAAACCTTTCAATGGGACTGAATTACAACAATTCTGCGAAGATTAGTGAGCCCAAATTCTTGTTGTGTGTTGTAAAAGATTCATTGCCAGTTATCGTAAATGCTTGATTAAAGCTGTTGCTGGTAAGGGTGGCCCAACCAGTTATTAGCTTTGTGGGGAAATCACTTTGTCAGTTTGGATTTCTTTTTCCCTTAAAGGGAACCTGTCATCCCCTCCAGGCGTTTTTAAGTAAAAGAGCCACCTTGTGCAGCACTAATACTGCATTCTGTCAAGGTGGCTCTTTTATTTAAAGAAATTAACCCTGAGGAGGCGGCGCCAAATTCAAAAGCAGGACATGACTGACGTATGTGAGGTGTCTCTGTCAGAGGGGGAAAGACCTGCCCCCTGACAAACTTCAGATATGTCTGACCAATTTTAAAAATGATTATTTCGGCAGTGGAAGGGACGCTAAATAAAAGAGCCACATTGACAGAATGCAGCATTAGAGCTGCACAAGGTGGCTCTTTTACTTAAAAACGCCTGGAGGGGGTGACAGGTTCCCTTTAATAATAAAGACCTTCATTTAAAAAGTGCATTATTTTGTGTTTACTGGTGTTATCTTTGTGTAATATTTAAATATGTTTGGTCATTTCAAACATTTACGGTAAGTGTGACAAACATGCAAAAAAAAAAGGAAATCAGGAAGGGCGCAAACACTTTTTCACACAACTGTATTTGTCCGAAGGAAGGGAGAGTGAAGAGGCCACTGATTGGCTGCAAGGTTAAAATCTTATTAATTGAAGAAAATTTGTGTTGTAAGGACTCAATCAGTAGGGAAACATATGGAAACTTCATTAAATCACATTAAAAAGACATACACTGACAAACAACAAATAAAATACAAAATTTGCAACCGTGTAAACATATCATTAGGATATAGCATATATGTACCCGATAGACCCTATATCAATCCTGTGCTGCAACTCTGACTGTCAGCGGAGGTCGGCATCCCAGGGGACGCATGTCCCTGAAATTCTCTAGTGTGCTCTATTGGACAGTGTGTTGCCGCAGATATATATTCAGGGAGCCGCTATCACTAGACAGAGTCATTCTTGCAACATTACAGGGGTTAATAAAACAACAATACCCACAGCTTTAAATCAGATATGAGATGAACATGTCTATCCAGGACTTCTCCAGGTTGATCACCAGCCTGCTCAGAGATTATTTCATATTGGATGGCCTGAATGTCTACGATGAGAATTAAACCCTCCATGTTTGTTGTCTTTCAATAAAGCTTCAGGCCTGGTATTTCTACCTTCCTATCCCCTCCTTCCCATCACCCATTTCCCTTTAGCGGCTTTTTATATTTTGTTGTTGGACTTTGCTTTTCTTTTCAGAGTGTTTGTATAGCGTAGGAGTGCAATGTAGGTTTACCTATACGGTACATTATATTCTTATGCTTTGTACGATTAATGTAGAATAGTTTATGTACTGTGTTGTGACAAAGTACATTGCTACTTCTTGAGGAATGATTGCAATAAATTATATTTTCAATCAAAAAAATGATCGAAATTAGTATTTCTAGCCCTACCTCACTCTGCAGATTGCATAGCAAAAATCTGCAGATTGATTCTCTTTAAAGATAAAAAAAAAACTAAACTCAGTATCTATCTGTCAGAGAAATTGTGCTGTTTACAAGGAATTTTGCTCAGCTTTTGCATTTCTTGTACAACCATGTCTGTGAAGTGGGAAATAATTGTGTTAAAAAACAATTTAAGAGAGAATTAATGAAAATTCAGACCATAAAGTGCAACTATTTAGCTCAGAAAGTATGTGTATGTAAATATTTTTTTTGCACCTAGTTTGTGGCTTTTTTAACATCTACCTTGCATTTCTTGTTCAGTATTTTTTGGGAAGGCATGCAAAATTGTTTAAAAAAATAGCAAGACAAATCCAAACATTTAATTGTGACTGTGTGTATTGCAAATCTGTTTGGTAGTTAAATTTGATGCCTGTGTAACAAGGTGGCACGGGGTGGTAGTCATGGGCAAATTCACTAGGTCACAGTCGGTGAGCACCCCGGCCCCCTTGTGCATGAAGACAGTTCTAGTCCCAGTCCTAAGTCACAGTTTTTAGAGCCCAACAGTGGCAACTTGTTTAATAAAGAAGAAGTACAGACGGTAATAATTCCCGAGCTGTCCCTATTCAAGGATGCTCTTCCTTTAACAACGGCTGCACCAGAGACAGCAGCTCCCACTCGGCTCTCCGGAGCCAAAAGTCCATAGGTGGGCACCTACAAAGTCTTTAATGCCCGTTACTGTTGCCCGGCAGTCCTTTAGATTTGTTCTCTTCCAGGGCTATGGCATGCTCCTAGCAGAGGAGAACGTCCTGCCATGGGCAAGCCTGCCCATGCACTGACTGAGAACAGGGACTTCCTGTCCCTTTGGAGGCTGCTGACCCACCCCTCTTATTTAACTTAACTATCTTCTGTCCCTAAGCTCAGAATAACACATTCAGTGCAGTTTACACAATACAAGGACACAGAATAAAAGGGACATCACACATTGCATTAATACACATAGAAAGCATTGCAAGACAACACCCATTAGTACATAGATGACAAACCACACGAGGCAAAGGAGAGAGGGGAGGCAGTGGAAGGTACCCGCCACCTCCTTACAACCTGTACACACCAAACCAGTACTGCAGCCTGCTGCCATGTCTCGTTCTTCAGATGTCTACCTACCTACCATTTCTTGCTTAGCCCTTGTTTGGAAGGAAAGAATGACTGTTCAAATTTGACACCTGCATATGTGACACCAACACTGTGGCCTGCTGCCTTTGCTAGCTTTTTGAGTTTGTCTCTAGCATTTTTTATTAGTCCGTCTTGGGAAACTGAAACCATCTGGTGTTGAAAATAGTGGAAAAAGTTATAGTTTGGTTAAAAAAAAAATCATGATAAAAGAAAAGATAGTAATGGCAATGGACAGGCAAATGTAAGAGAAAAAAATATCATACAATAGTGAAGAGTGTTGGAGCCGCAAACAGCACTATAATTGGCACCAGCCATTGCACATCACAAATGTACTCCTTCACCTCTGGCAATTGTATTAGTGGAGAAAAAGCACAGGACATTCTGAAATATTTGGCGCATCACTTGTGTCAATCTTAGCAGGATGATGTGATGTTAGCACCAATGGTGACACTGTCAGTTTGAGTCAGTGTTCTGCATTGTCCTTCTCTGCCACCATAACAGTTATCTTATACATTGTGGACTTTTCATTCTTTCAGTTACACCTTTATCTGTTCTGACTCTTAATTCCCTAAACCACAGCACTCTGGAAGCGAAGGAAGAAATTTCACAACTTCAAATTGATTCTAGAGGTGGAAATCTGGAGGGGGCAAAGAGACCAAGACTTTTACCACACTGTCAGCCAACTCAGAGAGGAGGATGAGGATGTTGTCTGCGTAGTGGACAAGACATAGAAACCGGATTGAGGTGATGGGGAGGTGATATCATCAAAGGAAGAGTGTGCTGTTTTTTTGTGATCAAGAGCAGAGCTAAAAAGAACTTCTGAAATAGATCTGCTTCTTCTGCAGTCAGCTGGTGATGCTGCATTGACTATGGTTGTTGTGGTGAGCCCTGTTTGCAGGCATCTCATGTGTGTTAATTTTTTTCTATGTTGCCAGAGGACAAGTATTTTACTATGACTATGACTTGGGCTCATTTATCTAATTGGTTTAGCTTGTATACTATGATCATAATTTTGCTGACAACTATTACTATTTTTCCAATTTCCATAATTTAGGCTCCAGTTTATTAATACCAAATTACTGTAATATAATATGCTATGTGATTTTATTATCATCACTAATTTTCTTATCCTTTACTTTTAGAGCTGGCTATATTGATTCTGATCGCCTCCTACCTCTCACTAGTTCAGGGGTGGGGAATCTTTTTTCTGCCAAGGGCCATTTGGATATTTATACCATCCTTCAGGGGCCGTACAAACTCCGCCCACAAAGTACATATTGACTCTGGCACTGGTTTCATGACTTAGTGTTTCATTGCATGCCCTTCGGTGATCAGTAGTGAACACTGCGTGTGTGTGCTAACAGAGGAAGAAGAAATTAATGAGATTGTGACAATCAAAATACAGCTCCCTGCCCAAGAATGCGGTCCCTGAGAATCTGCTCGGGGGCCTGATAAAAGGTCATCGAGGGCCGTAAATGGCCCTGGGGCCTGAGGTTCCCCACCCCTGCTCTAGTTCCTCACAGAACCTCACCTTCACTATGTCATTTTTTATAAACAATAGTTTGGTACTCATTAAGCTCCTTGAATTGGTCTTTGGCTAGATTCTCAGTGGAACGCAATAAATATGGCCGCTGGAACGCAAACAGACGCGCACTTCCGGTTACATCACCTCCTCCTTCACAGCCACTGGAACGCAGGAGATGCGAGGCTCGGCACACATTACACAGCACGCCCTGCCTGGACTTCCTCTTCCTCACACCACTGATAGGCTATACGTTGGCAGTTACTCCCGCCCCCTGGCTTCTTACGTGCCTCCCACTGCCCTCTTTAGAAATAGACAAGCGGTGGTATACCACGTCTGACACAGGCATGCTGACACACTGAAGCACTCGGTAAGTTCCACTGCCCACCAATATCTTTTAGTTTCACTATTAGACGCTTGGAAGCTAATTGGCTTTATTGTATATTTACCCTACTAGGACTACTAATCCGTGGGGTTTATGCAACAGTACCACCAAGACTACAAATTGACATAAACCGGTAGGCACCTGTCTTTTTTCACCTCTTAATCTATTCACTGCCTTAACATTAGGTTAATCAGACTTGTCTATCCTTTATAGAGACTTGTCTTGCCTTAAATAAACAGGATTCCCATGAATCCACAACACTTTTAAAACTGTCTGGTATGTCTTTAATAAGTTTTCTCTTTATTCTTTGAACATATTTTATTATGAATTTATTTTTCTATGGTGGCTACCATGTCACCATGTATATTGAGCATTGTATGTTGACCCTCCAGCGGATATTATATTGTCCAAAAATATTCATATGACCTACTTGGATACTCATTGTTTGTATATGCTTCATTTTGTTATATCCATTATGACTGTAATAATGGTGTCATATTTATTTGAATTTATTTTCTCTTTATGTAGTAATTGACAAAGGCCAGATATGGCCGAAACGTTTTATTTTGGGCTGCATTAAAAATCACCAAAAGCATCTCTCTAAGTTGAGTGCCTAGTTTTTCATTATATAATATATGGTGTGGGATCCTACTAGGGCACCCTCTCAGGTAGTGCACACAGTCTTTCTTACAATGTTTCGAATGGCAGCGTTGCACAACGGCAAGCAGGCCCAGTGTTCTTAGGTTACAACTTCTCACTAGGCAACACTTGCGCACCTCCTCCCTATCCGCATCAATGGACATCTCACTAACAACAACAGAGCAGAACTTTGTATCAAATGTCACATTGGATGGCTCCACGTCAACATGACAATCATAAATATCAGATTTCAGCAATGTAAAAAATTCATAGCTTTCCATGATTACTGTGCAATAGCAATTTTTTTACCATGATCCTCATTCTTGGTGAAGATCAATATTTTTTTGTACGTTGACTGGTGTGAGTCCAAAGTGTCAACAGGGGGCATATTTGGGAAGTCATTGGTTGGTAATTGGAAAAGGAGCTGCCAGGTGTGGATCTTGATGATTTGACCAAGTACACTAAGTATGGCAGATATTCCTCAGACACCCATTTATGACCTCTTTAATAGCAGACTAGGTGTGTAAGTTTATGTATTTCTGCACCTGGCATTTGTACTGAATACAGAAGAAATCAACATGCTCAGTTTTTTTCATCACTTTGCATATCTTACATGTCTATGAAATCCTTGAACAGCTGGTCGAGGGTGCATACTGCTGTGCAAGGTGTGAGCACGTTGTGCATTTGGAAGCCCAGATACTGGATCTAAATGTGCAGCTGGCAACACTGAGATCCATAGACAATATGGAACGGAGTCTTCTGCTCACTGAGCAGACGCTCAATGGGATAGATGAGGGGGGGGATGCTAGGTTGGAGCAGCAGGACAATGAAGCAGCTAGCTGTGTGACAGTTAGAAGGCAGGGTACAGGGAAGAGCACCAGGGAGGCTAGTCCTGATCTGGCACACCCCAATAAGTTTGCTAAGTTGGCAGATGAGGGGAGTGTTAGTGCAGGAGTAGCACTGCTGCAGCAAGGCACGTCCTCTGAAAGCCGGAGGAGTGTCTGCTCCAGTAAGGGGGGAAATAGGAGAGCAGGGCAGGCCAGACAGGTTCTTGTAGTGGGAGACTCAATTATTAGGGGAACAGATAGGGCAATCTGTCACAAAGACAGGGATCGTTGAACGGCGTGCTGCCTACCTGGCGCTCGAGTCCGACACATCGCTGATCGGGTTGACAGATTACTGGGAGGGGCTGGTGAGGATCCAGCAGTCATGGTGCACATTGGCACAAATGACAAAGTTAGAGGTAGGTGGAAAGTCCTTAAAGATGATTTCAGGGAATTAGGCTGTAAGCTTAAAGCAAGGACCTCCAAGGTGGTATTTTCGGAAATACTTCCTGTACCACGTGCTGCGCCAGAGAGGCAACGGGAGATTAGGGAGGTTAATAAGTGGCTCAGGAATTGATGTAGGAAGGAGGGGTTTGGGTTCCTGCAGAACTGGGCCGACTTCTCAGTTGGCTACAGGTTCTACGCTAGGGATGGGCTGCACCTCAATGGGGAGGGTGCAGCTGTGCTGGGGGAGAAAATGGCTAGAAGGTTGGAGGAGTGTTTAAACTAGGGACGGGGGGGGGGGGGTATTCCTTTTATAGGAGGGGAAAACAGTGCAGATAGAGACCTGGGCACAAATAATGACATTGGGGGTGGTCGTGGCATGGGGGGTGGGGTTAGAACAGTTAATAATTTAAGAAAGAATAGAGGTACAGAGAGATACATAAAGTGCATGTATACTAATGACAGAAGCCTTGCCAACAAAATGGAGAAATTGGAGTTAATGTTGTTGGAACATAATTATGACATGGTGGGGATATCTGAGACATGGCTGGACGAGAGCCACGACTGGGCGGTTAATTTACAGGGCTATAGTCTGTTCAGAAATGACCGAACAAATAAGCGAGGGGGAGGTGTGTGTTTATATGTAAAATCATCCTTAAAACCCATCCTTCGTGATAATATATATGAATCTAAGGAAAATGTAGAGTCCCTGTGCGTAGAGATAAGGGGAGGGGGGAAAAATAATAAATTACTGATAGGGGTTTGTTATAAGTCTCCAAAAATAATGGCAGCAACAGAGAATATCCTCATAAAGCAAATAGATGAAGCTGCGACTCAAGGAGAAGTCATTATTATGGGGGACTTCAACTACCCTGAAATACATTGGGGAACCGAAACCTGCAGTTCCAGCAAAGGTAATAGGTTTTTGACTACTATGAGAGACAATTACCTTTCACAACTGGTTCAGGACCCAACAAGAGGGGGGGCACTGCTAGACCTAATAATAACCCACAGGCCAGACCGCATATCAAATGTAAGGGTTGGGGGTCACTTGGGTAATAGTGACCACAAATTAATAAGTTTTCATATATCCTTTAATAAGAAGTGTAGTAGAGGGGTTACAAGGACACTAAACTTCAGGAAGGCAAATTTCCAACGGATGAGAGATGATCTTGGTGCAATTAACTGGGACGATATCCTGAGACATAAAAATACACAAAGAAAATGGGAGACGTTTATTAGCATCCTGAATAGGACCTGTGCACAATATATACCGTATGGGAATAAACATGCTAGAAATAGGAGGAGACCACTATGGCTAAATAGAGCTGTAAGGGGCGCAATAAGAAATAAAAATAAAGCATTTAGAGAATTAAAGCAAGTAGGTAGTGATGAGGCATTAACTAAATACAGAAGATTAAATAAATTCTGTAAAAAGCAAATCAAGACAGCAAAGACAGAGAGACTCATTGCCAGAGAAAGTAAAAATAATCCCAAAATATTCTTTAACTACATAAATAGTAAGAAACTAAAAAATGATAGTGTTGGCCCCCTTAAAAATAGTCTGGGTGAAATGGTGGATGAGGATGAGGAAAAAGCCAATATGCTAAATGACTTTTTTTCAACAGTATTTACACAAGAAAATCCCATGACGGATAATGTGATCAGGGATAAAAATTCTCCGTTAAATGTCACCTGCTTAACCCAGCAGGAAGTACGGCGGCGTCTAAAAATCACTAAAATTGACAAATCCCCGGGCCCGGATGGGATACACCCCCGAGTACTGCAGGAATTAAGCACAGTCCTAGATAGACCATTATTTTTAATCTTTAAAGATTCCATAATAACAGGGTCTGTACCACAGGACTGGCGTATAGCAAATGTGGTGCCAATATTCAAAAAGGGGACAAAAACTGAACTTGGAAATTATAGGCAAGTGAGTTTAACCTCAACTGTGGGTAAAATCCTGGAGGGTTTTCTAAGAGATACTGTACTGGAGAATCTGGAGAAAAATAACCTCATGACCCAATATCAACATGGGTTTACAAGGGACCGTTCCTGTCAGACTAATCTGATAAGCTTTTATGAAGAGGTAAGTTCCGGACTGGACCAAGGGAATGCAGTGGACGTGGTGTACATGGACTTTTCAAAAGCTTTTGATACGGTGCCACACAAAAGGTTGATACATAAAATGAGAACAATGGGGATAGGGGAAAATATGTGTAGGTGGGTTAAGAGCTGGCTCAGGGATAGGAAACAAAGGGTGGCTATTAATGGAGCACACTCGGACTGGGTCATGGTTAGTAGTGGGGTACCACAGGGGTCAGTTTTGGGCCCGCTTCTTTTTAACATATTTATTAATGACCTTGTAGGGGGCATAGAGAGTAGAATTTCAATATTTGCAGATGACACTAAACTCTGCAGGGTAATCAATACAGAGGAGGACAATTTTATATTACAGGAGGATTTATGTAATCTAGAAGCTTGGGCTGATAAATGGCAAATGAGCTTTAATGGGGATAAATGTAAGGTCATGCACTTGGGTAGAACGAACAAGATGTATAATTATGTGCTTAATTGTAAAACACTGGGCAAAACAGTCACTGAAAAAGACCTGGGTGTATGGTTGGACAACAAACTCACATTTAGCGGCCAGTGTCAGGCAGCTGCTGCAAAGGCAAATAAAATAATGGGATGCTTTTAAAGAGGCATAGATGCTCATGAGGAGAACATAATTTTACCTCTATATAAGTCACTAGTGCGACCACACTTAGAATACTGTGTACAGTTCTGGTCTCCGGTGTATAAGAAAGACATAGTTGAACTGGAGCGGGTGCAGAGAAGAGCGACCAAGGTTATTAGGGAACTAGGGGGTCTGCAATACCAAGACAGGTTATTACACTTGGGGTTATTTAGTTTGGAGAATCGAAGGCTTAAGGGTGATCTTATTACAATGTATAAATATATTCGGGGACAATACCAAGAGCTTTCTAATGATCTTTTTACTCTTAGACCTGTGACGGGGACAAGGGGGCATCCTCTACGTCTGGAGGAAAGAAGGTTTAAGCATACTCACAGACGCGGATTCTTTACTGTAAGAGCAGTGAGACTATGGAACTCTCTGCCATATGATGCTGTAATGAGTGATTCCCTACTAAAATTTAAGAAGGGACTGGATGCCTTTCTTGAAAAGTATAATATTACAGGGTATATACACTAGTTTCCTTAATATTGCGTTGATCCAGGGAGCTAGTCTGATTGCCGTATGTGGAGTCGGGAAGGAATTTTTTTCCCCAATGTGAAGCTTACTGTTTGCCACATGGGTTTTTTTTGCCTTCCTCTGGATCAACATGTTAGGGCAAGTTAGGACAGGATATGGGTTGAACTAGATGGACTTAAAGTCTCCCTTCAACCTTAATAACTATGTTACTATGTATTGATCTTGTGATTTTCAGAATTCCGCCACTTTATTATTTTGCCGTTGCAATTTCAATGTTTAGGAGTGTATTTAATAATTAATGCACATTGCTTTGTGAAATCTAGTGGCAGATCCTATTTAACACCTATAACTTTCACTGCGTCCATTGTGTTGCTGTTTAAAATTAGTTGTGGCACCAGATTTTATGATACAAACTGTGTACATTAATAACAGATCTCTTAGACCTGATGAGGCCAGTGTACTTGTTTTGAACTAAAATCAGTATTAGAATGGTTGTACAATTTGATTAAGTTTTGCTTTGTATGAGTCCAGATAAATCTCGACTCATAAAATGCTAATTTTAAAGTCGGGCAGGAAAATGATTATACAGCTATTCTGACATGAAGTTTCAAGATAAGCATATGACCCTAATCAGATCTGAGAGATCTATTTAATAATGTATGCAATTTGCGTCATAAATTCTGGTGATAGATCTTCTTTAGATATATCTTGAATTCAGACCGGCCTGCGACCTGTGCATGCATCACCCAGCATCATTCACAGTCCTGCCACGGGGAAGGTACATTGGAAAAAAATTATTATCCAACAAAAACTATAAATACCGTATATACTCGAGTATAAGTCGATCCGAGTATAAGTCGACCCCCCTAATTTTGCCACAAAAAACTGGGAGAACTTATTGACTCGAGTATAAGTCTAGGGTGGGAAATGCTCCATAGATTATTCCCCCATATGCTGCCCCCATAAGAAGCTCCTTAGATTATGCCCCCATATGCTGCCCCCATAAGAAGCTCCTTAGATTATGCCCCCCATATGCTGCCCCCATAAGAAGCTCCATAGATTATTCCCCCATGTGCTGCCGCTGCTGCTGCATGTAAAAATAAAAAAATGACATACTCACCTCTCCGTCGCTAGGTGTCAGATACTCACGTGTCCTGCGTCCATGGCTGCTCACTGATATCTGCCACGTCATCAGTCAGTGATGTTCAGACTGCAGGGGGCGCGGCGCGCACTAACCACGTCACCGCGCCCTCTGCTGTCTGAAGTCACTGACCGATGACAGACAGCAGCAAGCAGCCATGGACGCAGGACAGGTGAGTATCGCTATACTTACCCGTCCTGATGCTGTGTCTTGAGCCCCCAGCTTCTCCGCGCTCTCTCTCCCTGCCGTCAGCGGTCACGTGCTGCCGCTCATTAAAACTCATGACTATGCGCATATTCATGAGTTTTAATGAGCGGCACCACGTGACGGCTGAAGGCAGGAAGAGAGAGCGCGGAGAAGCTGGGGGCTCAAGACACAGCGTCAGGACGGGTAAGTATGACCTGACACCCCCGCTCCCCCTCTGACCCCCCGGTGTATATGACTCGAATATAAGACGAGAGGGGGACTTTCAGCCCAATTTTTTTGGCTGAAAATCTCGACTTATATTCGAGTATATACGGTAATAGATTTCCTATTACAACCATACAATACTAAATGAATAGTGCAAGCCATCACAATGAATACCAAACACCTAACTAACCATACTATAGAGCTGCATAATATCCTATAATACTGCTATGCACTGCCAGATCTAAAGGCCCTGTCACACTAAGCGAGATCGCTGCTGAGTCACTAGGACTGTGACGTTATAGTGATCTTACCAGCGAGATCGCTGTGTGTGACAGTGACCAGCGACCAGCCCCCCTGCCGGGTATCGCTGATCGTGCCTGAAATGTCTGGACATTTCTTTGGTAGCTCATGTCCCGCTGAGTCGCTTGTATCGTCACGTTTGACACCTAGCCTAACGACCTCGTTAGCGACTCAGAAGCAAGGCGGGGATTAGCGTTCCCGTTTCCACGCCTACCTCGGCTCCGATTGGTGGTCACTACAGCGTCCTGATTGGCGGGCTTCCTTTTAAAAGAAGCTAACAAAGTAGCGCTTCAGTTCTTTGTTCCTGACCCGGGTGTGTCCAAGTTGAGATCCTGTTTTTGTCCAACGGCTGCGACTCCATTTTGGATCATCTGCTTTTCCATCTTCGTTGCTTCTCTAGCCAGTTAATGGTAGGTATTTTTTTTAATGAAATGGAGCGCTAGTATGTCACCTTCTTTTAAATGCACGGCCAATCAGGACGCGGTAGCGTCCACCATTCAGAGCTGAGAGGGCGTGAGAAAGGCAGCGCAATCCACGCCTGTGTAAATACAGCGTCACACAGTACATCCCTCATCGAGGTGTGAACCGTCAATGGAACATGCAATGTGACAGGGTCCCAACGACCACCGACAGCGTTACAAAGGTCGCTATGACACGCTAGATCGTTGCTCCGTCGTTGGGTAGATTGGGCTGTCTGACATCTCAATAGCGACCACATAGCGATGCGGCAACGATCCCTGTCGTGTCGTATCGCTGTCGGGATCGTTATAGCGTCGCTAGGTGTGACGGGACCTTAAGACTAAACAACCCCACTATACACTGTCCAATTACAGGTATAATCACAAGCGGCAGATTTGTTACAGAAATTTATGCAACTAGCCCATTCATGTGAATGGGCAGTCTAATAACTATTGTGGTTCCCATCATAAAAAAATATATATTCGTTGTCGGGAGTAATTATTTTCTGCAAGTTTTAATTCCTTAATTAATAGGACCACTACACTCCTAATGTCCTAAGTTTCCAAGTCTACCAATATTTATGTAGCAGGGAATCATCTTAAAAGTGGGTGGTGAGGACCCCTAGGGCGCCTGCTCCTTATCTGAACCTCCCACCTCCGTCTCCAAGTCTCTCGTGCTGCACCAATTTTCTGGAATGCATTACCCCGGAAAATCCAATTAATCCCTAGCCCCCATCTTTCTAAGCATGTTTTAAAAACACATCTATTTAGACAAGCCTATTGCCTCACTTCACTAATGAACTCTCTCATGTTTCAGATTTCTAAATTTTCCTCAGGATCAGGTCCATCCTATTCATCTGTGTCCACATCCTCCATCCACCGAATAGTACTTAGTAACTACACTTAGATACTGGCCGATGACCAGATCATGCAGGTTAATATAAAAACCCTTATTTATTTATAATGAGCGCTGGACCGTACATGACAGCACTATCTACCTACTGTGTCCCCCCTATTTCCTTATAGATTGTAAGCCGGACCTACACTCCTCCTGTAACTGGTGAACCACGTGTTACCACGTGATGTCTTTATTTTCTGTACTTCTCCCCGATTAATTGTACAGTGCTGCAGAATATGTTGGCGCTATATAAGTAAAATTATTATTCAGCCTTGTGCCACTTTTTTTGATAGGTCAGTTTTGATGCCTGACGCCCATTGCATTCTCAATGACAAAACTCTTATAGAAGACGTCACTCGTTATATTAGTCTTACCATTATATAGTAAAAGCTCTGTATACTGTTGCTTTCTTGGTCCAGATTTTATAAGAAGGCCACGTATCTAGCATTGTAAACCATTGCTCCGAGATAAGAAACGATTTCAGTGAGGTTTCTAATAAATGTTAAATATCCCATTATGTAATCTGGACTCTGGAAATAATTGCTCTGACCTGCCTACACTGCATCTCCATAGAGGCAAGACATTATTAGCCTCTAGTTAGGCTGCAAGTAGAAGCAACAGGTTAGTAATCAGAGAGCAATTCTTGGAAATTCCCCATAAATTCTATTATTTATCATTCAAGCCATGTGGGAGCTGAGGAACAGCAAAATCTTTTGTTAATAAAATCATGCTGCGGAAGCAAACACTATGAAAAAGACTGGAATACATTCAACTTGGCTGTTTTAAAATGTGCATTTTAATTAAAATGTAAAATGGTGCGCTCAGACATAACGATAATGAGAGATGTGTAATGAATTTTAGCAGAACAAAGTCTCATTAGAAACACATGAAGCACGAGTCTTGGGAGAGCTGGGGATGTGGAGCTCCTAATAAGAGCTGGAGCTATCGGGACTCATGAGCTGGGGCCAGACAGATTTCTTCTCTCTTCAGAGCTCATAATCATTATTATTTTTTTTAGACATGGAGGCAAAAGATACAGGTTGACAAAGGCAATGTGATTTATGGCTTGACCTTGGGAACTCTTCAGAACAACTCACCAGGCTCAGTACATTAATATGCATTTTTCTTTTAACGAATGGTGAAATATGCCAAAAAGTAAGCAATAACCAACCCATGACAGTTCTAGGTTAACACATACAAGATGCCTTCACATTGCTTAATAAGGTTAGGCTCAGGGAAAGGTGGCATCTTTTATTTTTCCCTACTAGTTGCCTAAATAGTGGATCATGGATAGAATCCGCGCCTCTATACGCTTCCATGTGGCATCTCTCTAGTTTATGTAAAGCAAAAAGATAAAGAGTTAATGTGGCTGGAGGAGGCCATCGCTGGATTCAGACATCCAGTTTTCATTATCTGCAGTAGCCCTGTGACGTCGGATTGGCTTGGGGGGGTGGGGGTGTCTCCTGACCCGAATCAGACAGGCTTTTGAGCTTCGGTAGGGAGATACACGGCTGGTCCATGCAACATGGTCCAAATATGCACCGCGAAACACTGATGTGTACATCGAATTTTCATGCTGAAGCTACAAGGCCAAAACCAATGGCCGCGTGAATCTGCAGGTAGGTGGAAAGATTATCTCCATAATCTTCGGTCCATTAGCCACAGCATTGGGTAAATTTTTGTCAGGCAGCCGAGGCATGAAAGAGCAGATGACTTGCAATTGGTAAATGTAAAGAAGCCTCACCATGTGCCGTGTCGGTATGTTTTCCATTGAAATGAGTAGGATGCATACTTTGAGTATTTGAAGCTTTTTTTTTTATTTTGAAGCAGATTGTTAGTTCACTGTAAAAAAAAAAAAAAAAATACTACAGAAGTGGTCTTCTCAAAGAACACGATGGAATTGAATATCTGTTACAGGAATTCTGGTCTAGATAAGTATGGTCTTCTTAAAGAGATTTTTTTTGTGAGAACTCAAGGTAGTTTCAAGATACTTTCAATTTGGTCCATTTTCTTTACATTTTCTTAATCATTTTACTATTACAATAAAAAAATGAAATTATATAATCATAAAACATTTACTTAAAACACGAAACAATAGGTGAAGAATGCTAATGGTGTCTTTAGTATTAGGTCTGAAGATGCAAAGAGGCCTGCGAGGAGGTATTTAGTCTTAATGGTACAATTATGACCTTGACAAGAGATAAAGTGAGCTCTTTCCAGTATATTCTCATATAGTGGCACGTTCTGGCTGTTTTAGTGCAATTACTTTGTGTACGATTCCCGCTTTGTATCATAAGTGATCCTGAATGGACGTTAAACAATAGTTTCCAGGACAGTGATTGGGCTTGAAACAAGTATGTGGAGTGGGTGTCTATGGTCTGAACAACACCCAGGGCCCATGGTAGCTGTAATTCACCGCTGATTTAAAAAGTTTAGATTAAATGGACAATAAATTGAAAATTGTAATTTATTATGTTGGACATAATTTTTTACTGCACAATTTATAGTCTAACACATGTTGCTTGTCAGACTCCAATTACTTTAGTGCTCTCTTAGATGCGGAAAGGAAGATCCTGAATATGCGGTCGGTAAATTAGATCTGTAATATATTGTCTAGTGATAGACCACGCTTTTACTTTAAGCATTTGCAGAGGACATTCCCACTTAGTGGTCAGGCACATATCCCATAAATTGAATTAGACCAGTAAATAGTAAACCAGAGGATTGCACTTTACAATGGAGAACAATCAGTGCAGATCTGGTTATAATATTATCTTCGCTATTTTTGTGCGATCTGACTGCATACACTACTCACAAAAAGTTATGGATATCTGGCTTTCAGGTGAAACTTGAGGATGATCCTAAAATGCACTCTTACCTTTTCAGGAGAATTTCATGTGACCGTCTGTAAACTTTTGAATGCACACGTCCAATTGATCAATGTTTCAGTACATTTTGCACAAATTGCTGTTTTCTAATAAGGAGGCAATATTCGCAACAGGTATTTGATCCATGAATTGCACAAATAAGTTTCAGCGTTCAATTAGAATTGGTATTAAACAGTCCTCATCATGCTGTTCACATTTTGACATCATGAGAACAAGACAACATCTAACAATTGATCAACAGTATCTCACAATTGCAAAGGCTTCAAGCAGGATGTTCTCAGACTGAAGTGGCCACCGAGTGTCATCAGCAAGTTGCGACAGAGGTACAGATAGACTGGAAGAGTCACAGAAAGGTAGAAATGGATGCAATTTGGCCACATCCCACACTGATGTGGTGATTAATGCCACACAACTTCAGGCACATGTAAGGGAGGTGAGAGGCACCCCAGTGTCACGTCAGACCATTTACAACCGTTTACATCAGAGTGGACTGCATGCTAAACGACATGCAAGGGCACCTGATCATACCACCATTGTTTTGCATGGGCCAGAGAGCATTTGTGCTAGACGAGGGCCAGTGGGCCCCAGTGCTGTTCCCTGATGAAAGTTGATTCATGCTGAGCAAAAATTATGAATACCAATGATGTTTGATACGTTAAGGAGAGCACTATGCATCAGCACTGTTGTCACCAGACGAGCCTTTGGTGGTGGTCTTACAGTGTGGGCAGGTGTGTCTACCTAACACAGAACTGCCCTACACTCTGTGAATGCTAAAGTAATGTTCAAAATAGCAGTCCAATACAACTAACCAAATCACTGTTTTTGGTATAAATTATATTACCACATGTCAAACAATTTAACAGTTGGTGCAGTAGATTCTAAGAAAACCACCAGATTCCACATTCATGACCTGCTTGTTTCTGAGTCTGTGTATTAGAATAATTAATTCAAAGGGGGGGGGTTCAAAATCATAGCAATGTGGAGTTCAATTAGTGCGGTCAATCATTCTGTGAGGAAACAGGTGTAAGTCAGGTGGCCCTTATTTAAGGGTGAAACCAGGACATGTTGTACATGCATTTCTCCTTGAGAGCTTGAGAAATAGGGGCCGTTTGAGATATTGTTTAGAAGAACCGCGTACTTTGATTAAAAAGTTGATTGAAGAGGGTAAAACTTATAAAGAAGTGCAGACAATGATAGGCTGTTCAGCTAAAATTATCTCCCATGCTTTTATCTGGAAAGCCAAACCAGAGAGATGTGGGAGAAAATGGAAGGCTACCATAAGAATGAATGGAAGAATAGCCAGAATGGCAAAGGCTCAGACAATGATCAGATCCAGGATGATGAAAGACAGTCTCAAGTTACCTGTGACTGTCTTCAAGCCACAGTACACTCTGAAAACAGTGAAGCATGGTGGTGCGAGCATCATTAGATGGGCATACCAGGGATCATGAACCAGTTTGCATATATAATACTTGAGGATATGCCCTTGAAATGGGTGTTTTAACAAGACAATGACCCTAAACACACCAGTAAACAAGCAAACTCTTGGTTCCAGTCCAACAAAATTGAGGTTATGGAGTGGCGAGTCCTATCTCTGGACCTTAATCTAATAGAACACTTATGGGGTGCCGTTTCTGAGGCAAAGCCAACAAATGCCAAAAAATTGTGGGATGTAGTCCAAGCACCTGTGCTGGAATTACAGTTGATAGTCAACCAACTTCTGGCACCTATTCAACATAGATGTGAAGCAGTTCTAAAAACCTATGGGTATACAACTAGATATTAATTCACAGGAATACTAATTCCACAAAAAAAGTACATATTTTGATTTTGTAAAGACGAATGTGAACGCTATTTTTTTTTTAGAACAGCCCAATGCTAATTTTCTGTTATTTTCTGTAAAGTAATTTGAAATTATATACATTTCTCTTCATGTTTTGAATTAGAAAACAGTGTGCAATGTTCCCAATGCATGGAAATAACTAGTATAAAGATTTTGTGATTCTCTTACGTTTTTGAACACACTGCTATTATTTTCAAAACTACTGTACAGTAACAAGAACCCAACTTCTTGAATAACATTAATCTAGTCATTGTGCCTCTACACGAACAACACAGGCCCAATTTAATCTTTATGGATTAACATGTTCTAGCTCATGGATGTCGCATCATTAGGGAACGGCTGCTGGAGACTGGGGTACCTCAAATGAAGTGGCCTGCACTTTCTCCAAACCTGAGTCCCATAGAAAACCTATGAGATGAGCTGAGTCGCCGTTTAGAGACTCGTAACTCTGTACGACAGACTCAATGACCTGAGGGCCGCCCTTGAAGAAGAGTGGGATGCCAAGCATTAGCACTCAACTTGTGAAAAGCATGAGACATCATTGTCAAGCTGCAATTGACGCTCAAGGCCATGTGACAAGTTATTGACACTGACATATTTTGTTGGGGTATATCCACGACCGTAGGCTTTTGTTTCAATAAATTGTTTGAGATGAGGAAATCATTGCATGCCTCTACTTAAAGGGAATCTGTCACCCTTTTTTTTTGGCTTGCAGCTGCCGGCATAGACACTAGGGGCTTATCTACAGCATTCTGTAATGTTGTAGATAAGCCTCCGATGTAACCTGAAAGATAAGAAAAACACGTTATATTATACTCACCGTGGTGGGTGGTCCGGTCTGGTGGGTGTTGCAGTCCGGTCCGACGCCTCCCTTCTTCACGCAATGACATCCTCTTCTCCCATCCTGTAATGGGTGTGGCACAAGCGCACTGCTCTGCCCTGTTGAGGGCAGAGCAGAGTCCTGCAGTGCGCAGGCGTCGGGAGAGGTCCGGCGCCTGTGCACTGCAGAATTCTGCTCTGCCCTCAACAGGGCAGAGCAGTGTGCTTGCGCCGCAGACATTACAGGATGGGAGAAGAGGACGTCATCGCATGAAGAAGGGAGGCATCGGACCAGACCACAACACCCACCAGACCGGACTGCCCACTCCGGTGAGTATAATCTAACTCGTTTTTCTTATCTTTCAGGTTACAACGGAGGCTTATCTACAGCATTACAGAATGCTGTAGATAAGGCTCCTGATGTCTATACCGGCAGCTGCAAGCCAAAAAAAAAGGGTGACAGAATCCCTTTAACCCCCGGAGCTTTTTTTCGGTTTTGCATTTTCATTTTTTGCTCCCCTCCTTCTCAGAGCCATAACTTTATTTTTTCTGGCAATATGACCAAGTGAAGGCTTGTTTTTTGCGGGATGAGTTGTACTCTTGAAAAACACCATTGGTTTTACCATGTCATGTACTAGAAAATAGGGAAAAAAATTCCAAGTGCGGTGAAATTGCAAAAAAAAAGTGCAATCCCACTCTTGTTTTTTGTTTGGCTTTTCTTTTTTTTTTACTAGGTTCATTAAATGTTTAAACTGACCTGCCATTATGATTCTCCAGGTCATTACGAGTTCATAGACACCAAACATGTCTAGGTTCTTTTTTATGTAAGTGGTGAAAAAAAATTCCAAAGTTGGCTAAAAAAAAAATTGCGCCATTTTCTGATACTCGTAGCGTCTCTATTTTTTGTGCTCTCGGGTTGGGTGAGAGCTTATTTTTTGCGTGCCGAGCTGGCATTCTAATGATACCCCTTTTGTGCAGATAAGTTCTTTTGATCACCCGTTATTGCATTTTAATGCAATGTCGAGGTGACAAAAAAAAAAACGTGATTCTGGCCTTTTGACTTTTTTTCTCAAAACGCTGTTCAGCGATCAGGTTAATCCTTTTTTTTTGCATTGATAGATCAGGCGATTCTGAACGCGGCGATACCAAATCTGTGTATGTTTGATTTTATTTTTGTTGTTTTATTTTGAATGGATGAAAGGGGGGGTAATTTGAACTAATTTTTAAAATATTTTTAACATTTTTTTTTTTTACTTTTGCCATGCTTCAATAGTCTCCATAGGAGACTAGATGCTGGCACAACCCGATCGGCTCTGCTACATAGAGGCGATGGTCAGATCGCCTCTATGTAGAAGAATTGCTGACTTGCTATGAGCAACGACCACCGGGTGGCGCTCACAGCAATTCGGCACTGACAACCATAGAGGAGGAGACCTCCTGTTGTCATGCCGACACACAGGTGACCCGCGATCACATGACGCGGGTCACTGGTGTATTTCCGGTGCGATTGCCCGAAACAGTTGTTAAATGCTGCTGTCAGCGTTTGGCAGCGGCATTTAACTGGCTAATAGCCGCGGGTGGATCACGCTATTGAGGGCATAGCAGGGCCCCTGAACTGCCCTTAAGGCTAAGAGGGAGTCCTGACTCTCCTTAACTTGGGGGTACACTTAATGGTAGTGAGGCCCAAGTCCCCGACCTCTCCCTATCTCCTGTTTAGCCCTGAGCTAAACCCCCAACCCCCTCCCCAGGAGGTGAGACAGGGAACAAAGTGTACTGCACCCAAAACCAAAGAAAAGCTCCAACAGACAGGGTAAAATCAAAAACGAAACTTAGCTTGCTCTGCTGCAATGCTCCTGGACAACAGAGTTAGCCACTTGAAAACAGCATACAACTGAATCACCACAGAACTCTGCCAGCTCCTGAACTCCAGCTTGGTTGGTCTCCCAAAAGCAAGTGTATCACCAACAGTGATCTGCAGCACCAGGTGGCCTTATAAAGGGAAGTGGGAGTGGCACCCATCTGCATAGGTAATCACAATGCAGTAACACCAACGGCCACTGGGGGGGGAACTGAGCAGCAGACTAACTAAAGTTGTAGTAACACCAGTGGCCACCGGGGGAAAAAACTGACATTAACCCCCGATGGCCACCAGAAAGGGAAAAAGTTTATATGAGGAAATCCAGATCAGACACAGATCCAAGAAATGGATCGTGACAACATGTCAGCTGTTCAAAACAGCTGACATGTCCCGGGAAAGATGTGGGCTCACCGCCGGAGCCCACATCAAAGGGAGGGAGTCCGACATCGGCGTAAATATACGCCCAATGTCGGAAAGGGGTGAAATACCCTACTTTCATGATAAATCTCTCTGCCACAACACATCAGACTCTCACCATCAACGGAAACCTTCAAGAAGAATCTGAAGACCCACCTGTTCCGACAAGCCTACAGCCTGCAATGATCCTCAGTCTACTGAACCACCGCACGACCTGCTCTACCCTCTCCTACTGCATCCTCACCCATTCCTGTAGACTGTGAGCCCTCGCGGGCAGGGTCCCCTCTCCTTATGTACTTGTGTGTCCCTTGTCTTACACATGTTTATCATACTTGTCTATATTTCCCCTTTTCACATGTAAAGCGCCATGGAATAAATGGCGCTATATAAATGCATAATAATAATAAAATCTCACTGTAGCGTGAACTTGTGTTTCCCATAAATTTCATGCGAAAGCCAAATCTATACGTTTGTGAGTAGTGTATTTCTAAAATTAGTCAGATAGCCAACCCCTTGAAGACTCAAAAAGGGAACACAGAGACTATTAGAGGCAGAGGAATGTGGATTATCATCATTAGCATAAAATAATTAATAGCTTCAGGTTAGTAGCCAAAAAAGGTTTAAAAGAACGCTATGTACTTCTTACCTACTTTATATAACACCAGCAGTTCACTATGGCCTAGATTCATTAAAGTGTTTTCAGTAGATTTGTGGGGTTTTCACGCCAGTCTCTTGCAAACCTGCAACATAGCTGAAGCATGGAAAGGATTGGACGTGGCAATACCTGACCGGCAAATTCTTCAAACATTATGCCACTTTAGAGCCCATAATTGATAAGATGCACCTAATTCATTAAGTGGTGTATGCCAGGCTTAAATGGTGGGTGTGCAGGAGTAAGATGCATTTAATTAAGATTGGCATATGAAATGCCAGTTTAATGAAGTGGCCTCATGTTTATCAAACTGGTGTAAATTTATTAATGCAGCCTAAGATTAGCCATTTTATAAAGCTTGTACACACACACACCTGTGTCATCATATTCCAAAAACCATACATTTTTTTTTGTTGTTGAAGGCATTGTATGTTTGAATCTTATTTTCCCCAGGGTACAAGCTGTAGTTTTTATTCTAAACATTTAGCGGTAAAACAATTAATCACATTTCATTGTTTTTTTGTTTTGTTTTTTTTTGTGTGGTACTTCTAAAAACAGCAATGCTGGCATTCAGATTTTTTTTTTTTTTTTGCTTTAGGCCTCTTTCACACATCAGGTTTTCGCCGTCAGGCGCGATCCGTGCGCTTTTGACAGAAACCGGATCCGGCGAAATGCAATGCCGGATCCGGTTTCCCCCCCATTGACTTGCATTAGAGCCGGATCGAGCCGGATGGCCATGCGTTTCATCCGATTTTCGCCGGATCCGGCAATGTGACGCGATCCGGCGTCTGGAAAAAACGGCTACTGTACCGTTTTTTGTCTCCGGCGAAAAAGCCGGACACGCCGGATCCGGCGTGTCCGGCTTTTTCATACAATGAAAGCCTATGAGCGCCGCGATGCGCCTGATCCGGCGAAAGCCGGATCCGGTGGCCGGATCCGTTTTTTTTGGTCTGAGCATGCTCAGTAGCTCTGCCCACAAGACATATATAAAAGCAAGACAGTGGGACCCACAGCCACACCCAACATGCCACCCAAGAAAGCAACCAAGCGCAGGAGAAGGCAGGAGACCACTGCAGCACCATCAGCACCACCACCACCCCAAATGGAGCAGCAAATGGAACATGCTGAGGAGGGGAGGCCAGCAGCAGATGAGAGACGGTAATTATCAAATCCCCCATTCCTCCAAACTAGGGCCATGGAATATCAAGATATTGATTGGCCCTTTGTTTCTCTTTATTCAACAGCCGCCCAAGAGATGCAGCAGCAGAAATGGCAGCACTGGCAGCAGCAACAGCAGCAGCAATACCCACAGCCATGGAGTCTGGCCATGAACAGGACAGCACATCTTCTTCTGGGAGCCCTCCCTCGCATCGTCAGTGACGGTAAGTTTTTATTTCCAAAATCCATCATCTCTGTAATATATGTCTATTCATTGCCTTTTATTTCAAAACAGGAATCACAAGATGAAGAGGAGCTCCCAGAAGAAGAAGGAAGGGGTGGACAGACACCTGGAGTGGGCTCACAATTGGTAAGTTTTTGGCATCAAACGCAGAAACACAACATCACACTACACACAACACATAGAAATCAATGTTCTGCAGACCACACACAGCAAACAAATGCCAACATCCAAAGACCTAACATTTTTTGTTTTCTTCTCTAGTCTTCCCAATCTGGTGGTCGGCCAAGAGGTCCTCGCAGTGCCTCCCAGGGTCGTCGGCTACAGCAACGCTGATTTTACTATGGAAATCCTGAAAACATGACCCCTGGGGACCATGAGGACTGGAGTTTGGGAAACACTGATGTTGTATACTAACCACTTTGTCCTTTCTCGTTTCAGGGGAGAGAATTGTGAAGCGGTGGCGGTCTGTGAGGGATCGTTTCAAGAAGGAGTTCAATAAAGAGATGCGGGCCCCGAGTGGATCTGGAGGACGCAGGAGCAAGTACAAGTACGCCCAAGCCCTGTCGTTCCTCCGCGATACAATGGTCACCAGAAGGTAAATATTACTCACCACATGTGACAAAAAAATGTTTAGATGTAAATTTTTTTTTTCAGCCAGGGCCATACCATGTCACTATTTTAATTGTTTTTTTTTCTCTTTATTCCACAGTACGGTGAGCAGCACTCGGGAGCCTGCACGATTGAACCCTTCTGAGGCGATCCCAGAGGAGACCGGCACCGAGGGACACTTCGACCGCCCCGGTACATGTGCACCTTCCCAGCCTTCCCACACATTCGACCCATCTGTCCCATCCACCAGCACAGGAGCATCGTGGCCGACTACATTACATGAAGCTGCTGGTGAGGAGATCGCTTTCCCTTTACCCCACCCTTCTGCCCCTGCCACCTCTAGTACACCTGCGGGTACTGGGCGGCAGCGGCAGAGGGGTCAGGAAAAGACTTATGCGCCAGAGTTCTTGCATCTGAATGCATCTTTCCAGAACTGTCTAAAAGTCTTGTCAGAGCAAATCTCCGCAGGCTATCAGCAGATCAACTCCAGCATTCTGGAGGTGAAGACACTTCTGCAAACCATGCATTCAGAAGCAAGATCTTCGCCAAACCACACCTTTTTCAGGTCTGTTGTGGAGCGCATGGAAACGCTCTCTCCTGCCCAGCAGATGCATGTAATGCATTCATGCCACGCTGCTCTCCAGCAAGTTACCTCCCCAACCTCCTCCTCCCACCACAGTAGTTCCTCCACCTGCACCCCCTCCAGCCACTTTCCATCCTCCCCCTCCTATTACATCTACACCCCCTCCAGCCACTTTCCATCCTCCCCCTCCTATTACATACCATCCACCTCCCCAGTACCAGCAACCTCCCCAGCACCAGCAACCTCCCCAGTACCAGCAACCTCCCCAGTACCAGACAACTCCCCACTTCCAGCAACCTGCCCCGTACCAAACTCCTTCCCCATACAACTTGCCATCAACATCATCTGCTCCTACAGTCCCTGCCCAACCCTCCACTCCACCACCCACCACCTCTTCTGCCTCCCACATGTCCACCCATTCTGTAGTTTTTTCCACACCTTCACCTCTAACTGTTCCTTCCCCACCACGATACCAGTCCTCTCTCCACACTCCCAGTGTCGAAGTGTCCCGCAGCCCCTCCAGCAGTATTTCCACCCCACACTACACAGATTTATAATGTGTGTATTTAAATAAAAATGACCAGTTTTATGGTTTCAAAGCTTTATTAAAAAAGTTTATTAAAATTTAAAAAAAGTTTACTAAAAAAAACATTTTTCAATAAAAGTTAAATTATTTTACACTGGTTGTCTGTCATTTCTTTCTGCGGCGAAAAAGGTTAAATACAGGGTATTTAAAAGGTAAAATGGTATTCAAAACTAGGTATATAACTGTGGGTAAATTTTAGCTTTTTGCCACAGTTGTGTTCCTGGTTGTGTTTGAAGCAAAGTATTTCACCTAAAAAGTTGTGTTTATTGTTGGTGATTTCCTAACAATGTACACAACTTTTGTTAAAAGGTGAAATACTTTGCATAAAACACAACCAGGTACACACCTGTGGCCTAAAGCTAAAAATAGTAAGACCATGACAAGATAGCCAACTTTGGTTGGCAAAGGTATATACTGTTGGTACACAATTTTGGTTAAGGGCACAAATCTTTCACACTCTGTCATCCTGCCAGTGTACTCTGCCTTGAGGTGACAAAGTATATAGCAAAATTGTCCCTCATTACTGAAACCGTCACAGAACTTCTAGTGGTAATGTCATGGTAATCTTGCAAGGTGGTTTCTTCAGAGGTGTCCTCAATGGAAATGGGTTCCTTGCAGATAACAAAATTGTGCAGGACCACGCAAGCTTTGATCACCTCGTCCACAGTTTCTGTCTTGAGGTTGATCGCAGTCAATAGGACCCGCCATTTGGCTGTCAGAATACCAAAGGTACATTCAACCATTCTTCTTGCTCTTGTGAGGCGGTAATTAAAAATGCGTTTTGTTCTTGACAATCCTCTGCTACCGTACGGTTTCAAAAGGTGTTCTGACAGCTGGAAGGCTTCATCCCCTACACAGACAAATGGCATAGGTGGACCAGATGTTTGCGGCAGCGGTCTAGGGGGTGGGAACTGGAAGGTGTTTCCATACAGTTTACGCCCCATGGCAGACAGTTTGAAAACTTGAGAGTCATTGGAGCGGCCATAGGCCCCAATATCCACAGCAATAAATTTGTATTCCGCGTCAGCGATGGCCATGAGGACAATTGAAAAATATTTCTTGTAATTGAAATATTCCGATCCCGATCCGGCTGGCTTTACAATGCGGATATGTTTCCCGTCCACAGCGCCCAAGCAGTTGGGAAACTGACATATTTGTTGAAACTTTTCAGAAATTTCAATCCACCTCTCTGTTGTGGGCTCTGGTAAAAACTCTTCAGCTAAGGAGTCCCACAGTGCACGGCATGTGTACTTCACTATTCCAGATATGGTGGAAATCCCGAGTCTGTACTGGAAATGCAGTGACGAAAGGGATTCTCCAGTTGCAAGAAATCTGTGGGGAATTAAAAAACAATCAATTAGTGTAAAATCACAGCATTACATACCAAAACTCAGCTATAACACTTGGAGATACAAACTACCACCAACAAGATTGCAGTGAAAGTGTGCTCTGATGCGAGCATATCCAATAAATGTGGCTTACCTTAAAGTCACCATCAGACGCTCTGCGGGTGAAACAGAGAAGCGGCAATAGGTGTCCGCTTTTCTTATGAGGTGTGCAATGCACTCCACCAAGTAATCAAAATTCTCCATTTTCATCCTAACATATCCAAAAAATTTCTCCGGGTTTCGTCGAAGGTCCATGCAGAGTGTAGAATAGACCACACGCGTCATTCTCTTGGCTGTGATGGGGTGGATCCACAAACGTCGGCTACGATGCCTGATGCGCTGCTGTCTCGCTCTCTCCTTCTCCAGAACAATCACCCTCAAACGATTCGCCTCCGCTGTAAAATCCGCCAAATTCTTCAAAATATTTCCAATCACAACATCCATCTTCGCCAGTAACTTGCTCCTCTCCAACCTGTCAAAGAAGGGCTGTAGGAACACGCTATATATAGTTTTCCAGTAGCCAATCCCGTTCGGAAGGCCACAAGGGTCAATTTTAAAAACCGGATCCGGCGTAATCCGTCGAAAAACGGATAAAAAAACGGATGAACCGGATGAGACGGATCCGGTTTTGTCTGTCAAGAACAAGACGGATCCGGCAGAAAACTGGATCCGGCACATCAGGTTTTACAAAACATTTGCCGGATCCGGCATTCCGGCACGACGCCGGATCGCGCCTGACGCCGAAAACCTGATGTGTGAAAGTAGCCTTAGTGTTTACAGATTAAATTACTTTTATTTTGACAGAAGCTACTTTTAGAGATGCAGATATACGAAAGTATTAATATCAGAAAAGGAGTGACCAATGTTTAAAACCTTTTTCTTAGGTTCAGCTCCCCTAAGGGAACTAAAATGATAATTTTATCGCTTTTTTTTTTTTTTTTTTAAACATACTACAAGACAACTATGATACTAGAAAGATTCAGTAAGGCCATGGCATCCCATAAGCACAGATATTTTATCGTGGGTCATGATTGGCGCCCAAAATAGCACTGTAGCTGGACTGCACGCCTCAAATACTATTGTCAATAGCATATAAGGGGTTAAATAGCAGCCATTAGAGCTAGCCCTGACTGCTCATGTTGGAGGGAGATGCCAGCTGTACTATGCAGCCGACACCTGCTGTATGTTGAGTGGGCCGATCCATTCTTCGGCTTCCCATGTGATGCACATTACCTGTCCGGAAGTAAACCTCCCCAAAAACAAGGCACCTTTCCACTAAAGCAGTGTTCTCTTAAGTATTAGGTCCAAAGTGTCAAATACTTAAAAATGCAGCGGGATATGGGAGTCCACATTCAATAAACCTAACCCATCTTCTCTCTGGGATTCTAGAATAAACACATTTATTCAGCAATAGTATATTAGTCATCTCAGTAGTTACACGGTTAACGGCACATGGAGAAAAACAACTGAGGTGGAAGTTTCCGAGTGACTAATCTTCTATTACCACCAGTGGGGTCTCTTGGTCCATTAGAAGCCCAGTTATTGTTGCTAGGCAACTACATACAGGAAAAAAAACCAATGAGAACAGAAATCTAGTCCCGTTCACTGATCAGTCTGTAGTGTACACTGGAAATATGGTGGAATATTTTATATACTATCAGATTAACAGTCACACTGACAGCAAATTTAGATTGTGAGCCCCGTGGAGGAAATTGATGATGTCTGTAAAGCCCTGTGGAATGACGACAAGTAAAACTGTTCGTCTTCAGACATGTCCGCACATTGAATATTTGGTGAGGTTTTTATCTCAGTATCTGTAAGCCAAAACCAGGAGTGGAACAATCAGAGGAAAAGTCTAATAGAAGCCCGTCACCACTTCTGTATTTATCACCTACTCCTGGTTTTGGCTTAAAGGTACTGAGGTAAAAATTTCAAATACTGAAGGTGTGAACGTGGCCTAAGCATTTGGAGAGCTGATCCGATCTACTTTAAATGAATCCATTGAACTACAAAGTTCAGAAAACCATTACCAATTACTTAACTAACCTTAGTTACCCCCACACACGTTATTTATAACAGTCTATGCATGCTGACACCATGTGTGACAGATCGGTGGCTTTTTTGTGTTCTAGGTTTTACACCAAGAACCACACTGGAACTAGCTATGGATAAAATAATCCTGCTCCATTTTTTTGCAAGGGCCTGAAAAGCCTCCTTTTGCTCAAAGCTCAGACCCACCAGCAAAAGAAGGTTTCAACTGGTAGACAAGAGCCTGATCAGGTATCTTCTCCAGCAGCAAGCTGTCTCCCAGGTTGACATGAAACAACCTTAGGCTATGTGCACATGTAGATTTTTGTCCTGTGGAATTTTCCACGCAGATTTGGAAAAATCCGCAGGTAAATTCTCAGGTCAAAAGTCCTGCGGTTTGCCTGCTGATTAGCCTGCGCTTTAGCCCTGCGGTTTCACACCTCTACAATGGACAAGGTGTGAAACCGCAGCGGAATCCGCACAAAGAAATGACATGCTGCGGATTTTAACCCGCGGAAAAATCTGCAGCATGTGCCCAGCGTTTTCCAGTTTACCATTGAAAACAATGGTACTGTACAACGCACCTAAATCTGCTGCAGACCCGCAGAGCCTGAAACGCTGCAGATCCGCAGCAGAATCCGCACCGTGTGCATATAGCCTTAGCGTTTTCAACACTAATCATGTTTTTCACTGGAGGATACAGGAAAAATGTGCCCCTTAGGGTGTGTGCAGACGTTGCGGAATCCGCTGCGGATTCATCAGCGTGGATTTTGCAAAAAACGCAGATAAAACCGCAGGTCAAAAGACCTGCGGTTTCACCATCTCCACAATGGTGGAGATAGGAAACCGCTGCGGATTCCGCAGAAAGAATTGACATGTCAATTCTTTCTGCGGTTTCAAAACCGCAGGAAAACCGCGCAGGTAAATCCGCACCGTCTACACAGCGGTTTTTGGTTACCATTCATTTGAATGGTACTGTACACCGCAGCTAAAACTGCTGCGGGTCCGCAGCGGCCAAAACCGCTGCAGAACCGCAGCGTGTGCACGTAGCCTAATACATGCTTTTATCAACCCTGAGGGACAAAACAGTTACATTGAAGGGCTTTTCCCCAAGTTACAATTTATCCCCTATCCATGTCTTGCTTATGACTGGAGGTCTGGGCACTGGAGCATACAGTGTTCTCTCTAGCATAGCCTTGCTGCCAGTCTTGGAGTGTTGGTGGTGCGTTCACTTAGCCTCTACTCCTATAACTGTCAATGGAACTTCCAGAGAAATCCAAGCACTGTACTAGGCTAGGTAGGCAAGGTGCACATGCTCAACATCTTCTCCCATAACACAATAAGGGAAAGGAGAGCATGGATATTCATCACTGAAGGTTCCTGCAAGCAGTAAGTTGTGCCTATCCCTAAAAGATGGTGGGTAACTTACATTTAAGGTGACATGGAAAAAAAAATGGCGCTATAATAAATAACTTATGGCTTTAGGAATAACCCTTCATTCTACTTTGATATCACTGTGTTATCAAGGTTTTGTCCCTTGGACAATTTTGAGTGTTCAGTTTTTTTCATGCCGATTTCAGAAATGACTTCAGATTTTTCCTATCACGTAATGTTTTTGAGAAATGATATGAAACATAATATTCTGTTATAATTCTAAAAACTCATATGAACTTTTTCTGAAACAGTATACTCTGAATTTTCCACTGAAATAAATTGCTGATCTACATATATGCAAGCACTTATTATGCGAATTCCGCGCAAGAGCAGTGAATCATTTGGCTGATCGTGTACGGAGCTTACCACATCTCCAGAGCAGGGGAGGAATCAAAAGACAATACTGACATACTTAGAGCATGGCTGAATGGATCACGAACTTCAATGCAGTTTGCTGCCCCAAATGATATAGAGAGAGCAGAGATCATCTAACAGATTTCTACTTCTGCCTTACAAATGTAACAGGATATTCAGAAAAGAACAAGAAATCAATAGAATATCTTAATCGTCCTTCAACCATAAGACCAGTGCCACACGATGAAAGTCTTCGTGTTCCAAAGCTGCCCAAAGTATGGACAATGGAGGACGACAAAGATGAACTATCAATGACAGTGGAAAATGAAACTGCTGAGGACCCAAACTTTGAGCCTTTGGGCTCATACTCACTTGCGAGAGACTCGCATGATTCTCGTGCAAGTCTCTCGTATGAAAACCCAGCACTTGGACCGGAGCATGCGGCTACATAGAAATATATGTAGCTGCACGCTCCGGTCCGAGTGCCGGCGGCAGTGCCGGGTCTTCATACGAGAGACTTGAACGAGAATCATGAGAGTCTCTCGCAAGTATGAGCCCTTCTACATCTAATCCACATCTGTTCAGTCAAGCTGATCTGAGTGACTTGGTCAGAGATTTGAAATGGTCAAAGAGGCAGGCAGAATTATTGGGATCAAGGCTACAAGAACATAATCTCTTATTACCAGGAACAAGAGTTGCTGTTTTTCGCAGTCAAGAAGACAATCAATTTTTCAACCATGCCGACAGTTTAACCCTTTGCAACGATGTCTTGGAATTGTTTGGTGCTCTTGGATGCGATCATGACCCGAAGGAATAGTGACTGTTCATTGACTCGTCAGTTTTAAGTTGTCTGAAGGCTGTTTTACTACACAACAGAAATATCTATCCTTCTATGCATATAGGACATGCTGTACGTATGATAATATGGAGTTACTGTTGACCCACATTAATAGAAATTATAACTGGAACATATGTGGTGATCTAAAAGTTGTTGCACTTCTTCTTGAACTGCAGCTTGGATATACAAAGTATTATTTTATTTGCGAGTGGGACAGTCGTGCACGAGAAATGCACTATTTTATAATGGACTGGCCACTATGAAAACCTAGTTGCTGGACAGAAGAATGTTAAAGGGAACCTGTCACCCCCCCCCCCCCCCATGGCCTATTAAAGTAAAAGAGCCACGTTCAGCAGCACTAAGGCTGCATTCTGTGAAGGTGGCTCTTAGGCTAGTTTCACACTTGCATATGGAGGAGCTGCGGAGGGATGCAGACTTCCTCCGTGAAGCTCCGCCCACGGCTGCACCTCCTCCGGTCATCTCCGCCTCCATGCGGCCTGCGTACCCTATCTTTAGCATTAGGTATGCAGGCCATTCTGATGTATGCGGATGACTCCGCATGCGTCGTTTCGACAGTGCGGCCACCGCACCAAAATGCAACACGCTGCGATCGGTGCTGGTCGCCGCACTGTCAAAACGATGCATGCGGAGGCATCTGCATACATCGGCACAGCCTGTGTACCTAATGCTAAAGATAGGGTACACAGGCCGCATGCCGGAGCTGACTGAGGAGGTGCAGCCGTGGATGGAGCTTCGAGGAGGAAGTCCGCAGCCCACTGCAGTTCCTCCATACGCTAGTGTGAAACTAGCCTTATGTTTATTATCCCTAGGAACGCTGAAATACTATTATAAATTGCCCACCATACCTCTATTGCATCATGAAGGTATATTTTCTCCCCATCTCAACCGCCTCGCAGCTGTTTATCATCCTCCTCTTGCCTAAGTGCACCGCCTTTGTTCCTCGTTACGTGACCAGCGCCTACGCTCTGCAAGCATCTCTCGGGCATGCGCTGTGCGCGCTGCCCGGGAACTTACATCACGTGATGATGTAAGGATATCACACCTGCGTGTAGCGGAGGCCCCAGATGCAGGCTTGCAGTGTGTTATGATGTATTCACACTGCGGGGCTGGGAATCTGGCGCCTGCACAGTGAGGATCTCTGCGCCTGTCCCCATTTTCCTCTGCCTCTTCACTCCACCGTAATACGCTGGAAAGAGGAGTCAATGTTGGCTGACTATTGCTGGAATCTTATTCAAGAAGCATCTGACACGGATTATAAATGAAAGTAGTCTGCAAAACTCTTTTGAATTGCTTTTGCTACTGACATCGAGGCACATGTATGTAGTATCTCCGATGTCATAATGTAGACTATAAACAGTTTCTTAAAAACCTTACGTGATACAGACTTTTGGAGCACATTCATGTTCAGCATATCAAAATCTATAAGATACAACACAATTTTCTCAGGGGACAAGAATTTCCCTGAAATTTGTTGCGCAGTGTATTTTTAGTAACCTTTAAACTTTATACTTTTAAGCTCTATTTTCACTTAATTTTGTCCACCTTTAAAAAGAAACTTCTTACCAATATTTCAAATTGCAAAAATTATAAAATTTAAGATCCACTGTAAGAAGACAAAGACCAATACTTTGGGACAGTGCTTGCTAAAGACCCACACCTTTCACGATCCAGTTTGCAGGATTGTCTTATGAATATTGGGACGGTTGGCATAAGAAATACAGATGTCATTGTGACCCCAGATTTTATCAAATGATTTGCTTTAAAATGTAAAAACACACTGGAGACAATTTTAATATTTTATTGTTTTATCACTGTAGTATGACCACAATGGAATGAGGAACGATCATAAAACCTTTATTTCAAAATGGCACTTGGACCAGATTTCATTGAAAAATAAAAATTACATTTTTCTATTAAGCGATAATTGAATATACGGAAACAAATTACTACATTTAATAACTAAGTCCGTCATGGCAGTAGACAGGGAAAATTTGATACCAACAGTTTGTGCCACCAACCATGCAAGGTATCACCAATGACAGATGAAAGGTGGTCTCCATGTTAAGTGTTGGAAACCAGGTTGCGACTGTAAACAGATCCATTATTAACAGAGCCATGATTTCTATGCCAGCTATTTTGTAAATCCT
Source organism: Dendrobates tinctorius (assembly GCF_039654945.1). Classification (NCBI taxonomy): domain Eukaryota; kingdom Metazoa; phylum Chordata; class Amphibia; order Anura; family Dendrobatidae; genus Dendrobates; species Dendrobates tinctorius. The sequence goes on from NW_027361783.1 coordinate 22,897,133, forward strand.
ATTGACTCTGATGGCAGTCTGTAAAGATTCTGATATTTGTCACAAAAATACCAGGACGTTTGATGGAAACACACTAATGTTAATTAACAGAACCCAGGTAATAAAGATTCTGTATCTTGTGATCATAAAAGCTGTAGGCAAGACTGGTTTCAGATTCAATGGATCGGTTTTCTTACCAAAACCACATCCCAGAAGAGGGAACAAAGGAAATCAACTTTTCAACACTTCACTAATTCATGGAGTATAATTCATCTGGTAAATATTAAAGATATCTGTGTCACTGGCCATCAGATAAATCAACCTGCATGAAAGGTTAGTCTTGATCCAGTAGGATACTGGTTAGAATGTTATTTACACTATTCAAGCCAATCTTTTTAACCCCTTCGTGACCAGAGCTTTTTTCGGTTTTGCGTTCTTTGCTCCCCCTCTTTCCACAGCCATAACGTCAATATGGCCATGTGAGGGCTTATTTTTTGCGGGACGAGTTGTACTTTTGAACGACATTAGCATGTCATGTACTCGAAAACGGGAAAAAAATTCCAAGTGCAGTGAAATTGCCAAAAAAAAAAAAAAAAGTGCAATCCCACACTTGTTTTTTTGTTTTGGTCACTAAATGCTAAAACTGACCTGCCATTATGAATCTCCAGGTCATCGTGAGTTCATAGACAAACATATCTAGGTTCTTTTTTTTATCTAAGTGTTGAAAAAAAATTACTTAGTTTGCTAAAAAAAAAAAAAATTGCGCCATTTTCCGATACCCGTAGCGTCTCCATTTTTCATGCTCTCGGGTTGGGTGAGGGCTTATTTTTTGTGTGCCGAGCTGACATTTTTAATGATACCCCTTTTGTGCAAATAAGTTCTTTTGATTGCCCGCTACTGCATTTTAATGCAATGCCGCAGCGACCAAAAAAAAAAAAAAAATTCTGGCGCTACGATTTTTCTCGCTACGTTGTTTAGCGATCAGGTTAAATCCTTGTTTTACTGATACATATTTGGTATCGCCCGATCTATGTGATTTTTTTATGGTTTTATTTTGAATGGGGCAAAAGGGGGGGTGATTTAAATTTTTAAAAATAAAAAAAAGTAAAAAAAAAAAAAAAAAATGTATAACAATTTTTCGTAAGTTTTGGCATGCTTCAATAGCCTCCCTGGGAGGCTAGAAGCTGCCACAACTTGATCGGCTCTGCTACATAGAGGCAATACTCCGATCGCCTCTATTTAGCAGAATTACTGCATTGCTATGAGCGCCGACCACAGGGGGGCGCTCATAGCAATCCGGCATCAACCATAGAGGCCTCAAGGAGACCTCTGGTTGTTATGCCGACGAACCGATGACCCCCCGATCAAGTGACAGGGGTCGGCGGTGAGCGTATTTCCAGTCCAATGGCTGGAAGCGTGAGTTAAATGCTGCTGTCAGAGTTTGACAGCGACTTTTAAATAGTTAATTGCGGGCACGTCAGCTGTTCAAAACAGCTGACATGTCCCGGCTGTGATGCGGGCTCACCGACGGAGCCCACATCAAAGCGGGGATACTGCCATTGGACGTACTATCCAGTAAGGGGTTTTCAGTGGCATCATTCCCTTTTCAGGAGCGGTTACATACAATTATGGGGAATAGTGTCATGTACATGTAGAGCTGTAAATAGATTTGACTTAAATGATGTTTTTGGAGGTTTTTACCTACCTGATGTAGTGGTAATCTGGCAGTAAATAGCATTTTTCCCACGTTTTGCTGTGCTACTAGAAAGAAGCATGGCTACAAGGAGAAAATTAGGTTTTATTCTTACAGCTCCAACGCTTCCAGTAACAGTTTAAAGTTTATTCTGCCTGTAGCAGATTGGGGCGTGGAAGATAAAGATGTCATTTTTTTCCCCCTCTAGTCACTTCAGGAAACACGGAAAACCAAGGTTAAAAAGTGGGTCCTATATTAAACAATTCAGTAAAATGCAATATTAATTTTTTAATTTGGGTTTTTTTGTCCACTTAAACCATAAATGTCAAGAATGCATATAAGAAAGGGACAGTCTGCGCAGCCCAGCCTTCATAGTGCCAAAGAAGGGAGGAGATGGGATCCATTCCCACCTGCTTATTTTCCCTCTGTCACCAGGTTTTTCCCCATACAGTGAGGCACGTAAATTGTGAACAGTGAAGCAAGTAGATGAATGGATTTCAAAAAGGCCTAAAGTTAAAGATGACATTTCCTTGCATTTTAGGCAAAAATATATAAAAATGTTTTACATTTTAAAAGTTACAAAAAGGAAAATGGGTCAACACAAAATTTTGGACACCCTTGGAGAGTAATGTGCTCAGATGATTGACAAGGTTTCAGCCCTTAGCCTGTAAGGGTTATTGCTTGCTTACCATCGTTAGGGAAGGCCAGATGAAGCAAATTTCCCAGCTTTATACAATCTCAGCCTCCGCTAACCTTGCGCCAAAAAACAGCAGCCATGGGTTCTTCTAAACAGCTGCCTAGCACTCTAAAAATGGCGGAGACCGACAAAGCAGAAGACTGTAGGAAGATAGCAAAGCATTTTCAAGTTGCCCTTTCCTCAGTTTGAAATGAAGAAACGGCAGTTAACAGGAACAGAGGAAGTCGAGATAAAGTCTGGAAGACAAAGCAAAATTTCAGCAAAAGCTGCTCGTAGGATTGCTAGAGAGGCAAATAAGAACTCTCCCGCTTGACTGCAAAAGACCATCAGAAAGATTTAGCAGACTCTGGAGTTGTGGTACATCATTCTACTGTACAGAGACACCTGCATAACTATGGCCTTCATGGAAAAGTCATCAGAAGAAAACCTATCCTGCATCCTCACCATAATTCAGCATTAGAAGCATGCAAAAGACCATCTAAACAAGCATGTGTTTTGGAAACAAGTCCTGTGGACAGGTGAGGTTAAAATAAACCTTTGATAATTGGAGGCAAAAAGTTGGCAAAAAGTTGTGTGGAGAAAAAGGGGGCACAGAATTTCAGGAAAGAACATCTCCCCAATCATTAAGCATGGGGGTGGATCAATCATTCAATTAAATTTCATCAAATTGGTGTGAAGAGGATGGCTTCTATAAATGGATAAGGATTAGTGATGAATGAACATTCTCTGATGAGGTGTACAAAGGAACGGCGTCATCTTTAATTTAAGCAAGTTGAAGATGAAATGATCTCTCAAAGGGCTATACTGTTCACAATAACCAGTGGTGCCCAAACTTTTACAGTGTTCTGGAATGCTATATACAAGTCTCCAGGCCTCTCTATAAAATAAACAGATCTTTTATAAAATACTCACCTACGTGGCAGTCTGATCCAATGGGAGTCGCTGGTCTAAGTCTGGTGCCTTTTCTCTTGCGATCACAGGCCTACTCTGCTTCATGGATGACTCCTCCATCATCATCCACACATCGAGTTATACATACCCCTAGCCAGTGTGCATAGCCTCGCTCCATGCAAGTGTACGGAGAGCAAGGTGGCTCCCACTGTATAACTCAAACTTACCATCCAGTCCCGGGTCAGAAGCCACGAATCCCAGCAGCGCAAGATGCAGAGGAGGACAGCGATAGCGAGAAAAGAGGCTGCACCTAACCTAGACCAGCAACACCCATAGGACTGGACCGTCCCCGTAGGGAAGTATAAGATTTATTTATTTATTTTTTTTGCAGGGCGGCTTAGAAACTTAGATACAGCATTCCAGAATACTGTAACAGGGCTGAAAGGTGGAGACCGAAGGTTATATGGGGAAAAACCTGGCCATGCCATGGAGCCTGTACTTGGTTTGAACATAGCCCCTTTGAGTCACATCCTAAAACACACTATACTGACTCAAAGATAAGCTAGAAGCCATTTTGTCTGCAAAGACAGAGCTTCATTAACAGGAGGAAGAGATTGTGTTAATTAATATCAAATAGACATAACTGTAATGAAGGCAATTAATGATACCAAAAGCCGATCCCTGAGGAAAAACATTGTACAAGGAAGATGAAGTTTTATTACAGGTCTAAACCCGTAGGAGCTTCCACATCACTAATGGAAGTCATTACCTTGTTTGCTTCCTTATTTTATAGCCACTTCAAGGAATTTATCAGCTTTTATACAAGGCATGGGATTAACATTTGGCAAATGAAACCTACAGCTGATATCTGTTCTATCAGATGTATCTGTAGTAATTAAACCAATCGGACGATGATTACAACCAGATTACCTGGCAAAGATTTCAATCACTAGGTAATATCGGTAGCATGATGATGTCTAAAGGGAGGAATTTTTTTTTAATCCTAAATCAGCGATAAAGGACTAGAGATTAATATTAATGTATGGAAATTGCTAACTGGAGATAGAATCTCAAGTGCCACATATATAATGTCAAGTGCTTCTAGTAAGTGCTACGGAAAGGTACTATTGAATATGGTGCAACTCGTCTACTCTCGCATTCACTCTAATTACACTGGGCTTGTACACGCTTTCCAATAAATATGCAGATGGACAATGGCGGGCTACCTGCTACTGCAACATAACTTCCTTAAAATTAAGTCTTGGACCCAGGGCTGTGGAGTCGGTGCTCATTTTGGTGGAGTCGGAGTTGGAGTCGGTATAAAATGGACCGACTCCGACTCCTAAAATATATAATAAATTGGGTACAGTAATTCAATGCAGGATGTGCTGAATATTTTTTCATAGGAGTTTGGGAAAGTTATGAAATGTCCTATAAATGGCTGTTCTATTCCTGATCTAAGGCTACATTCACACACAGCGTTTTTCCTGTGTTTTTTGAGGATACGTTTTTCAGCTGCAAAAGCTGATCATCTTTTTAAAAAACTGCATCACCTGAAAGATTTTTGAGCTCATAGATAATGTTTTCAATAGCAAAAGCAGATTAGAAATCTGCTCTATCCATTTATCCATATCTGTCTATCCATATCGTATCTGTACCAAAAAGAATGAAAACCGGGTAGTACACCAATATATATTCTGTTCTGTCTAAATATCTTGATTATTGGATCATAAAAATGATTAAAATGTCTGAGGTTCACATTGTACTACAATAAATTTTTCACTTAAATATAAGCAATATGTGTGGGAGTCGGAGTCGTGGAGTCGGAGTAAGGGAAACTGAGGAGTCGGAGTCGCAGGTTTGGCTTACCGACTCCACAGCCCTGCTTGGACCTCGCCTATACAGTTGTCTACATGGACCACTTAAAGGGAATCTGTCTATCAGCTGCCGGCATTGTCATCAGTGGCTTATCTACAGCATTCTGTAATGCTGTAGATAAGCCCCCGATGAAACCTGAAAAATAAGAAAAACACGTTAGATTACACTCATTGGAGGGGGCGGTCCAGTCCGATGGGTGTTGCAGTCCGGTCCCTCCCATCTTCATGCGATGACGTCCTCTTCTTCCCTTCCCATAGTGGCTCCGGCGCACTGCTCTGCCCTGTTGAGAGCAGAGTCCTGCAGTGCGCAGGCATCGGGAGAGGTCTGGCACCTGCGCACTGCAGTATTATGCTCTGCCCTCAACAGGGCAGAGCAATGCACCTGCGCCAGAGTCACTACAGGAAGCGAAGACGAGGAAGGCATCGCATGAAGATGGGGAGGCGCCGGACCGGACCGCCCCCCCGGTGAGTATAATCTAACGTGTTTTTCTTATCTTTCAGGTTACATCGGGGGCTTATCTACAGCATTACAGAATGCTGTAGATAAGCCCCTGATGTCTATGCTGGCAGCTGATAGACCAAAGAAACAGTGACAGATTCCCTTTAAGATCATTATTTCCTTAAATGCCATACGGCCTAGATCTAATCTTATGGCTAATGTACAATTGTTTTCAGGATACAGTAAATGGCGTGGTCAGCACTCAGCAGTGATTCCTAGATGTAGGTCTGAAAGCAATAGAGCATAGATGTTGTAATGTTATGCTGACCCATACACCGTTTGATCTATGGATAAAGCTAAACATAGGATGTGCAAAAAAAACTGACCCTATTACTATTATGTTCCGTTAGTAACTCAAAAGAGGAATGTTGGAAAATTGTGGGACTAAATTCCTGTCCATTATCAGTTATGGGAAATTAATGCACTACTCAGTGGCGGCAAGATCTAAGAAACCTCTTTGGTAGTTGAAGCATACAGATTATTAATGTCAGTAGTCTGTCTGAGATATGCCCATAGGGTCTCGACAATAGGTTTATGATGCGTATGCCCTACTACTCCAACAGAAGCCTAAATAAGGTCTGGCATAGAAATATTTTCCTTATGATTCTGTGAAGACAGTGAATTAGGAGGCACAATTAGGTACAGTAAGGGCCTACAGACTGAGTGCCATATTTGTGATCCATGTGAGAAGGATCCAGAAGACAACCGTGTGCATGAGGCTTTATAGAAACTTTGAGACAATTTCACAAATGCACCTGTTTATCTAAAAGTTTTATAAACTGATTAATTGCTAGGTAATGTTCTCCATATTGCACTCAAGACACCATTAGAGTAGTATCTGTGGCTTCAATCCCCAAGAATAATAAGATTGTCAAATCTGTAGCCCTAAAGTGACTGATTATAGCGATGGATTGTCTGTTTTGGGTAATTACTAATGGTCTGGACTTTGTGAAATCTGTATTTCTTTGAAGGCAGATTCTGGCACTCCTGGTTTATTACACAATCCACATAATCCAGTTCCAACAGTAGATATTGGCCAAATTCCCTTTTATTTCATCTGATTCCTAAGCATTGGGCAGTGTGCCTGACATAGCAGTTGAGTTTAGTGGTCACTCGCTTACTGTATCACAATATTAGAGCGCCTGAATCCACCTCTACAAAAACAAAGGACTAAGGTTCAGAAGTCAATTAGACATTTTTGTGACCCTTATGATGAGGAAACTTAAATTAAAAAAAGCAGACCTCCAATACAGCTGTACGTGGACTCTGAAGTAGAAGCTCATATTTTAGACTGATTCTAGTTATTGGAAATGATGTTTCAGATTTAGATGTATTTTGTAGAAAGAATACAGGATGGTGTCCATAAAGGGCTTAAGCTGAGAGTCTCTAAATACTGGGGTATACGATTATATTGATAATCTGTACATTATTGTCCATCAGAACCCACCATTAGCTGAAATGATCATTTTTATCACTTTAATCCTTGGCACTGGAGGCAAAACCCTCTAACTGGGAAAACGAGGACTCTGCAGGATGAGAACCTGTTCTCATTCCAAAAACCATAACCAAAAAATAAGTGGTAGTTTTTAAGTGTTAATGGCTTTTGACCCAGAAATATTTAATTACTTAGATAAAAATTCAGACTAGTCTAGTCGAGAGAACCACAGAGAAAGTTATGTAGCATCAGGAGCTGAGCTGATATTCCGCGCTCCATGCGCTCAAACACCCATCAGCACAGAAGTGGCATGAAGAGAAAATACAATGCAATAAAGCTACAGAAAGCATGGAAAATACTGCAGTGATACAGTGCTTTATTCATATGCGACATATATCAGGTCATCTGGTTTTCTCATGAATACTAGGCCGGCAAAAGATAAATTAAAAAGTATTTCTTGAACATGGTGCAAGAATAATACTGGTCCAACACAACAAGAGCGTAACAAGCAACGACCTTAAAAGTGGAAGGGGACACTCAGACAAAAAACATTCACACCAACAATAGAAACAGGTTACTTAAAAACGTAGATTTGTTCTTTTTTTCTCCATATGTGATATATTGATATTTCATAGGAAAATAAAATACATAGATTTCTGTCATCTGTATTCTGCATTCATTTGCAAATCTTCTTACAAAAAAGGACTAGACATGTTAGGCATTCACAAATTCTATGCCATTTTTGTTAAATTCCATATCAACTATACATTATATTACAGTATTAACAATGAATATTTGTTTTCTGTTCTACCCATTGGGTAGGATATGTGCATAATATTCAAGTTATATACAGTTGAAAAGTAAAAAAAAAAAAAAATATAAGACTTACGAAAAGATGAAGTGGAAATAAGCACCGTTACAATTGAGGCACAGCAAAAGCGGAGGTGACCAGAAAGCGGCGAGCGATACACGACGCTGGCTGCAATCTGGTGTTTAGGTCACACACTCATATGAACGCTAACAATGGCAGGTAATACAGCAGCAGTAACATGGAGCAAACATTGGAGCCAACATGATGACCACACATTTACACTTTGTTTCATTTTTTTTACATTGCTATATATCGAATTCAGCAATCAGGGTTTTTTTTTTTCCTGCTTAGCAAACACAGCAATGACACGTGGTGAACTGTTGTAGCATAGCGGTTTGTATATATTGCAGTCCCTCCATTCATTGTTTTATGCAGGGCTGATCGGCTTGTCACAGTGAAATGGTTATTAGAATAGAAATGAATGAAAAAAAAAAAAACAACTTAAAATATGCTGGATTCTATATTCTATAATTAGTAGCCTGCCGCAGCATCAATGCGCCTGAATGTCGTGACTGCCTACTAACCACAAGAGGCAGTGGCGAGGTCACGAGCAGGAAGTCTGCAGTGCTCTGGTTGGCGGGCTACCAATGTGGCCCCCGGACCACAGTCCTGCGTATATTTCAGATCTACTGGAATATATATATATATATATATATATATATATATATATATATATATATATATATATATATATATATATATATATATATATATAGGGTTTTTGTTACACCGCCTCATTTTAAAAAGGTAGTGTGTCAGCACAGGAATATCCACCCCTCCAGTGGTAGATGGCAAGGAGATCAGCTTTTTTTTTTTTTTTTTTAATAAGGGGGGATCTTTTTCTTGGGATAATGTATTTAATGAAATAGAAACGTACAATAGATCTTACTGCACATCTGTCATAACACTGTATAAGTAACTTTGATTTTAAGAGTCATAGGCAGAGTAATTACATCTCGTTTCACCATGCTGTCTTGATTTTCTGATTTTAGCCTGGATGTGCTGGTAAACCAGACTTCATTATTAAAATGTACTAAGAGCAGCGTTTAGTCTACAAGAGTGAAGAATTGCCTATTGAGATGGACAGAAAATAGTTTAAAGTGTGGGTAGGAGAATTTAATACATCAGAATGCAGACTGCTGCTTATGGTAACCTACCTTCAGGCAGCCGCAGCGTCCGTGATTTATTTTAACGGTATGCATTTAGGATGTATATGTCCTCACATATAATGGAAAATTCAACAAATCTCCATCTCCAGTACAGGCATTTGGTGTCTCCCATCTGTAGCTAGTCAAGTTATATCTGAATATTTTATAACCTTAAGACCTGAAGAGAAGGGGCCGCATCAGACACCTCTATAGTTACTTTGTATGTATCGCACAGGCATTATGTGCTTGATGGTCATGTTGCAGTGCTGTGGAGATTATCAGGATTACTGGGAGCATCGTTGGGAATAATATACATTTGGTTGCAGTTTCTGAAAGTCTACTATAGCTATACTAGTACACAAAGCCTTAGGTGTCAGGATTGCCCATGTACATCTATTAGCCATTGTTCTCATGTGAGGAAACCTATATGATACAGATAACAGGATTTCATAACCCTTAAGTAGTAACGCAGGGACAATTCCATTCAATATGAGCATTATTCATGTATCACTAATGCCCTCACGTCCATGTGGTATACAGGAATCTTTCCCAACCAGCTATTCTATATAAAAGCAGTAGGCAATGTTATAGGGCTCTCCAACATGTGCACAAGGAAAGGAAGGAAAAGTTTTAGCTTCAGGAGTTGCAAAATTTACTTAAAGGGAATCTGTCACCCCATTTTTGGCCTAGAAGATGCGGCCACAGCCATCAGGGGCTTATCTACAGTATTCTGTAATGCTGTAGATAAGCCCCCGATGTAACCTGAAAGAGAAGAAAAACAAGTTAGATTATTACTCACCCGGGGATCCGGTCCGATGGATGTGGCGGTGCGGTCCTGCGCCTCCCATCTTCATACAATGACGTCCTCTTCCTTACTTCTGCCGCGGCTCCTGCGCAGGCGTACTTTCTCTGCCCTGTTGAGTACTGCAGTACTTAACTCTGCCTTCAACAGGGCAGAGAAAGTACACCTGCGGAGGAGCCGTGGCAGAAGTAAGGAGGAGCACGTCATCTCTAGAAGATGGGAGGCACCGGACCAGACCTCGACACCCACTGCACCTGACCCCCGGTGAGTATAATTTACTTGTTTTTCTTGTCTTTCAGATTACATCGGGGGCTTATCTACAGCATTACAGAATGCTGTAGATAAGCCCCTGATGGCGGTGGCCGCAGCTTATAGGCCAAAAATGAGGTGACAAATTCCCTTTGGATTCCATCATGAGGGCAGGCAAAGCTATGCTGTGTCTACCCTCATGAAGGAATAATTTAAATTCAATAGATTTTGTAATTCCTTAAGCTGGAACCTTTCCTTCCTTTCTTCACTCACAAGTGGTCCCTCGCAGTTCCGTGCCTCAGGACACCAGGAGCAGGGGTCAGCTGGTCCATTTTTTCTTATTCTTCTCTAGAAGCCATGTTGAAGAGAGTAATTTAAGTAACAGCGCTTCTGACACATCAAGTAATTTCTTGTCATTAAATCCCCCAAATCAATAAGGTTTTGGATCAGTGGTCATTTAGAATTGGGAGCATTGTAGACCTAAAAGTGTGCTTGATCTATTCATTAATGTGACATGTCCCATCGTACAAGAACACATACAACTGATATTCACCTGCAGACCGAAGATCACTTCCATACATCTGAATGGGCGTCATGCTCCTAGAGCTCAGCAACAAACCTGTCAGCACGGCACCCAGCTGTTAGTTTCCGTGCCATGTAATGTCCTTTATGCTAGACACATGACTCATACCAATCTCTAGCTACATATTAACAAGCCGTGTCCATAGATAAAGTAGTAAAATCAACACTGAACATGGGCATCAACTAAATACAGAATGGCCACCATCCAATTTTCTATACAAAGGCCTTCCTATGAAGGACGAAGGATAATTGTGTCGTGATCCACCCCTTAGGCCTTATGGTTTTCTAATTTTTTGAGTTTTGTTCCATACAGTAGGAAATATGTCATTATAGCGACTTCAGACTCTGCAGATTCGCGGTTTTCCTACACAGATTAATCAGCTTTCCCACTACATTTCTACCAGTTCTGCAGAATGGATCTCCACCCAACACAAAACTGTTGTGAACATACAAATGTTAGGAAGGAAAATGCTTTAGAATTTCCACTCACTTTCCTGGTAATATTCTTTCACAATGTCGTGGATATTATCACTCTTTAAAAGAGTTTTGTTCTGTACATGGTGTAGATATGATCCATTTCCATACACCAAGAGGCTAATCTAGTTTTTTGTGAAGAGGGCTATACTCTAGACAGCTGTTAGGACAGTCATTACTTTTAACCACAAGTACACACTTGGCCAAGTGGATGTGTTTTCAACAGGATAAAGTGGAATAAAAATCGCTCCATACAGCTCTGGTGGCAGATCATCTCTTGTGATAAAGGATCAGACCTGTTGAGCGCCAACATGCCAAATCCTTTTTTCCACAAGCATCTGACATCGGGAGTAAAAACAGGACATCCTTATACACAGATAGTTGGCCGGTATTGCCAAAATTATCAGGTTTGAATATAGTTATTCTAATATGGACACATTAAGTCTGTCTTGGCAGGGTCTCTATTGTACCACACACTTTTACAGGGTACACAGCCACATTTTTTTTGCCTAGTTTGTGGCCTCCACAGTGTACAAATGAATAGCTGCTGAATGTTACCTGGCAGAAGAGACTTAAGATTCTCACAAAGTTAAAAATTCATTTAAAAACAGATGTTAAAATCCAACAACCTGGCTGATTATCTGGGTGGCTTTGGCACAGCATCTAGCTATATCTGCCATATGTATATCGTTCAGGACCTTCCCAGGCTCTCCTGCATTAGTCTACTGGTTGTAAAAATGATGCATATACACCTAGTCATAAAATCCCTTTTAGAGTCGGAACAAGACATCGTATATTGATCCTCGTCACCAGCAGTGGTCATGAGTAGCATAATTGTGGTAAAACACAGAAATGTGTAGGAATGTCATAACCCAAAAATCTGCACACTGACACTACGGACAGTAAAAACGGTCAGTGAACGGATTAGAAAGTTGCTCATTCCGAGTTTACTAGAGAAGAACCGTGCATCTAGCAAACTATTGAGTATGAAACCCTGGCTGGTCTCTGCTGCTGGGAGTCCTCACAAGTAAAAAAATACTGTATGACAAAAAATGTCAATGCGTTTCCCTCATAAAATAATCTGAACAATTAGTGCAACTTTTTCTCTTAAAAACAAAACTCAGCATCCGTCTCATTCACTCTGTCAGTTCACTGTACACATTGGCACGCACAAAGGGGTTATTGATTTACATACAAGAATTAGCGCTGCCCCTACACATTATAAGCACTGGCCATCTGCCGAATAACCAGAGCATTTCTTGATAAACACTTACTTGGTTCTATGTCAGTATACAAAAGGCTCGGTGAAGCTTGAGTTCTGTGCCACCTTTCTGCAAGGTTTAAATAAACTGAAATATGATAAAAAAAAAGGTTTCCTGAAGATAATGTTATGGGGAAAACAGAAAGAACATGTGTAATAGTATAAGATTGCATGCCATCCTCTGACTATCAGAATATGCATACATTAAATATGTGCATTTGGCTTAACTTGAGTGAACCACTTGAACAGCCCCTTGCACTGGAGCTCTGGACGTCCCCCGGACAGCGCCTGGCTACGTCCTTCAGACAAGGTTCCCTGCCTGCCTGTCTTTTCCGCTGACTGGGACTATTGTGCTCTCTTGATCAGACTGTTGAAGTCTACGACCTGTCTGAGACTGGGCAGAGGAGTTATTTTGCTGGTGTTGGAAATATGTTGAGCCTGGGTAATGTCCCATAACTTCACTGTAGGTTGGGGGTGGTCCTTCCATTCTTCCGCTGCTGCTATAGTTGGTTGCACTGATGCCAGAGTTGCTGCTAGGTGGGCACGGGCCCCCATTGTACATGGATATATCTATTAAGTCACTATCAAAAATGGTCCTGTTTGGAGGCGCCCTGACAGATTCTCTGTTCAGTTCCATCTGCTGCTCTGGGTCCCGCAGCTGGAGAGTGCATGGACCTTGGTAAGGTGGAGGCTCCTCGCCATCAGAAAGGGAAATCGTAGGTGGAAGGTCAATCTCATGCTGGATGTAAGGATATGTCGGCTGGAAGCGGCTGAAACGATCTCGCTGCATAAAGGAAGGAGCAGTGAATCTGTCTCTTGACCTTGCTGCATACATGATCTAGAAAGGAGATTACAAATAACATTCAATGATTTATTGATTAAGAATTTCAGATCTCTCTGCAGTCGAATACAAACTAAGGAGGGGAAAATCTGGTGCGAATATAAAAATGGCAACAGCCCAAAGTTTTACTTCTGTAAGCAATGGCCCCATCTTTGAGACATTTATTCACACATTAAAATAGCAATATGAAGAAAAAGTTGTGGAATTATGGTAATCACAGCATGGACAGACATGTTAATTATGTGCAAATGATGAAAAAATGGAAACCGTTTTCAAAACATCTCCAACGCCTCACCACCGCCCGAGCCGCCGCCTCAAAACCACCAGAGCTGCTGCACCCCCGACCTTCTGTCTCTTCCCCACTATCCTGTAGAATGTAAGTCCGCAAGGGCAGGGTCCTCTCCCCTCTGTACCAGTCTGTCATTGTAAATTTGTTTACTGTTAACGATATCTATAACTTTGTATGCAAGGCCTCTTTCACACTTCAGTTTTTTTTTGCATCAGTTCAAATCCGCCAAAAAGTCAGACAAGCGGATCCGTTCTCAACTGATGTGAACGGATGGCACAGGATCCGTTTTCAGACGGATCCTGAAAATGAGGAAATATAAAGGAACTGCTGGCCGGGAAGGAGAGAGACAGACAGAGAGACAGACAGAGAGACAGACAGAGAGACAGACAGAGAGACAGACAGAGAGACAGACAGAGAGACAGACAGAGAGACAGACAGAGAGACAGACAGAGAGACAGACAGAGAGACAGACAGAGAGAATTTTTTTTTCCTTTTGTCCAGCACCCAGAAAGAATTTTGGGTTAAAAAAGTGTCTGGAGGATCCGCCAGAGGAAAAAACGTTGCAAGCTCCGTTTTGAAATCTTTGAGGATGGTGATGGACAGCAACTTTTGGCGGATCCTCAAAAAAAACGGATGCAACGGACAGCAATCCGTCACAATCCGCCATTAATGCAAGTCAATGGGGAAAAAACGGATCCTCCAAAGAAAATTGAGGATCCGTTTTTTTCAAAACCTGGTGGATTGTGACTGATTGTAAAAAACTGAAGTGTGAAAGAGGCCTAACCCCCCTTCTTATGTACAGCACCATGGAATTAATGGTGCTATATAAATAAATAATAATAAATTCAGCACCATTCATTTAAAAGCATTACAGACAGAAATGTTCTGCCATGCTGAATGCACTTGGGCATGCAGATAATCGATTAAGATCTTCTGCTGGCATCTCCTTTGTAACACATGGCATCTTTCAAAGTGCTCAAAGGGAGAAGTCTGGAAGAGTTGCAGACCAACAAGGCACATTTGGGCCATGGAGGTAGATCCCAGAAATACTACCAACATGAAGCCACCCCACAGTATAATCCCAGGTGTAGGACTGGTGTGATGTTTCCTTGTGAAGGACTCTTCATGGAACGGACCATGTGGTCTTGTCAGATTTGAAGAATGGCACGTAGTGAACAATTCTGTACTGCAAGTGAAATTAGACTTCAAATATCAAGTCTCAGTGTGTACACAAACTAACCAAAGGCATCTGCACAACATCAAACTATGGCCCAGATGTCCAGCTACAGGTGTTCCAGCAACCCCAAGCCACTGCTCTCACAGAATATCGTGCAGCAAAAGCTAGATAGCAATGGAGGCTGGAATAGACATCAATTCCCTTCAGTGATAAGTCCTGCATTTGTTTTCAGTGCAATGATGGCCAAAGATTAGTCTGGAAATCACGTGGATAATCTCACGAAGAGGCCTTCACAATGGAAAGGGAGTGTGCAAGGAGCACACAAAATCACTGGGACGCATGTTGCTCGTACAACTGTGAGCAGACTGCAGGGCCCAAACGCGCTACCACAGCCTGCAGAGTCATCCAACTACTCTCATCACGCTCATCTCGAGTATCACTGGTGCATTCAGCACGAAAGAACATTCCTCTAACAACCATTAATGACCTCACTGATATTAGCCATGTTGTGTGCTCAAACATGATACTAAATTATTTCAGATGTTCCTAAAATGGCGTTTCTTTTTTTATCATTTGCATATGAACACAACTATCCATCCTGAGATTTTACTAATTTCATGACTTTACCCTCTTGTTGCAATTTCAATGTTGAGAGGTGTATGTAAAGATCAGCGGCAATGGTGACGGCACAACCTTCCTGACAAGACTGGTAGCTCACACACTGATTATTCCTGTGTGACATGAGCAGCTGAGTTTTCTGTATTGCTGTTCCCAAGATCAGGAAGTAGCAGCACTCTGGATGCAGCGTATTTTCACTGCGTTCTAATCACGCAGGTAGATCCGCATGTGTTCACCGAACGTGCAGATTTACCGCATCCAATGCATTCTATTGTGGAAACTTCTGTTGCGGAGACTAACACCTCCACAACATAAATGGACATGCTGCAGCTCCTAAACCTGCACCGCATGTCACTCTTCGCGGGTGCACTTACACTCATAGTGGACATGGGATTTCTAGAAATGCCATCCACTATGCTACAACATCTGGCTGCTGCATTTTTTTTACTTTGCATAAATAAGCAGCGTCAAAACGGCATCAATTCCTGGTCGTGGGCACATACTTTATGAGCGCATGTATAAGATTTAGTTTACACATTGCATTTCTAAGGCTATTACGGTCATAGCAGGGTCAGTAAAAAATAATAAAGGTTGACCATCTACAAGATATTAACCCCTTCATGACCAAGCCTATTTTGACCTTAATGACCTGGCCATTTTTTGCAATTCTGACCAGTGTCCCTTTATAAGGTAATAATTCAGGAATGCTTCAACGGATCCTAGCGATTGTGAGAATGTTTTTTCGTGACATATTGGGCTTCATGTTAGCGGCAAATTTAGGTCGATAATTTTTGCGTTTATTTGTGAAAAAAAAATCAGAAATTTGGCGAAAATTTACAAAATTTCGCAATTTTCACATTTTTAATTTTTATTCTGTTAAACTAGAGAGTTATGTGACACAAAATAGTTAATAACCAACATTTCCCACATGTCTACATCAGCAAAATTTGACACAAATTTTTTTTTATTAGGAAGTTATAACGGTTAAAAGTTGACCAGTGATTTCTCATTTTTACAACAAAACTTACAAAACCATTTTTTTTTAGGGACCACCTCACATTTGAAGTCACTTTGAGGGGTCTATATGGCAGAAAATACCCAAAAGTGACACCATTCTAAAAACTGCACTCCTCAAGCTACTCAAAACGACATTCAAGAAGATTATTAACCCTTCAGGTGTTTCACAGCAACTAGAGCAACGTGGAAAGAAAAAAAGGACATTTTAATTTTTCCCAAAAAAATTTTCTTTTAGCATCAATTTTTTCATTTTTTACATGGGCAACAGGATAAAATGGATCCTAAAATTTGTTGGGCAATTTCTGCTGACTACACCGATTCCTCATATGTGGTCATAAACCACTGTTTGGGTGCACGGCAGGGCTCAGAAGGGAAGAAGCACCATTTGACTTTTTGAATGGAAAATATGCTGGAATATTAGCGGTTGCCATGTCGCGTTTGGAGAGCCCCTGTGTGCCTAAACAATGGAGCTCCCCCACAAATGACCCCATTTTGGAAACTAGACCCCCTAAGGAACTTATCTAGATGCATAATGATCTCTTTGAACCCCCAGGTGCTTCACAAATTGATCCGTAAAAAAAGTAAAGTACTTTTTTTTCACAAAAATTTCCTTTTAGCCTCAGTTTTTTCATTTTCACATGGACAACAGGATAAAATGCATCCTAAAATTGTTGGGCAATTTCTCCTGAGTACACCAATACCTTATATGTGGTCATAAACTACTGTTTAGCTCCAATCGTTATCGGACACCATGTCGCATTTGGAGAGCCCCCGAGTGCCTAAACAGTGAAAAACCCGCACAAGTGACACGATTTTGGAAACTAGACCCCTTATGGAACTTATCTAGATGTGTAGTGAGCACTTTGAACCCCCAAGTGCTTCACAAAAGTTTATAAAATAGAGCAGTGAAAATAAATATATTTTTTTCCTCAAAAATGATTTTTTAGCACGCTATTTTTTATTTTCACATGGCTAACAGGAGAAATTGGACCACAAAAGTTGTTGTCCAGTTTGTCCTGAGTATGCTGCTACCCCATATGTGGTGGGAACCACTGTTTGGGCGCACGGCAGGGCTCAGAAGGGAAGGAGCGCCATTTGACTTTTTGAAATGAAAAATAGAATTAGACTTACCGGTAATTCGGTTTATAGGAACCTTCCACGACAGCTACATCGGAGGATGTCTACCCCGCCCTAATAGGGGACAGGAACAGGTTAAATATCCCTCCCCTTCCTGCAACCACCAGTGTTTTCCTGGACACCAGTATGAATAGTTACCACCAAAGTGCAGGAATCATCCAATAAGAATATCAGATAGGGAGGGAAATTAGTGCTGTCGTGGAAGGTTCCTAGAAACCGAATTACCGGTAAGTCTAATTCTATTTTCTCTAGTCACCTTCCACGACAGCTACATCGGAGTAATACCAACAGCCAATTTCTTTAGGGGGGGAATCACGGCCTGCAGCACTCGTCTGCCAAATGTTAAATCCCCATTGAAATTTAGCCTGTAACGCCTGGTGAACGTGTGGATGGACGACCAGGGGAGGTTCTGCATATCTGCTCTGACGAAGCATTCCCATTTTTTTTGCTCATGACGTTGCTATTGCATGGGTAGAATGTGCCTCAGTGAGGCGGGTGGAGCCAGCTTCTGTGATGCGTAAGTCAGGCAGATAGATTGTGTGATCCAATTCGTGATCGTGTTCTTTGACTCTTCTTGCCTTATTTCGTCCTGAGAACTGGATGAATAAATTCTGGTGAATCCGCTGGGCTTCACTCTATTGTCAGTAGACAGGACCACTCTGCAAATGTCGAGAGAGTGTGGAAGGTCTCTTCCTTAGGGTTGGAAGAGCTTGGGCCGAATGAGGACAGTACAATGCCCTGATTCCTTTTGAGAAGGAATTTTGAGAAGACAGGCATGATCTAATCTCAAGATAATATCTGTAATGATTGCAAGGTAAGCTTCTTGAATTGACAGGGCCTGAAATTCTTCTATACGTCTAGCCTCAGTAATTGCGACTAACAGGACGGTTAAAGGGTTAGGTTTCCATGGTCAAGGAATCTAGAGGCTCAAATGGATCTTAGGTTTGAGCACGTTGTTGAGTTCCCATGGAGGCCCCTGACTGCGGAGTATAGGATGAATCCCGGCTGCCGAAGCCATAAACCATAGGTTCCAGCGGTGGCTGGCCAGGTCAAGATCAAAAAAATGTGCTAAGAGCTGATATTTATACCTTTAGTGCTGGGGATAAGACTCTGTTCCAGACCTTTTGTAAAAATCTAGGGTCTGTGCTGCACTGAGATGGAAGGGATCAGGGGTGCCTGGAGAGCACCAGGGCGTAAACCTTTCCCAGACCTTGGCATAGATGGCCTTGGTTATTGGTTTTTGGCTTTCCTGAAGGGTTTGGATTACCCTATCCGAGAACTATTTGGCTCTTAGGAATTCGGCCTCAACCATGCTGCCAGGTTCCCTTTGCCTACGTCTGGGTGTAGCAGAGGACCTTGGTGAAGGAGGTCGCCCTTTTTTGGGCAGAAGCCAGGACCTTCCTGGGCCATGGTAGGTAGGGCACTGTACCACTTCTTCCGAGTCACCGCGGGGCGATTAGTATTGTGGGAACTCTGTCCGTCTGGATTTCCTGAGATGTTTTTTGCCCGCATCGGTGTGGGTGGGCAGGTATATGCGAGGTTGGAATCCCACCATTGGGTGAAGGGCACCTATTCCTTGCACTCCGTCCATGTGGTTGAGGGAGACAAATACCAGTCTTCGCATTTTGCCTGTTGGCGGCTAGGTCCACCTCCACCCCATCTGGAAGCTAGGGACACGAATACCGCATGGTCCAGGCGCCACTCCTCCGGTTGAACGTCTTCTCGACTGAGGAAATCTGCCTGGGTGTTGTCTGATCCCTTCAGACGCACTGACCAGGAGAAGATCCTTGTTGCTATTACTTTCAGGCTGGCGTACTTCGTACCCCCTTGGCTGGAGATAGGCCACTGTGGTCATGTTGTCCGAGTAGGTGCAGACGTGATGATTTTGGATTAGTGATGACGTCTTTTAGCGCTTTTCCTACCGCCCTCAGTTCTCTCAGATTTGAGGAACTGGTGCTGATGCTCGGCAGCCATCGCCCCTGAAAATCGGATCTCTCTACTACTGCGCCCCCGCCTTGTTGGCTGGCATCTGAGCGGAGTGTTTTCAGGGGAAGCTGAATCCGGCTGACTCCCTTCTGAAGATTTCGGTAGTTCAACCACCACCTCAGGGCCGGTTTAACCTGACCAGGGAGGGGGAATCCTTCAGGACAATGGACTTTGTAGCCACGTAGGCCAGGCGGATCCTGGAATATAAAAGCACGTGGCTTTGTGGGCCTGAGCCCCAAGAAACCACCTGGGTGCATGTGGTCTGAGATCCTAGAACATACATTGACCCTGAGGGTCAGTGCCTGCTACTAATCCTGAACTAGGTCCTTGGTGGACAAGGTCGACCTGACAAACCTTAGGTAGGATGGATGTCTTTCCCCTTGAGTCAGAAAACTCCCAGAAGCTTCCCTCTCGTGGAGGGATAGACCAGGTTCGGTATCCAACCCAGGGATCTTAATATCCCCGGGTCTTTCCTACGTCCATCTTCTGACATGAGATAGATGGTAGAGAGAAGAGGAAGTCGTCCAGATATGGGATAATGCCTATCCCCTGGCGCCGGATGAAAATCACTGCTTCCGCCATGATCTTGGAGAGATACATGGTCGGATGGATTGGCACATGGTAATATGCACCCTTCAGCTCTACCGTTGCCATTACCGAGCTCAGTCCGATGAGCTGGACTGCCCCTGATTGACTCCATTTTGAATTGCCTGTATCGGACCGATTCGTTTAATGGCTTCAGGTTTATGATGATTCGGTTCTTCTCTGATGGCTTCCTCACCAGGAAGGGACGTGCATAATGGCCGTGTCCTTCTCCCGCTTTGGCACACTCACGTTCTACCGGAGCAGATCTTTGGTAAGGAGCCCTGAAGGAGTGGAGGCTGTAGGGAGGTTACCCCTAAGCATTACCCCTAAGGACTCTTGAATCCAATTTTTTTTTTTTTTTTTTTTTAGTCCATCTCATATGGTACAATGGACCCACTGATTTGTGGAGATGGACTGCCAGCGGGTAAAAAAAAAAAAAAAAAAAAAAAAAAGAGCGAGAGACGACCCCCAACCGGGCGTCACTGCTTAACTGGGGTCTGTTGATGGTTAGGGACAAGGATGCTCCTGCCCTTGTCTCCCTATACTCTTCCTGAGTATGTCAACAGGACCAGGGAATCTCAGCCAGTCTCTCATGCCGGTACTGGCTCAGCCTCAAGCTGCTTAGCGGCTGTGATCTGATGAGGGCATGCAAATTCAGCTTAGATTAGCTGCTGACAGAGGTTGGTCACGGGAGGGACGAAAAATCTGTCTCCTAGGATTTCTATGTTTCGGAAGAGATGCTTTTGTCCGAAGCTGTGTCCAGGATGTCGCACCATTTGGAGATAAGTGGCCTCCCTTAGGATTTTAACCAGGGCACTCCTCTAGAGGAGCTAGAAAGGACGGCCGCTTTTGCGGCTACCCGAACCTGGTGAGAGCAGTCATGCTCAGCCTAGAAGAGCTGGTGCATTAAAGAATTACCCGAGACCTGCGAATTATAGGCTGGTCTTCCTGGTCCCGGCCTGGTCCCAAGTTGTTAGCGACCGCCAGCGGAAGCATCGGCTAGGAACCTCGTTGCTTTCTGAAGTATGGGTAGGGCGTCAGGTATCCTTCCCCCTAAGGTGTCCTGAGTCTGTGCGTAATCACACTGACAGGGCATGTGAAAGCCATATTCGCTTTCTAGCAGATTTGTAGAGGTGTCCCAGGACTTCCTTGATAAGAGCTCAAATTTATATTATATATATATATTTTTTTTTTTTTCCCCTCGATCCATTGGATCTTTGAGCTGGGAGGAGCCCTCATTTTTATATATGGAGACCTCCTTTTATGGAGGATCAGATTCTGTACGTTCTCATGTACAGGACACCTCCTTTGGGCTTCAGCCCAACATCTCGTCCTGTACCGTGTATTTAACTTCTTCCTCCTCCACCCCTATGGTGCTCTTAACCATACTGATTAGCTCACCCACATTCCCGGAACCAAGTGATATTTCTTGTTCCCTGGTTTTAGGGGTGGACGTGGAAGAGGAACCCTCAATCTCCCGAGCGTCCTCTGAATCCGAGGACGGAATTTCGTCTGAGTCTGATTCTATCAGAGCTTTCTTCCTCCTCCTAGAGGGAGGCGGTCTGGCAGAAGGGAGCCATGGATGAGTGAACCTCCTGTATTATGAGGGATTTGATGCTATCCAGGAGAGAGGGCTGCTCAGACCTCTCTGTACAGGACGGGCAGAGTTTCACCTGTCTGTCGAGGGAGTCAGGCAGCACACATTTTACACTTGTGGCTGGTTGTCATAGGGTCAGAGACCTTTTCTCCCCATATTAGAGAGAGGTATGCTACGCCATTTTAGTAAAAAATGCTGGATAGCTAGGGCCGACGCCTGCTACTTACAGTAGGAGGGGGTATGCTGGGCTCTGCAGAAACAGAGAGAGAGGGCTTGTCACCGTACATGCCGTCTACAGTCAGTGCCAGACAGGTCTTACCTGGTGATCTCCTCACCCAGACCTTGAAAGATCGAGGGTCCAGCGTTGTTTGTGCACCTCCTCCTCCCTTTGGCCCAATGGGGGGGAACCACATGAGGACGCCCCAGAATGTGACCGCCGGTCCCAGGAGTAACGCACCCCCCGGCGCGCACATACGCTCCACCGTGGAACACATAGGGACAGACCGGAAGTGACACGCGCCCCTAAGCGACGTGCGCCTCAGTGGAAAGCCCAGTATCGCCCAAAGTGGAGGAACGCCACCCCTGGCCAGCGTGAACCCCCGGGAACTGGCAGCAAGGAGGAGGAGGAAGTCGGGGAGCTATCTGGAGGAACCCGGCGTGCACATCACCGCCTCGATTTACCCCCAACGGAGGCGCAGGAGAGGCGGGAGAGTCCCGAGTCCCACCATGCAGGCAGAGACGGGAGCAGCCATCGGAGGAGGAGAGCAAGGCCCCCGACCTCGGCTGCCCGGCATCTGACAGGTATCCCAGCTGATACTGGGCGTGGGGTGCTCCCGATCGTCGGCCACGGCAGCACCATCGTAGACCTCTTCATGCCCCATAGGGGACAGGAAAACACTGGTGGTTGCAGGAAGGGGAGGGATATTTAACCTCTTCCTGTTCCTGTCCCCTATTAGGGCAGGGAAGACATCCTCCGATGTAGCTGTCGTGGAAGGTGACTAGAGAAATTACCTCTAATCGTTAGCGGACACCATGTCGTGTTTGGAGAGCCCCTGTGTGCCTAAACATTGGAGCTCCCCCACAAATGACCCCATTTTGGAAACTAGACCCCCTAAGGAACTTAACAAGATGCATAGTGAGCACTTTGAACCCCAAAGTGCTTCACACACGTTTATAACGCAGAGCCGTGAAAATAAATATTTTTTTTTCCCCCTCAAAAAAAAATAAAAATGATTTTTAGCCAGCAATTTTTTTTTCACAAGGGTAACAGGATAAATCGGACGCCAAAAGTTGTTGTCCAGTTTGTCCTGAGTACGCCGTTACCCCATATGTGGGGGGGACCACTGTCTGGGTACACGACGGGGCTCGGAAGGAAAGTAGTAACATTATGAAATGCTGACTTTGATGGAATGGTCTGCGGGCATCATGTTACATTTGCAGAGCCCCTGATGTACCTAAACTGTGGAACCCCCCCCCCCCCACAAGTGACCCCATTTGGAAACTAGACCCCCCCCAAGGAACTTATCTAGATGTGTGGTGAGCATTTTGAACCCCCAAGTGCTTCACAGAAGTTTTAACGCAAAGCTGTGAAAACAAATCTTTTCCTCAAAAAATGATTTTTTTAGCTCGCAAATTTTTATTATCACAAGGGTAACAGGAGAAATTGGACCCCAAAAGTTGTTGTACAGTTTGCCCTGAGTACGCTGCTACCCCTTATATGGGGGGGGGGGACCATTGTTTGGGCATACGTAAGGGCTCGGAATGGAAGTAGTGACGTTTTGAAATGCAGACTTTGATGGAATGGTCTGCGGTCTTCGTTACGTTTGCAGAGCCCCTGATGTGCCTAAACAGTAGAAACCCCCCACAAGTGACCCCATTTTGGAAACTAGACCTTCCAAGGACTTATCTAGATGTCTGGTGAGCACTTTGAACCCCCAAGTGCTTCACAGAAGTTTAACGCAGAGACGTGAAAATAAGGCTAGTTTCACACTTGCTTTTTTTTGCAGCGCGTTTTTCCCGCAAAAAAACGCGTACAAAAGCATACAACTGCTGCGTTTTTTTCAAGCATTTTTATGAGCATGCATGAAAAAAACGCAGCGTTTTTATGCGTTTGTATGCGTTTTTAGTGCGTTTTTACCGCGTTTGCGTTTTTCCAAACATTAGGTGGCCCCTCACACTAACCCAAACCATGACTTTACTAACCCTAACCCTTAACCAAACCATACCCTAACCCTGACCCTTAACCAAACCATACCCTAACCCTGACCCTAACCCTTAACCAAACCATACCCTGATCCTAACCCTAACCTTGACCCTGACCCTAACCCTTAACCAAACCATACCCTGACCCTTAACCAAACCATACCCTAACCCTGACCCTAACCCTTAACTAAACCATACCCTGATCCTAACCCTGACCCTTAACCAAACCATACCCTGATCCTAACCCTGACCCTTAACCAAACCATACCCTGATCCTGACCCTAACCCCCCTTAACTAACCCTAACTTTAACCCAAACCCCTAAATTCCATTGTCTAAACTAATGGTAAAAAAAAAAACGCATGTGCAAAAAAACGCATACATAAGCATGCCAATGCGCACATATGCTCACCATAGACTTATAATGGGTGTCTTGCTGTAAAAAAACGCATTGCGCGCGCATGCGTTTTTTTGAGGCAAGTCGGACGCACAAAAAATGCAACAGGTTGCATTTTGTGCGCCCGAGCGCATACCGCAAAAAAACGCATGCGCGGAAAAACGCGTACAAACGAATGTGTATGCGCACATAAGCGCATCCAATGCAAAGTATAGGAAAAAAAACGCATGCGCTATTTAGCGCTAAAATACCGCGAAAAAAACGCAAATGTGAAACCAGCCTAAATCATTTTTTTTTCCACAAAAATAATTTAGCCCCCAATTTTTTATTTTCCCAAGGGTAACAGGAGAAATTGGACCCCCAGAGTTGTTGTGCAATTTTTCCTGAGTACGCTGATACTCAATATGTTGGGGTAAACCACTGTTTGTGCACACGTCGGGGCTTGGAAGGGAGGGAGCACCGTTTGACTTTTTGAATGCAAAATTGGCTGGAATCAATGGTTGCACCATGTCGCGTTTGGAGACCCCCTGATGTGCCTAAACAGTGGAAACCCCTCAATTCTAACCACATCCCTAACCCTAATCCCAACCCTAACCACATCCCTAACCCTAATCCCAACCCTAACCACATGCCTGACCCTAACCACAAGCCTGACCCTAACCACAAGCCTGACCCTAACCACAAGCCTGACCCTAACCACAAGCCTGACCCTAACCACAAGCCTGACCCTAACCACAAGCCTGACCCTAACCACAAGCCTGACCCTAAACCACAAGCCTGACCCTAACCACAAGCCTGACCCTAACCACAAGCCTGACCCTAACCACAAGCCTGACCCTAACCACAAGCCTGACCCTAACCACAAGCCTGACCCTAACCACAAGCCTGACCCTAACCACAAGCCTGACCCTAATCTTAACCCTAATGCCAACCCTAACCCCAATTCCAACCCTAACCCTAATTCCAACCCTAACCCTAATTCCAACCCTAATTCCAACCTAAACCCTAATTCCAACCCTAATGAAAAAATAAAAATAATTTCTTTATTTTATTATTTGTTCCTGCCTATGGGGGTGATAAGGGGGTATTTACTTTTCATTCTATTTTGATCACTGTGAAAGTTTATCACAGTGATCAAAATGGATGAATGGAATCTGCAGCCGGCGGGCACACTACGCGCATGCGCCCATTTTCCAATATGGCAGCACTTACGGTCCGGGACAGCGGGAGCGATAGCGGCACTCAGTAGGTACCGGGGGGTAATCAGAAGGCGGGGGAGACAGATGACAGCGGCGGCACATCGCCGCTGTCATTCATTGGTGGGGGGCAGATCGCCCCCGTTAACCGGTGGTGGTGGAGGTGGGGGGTCGGATATCTGTCACCAGCATGTCCGATGCTACTGCAGCATCGGCCATGGCTGGATTGTAATATTACATCAATTTTCATTGATGAAATATTACTATCGCTCTGATTGACTGTTAAAAGTGAAACAGCCAATCAGAGCGATCGTAGCTACGTGGGGGCGAAGCCACGCCCCCTGTGGTGAAATACAAAGCCCCCTGTATCTGCGGGTCGGGTGACCTTTCAGTGACCCCGGTCACCCGACCCGCATGGGGGCTTTAAAGTCATGACGCCACATAGGTGTCACTGGTCATAATGGCACAGGTTTTCATGACGCCTATGTGGCGTCATTGGTCGTGAAGGGGTTAAAGGGAACCGATCAGGTGAAAAAGACGCTTTTAACCTACAGATATAGGGGATAATCTGCAGATTAATAGCGTTCTGAACTTGCCTAGCGCCTGCACTTAACACTCCGCTGCCAGGAATAAATTAACTACCGGTATATTTCCTTTAGTAACAGATTAACCATTAATTCCCAGATGTCTCAATCATGTGTCAGCTTTCTGTGCATATGATTTTTGGAATAAAACTTCACTCGTCACATATAGCACAGTTTGTGTTGCAATGTTAAAGAAGCTGTCCATTACTTAGACAAGTCATCATCCTACCCCACGCGTGACCACTATAAAACAAGAAAGTCAATACTCGCCTCCCTTGCCGATGCTGTTCCTGCGGTGCTGGCACTAGCGGGGTTATTGTCACAGGTGACTGGCTCCCAATCAATGCTGGCGTCACAGTCTCCTTCTGTCGAATTGAACATGAATCGAAAGTCAGATCAGCTGTATCCCTGGCTTCCTCTTCATGTTCAATTCGTCCGAAGGCGGGGACAGTGACGTGTGCGCTGTTGGATGCCAGGGTCACTTGTCACAACCCAACACGATAGTCCTGAGAGAGCGAGTGAAGAAACCACGGGAATGGTGCCAGCACAGGAGGAGAGTATAAACTATTTTATCGGGACCAAGAGTGGGGTATGAAAGAGGGTTGCCCTAATAGTGGGCAACCCCTTAAAATATATATACCCCACCTTAGTTACTTATATATTTACATCAGCTGAAAAACTACATCGTACCTCTGATGCGCCTTGTCGTGACACCAAATTATCTGAAGGCCACAGACACCTTTCCTATGAGAGATGAGGAAGAAGAAAAAAAAATCAGTATAAAATACACATTCATGCATCCAATATGGCGGTCAATCTCTAGGTGGCACAACTAAACTTATGTGGATAAAACGGCAGCCACAATACAACAAAGTCCCTACAACCATGTGATCATAGCCATTTACCCCTTATAAAGTATTTATTCAGTTCACCCAACACAACATTTTGCAAAAATGTAACCAGGTCAAGTGTCTTTAACCTAGTGTCAAAAAGGTGTCCCTTGTCTGAAGGGGCCATCTTCTAAATGATCCCATTCAAATGTGATAAAGTACCAACAAGTGTCTACAGGATAGCAAAGAAGCTCACTTTACCATGGTCACGTCCTTGAGCCAGCTTGCTATAAACACCACCAAATCTCCCCTCCCTTGCAGTTCCTAGCCTCTGGGTCCTGTCGAGTGGGAGTCTGGCACATGAGTGACTTGAACAGGTTTAGTCTACAGCACTTGATGCATAAATGACTGCCAAACATTTTGGATCTCATGAGTATTACATTATGTAATCAATACGTGTAGACTATGCCAGCCACCAGTAGAGGGCACCACTGGTATATAAAGTTTTACCATTCAACTTTTGTTTGAGCCTTTGTTTATACAGAACAGTCAGTTCCTGGACATGGAGTCATGTCCAGATGAGGAAAAAGCAGCCATGCAGCCCGACAACTACCCGCAATTTCAATACTAGTGATTTCTACCTTTGGATGAAAGCAGCTTTGTTCTTAATAGAAAACATTTATGTGTACAGAGGGCATTGATGGTACATCCATGTACACATGATGTGCAAATATCCAAATAGTAGGAGTTGAGACCACAGGGCTAATCTGTACCGAGGTTTGTACGGTTCGTTAGTTGGGGAAGCAGCTCCAGCTATTGGAGTTTAGCCTGCTGCTTCCAAGGAAAGTGAATGACTGGAAATATCAGAATTTTTCCACACATAGCAGCTTCTACGTAATTGGGGTTATTCCCACAAAGTGCATTTGGTCAGTCAGCTCCCAAGATCTAGTTGTCAAAGTACCCGATTCTTGTGGGGAGAAGGTATAGACCTGCCTTAGGACTAGTCACCTCATCACTAGAGATAAGCTAATCTGTTCGGATTCGGTTTTGATAACGATCGGAATCGAATTTTGTTTTTGCAATATTCATCGAAGACAGCCGAACATCAGAGTCAATGGGAGTAGAAATAACCAAATATGTTCAAAACTGATCATAAGACAAATATTCGGTACGAATAGTGTTCGAGTATGGTCCAAATGTCAAAATCAGATTTGGGGCCAAAAAATGAACAAATTCACTCATCTCTACTCATCATCAGCCATGTCCTGTACTTTCAGAGGAAACATAGCTGTGATAACAGAACTGATCTCTGAAGAGTCATGATGTGATCACAATTAAAGTGATCTGAGTCTTGTTGACCATGCTCAATGGGTAATGGAAGCATGTATATTGGCTCTAGAGAAGAAAGAAATGTCCCCATACTGAAACCGCTGTCTGTAGTGATATTAGCCAAGCCAGAGACCCAGATAGGCATGTTGCAAAGCTTCTTGAGTGATCGGACACTGACTTGTAGGGAGCTGCGTCTAATATGTGGCACTAGGGATATTTTTCCCCCCAGAGAGGGCTATTTTGACTGATATAATGTAGCAGCAATCCACACTAATAACAGTGAAGCTAGGCATCACTGCAGGAACCAGAAATTGTAAATTGCACTAGGACTGCCTTAGTCCTCATGTTATTCACATTACAATAGTATTTCTTTAAAAAGGTGTATCTAAAGTGGTATGAGGCCTTAATGAGAACATATCGTCATCTGCCAATAGAAGCTGAAGGTAACTAGGATATATAGCACGACACGAGCTGTAGACAAAAAACTAAAAAAGTTCTTAATACAGATGAAATGGGGAGCTGTAAGATTAGCAGATCAAGTGTCAGCGAGCGTGAATTATACCACAGCTATCAATTCTGCTGAAGCCATACATGAATATGTTAAGGAGTGCTCGTCACCCCCAAAATCAATATTAAATGACCTATACAGTGATCCAGAGGACTGGCTATAGAAGACATACTATTGCTGAACCTATTAATGGTACAATGCTTGAGATAAATACTATTAAAGGAAATTTGTCAGCAGGTTATTGCTTTGTAATCTGAAGACAGCAATAAGATTAACATCGCTGGACCAGTCCAGCAACTAAGGTAGCTGTGATGTGGGCAGGGCTAGCTTTCTCAGCTCTGCTTTAATCTATATCTTAAATTTCTGATTGTATCAGAACGGCTGTACGCAGTAACCTACGTGATATATGGTTGGATTCAGCTTCTCTTAGCTTAGAGCAGCATAATGTAGGCAGAGGTAGCAAAAACCTGCTCACATATTCCCTTTAATTCATATGCAAATGAGGGGCTTTGGTTCACTGTTACGCTTCCTGATTTTGCAAATTGAGGGCCTTCTCCAATTCTTGAAAGACCTTATTTGCTTCCCAGATCAAACACTGTTTAAATTCATCCTGTGTGTGAGTGCAAGCGCATACACAGTGCATGAACTCCGCACAGGCAGCACAGTGTTGGCAAGCATAGTCTCCTCAAAAGGATCTTCTCTGCAAACACTGCGCACTACATTTCCAGGTGTCTTCGTGTATTCAGCAGCATCAAGGGGGGAGCCAGGAAGGAGAAAGTACTTGCCCTCACTGTATACGAGACAGCACTGACGCTGTAAGTGCAGCAGGGCACATGTCGAAGGAGTTCAGACAATGCTGGCACTGAGAGGTGGGAAGGCCTTCAACATGCAAAATCGCAGGGTGTAATGGTGCACTGTACTCTTGGCCACGCTACATGTGCTTTGAAGTCCTTCATTTGTTTGCAAATTATAAGTAGATTCTCACACTATACCACCAAGACAGTTCTAGTATAGTTTTTATAGGGTCAAGTCCCCTTTATCACTGTAAATATCAGTTAATATTGAATTTAGGAATGACAGACTCCCTTTAAAGGCTGGATTCACCAAGGCTCCACTGACCATAAGGGGACCACAGTGTCCTTCCGCTGTGACACCAGTGATATGTGCTGATGTGTACCATGTGTGTTTAATTTCCCTGCAGGTGAAGGGTGAGGGGTGTGGAGCGCTATAGCTAGCCCCTCCCACCTACATAGAATTCTTCTCTCAGTAATGGGAAAGTCTTCACTAACTACAGATTTTACCTTAGTTGTGATCTTTGATAATGCCGGATCGATTCTGGCAGAGAAGAAGCTCTCTGATAAGATCTACTACAAAGTTGATTATTTTCATGCATACTACTGATTTATGAAATAAAAATTAAAATGACAATAACCTTAAGTAAACTTTTTTTGGTGTGATGTATCACTTGCTGTGTGTAACAATACACAGATTATGGAATGGGTTTGCAGACACGCGATCTTAAGTTGTGTCAAAAATCACAGACTTCAGATTCCTGCAATAATTGGTATGAAGAGGAAATTATACTGTATTTGGCCATACCTCACTACCATAACAATCCACTAACAGGGTCTCCAAACCCCATGAGGCCAAAGCAACATACTTACCATCATCCTTGTCACCAGTCCATTCTAACTAGCCGTTGCTGGGTGAATATTGGTTTCTAGGCATTGTACACACTGGGCTTACTAGCAACAAGAGCTTATCTGTCATGTTTTTAAAGAGATCCGACATGCCAACTTGGAGATGTGTGCACTGAAGGATCACCACTTGGCAGTGCCCTGCCGTGGAGATGCTGACTAATAGTAGCTGGATCACAAAACATGCCCAGTGTTGTCTGTACAAGTTGTCGTGACTGATAACCCGAACACTATGCATCTGCTCAGACGTAACCACACAGACAATGTCCTGACTGTACTCACACGTTCTCATGGTCTGTATTTTATCTTTAGATTTAAGTTGGGAGGTTTATAAGCAACCCTTAATTCAACACCAGTCTATGTTCAGACTGGTGAAGACCACATGGGGGTGAGTGATGCCCAGTTGGAACAGGTTCTGGCAACCGAAGTAGAATTGCAACAACATTGCAAAAAAAAACAGGATCCGCAATATGCACCATTGACAGGTTTTTTTTTTTTTCTGAAAGGAGATCTCCGGGAAAATATTTCTTAATTCTTCAAATGTGTCTCTTTTGGGTTTACGTTGTTACTGCAGTTATTAGGTATCATAAGCAGCTGTGAGCTGGCACTTTACTGGTGTAGTTCCACTTATTTACCAGGGACGAAAGTACAGCAGTTCTTCCAGCACTTCGGGTATGTTCCCACAGGGCATAAAGAGAAGATTTTACACAGATTTTTCAGACCGATAATCCACTATTACAGTAGCGCTGAGGTTTATGACATCTTAAGAATCTCATGCATGTGCTGCAGAGAACATCTGCTGTGTAAACTGACTGGTGCTGCAGCTTTGATGCAAATCTGCAATACTTTCAAGCATTTTTGGTCATTCTTGCATTCAAGAGACAAGAATTAATGATCATAGTATTACAGCTTGTGCATAAATCAATACACCTCTTCTAGCTGCGAGGAAGAGCAGAAACATAGGCCAGCATATAGTGAAATTGGCGTAGTGACATGTGAAGCAAGCGGAAACCGTGGGAAAGAAGAGCGTGAACAGCAGAAAAAGGTAAAAATGTCATGCAAGGTGGGATAGATATAATGAAGCACTAGAAAGTCACTGGAATTTTGTGTGACTTTAGTATCATAATCAGGTCTCACCCATCCGATCAGAAGGGACAGAAAACTTTGCAGAGCTGCACATTGCAAACCTTGCTCTTTTGCTACAAAGTTGTTCCAACTCTGCTTTCTGTGGCTGATTCTGCCCCAAATGAATATTAGGGTCCCACCTCCCCTCACTGGTCTTCTAACCCATCACAACCCTCCAGGTTCAGGCTGTTGGCAGGATGGGTTACTTTTAAAAGCTTTGAGATATTTTTAGTTGAGAAGTCATGCACATATAAGATAAAACAGCATGCAGCATGTCAATTTATGAAGAGGCTGTTTCCACAGATTTCATGCCAGCAATAGAATCCACAGTTCTTTAGCGCTGCATATTATTCGGTGCCATTTCTGCATGGTTCCATGTGCATTGTGCGAAATGCAGAGACTGGGAAAGTTTATTACAAAGAGATATGTAATCATTTTAAGAAATGCAGCATCGAGCGCCGTGTAAACAAAGAGAAAGCTGCCGTATGTGTTTTGGAGATGAGCCTTTGTCCTGAAATGGCTGGTAAGATGACACACGCACAGAAGTTACTCTGTACTAAGGACTACACCAGAATAGCACCCCTAGAGCGCCACAAAATCATGTCCACTACCCGTCCTAATGAGAGCTGACTGCTTCCTACAGCTACGCCTTTCAGAAAGCCTAGAGAGCAGAGGCGCGATGTTCAGTCAGCTGTCTGGGTCATACATGACACATGCCTCCCATCAAAAAAAGCAAAGAGGAGGCTCAGCGCCAGAAGCAGCGCTACAAGTGCACTGTCATGGATAAAGCTGTTCTTCTCGCTTTTACTGTCACATCTAAACCTCAAGAGAAAGTGATAGAAGGTAAAAGCAGCACAAGTGTAAAGAAATAAAGTTCAGAGCATTCCCGGTCTCCTCTCCATCTTCGGTCTGTACAGATATACTTGTCAGCGACACTGGTCTGTACAGAAGACATCTAGGGAAATAAGGTAGAGTTCAAAGACATACATACATATATATATATATATATATATATATATATATATATATATATATATATATATATATATATATATATACACACACATACATACATATATACACACACACACACACATACATACATACATACATATATATATATATATACACATACATACATACACACACATATACACACATATATATAAATAAAGTAGTTATCCTACTTTGGCCTTAAGCCCCCGTTACACACGGCGAAATCGCTAGCGATCTCGCTAAGTGTGACACGCGGAAACGACCGGCTCCCTGCTGCGATGTCGCTGATCGTGCGCAAACGTTCAGGATCATTTTTTGATCGCTGGCGTCACGCTGACCAGCATGCATCGCTGTGTTTGACGCCCCTTATCAACGACGAGCGACCTCGTTGGCGACTCCGAACTCATATAGATAGCGCTGAAGGACGCCTATTCAAAGTCTGAATCGCTAATATAGACAGTGTGTGACACAGTACCAACGATCGCCATGGTCGTTAGGGACATCGCTGATGCGTCGTTATGAAGATCGGCCTGCTTACTAGCGATGCACAATCGATCTTAGCCAGATCGTATCGTTGTCGGAATCGTTGGTGCGTCGCTACGTGTAACGGTACCCTTACTCAAGTGATTAGGTCGACGGAAAAAATAAAACAAACAGTACAACATTACAGTTTCTGTGTGTGATCTGTTATTCATCGACCAGTTGGTAAGAACAGGTTTGGGAAGCCTCCATTCATGCAAGACAAAAAAGGACGACCAAAAAAAAAAAAAAACCACTCCAAGGAAGGTAAACTGATAAAGACAAATACAGGAAGAGGAAAAGTGTTTTATGAACACTAAATATGAACATGTGAATAAGGCTTTAGACTTGTGCAAAGATATCCATGAAAAATGTGCCACACAAATTACCAATGGAAAATCTTATTCTGCATCGCTATGTCCAGTTTTATTAAATTTTCATTTCTACACCTTTGCTAGCAGATATTTTAAAAACCAAAATTAAAAATGGCTGCAGTGTGGACAGAGAGCAACGAAATATACTGAGTGACTAAAGTTAGTGGTATGTATAGGAAGAATTAAACCATGTTCACATGCGATTGATATGCTACAGATTGTTTGCTACTACTGTATTCTTTGCAGATTTTTCGCCCATAAACCTAAAGTGGATGAGAGTACAATATCACACATTTTTTCAAACCTCAGCAACTTAAATCAAGTTGTGGGATTGTCATCATTGCCATTGAATTCAATGGCATTTTTGCCATTAAATGGATTAACGCAATGGCAAAATCACATACCCAAATTTTGCATCCACAGCAAAAGCACTATCACGATGCAGTGGACCCATATAGTTAAAGGGAATCTGTCATCCTTTTTTAGTGATATCATGTAAAGATATCACCCAATTGTGCGTCCCATAAGGATTCTATTAGGGCTTGATTCCCCCTGACCCCACATCTTTGATGCATAAAAACGTTTTGTTTTTTTTTTCTATCTTGGAGGAGATGTATGGAAATCACCGCGGTTCGGTCCGATGGGCGGGGCTTATTCGCCTTCTCCCCCCCCCCTCTGCTGGCTGAATGTAATCATCTGTGAATAACACAGATGCTGTAGTTTTCCGCGCTTGCGCATTGAAAAGGCCTCCGGCGCTTGCACAGTATGCTTTGCCCAACTGTGGGCAAAGCATATAATTGGTACTGCGCATGCACCGGTATTTCAGCGCGGTCTATGCACCGGAAGTGTGTCCTGCATGTGAAGACTTTACGGTACACATACAGTCAGTTACCTATAGTTTTTTCGTTATCATGTTCAAATGAAACATTTGAGTGCAGGGCACTCGTGGCTTGGAAAGGGCAGATATACTACGGTATGTTACAATTCGGTTTGTTCACCTTAACCGACAATAACATATCCTGGGATTTCCTGGATAAGTTTCAACATCGGTGTCATGGTTTCCATTACAAAAAGGAAAGGGAAAGTGCCAGATACATCACTTCCATCATTCTCATAGGAAGTGTGTCCTACCTCCTCCTCTCCATAAACCTCTGAGCAGCTGAAGTACAGTAATTTGATACCTCAGTGAATGGACTGTGTATTCATCACTGATCATTTGTTGGCAAAATCTATCCAGAAGGCATGCAAAGTTGCCTATTTTCACTTTTACTACTATGGATTTAGTAAATTACAATGTGAAGTTCAGTTGTTACATATGAAGATGGGGTTCCTCCAATTGTAACCAATGAGGAGTTCTACAACACTGCCATATTACTAGACTGCAGAAACGAGGAAGACTCACCGGCTGGAGAACTTCTTCCTGTCTTCTGCTTTGGCTTTGTCGGTTAGTGAAGGACCAGGTGGACAGTTTATAATGATTAAGAAGGCAGACGATCACAACCACCATCACCGTTATAACCACGATTATGATAACAATCTGCACGAACTCCAGTTCAGCTGAAAAACAAAGAAATCTCATTACCTACTGTATATAACCAAATATTGGATACAGCTTTTTGAATGGAGGCATACGGGTTACACTAACAGTTTTATAAAATGAAAAAGGAATCAGTCAAGTTTTTACCTTTCTAAAACAATCCCTCCATGCATGCACTAAATGATGTAAAAGCCTTTGTCAGTTTTTTTTTTTTTACACTTGCCGGAAGCTTGTTTTTGCGGTACACCGTGAAGACGTATTTGAGGAACGCCGTATTTTTTCCCCCAACTTTTCAAAACCTAATAATCCAAAACAGAAAAACGGAGATCCGAGAAGATTTTTGTGGCCCGTTTTTAAAGCAGACTGGGAAAATTACAGCAATACGGCCCGCAAAAAGCATGGGAAGTGTAAAACAACTTTAATTGTGTACCAAAGTCTTCCAAAATAATTTTTTTTTTTAAAATCTTCTGTGTTGCATGTAAGTGAGGCTAGAATAGCGACCACTGGGAATATACGCCACTCAAAAGTGTGACATTTTCATAAGGCTACTTTTACACATGCCGGGTTTTTTGCTGCCCGATTTTACGGGACAAGTTGCCGTGATTTTTGCGGTCTCCCGCAAAAACTGGCCTCAATAAACCTTCTCGGATCGCCGTTTTTCCCTGTTGTAACAAATTGCAGGGAAAAAAAAAAAAAAAGGACGATCTGCAAATACGGTGTACCGCAGAAACAAGCAACCGTTGTTTTTGCGGTACCATTGATTTAAATGGAGGCAGTGTCCGCGAGCCGTGAAAAATATCGAGCAAGCTTGATATTTTTACACAGCCGTATGTACGGCCCTCACGGCCATATGGGACACGGCGCTCCGATGTATTTTTGCAGGCCGTTTTTGCAGCCCCATAGAAATCTATTGGGGCTGCAAAAACAACCCGCAAAAACACAGCAAGTTTAAAGGGAACCTGTCACCCCCCTCAGGCTTTTTTAAGTAAAAGAGCCACCTTGTGCAGCACTAATGCTGCATTCTGTCAAGGTGGCTCTTATTTAGCGTCCCTTTCACCGCCGAAATAAGCATTTTTACAATTTGTGAGACATACCAGAAGTTTGTCCAGTGGGCAGGTCTTTCCCCCTCTGACACCGACGCCTCACATCCATCATTCATGTCCTCCTTGTGTCTTTGCTCCGACTCCTCAGCGTTCATTTCAAATGCTGGTGCCCGCGCTGTAATATCCTCTATTGGGCATGCACAGTTAGCGCTGCCCTTCTGACATCACATGTCATAATATCCTTACTACCGCGCCAGCCGGCAGTCCAGGGGGAGATGAGGCTGCAGCTACGAGCTCCGCTCAGGTGCTAGCATGCATTGTCCAGGAGGAAGCGACGCTCTGTGCACACCAGCAGGAAGCCCAGAGTGCAGCTCTACCAGCCGCTACCTGCACAGCGCTGCATGTTCTCAGGGTTCACGTCCATTGATGTCACGGCTGCAGGAGGGCCTGTGGGCGGGTCCTCGGTGGATCGCTAGGACTTTTTTTTTTAACCTTCATAGCTCGATGGCCAAATGGGTTGCCCCTAGCAACCGGAGCCAGCGCTGACGTCAAGCGCCTTCTGCACGAGCTGTTAGTCACAGAGCAGAGTGGGAGAGAGACAGAATGGGGGGAGAGAGAGATACAGAGGGAGGAGACCGAGGGAGAGAGGGGAAGAAACAGAGGGAGGAGAGAGGGGCAGGGGAAGAGAGAGACCGAGGGAGGAGAGGGGGGAAGAGAGACCAAGGGAGCAGGCGCGGTAGGAAGGACATCATGCGATGTCAGAGAATGGCAGCGCTAACTGCACATGCCCAATAGAAGATATTACAGCGCGGGAACCAGCATTTGAAATGAACGCTGAGGAGGCGGAGCAAGACACGAGGACATGAATGATGGAAGTGAGGCGTCTGTGTCAGAGGGGGAAAGACCTGTCTGTCCCCCTGTCAAATATCAGGTATGTGACCAATTTTAAAAACGATTATTTCTGTGGTGGAAGGTACCCTAAATAAAAGAGCCACTTTGACAGAATGCAGCTTTAGTGCTGCATAAGGTGGCTCTTTTACTTAAAAACGCCCGGAGGGGGTGACAGACTCCCTTTAAAAGCAGCCTAATGCAGCCCATCTTTCCCCAATTGATGCCTCCCAAGTCAGCCCAAGTCTTCAAATAGCAAATGCACATCAGAATCTTCAACCCTTCCTGTGCAAGCCCAGATTTGGGGGAAGACTATGGATGATACAAAACACACCATGTTCACCTGAAAATTGTGACCTCACACAAAACTGGAAATAAAAATAAAAATACAAGTTTGGGTAATAGACACAAAGCCTTAAAAAAATACACTGTTTAATTCAAAAAAGTTTGCTTATCTGCCATCAGTGAGAACTGTAGAAAATGAGCTGATGCCTGTGACATGTTACTTATCATATTTTTGCTCATTTTGCATTGTAATGTATGCTGGATGCCAGCTTTGAAATAAATTGAGAAAGGAGATATTCCAGTGAGATGAAAACCTGGTAAAATCCCAAAGTTTTTTTGTTAGAAAACATTAAAAATAAACAGTGGTAGAATAATGTCAATTTCTCAGAACAGAACTTGAGTGCAGACACCTGACAAATTGTTAATATTGACGCTATAGCCACAACCCCTTAAATAGGAATTTGTCAGTAGGATCATCCCTCCGAAGTCATCTATATGAGCATCATAAAAACTTCGATGTCTGTGCGCCGATGATTAAATTCCAGAGAATTCCATGACTTATGTAAATGAGATGTTAATTAAGGCATGTGTGCCAGACACTGATCTCCCAGAGAATCTGTTTCCAGGGCTCATTTTAAATGACAGTTTGGTTACCAGTGTGAGACATGTAATGACCGACAGT
The DNA here is from genome assembly GCF_039654945.1 of Dendrobates tinctorius. NCBI lineage: Eukaryota > Metazoa > Chordata > Amphibia > Anura > Dendrobatidae > Dendrobates > Dendrobates tinctorius. The sequence continues at coordinate 22,935,029 of NW_027361783.1, forward strand.
CTGCCCTCATCTACAGGTCTCATACTGGGAAGTAGGATTTCACAGGAATAAGATATCGGATCGCAGATAAGGTATTTTAGTCAACATTTTATGAACTGCATGCTCATATAGATGTCTTAGGAGGGTTGACCCTGACAGAATAAAAAGACATGCATGGCTTTCTCAATATCTGACATGAAATCAGAAAAAACCTTTTCCATTTCAGGTCAAGTAGGATTACCATAATTATAATATTTGACAAATGCCAGATTATGAGAGAGAGAATGTTTAAGGCATTTTTATTACTTACTGCAAAGTCAAAAGTTGATATACACTATGATTACTATCCTTTTAAACAATTCTGGCCTTCCCATATGATGTCATGTGTTTAGGAGCTTTTGACAAGTTTTTTTTGTTAACATCTGAGTTAGAGACACCTGTGGATGTATTTTAATGCACACCTGAAACACACTGCTTCTATGTGTAGAATCATGGCAAAGTCTCAAGAAATCAGCCAAGATATCAGGAAGAGAATTGTGGACTTACACAAGTCGGGCTCATCCTTGGGTACAATTTAAAATACCTGAAGGTGCCTCATTCATCTGTACAAACAATTATACGCATGTACAAATAAGATGGGAATGTCCATGACTTCATACTGCTCAGGAAAGAGACTGGTTCCGTATCCCAGAAATTATTGTGGTTTGGTTGGCAAGATCGTGTCAATACCCACAGTGAAACGAATACTGTATCAACAAGGGCAGAAAGGTCACCGACAGGAAGAAGCCATTACTCCAAAAGAAATATGAAAAAGTCAGATTAATGTTTGCAAATGCACACAGGAAAAAACACCTTAATTTCTGGAGACATGTCCTGTTGTCTGATGAAACTAAAATTTTAAACTTTTGGGCATAATGACCATCGTTATGTTTGGAGGAAAAAGGGAGAAGCTTGAAAGCCCAAGAACACCATCCCAACTGTGAAACACTGGGTGGCAGCATCATGTTGTGAGGTGGTCTTGCTGTAGGAGGGACTGGTGCACATAACAATAGTTGGCATCATGAGAAAAGAAGATTGTGTGGCAATACTGAAGAAACATCTCAAGATATCAGCCAGGAGGTTAAAACTTGGCAGAAATGGGTCTTCCAAATGGACAAATATCCTTATGTGACTTAAGGATAACAAAGTCAATGTTATAGAGTGGCCATCACAAAGCTCTGATCGCAATCCTATTGAAAATGTGTGGGCAGAGCTGAAAAGGCAGGTGTGAGCAAGGCGACCTACGAACCCGGATCAGTTACACCAGTTTTGTCAGAAGGAATGGGCCCAAATTCCAACCAACTATTGTGAGAAGCTTGTGGAAGGATATCCCAAATGTTTGACCCAAGTCATTCAGTTTAAGGGCAATGTTACCAAATACTAATGAAATGTATACATTTTTGATTTACATTGTCTCTCATTAGTTTGGCATTTGGCAAATAATTATGGTAATCCCAACTGACCCAAAACTGGAAGGGTTTATTCTGATTTCATGTCATATATTGAGAAAAAGACGCATTTGTGTCTTTTTATATAGTGTCTGTTAACTACTTATTTCAACTGTATATGAACATAAAAAAAAAATAGTTTGTCAGCAAAACCTCCACTCCTGTAATGAAGGTTTGTACTTAATGGTCATGAGAAGAGGAAAAAAAACACATCACACAACCGCAATACAAAAAATAATTTTATCATACATATGCAAGTCCTGTAACCATTAGATTTGCTTATGATTGTATGCCCTTATTGGAGGAACCTTAGTCTGAACTTATACATTTCCCTGAAACATCTGACTAGAAAGCTTGTATGAAGAAATACTACAATATACTGCCAGACTATTAGGAAATATAGCAAACAAGAGAGCAAAGCAGGTCACCGAGACTACATGAGGACAACAGACTGAACCACAGCAGAGAAGTAGGACTTTGAAAAGAACTAGTAGTCAAAAGTATTTCTAACCTATCATTTCCTTTCCTTCTGACCACACCATCAGATTTTAGATCAAGGAATGTCAACACTTCCAGTGCCATAAAGTAATAAAACCATTACATGCTTACTATGGCGGTGACAAAATGGAAACCTTGCTCTTGTATAGGATATGCAATCTGAAAGTGACTGTTCACTGAACTTGATGTAACGTACAGTCAATTTTAGTATTATTAGTCCATGCTTACACAACAGCCTATAAACGCATGGGATACACTGCAGTCTGAACGCGTCCTGTTGAACTGTGATGGGCGAACCACTGGATGTTCAGGTCCGCCCGAACAGTTAGAAGTAGTTTAGTTCCGTTACCAGAACAGTACCTGAACCTGGAGCTCATTCACTTGAATGGGGGAGCCTGAACATCCAGTGTTTGCCACGCTGTGCATGACAGCGTGGCAAACACTACTTCTGGTCAGAAAGCCGCGCTTCCCAAACTATCAAATGACAGCATGAGGAAGCAGCTGTGATTGGAGGTAAAAAGTCTGGTTGCTGGTGTCAGCTGATGGGACTACTATACTCCCATCAGCCTATGCCTGCTTCCGCTATAAACAGCGGGAACAGGCAGTGGCTGATGGGAGTATTAATAAATAAAAAAAAAAAAAAAAAAAGTGTGTGTTCCCCTGTATTTTTGATAACCAGCCAGGCAAAATTGACAGCTGCAGGCTGCAACCCTCAGCTGTCAGATTGATCAAGTTTGGTTATCAAGAATAGAGGGGTCCCCACCCATTATTGACAATCAGCCAAGCTAAAGCAGACAGCTGAGGCCTGGTATTCTCAGGCTGGTAAGGGGCCATGGATATATGATAATAGCAGCCCACAACCACCCAGATAAGGATAAAGAACTACTAGACTGCTGGGGGCTCTGAAGGTCTGTGGTCTGAGCCCACTGATTTCTGAAAAGGGGATCCACAGAGCTCCTGTGTAGGACCCCCAAGGATTAGCGTAATCACTTATCCTGTGGATAGCTAATAACACATTAAAAGGGTATTACAGTAAGAAAGCAAGTTAGGCGCTACCACGTTGTATGATTAACACGATAGTTAGGCAACCTAAACATTTTCCTATAGAGGGGGAAAAAAAATAGTCAGGCTACTTATGCTTAGAAGTTGCCCATAAGGAATGGAGTGTCCACTAAATTGGAAATATCCAAGAAGTATCATTTCTCCTTGCGGAGAATGACATGCTAAGCATGTCGAGGTGAGGAGACTTAAATCCGCAATGCTCCTCTGGGAAATATGCTAATTATGCAAATTGTCTCTTCAGAGAGGAAGAGGACTAGAACGCTAGCGCCACCTATTGGAAGTAGCAATCCTAAAAGTCAATGTTGACCCTTAAGGAGCCTTGATACATGACTTAGGATAAAAGCCAAGCCAGAATCTCAATTTGCAGACGCTGTTTCAGGGTACTGTCCCTCGTCCGTGCAAAGTGTGAGATCTGGTTTGGCTGTGAGAGGCGTCTGACCGATATCCAAGTAGTATCATTTCTCACAACAAGCAAAAAGGCAGCAACACTTACCTGCCCAGGTCTAGAACAAATGCACTGCAGGGTGCAGCCAGCCCATAAAGCAAGATGTTAGCAACACAGGTGCAAAATACCAGATTAACAGCCACTCTCCACATACCCATTCCTGGAGGGGGTGACTGCCCAGTATACAATTGCACAATGAAGGTCCGCATAGGGTACCGTTCACACAAGGGAACTGCATGGTGTCTGGTTCACAGCCTATTAGTAACGCCCCTACTATTCGATTAGGCGGGCTGGCCAGCACCCTCTCAATGCATCCCAGTGTGAACACCCCTCATACGAGACCAAACGTGTCTGGGCTCGGCTGCACCCCGAAAAATGTAGTGCAAAAAAATTTTTTTTTTTTTTTTTTTTTTTTTAAATTTTTGGCCAAAATATCAGCTAATACCTCACTAATTGATAAAATTTTTTGCACTACATTTTTCGGGGTGCAGCCGAGCCCAGACACGTTTGGTCTCGTATGAGGGGTGTTCACACTGGGATGCATTGAGAGGGTGCTGGCCAGCCCGCCTAATCGAATAGTAGGGGCGTTACTAATAGGCTGTGAACCAGACACCATGCAGTTCCCTTGTGTGAACGGTACCCTATGCGGACCTTCATTGTGCAATTGTATACTGGGCAGTCACCCCCTCCAGGAATGGGTATGTGGAGAGTGGCTGTTAATCTGGTATTTTGCACCTGTGTTGCTAACATCTTGCTTTATGGGCTGGCTGCACCCTGCAGTGCATTTGTTCTAGACCTGGGCAGGTAAGTGTTGCTGCCTTTTTGCTTGTTGTTATAAATGAATTTTTGAAGACCTGAGTCTTCTTCAGTGGCTTTGCTATTTAGTATCATTTCTCCTTGCGGAGAATGACATGCTAAGCGTGGAAATGTCACGCTAAAGCTGGTTTCACATTAGCGCTTTTTAAGCGCACGCACGGCCGGGGGTAGCTCCGCCCCCGAGCCGGCTCTCTGCCCGGCGTGCCCGCCCCTTGCTTGTAGCGCCACCTCCTAGCGCACAGCGGCGCCTGCGATCGGCGCACCCTATCTTTAGCATAGGGTGCGCAGATCGTGCGCAGGCCGTGCGCTAGTTGCGCTTTGACCTGCGCTGCGCACTTTTGACGGTGCGCCGTGCGCGCCAAAATCAAACTTTTAGGATTTTGGCGCGCACGGCGCACCGTCAAAAGTGCGCAGCGCAGGTCAAAGCGCAACTAGCGCACGGCCTGCGCACGATCTGCGCACCCTATGCTAAAGATAGGGTGCGCTGATCGCAGGCGCCGCTGTGCACTAGGAGGCGGCGCTACAAGCAAGGGGCGGGCACGCCGGGCAGAGAGCCGGCTCGGGGGCGGAGCTACCCCCGGCCGTGCGTGCGCTTAAAAAGCGCTAATGTGAAACCAGCCTTAGAGTAAAAATCAGCTCTCCTGATTAAGATCTTTGCTTCTCATAACATAATTTGGGTTTTCTGAGAACAGGACTGCCTAATTTCTATGTTCGTATACATTCACACTTTGCTGTTTTTCCTCGCAGAAGGAGGAACTTCTGTCTCAGCTTGAGAAATTCCAGCTAGAAAAACAACATTCAAATATGACTACGAAAAACAAACAATTCATAAAACTGCCCCAAACACCTATGATTAATGCAGGCATAAGTGATCTGTCCATTCAACAAATGAGGGTTTTGCACGTTTTAGGGGTGATCACTGGCATGTTTGCACTAACTCTTCCCATGAGCTCTTGTACACTGATGAGCCAAGTGTTCACAGTTGTCAATGCCACAGGAACAGGATAATGAAATTGATCATATAACCATTGATTGCGACCAATCAAAAACATGAAGTACCCAAGCAGCACCCAATAGACCCACTGTAACAGCAGTTTTTATCAGTTTACATGAAAGACAAGTGCAGCATCCTGCACAAGTTTTGTAGGAAATCTAATCCAAACTCCTATGCTGATGTGATCAGTGTCTTATTCCCTTAAAAATGTATGAACTAATTGAGAGCTGTGCCTTACTAATTGCGAGCGTGTCCCTACACAATTACATTGTCCAATCACTACTGATATTTTAAGAGGTTGTCTCCATAGTCTGAAACTAAGAAAATTCATACTTTCTCAGGAGCAATAGCAGAGGAACACGACAAAATAAGAAAAGAGGCTCTATCATTGTGACGACATGGGGGATAATGGAACCAAGATGTTACTTTGCTATGAAAAAAAAGTGACAAAAAGTTTTTAATTTAGACATGTGAGGTTGATTGTACATCCACTGCAGGCCATAAAAAGTTGCATTCATTAGTAGCTATATTTAATAATTATAGGTTTTCATCTTGGAGGATGAATGGAGGTTACAGTTCCTTTCCTTGTTTTATCCAGAGAAGAATCCGTGTCAGGTCACAGAACATCGTGTGAAGCCCGGCTCTACAGCACTGACACAGGCCTTTGTGAATGTCCACCACTAACACTGAACAGCTGCTTTGCACTGAGGAGCTCCTCCGCAGAGCGCTGCCCTCTCCTTGTGTCCCATATTGTTTGCTATAAGAATACAGTGCTACAAGCTGAGGCCCAGGGCCGCACTGAGGCACAAGTGATGCCATACACATTTCACACAGCTCTGAACAGAACACAACTATTATTGTTTTGTCTGGAGGGATCTTAAAGTTGGAGACAGAATGTGAAACCAGGCAAGTCAGGCCCAGCAGGGTTCAAGACTTCCGGTCCCTGCATCAAAACTTCTTATACCACATGGACATTTTCCAACAACTCTGTTCTGGGTGGTCCCTGGGTATGCCCTCTCTTCAAGATGACCAAAGACGCTCTATACAATTCCTGCCAATCTATGACAACAATGAGCAGAGCTCTCTTGATTCCAATGGTCCTTAGGAAATTATAGAAAGCATACACTGTGTTCCAAATTATCAAGCAAATGATATTTTTCTCTGATTTTCCTAAATAGTCGGTACAAATGACAGTCAGTCTAATAAAGGTCATCACCGGTTAGAGTATACATCAAATTTTATTGAAGAAACCTCCCAATGATAACAGTAAAATCTCCAAAATGGATAAAAACTCAAATTGCACTGTTCCAAATTATTAGGCACATTATAGTTTCTAAACATTTGATGTGTTAAAGAACTGAAAATGCTCGTTTGTGGAATTTGCAGCATTAGGAGGTCACATTCACTGAACAAAAAAAGCTATTTAACTTCAAAACATTCCTAACAGGCCAAGTTACATGTTAACATAGGAACACTTCTTTGATATCACCTTCATAAATCTTGCATCCATTGAAATTGTGAGTTTTTGGAGAGTTTCTGCTTCTATTTCTTTACATGAAGTCAGAATAGCCTCCCAGAGCTGCTGTCTTGATGTGAGCTGCCTCCCACCCTCATAGATCTTTTGCTTGATGATACGCCAAAGGTTCTCTATAGGGTTGAGGTCAGGGGAAGATGGTGACCACACCATGAGTTTATCTCCTTTTATGCCGATAGCAGCCAATGACTCAGAGGTATTCTTTGCAGCATGAGATGGTGCATTGTCATGCATGAAGATGATTTTGTTCCTGAAGGCACGTTTCTGCTTTTTATACCATGGAAGACAGCTGTCAGTCAGAAACTCTATATACTTTGCAGAAGTCATTTTCACACCTTCAGGAACCTTAAAGGGCGCTAGCAGCTGTTTCCCCATGATTCCGGCCCAAAACATGACTCCTCTACCTCCTTGCTGACATTGCAGCCTTGTTGGGACATAGTGGCCATCCACCAACCATCCACTACTCCATCCATCTGGACCATCCAGGGTTGCTCGACACTCATCAGTAAACAAGACTGTTTGAAAATTAGTCTTCATGTATGTCTGGGCCCACTGCAACTATTTCTGCTTGTGAACATTGTTTAGGGGAGGCCGAATAGTAGATTTATGCACCACAGCAAGCCTTTGAAGGATCCTACACCTTGAGGCTCGAGAGACTCCAGAGGCACCAGCAGCTTTAAATATCTGTTTGCTGGTTTGTAATGTCTTTTTAGCAGCCACTCTCTTAATCTGATGAACTTGCCTGGCAGAAACCTTCCTCATTCTGCCTTTATCAGCACAAACATGTCTGTGCTCATAATCAACCACAAATCTCTTAACAGTACGATGGTCACGTTTAAGTTTTTGGGAAATATCTAATGTTTTCATCTCTTGACCAAGCCATTGCATTATTTGATGCTTTTCAGCAGCAGAGAGATCCTTTTTCTTTCCTAAATTCCTTGAAACCTGTGCCCTGCTTAATAATGTGGAACATCATTCTTAAGTAGTTTTCCTTTAATTGAGCTCATCTTGTAAACTAATTATCACAGGCGTTTGAGATTGATTTCAGTGATCCAAAGAGCCCTGATACACAATACCATCTATGAGTTTATTTGAAAAACAAAAAATTACATCTTTAGGACACTTAAATCCAATTTGCATAATAATTTGGAACACAGTGTAGTTCAAAGGGTCTGGTCACCAGGGATGTGGAGCCCAAGTCGTGGAGCCCAAGTCTGTGTCCATTTTGGAGGAGGTGGACTCCATTTGAGTTGGTACATAATGGACTAATTCAAGACCCGTTAAGTATATGTTAAATTGTGAACAGTAGTAGTTCAATGCGGTATGTGCTGAAATGTGTTCATAAGAATTTGGGAAAGTTATGAAAAGTCCTATAAATGCCCGTTTAGTTCCTAATCTACAGATTTCAGCTTTTAGTGGAGATGAATATGTACTGCACTTGATGTACATGCTCAGTAGTGACCAGTGCTGTGGAGTCAAAGTCTTGGAGTCCAGAGAAATTGAGGAGTCTGATGTTTGGCGTACCGACTCCACAGCCTTACTAGTTACCAATTTAGGGTCAAGCTCATGGATGCCACGGATTAAATCTTCCGGCATCTGTTGTGTCACACATTTACTATGCAGATGTCTATAATGTTCATCATGAGATTTCAGTGTATATGTTCTACTTTACTGAACTGGCTGTGCCCCAGTCAGTGCCCCAAAAGATTGCCCATCTTCCATTATTCCAGCCAGCTACAAATCAGCTAGGTATTAGACTACTGGAAACACTGAACTAATCTAAGTCAGGAAAACTATTCGATGACTAATTAGAAACTGACCACGACATTGGTAACTGACAATACGCTTTCGCGTAAAGCAGTGAATATGAAATCACCATTACTGCTAGTCACAAATGTGTGGGTCAGAACAGATACAGGGGTTGTTGTCCAGTCAAAAATGATAAGTCTGCCGTCATACGGTGTGACGTCAGACTTATGAATAACTCTGAGAACGCAAACTCTGCTCTGTGGGGATTCACCGGTTTCAGGCCTGGGACCAGAGTGTGTATGAGCTATACATACCCCTTGCAAGTAGATGTGGCCTCGCTCCATACACTTAAATTGAGTTGAGAACACGCCCTGTCTAGTGACTCAGCCGTCAAGTTGGCGTATCCGACTAGAGGGTACCTCCTCGCTCCATACAAGTGTATGGAGAAAGAAGCAGCACCCATTAGCCGTGGGTTTCATATATATAACTCATACCCTCTGGTCCAGGGCATGACACCGGCATATCCGCGCAGCGCTGTGTGTGCGCTGGTGGATTCATGAGTCTGCAGTCACAGTGACTCGTCAAGACCGATAAGACTGCAGACAACCCCTTTAAGCAAGTTGAAGATTACATTCTTAAAAGGCCTAAAGTTAAAGATGACATTTCCTTTGCATTTTTGGCAAAAAATTTTTGTTCCATCTTTTACATTTTAAAAATTAGAAAAAGTAAAATGGGCAGATGTTTGTACCCCCCGCTTTTGCAAGTATCACAGCTTGTAAACACTTTGTAGGCAGACAAGAGTCTTTCAATTCTTTTCTCAGGGACCGAGAAGCATTGTAAAAATCAACTTGAGACTTGAGGTAGTCTAAAGTGGATTTTGACATTTATTTAGGATCATTATTCGTAGAAGCCATCCTCCTTTCAACTTCAGCTGTTTGTGGAAATTAAAAAAAAACACAAAAAACCCACAAGACTTGTGTTTGCATCGATGACTTATTGAAGTTTCATGGAATCTTCTTCCCTCTACCTTTGTTATGTCCTGTACAACTGGCTGAAAACAAACCCAAAGCGTGATTGATCCTCCCCCATGGTTAATGTGTAGGGGTGGCGAGGGGGCTGACGGCTGAGGGTGGCGTTTAAGGTGGTGCTGAGGAGATTCTGATGATAGTGCGGATAAGCGGGGAAGGTGTGCTGTGATGCTGATCCCACAGAACTGGGGGTGACCCACTTCTTGACGTCGGCAGACACGAGACAGACAAGGGTTGTTTCCAACAGTTCAGATTTTATTGGCCGTCTTCTGGAGGACCACCGTACTTCGTCACAGGATTGGTCCACACTTCACTTTTTACACAGACCTGGGTACTTTCTCTTCCTTGTATTACCATTCGTGGCGTCCTCTATGGCTTTCCCACTGTGGCTGCCCTAGGCACTTTCACCACAGCGTTGCGCCCTTTAGAGTACGCCGTCCACCTGACACTCACAGTCTGTCTCTGTCCGCAGCCACTGTCCTTTTGGGTCACCCCCCGTGACCGTCTCCACTGTTAGTCTCTCTCTTTGAGGGTTCTCTGCTGCCTCTCCTCACAGCAGACCCTCCTCTCTTGTGAGCTCCCCTGGCTGACTGGAACTTCCAGAACCTTCCCTGACCTCATACTCCAAGTAGCTCCGCCCACTATCACCTGACAGTAACCTCTGACCAATGGCAGTTACCTTGACCCATGGCAGTTACACAGTTACCCTCCTATACTCCCCACTGCCCTCTAATGGTCAAACTACCACATGACACCCTTTTCTCTTTATCTCAGCCTACACTGCGCTCTCTCTCTGTCTCTTACTACAGACAGACTTGTCAGTCAGCTCAACCTCCCCACAAATGGTTGTCGGGATTTTTTATTTCCTGAAATTGTGCCTTTTTCTCCACACATACCACTGCTCATTTTGGCCAAAGAGTTCTATTGTAACCTCATTGGCCCACAGGACTTGTTTCCAAAATGCATCAGGCTTGTTGAGAGATGTTCTTTTGCATACTTCTGTCACTGATTTTTATGGTGAGGACGCAGGAGCAGTTTACTTCTGATGACTCTTCCATGAAGGGCATATTTGTGCAGGTGTCTCTGAACAGTAGAACAATGTACCACAACTCCAGAGTTTGCTAAATCTTTCTGAAGACTTTTTGAAGTCAAGCAGGGGTTCTGATTTGCCTCTAGCAATCCTAAGAGCAGCTCACTGAAATTTTGCTTTGTCTGCCAGCCCTTATGTTTACCTTCACTGATCCTGTTAAATGCCATTTTTAATTACATTTTGAACTGAGGAAAGGGCAACTTGAAAATGCTCTTTCTTATAGCCTCCTGCTTTTTGGGCCTCCACCATTTTCAGAGCGCTAGGCAGCTGCTTAGAAGAACCCATGGCTGCTGTTTGGCACAAGGTTAGAGGGGGGCTGGATTTTTATAAAGCTGGGAAATTTGCATCACCTGGCTTTTCCCAAACGATGAGAGTGAACAAGCTATAACTGGGTGTGTGCCCACGATCAGAAACTGCTGAGGGTTTGACACTGCAAGTTTATGCAGCATCAAACCTGCAGCAGCCAGTTGTGACAGCATAGAGGATGGGATTCCTAGAAATCCCATGTCCACGATGCATGCATAGTCGCCTGCGGATCACCCGCAGACAGACATATGGCGCGTCTTTCGAGACAGCAGCATGTCAATTTCTAGCATCTCTGCAACAGAAATTACATCAATAGATATGTACTGAAAGTGCTAAATCTGCATGGTTCAGTGAACACATGTGGGTTTACCTGTGTCCAATAGAAGGCAGCGCTTTAGACGCAGCGAACATGCATTGCGTTCAAAGTGCTGCTACTTCTGTATTGTGGGCACATAGCCTAACAAGCTAATTAATGCCTGAAACATTGGTCACAGTTATATGGGAGCACAAATCTTTAGCATCTGCTTACTTTTTTTTTTTTTTTTTTTTAACATTTTTAAAAAAATACAACAAAGATTGTCTAAAATACAAACTTTAGGCCTTTTAGAGGTAATTTCCTCTATAACTGTTCACAACAGTCATTTTCACCAGGAGTGCACAAACATTTACGTGGCACTGTACTATTAACATGGTGGCATTCACGCCAACATACGTCACAGATCCAGTCACCACCGATCTGCTTTTACACAGATATCTGACCAGACCAACGAAGTCCATCAAGTTTAATAAAATCTCACCCCACTAGTTAAATTATCCAATGGTATGCATTTGACATATGCAGGTTGTCAATTTAACCATCCACACTTTTCACCATCTTGACTTTCAAGCCTTCCTTTAGTTTTTGAAGGTCTTAATTGGACATGTTGTAGTACAAACAGTAGTACATTCATTACATCAGCTCAACCCAAAGTGGTCAGATGCAACCTGAGATGTCCATTGCACTTTACAGACACCAGTCATTCCTTCATTGTGCCAGTACCAGCATATGATTAGTGCAGATATTTACTATACATCAGTGCAGAGGATGAAGTCTCCTGTCTATATGCGGTGGAAGACATAGCAAAAGGTTTGCTTTCCACAGGAAGATAAACTACTCATGACCCGAGGTGATCAATGATGTAACAAGGTGTACAGCCCTCCGTTACTCATATTACACTAATGACCCCCCTCCACTACAGTTTCTATTTGTCAGCAGTACATCACTCATTACTGTGAAGAAAGGGGTGAACAGGGTTATCCCACAGCTCGTTAATACCAAGGGCTCACCATTGAGGACTCCTCCACAAACAGAAGGCTTAGTCTGCAGCCAATGCAGGGGTCAGAACATGGCGACAGATTACCTTGTCTATAGGATCCACTCTCGATTCTGCACAACACACTACTTGTAAAATCCCAACGAGTGAAAGTGTCAACTACATCCCACCACCACGTCCCCACCAGACGAACATGTAATCTATTCGCCCAAGCGTGGGATTATATTCCTATCACATGCCAGATTAGCAGCATTCCATACTGCCATAGCTGTGTCTACTGTGCAGGTAACATAAGGAACGGCTGGGCCAGGACACCAGTCACCATCTGGACTGAATAATCCACACAATCCCGTCACAGATCCCCAGCGCCCGTGCCATCAGTTATTGCTGGACCCCAGGCAGGCAGACAGGAAAGCACAGTGCACTCTATCCTAGCACAAGGTTCACAGGGGCGAGGTGGCACATGTACAGGGTGCCAAGAGCTGCCACTTCTAAATTTACCAAGACTCTGGGGAGGATTCTCTGAAGGAGGCATCCGTTCTGTGAAGTAAAGCGTTCGAGAGTTTCAAGTCTGGAAACTGCGCTAAGTTTCCGCCTAAACCTCCCCCAAACCATGAACTGGAGGAACAGCAGAACCAGCCCAAAGTTCTTATGTGATGATGTCATGTGTTGCCCCGTCTCCAGACACTACACCCTAGGGCACCGGCAGGCGTTCTGTGCAGGGGCATACTGCAGATGGAGCAGCCCCCCTTATTCATTAACCCTTGGGGGCTACAGTGGGTGATGTGAAAAATCCAACCCACAGGACATTATGGATCCTGGAGAAAATATCTGCACCTGTTTTAGATATCGTCACCCAGTACATTGCCCATAAACCTGCCGCCAGCCAACCCCTACATGCCCAACCATTGCCAGAACTGAGCACAAAGTTTTATACACTATTAACTCTGCAGGTGCCAGTGACAAGGTACTAAGAGCCATGGGATAGTCTCCTCACCGAGGCCAAGTAATGCCATGTCGGGCTCATGTGCCCACAAAGTCATGCCAACAGCAGTGCCAGGGAGGCAGGGGCAGCACTTCACTACCGTAGAAGGCAGAAAAACCACCGCCGGGCACTACAGGAAGGGGATCAGCACCCCCCAATCAGGAACTACAGGGGGGGGGACAGCACCCCCAACAGGCACTACAGGGGGGGCAGCACCCCGACCACCGGGCACTACAGGGGGAGCAGCACCCCACCACCGGGCACTACAGGGGGAGCAGCACCCCACCACCGGGCCCTACAGGGGGAGCAGCACCCCACCATCGGGCACTACAGGGGGGGCAGCACCCCACCACCGGGCACTACAGGGGGGGCAGCACCCCACCACCGGGCACTACAGGGGGAGCAGCACCCCACCACCGGGCACTACAGGGGGGGCAGCACCCCACCACCGGGCACTACAGGGGGGGCAGCACCCCCACCACCGGGCACTACAGGGGGGGCAGCACCCCCACCACCGGGCACTACAGGGGGGGCAGCACCCCCACCACCGGGCACTACAGGGGGGGCAGCACCCCCACCACCGGGCACTACAGGGGGGGCAGCACCCCCACCACCGGGCACTACAGGGGGGGCAGCACCCCCACCACCGGGCACTACAGGGGTGGCAGCACCCCACCACCGGGCACTACAGGGGGGGCAGCACCCCACCACCGGGCACTACAGGGGGGGCAGCACCCCACCACCGGGCACTACAGGGGGGGCAGCACCCCACCACCGGGCACTACAGGGGGGGCAGCACCCCACCACCGGGCACTACAGGGGGGGCAGCACCCCACCACCGGGCACTACAGGGGGGGCAGCACCCCACCACCGGGCACTACAGGGGGGGCAACACCCCATCACCGGGCACTACAGGGGTGGCAGCACCCCACCACCGGGCACTACAGGGGGGGCAACACCCCATCACCGGGCACTACAGGGGGGGTAGCACCCCACCACCGGGCACTACAGGGGGGGCAGCACCCCACCACCGGGCACTACAGGGGGGGTAGCACCCCACCACCGGGCACTACAGGGGGGGCAGCACCCCACCACCGGGCACTACAGGGGGGGCAGCACCCCACCACCGGGCACTACAGGGGGGGCAGCACCCCACCACCGGGCACTACAGGGGGGGCAGCACCCCACCACCGGGCACTACAGGGGGGGCAGCACCCCACCACCGGGCACTACAGGGGGGGCAGCACCCCACCACCGGGCACTACAGGGGGGGCAGCACCCCACCACCGGGCACTACAGGTGGGGGCAGCACCCCACCACCGGGCACTACAAGGGGGGCAGCACCCCACCACCGGGCACTACAAGGGGGGCAGCACCCCACCACCGGGCACTACAAGGGGGGCAGCACCCCACCACCGGGCACTACAGGGGGAGCAGCACCCCACCACCGGGCACTACAGGGGGGGCAGCACCCCACCACCGGGCACTACAGGGGGGGCAGCACCCCACCACCGGGCACTACAGGGGGGGCAGCACCCCACCACCGGGCACTACAGGGGGGGCAGCACCCCACCACCGGGCACTACAGGGGGGGCAGCACCCCACCACCGGGCACTACAGGGGGGGGCAGCACCCCACCACCGGGCACTACAGGGGGGGGCAGCACCCCACCACCGGGCACTACAGGGGGGGGCAGCACCCCACCACCGGGCACTACAGGGGGGGCAGCACCCCACCACCGGGCACTGTACCTTTCACCAGGATGAGGTCCTTGAATGCAGCGTCTTGCAGTGTGGAGTTGCGCTGGTCCCTGGACATACTCAGGAGCGGGCACAGGGCACCGCATCCCCCCTGCCGCCCTCCGCCTGTAGGAGCAGACCTCGGGAGGCAGCAGCAGGCTGTGACTAGCAATGGTGGCAGGAAGCAGACGAGAGGGGCGGCAGCCTCATATCCTCCGGAGGAGAACTCCGAGCTGTTGAGCAGACAAGGCGGTGCAGTGGCCGCCGTGCTGGGCAGTAGCGGGCAGCCGCTTGGTGTGCCCGGGCCTCTAGCTTTGTGCTCCCGGGCACAGGACTTGGCGTCATTCCTCAGCACTTTCCTCCTGACTTTGGAAGAGACTGATGCTCAGTGCCGCCCCCTCCCGCCCACCCCACACATGCTCCGTGCACAGCTGGAGTGTCCGCACCTTCCCCCGGACGGAGTTACCTCAGGTGAAGACAAAGGCTGGAGACCGGGCGCCAACAGCCCTGCCCCGCACACAAAGGAATGATGCGGGTGACTGCAGCTCCGGAGGTCCAGGGACTTGTTAATACTGCACAGCTGTGACTGAGGTTTTTCTTCTTTTGAAAAAAAATAAATAAAATAAATTCCTGGCTCAGAAGGGTTAAGAAAACCTACAATGGTGACCAAGGTTCCGTCCATGTGTGACATGCAGAGGCCTAATGAACCCCTGTACAGAACCTGTGCACCCCACCGGGCTCTGCAGGGTGGGACCCCGGAGGACCGCTCATATGGGGCCCCATGGAGCGCAAGAGTTCATCTTTGGTTACCACCCCAGGAAGAATCATTGTGCCCTTCATCCCACCGCGCCCTCTGCTTGGGCCACATTAGCGCTCCTCTTTGGTACTAGGCTTCCATAGGAGGTGCCACTATACTCCCATATGGCTAGAAGGGAAAGCTCATCATTCGGAAGACTTTTGGGTATAAACTTCAGTAGAGAAACTAAGTGTTCAGTGCGGCATTCCAATGCTGCCCGCTGTTTGGCTGCAGCAATTTCAACGTGATCTCAGCGACTCGCGGCGTTTACACGGGCAGAGGCGCCAAGCTGGTGCTGTCCAAGAGCACTGCAGACAAGAGATTCCTGGGCAGCAGCAGGGAGTGCTGGTACAGGACACAGAGGGCAAGTAATGCATTCTATACACACTAAAATATGTAAATCCATACAGCTGTGTGAAAGCCTGTTTGCCCCCTTCCTGATTTCCTATTATTTTGCATGTTTGTCCACTTAAATGTTTCAGATCACCAAATTTAAAAATTAAACAAAGATAAAACAACTAATCACAAAATGCAGTTTTTAAATAAAGGTCTTTATTATTAAAAAGAAAGAAATCCAAACCTAGAGGGCCCTGTAAGAAAAAGTGACTGCCCCCTTCCTTAAGACAAATTAACTGTGGTTTATCACATCTTTACGCAGCAGAGTTTAAATTCCGTAGCCACACCCAGACCTGATTACTGCCACATTTTTTCTCAATCAAGAAATCACCTACGTAGGACCTGCCTGACAAAATGAAGCAGACCCAAAGATACTCAAAAGCTAGACATCATGCCGCAATCCAAAAATTCTGGAACAAATGAGAAACAAAGTAATTGATTTCTATCAAATCAGGAAAAGATTATAAAGCCATTTCTAAAGCTTTGGGACTTCAGCGAACCACAGTGAGCCATTATCCACAAATAGCGAAAACATGGAAAGGTGGTGAATCTTCCCAGGAGTGGGTGGCCGACTAAAATTACTCCAATAGCGCAACAACTCATCCTAGAGGTAAAAAAAAGAAAGACCCCACAACAACATCCAAAGAACTTGCAGGCCTCACTTGCCTCAGTTAAGGTCAGTGTTCATGACTTCACCATAAGAGACAGGGCAAAATTATCCTGCATGGCAGAGGTCCAAGATGAAAACCACTGCTGAGCAATAACAGCATAGAGGTTCATCTCAGTTTTGCCAGAAAGAATCTTTATGATCCTGGAGACTTTTGGGAGCATATTCTCTGTACTAATGAGATAAAAGTCCCATTACATCTAGCATAGAAGTAACAGCATTTCTGAAAAGTAAGCTTCAGTAGAGAAATATAAAATATGGTGGTTGCAGTGTGATGGTCCGGGGCTGTTTTGCAGCTTCAGAACCTGGAAGACTTGCTGTTGTAACTGGAACCAGTGGTGTAGCGTGGGGGGGGCGGGGGGGGCGGTACGCCCCAGGCGGCACGTGTGTGGGGGCGGCGCGGCAGCAGCAATTCAATTCCTCTCCTCTGACTGGGAGAACAGCGCGGACTCCGCGGAGGCACAGTGCAGGCGCTTTCTACCTTCTACGCCACTGCCTTGCTGGACTCGGAGCCCCGGCTGCTTTCCGCTCCTGAGCCGGTGCTGGGCGGAGGTGTTGGCCGCTCGGGGCTGGTTGTTCGGTCGGAGCTGCCAGAAGAACACGTGGCGTGTGGCTGAGGTGACGCAGGAGGAGCGGATCCCGGGACACAGGAGCCGGTGAGTGAGGGGGACGGCGGGAAGCGCTGCCCAGCCTGCCCGGGATATCTGTGAGGGGAGGGAGACACCGCGGTATGTGATTGCCCCTTGAATTTCATTCCATCATGTAATGTTATACTACAGGGGGCGGCATCTAGGTAATTACTCCCTCTCCCCCATTTACTAATTCTAAAGTTGAGGCTCCCTAATCCTTGGAGTTGGATTGCCTACATCTTCATAAAGCTGATATTATGCAAAAGAGTTGGGCTCTGTAGGGAGAGGACATGGGGGCTGTGCAGAGGAGGACATGGGGGGGCTCTGTAGGGAGAGGACATGGGGGCTGTGCAGAGGAGGACATGGGGGGGCTCTGTAGGGAGAGGACATGGGGGGCTGTGCAGAGGAGGACATGGGGGGGCTCTGTAGGGAGAGGACATGGGGGGCTGTGCAGAGGAGGACATGGGGGGCTCTGCAGAGGAGGACATGGGGGGCTCTGTAGGGAGAGGACATGGGGGGCTGTGCAGAGGAGGACATGGGGGGCTCTGTAGGGAGAGGACATGGGGGGCTGTGCAGAGGAGGACATGGAGGGCTCTGTAGGGAGAGGACATGGGGGGCTGTGCAGAGGAGGACATGGGGGGGCTCTGTAGGGAGAGGACATGGGGGGCTGTGCAGAGGAGGACATGGGGGGCTCTGTAGGGAGAGGACATGGGGGGCTGTGCAGAGGAGGACATGGGGGGGCTCTGTAGGGAGAGGACATGGGGGGCTGTGCAGAGGAGGACATGGGGGGCTCTGTAGGGAGAGGACATGGGGGGCTGTGCAGAGGAGGACATGGGGGGGCTCTGTAGGGAGAGGACATGGGGGGCTGTGCAGAGGAGGACATGGGGGGGCTCTGTAGGGAGAGGACATGGGGGGCTGTGCAGAGGAGGACATGGAGGGGCTCTGTAGGGAGAGGACATGGGGGGCTGTGCAGAGGAGGACATGGGGGGCTCTGTATGGAGAGGACATGAGGGGGCTCTGTAGGGGGAGGACATGGGGGGGCTCTGTAGGGAGAGGACATGAGGGGGCTCTGTAGGGGGAGGACATGGGGGGGCTCTGTAGGGAGAGGACATGAGGGGGCTCTGTAGGGGGAGGACATGGGGGGCTGTGCAGGGGAGGACATGGGGGGGCTCTGTAGGAGGGACATGGGGGACTGTGCAGGGGGGTACATGGGGAAGCTGTGTAGGGGAGGACATGGGGGGCTGTGCAGGGGAGGACATGGGGGGCTGTGCTGGGGGGTACATGGGGAGGCTGTGCAGGGGGGTACACGGGGGAGGGGGGCTGTGCAAGGGGAGAACATGAGGGCTCTGTAGGGGGTGTACTGTGGGTCTGTGCAGGGGGAAGACACGTGGGTCTCCTTACACTGTTTTATGGTGCAGCTCTCGGCAGGGCAGTGGTGGAGGTTCAGTAGGGTCATCACGCTAATACATACACATATATATATAGAGAGAGAGAACTGCAAGAAGATGAAAGTCTAGAAATTTAGAAATAATAACAGCAGAGTTAGTAGTAGACTAAAAATTAGATCTTTGAGTGTAGTGTGGGCTCTTCGGATTCTTCCGGATTATCAGCGACCAAAGGGGCGGCAAATTTTTCGACCGCCCCGGGCGCCACAAACAGTTGCTACGCCACTGACTGGAACCATGAATTCTGCTAACAAAAAATCCTGAAGGCGAACATCTGGCTATCTGTTCGTGACCTCAAGCAGAAGCGCACTTGGGTTATGCAGCAGAATGATGATCCAAAACATACAAGTCCATGTCTGAGTAACTTGAGAAAAAGAAAATTAAGACTCTGTAGTGGCCTAGACAAAGTCTTGACCTTAATCCAATTGAGATGCTGTGGCATGACCTTAAAAAAGGCAACTCATGCTCGGAAACCCTCCATTGTGGCTGAATTACAGCAATTTCTGCAAGGATGAATGGACCAAAATTCCTCCCGAGCATTGTAAAAGACTCATTAACAGAAGCATACAGTCTAGATCACGTGACGTCATTATTTCCCTCTACTCCTCTTTGGTCAGACCTCATCTGGAATATTGTGTCCAGTTTTGGGCACCACATTTTAAAAAAGACATCAACAAACTGGAGCAAGTTCAGAAAAGAGCGACCAGAATGGTGACCGGTCTGCAAACCCTGTCTTATGAGGAAAGGTTGCAGGATTTGAGAATGTTTAGTTTGCAAAAGAGAAGACAGAGGAGACTTAATAGCTGTCTACAAATATCTCAAGGGCTGTCACATTGTAGAAGGATCAACTTTATTCTCATTTGCACAAGGAAAGACTAGAAGCAATGGGATGAAACTGAATGGGAGTTGACACAGATTAGATATTAGAAAAAACTTTTTGACAGAGTGATCAATGAGTGGAACAGGCTGCCACAAGAAGTGGTGAGTTCTCCTTCAATGGAAGTCTTCAAACAGAGGCTGGACAGACATCTGACTGGGATGATTTAGCGAATCCTGCTTTGAGTAGGGGGTTGGACCAGATGGCCCAGGAGGTCCCTTCCAACTCTACGATTCTATGATTCATTGCCAGTTATTGCAAACACTTTATTGCAGCTGTTGCTGCTAAAGGAGACCCAACCAGTTATTAGGTTTAGGGGGCAATAACTTCCACACAGGGCCCTCTAGGTTTGGATTTTTTTCCCTTAATAAAAACCTTCATTTAAAAACTGCATTTTGTGTTTACCAGTGTTATCTTTGTCTAATATTTACATTTGTTTGGTGATGTGAAACATTAAATATACTTACATATATACCCACACACTATATTATATATTACACATTTTATTTTATTAACAACCAAAGCTTGTACACCAAAGTTTTCTGAAGTGGGACAGTCCCTATAACTGGACATGTAGTGATTTATATTCTGTCTAAATAGTACAGGACCATAGGGGGCAGCTACACAAGCCATAGTCTGTTATGTGTAATGATGCCAATTAGGAAATACACACTCACTTATTTCTAGGCCATAAATAGTCTCAAAATCTGCATGAGAAAGAGAGAAACATGCGAGAATCTCCTCATTTCTTCTCAGGACATTCATTTCGCTAAACAAAATAAATAGAGACAGAAGATTCGGCACTGCTCCTTAACCCCTAAGCAGTTCCATGATGGCTATTCAAGTCCAAAATCACACACCTGGACCGACCGCCAAACTACCATCCGAACGGGTGCTCGATCCAGAAAAGCAAACATGTAATCTGATTATGCACAAAAGAGGAAAAAAAGTGATGGCACTCACCGTTCTGTCGTGAAAATTCTTTATCGATTAAAAGGCATTGGCACGGGAGGAACGTACAGAGAGTGGACGACGGCCGTTTCACGCACTTGCGCTTCAACGGGTCCCATTGAAGCGCAAGCGCGTGAAACGGCCGTCGTCCACTCTACGTTCCTCCCGTGCCAATGCCTTTTGATAGATACAGAATTTTCACGACAGAACGGTGAGTGCCATCACTTTTTTTCTCTTTTGTACATAATCACATTCATTTCTCTGCAGCTGGAGGCTCAAGTAGTCGCTCGCCTTTGGGACAAATGCACTGCAGTTCTCCCCTGTAACAAGGACAGCTCATCAAGTTCTGACCCACCCAGTGCCAGGAGCAGACATATTATTGGTGCAACCTAGGCCCAAGAGGTAAGAGGGCCACTACCACCTCCAAAACAGGTAGAATTGTGCATTATGATGAGTATAAAGGGCCAATATGCTGTTTTAGCACAGGGGCCCTTTTCTCTTTGTGTCTGCCAGTGCCCGACAATATATCACACTGATATGATCCAACGAAAGGGGCATGAATGGCATATAGTATCCCCAGGAAGAACTAGTGAAACAGAGCCACATATACTGGACAACATGGGCGATGTTCTCAGTGGCTCATCTAGCACCTTATGTCTATATGTGGCATTCAGAATCTATAGCTATTCTTTTTGTCACCAGAAGCAGCCCTTTACTTCCACGGATCTATACACTACATGGATATTGGGACACAAACCACACACAGTAATTCAGGTTTTTCATTCAGTCCCTTTTCCATTGTTGTGTAAAATACAACCTCTCAATGCAGTCTGCCTTTGCTAACATTTGTGATTGACTGGTCATTCTAAATAGCACACTGATCCCTGCGTGTAATAGGAGCCACCGATAAAACGAGTCAGTTCACAACATTTCTTCCCAAATTAAATATTCCACCATCACCTGTGAGGAGTATTATTGAAAAGGAGCATTTAAGATTGAAATGCAACTTATCCACAAAGTAGAGACCATGTAAAGTTACAGAGCAGGGTAGGGAAGGGTCACCAAGTGCAGCGATGCATAGTGTATAAAAAGTCGCCATTGCTCTGCCGACGCCATACACTGCAGAGCCCAAACCTCCCTTGGGATTAACGTCAGCACAAAAACTGTGCAAGGGGCTTTAAGTCATTGGTTTCAATAGCTGAAAAGCACATGCAAACCTTACATCACCAAGCACAGCACAAAGTGTCGGATGGAGTGGTGTAAAGGTGCCACCACTAAACTCTGCAAAAGAAATGTGTTCTGTGAAGGGGAAGAAGGTGGACCCAGGGAACTATAAGCCGGTGAGTCTGACTTTTATACCAGGAAAGATCTATTAAATTATTAAACATGTATGCAAGTACCTGGATAAGAATGAAGTGACTAACCAGTGTCAGCATGGGTTTGTAACTAATGAGCCATGTCAGACTAACTTAATTTCCTTCTATGACAGAATCACTGACTGGTGGATCAAGGAAATGCTTTATATGCTGTAAATAGTATATCTTGACTTCAGCAAAGCATTTGACTAAGTATCTCACACCATCCTTATTGAAAAAAAAATGACTGAGTATGGAATGGACAAGACAACTGTTAGGTGGATTCATAACTGGCTTAGTGAGTGATCGGACCCAAAGAGTGGTCATAAATGGCTGCACATCCAGATGGAAGAATGTCTCAAGTGGGGTACCACAGGGCTCTGTCCTGGACCCTATATTGGTCAATATCTTTATCAATGATTTAGATGAAGGAATTACATTTTCTGATGACACAAAGCTAGAAGGGATAGCTAATACAAGGGAAGAGAGAGGATTCAAAAAGATAAAACTGGAGCAAGTGGGCAGCAACTAACAGAATGGCTTTAAACAGGGAAAAATGCAAAGTACTACATCTGGGCAATAAAAATGAAAAAAGCATATACAGAATGGGAGGAATAGGGCCAAGCAACAGCACATGCAAAAATACTTGGGTACACGAATAGATCACAGACTGAATAAGAGTCAACAGTGTGATATAGCTGCTAAAAAGGCAAATACAATTCTAGGATGTATTAACAGAAGCATACAGTCTAGATCACGTGAAGTCATTATTTCCCTCTACTCCTCTTTGGTCAGACCTCATCTGGAATACTGTGTCCAGTTTTGGGCACCACATTTTAAAAAAGACATCAACAAACTGGAGCAAGTTCAGAGAAGAGCGACCAGAATGGTGACCAGTCTGCAAATCATGTGCTATGAGGAACGGTTACAGGATTAGGGAATGTTTAGCTTGAAAAAAAAAAAAAAAAAGACTGAGAGGAGACTTAATAGCTGTCTACAAATATCTCAAGGGCTGTCACATTGTAGAAGGATCATCATTATTCTCATTTACACAAGGAAAGACTAGAAGCAATGAGATGAAACTGAATGGGAGGAGACAGATTAGATATTCGAAAACGTTTTGACAGGGTGATCAATGAGTGGAACAGGATGCCATGAGAGGTCATGAGTTCTCCTTCAATGGAAGTCTTCAAACAGAGGCTGGACATCCATCTGTCTGGGATGATTTAGTGAATCCTGCATTGAGCAGGGGGTTGGACCAGATGACCCTGGAGGTCCGCTCCAACACTTAGCATTATATGATTCTATGAGTCTATTTTGTTTGGCAGTATGATGGGCAAGTCTGGGTTTAACGAATGCTAGGACAACATTATATACTGTGGCAACTGTAAAGTTTGGTGGTGAAGTGATATTGCAGTGGGGTTTTCAGTGGTGGGCTTAAACCCCATCCAGTTCAGGTAAGGCCTCTTTCACACTTCAGTTTTTTGCATCAGTCAAAACCCGCCAAAAGGCCGGATGCTGGATCCGTTTTAGAACTGATGACAACGGATGCCACCCATCCGTTTTTTTGACGGATCCGCAAAATGAAGAATTTTAAAGGAATCGCAGCCTGGAAAAGGAGAGAGAGCGAGAGAGAGAGCGAGAGAGAGAGCGAGAGAGAGAGCGAGAGAGAGAGCGAGAGAGAGAGCGAGAGAGAGCGCGAGAGAGAGAGCGCGAGAGAGAGAGCGCGAGAGAGAGAGCGCGAGAGAGAGAGCGCGAGAGAGAGAGCGCGAGAGAGAGAGCGCGAGAGAGAGAGCGCGAGAGAGAGAGCGCGAGAGAGAGAGCGCGAGAGAGAGAGCGCGAGAGAGAGAGCGAGAGAGAGAGCGCGAGAGCGAGAGCGCGAGAGCGAGAGAGCGCGAGAGAGCGAGAGAGAGCGAGAGCGAGAGAGAGAGAGAGAGCGAGAGAGAGAGCGAGAGAGAGAGCGAGAGAGAGAGCGAGAGAGAGAGCGAGAGAGAGAGCGAGAGAGAGAGCGAGAGAGAGAGCGAGAGAGAGAGCGAGAGAGAGAGCGCGAGAGAGAGCGAGAGAGAGAGCGCGAGAGAGAGCGAGCGAGAGCGAGCGAGAGCGAGAGAGAGAGTTTTTTTGTTTTTGTCCGGCACCCAGAAAGAATTTCGGGTTAAATGAGTGTCTGGAGGATCTGCCTGAGAAAAAAAAGTTGCAAGCTCCGTTTTGAAATCTTTGAGGATGGTGACGGACAGCAACTTTTGGCGGATCCTCAAAAAAAACGGATGCAACGGACAGCAATCCGTCACAATCTGCCATTAATGAAAGTCAATGGAGAAAAAAAACAGATCCTCAAAAGAAAATTGAGGATCCGTTTTTTTCAAAACCTGGCGGATTGTGACTGATTGTAAAAAACTGAAGTGTGAAAGAGGCCTAAATAGGGTACTAATGCTTCTGAATACCAGGACACTTTAGACAATTGCATGTTTACAGCTATGTGGGAACTGTTCGGGGAAGGCCCCATTTCAATTCCTGTATGACTATTGACTTTGCTTTGTGCACTGAGACACAAAGTCAAGGTTGGGAGAGGAGATTGAGCCAGGCTCCAACATCAGTGTCTGACCTTACTAATTGATGAAGGGGCAAATACTCCCAAAGACATTCCTGTACAAATCTTGTAGAAAGCCTACCCAGATGAATGAAACCTGTTAAAGCTCCAAATCAAGGACCAACTCCATATTAATGGAGTCCCAATAAGTTTGTGCATATAGCGCATGCGAAACAAGTAGTAGAATCCGCATGAGTCAGCCAATGCAGGCTATAAGACTGCTGCACTTGGAAAAAGGAATATTCATCTAGGGCCTTCGTAAAAAAAAAAAAAAAATTGGAAAATTTAGTGATTTAGTGTTACCAATAGATCTTCTGCCCCGTTCCTCTTAAGTCCTGGACCACATGAATTTGCATCACAAACCGCTTTTGCCACACGTGAGCAGAACCTTATTACTACACACCATGGATGAAACCAATAGCTGTGCCGCTCCCAATCATTCACTTCTTACATATACTCTGTGCTGCACAGTGAAAATGAAATTAATATGACAATCATCATACAGAGCAAGTGAAAAAACACAGTAAAGGTGGCTCTTCTCACACAAAATGCCTAATCTACCAATTATTGCGTGATATAGGCTTTTTCTACAGAATCTTAAGAGCCATCCAGCCACATCAAAATGGTTTCAAGGCAGAAAACATTACCCAGATGACCCCATATCCTATTTTTTACATTCTGCTATATGTGTAATTTACTCAAACAGAAATGGAACCTGGCCGCTATCAGCCTCTCTCATAGCCTCAACGCCAGTGGTTAGCCCCTGGATGGAGTTATGCATGTAAAGCAGGTCTCAGATGGGAGCAGCTTATGCAAGATATTGGCAAAAATTTTATTTTGCACCAATGGCAACACCACCCCAAGCAAAACGGACTGCTAATATTCCGCCCATGGGCAAGTCCCCCCTGTGTGTGTCTGATTTCACAATGTCAACCTGTGTAATTTTTGTAACATACCATTGCTTTTAAAGGTCAGAGACACCTTACCTCCAGTAGAACTTGCAGGGGAGTTTAAGACTATAAAGCAAACTTGAGTAAGACGCTCAAAATTGATGTCAGGTGCCTTTTAAGTTTGTTGCATCTCTGAGCTGCTTGTGTTCCAAAAGACACGTGCACCAGCCAAGAGCCAGCATAGATTTCAGCTGCAGTGTACACCAGTTCCTTTCAAAGGATTGTACCATTTGTTAGAGCCCATTCACACTTTTTGTAAAGTATGGACCCTGGCACTAATGGTCAAAGGCGCTTAATTTTTTTCTGGACCATCGTTTTTTTCAACAAGACAATGACCCCAAACACACCTACAGGCTGTGTAAGGGCTATTTGACCAAGAAGGAGAGTGATGGGGTGCAACACCAGATGACCTGGCCTCCACAGTCACCAGACCTGAACCCAATCGAGATGGTTTGGGATGAGCTGGACTGCAGAGTTAAGGCAAAAGGGCCAACAAGTGCTAAGCATCTCTGGGAACTATCAAGACTGTTGGAAGACCATTTCCGGTGACTACCTCTTAAAGCTCATCAAGAGAATGCCAAGAGTGTGCAAAGCAGTATTCAAAACAAAAGGTGGCTACTTAGAAGAACCTAGAATATACGACACAGTATTTTCAGTTGTTTCACACTTTTTTGCTAATTATATAATTCCACATGTGTTAATTCATAGTTTTGATGCCTTCAGGGTGAATCTACAATTTTCATAGTCATGAAAATAAAGAAAACTCTTTGAATGAGAAAGTGTGTCCAAACTTTTGGTCTGTACTGTACATTGGCATAGATATTGGCAAAGATATGCATGGAGCAAAAAACAACCCCAAACTAAGGAGTAAAACAATAGTGACACCACAGGAATCAATATGTCTTGCTCAATAATTTAAAAGCATGAAAAAATTATACAAAAAGATATCAAATAACCCCCGATGTACTATAAAAAGAGTGGAAACCACTCAAGAGGATAAAATACCAAAAACTATGGACAGCCATAAAAAACCCAGGCAAGATTATACAGATAAAATATATGCCTTTATTAGATAGAAATAGCAACAGAAATACTGTATTAAAAACATGTACACGACACATGACATGTTATATTCAAATGACTACATCTATAAAATCAATGGTAAAGGGTGGGCCTAAAAAACAATAAATAAGCTATACACACAAGCCTACATATAAAAACAAGGCGCACAGTGCTAAAGCGCCATTGACCTGAAAATTGGAGGTCAATACCTTTAATGTCAATGGCACTTTAACACTGTGCAGCTTGTTTTTAAATGTACGACAGCACCATGGAGGTAGTCCTTCCTTGACCTATAGCGGAACAGGATCACAGAGGGGTTAAAATGCCCCTCCCACCTCCACCCTCCCGTGTTTTTTCAAAGTACCACCGAGGCTGGATGGAAATTGTCTAAACGCGCCTGTACAAACGCATATGTCAGACCCTTTAACTGCTCCATCTCAATCTCAAGCCATGGTGACCTGATGGATGAACAATCTGCCGAAGATCGATCCCATGCAAGCCTAAAAGCAAGCATAAGGGAGGGAATTAAGGGTGCTGCCCTGAGGTACTACCTGGAAACAATTACCGGTAGGTCCAATTCTCTTTTTCCGTTACATCCCTCCGGAGAGCACCATGGAGAATACCAACGTAAAGGTCCCAGGGTGTGTACAGAAGCCCAAGGACCAAAGTCCTAGGTAAGAACCAGGCTGGATATAGAAATGATCTGAATGATGAGAAGAAACCTAAATATCCAAAGAGATCCACAAAGATAATCACTGCAGTGAGTGTCTGTTATATTGTCTATAATGGCCATTTTCAGTACGAATGTGGTAAACAAGATCTGCAGCGGAAACAGAGTGAAACACACCCCATTGTACCCCAATACCAATAATGAACCGCAGAGAATTAGCGTTATTGTGACAGATACTTTTGAATGCTGCAGTCATAGTATAGGTTTAAAAACCTTATTGCCCAGCAAAAAGTATGGTGATAGCCACAGCCACAATACAATGAGGACTGTACAGACGAGTAAGTGGCTGCATGTGCTTATAACACAGGACTGTTCCTTCATCGGTCCTCCTGGGCTCATTTTAAACCTTGGTTAGAGATCAGCTTACCATACAAGAAGACCTGCAGGACAGAGACCCTGGACTGCTGGAAAGATCAAAGCACTAACAGTACATGGATAATGGCAGAGCATTGGGACGTATGTACCTTGCTAATCCAGGAGATCATGTCTACTCCGAACCCTTAGATGTCTAAACCCCAAGAAAGGATTGGATATTATTGAAACTAAGGAAATACGCCATCTGGCAGGTAATATCTCCTGTCACTACCAACATCGGGCTTCTCATTAGAAATGTTGAAAGGGAAATGTGGATCATCACTCCTGTTTTACTGATGTTATATCCTAAAAGGCAAATGTTCTTAGAGATATTTATACCCCCTACTACGATGGTGGGAGGAACTACACTAACTAGAAGGAAGTAGGTTTCCTCCCATCACAGAGGGGATTTTCTACTGCCAGGCAGAAGGACTATGGGTTCTCAACTGTAAGAGTCCGGTATACAGCTTCTTTCACCTTAGGAGCCCTGACTGCTCTAAGAGCAGTGGGTATGGGATCCTCTGCCCCCTGACAGTGCTGCTGATTCGCCACAAGGTAGAAAAGGCAGTGATGCCGTCCCCGGTAAACCTGATACAACAGATTTATGGTACAAGAATCTGTCTACCGGGTGTCGATCAAGGAAACTAGTCAGACTGCCATATGTGGAGTCAGGAAGGATTTTCTTCCACCTTGTGGGATTTCCTGCACCTAGAGCGGTAGTATGTCCACTCATAGGATGAACCCCAAAGACGTATGTCTCCCTTTAAGGCTAACTTATGAAAGCGACTTGCCTTTAGCACTCAAGGCAGTAACTTACTTGAGAGTCCTGTTCCAACAGAAGAAAACCTACTAGGCCAGACCAAGCATAGCTGTTCATTTGGCTGAGCCCAGTTGCAAAGAATGACAACAGACGCTGCCTCTGGGTTCTGAAACACGAGGACTACAACTGGAGTTGGGGCCCGGGACAAATGTGAAGTTGTAGACCGACAATACAAGGTGCGGCCATGCAACAAGGCACAAGTCAGAAGGTCTAAGCCAGAGGCACAAAGCCGCGACACCTGAGGTACTATAAAGCGTCGAGGTACTAAGATACACTAATGACACACCTTGAGGCACCGAAGCATTATGACAATATGATGCCCAAAAGCACTATAATGCACATAAGCACTATGGTGCACAGGAGCGCTATGATGCATCGAGACACTATGAAGAAATATTATGCATAGAGGCACTGAAATACTATGATGCAATGTGATGCACAAAGGCCCTATGAAGCACTATAATGCAATATGGTGCACCAAGGCCCTATGAAGCACTATAATGCAATATGGTGCACCAAGGCACTATGAAGCAATATGATGCACAGAGGCACTATGAAACACTGATGCAATATGATGCATAGAGGCACTATGAAGCACTATGATACAATATGATGCATAGAGGCACTATGAAGCCCTATGATGCACGGATGCAATATGATGCACAGAGGCACAATGATGCTCTATAATGCAATATGATGCACAGAGGCACTATGATGCAATAGGATGCATAGAGTTAATATGATGCATAGGGGCACTAAGGTGCAATTTGATGTACAGAGGAACTATGATACCATATGATGCATAGACTACGGCCATGCTTGAAGGTGCCTAATGAGAGAGCAGGCCGACCGTTACCTCCAAGAGAGCAATCTATCAGAGTTCTAGATAAACCTTCACTCTTAATAGTATATCTCAATTTACAGACTGGCGCCACCTGACGGAGCCAATTAATGAGCTGCAGCTGGAGGGCAGTCTTCATGGAAACCATGTGCTGCATTAGGCTGGTTTCACATTTGCGTTCCAAATGTGCAAGGGGTGGAGCTTTGCGGCGGCCGTGCGCAGATCAGCGCAGATCTGTGGAACGCAAATGTGAAACCAGTCATAAGGCTCCTGTGCAGTCCTGCATGCAACTAACTAAAGTCAAATTGTGAGATGTAAAACAAAACACCGTGAGCACAACTTGAGGGTGGTGCTGAAGTTAGGTTCCTAAACCATATATATAATAGGTATAAACTTAGCACTCAACTTAGGTATAATCAAAGGAGATTTATTTATTACAATAAATCTCCTTTGATTACACTTAAGTTGAGTGCTAAATTGAGTGATGTAGCTTGGACAAATGGCCTTACTGTGCCCTAGAGGTCCAAGGCCTAGCTGCTTATATGTGAAAAACATATCAGCACATGAGGCTCTAGACGCAGCTTCGGCACAGAGGCATGAGACTAGCATCAGCCTAGAGGCCTAGGCCATCAACACAACATTCCACCATGCACTCACCTGTGCTGGCTCCATACCTGCTAGAAAAAACAGGGGGAGCTGGTAATGCAGAGAGCCCACCATGGAGGGAAGCGGCATCCTATCAGAAGTGTTGCACTACTGCCAATTTCCTCTCCTGTGCCCCACGAGTTCCAGGAAACCAGCCTGTTGCCTGTCTCGTTCGGCACTTCCGTGTTCCGTCGTGGAACGCACGCCAACCTTCTGTTCCGGCGCCCCACCGCGTGACCTCCGGAAGTAGCGGTGTTGTGCCGGGAGCCTCCCACCGGGAGGAGAGGCTCAACCCAAGAGCACGTCCGCTCAACTGTTTTTTGGGGCAGAGGGACTCCCCACCGGGGAGTGTCGGCCCTGGGCCACTTGACAGGGGGAAGGATTGAACATGCCCGCACGATCCTACTGAGCCCATCATGCAGGCTGGCTGGCGAACCTCTCCAAGAGGTGTCAGCCATGGTCCGCTTGACGGGGGAAGGGAAGGCCGAGACCCCCGATACTCGAGTCCATCTGGTACAGCGATTAATGGCTGAGGAACCTCTAGCCAGAGAGGAGTCAACCACGAACTGCCTGCTTGGGAGAAGGAAAATCCGTAAACCGTCCACAGGCTATCTTCACTCTAAGGGCAACCTCCCATACAACCACCCCCTGTTGGGACAGGAAAAACACTGGAGGGTGGAGGTGGGAGGGACATTTCAACCTCTCTGTGATCCTGTCCCGCAATAAGTCAAGGAAGGACTACTTCCATGGTGCTGTCCAGAGGGACGTAATGGAAAAGAAAAAAAGTCTTGAGTGAGGAAAAGGGTGGCTCAGTTCTGGCTTTACTAGCCGAGGGATACAGTGCGCGTCATGTTGCCATCATCCTTAAAATTTCTAAGACAGTCCAATACAACAAGGTCAAGCAGCAGACATTGGAGACAACAAGGCTACAGACCGGCAGAGCGCGAAAGTGACTCTCCACTGACCGGGATGACCGTCATCTTATTCAAATTTCACTCAGCAACCCCAGGAAGACATCAAGTGACCTACAACAGGAATGGCAATGGCTGCTGGGGTGAAGTGCACGGCAAGCACAGTTCGTAACAGGCTCCTAGAGGCAGGGCTCAAGTCATGTAAAGCTAGAAAATAAGCCTTTCATATCAATGAGAAACAAAAAAAAGAGCTAGGCTGCAGTTTGCCAAAGACGACCATAAGAATTGGACCATAGAGGACTAGAGTAAGGTAATTTTCTCTGATGAGTCTAATTTTCAGCTTTGCCCAACACCTGGTCGTCTAATGGTTAGACGGAAACCTTGAGAGGTGTACAAGCCACAGCGTCATGCACCCACTATGAAATTTGGTGGAGGATTGGGATACTCAGCAAGGATGGAATTAATCTTTGCGAAGGACGTATGAATCAAGCCGCATACAAGGTTATCCTGGGAAAAACAGTTGATACCTTCTGCTCAGGCAATGTTCCCCAACTCTGAGGACTGGTTTTTCCAGCGGGACAATACGCCATGCTGCACAGCAAGGTCAAAGTGTGGATGAAGGACCACCACATCAAATCCCTGTCATGGCCAACCCAATCTCCCGACCTGAACCCCATTGAAAACCTCTGGAATAATCAAGAGGAAGATGGATAGTCACAAGCCATCAAACAAAGAACGGCTTAAATTTTTGCACCAGGAGTGGCTTAAGGTCACCCAAAAGTAGTGTGAAAGACTGGTGGGAAGCATGCAAAGACGCATGAAAGCTGTGATTAAAAATCATGGTTATTCCACAAAATATTGATTTTTTAACTATTCCCGAGTTAAAAAATTAGTATTGTTCTTTCTAAATTATGAACTTGATTTCTTAGCATTATTTGAGGTCTGCAAGCACTGCATTTTTTTTTTGTTCTTTTGACCATTTCTCATTTATTTTCTGATAATAAATTTAGTAATTGGAAATTCGAAGACATGTCAGTAGTTCATAGAATCTATGTGCTTGTGACTACACTGAAACAGCATTAGAAGGCCAAATGAAGGTCAGAATACTCATACAAAGCAACATCTGTTTGACAGTTCTAAAAGGAGTTGTGCCTTGTCATACACTGGGGTACAAATTTGGGGCCTTTCAGAAAAGTCCATTGACCTAGAATCCTAGTAATGGTATCCATTCATTTTTACTTTGTAAGAAATAAAACAATAAGGGGAAACAAAGTATCAAGAGGGAGCTACAGACTGAACAAGAGAAAAAGTGTAGGTGAGAAGACTTTCCCTAGTGAGCTACTCACAGCAGCGTCCTATTCACCATGGTGCTGCAGGTGTCTGCTCCTTTCTGCTTAGAGAAGTCAAGAACTTCTACATTTTTCCATGGGGTATTCCTGTATATTGTAATGCTGGCCATGAAAATAGGCCTACACTTGTCTGAGTATGGAGATGCTCATGGTTAACGGTTGCATTAACCCATTCTCAGACAATTTTTAGTTTCTTTGCAGCTCTGTTTTTTTCCCTTTTTCCATAAAATGTATGGAAACATGGGATTTTTATTTTATTTATTTATTTTTTAAGTAGGGTCAAACTGAAAGCATTGCAATTCTGCCTTTGTTTTTCAGGTTTTTATGGCGTTAGGGTCTGTGATAAAAATGACTGTATTGGATTCTCCAGATCACTAAAATGGCGATGATCCCAAACTTAAAAAAAAAAAAGTTTGGAAAGAAAAAAAAAATGCCACCATGTTTTGACACATGTAGCTTATATTCCCATCGATTGAGCTGTATGAGGGGCTTGTTTTGTCTGCGCACTGAGCTGATTTTATTTATACAGTTTCATGATGTATGTATAACATTAATGATTTTTTGGGGAAATGTATGGCAACTAGTGATGAGCGAGTATACTCGTTCCCGAGCATGCTCCGGTGTCCTCCGAGTATTTTGGCGTGCTCGGAGATTTAGTTTTTGTTGTCTCATCTGCATGATTTTTGAACTATTCCCAAGTTAAAACATTCGTATTGTTCTTTCTAAATTATTACGAACTTGTTTTCTTAGCATTTTTTATTTGAGGTCTGCAAGCACTGCATTTTTTGTTCTTTTGACCATTTCTCATTTTCTAAAAATAAAAAAAATTTAGTAATTAGAAATTCGAAGACATGTTGTCAGTAGTTCATAGAATAAAAGCAATTTACATTTTACTCAAAAATATACATATATACACATACACACACATATATACACACACACAGTCATCCACTGGTGCGAGCAGGCTGTTACATGGACATATTTAGGGGATTTGCATACTTAGTCACATGACAATTAGTCTCATCCAGTTCTCTTAATTCTCTATTGTTCTCTATTGACAGAAACCAAACGCAACTAGTCAGCATGTGACTGCAAATAAATTGCATATATTTAATTACTGACTATGCATACATGGCATACAGGAGGATCATGGCAGCGTGCGCATTGGAAGCGGTCATGATTCAGCAGTCAGGGTGACTGCAGACATGTATCAAGCCTGAACAACCTTGTAAGATAAGTTCACAAGCAATATTAAAGTGTTTGGGTCAGGTCATAACTAAAGTCATAAGACCTTTGACATGTACTAATACTATAAAAAAAAAAGTTAAAAAAAAATCCCTTTAAAAGTAGTATGTCCCACAATTAGTCTACTTCCCAAGTACATGCGCCTGTGAAGAGACATAAGGCATCCTGTTATGGCTATGCAGCTGTTTTATAAATGGGTGGAGCGCATATGAGGCACAGAAGAGCCAATACAGCCCTACAGAATAAGTACATTTACTTGAGATGAAGCAGAGAAGAAGGGAATTATTAGGCTGTTGATTCGGAGAGCATTCCTGCAGCTCATAAAGCAGTCTCTTGTCTGTATATCCCAGCTGGAAGCTAGACAGTGCAGCCACAATAACAGAAAAATCAAGAAAAACATGATGAGGAGAGAATACTAAGAAGCAGCATCACATTCAGCAGATATGAAAACGGCTCCTTCTACCAGTTCACTGCCTCAATGACATCTGACTATGGAACAGAAACTTAATGAGACACAGTCACCAAATTTCACTGCCCAGAGGAAAGAAATACTCTTAAGAACCACATTTTGCTTTTTATTTCTGTTTACTATAGAACGCCTACACTAAACCACGCATCTCGACTTCTTTACATATGTGCATGGCAGAAACCTCCATGTAAGACTACAGCAAAAAATGGGTCAAAAAGACATGCAGGCGTGTGTGCCAAATATACACACTCCTGACCGCTGTAGATTATGTTCACCACCAATAGCGGCTTAATTTGTCATGAACATGCACAAAACAGG
The DNA here is from genome assembly GCF_039654945.1 of Dendrobates tinctorius. Taxonomy (NCBI): domain Eukaryota; kingdom Metazoa; phylum Chordata; class Amphibia; order Anura; family Dendrobatidae; genus Dendrobates; species Dendrobates tinctorius. The sequence continues at coordinate 22,969,451 of NW_027361783.1, forward strand.
AAAATATGTGGCATTATGGAATTCACAAGATAGACGAGTCAAAGATGCAAGTGATTAAAAAAAAACAAAATCTAAACATTTTCAAACATTGATTTATTCAGTATAAAGTATGAGCACCACAGACAATTACTGGCTGTCATTCCAAGACACATGGAAATTTTTGCTGGAAAGGATAGACCTCTATTGTAGTCTCCATTGCAGTCCTGCTTTGCGCCATGGTGGCCTTTAAGAGGTAGCATGAGGTCAACAGAACACCTGTAGCTGGACATCTGGCTTGTAGCCCAATATCATGGAGACACCACCTGATTGTGTAGTCACTGATGCTTGAGGCTTGGTATATGACATACTATTTCACTTGTAGAACAAAGTGGATTCAATTATGGAACCAGTGGTGCAGCAATTTCTTTGAAGTGGCCCAAGAGCAGTTTTTCAACATTAAGTTGCTTGTGCCATTGTGAACAGCTTGCGTGGCCTAAATATGCTACCATGACCTGCAGCAACTCGGGACTCGTCTCCCATCAAGCACATCTGGGACAGCATTGGTCAAACAAAAATGGAGTTGCCAGCACTCCTTAGCATGCCATCAATAGGGTTAAGTGCGTGTTACTGCATTTGACGCTCACTCAATATACAATTTGTTGAGATTAAGAATTGTGTTTATTTTTTCGTCATTTCATATCATTAACAAGTCTGCTATTTTTAAAATTCCACTACATTTCCTCCTCCATCTTGCAATTAATGTTGAGGAATCTATGTGCTTGTGACTACACTGAAACAGCATTAGAAGGCCAAATGAAGGTCAGATTACTCATACAAAGTAACATCTGTTTGACAGTTCTAGAAGGAGTTGTGCCTTGTCATACACTGGGGTGCAAATTTGGGGCCTTTCAGAAAAGCCCATTGACCTAGAATCCTAGTAATGGTATCCATTTATTTTTACTTTGTAAGAAACAAAACAATAAGGGGAAACAAAGTATCAAGAGGGAGCTACAGACTGAACAAGAGAAAAAGTGTAGGTGAGAAGACTTTCCCTAGTGAGCTACTCACAGCAGCGTCCTATTCACCATGGTGCTGCAGGTGTCTGCTCCTTTCTGCTTAGAGAAGTCAAGAACTTCTACATTTTTCCATGGGGTATCCCTGTATATTGTAATGCTGGCCATGAAAATAGGCCTACACTGGTCTGAGTATGGAGATGCTCATGGTTAACGGTTGCATTAACCCATTCTCAGACAATTTTTAGTCTCTTTGCAGCTGTTTTTTTTCCCTTTTTCCATGTAATGTATGGAAACATGGGATTTTTTTTAATTTTTTTTTTTTTTTTTTTTTTTTTTTTTTTTTTTAAGTAGGGTCAAACTGAAAGCATTGCAATTCTGCCTTTGTTTTTCAGGTTTTTATGGCGTTAGGGTCTGTGATAAAAATGACTTTGTATTAGGATTCTCCAGGTCACTAAAATGGCGATGATCCCAAACTTAGAAAAAAAAAAAAAAAAAAAAAGGTTTGGAAAGAAAAAAAAGTTGCCACATGTAGCTTATATTCCCATCGATTGAGCTGTATGAGGGGCTTGTTTTGTTTGTGCCCTGAGCTGATTATTTTATTTATACAGTTTCAGGATGTATGTATAACATATTAATGATTTTTTGGGGAAATGTATGGCAACTAGTGATGAGCGAGTATACTCGTTGCTCGGGTTTTCCCCAGCATGCTCGGGTGTCCGAGTATTTTGGTGTGCTCGGAGATTTCGTTTTCGTTGTCTTATCTGCATGATTTGCGACTGCTAGACAGCTTGAATACATGTGTGGAATGCCTGAATACATGTGGGAATACCCTAACAAACAGCCTGTCTACAAGTCGCAAATCATGCAGATGAGAGACGAAAACTAAATCTGAGCACGCCAAAATACTCGGGAAGATACCCGAGCATGTTGGGGAAAACGCGAGCAACGAGTATACTCGCTCATCAATAATGGCAACTAAAGAACCGCAAACCTGGAGATTCCATTTCTGCATTCTGAGGATGAATGGATTACTAATTGGACTTAAACATTTTCACTCCACTCGATACACCCCGACTGTTAAAACACTGTTCACAACTGTAGCTGCCTAAAAGCCATTATGGTGGTTCTCAACATAAAATTAGGATTTGTGAAACTTTAAATAAAAGAAAAAAATTATGACACCCACCTCGTACAGTAACTTATTTTATTCTTTTATGTAAATCATGGTATATAGAACTGTGGAAATTAAAGTCTCTATACAATACAGGGAAGAAAAATACTCTTTGTACCGTGTTAGCCAGTAGATCGAAAAATATTCAGAATTGAGTCCTCAGTGGTTGATACCTTTTAATGGCTAACTGAAAAGATGGTAACACATTGCAAGCTTTCCAGACTCCTCAGGTCTCTTCATAAATGCCTGATGAACCTAATATATGAAATTAGGTTCTGTGATCTTATTTTTGTAGTAAAAGCTTTTGCATGGTCTTCAAAATGTTGGTACAACACGTACAGTTTTGTGGAAAACAGTGCAATTGCACATAACCTATTACATGTATGACCATGTTCCTGTTATGTGAACAGGGTCAGAATTGGCAGCGCTTTGGCGCAGCACATGTCCGCGTACAGCTGCCTTTTGAACACAGGTGATTCCGCATGTGTTCATTGAACCGTGTGTAATCACCACATCTAATACATTGTATGGTTTACTGGGAACATACCCATAAAGTAATTGATATACAATCCCCAAATTGTAGGGACTTTATCAGAATGTCACTCAGCCTTCAAAGTGATGAATTTACAGCTTTACGGGTTTGAGGTGTCTGTTCCCATAGACACTGCAGGAGAAAGACATCCAGTACAAACAACGCCGTGCTTCTAACTGCTTATGTCATCTCTTAAACTTCACACACCTGTCAAACTGGGCTGAGCACACAAACCTGCAAGCAAAGGATATCTAGCCACACAAACTCCAGACATGTCTAGACGTCCAGGTAAAGGACACATTCACCGAATACTGAGGGGGAGGGAACAAGCTTCAGCTCAGACAGCTAAATACACACTCACCACCTGTTAAACATGCACCTGAAAATGGATAGTTCAATAAGCAGATTACAAGAATGCTAACTCCATATTTGTGGTGCCTTAAACGGATCGATTTATTTCTGCAAATACCTCGCATTGATCTGCACACATTTTATTACCATCCATTTTATTAAAATTGGTTATACAGTTGTCAGAAAAAGGAACATTAAGCATTGGGAACCCTACACATTACATATATGAGAGCTTTCAACTAGGCATTGATATGAAGATCAGGGGTGGACACTGACAGCTTGGGACCCCTGTGCAAGAAATGTGTCTGGCCCCCCCTCCTTTTATGGCATCAAAGGTGTGTGTGTATATATATATATATATATATATATATATATATATATATATATATATATATATATATATATATATCTCTATCTCGCTCTAATATATCTCTCTCTATATCTATATACACACACTGTGTATTGATATTATATAGCCACACACACATACATGATATTGATATTACATAGCCACACACATACATGTATATATATTACATAGTCTCCTTTATTATGTATATTGCTGTCCCTTACACAGTGCCCTCTCTTATGTACAGTCCCTTACATATTGAATTATATAGAGCCCTGTTTTTTATTACATACCGTCCTGTCTTGTTAGCTGTATAATGCAATGATGGAGCATGGGAAACCTTCCTTTCTAATGGAGGAGCTGATGGACTGGTAGTTTGGTCACCGGTTGCTCCATCAGCAGTCATTTTATATCTAACAAGAGAGGGGACTATGTAATAAAAGAGGGCACTGTAAATAACAAAATTAACTATAATACACTATGTAAGAGACAGCACTATACATAACAGCAGAAGAAGCTATATAATAAGGGACGGCACCATATATACTGTAACTAGAGAGGATGGTACGTAATAAGGGACGCGTTATACATAATAAAAGAGGAAACTATGTAACTAAGGGTGGTGTTAGTATATAGTGTACTCACTAATTCTGTATAAGGGACTGTGTTAGACATAATAAGCGATAACGTCTTCCTCCACCTCCCCCTGTTCCTAAGGCCATTATAAGTCCCCCTTCCTAACATCGCAATCCCCCACACCCCTCATTGTCCTCCTCCCCTCGCATCCCATTATTGTCCTCTCCCCCACCCCATCATTGCCCTCTTCACCACCGCCATCATTTTCTTTTCCCCACCACTATCTTTGCTTTCTCCCCACCACACCCATCATTACCCATTCCACCACCTCCATCATTTCCTCCTTCTCCACCACCCCCATTATTGCCCTTTCCACCACTACCAGTGCATTCTTCCCCACCACCCCATCATTACCTCCCCTTCATCACCCCCATCATTGCTTTCTCCTTCACCCCATCACTGCCTTCTCCCCATCACTCCCATCATTGCCTACTCCCATGATTGCCTGCTCCATCACCCCATCACTGCCTTCTCCCCATCACTCCCATCATTGCTTACTCCCATCATTGCCTGCTCCATCACTGCCTTCTCCCCATCACTTCCATCATTGCCTTCTCCCCATCACTTCCATCATTGCCTTCTCCCCATCACTTCCATCATTTCCTTCTCCCCATCACTCCTTTCTCTCCATCACTCCCATCATTGCCTTTCCCCATCACTCCCATGATCCCATCAATGCCTTCTTTCCATCACCCCTCATGGCCTTCTCCCATCACCCCGGGCATCATGGCCTTCTCTACTCATCACAGTCTTCTCATGTCCGCATCTCCTAGAGGGCCGGGCTCCACTTACACACAGACACACATACAGACATACACACACATCACACACACAAGTGACTGACTGACCTGCGGCTGCAGCCACCGGCCGGTGCCACAGGCACAGTGAGTGAGACAGTCTGTCTCCTCCTCTCCTCCCCCACAGCAGCAGCGCAGCACAGCGTGACTGACGCTGATGTCATCTCACCTCAGGGCTGGCTCCTCTCCTCCTTGCGCCTGGCGCTCCACATGGCTAATTTAAATAATTAGCCATGCAGTGCTGGAGGGGCCCCCTCTCCCCCGGGGCCCCCGTGCAATGCACAGGCGGTAGGTCTGCCCCTGATGAAGATGGTCCCTACTTAGCAGCTAAAACAGGTTTAACTCTTCTGGGAAGGCATTCTACAAGTTTTTGGAGTGTCTGAAGTAATTATTGCCCACAGACACTCCAAAAAGGAGAATTTTTAAGGTCAGACACTGATTATAGACAAGAGAGCATGTCTCAATCTCTTCTCTGTGGCCTGTCAAGTTCTTCCACACCAAACTCACCCAACCATTTCTATATGGACCTTGTTTTGTGCAATGGTGAACATTTATCATGGAACAGAAACCGGTAATTTTTAAACTGTTGCAGAAGGAAAGGATTGAGCCAAAAAAATTACAGGGCAGTGAGTCTTGCTTCTATACCAGGAAAGATATTTGAACAAATTATTAAACAGCATGTAAGTACTTGGTTAAAAAACAGTAACCAGACGAGGGAAAGGACTTCGAGTGCGCTGGAATAAGTACTCAAAATGTTATCCCGAGACTTTTGACGTCGAAATCGGATCTTCCTCTTGGCTGAGGGAGTTGTAATTTATTTGTTGCTGTTCAATCTAGAGTTACATATAGAATTGTATAAAAAAATATTTTCCACTTTTATATAGTTTTTTTTTTTTTTGAATGAACCAATTTTTTTTCCTCCGCTCAGTCCTAGGGACATCACTGGATGTCCCGGACAGGCTTTTTATATTCAATATATGATTTTTTTTTTTTTTTTTTTTAGGTATAGCGGTATCTATGCTATGTAGGGTTTAATACAAGGCAAAGCTGTGAACAAATATGTTGTATTTATGTCATGTTGGCATATTGATTTTCATTACTGGTATCGATGCGGATTATAAGTAATATAGTCTACTTATTCATAGCCGACGGTAATAAGGACTTTTGCATTTTTATGTTAAGTAGTGGTGACAATATCGCTTATGTAATTATGCTATTTTTTTTGTATGTCTGCCTGTCTATCCTCCATCTGGGGGTCTCCCTGTCTTCACAGGGGGTTTTCTTTACCCTGTTTCCCCATTTCCCTTTTCTTTCCTTCCCTTATCCTTTATATTTCCCCTCTTTTTATTCCTACGTATGTTAATATTCTTTCAAATCCAATAAAGATTACTGGAAAATAAAAAATAAAAACAGTAACCAGAGTCAGCAAATGTCTGTAGCAATCAACTCATGTCCTTCTATGATGGAATCGCTGACTGGGTGGATCAAGGACACGTGGTAAATATAGTATATTTCGACTTCAACAAAGCATTTCATAAAGTATCTCATACTATCCTTATTGAAAAAAAATGAATAAGTATGGGATTGACAAGGCGACTGTTAGGTGGATTCATAAATGGCTCAGTGATTGTACTCAAAGAGTGGTCATAAATGGTTGCACAACCAATTGGAAGTGTGTTTTAAGTGGGGGTACCACAAGGTTCTGTCCTGGCCCCATTTTTATAAAATGATATAGACAAGAGCACTTAAAGGTATACTAATCAAATTTGCAGACAATGCAAAGCTAGGAGGGATTGCTAAAGGCCCTGTCACAAATAGCGACACACCAGCGATCCCGACAACGATATGACCTTGTCAGGATCGCTTGTGTGTCGCTACATGATCGCTGGTGAGCTGCCAAACAGGCAGATCTCAGCAGCGATCAGGACAACGACGCGGGTAACAAGCGCGCATGTCGCTTAGTTACCCGCTGTGTACCTTAGATGCCAGCGCGCTGGTGCAGGGAGCTGGGAACCAAGGTAAACAGCAGGTTTCTAAGCGCCGCTTAGAAACCCGCTGTTTACCTTAGATACCAGCTCCCTGCACCAGCGCGCTGGCATCTAAGGTACACAGCGGGTAACCAAGTGACGCGAGCCCTTAATTACCCACGGTTTACATTGGAAATCAGCGTCCAGCTCACTGATCGCTTGTCTCCCGCCTGCCACACGCAGCAATGCGTGCTGGCCAGCGGGAGACCAACGATAAAAAAAAAAAAGGCCAGGGCATTCGAGCACGATCAGCGATACCCGGCGGGGGGGGGGGGGCGGTCGCTGACACCTCACACACAGCGATATCGCTGGTGAGATAGCTGTTGCGTCACAAAACTTGTGACTCAGCAGCGATCTCGCTGTGTGTGACGGGGGCTTAACACTAGAGAAGACAGAAGAGATTCAGAAGAATCTAGAGAAGCTTGAACAATGGGTAGCAACTATTAGAATGGTATTGAACAGAGACATGCAAGATTCTACATCTGGGCAGGAAAAACAAATTACATCTACAGAAAGATACGGAAATAAGCAACAGCACATGTGAAGAAGACTGGTATACCAAGATCACAGACTGCACACACGTCAACAGTGTCATGCAGCAGCCAAGGCGGCACACAGTTCAGGGATGTATTAGGAGAAGCATAGAGTCTAGATCACGTGAAGTGATTGTCCCCATCTACACCTCCTTGGTCAGTCCTCTTATGGAATACTGTGTACAGTTCTGAGCACCACATTAAAAAAAAAAAAAAAAAAAATATTGAAAAACTGGAGCAAGTTCAGATTAGAGCTACCAGGATAGTGAGCGGACTGCACTGCAAACTATGTCCTACAAGAAACTGTTAAGGGATCTGGGAATGTTTAGCTTGCAAAAAAGAAGCCTAAGAGGGGACAGTTAGGCCGGTTTCACATTTGCGTTGAAGGCCGCAGCGTTGGCCTGCGCACGGCTGCCGCTAAGCCCCGCCCCCTGCCGCGCCTCCGCCGGTAGCTCTGCCTCCGGGCGCATGACGCTGCATGCGTCCCCCTATCTTTATCACGGAGGACGCAGGCCGTGCGCATTATGTGTTTGGCGGCGCCTGCGTCCTTTTGACAGTGCGCCGAGCGCAACCAAATTGCAACAGGTTGCATTTGGCGCTGGTCGGCGCACCGTCAAAAGGACGCAGGCACCGCCAAAACGTATACTGCGTACGGCCTGCGTCCTCAGTGATAAAGATAGGGGAAGCATGACGCATGCAGTCATGCGCCTGGAGGCGGAGCTACCGGCGGAGGCGCAGCAGGGGCGGGGCTTAGCGGCGGCCGTGCGCAGGCCAACGCTGCGGCCTTTAACGCAAATGTGAAACCGGCCTTAGGGTGAACAATTAGTGGAACAGGCTGCCACGAAAGGTGGTGAGTTCTCCTTAAATAGAAGTCTTCAAACAGAGGCTGGGCACACATCTGTCTGAGATGGTTTAGTGAATCCTGCATTGAGCAGGGCGGTTGGACAAGATGAACCTGGAGGTCTCTTCCAATGCTAACATTCTAGGATTCTATGATTACCGTTCACTAGCATTCTGGAGTTTTGACTAACCCTTGAAAAACGTAATAGAAATATCCCTTATCCAAACTTGGCACAACGCAGTCTATTTGGGTAACGAACTAGCTATATAAACCAGACTCGTGAATCACTTCTCGTAAAGGCTGGACAACTCCACACAAACAATTTTCAGAGTGCTTTACATCACGCCATTAAACTCTTGGCACTGTGCTTGGTGACGCAAGTTATTTAGTGCTCAAGTGCTGCTACTTGGCCATGGAAACCCATGCCATAAGCCTCTCAGCTGACGGGTGTTTCACTGATATTTTAAGAGGAAATTTGAACTGCAGTAATGCAGCCAGAGTGTTTCAGTTATACGTCATGCATCTCCGCATTGTAACTTTACATGGTCTGCCATTTTGTGGCAGAGTAGTCATTCCTAAGGGTTTCCCTTCTCTATTAGGCCGGGATCACACATGTGAGGAATACAGCAGAGTCTTGCATGTTGATAGCCGGTACTGCCACCGGCACTCAGGAGCGGAGTGTGCTGCTCCATGTACTGCTATGCGGCCACATGCTCTGCTGCCTAGTGCCGGCGGCAGTGCCGGGTATTAACATGCGAGACTCAGCCATATTCCTCGCATGTGTGATCCCAGCTTAACACATAGTTGGGTGTGAAGTTCAAATCCTGAATTCTGTTACTTCAGCCACTATTCCACTGTTCTGTTGAGATCAATATTTAGCAGTGGTCTTCTCACAATAAAAGGTAGCACCTATATGAAGATAACAGGATCACATCATTCATCTATCTTCCTCCACTTCCTTACACAATGACCTCCACACAATGCATAACAGCATGCCTAAAAATTCTCCCATGTAAGTTGAGAAACCTCTTTAGTCTATAATTTTTTATGGTCAATGTGGTGGCTGTGAAGCACATCTCTTAATGTTTGCCCAGGCAAGATTGTTGCCTCATGTATATAGGGGGGGGGGGGAATTCCACATACCGGTTCTCTTATTTGGATTTGAAGGTAGTCCCTCATGACAGCACACCAGGAGGTAATCCTTCCTTGACCTATACTGTACAGGATCACAAATTCCCCTCCATCCCCCAATGTTTTTTTAAAGTACCACTGGAATGATGGATGCAAATGGACTAAACTGGTCACTAAAACTCATGCAAAAACATTGCCTTCAGCTCAATCTCGAGCTATGATGACTTGATGACATGAGGCCTTTCTAAGCAGAGTGGAGGCGGTGAGGTGCTACAAGGCCCAATCATGAGGTCCTGTGCAGCCAAACCATGAAACAATCAAAGAGCAGAGGCCACAGCTTGAGTCAAACTGAAGTCAGACTGAGGCACAGCCCACACATGCAGCGTAACTTAAGCTCAGAAGGATGCAGATATAGTTGAAAGTGTGATGCCGGGAGGGGAAACGCACCCAGTGTTGTGGGCCAAAAATACGCGCATAGTTTGACGTGTTGTAGAGTCTTTACTGAAACACACAGTGTTACCAGAATACAATTAAAAGACAGCACATTATGTAATTTCAGGAAACTGACTTACCCCCTTAATTGTAGCTAAACTTGACATGTACAATGAAATGAAAGTCACTTGAAGTGATACCTCGGGAGCGCTCTGCATAAGGCTTTATACAGCTTGTAAAATTATATACACAGTTTATGCAGTGGGTTCCCTTTAAGTGGCAACTATAGTTATTCACAATTCTGCAGTATAAATTGTATGCTGACCTCTATAAAAAAAATTACAGTTTTTAAGTAGAGGGCTAGGGTTCCTCAGGCAGTGTCCAAATCAGTCTTCACCATTTTTTTAGTGACCATGTAAATTTCTTTTTACCACTGTCATACGAACATGTGAACATGACTGGTTAACTCAATAGAAAAACAAATCTGCAGAAGAAAACCCCCATGACAGGAGAAGCCCTAATGTGAGCGAGTGACATTGAGAAAGGTTGATTCACACATGGTGCATAGTCTGAAGTTAGCATATAATATTAGACCGTTTGCTCATTATATAGCTCTTCTAAATCATTTTCTTCAAACAAGTAATGGCCACAGCTCCAGCTTTAATTTCTTTAACACATTCCCATAAATCAGGATTTTCTTTGCAGAAAGTTTTCTCCTTCAATGCCCTACTTCAGTTTCTTTTTTGTATGATCAAGAAGAATAAGTGTACATAGTGAGGGATGAATGTTACTGAGCAGCTGGGTCAGGCATTCACAATAAGACTAAATACTGGCACAGGCACCGCACAGCTGTGTAAGGAACCCTACGCCAATGTCACGACCCAGCTGCTAGATATGAATGTTAGCTTGTGCCAACCACAGGCCTCTGATTATGGGAGTAGTTTTTCAGATTCTTTGTGTAGAATGCATCAGGGAATAATGTCCTATTATATGAGGAATGTGGTGCTGTCAGACTGGCACACACTGGAACAATGTTCATCTGCACAAGTTAAAATTACCATGAGCTTACTTTTGGAAACTGGCAGAATTACCATAGGCCTTCAACACATTATTGGTTACCATTTACTTCAACCCATAAAGTTCTGTTTTCAACAATGTTTAGTATTCACATGCCTATAAAGGGAGTATATGCATTGGACATTTATAGGATAAATATCTTTACAATTTGACTATACACAAATTTTACATTGAAAGTGATAGTCCAACTACAAAAAAGAAAAAAAAAAAAAAAAGCAGACCGGTTCACTTTACTGATACCCTGCTCTTGAACTCAATCAGCTGATCACATTGTTTACAGCCCCATGACCGCTGCAGCCAATCTATCATGTGACTAGACAATGCGCTATGAGCCAACACTAGCCAAAAGCCATACACACCACAATATTATTCCTTTCTGAAGCAAGAGGGGGAGCTGCGCAATGCAGGTAAAGAATTGGAAAACGAAAATCCCTATTGCCTTGTACTGGGCATAAACAGCGTATCCAGTTTGCCGGATGTGTTCACCTACAAACTGCACATTTGTAACATTTTTAATCCAGGGGAATTTTCTGATTAACTGCTCTGCAGTCTGTGTGTGCATGCTAGTCCATCTGCAGAGAAGCTTTATGATAGAATTAAGACATTTCTTTTTACCATCCCATCTGCAAGAGCAAATTACAGTCAAAAATTCAAAGGGAACAAAAACCAACAAATAGCTTGGAAAAAAAAGGAAATGGGTGGGTTATGTTCATCAGCATTTTGAAAAATAAAGTCTGCCTCTGTCTCTTGCAGAGACATCTGGTTAAAGTCCCGACTTCCTTTCCCAATCTTGTCTATTTTAAACCTCAGTTCAGGAAACTTGGCAGCGAAATGTTTCCGAATGTTACCCCTGCCACTTCCACATGCTCAGACTACTGCTAAGAGCACAAGCACAATCAGCTTTGTCAAATGGAGTTTGCTTCTGGGCACTTGAGCAGAAAACATACAGAACAGGTTTGAGAAGATACTGCTGTTCAAGAGAACTTAATATATTATGAAATGATGTGCCTCTTAAAAGCAAATTTATGGGAGATCTTTTAACAGGATGCTAAGCTTCCAACCACATTTCATTTGAAGGGAAATTCTGCAACATTCTTCAAGACTTCACTAACCCCAACCTAAAATGTCTCCATGCGGTGCCGGAAGGAAACTCTTAAACAGTAATAAAGTGAACTTGTAACAGATAAACACATTGATGCCGAGTGTGTTTGTGTAGAAAGGGTAACATTTTGGGGAAATTTTTGCAAAAACCAACAGTTGGGAGAGTAGATGTTGAACTTATCCTCAACCACTGTTAAAAATTATATGCCATACTTGGGAACCACTTCCTGCACCATGATTTAGACACTTTAGAAACTACAGTCAACATGGACCACAGCATTTAACGTGATTGACGGTGAGGATGTTATCGGGAAAAAAAAATAATCTTGAATTCAATATACAAATAGGGTAGCCAGTACACAAAAAAAAAAAAAAAAAAAAAATCAAATGCAACCCCTATAAAACATGTACTTAGTTAATACTATTAAAAGAACCAACAAAGTGGTTCACACCACAAAAATGCAAAAACGTGCCATAAAAACCTTCATAGGTGACATTTTTGGGCATCAATTGATGAGGGATTTAATCTGAATGCAATATTCAGAGCCAAAGTATTTTTTTCCCTCGGCACTGAGGAAGGCTTAGCCCTATAGTTGTTTGTCACAAGATAGCCTTACAATCTGTTAAGTCTTAGCTACGTTTCCATGATGAGCTTGGTGAGTTTTTCATTTTGCAGATTTTCTGCACCCATAACATACCGCAAGTTACTTGCAGGTTTTCAAAAATACACAGTGTAAAAACCTCACCATATACTCAGCAGGAACATAGTCTAATAGATTAGCATAAAAAAAATTAAAATAAAACTAGCCGATGCTACGTGGAAGCTCGATACAACAGCTCCATAGTGTAGAGCCTTAGGCTGGAGTCACACACAACCATAAAAAAAAAAAAAATAAAAAAATAAAAAAAAAAAATCGGTCCGATTTTTATGGTACGAAATTGCCCAAAGATTTCTTGTCCAGGGATCCGTCTGTCATCCGAATTTCCGGGGATGAACAGATTTTATTCGCATCTAAGCATAAAATTGACATCCAATGCCAATGCCTGATGCTCTTTCCTGTTGACCTGGAGAAGTGTTGCGATTTTCTCGCAAGTCACACATGTGGTGCGTTTTCAATGCGATTTTTAAATCGCATCCATAGACTTGCATTGGCGAATCAGAGCCGAAAATCGGTGACAATTGAAGCATGCTGCGATTGTCTCGGTCCGAGGAACGGATCCGATAAAAAAAAACGCATGATGGGAGCAGCACCATAGAATAACATAGGGACAACTGCAATGCGATTTTTTATCGCATTGCATTCGTCCGAATTAATCGCTAGTGTGACTCCGGCCTTAGGGATGCTGTGTGCTTGTGTCAAGTCCAAAAGGTAGATGAGTGTTCTCAGTTCTCATTAAGCACAAAACAAACAATTGCTGCATGTCTAGTTATGTGGTGTTCATATGTCCCTGACTGGCCACCACATGCAGAGACACAGGATTATTGATTGGTGCACAAGGACGTTTCATTGAAAGGAGGATCAATAATTACATAAGGGCTCATTTCCTATAAAACATGCATATGAACTAGATGGGACGCTGGGCAGGGATCTGGACAAAACTACCTATTCTACTCCGGTACTACTGTCAGCTTAGGTGTTAACGTTCTACTCAGCCGATAGGGTTTGGAGTTTCTTTGCTCCAGTTGTCAGTGGCCCTACAGTTGCTGAGTAATCAACCTATGACCATGATGAAATAGCTTGGGTATTCATTTTCCTTGGCCATGGCGACCCCTGCTGGAAAGATGTTTTATAAATGCACTGCTGTGGAGGCCGAGAACAGGAGCTGGCGGACCAAAGGAATGTCTTCTGCAGGAAATTAAATACTTTAAGAACAGGTAAAGCAGATTGTCTGTTTTATTATTAATGGGATTTTAAAATTCAGTAAGTCACAGTATTCTCTGTTCTGCTTCAAACTACACAGTCACGCTCTCTTTGTAGTGCAGCGATTTCACAAGAGCTCCTCAGCACCATGACTGACAGAAAAGCATTAATCTCCCAGAAGCCCTGAAGTCCCACTATGTTCTCCCATAACTGCACTACAAAAGATGGCCTCACCATGGCATCTCAGACGCCACAAGGAACATCAGTTGCCTAAAAGAAAGCAGCCCATTATATTTACGCAACCAAATCTGGATCAAGAAGGCAGTGCGTGCGCTAGCCCCCGTTACTCGATTCAATATTTTACACCAAGTCAACGAGTGGCATTATGAGGTTTAGACATATATATTGATATATCATAGAAAGAAAGGAATTTAAAGGAATCAATTAGCTACAAGATTGGTCTAAAAGTTAACTACAGTTCCGACTCAAGAACTCAAGATAAATTTTCACAGGAAGACATGGGGTTACATTGGCAGAGGCATCCTAGCTTTAGGATAATTACGGCAGTATGACCATTTTTTTTTTAAATTGCAAATTTTTATGCAAAAAAATTAAAGCACTAAGCACAGTTTATTTTGATAAAGTTTGTCGCAATACGCAACAAAGTATTTGTTTGGGCCATTAAATTATCTTTAGGGTGCATTTAGACTAGCTGACCAGCAGCGATTAACTGCCAAAAGATTGGCAGTAGTTTAATAGCCTGTTTAGAAAGGGCCGGTTACACTTCTAGGCACACAGAACGATCCTAATCATCCAATTTAGATTGTAAGCCCCAATGGGGACAGTTGTGATAATGTCTGTAAAGTGCTGTGGAATATGATGGTGCTATATAAGCAAAGTATTACAATAAGGAGCTGGCAAAACACTCGTTCTACAGGTGGCATTTTTAAGCTGGCTTTGTAAGTCACTGTTCTTAGCTTTGCGACATTGTGTACACTGGATATGTGCTGCCGAGAAGGTGGTTATCCACTCTGCATTGTTCTCGGCTGCACATATTCTGTTCACACAGGATGACGTGCTACCAATAAATTCTTTCTAAACAGTCTTAAAAATGTCACCCGACGAATGAGTGCTTTGCTAGCACATCAGGAATTTTTCTTGATAACGTTTCATTGTAAATGCACCTTTACAGTAGTGTTCATTTTAGTATTAATCATCTCTTAGCAAATGTTGACTGTCCTGGCAAGATCTGCATGCCAACCTAGTTCTCATACAATGGGGTACTTCTAAATGGGGCTCAAGGACCCCTGGCTGGGGTATGCTTACTTCTGTAAGCCAAGACGAGACTCCCAGCATCCATTGTGGGCACAAACCACAGAGGAGCCCAGCTTTTAGCCAGGCTAGCTGCATCAACGTTTTGGCCAGCCTCTCCCTTTTTTCTTTTTAAGGCTTTGCCCAGATGCTTCATGATTTTTATCTAAACCCCTATTCACATGCCGAGGAAGCAGCAGCAGCAATATCACTGCTACACTTGTGGCTTCCAGCTCTATTTGATTGCTGCATGATTTCATTTTCTTATTCACATAGCTCTATTAAATGGTTATAGGTACCTATAAATTACTCAGGAGCAGTAATAGCAAAATATTCTCTCAATGGATACAAGTTACAATAAAGCTGGTCACAAATCTATATATTCGTATGCTGCCGGTAGATCACACAACGCGCAATGTGACAGCTTCCCATTTAGAAAAGACAAGGTCAGTTTGAGAAAACTTAAGCTTCTGTAGTAACAAAAATGAGATGAAACGCAAGTTCAATGCAGCATTAAATGAGTTGCGTAGCAACATGGAAATGTTATCAAAGTTTGAAAATACAAGAAAAAAACCCACAATATTCACTATAGCCCACACATTTTTGCTTTCAAGTAGTAACAGACAACCAATACAGGAATTTGTAACATGAGGGCAACACTATTCTCTGTACATTAAGGGTATGTGCACAAGTTCAGTATCTGCAATAGACAAATCTGCTGCAAATACTGTTGGCAAGAAAAAAGCAACATAAAATACGCACGTTAACGCTTTGTGCATTTGTGTGTTTTTCACCATTCAACAGAATTAACATACTTGAGATATGAAACTGCTTCAAATCTGCAAGGAAAAAAATAAGTGACGAGCGCATGAGATTTCAGGAATCTCATTTTATTGGCACTGGGAATTGGTTCAGTTTTTGTGACAAATCTGAGCAAAAAAAAAGTGACAAATGTAGAAAATATTTACAGTAATATTTGCACATAACCAAAAAGTGAAGCTTTTTCTTTTAGAACAGAAGCAGTGAAGCTTCAAAAAGGAAGCGGTGAGCAGAGTTACCTACTGCCATGAGGAGAGTCAGTAGAAATACCAAACATGTCCACATGTAACAATAATTTGACTTGCAGGGAGAAAATTACATTATCTCACGATCTGGGCTATGATCACACCCACCGATCACTGATTAACAGCCTGCTAGACAGTGCTTCCAGTACCTCTGGCGCCCTGCCACCGACCGTCCCAGGCCTGGGAAATTGTCTTCTTTCTACTGTGATGCTGCAGTCGTTATGCAGGTAAAGGCTCCCCCCCCTTTAAGCAATTCTTTGTTTGATGGCTTGTGACTATCCATCTTCCTCTTGATTACATTCCAGAAGTTTTCAATGGGGTTCAGGTCTGGAGATTGCGCTGGCCATGACAGGGATTTGATGTGGTGGTCCTTCAGCCACACATTGATTGACCTAGCTGTGAGCTGTGTGGCATGGTGCATTGTACTGCTGAAAAAAACAGTCCTCAGAGATGAGGAACATTGCCTGAGCAGAAGGAATCAACTGTTTTTCCAGGATAATCTTGTATGCGGCTTGATTCATACGTCCTTCACAAAGATTAACCTGCCCAATTCCAGCCTTGCTGAAGCATCCCCAGATCACCGATCCTCCACCAAAGTTCACAGTGGGTGCAAGACACTGTGCGTTTTACACCTCTCCAGGTCTCCGTCTAACCATTAGACAACCAGGTGTTGGGCAAAGCTGAAAATTAGACTCAGAAGATTACTCCAGTCCTGTATGGTCCAATCCTTATTGTCTTTGGCAAACTTCAGCCTGGCTCTCCTTTGCTTCTCATTGATGAAAAGATTTTTTTCTAGCTTTACATGACTTGAGTCCTGCCTCTAGGAGCCTGTTACGAACTGATCGTGCCGTGCACTTCACCCCAGCTGCCATTTGCCATTCCTTTTGTAGGTCACTTAATGTGTCATCCTGCGGTTGCTGAGTGACATTCGAATAAGATCCCGGTCATCCTGGTCAGTGGAGAGTTGTTTTCAGCCTCTACCAGTCTGTAGCTTTGTCCCCAATGTCTGCTGCTTGACCTGGTTGTAATGGACTACCGTCTGAGAAATTTTATGGATGGAGGCAACATGATGCTCACTGTATCCCTCTGCTAGCAAAGCCAGAATTGAGCTTTTCTTTTCAACTCTTTTGGCATGGCTAAAAGTTATGTTTTCATTCCTATTACTTTTGGGATATTACTAGCACTTGTTTTGCCATCCAGCTTGTGCTATTGCAAGAGTATTGTGAACCCCACAGCAAGGTTTTTTATACTTTCCTTCGTTAAATATGATTTGGCTTAAGGTAATCACCTAATCAGAAGCACATTAAGTAGAATGAGTTTTATTCTGGTTGGAATTCAACTGACACTGGAATGGAATGGAATGGCTGTTAGAAATGTAGAGAAGCTGATTTTTATAAAACTGTGCTGTGGTCTCTTAAGATTTGCCAGAGCTGTAGATGGCTTAGGTGGAGGCTGACCCTTCTGACCTTTTCAGAACGACATTTCCACAGAGCTCATATCATGGATTAATTGACTAGAAAACCCCAAACCTCAACATCACTGATGCAGTACAGGTTGGAGGTGAAAGAAAAAAATGCCACCACCCATGCTTGGCTCATTATGAGCTCTTTACACTTACAGTAACCACTTTCACAAATTGCACTGAACATCATACTATTGAAGCAAGAAATAATTTTCCAATGTATACCAGTGAAATTTGTTTGTATTGTGATGGCGGATTAATGCTTTTATAATAGATATTGAGAAACGTGAGCTGACGCCACAGTCAAGAGTTCCTTTAAGTAATCTGCAAAGATATTATTTCCTAAACAGCTGTATACTTTGAAGCTTTACCATGTCGATCCAAGACGACTGCTCTATTTCTGCAGTATTTGTTTTATACTGTGAGGTGTGAATGCATTTAGAAGCTTATAGGGAGTTTAAAATGTCACATTGCACAACAAAGGTTTTAAGAGTTCCCTCAATTGTACTGTGGATAATTCGCTTTAAAGGGCTCATTGCCTTTGACTTTAAAAGTTACGGTATATACAATTTTCCAGTACTATTTGTAGGACTGGAAGAAAAGTTTATATGCATAAAAGTCATGAAATGAAAATGTAGAATAAAGAGAAAAAATGGAATAAAAAAAATTGTATACTTGTAGAGAGGTAAAGCTAATCTAACATTACCCTTCATTATAATATAAATGTGCGTTACCATGTGTTATAAAGCATTACTGAATACAAGCTGGTGACAAAGGTTAAATAAGACCGTTCAGCAGAAATTAAGTCAAATTTATCAAAATTTTACTTCATATAGGACATCTGGCACAACATAGACCATAATAGACTCATACTACCCTATTGTTGATATACATATGTAAGGGCATGTTCCCACGGTCTGTAAATTCTGTGGGTTGGACGCTCCATATATCCGCAGCGTCAAACCCACATCGGCCAGATGTTACAGCATAGTGGATGGGATTTTATGTTCAATTTTATTAAACGTTTTACAAACAAAAAATAACAGTAAACGTATGTCGAACGCCAGCAAGGTATTCAAGAAAGGAAGTATCCTCTATATTATGCAGAAGGCATAGGATAAGAAAAAGAGGGAAAGAAAGACCAGGGGAAAAAAAGGTTATAGATAAAGGGTCCTTAAAATCATTATATATTAAAGCACAAATTCTTATCTAACTGTAAAAGTCAGCGGAACAATTTGTGGAGATTAGGCGAGTCCTGAAATAAAATCCGTCCACTCCAAATCCTTCTAAATTTATCGTTTGTTCCATTACAGTCTGCAGACAGCTCCTTCATTCTACACAGATTGACCATTTCCTTATACCTAATGTGTCAGGTGGGGGGGTTGAAAGTTTCCAAAACTGTGGAATTACCATTGGTGCTGCTGTTAGACAAAACCAAAGAATCTCTCTTTTCTGGCTCCCTGAATGTAAAATTGACAGAAGAGCTATTTGAGGGGACCTTGCTACACGGTTTCCCGTGATTCGTTGATAACTATCAAAAACCGTCTCCCAGAATGGCTTGATCTTAGAGCACTCTCACCAAATGTGAATCAGAGCCCACCTCCCTCTCGCATCTCCAACAAACCCCTGAAACTGCTGGATATATTGCGCGTAGTTTAGAAGGGTAATGATATCATCTCATAAGTATTTTATAGTTCTTCTCTTGTGCAAACCCAGCGCTAGCAAGTTTATGAGTGAAGAGAAACCCCCTTTCCCATTCTTGAGGAGACCAGCTTATCCCCAAGTCGCTCTCCCATGCCTGTTAAAATGTTAACTTATCAGTTTCACACTTCCTGCTCAAACCTACATAAATCACTGATATAGCGGCTTATTTTCTTCTACAAACAATTTCTCAAAAAAGGTGATCGAAATTTTATCAAATTTATGCGCCACTAGGAGGGATTGTAATTGCAAGCATTCAAACCACCTAGTTTTCCCATTTGGAAGCTGAGCCTGTATAAAGACAAAAGGCGGCAACTCCCCATCTTCCAGCACCTGAAACAGTTGGGTATCCTCCACTGCCCGCCGACACCGACAGAAAAGATCCACGCAAGTATCCAGGGAGAAAGGATGAATTGAAAAACATTGAAGCAAGTAGGCTACTGGATGGGATTTTAAGAAATCTTATGTCCACTATGCGTTCAGAGACGCCCGCAGCATGCCTGCATAAACGGACATGCGGCGCCTCTTTCCAGACCGTAGCATGTCTATTTACGATGCCGAGACGCTCAGGCTCCGCAGCGTAAATTACCCATAGGATTTAATTAGATGCGGTAAAACCGCATTATCTTTATAGTATGCGTATTAAGTGCGGGAATGCAGCTCACTACGCATGTGAACTAATTTAAATAAAGGTGTACCTTGTGCCACAACCGGAAGTTTGCATCCACTGCTGTTCTCGTGATGAGCTGAACTGACCACGAGAACTGCTGTGCATGTGACAGCCGGGGACAGGGTTATCGTCGGTCATTAGGCAAGTTCTCTTTGGATGCGCCAATTGGGGGGCGGCTGCAGGCTGCTATTTTTAGGCTGGTGAGGCCAAAATCCATGGGCCTCGCCAGCCTGAATACCAGGCCCCAGCTGTCTTTTTCCTTGGCTGGTTACCAAAGTTTTTTTTGGAGGGGATCCCACTATTTTTGCTAACCATCCAAGGTAAGCAGACAGCTGTGGCCTGGTATTATCAGGCTGGTAAGGTTCATGGATATTGGATACTTACCAGTCTGAAATACCAGTCCCAGTAGTCTGCTTTACTCTGGCTGGTTAAATATAGGGGGACCCCAAGCCATTTAAAAAAAAAAAATAAAAAAATTATTAAAGAGGGGACCTCTCTGTGCTTTCCTCCACTTCCTGTGTCCTGTACTTCTGGCTGTCACAGGATTCACCATTAAATTAGTACACGTGTAGTATGCTGCTTTCACGCACTTAATATGCATGTGACTAGGAAGATAATGCGGTTTTACTGCCTCTAATAATAGTGAATGGGTAATTTACGCAGCTACCTAAATTGACACAGCCTGGAAAGAAGCACTGCATGTCCGTCTCTTGCAGGTAAGCCACAGGCATCGGTACAAGCATAATGGGCATCCCATCCACTATGCTGTAACAGCTGGACGCTGCAGGTTGGACATTGTGGATATACGTAGCATCCAACCCGCAGCGTTTACTGACCGTGGGAACATACCCCAGTATATATCTGCAAATAGGAAATCACTTTTGTTTTGCCTTCCAAGAAGCCAACTTTCAATTAGCTTTATTTCTAGTGACAAAAAAACGCAAGGTCATACCTCCTGGACTAAGTACAGTGGCTCCAGCACCATGTGAAGTGCCACAAAAATACAGCCATCGTTTTATTGCAGGTCTGTGTTAAATACTTATTAGCAAAAGAAGAGGAAAAAGAGATAAGAAAAAAAATCTGAAGACTAAGATCTCTAGCTATTCCTAATTGTAAAAGCATTGTTCATGAATGGGCAATATACATTTTAAAACTCTTAACTCTGCACAGTGACATCACTTAACCTGGAGGCAAATAGGGGAATTTAAACCAAAAGTATAAGAAGTAAACAAATAATTTTCATTAATAAAAACCTGCTGATTTAAAAAAAAGCAAAAAAAAAAACTATGTATTTTTTCCTCAAGTCTAGATACCCTTAGGCTATGTGCACACGTAGCGGAACTCTCGCGGAAGTTACCGCGAGAATTCCGGAATTCCATTCCGCGGGAAAATCACATTTCAAATTCCCGCGGAAAAACTAGCGATTTGCAAGCGTAATTAGCTTGCAGAATGCTAGCGTTTTCCAAGCGATCTGTAGCATCGCTTGAAGAACTGATTGACAGGTTGGTCACACTCGTCAAACAGTGTTTGACGTGTGACCAACTTTTTAGTATTGAGGCTGCCTATGCGGCATCAATAGTAAAAGATATAATGTTAAAAATAAAAAAAATAAAAAAATTGGGTTATATTCACCATCCGGCGTCCCGCGCAGCCTTCCCGGGCCTCAGCGACGCTTCCGTTCCCAGTAATGCCTTGCGAGACCATTGATGATGTTGCGCGGTCTCGCGATAATATAGCGGTCTTGCGAGGAATAGGGACCGCTACATTATCGCGAGACTGCGATGTCAAAGGTCTCGCAAGGCATTACTGGGAATGGAAGCATCGCTGAGGCCCGGAAGGCTGCTCGGGACGCCGGAAGGTGAATATAACACCATTTTATATTCTATTTTTTACAGGGATATGGTACCCACAAGCCCGGAGAACAGTCTCCTCTCCTCCGGACCGTGGGTACCATCCGCAAATGTTCTGCTTACTTTTCACATGGTGGGCACAGCCACATGCGGGAAGTAAGCAGAACAATGCAAAATTCTATGGGTGCGGGATCGCCGCAATTCCGCAAAATAATGAGCATGCTGTGTATTTTTCCGTGATGTGATTCCGCCGCGGGAAAATCTGCAGCATTAGCACAGCATTGCGGAATCCCATAGGATTGCATGGGATGCTTTTTTTTGCGTTTGAGGCAAAATCGCGCGTTAAAAACGTTGCGAAAACGCAAAAAAAAGTGACGTGTGAACTCAGCCTAAATATCAAAGATTATTTATGCCAACTGGATATAAAACATAACAATAATCTCCGAGGCAAAAAGCACAAAACCAATGGACATCCAATGAGTCCTTGTTAAGCGTTTTAGCCCTTCATTGTAATAAATAACTCAAGTAAAGCGGAGCAAAACATCACAACAACAAAGAAACATCTTGTAATATAAACAGCTCCGAGATCAAACAGAATGCATTACAACAAGCATCTTGTATCACTGATTACCTGTACATGCGAGCCATTCTGCTGGCACCCTGGTAACTAGCATCATCATCCAGAATCATTTACCTTCATCTAGTTTATGGGGCAAACAGTTTACCAGCAGCAGCTGCTGTCCAAGTACCAAAACAAACAGCCACTATTCCAGTTATAACCTATTACAGGCATCTCCTTGGTTTATTCATCTTTTCACTTTTCCATCCTCCAGTACCAAAAAGGATTTTTTTTTTCACATTTTCAGCAACACAACTGTATGAGTGCTCGCTTTCCTGCTGGGGTGACTTGTATTTTTGAACCATTCAGGGGAAACAATTGATTCATTCTGAAAATTTTCTTGATTTTTTATGGCATTCTCCATATTTTAAAACTGACATGCAAATGTTGTTCAGTGTATGATTACAGCAACAAATGTACATATTAAAGATAAAGACCAATGATTAGCAGTAGTCAGTAGCCCCCAGACAGGAGGCCTGCGTAGCGCCTTCTACCTGCAGAGTTGCCCCGACACTCCCGATAAAAGAGTTCCAGGCTATTCAGTGCACTGGGGCATTACGTTGATGTGATCATTTACTTTTTTGCAGTACATGCAACCTTTTGCTCACACTTATTTGGGAGACAGTTACAAAAATGAATTTATGAATTTTTTTTGTATTATGTATAATTTAATTCTTTTATTTTTTTAATACTGTTGATTTTAAGGGGATATACTGCCAGTATTAAGCAAAGATTTTTGTAGAGATGACAATACGCCAGGTTGGCCATAACAGTGCCTTGCAGCTCACTAAAAACAAGTGTGGAGCTCCAGACTGATTAGAGTGTTCAGTAGACAAGGGGTCACCATGGGCAAAGTGACCACTATGGCAGCCAAAGCATCAGAACGTAGCCAATTACATGATGGTCAAGATGCAAGTCACTTATCTGGGCCAGAATGCACTATTGGGAGAAGGCAAGTCAGCAAAGAAAGTGATGCTCCGAGTAACGTGGAAACCTTAAGTCCATTCATGTGAATGTTACTTTGACAGTCACCACCAAGTATAACATTGCTGGAGACCAAAATCACTGGTCATGGCAGGAGGACTCTCAGATGCCAAGGAAAAAAGATTAGCTCACCCAAATATGAAGAGTCAATGCAGGGAAATGCGTGGTATTGCAGGAAAGTCAAATGGGAAAAGGAAGGAAATTCCAGCATTAGTATAATTAAAAATAAATTACTGGAAGATAAATAAAAAGCCAAAATACCATTGACAACTAATTAGCAAATGTGCATCAGACTGCGGTCTTTAATCCTTGCAATCGTTTAACCCCTTAGTGACTACTTAAAACTGACCTGAGATAAGTGAATCACATCCTGAGACGGGTGAAAATGTCGCAGCTGTACACTATAGCGCAGTGTTCCCCAACTCCAGTCCTCAAGGCCCACCAACAGATCATGTTTTCAGGATTTCCTTAGTATTGCCAAGGTGATAATTGCATCACCCGTTCAATACAAAGGAAATCCTGAAAACATGACCTGCTGGTGGGCCTTGAGGACTAGAGTTGGGGAACCCTGCTATAGCAGACACCCTCCTGCTGCATCAGTCACCATCTGTGTTGGCATCAACCCAGACCCCTTAGAAAAAGCAGGTATGCGAAACAAGAAGCAGGTAACGCAAGGAGGGCTTCAGTTGTCTGGACATATTGGTAAGCAAGTCATAATCTGCGGCAGCTCATTTAATGTGCACAGTAACTATTAGGGGGTTTAGCACCGATTTGGTTATACTCCTGTTTTTTGCTGCTGCATGTTTCGGTGACTTTTCTATGCTCTCCCATGTCTTATTGCACCCTCCACCTCTCCTTGTCTTCTTCCATGTCTCCTCCATAGATTTTGACGTTTTGATTATCTTGCATCCAAGTATGTTTTTAATCTCTACAATAAATGTGGTCTTTTATATTACTGCCTGGTGGTTATTGACTTACTCCATTTTTTCTGTTGGTGATGTAATGTTTATGGGAGTTCTCCACTACTGTAACTTTGCTTCTTTATATGTGGGTGGAACAGTACTTTAGGATATGTTCTCAGCCTGGTTACAAAATTTGTTTTATATGAATGTTGTTTTAGCCTGTTTAACCCCTTAGTTGTTGCTGTCAATAACGATTACCAGAGTGAGGGTGCTCCCTCTTCAACCCCATCAGCACACGGAGATGATGATTGTGTGGTCCAGATGGTTGCCATAGCACCTCACAGCTAAAGAACAACCCTAGAGTCTGCCGGCTATAGAGACCGGTTCAGAAATTAGCTACATTTATGTTGTAGAAACAACATTTTTCTTTCTGGTCATGTCACTTTGCATTAATTACTGAAAAGCACCTTGAGGGCTAATAAACCACCTGACAGCAGTTTTGCATATGTTAAAGGGTCCAGTTTTTATAATTGTGTCACTTTTCGGGGTGGGCGGGGGGGGGGGGGGGTCCAATATGGAAAAATGGAAAAAAATGTGGTCACCAATTGCTGCATAGACAATTTTATTGGTTACAAAAGGACATATATTGGGACGAGAAAAACTCACAAAATAGTAAAATATGAGTACAAAATGACGGGAGAATAATTACAATTGCCTGGAGAAGAAAGGCCGGTATAGCCCTGTTAAAAATAACCCCTGGGTAAAAACCATGCTGAGGCTGGTCAGACTACCAAACTGATAGGTGACATGTGACCCGAAAAGACATGTAGTAATGCACATGTAAAGCGGTAAGCACCCTGCTGGATCAATTACATATCAACCACCAGAAGGCAAAGAATGGCCAGGCACAGCACGGAATAGCCCATCTGATAGCCCCCTCAAAAAGGGGGATGCAAAATAGCAAATGAAGAGGGGCAGAAAAAAACTGAGCAGTAAACCTGTGTTAGGGGATTCCCTAATAAAAAAAGCAAGCTTCACCACACCACCCCCAGAAAAATCAAGAAACATTAACCAGTAAATTACCCATTGTAGAGGCTCAAACCTCATATTCGAACCCTAATAAAAGAACACTTTACAGATGGTGCTGATAGAAAGCAGAGAAGAGGGAAATGTGTGTGGTTTGTTAAACCTCTGATATTTTTATAAATGAAAGAAAACAAATTGACCTCAATTTATCATCATAAAATGTAGTATGTCACAAAAAAATGTAAAAAAAAAAAAAAAATCACTGATATATGTGGACACATTCCAGAGTTACTGCCAAAGTGACACCGGTCAGATTTGAACCATTTGGCCTGTCACTAAAGGGTTCAAGCGTTTAATGAAGCTTCTGATGCTAGAATTCCCTTCCTTTTCCTATTCCATGATGTGACCTGCCACAACGCAGTCACTGTTCAGACATAATTTCACTAAAATTATAAAACTGAGCAGTGTCATTTCTTCAGCTCAATTCCATCTAGCATTTATTTGTGGGTTGTGCTGGGAAAAAGTTCTGGTTCATGGAAGGCCCCACCTTGTAATATGCAGGTATTAAAGGATCTACTAATGTGTCAAGTGCCACAGGACAGGTCTTCTAGGGTCCAATTCCCAGTAGGTCAGAGCTGTTTAGGCAGAATAATTGGGACCTGTGTGACATTAGACAGGCAATAGCCTTTTTTCAGGAAAAAAAAAAAAACACACCCCATACATTGGCCAAAATAAACTTATGGCTACTTCACCGGAGACATTCCAATTTCCTTTTGTCTATTTGGATACACTGTTGAAATATTGAATACATGTGGTATGAGCAGAGCTCCTTCAGATGAACAGGCTCAAATTAGCAAGGCCACAAAAAAAAAAAAAAGCTCCATGTGAGATGCATGAGTTTTAGAAGGTTTGTTATAATAAAGATGACATTCAGTGTGACCACATGGGTCATCTGAGAACTGCTTGTTTGGAAGGTATTTAGTTTATACTTTAACAAGACGTCCAGGTCCTTCATTTATTAGGTGGAATCATAAAATGCAGACACCTAGATTGTCGTATAGATACCTGGGGAGAAGTCATGTATTGTGGATTTCCTCATGACAGCGGAGATCAGGTAAACTACAGGTGGTTTCCTGAAATGTGACAGTTTGGAAGACTCCCAAAATCTGTTTTCAGGAAGTGCAATAGTATGAGCTGGTCTGAACAGACGAGCATTTGTTCTTTTCGATTCACTACTTAAATATGTTGACCTAAAGCAAGTTCTCTACGAACAGTCTCCCACAGCTCAGAACGGGCTACTCTTTAATACTCTGGGACATCCACTGAAGGATATTATACAATACTAGCAGTCCCAGAAGGAGCAAAGATAACACTTTAAACATATAAGACCAGGCAGAAAGCTCTAATAATTTTGGACTAGATCCCATAAAATATGGTTTGGCAGCAATTCCTTGGGAAAAAGGTGGGGGTGGACTGAAAGGAGCAGCGCTAGCTCAAACAATGTCACCGAGCTTTGGAATCATAAAGAAACTTTGCAGACATTGTGAAAGGTTCCAATCCCAAATCCACAGAATTGACTGCCACTTATTTTTCTGTTCCAATACTAGTTTTATTCTGCCATCTCCAAACTGCTTAAGATCAGATTGGGTCACTTGAGGACAACCTTCCCATTCAGAGAGAGGGAACGAAAGATTACCTCGGAACAAGTGTGCACAAAAACAAAAACGTGCCCTGAAATGCTCCCTTCTCGTAGGGAGGGAAGGCACAGCAGTAACTCTCAAACCACTCCTCTTACCAAAGCTTTTTGAGTATGCAAGACAAAACCTGTGTGCAGACAAAGTTTAATAGAGGTTGTAGTCAAGCATTTTTGTGTCCTAACAGTGGACCGGCGTTCAATTACCTAAAAGAAAATCTAACATTCCTGTTAAGAAAATAAGCATGATGGATAAAAATCAAACTAATGCCAAAAGTATACAGGTTAATTACTATAGACAGAAGCATATTAACAAGCAAACTAGTAGAAGAACTCCATAAAAGTCTCATGGTTAAAGGGGTTCTCTGGACATAATATTATTACTCCTCTTTGGGAAGTCATCAATATCAGATTGGTGGAGATTCGATACCCTGCATCTCCTCCAATCAGCTGTTACTACCTCCAGTGATGTCAGATGAAAACTTTGAACGGAGCTGAGGAAGCACAGTTTTGTATTGGGGTCTACAGAACAGCAACTATTAATTTAAATCTGGTGCAAGCTGTACCTTTAACCATCTTTGTATAACACAATAGTACACACTAATAGAAGCCAAAGTCTCAGATAAGGATTGTCTTCTCTTATGATCCACTTCTTCCCCTCCCCACCTCCTGAAGGTGCCCATCCACCCAGAAAAAAACAGCTCTAATCCGTAGTACCAGGAAAGTGAGGCATCGGGTTACACCCAAGGAAAGGTTACATGGAAGGGGAGTAAGGAACAAAATTAAAGAACAGGCTAATTGAGACAGCTAGTGCAAGTCTTGACTCACCACAGAGCAGGATTCACATCTACAGCATTCAGTACTGTTGTATAATTATCTCAGTGCTCCTGCTAGTTTCTTAACAATAGGGGTGCAGAGGATAAAATGCCATGACTGTGTTTAAGGGAATTTAAAACGTCACTTTGGCTGATCGAAAAGACCAATATTAAATACTTGTATCCCAACACTAATTGGGACAAGGGAGGTTCACTTTACTACACTGGCCACTGGCATTTGAATGCAAGCAAATGAAAAATAAACAGTAGTATGTAGTTGCTGTGTCTCATTAGCTACCATTAAATTGCATATTAAGAACTTGTAGAGGATATACATGCCATAATGACCAGATAATCTTACTTTTCATATATACACACATGCTTATTCTCCAAAGTTACTTGAAAGCCTAGTTAATGTTGTAAGGCCATTCTGGGGCAAGGAATGTGTGCTAGATCATTCCTAGTTATATTTGTTCTTGATGACTTCCCAGTGAAGACATAAAAATAAGCATTGCTCATCCACTTGTGCTGTTGACAAAACGAGGGGGAATAAAGAAATCCCACCAATAATCGGTTACATGGTCACTGAAAATAAATCTTAGTCAACTTCCTATATTGGTCATAGGCACCAATTGTGAGCAGCGAGTTAGCCCATATAAACTGGCGACTTCCCCCTTAGGTTTTTGTGGCCTTGGCCGTAGTTTCAAAATTGTTCACATAAAGCTACACTTATGACACACTAAGGCTGCGTTCACACGTCGCGTTTTTTTTGCGGCGTTTTTTAACGCACGATTTTGCCGCGAAAATGCAAAAAAACAGCATCCCATGCAATCCTATGGGATTCTGCAATGTTGTGCTAATGCTGTGGATTTTCCCGCGGCGGAATCGCATCGCAGAAAAATACGCAGCATGCTCATTATTTTGCATTATCGCTGCGATCCCGCACCCATAGGATTGCATTGTTCCGCTTACTTCCCGCATGTGGCTGTCCCCACCATGCGAAAACTAAGCAGAACATTTGCGGATGGTACCCATGGTCCGGAGGAGAGGAGACTGTCCTCCGGGCTGTGGGTACCATATCCCTGTATTAAAAAAAAAAAATAAAAAATAAAAAAATAGAATAAAAAATGGTGTTATATTCACCTTCCGGCGTCCTGCGCAGCCTTCCCGGGCCTCAGCGATGCTTCCATTCCCAGTAATGCCTTGCGAGACCTGTGATGACGTCACGGTCTCACGATAATGTAGCGGTCCCTATTCCTCGCGAGACCACTACATTATCGCGAGACCGCGACGTCAAAGGTCTCGCAAGGCATTACTGGGAATGGAAGCATCGCGGGGCGCCGGAAAGTGAATATAACCTGATTTTTTATTTTATTATTTTTAACATTATATCTTTTACTATTGATGCTGCATAGGCGGCCTCAATAGTAAAAAGTTGGTCACACTCGTCAAACACTATGTTTGACGAGTGTGACCAACCTGTCAATCAGTTCTCCAAGCGATGCTACAGATCGCTTGGAAAACGCTAGCATTCTGCAAGCTAATTATGCTTGCAAATAGCTAATTTTTCAGCGGGAAAATCGCGGGAATTTAAAATGCGATTTTCCCACGGAAAGGAATTCTGGAATTCTTGCGGTAACTTCCGCGAGAGTTCAGCTACGTGTGAACCCAGCCTAAAGATACATGCCTTATACAGATTTATACACTGTATAGTTCTTAATTTTGCTTTATGGATGTGCAAAAAACCCAGAAACCAAATTTTGATTACATATAAATGACAAACAAAAAAAACCCAATTTGTTAAAAAGTATCCCACATATAAAGAGGTTCTCCCATTATAAGCATTTGTGCCACATCGACAAGATTGAAGGCCACCTAGCAAAATTTACAGTTCTACAATGGAGACCGTGTCTTATACGTGAAGTACAAAAATTATATTGGAAGCTATTCCGATCTTATACAGGGAGATAGCACACAAATGGGGTTATTTATGGTCTTTTTTCAGCGATTTTACAGGTGAAAATTTGTGTAATATGCCCTATTTAATAGAACTAGCTGGAGGGTTTGTGGAGTAAAGCTGTGACAAATCCTGAAAGGAGTAATTTAACTCTTCATTATCCAGTTTGTACAAGGTGTCTAGTTAAAGCAATTCTGAATAGTTTCATGGCAACATTAACCGGACCGATCAAGTATAACCACATTTTACTGTGAAATGATAGGGCTAACAACATTTTTAAATTTAATTCACACTAAGCATTGACAATCTTGCACTTGGTAGAACTTTATGCGCTACTTCCAAATGCTGGCCTGGCCCATGTTACATTTTTTGTTGTACCCCTTCATATGGACTTTAAAAGCATTTTAACAACAAAAAAACTATTGATAAGCACATCTGCTACATAAAATGTATACATTTTATGGAAACAACAATTGTATTGGATTCAATAGATTAATGGTATACCCTCCTTGCTTTTTCTGCATTTAGGTGGTACAACCTTTTTCTCTTTGGGGAATTATTCGTATCATTGTGTACTTCGCTCTTTACAGCACCTTTATATTGGGGACTGCTGGTTATTTTGGCTGGCACCATTACGGTTCTTGATTTGTATTCATTCTGTGGATCTTATATCTGGGCTATGTTGCCTTATTATAGGTACTGTTTCTTGATTGTTACGTTTTGAGGGTTACCCTTTTGGGATTATATAGTTATTATACTGTCAAGTGTTTATATTTAATTTTCTGCAACATTTATACATTTTACATCACATGTGTGCTTATCATTAGGTAATATCTTTGTTGTTGTGCCTTCTACCGATTTAGCACCCGTTCTTCGATTAACTGTGTGTCTCTTTCTTTGTTTAAAAGCATCTGTCCCATTTGGACTTTACCTACAGCTGAAACCCCCTACTCTGCTGTAATCATTAGACGAAACATATGTATAAACCCAAAGTGTTATTCCATATGCAAGTGTGCATGTCCATAAATACAAGGAGCAGAGAGTCTGAGGCAACTCTTCATTATCTCCTCTTTGTAACAACTTTATAAAGTAAGTCAGCAGGTTGACCTGATGGGAAATGCTACATGAGCCTCACTGCCATCATGGGTGTACACATCTGTCTTCAGAGGTGCACCATGCATGACCGGAAGTGAAGACCACTTACACAGAGGAGCTGAAGAATAGCCGGACACAGCACGAACAGGCAGAACAGCTGGCGCAATGACATAGGAGAAGAAAGCCACGTGCATGCCTGAGATTTGCAGAGAGCTGGCAATGATGCCGACTTTTGCACCCTGCCTACCACAACTACATATATGCTTCTAATATTAGATAAGAGGTTAGAACATGCATTCATCACACTGGTTATTCTCATATGACAGAGAAGATGTAGAAGTTACTTAAAAGACAGTTGTGTAAGGTTGTGTTCCCACTTTGCGTTTAAGCCTTGCCGTTGCGGAAACGCTTAATATATGCAACGTGGGCACACACCCTTAATTTGGCGCAATCGCGGCGATTCCGCCATCATAGGATTGCATTGAAATGCTCAATTTACGCACGGTGCCATGCTCACCATGCGTAAAGTGAGCGTTTCATGTGCGGATGCTACCCAGGGTCTGAAGGAGAAGAGACTCTCTTCCAGGCCATGGGTACCATATTCCTGTTAAAAATAGAATTAAAATAAAAAATAGGGATATACTTACCCTCTGTCGGCCCCTGGAGTCCACAGCGGTGCACGCGGCGGCTTTGTTCCCAGGCGTGCTTCGCGCCAAAATTACCTTTGTGAAGTCGCGGTCACAAGACCGCTACGTCAGAGGTCATTCTCGCAATGAATCACTGGTAACGGAATTTGCCAGCAGCATCGCTAAGGACCGGAAGCGCCGCTGAGGAGATCGGAGGCAGACAGGAGGAGAGTATATCCATTTTTTTAATTTTTAACATTCTAACTTTTACTATTGATGCAGCATCAAGCACTATATGCACGACAAGTGTGTCCTACCTGTCAATCACTTTTCCAAGAGATGCTTCAAATCGCTTGGAAAAGTACTTGATTTCCGGAAGCTAAAAAATCTTGCATAACGCTTGTGTTTTGCGGGAAAACGCATGCGAATTCCGCATGCGTTTTACCTGCGGCAGGGAGTTGCAGAAATGCTGTTGACAATTCCGCAGCGCTTCTGCAAGGTGGGCACATAGCCTAAATGTGCTTGTTTTTTTTCCTGCTGCATCTTCAAGGATTTTTACAACTCTATCAGGTGATAGAATGTAGCAAATCTGCCACCTGTTAACATATCCTAAAACCGTAATCTCTTGACGACCTTGAAAAAAATTACCCCAAAAAATTTAAAAATGGATATTTCATTATAGCTAAATGATACAAATTTTGTAGTGAAATACACATTCAACCATTTAAAAAAAAAAAAAATCACCAAGTTAGCATTTCTTTTTTCCTTGCCTGGTATTTAATCATGAAAATTATCTACAGTTCTGAACTTAACATACTTAGAAAAAAATTTAGATTTTATTGATATCTTGACTGAAATCCTGACACCGTATAGTGTTCTGGAACTGAAACGAGCCATGTTTATACAGGCATGACATGTCACAACATACATTATGCTCGATTGATTTTTACTCCCCACAGTTTTTTCTTGTTTTGGTAGAATATTCGCATAACTGAACATGGATTTATGGTTCTGCTTTTAAATATAAAAATCTATTCATAATTCTTAGAATTAACAGGCCATTACATTATTCTCTGCTGTATATTTTATGCTTTAAAAGGCCAAGAAAAGCCACCAATAGCTAAAGATCTTTCGTGGTGGCAAATTGGTTTATTTTATTAATTCTGATCTACACAGTTTAGAAATGATTATCTGATATTTAATGATGACAGTAGGATCTCAGGAAGGCCTACTCCCTCGTGTGACTGCATGTACCATCATATACATGGCCAATGCAAGACAAATACAGCTGTATGTGAATATTCAATACTTACAGGTCTCAGGGGTGCTAACTGGAACTACCGGCATGATCATGACATTCATTCCCAGTCCTGGCCGGATCTTTAGGGAAAGTATGGAACTTTGGACAGTGCTGGCATTTACCGACATTATGACTACATTAATATAAAACCCTACTAAAAAGCATGTCAGTTATAAGGGGGTCTCTTGTTTGCGTCCCCTTTATGTAGCAGAATTGAGAAGTGCTTTGTAAGAGTCACTGGTAGGCCATGCTTCTACAAGTGTTACAAGGCTAGCTAGCCCTCGATCTATGGGGCAGTGGCTTCCTCTGGTGATAATAGCTCATTTTTTTATACTAGCAACAAAGTTTCTTTTAAAAAGGGAACCAGTTATCAGGTGTGCCCCATAACCTGGTGAGATCCGGACACCACCTTTCAGCTCTCAGTACAGTATACTAATATGCTGTGTACATGCCCAAATCCGGCCTGCAACAAAAACCCCTTTTATTACATTCACCTGGGGGGCAGTCAGTTCTGAGAGGCGTCGCTGGTCCTGATCCGGCGCCTCCCTTCATTCTATGCAGTCCTCCTATGCTTCGTCTGGATGAGTAGCGCAACTTCATAGTGTTCCTCAGCATTGCGCTCCTGCGAGGGCATATTTCTCTCTTACCTGGGCATTTTCTGCCCTGACCAAGGCAGAGCAAAGTACTGCAGGGCGCATGCAGAGGGGGCCGTCTCTCCGTGCCCCATCACATGAAGGTGCCCATCGGGAGTCACTGCCAGTTCTGTCATGAGGCAGAACAGAGCATAGGAGGAGAGCAGCAAAATGCCGGCTCCTGTCTGATGGAGGTTGCACACTGATAGCACGGTGGCCCAGTTGCAGAGTCTCCTTCCTGCACTGTGCCGTGCTGTCTGACCTGATGGAGCTTTTCCCAGGCTGCAGTTTTCTTCACTCCGTGGGAATTTGGATTGGCTCAGGCACACTGGGTCCTAGTGCAGACATTGCATTTCACACACTTCCTGCAAACATCATCGTTATGTGGGGGTGGAATTTATTAGATTGATAGAAATGTCATGTTCTCTGTGGGGTGAATAAGAGGATGGGGCTATTGCGGGGGGCTGAAGCGATTAAGAGGGACCAGGGCACTGAGGGTTGAATGGGAGAGGATGGGGGTATTGTGGAGGCTGAGGCAGGGGGAGAGATGACAGGGCACTGGGAGGCTGATTATTATACTGCTTTGTGGAATATCAGTCATGATTTTGGATGTTATTTTGGGGTGCATCTCATTTGTCCCAATCTAATTCTAAATCAATTACTCAGACTGCCTATTCAGGTGTTTGGGTCTGTATTATGTGATTGTCTTATCATATGGCATGTTACATTGCAGATAATTAGTCATGATTCTGGATGAAAATGTTATTTTCTGTGTGCTTACAAGATACCCGCTTGGAACCTATATAGAGATTATAGTTATCAAGA
Source organism: Dendrobates tinctorius (assembly GCF_039654945.1). Taxonomy (NCBI): domain Eukaryota; kingdom Metazoa; phylum Chordata; class Amphibia; order Anura; family Dendrobatidae; genus Dendrobates; species Dendrobates tinctorius. The sequence continues at coordinate 23,003,818 of NW_027361783.1, forward strand.
CTATCCACTTCTGCTCTATATTGATTTCACACCTATATTGATAGGGCTGTGATAGGCCAGCGAGGGATAGCCTACATTGAGTGGGGGCACCAAAAAAAATATTGAAATCATACCCCTTAAAGAAGAGAGATTGTAGTCACCGGTTAGATAATTTCACTGTTGGACAATGTTTTAGAGTCAATGGAATGTCCTGTAAGTGGATGTTGAATGAGAATATAATTAGATGGGAACCAACACTAGAGTAATACTCTAAAACATTGTCCAACAGTGAAATTATCTAACCGGTGACTACAATCTCTCTTCTTTAAGGGGTATGATTTCAATATTTACCTATAGAGTGATACTCTGTCTGCCGCCATGCTTTCCTTTCTATTTTTTGTCTAAAAATGTCTCCATACTCCCTAATGATCTTTTGGCACATAACTTAAAGATATTCCTCTACGAGATACTTATTCTATGATTTATCCTACATGTTATTTTTATTGTATATATCTGTTTGTGATTTTTTTATTGTATATATTTTATTTTTTCAGCGACTATATGATAAAGGCCGTTGTGAGGCCGAAACGTCAAAAAATTGTCGCTTCCTCACCATCCAATAGAAATAAAGATTACCCACTTTTGCAATAATCCACGTGTGCAGTGACTCTATATTTGACTTATGCCAGTGGGACTACCAGTTCCCTTCTCACTAGCACCGTACATCCACACTTCTTAGTCGAGTGCTAACCATCTATATTACCAACCTCCACAGTCAGGCAGGGGCATATTTACGCCTATTGCAGGGCATCTGTCAGGCTAGTCTTTTTCTAGGTCAGTATATTTTGGTATCTATCCCTTTCACTGGGTAGGTTGTTTTTTTAGGAATCTAATTATTAAAGGTGGTTTTTTAAAAGGAAATATATGTTCACACACAGGACCTTAGTTGATTGTGGTCGTAACGATGGATACCTGTCACTTCATCAGCTGTGGTAAGCATGGATACCCAAGGTCCTGCAATGCCTGCAAATGAGGAAAGACCTAACGAATCAGAAAAAGGATACATTTTTAATTGGAGCCATGTGTTATTACTACACCTACTATATATTGGGATAGAATCTTGGAGATGGGAGTACCCTTTTCACTTCCACAGCAATGTAAGTTAATCATTAATAAATATTGCTGTTTAGAGATTCAAGTGAAAATTAGCCACACTGCTTTCTTCTAAAAGTTGGAACAGAAAGTTAAATTAAACTTGTAAATTTCAAATGACCAGTAATTATTGTGGACACCTTAGAGGGCAACACTTCATACCTCTAGTGTGAAAATAATTCATGTTAATTTTAAGCCCCAGTTAAGTTATGTTGGTTCAAGAAACGCCTTACACATGAACCAAACTGCTAAATCTGTGTAGTAGGGAAATGGCCAATTACATGAGTCGCAATTAGTGATGAACGAGTATACTCGTTGCTCGGGTGATCGCCGAGTATTTGGATATGCTTGGAGATTTACGGTAGTTTGAGTCCACGCAGCTGCTTGATTTGCGGCTGCTGGACAGCCTGAATACATGTGTGGATTGCCTGTTTGTTAAATAATCCCCACATGTATTCAGGCTGTCTAGCAGCCGTACATCATGCAGCTGTGTCGACACAAACTAAATCTCCGAGCACACCCAAATACTCGGAGATCACCCGAGCAACGAGTATATTCGATCACCACTAGTCGCAATGTAAACTAAAAGTCTTAAACTCTGATAAACCTATGTTGACATAATGAGTGTAAAGAATGATAATAGAGCATTAGTTCCTACAGGCTAAAGGGTACTTCACACAGAGATCGCTAGCGAGATCGCTAATGCGTCACCGATTTTGTGACGCAACAGCGATCTCGCTACATGTGACATGCAGCAGCGACCGCGCCCCCCTGCTGGATATCGCTAATCGTGCAGGAATGTCCTGGGCCATTTTTTCGTCGTCGGCGTCCCGCTGGCCAGCACGCATCGCTGTGTTTTATTGCTGGATCGTTGCTGCGTCGCTGAAGAGATCTGCCTGTTTGGCAGCTTACTAGCGATCATTTAGCGACGCACCAGGGATCCCTACCAGGTTGTATCGTTGTCAGGAACGCTGGTGCATCGCTAAGTGAAACGAGACCCTTAGAAGCCATGATTGTCATGTGCCATCAGCATGGGGCATAAACTCATTGCCTAACCATGTATCCAAATACCTTGGGTCAAGGCTAGTTATTGCAGTTTTGAAAATTTCCCTGGCTCTTCAGAAATTCTTCTGAGGTGGCACCCAGCATTACTACTCTACTGGAGACAACTATGTATTACTGGGAGTTCCCCGTAGGGTAAAAACTATATAAAGTATCAGGCACATTTTCAATATGTTGTATGTTAAAATGACTTCCACCCTACAGTTGGGGACCTATGCATTAAAGCGTGAGGTGGGCGGTAATCCGAACAGGGCGCATTCACCCTTCCATCATTTCGTAAAACTGACAGTACACGCGAATCATGAAGACCACAATATAAGTAATCACCAAGGGCTTTGAGCGTGTAATTCATTGAGAAAATCTTCTCAGAAATGCCATGTGAGAATGCAGAGGAGGGGTACAATGTGCATAGATGGAAATTGCAGCTCATTAGTATTTGTGAACCGCTTTAATAAACGTAATACTCTAAAGACTAAGAACAAGAAAATTATCAATTTATAAAGTAAGGCCATGTCCATGTCATCTTCTGTGTTGCTTTTATCAGGGTAATTAGTTAATCATGAGGCTCACTGGTATTTCTCAGAAAGTCCAACCACTTAATGAATAGTGCTTTTAGCCTGTAGTTTTTCCGATTTTCTGTACAAGGAACCAAATAGGTTTGTGATGCTGTAACGCACACTTGCAAGAGACATGGAAAAATGCAGCACCAGCAAGGATCTGCCGAAAAGCAGCCAAAATATGTGTACACCAATGTTGGCACACAGACACTAGATGTAGAAGTGGATGCAACAAGTATCCAGCTAGGGTAGGGCAATGTGTGGCAGCTGGAACTGACCAATAACCAAGCGATGTACACTGTCAGTGCCACTAATCGTGGATCCAGGATTCCTTAGCTCCAAGTGCAGACCATTCACAAGGCAATCTAAGGCCCTCATTCGTACAAATGCCTGAATATATCATATACCATGAACGTCCTAGTGCCAGCACATAAAATATACACACATCAAGTAAGTTCTTCCATGATAAAAGCAGCCTGGATTATTTGCTACCAGACATCTGCTTCTGCCAGAATTTATTCTCTGGACGTAACCGTTTCATTTCAGTGGTAGCACTGTAAGCTCCCGTGTGCATGTGAAGGCTGTCTCACCTAGCTGGCAGACAGGCACGCTTGTTTTCACCCACTTCTGTGCCGCCTGACCTTTCTGAAATGAATCAGCAATAATATTTGCTGACCCATCTGGTAATAATGTGGACTTCAACAACCAAAGTGCCTTTCACAGGCAACATTATAATGCACAGCATCACACCTGTCAAAGATAAGCAAGCAAAGGGCAGACGACAACTAAAAGAAATCACTTCCAAACTAGATCTGCGGCTAATCAGCCAAGTAGGTATTAAGCTATTTGATACTTTAGACTTACTTAACATAAAGTCTGCCTTCTTCCCAGAAAAGACATGTAATATCTGACTTAAATGCTAAATCACACTGAACTCATGAGGCAGAATGGGTAAATGCGTTGCTACTGCATTTACTGCTAAAAAATGGTGGTTTGACATTATGGCTCAACCTACCAATATGGCAGTGTTAAAATAAATTCCACTTTAAATTTAAGTAGTACAACCATCAGTGTTTATCTCCTTAAAAATCCCAATCCTTTTATATAGCACTGTGTACTTTCAATTGCTCATTTTGTTTCTCTACCCAGCTAATTATTCTCTTTTCTCTGCAGAAACAGGAAGTGTATTGTCCCTGCATGAATCATTCCTCTCTGCAACTCCTGACCCAGCTGCTCCATTCCTCCCCCCTGCCAGGGACTTTTGCAGTGACTGGTGACTCATACAGGGAGCATTGACCTGTTCCTACATAGAGCTTAGGCTAATTTCACACTTGCTTTTTTTTGCAGCGCGTTTTTCCCGCAAAAAACGCATTGAAAAAACGCATACAAAAGCATACAACTGCTGCGTTTTTTTCAAGCATTTTTATGAGCATGCATGAAAAAAACGCAGCGTTTTTATGCGTTTGTAGTGCGTTTTTACCGCGTTTGCGTTTTTTCCAAACATTAGATGGCCCCTCACACTAACCCAAACCATGACTTTACTAACCCTAACCCTGACCCTAACCCTTAACCAAACCATACTTAACCCTACCCAAACCCTAAACCCTAACTAACCCTAACCCTGACCCTAACCCTGACCCTAACCCTTAACCAAACCATACTTAACCCTAACCCAAACCCTAAACCCTAACTAACCCTAACCCTAACCCTGACCCTAACCCTTAACCAAACCATACTTAACCCTAACCCAAACCCTAACCCTGACCCTAAACCTAACCCTGACCCTAACCCTAAACCCCCTTAACTAACCCTAACTCTAACCCAAACCCCTAAATTCCATGGTTAACAAAAAAAAACGCATGTGCAAAAAAACGCATACATAAGCATGCCAATGCGCACATATGCGCACCCATAGACTTATAATGGGTGTCTTGCTGTAAAAAAACGCATTGCGCGCGCATGCGTTTTTTTGAGGCAAGTCGGACGCACAAAAAATGCAACAGGATGCATTTTGTGCGCCGAGCGCAAACTGCAAAAAAACGCATGCGCGGAAAAACGCGTACAAACGCATGTGTATGCGCACATAAGCGCATCCCATGCAAAGTATAGGAAAAAAAACGCATGCGCTATTTAGCGCTAAAATACCGCGAAAAAACAACGCAAATGTGAAACCAGCCTTAGAGGGAGTCATCCAGTCCTGTCATGTGAATTCAGACCTAATGTAAAAGTACAATTAGCTGGGTAGAAAGGCAAAACAAGCAATTGTAAGAACACAGTGCTATACAATATGGTGACTGCAATATATTAAGAGGATAAACATTTTGATGTGCTCACTTCTTTAGAGATGTTAAAGGGAATCTGTCACCTATTTTTCGCATGTAAGATGCGGCCACTGCCATCAGGAGCTTATTAGCTGTATTAAAGCTCTGTACAACTTGTGGCATGTGTTTTATTCTTCCAATTGGGCAGGGGAAAAAGTGAAAGTGCCAGCTCCCTCAGATTAGATAAATATATACAACTCACTTTAAAATCCATATATCTGTACATGTACAACTGGCTGGTGCATGTGCGGCAGCCCATTGAGGCCATCTGATGGCATAATATGGAGGCCATTTAAATTCAGCTATAAGTAATATTTTAGATCCAACATTAGGTTGGCTGAACTTATGTAGAGTATAGAAATGTAGAAAATGTCTGTTTGCTGCAATCTATGCAAATAATTGGAGTGGTAACAGTTAAACTTGCCTTCAAATGTATGAAATGTTAATGATTTCATACTGAAATAAAATGCTTGCTTGGCAATAACTTTTATGTTGTTAAACATAAGCAGGAACTCGTTAGGTCGAAACATCCTATCAGTTCCATTGTACATGTCACACTTCATCACAGTACTTTGTAACCTCACACAATTCGGGATGAGGCCAGAGGAGAAGCCAGGGTTTCCACCTCGCCAAAAACTGCAAGCGCACTAACACCACCCATGCCAAACAGCGTTATCACTGCAAGGACAGAGCCAGCAACAGCAAAAACATCAGCAAATCTAGTAGGAAAAAACTGGCAGTACCAATAGAGTAGCATCAGGACAGAAGGTCAAGGCAGAAATAGAAACAAAACATTAACTCTTTCAAAACCAACATTAGCTTGATTTTGCTTTAAAACAGGATCATTGAAGATTAGAAATACACATTTTCTGAATATAAATATAAAACATGTATAAAAAAAAAAAAAAAAAAACAACATTAGGCCCAAATTATTGTAAACAGACACCCTAAAGGAAGTCCAGAGCTTCATCACTTCTAGATTAAGTGCCCTGGTATTCAGATGTACATGTAATCTTAACATTAAGGCTGTGTGCACACGTTGTGGATTCTGCTGCAGAATTGTCTGCGCGGATTTGTCTAAATCCACAGGTCAAAAGACCCGCGGTTTATCTGTGGATTTTCTGCGGATTAGCCTGCGGTTTGACACCTGTCATGGAGCAGGTGCCAAAACGCTGCAGAATCCTCACAAAGAATTGACATGCTGCGGATTTAAATCTGAGCGGAAAATACCGCACCGTGGCCACTGCGGATTTCACTTTCCGTAGACTTCAATGGTACTGTACAACGCAGCAGAAACTGCTGCAGATCCACAGGGCCAATTCCGCTTCGAATCCACAGCAGAATCCGCAACGAGTGCACACACCCTTAAGAATAGCTCCAAGTGGTGCTTGGGCTGAACGGCTGTGAACTTACAGTTGATTAACTTTAACCCCATTTTTTATATGTAGTTAAAAACAAGGAAACTAAGTCAAGCGGTAATTAATCTGGAGAAATGAATGGTCCCTTTCTTAGGACCAAAAGAAGTTGGTAAGCCTGTGGCGATTTGTATACACATTTTCCTAATAGAATAGGTTATCAGTATGAGGTGGGGATGTAACCACCATAACTCCCAACCTGTGAATTGTTCATAGCTCCCCAGTGGCACACCATACACTTGTGCAGTGCTCGTTATCGGTTATTGCAGCTTCAATCTGTCTATGGAAATGGAGTTGCAATAACTGGAAATGGTCACTGCACAATGTACAGTGTTATGGTGTTCCAGGACTGTACACTGCGTAGATATCGCCAGAGCTCTCAACTAGAGTCCACATTGGCAGACTGGCAATATGACCTAGATCAGGATTGGGGAACCTCCGGCACCTGTGCCATTTGCGGCTTGGAGTAACATCCAAGTTAGGACTGTGTTCAAGAACAGCATTTTTTGTTGTAAAATTATTTTTTAAATATTTGATTAATTTAAACTTAATTTAATATAATTGAAAAAAAACTTCCAAAGTTGACAGTTCAAGCCTAACAAAAAGCAGATTACTGTACAAAACTTGAGTGAAAGGGGAGGATAAATTAGTAAAGTGATCCCACGGCAAACACTACCCTTCATTATAATCTTGAGCGCTTTTCACCACTGCTTTCACAGAAATTTTTCATTCGATCCTGCCATGAAAAGACATTCTGTAATATAATTTTCACGCCTTAGATCCCAAACCACAGGAAACCCATTTTCATCTCTAGAAAACCATAAGTCAATAGTGCCCCAATAAATGAGCCATGCTATATATGAAAGAAATGTATTTTCCCCTCTATGTTTTACATATTTATTTAAAGCTCTTTTGTGGCAGGTCTACAACATATAAGCTGGAAGCAATGCACCATCTAGATGCGGCTCCTCACCTCCTGTATAATGGTTTTCCCAGGTTTACATTGTTGTACATGCACTTAAGAGCCGCAGGGCTCACACTTGCTGAACACCAGGAGTCAGTGACATGCATGACTAGGATTGATGCTGTAGCTTCCATTACAGCATATGTTCAATTCACAATTAACTTGATCACTTGTTTGTGGCCATTGACTCCTTTCAGATTCTGCAGCGGTGCCAATCTCTGCTGGATGCCCACTGTGCCCGACTAACTGGCCTGAATGCGGTAAATGGGAATGATATCGCCACTTATTTTAAACTGAATACCATGGTTTTTTTTTATCTTTTGAGTGTTTGGCAAGTCTGATTTAATGAGCCATTTCCCGATTATTATTATTTTTTTTTTTTTTTAATTTCCCCATAGTTTTGTTGCTCTTTTAAGCCTCTTAATTTGGAACAGTCTTTTTATTTGACACTGCCAGAATAGCCCACTTCACCCCTGTATTTATCTCTAGAACAATGGGTGTACTAACAGGAAGATACACAGTAACCCTTATGTAACCCAGACGCTTCGAGCAGTTAGAGTTTAGACAGGACACATTTTTTAACATAGGAGCCAGTGACACAGTATGTCACTATATAGCCATGCCGACCTATACCGCTGATGTCCAGTGATCACTGTTTAAAAGCAGCCATACCGGCAAAAGAGCAAAACAAAACTGCCTGGAGCCGCTTGGTGGCGAGTGATATTTTATTTCCCCACATGTGCCTTTAGTGTCCATTTACAGTGTTATTTCACAGGGCTTATGAAAGTATTAAACTTGATGCAAGTCTCAGCTTCCTCCAACGGCATATGTAACAGTTTTTTTTTTCTTGTTATAAAAGTGTAGAAAACCACAAGTATCAGTGGTAGCTACGGTCAACAGCTTTTGTTTGACTGAGCTGTGGCAGGCTCAGTCGTGTCCGAGTAGCGAGGGTCTGATCTGTTTAGTTAGCGCCTGGACAAGGCTAGGGATTTCCATTTAACTTTGCTTTAGAGCTGTGCAACCTGAGGAAAGCAATACAAACTGAAGGTGTTTGGACCAAAACTGCATTGCCTCTTTTAACGCTACCAAACCAAGGCCTAATGCTTACCAGAGAGTGAAACCCTACACTGCTTAATGCTAATCAATGGTGTATCCAAAGCGCAAGGATCCGTTATGAGTCAGTACGAGTATGTATTCATGTTGGGTGACCGTATAACCAAATACATTTCTCTATTGCCTTCTAAGCACAGTGACATGTAAAAGTTTCTCAGGCCAATGTTATTCAAGTCTGTGAATCGTTTAAGGGTTTAAAATATTCACTAGGATAAGTTGGCCACTTACTAAAGACTAATCGGACCAATGCATGTAAAGCGAAATCTAAGGCTCTGAGGGACGCACTTTTCAGCACGTAGCATCAATTACGCCAATTTTATGATTGTGTTTTATTAGAGATATTCTTGCTTGTCAGTTCAGCCTTTGTAATTAATGTTTCTATTCAGTGACAGCAAACAGAGGAAGACGTGTTGGTTGGATCTTAAGTATATACTAGAAATAGGCCCGATGCTATCGCATCAGGAGTGCGGTGAAACTAACATCTGTGTATGCTTAGTGGTGCTGACAGGAGCAGCGCATGTATAGCGCGCAGTTGTGGCTGTTACTGCGCACGCGCGGGAATTACGGCCATGAACTGTGCAAGTGACATACACATTCCTGCGCATGCGTAGTAACAACGTGGCTGTTAGTGCGCCTGCGTGGGAATAGCAGAGACGTGTACCGTATATACTCGAGTATAAGCCGGGTATACATTGTCCCCCCGTCCTGTCCTGCTACGTGTGGCGTCCCATCCTGTATGCATGGCTCCCTGGTCCCATCCTGTAATGCATGGCTTGCCTTGGCTCCCCCCTGCATCTCTGTTTTCCCGTCTTCCAGCAGCACTTCCTGTATTCAGTGATCAGGTGATACCACTCAAAGTAATGAGTATACGCTCCACGCCTATGGGCGTGGAACCACGTCCATATTCATTACTTTGAGTGGTACCACGTGACCGCTGAATACAGGAAGTGCTGCTGGAAGACAGGAAAACAGAGAGATGCAGGAATGTTGCAGCCACCGCCCCAGGAGTGGGTGAGTATGCTGTCACAGCTGCTCTCTCCTGCTGCTCCCTCTCCCCCCACTGGCTTGCTGGTTTATACTCACGTATGTACCGTGTGTCACTTGCGCAGGTGCAGTTCGTGGACGCAAGGCTGTTCACGAACTGCGCCTGCACAAGTGGGACTGCCGCGGTGCCTTTTGGGATTCGGGGACAGTGGCCAACTGGTGATTATATATGTAGATAAGGCCAGACAGGAGACTGTAAAGCAATCATTCTATCAATCTCCTCAGCATCTCAGGGGACTCAAGCCATTGTGCTCTCGCCTCCAAGCCCATTGTGTGGATGGGGAGTGTAGATGCAGGGGAGCAGTCACCACAGGGGGCCTCGTATGCAATCCCAGGTGATGAGCTTCTGGAATTTTCTTCATTATATGAGCTAAAAGCAAATGTTTAAGGAGGAGGGTGTGAACACTTCTGCCCATTCAGGGGGCTCTCAGGGAGGGTGTAAGAAGCCACATATTTAGTCAGAGAGTTGGGGGTGGAGGGGGAGAGTGATGTCGAAGGGAGAGGATCTAGGATGAGGTCCTGGCCTATGGAGTTTGGAGATCGGTTGACGGCTTGTCTGAACACACGTGCTACTATTGAGGGTTCTGTTGTCTGGATTTCAGGAACTTTAAGGACTGTTGCTGCGGGATACATGGGCTTTGGTTGTGTTACCCATCATCTGGAGCAGGGTGGACTGTGACTACAGTCTATACTAGTGGGAGATACAAAATCTGTAGGCCAAACAAAAGTTGGGAGACAGTGCGTATCGCCTGGTACAGGGGCAGTGGGACTACCAGCCCCAGGGAGGGCAATCTTGTTTACTGGGGTAATGTATTTTGGCCATCTACCTAGATATGCTGTATAAACCATGGATGTAAGGAATAAAAAAAGAAAAGAAAAACAAAAGGAGTGCTTCCTTCAAAGTATAATCAACAATATTTAGTGAAAGAATTGCACACAGATTCCAAACACTTATAAATAGACAAGGAGGTGAGCAAATACAGATTCCAAATACCCCTAGGAACAACGTTGAGAAAGCAGTACGCAAAACGCGCGTCCGGGAACCACCTGGGAACACCGCACTTGCACTTCACGATGGGTAAGCAATACTGAATTGACTTTGGGGACGGGACTTTTTTGCACTAGGCACTCTGTTATACCTGGCATACAGGGGGTTATCACCTATAGGGTGGACATTCATGTCCATACTGTGCTCTCATATTGTCTTTTCAGCAATTTGCTTTACCCAACATTGTTCCTGGGGGGTATTTGGAATCTGTATTTGCTCACTTCCTTATCTGCTAGTTTTAAGTGTTCGTAATTTGTTTGCATTTGTTTCAATAAATATTGTTGATTATACTTGGAAGTCAGCACTCCTTTTGTTTTTCTTCATTATGGTTTGGAGTTTCTTCCTGTTTTCACTGGGTGGAATCTAACTCTGGTTTTCATGGTAGCTATTACTTTGGCTCCGGTGATTTGTAAGGAATAAAAATAGTTGCATCACTAACCTGCCTAGGTGATTATTACACCAGACAACCTACTCCTTTAGATTAATTCCTTCAGAGGTTTAGTTTCCAAAATGGGGTCCCCTGTGTGGGTTCTGCTGTTTTGGCATGCCAGGGGCTCTTAAAATACAACATGGTGTCTGTAACCTATGCAAGCCAATAAAGCGCCCTTTCCCTTCAGAGCCCTGCTCTGCGCTTAAACAGTTTTCCACCACATATCGGTTATCGGCATACAATTAACATACAAGCGTAATTAAACTGCTCAAAAAATTTTGACAATGAAAAATTTGGGTCAGTAACATTTGTGGAGAAAAATGATTTTTTTATTTTCACGTCTCAACATTCTAAAATTCTGTGAAGCATTTGGGAGTTCAAGGTGCACACCACACACCTAGATTAATTCCTTGAGGGGGGTCTAGTTTCCAAAATTGTGTCACTTGTGGGGGGTTTCCACTGTTTAGGCACATCAGGGGCTCGGCAAACGCAGCATGGCATCCGCCATCTATTCCAGTCAACTTTGCATTCCAGAAGTCCAACCACATATGGGGTATTGCATACACAGGAGAAATTGCCCAACAAGTTTTAGTGGTGCATTATCTCCTGATACCCTTGTGAAAGTGCAGAATTTAGGGCTAAAGTAAAATTTGTGGGAAAAATGAGAATTTAATTTTTTCCTTCCACATTGCTTTAGCTCCTGTTAAGCAACTGAAGGGTTAACATCTTGGATGTGGTTTTGAGCAGTTTAAGTGATGCAATTTTTAGAATTATGTCCCTTTTGGATATTTTCTGCTATATAGGCCTTTCAAGGTTAAATGTGTTGTAGTCCCTCAAAAAAATTGTTTTTGTAAGTTTTGCTGGAAAACTGTGAAATTGCTTATCAACTTTTAACCTCAACTTCCTAACCCAAAAAATGGTTTTAAAAATTGTGGTGATATAAAGTAGACAAGTGGGAAATGTTATTTATTAACCATTGTGTGTGCCATAACGCTCGCATTCAAGGGCATAAAAACTAAAAAATTTTAAAATTGCACAAATTTATGATTTTTTCAGAAAACCGCATGTCATAATGAACAAAAATTAACACCATCATAAAGTACAATGTGTACCAAAAAAAAAAAAAAAAGAGTCTTCGAATCGCCAAGATCCGTTCAAGTGTTCCAGAGTTATTACATCAAAGGGACACACTGGTCACAAAGGCAAAAACAGGCTCTGGCATAAAGGTTCGTAAATGTGCAGGGAATTAATAGCAAACACCCAAACACGACCCATTGGGAAATCAGATTGAAAAAGGAGATCGGTGTGTTTCAATTTAACATCTTCAGACCTGATAACCACGATCAACCAGAGCCAACACCCTCACCCTGTCACCTCCAGACAGTCCAGTAGGATGGCATCTGATATTTAATGCATTGCTTAAAGTGGATCAGTCATTAGATTCCACAACACAAATTTCAAACATTACAAATTAAATCTTTGACTTGTATTTTTTTTTTTAAAAGTTGGCATTATCAGGTCTAATTGGCTGCATAATCCTTTATGAAAGTTTAAAATTACAGTAATCTCCGCTCATTTAGTCTGACAGCTCCTCACTGTCCCTCATGTTGAGATCTGACAATGCTCAGTACAAGCTGCAGCAGTCTGGCCTGGTAGGTGGAGCCTGAAAAGCCATGTCAGAAAGGCTTTATTTAAACCACACCGGCCTTATCAGGTCTAAAATCAACATAAAAACTATAATTAAGTCTGATGAAAGATCTGATTTAAATACTCAGGCTGAACAAGAAGTTGGCACCTATTTGGCATCTCAAGTTCCAGTTAGGTACTACACAGCCTTCATAATACGACGGCTCAACGTTAAACAGAACGTCTTACAGGACAAAAGGCTGCAGCTAATGGCTTTTGTAAGGCGTCCGCCACACATCCTTCCTATGTTGACAAGTAGTTTGACATTGTACTTTGCCTTATTTTGACTGATAAACATTTTTTTCTAAGCAAAAATATTCCATACCTCTGAAATGTTCCTTTGCTTATAAGCACAATAGTTCTCCTCAGATTTCATTTGCAGTGACGTAGCTAAGTGCATGCAGGATGAGAAAGCTTTTATAGTGCAGGCACTACACTGGTTTGCAATGTTCATCCACATAATTGGTACTCAACCTGCAGAGGAAGAAAATGTTCCTGTACAAAATACAACATAGGACTAGGTGTAGCTTTTAACCCCCCACCCCCAATATACACACTTAGTAACGCCATTTACTGTTATAGATTTACCTGCGTAATAAAGGGAAAAAAAAAAAAATGTACTAGTGTTGACTCTTCTCCAGATACTAGGCTTCATCTGCAATTCTACAAACCTATTTTTTCCTCTCTCGTTTTGACCTCTTTGAGGTTACTATCTGTATTATGGTAATCCGTTCCAAAACCAATTTAAATAAGAATGCAATTCCTTGGACCACACTGCTTCCAAAATCAATCATTTACATGGTCCCTCGAACAGAAAAATCATGAAACAAAAACCGGGAAATCATCATCAAAACTACAGCTTTTCCTGTCCAAGCATCTAGGACACCCATTTTATTCAAAATGCATCAAAAT